>NC_137822.1:4002330-5332330 GCF_963921795.1 Nannobrachium achirus | reverse complement strand
CGAAACACCGCCCCGGTTCCTGACGCATTTGAAACGTCGAAACAACATCCCGGTTCCGGCAGATTGCAACGCAGCTGCTGTTCTTGGCGTCGCCTGTTCGTCATTCATCGGCAATCATCGAGCGGCGGCGTTCAGATTCTAAGTTCCAACTGACTCAGTTTCACACTTTTTAAACATCGGGTTTACGACTCCCCAACGGGGGTTTGGGGGTCAACTCCTCCTAGAACATGTTAACACACTTACTTAGAGTACAATTACCTCAAATAAATCTACTTTGTTGCTTTAATTACAGAATTAGACCAAACTGTATCCCAAGCGTTGGCTCCGTTTGGCGTGGTCGCGGCTACATTATAGGCATTATAGGCTACATTATGGGTCTCTTAATGTTATGTTTCCTACAGTTTGTTTTTAATGATTATTGATATTAATATTATATTAATATTAATATTAATATTAAACGCTCCCAAATTTTTTTAACGGCGGTCAATAACACTTCTTCAATCCCCTGCTTGCTTTGCATGAAGGCCTATTAAACAATAGACCTCAATTGCCTGTGTGTGTGTGTGTGTGGATAGATAGATAGATAGATAGATAGACGTGTGTGTGTGTGTGTGTGTGTGTGTGTGTGTGTGTGTGTGTGTGTGTGTGTGTGTGTGTGTGTGTGTGTGTGTGTGTGTGTGTGTGTGTGTGTGTGTGTGTGTGTGTGGATAGATAGATAGATAGATAGACTACCTTTATTATCCCAAGGGGGAAATTCAGTTGTCCAGTAGTAGCACAGCAGTAGGCCTATACAGTTATTTACAAAGTTACAGAGACGTAAGAAAAGATAGATAAGAGGGAAAAAAACAAAACAAAGACAAGAGCAGTACAGTACCAATAAAGAGTGTGTGTGTGTGTGTGTGTGTGTGTGTGTGTGTGTGTGTGTGTGTGTGTGTGTGTGTGTGTGTATTGCATGCCGTCATACACAGATATTCATTTAAGTCATGACTGCATTATTATTAAAGATGGGTCTTACATTGCTCAAGTCATCAAATCAATTTCTGTGCGCCTACTTTTTGCAGTCATGACCCCACCACCCTCCCCCAAGAAATCTCCTGTTTTCTGACAGGTTGAGGTTGGCAGGTATGATGCAAACATGTTGGGTTTGTGTTTATTATTGCCTTTTATTAATGGAGAAATGGCCTGATTGGTAGTGCCTGATTGGTATGAACTTAGGTGGTGGTTCCAATCACCACTCATTGTGATAGCCAATCATAGTGGATGCTAGTCTTTATAATGGTACACACCCATTTCTTTATACTATTCCTGAAGAAGATCCAAATGGATCAAAACGTTGAAGCAACAGAGCTGAGTATACCAGTGTTGCGGACTCTATTCTTCTATTGAACGAGGATGCTGCCCTGCCCTAGATGTATTTCCTGGGGGTCCTCCCCCACAGGACCACCCTTCATATTGAACCATAGAGGGACAGCTGGCACGTGCACACAGTCATCAAAGGGGGCTTGAAGCCCCTTGCCCTTTTATCCGCCTGTAAAAAGTGCCCTCTCCATGAATGCAGTTTTTACTGTGGTGAAAGAAATGCAAATGCCCCTTTTCCGTGCCATACCTGAAGGCAGCATTCAAGACAATTGCCTTGTCCAAACTCTGCTGAACTTGAATGCAGCATCTTATGTTGAAAGAATTGCCCTCTGTGTAGAAATCTGTGTGCCGCACCGTACGCCACATCTCCAGTATTGACTTATTTATGTTTTGTTCAGTGTGGTATCAAACACCGAAAATAGCCGACCTCCAAGCTCACAACGTGTCTCAGTGTGACGCGTTGTGAGCTTGGAGGTCTGCTATTTTTGCCCCTGAGGGACAGGCTGGAATTTGAACATGAAATATCTGTGCTGAATGGCTGTTCATCATACCACTACACCATCACTAAGTCCCTCTGAGCTGAAGTTTCTTTTAGTGCTCTTGACTTGTTCTTTTGTCTTTTGAAAATGTGAAAGTTCCCACGAGGAGGACTGGGATTTGAATACTTAATCTCTGCGCTCAGTGTCTGATCTTTAAACCTCTACAGACTACAGTACAATCACCAGACTCTGTTGTATGTTAGCCTTCAGTTAATAAAGGTGAAACACTCTAGCATGGATCTACAGGTTGACTGGGATTTTAACACAGAACATAATCAGAGATTGATCATTAGTCCACTAAACCATCACTTAGTTGCTGTGATAAAATGTCTCCTTGTGCTTTTGTATTTTAGCCTTGAACATGTCAAAGTACTCCAGCATTGAACCACATTGGGATGGAAACTCTATGCTGAGAATCTGTTCATCAGACCTCTAGACTGTCATTCAGTCCCTCTGAGCAGCTGTCTCTTAGTGCTTTTGACTTTTTACTATTGTGTTTTAACCTTGACAACGGCATGGTAGGAGGATCAGGATTTGAACACTGAATCTCTGTGCTCAGACATTAATAAAGGTGAAATACTCCAGCTGTAAGTTTTTCTATGTTAGCATCACACTATTGATCTTGGTCAGAGAATCTTTTGCCAGCAAAGTGAACCTGCTTTTTGTTAACCTTTGCACAACAGAGGCGTTTGGTCATGCTTCACTTGACATCACAATATATAATATAAATAGTAAGACGCAATTCATTTCCCAGTGGATGCCTCGCGACTCGCGTCAGTGCAACCACACTTGCAATTTCCCAGAATTTCACCTGTCTAGTCCTAATTAGTCCCATGAAAACACTGTGAACGGATCAACGTTTTGTGAAGTTTTATTAAGAAAACAAACCATTGTACATGATAAAAACCAAGCACTACTGATGGAATAAATAAGTCAAACCAAACCATAAATCTGTACAAGATCAATCTAAAGTGAAACGACATGGTCCCAAGGAAAAAAAACATACACGTTTTCATAATCTCACAGATCGTTTTTTTCTTTTTTACACACAATTATGAGCAAACTATAAGCAATCGGCTCGATCAGGTGAGACCCACAACATAAGTGAGATTTCTTTTCAACCGAGTGTACATAATAATGCTGTTTGTAACGGTTAATGTCAATACATAGCATTTTAAGTGCCAGCGCTGCTGGACTAGGAATGAGGTATATGCTAATCCATCCTCTAAACCTCGAGACAATTCTCGTTTGTATTTCATTTTCTCTCCATCCATCATGTGACTGCTTATTTGCTTAAAAAAGAAGAAATCAAAAACCTTTTTTATCAAGTAATTCGGTCGTCATAAAATACTCCCATATGTAGCCCCCACTGTTATGAAGTCATTGGTTCACAGGAATTTAAATTGATTTCATGCCTTAATTACAACTAAATAAATGTTTTTTGCAACTATATATATTTTACAGGTTTTGAGGTTTTACACTGGATGCCAATAGCTCTGAATTCTTCCTCTTTAAATTCAAGTAAAATCGCATATTGATGTCAATGAAGAAAAGAAAAAGGCTTTAAAAACCCAACAGCTGGATGCCACGCGTATGGATTCAGCCAATAAACAGCACCTTGAAGGAGGATTCTGACCAATGCTTGTGGTAAAAAGACTGGACCCTCTACTACAGTGAGCTACAGGAAATGTATGTGTAGTTCAAAAAGGTTATGTAGTGAACGACGCACAGAACATCTTTTTTTCCAGAGATGACGACCCGTCATCCTGGTCCAAACAGGAAACTAGTACCTGCACTAGTCTATCTCAACTTTAGACCTGAACACAACCTAAAACAAACGATCCAAGTGTTACCTAAAGCAGAACAAAAAAAGATCAGTAACCAATAGGGCCGTCACAATTATTACATAATCGTCTAATCGTGATTATTTGACATTTTTTAAGTAGTAAGTTGTCAAATATGTCAGTAATTTCTTTGTATATTCAGGTTATGTGTCATATCTACCATGTACAACTTCAAAGTCTAAAAGCCAAACAGAAATGTAATTATCAACGACAAAAACACAATTAAATCGTTAATCGCCAATTATTTGAGTGACAATTAATCGTCATGTAAAATGTCATATCGTGACAGCCCTAACCAAGGTATAGACTAGAGTAAACTGCTGAATAGGGATGGGGCGATATGAACGTTTCATATCACGATTATTGTGACAAAAGAAATCGCGATTTAAGATATTATCACGATAATCAAAACCATTATCCTGGGGCGGAACATTTGCCCAAAAAATTGCAGATCTACAAGCTCACAACGCGTCGCGTGCGGCGCGTTGTGAGCTTGTAGATCGGCTATTTTTTGGCAAAGATATTTGATAGAGAGTGAAAAAAGGCTGTATTAAGTATGTATATTTAAGTACGGTACCTTTTACCAATTATAGAGGGTTTAAGAGATATCGGACATGCAGCTCGGCAAATAAAAGGTGAATTGATCCCAGTGCACGACGGAGGACGATATCACGATATATTAAATCTCCATGATATGATTATCGCGAGTGGTTTTTATCACGATAAGCCCATCTCTACAGCTGAAATTCTCAATTTGACTTCTGGTTGATACTTGGTTGCGCAACGTGTCTGGCAACAACAACAACAACAAAAGAAATGGCAGATCTACAAGCTCGTGATTCGCTGTGGTCTTGTAGATTAGCTACTTTCGGTGCGCAACTACATCTAAATCAGGTTTAAAAAGTCTTACGTTTCTTTAATTTGTCGGGAGACAAATGTTACATGTGGGTAGTGTTTGAACTCAAGTCTCTAATTGTTACAGCCAATATTAAACTGATACGGTTATAGCTTGAAATAAATATCGAATAAACTTCAATTAGTGACAGTTGTAAGGCAAACAAGACATGGCACCAAAAGAAATTTCAAATAGGAACTATTTGACCTAAAATAAAAAAGTATGTTTTATCATTGCAACACAAGGCACAACTTCAGGACCTATTGTACCAAATGCTTAGTTTCTCTAATTATGGAACAGTTGGAACTTAACCAGCGCCATTGTCTTCTTCCTCTACCTATGAGAACTAACTTATCAAAAACAACCGAATGAAGAACTTTAAAATGGATAGAGAAACAAAAAAAACAAAATAAAAAAGACACATCCACTACAGCAGCAAATCTATCTGTGATCCATTGTGATTATATACCATAACAGTGCATTGACCCTCCTGAGAAAAAAACCCTAAACATTTCCTAAATTAAATGTATAACATTAGTCTAACAGGAGGCAAATTGGGAAGAGTGAAGTGATGTGGTCTATGACGGGTCGAGGTTTCCTATAAGCCCAGTGGTTCTCAAACTTGTTTTAAATTCATTTCAAGGACACTCACAACTCTGAGAGTGTGCAACGGAACCAAATGGACCTGTAAAGGGTCCATTTGGTTACGTTTTCTCTGCAGAGTTCACAACATGTAAGGGGGTCCCTCCCTGGACCCCTCTTTGAGAACCACCGGTAAAAAGTCACTAATCTAGGACCAAATTAGCCTCTTTTGTATCCTGAGCTAATCTAACCATTAGGATAAAAAAAAACTTTCCAAACGGGTTCTCAGACCAGAGTCTAAAAGGATCAAACCTCACCCTTTTTTGTCGTTCTTTTTTTCGCAAATCGACGTGGACGTCGGCGCCGAAAGAAATCCCCCAGTGTTAATTCTTTCTTTCTTTCTTTTTGTGTTGTCACAGATGCAGGTCAGTGTATCTCTTGTTGGGAGCTGTGGAACTGGGCTGGGTTTAGCAGCACTTTATAGAACTCCTGATCCTGGAGGCCGATTTTGCAGCCTGGGTTTCAGAGCTTCTCTTGGCATTTTTAGTGAAAGGTGTTGGGAGAGCTGAGTGAGGGAGCGAGGAGGAGGAGGAGGAGGAGGGGGTCAATGAATAGAGGTAATATCCATTCTCCCCCTGCGGGGGCCCGAGGAGGAGTGTTAGGGAACGGGGCGGGTTAGGTAACCTGGGAAGGGTTCGGAGGCCAGGGACATGCTGGGCCCCTGATTCAGCCCGGGGAAAAGAGTTGGAGAGGCCCTCATTGCGCGCTATAGAGAGAGATCCTATAGCGCTGCTGCTGCTACAGTAATTGGCCCATTGGCCAGTGGGCCAATTACTGTACATGAGTTATATTTCGTCGTTGTCGGGTGGAAACCTTGTATGTCCAAAACCGTTTGTTTTGTATTTATCATTTTAAAAATGATTTAAACTAGGGAAAACAGACGATCTACAAGCACACAATGCCTTGCGGTGCGAGGCGTTGTGTGCTTGTAGATCTGCTGTTCCTGCGAAAAAAATTATACATTTGAAACTTGGAGATACAAGGTTTCAGTGACGATTTACTTTGTTGGCCGCCCAGCCCCCAAAATGGAACGAAGGCCATTTTATTTAAAAATGTTTTCCTAATGGCCGGCCTGGACCGGCCGGGAATGAACCGGCCGTTCGGGAGTTGTCCCGCTTTTCCCAATGGCCAGCACGTCCCTGTTCGGAGGTTAGAAAGGTTGGGGAGAAGAGAGCCGTCCGTCCGTACTCCCCTTGTTATCAACCACTTAAACCCTAAATACTTAGTTGACCGGGGTCCCACAGGGCTCTTATACTAGGTCCGCTAGTATTAATTTCCCCTCTCGACGCCAAATCTCGTCGTCGAAAAATAGACCCCGACGCACAAGCTTTCAACAACCTCGTTGTGAGCTTGTACCTCGGTGTTGGGTTTGCCACCCAGAACGGGGGACACAGCTAGGGTTCAAGTGGTTAATAACGGGCATTTTTGGGAACTATTACGGAGTAAAGGAAGAGAGGGAGGAGAGCCGGCGCGGTGTCCATTGTCCCCCAAAATGATCTAGAGGGTCAATGGAGGGAGGTACGGGAGGTTGAAGGAGACCAAAATGACCCCGAAAAGCACGGGGCATTTAATTCTCCTCAAAGTCCTGAGATGAGGACTCCAGTTTGCTCTTCTTGCTGGGCGGGGTCTCTTCCTCCAGGTCCTGACGACAGAGAGAACACAACACGTAAATATCAGCACAATTATCACTTGTTGTTTTAAGCCATTTAGGCCTAGGAATTATTGAATGCTTTAACCAGTGAAAAATAGCAGATATACAAGCTCACAGCGCGGCTGCGAGCTTGTAGATCTGCTATTTTTGAAAAAGTTGTGAAAATGTGTGCAAATCTTTGAATATATGTATTTTCAAAGCGAACATTTGTAACTCAAATTTTGCTTCTGGGTGGTCCCTGGAACGAAATATTTTGAGATGGGTGTCCGTGGCCAAATACATATATCATTTTGGGGGTCCTTCACATGAAAAGGTTTGAGAACCACTGACATAGTAGTCTCTCAAGAACAGACTAACTGAGCTCCATTTAAGTGAAAAGGACCTTTTCTTTGACGATGGCTTAGCCAGATTGCTGACATAGAAACATCGGTTTTTCAAAAGATCTTAGAAGGATTCAAAAGACACTTATAGAATCGGGTCAAAATTCAAATTTTCACGATTTTTCAAAAATAGCAGATCTATAAGCTCGCAGCGCGGCACTCGGTGCCGCGCTGTGAGCTTGTATATCTGCTATTTTTCAATAGTTAAAGCATAAAATAATGATACACTATAATGTGTACCTGTTCTAAATGGGTTAACCCATTCAATCTAGGAGAGAATTCATTTAAGATCTTTAGATAAACAGCAGATCTACCAGAGCTTTTCCATCCGTTATATTTTTAAATTGGTATTTGTATATCCAAAACTGTTACTTTTCAAGAAATGGGGGGGGGGGGGGGGGGGGGGGGGATGACCTGTGTTTCAATGGATCCAATGTAGTTATTACTTTTCATCGGTTAAATATGAAAAAAGAAAAAACGGGTACACATAACCGAACCGTGCCCCCTAGAATAGTATATATTTGAACTACACTGACGAGTGCTCCTCTTTCCACTTTTTTGGGCGGTTGATCACCGCGTCACCATGACTCAGACATAGCCATTATAGATAGAGTTCAAAATGACTCAGACATAACCATATTGAGTTCCCAGTACCTCAGCTACTCCTCAGGGTGTGTCATGCATGCTGACTGTGACAGCATGACATCAGACCCAAAAAGGGACAAGGATTCTGATTTACAATTTAGGCATCCTTAATCCAGAGCCATTTACAATAAGCAAGAACAGCACAAGGTAATACATCAAATGCACTGAAATAGTAATCTAAACATGTTGGTAAAAGAAAGAACCCATCATCAGTCAAACGGTGATAACCAGAATAGCCAAAAATAAAATCAATAATCTGTGCATTGAAGCTATACACACTATAGCATGGGTCTTCAACGTTTTCAGGCCAAGGACCCCTTAACAGAGAGAGAGAGAGATGACACAGGGACCCCCTCTAAATATTGTATAAATGTGTGATGGAGATTCTCATGGATTTCATAGAAAGATTCATAGACTTGTTTGACACTTAACCACTTAAAATCTTCTATCGTTGATACTTAGTTGCGACCGTAGGTCGCATTTACTACCAAAACCTCCACAGGCTGTCTGTCAGTGAGTGAGTCAGTCACACTTTTGCCCTGCTCATATCTCCACAACCGTTGCCCCCATCCATGCCAAATTTTGCACACACACTCCTTGACTGCCAAACTACAACCTCCAAGGACCCCCGGAGCCCCAGGGACCCCCAGGTCCCTGGGGGACCCCCAGATGTAAAAAATGACCAAATGTGCTCACACGTCACACGTCACACTTTTTCCCTGCTTATATCTCCGCACCCGTTGACCCGATCCATGCCAGAATTTACACACACACTCCTTGCCTGCCAAACTACAACCTCCAAGGACCCCCGGAGCCCCAGGGACCCCCAGCTCCCTGGGGGACCCCCAGATGTAAAAAATGACCAAATGTGCAAAAATGACCACCCCAACGGGGCTGCTCGCGGGGAATTCCCGGGGACCACCGACTCCTGGTGCTCCAGAACGGATGCAAAAGTGGTGGCGCCCCCAGTGGAGGACCCCCTGCCACTGCAGCGCACATAAAATGCCGTAACTCGGGCTAGGAGCGTCCGGGAGAGCCGGGGCCGGTACCTATTCGTCCGCCAAGGCAACGCGGAGACCCCACCCCTCATTTCTCACATGGCCCTATTCTAGCGCCACCTTCAGGCCGATTTTTAAAACACATTTTTGGACACTGCTCCTACAGTTTTTGCCCTAAAATCACGAATATCACTACACAGCATGTCTACACTCATGTCATCAACATGGATCAGGAAGATTTTGGAAAAACACATTTTTGCCCTATTTGTGGAGATAAGCCACCTACGGTCGCTTATCTCCCGATTAGGGAGTCTTACTGGTAAACTTGACCTCTCATTCTGTACTTCTCTTTGTCTGCTCTTTTTTTACCTCTACACCAAACCTATTAGCCAAAAATAGCAGATCTACAAGCTCTCAACACCTCGCAACCGCTATGTTTGGCTAAAGTTCTCCTCAAGAGTATACTGTAAGGATGCGAGGGTTCATTTGTGCAATGCTTTATTACAATTTAAGTACTAGGCCTAGGGCATTCATTTACAACAAAAAAAAAAAAAAAGACAACGAAAAACCAAAAAAAGGGGATAGAAGGTTTCCACCCGACAGCGACGATACAAGGTAAAAAGCGACTAACTGCCTGCAATTATGAAAATTACATGAAATCCATCATGGAAGGATTTGGCGGTAGTTTTGCCAAATGTGTGGGCTCGGGGGGTTAGTTTGGCATGTGACCTACGAATGAAGAAGCCAAGCAGCCAGTCATCATGATATTGCACTTACCCTGTGCGGGTTTAATTAAATGTAATTCATAAAATGTGTGTGCACGTCAGCAGGCGCTGTGTGAGGACGGGAGCCCTCTGACAGCCTTTTTTTTTCGGTTCTCTTTTCACCTGAACATGAAGTGGAAATTCCTGAAAAGCAGTTTCAGGGGTTTTCTGGTGACACAAAGGAAGTTCTTTTAAAATGAACACCGTGCTGCATGCATGCATGCATGCGTGAGTGAGTGTAGGGCTAGGGGGATATCCGTGGTGAGCGCCTCTACCATGCATAACCGCATGCCCATTTCCAGGCTGCAGCTGTCTGTCTGACAGTCATATGTAGTATGCTATGTGTTAATAATGCGTCAAACCCCTGCTACCACAGCACTTGTCCTAACAAATCTAACGTCACTATAATGTAATTATAGGCAAACATTGGGAAAAAGAATTCAAGCACTTTCAAAAATACTGAAACTAGGAGATCTACAATGTGTTGTTGACATATCGTCACTGTCTGGCCAAAACCTCTTAACTCCATTTTTTTGGCATAATTCAGGGCTATTGAACACCCTTTACATCTGAGTGTTGGTTAAAATAATATTGAACGAATGGAAAGTAGTAAAAAGTGCTTGGGACAAAACCTCCTAACTCCACACTTTCTGCCAAACCAGCAAACTCCACCCGATTGGCCCTCTCTCTTTTTCATAAATATGTGCTATTGAACACCCTTTATGTCTGTGTGTTGGTTCAAATAATATTGAACCTATGAAAAGTAGTAAAAAGCCTTCGGTCAAAACCTCCTAACTCCACTTGAGCTCATTTTCCCGAAAATGAATATTTTGGACAGCAGAGATATGATATTTTCACTATTTTTGCATGGCACTGTAGAGCATTTTAGTATAAAATAAAGCTTAAATGGATAATTGATAAAAAAAGAAAAGCTAAAGAAAATGATATAGGCCTATTACACATAAAAGTGCTTATCGATTAATGGAGAAAGTAATGGATAGCTGCAGCCCTAATGATGAGTGAATGCTCGTCTCACCGTCTGTCCATCTAGGATGGAAGTTGGCATAGAAACCAGGGATTTTCTCGCATGCACCTTTGACTGGTAAATGTAAATGATGGAATCAACTCACGCGTCACAGCTTACTCTAAAGTGGCGTGTAGACTATCTCTTCCACTGAACAAGATTCGTAGTAAGAGCGTAGTAAGGAAGCATGCGTGTGTGGCACCGCGCATCAGTTCTGTGAATTTCCTTGATTTAAGGGAAATTCTCCACAACCACAGTTTTCACACCTCTCTGTCTCGCTCTCTCATGGTACAGTATAAGTAGTAGTATCAGACTTCACTAAACTCAATCGAACAAACAGAAATAACAGACAGTCAATCTCTTGCCAGGCGAGACTGACTGGACTTAGTTGAACCTGTGACAGTACAGCGGAGCGTTAAGCATGGCGTCGGTTGTAAAGCGTGTGTTGTGTCTCAGTGTGTGTCTGTCCCTTGGTCTGGGTGCTATGAATGACGGGATGAACAAAGCTCTGACAAAACTCTACCCGCACTATGTAAGTACTGTAACTGCATGGTTACTACACCTACTATCTACTACCTGACCTCAACCCATTTAGGCCTGGGGCCGATTCAAAAAATCGCCTAGGTTTTCTGAAAAACGTAATATTTATTCAAAAATTAAGAAAAGAGTAAATTAAAAAATATGTTGCTATATAGCAGGGGTCTTCAACAGGGGGTCCTCAGAGTTACTACAGGGGGTCCTCCAAATCTTTGTGTAATAGAAACCTTTTTTCTCCTTTTTAATATTAACCACTAGCACCCATATTCTGAGAAGTTTAGCCAAACATAACAGATCTACAAGCTCACACCAAGCAGCGTGAGGCGTTGTGAGCTTGTAAATCAGCTATTTTGGGCAAAGAGGTTTGGTGTAGAGGGGGAAAAAGAGCAGACTAAGTACAGAGTGAAAGGTCAAGTTCATTAAGTATTGACGGTTCAAGTGGTTAAATATCTGAAAACACAAATTGACATGAATCCAAAACACACTGATTGTGCTGTCAAACGATGAAACTATATGGAATCTAGTTGAAGTAAGTTCATTATAAATAAAAGAAAATCTAAGAAATTCCATAAATTAGAAAACCAATGGTTAAGAAGTAGTGTAAATAGCCGATCTGTTGTTTTTTTCACTAGTTTGGGTCCCGGGCAAACGTCTAATTTCTCTTTTGCGTCTCGATCTGCAAATTTTGGGAACCACTGCTAATAACAGTCTTGAAAGTTGATTCTCACAAAGATGGCAATACGGGTGGGTGCACACTCACACAGAGCTAAAACACATTAACTGTATCGTTTTTGTTTTTGTTGACTTTTCAGGAAGTTAACAAACTGGAGGGATTTAATGGAGTTCCGGTGTTCTCCCTTGACTTCCTAAAAGACAGCAACATAGAGGTAGGTACGCATGCACGCAGGCGCACGCGCACGCACACACACACACACACACACACACACACACACACACACCCACCCACACCCACACCCACACACACACACACACCCACACACACACACACACAGTATTTACTATATATCTTTCTCTCTTTCAGAAAAGTGAAAAGAAGGTCCTAATGGTGGGTTTCTTGGAGGTGTATGAGAAGATGATTGGTCAGATGTTGAACCAGAGTCTTGGAGGCCAGGATCAGACCAGGGACTCGCCTAACAGCTCTGCCCAGGAAGGAGAGTCTGAGATCAGCAAGAACCTGCGATATGTGCTGGGGGAAGTCAGGGATCTGCTGAAATATCACTACCAGAACTCCACTCTGTTAAAGAAACAGATGCTGGACCTACAGAATATAAAGGTAGACACATGGGTATTAAACACACCCAAAAGAGATTTTTTTCCAGGACCACAAACTAGTGAAAATAGCAGATCTACAAGCTCACAATGCTTCGTTTCCTGTGAGCTTGTAGATCTGCTATTTTCACTTCCAACATTTTTTTCCCTCATTTATTTATGGAAATTATTATTATTATTATTATTTTATTTATGATTATTTTTTTGGTTTAAAATGTTAAAAATCTTTTGAAATCGCAACCCATAAAAATTGGTCCGCGACCCAAACATGGACCCAAACAGTGGACTAACTGAAAAACAGTGGACTAACTCTCTCTCTCTCTCTCTCTTTCTCTCAGACTAACAGCACACTGATCCAGAAGAAGGCTCTATATGAGTTTCCCTGGCTGTATCAACAAGCTTCCACAC
The DNA here is from genome assembly GCF_963921795.1 of Nannobrachium achirus. Taxonomy (NCBI): domain Eukaryota; kingdom Metazoa; phylum Chordata; class Actinopteri; order Myctophiformes; family Myctophidae; genus Nannobrachium; species Nannobrachium achirus. The sequence goes on along the minus strand of NC_137822.1, from coordinate 5,319,354 downwards.
TAGCTGAGCAGCAATCTGGCTAGCCATCGTCAAAGAAAAGGCCCTCTCCGTTTTGTTCCTGAGAGATTAGTTGAGCAGAGACGCAGATAACAAGCCACAAGCTCTGGTAAAAGCGGCACTCCAAAATAAAGGATGCAAGACTGGCTCAGATACACACTCTCAAATGGAGAATACACTGTATACTGAGCCAGTCCTGCCGCTTTTTCCACTTAGTTGTTTTTTGTTTCAAGGTATTAATTTAATTATAATATTTTTTTTGTGTACTGTGTAAGGACAATGTTTTATTTGTGAATTTAAATTAAATTTGTAATATTTATTAAATATATTTATTAATTATCTCTAAAAAGAAAAATGTTTCTTCTTCTTTTTTTGGCCTGCTGGCAGCATGTACATGACATATGAAGCTTAACTCATTAACTGCCAAAAACGTGAATCCCTTAAAAATCCCGTTGTACCACCCTGCCACGCCCGTGAATCCCGTGAATAAAAAAAATAAAAAATAAAAAAAATAAAAATTATTTTATTTTATTTTTCAAAAAAAATTTTTTGGACCCCAAAAACGTTAGTAGGCATGATAGCGATCGCGAAATTGCTTGTTTAACCCCCATACAACCCCCATACAACTCAGGTAGCAGACCTCCAAGCTCACAACAGTGTAAAACATAATGGCTGCTATCTCATGAATGCCTGAACGGATTTCCATTCGGATTTTTTTGTTTGAAAGCTGTGAGCAATGTGGACACACGTGGTGCATTATCTAGGCATGGGTGTGCATGATCCGTGCACTATGAATTACATGGAAGTCTATGGAGACGAATGGCAGTTAAAGAGTACGAAGGTATTGTTAAATGGCAGCATATGAGTTAATATCGGTGTACTTTGTAATAATATGAACGCACACACACACACACACACACACACACACACACACTGTGAAAACAATCATCTGCAGCCTGGCAGAGATAATCAATCACTCGTGTGCGAGTCGACGTGCAGACAGACTGCTAAGTGAAAAATAACATGCAGATATTATCAGCATATTATCAGACTTGCTGACTCATGCGGTCCCTGTACTACCAAGTCAGGACCACCGGGTCCTGTGTTCTGGAGGTGTAACCATGGCCTCATGTCTCACATAGGCCAGCATGTGACAGATCAGGCAGACAGTCTGACAAGGTGGGTGATCGTGATTTCACCCTTTTCACGTCACACATGTTACGATAAGAGGGCCAAGACCGTGCAGTCTGCGGAACAGCAGGAACCTTCACTCTACACAGAATGCCGTGACACAATGCCTGCTGTATGCTGCTTCTTGAGCCCACTTCACACTTATATTTACCTACACAGCAAAATGTGTTACATAGGTGTATGCTTTGTGAATCCAAATCTACAGTATATAGTGAGTTTATTATGTTTACAAGATATATTTTAACAGCTTTTAGCACCCCCGTCTGGCCAACATTGGGAACTGTTTCTTGGCAAGCTAATGCACATCATCTATCAGTATTTTGACAAAGATTATTAGTATTTTTAAACATTTGACAGAGATATAGGATATAGAAGAAAAAGAAAATCAGCTTCAGGTCTAAATGGGTTAAGTAGCTAACCGCTTGAACCCCAGCATCCATATTCTGGGATAACTAAGGTCCTTTTGACTAAGAATAGAGGGTCTGGGCACCGTAGGCTGCAGTGCCAGCCTGGCAGCGCGTCATGGGTTCGGGTCCCGTTCCCCGATGGACTTTGCTGCGCTTTGCTCCCCATCGCTGTCCCCATTTCCTGTCGGCCTACTGTCCTATCAGAGGAGCTATGAGAGCCCAGAGATAAATCTTAAATCAGCTGATTTCTCCATACCTGGGTGGCTTTGCTCTGAGGGAGTGAGTGGTTAACACTAGATGGTTAAATGTGTGTTTCTCTATCATACCTGAGTGGCTTTGCTCTCTGGAGGGAGAGTCAGTGGTTAACACTAGATAAAGGGTCTTCAACAGGGGACCGGGACCCCTAGGGGGTCCTCAGAGTTGCTACAGGGGGTCCTTCAAATCTTTGTGTGGTAGAATACACTAATGATTGTGCTGTCAAACGATGAAGGTATATGGAATCGGGGCACCCGCTATCCTACTGGTCCAGGCGCATACCACTTAGGCATTGCCACATAGGCATGGATGCCTGGCGGTGTCGCCGGTTCGATTCCCGATGGCATTTGTAGCGTGTCACTCCCCATCTCTCCCCCCATTTCCTGCCAGTCTACTGTCCTATCAATGAAGGCATAAAAGCCCAAAAACAAATCTTAAAAAAAAGAAACTATATGGAATCTATGAAAAGGTTGTGGGGGGGGGGTCCCTGCTTCGTCTCTGTCAACTAAGAGGTCCTTGGCCTGAAAACGTTGAAGACCCCTGCACTAGATGTGCACTAGATGGTTAAATGTGTGCAGTTCTCCATACCTGAGTGGCTTTGCTCTCTGAGGGAGAGTCCTTGTCCCCTGAGGACGGCGCGTCTCTCTTGGCACTTGGTGCTCTTTCTGAGCTCTCTGAGGAGGCTGCCGGGAGGCTCTTACCTGAGGAAGACAACATATGACACGCACCATTATTACAATTTCAAATTCATGAGTATTTGTCACACAAAGCATTGCGATTAACGATCCAATTGTGTGGAAGAGTGGAACATATGGATACAAACTAATTTCTGTTTGCAATTTAGGCTTCATAATCAGAAACTGCACGGGGCAGATTACTGACATATTTAATAATTGTATACTTTAAAAATGTTGCTCTTGTTGAAAATAGCCGAAATAGCCGATCTAAAAGCTTACGATCAACAAGCTTACAAGGCGTCACAGAAGATCGGCTATTTTTCACATTTTTCAACATGGAAATGATTATGAAAAAATAATGGCAGTAATGTGTGAAAGTATGAATTGCAGTCAGTGGGGTAAATATGCAATGACAATGGTATGGTTCTTCAAACAGCAGTTTATATGTTGACAGTATATAGTATGATGTGGAATTTATACTGTAAACATGGACTATAGAACTGTAGATCCGCAAATTTAATCGCAATATTGGTCTGAGAGATTAGTTTTCCGCTATGCTCCTGACAGTAGAATAACCAAAGTTGTGTATTTGATACTTATGACGGCTCTGTTATAATAACTGAAAAACACCAGGAATAACCACATATCAGAACTAACCCTGTGTCAGTGAACATTTAAGAGATCAGTCCTGTCTAACTGAGGTGATACACAGACAGCAAAGCAGGCATCTTATCAGAAATAGCTCACGACTGAGACAGACAACCAACATGATAGAAAGATGAAAGGATGGCAGTTACAGCCCCTAGGGGGCAACGGCATCACAGCTGCAGCCTCGTCTTCCCTTTGTGTATTTGTAACAGCCAAGAACAAGTTGTCTCTTTCTCCCTCAGTGTGTCGTCGACAGGACAGAAGTAATTCACAAAACTTTATCCTAATATAAATCAAAATCATCGAAGCATATCGTCGTTGTCGGGTGAAAACCTTGCATGTCCATAACCGTTCGTTTTGCATTTATCATTTTAAAAATGATTTAAACTAGTGAAAACAGCCGATCTACAAGCACTCAACGCCTCGCGGTGCGAGGCGTTGAGTGCTTGTAGATCTGCTGTTTTCACTACTTTTGTGCGATGGCCTTGTATGATGAAGCAGGGCTTTAGTTTGCGAAAGAACGTACACATTTGAAACTTGGAGATACAAGGTTTCCAGCCGACAACGACGATATATAGCCTACTGCTTAGCATAAATGGAAATAAGATAAATTCATTGTAAAGATATTAAAATATTTATATTTTCGAGAACGGCAAAGAGGAACAGATGCCAGCTTCCATGTTGGGATGTTGAGACTAGTTCCAGACTCTATATAGCATAGGTTGTCTGGCTACGTGGGACTAGTTAGGCCTCTAGATAGGACTGGGCAAAATTGATAATATATCGATATTGTTAAATGAGACTAGACATATTCTGAGATTTGGGATATTGTGATACGAGATAAATGTAGTCTCTTTTGGGTTTTAATCCCTTAATGCCTGTTTTATACAAAATAGCTTATGGAGCCAAAGAAGGTTTTGTTGATGAATGATTATCATCAAACACACATTTTTATTTTCAATATAAATCGTCGTTGTTGGGTGTCCAAAACCTTCCTTGCGAGACGTTGTGTGCTTGTAGATCGGCTATTTTCACTACTTCTCTGCGACACTTTTTTATGATGAAGTGTGGCTTTAATTTACGAATAAAAAACATTAATTTGAAACTTGGATATACGAGGTTTCCACCCGACAGTGACGATATTCACTATCCCTTATACACCTATCCATCTTTGGAGAAAGTTTGTGGATTGATTGTGTGTGTGTGTGTGTGTGTGTGTGTGTGTGTGTGTGTGTGTGTGTGTGTGTGTGTGTGTGTGTTAGGGCATTCACCAAATATTCGAATATCAAAGTCACTATTCGATGTTGTTCACCGAAGTCGAATATTCTCTTTTTTTTTCTCTCTTTAACTCATTTAGTGCCCATGAAATTAACGGATTATAAAGTCCACGATGCCAGTCTCAGGTTGGCATCACCCCCGTTATCTTATTTTGAAGGCCAGAAGTCCACAGCGCAAACACTTCCGGTCTGACGTCATCGCGTCCTGCGCCGGAACCGATCGTTGTCCACGTGGAGCTTTTATACATGTGTAACATAAGCGAGCATCTGCCTCCATCCTAGCTTCTAAAGTGTAGTTTTGAGATAATGGACATTAAAGATGAGATCCCCCGTCCACCTCAATGTTATGGATGGGACTATTTTGTGCTCGTGGAGCCGTGATGATGCGAAATCAGCGACGGATTTCGTCTCCGGACCTCCGGCCATTGTTCTCGGTAATGTATCCGCCGTTACAGTAATATATTACTTTTCACGAGAATACTCGGGATTGGCACCATGTGATACTCGAGTATTTTTCACGAGTCTTCTCTGGATTGGCACTATATGAGTTAAAAAAGATATAGTTTATAAAGCTTGGCTAGATAGGAAGTCAATGCCCCTGGTGGATGAATTTATTAATGCTCTATACCAGTAGTGAGGGGATTAAGGGGAGCAAATGCTAATTTCGTGCAATTTTGACTTAAAGCGCGAAATTTGCACAGATGTAGCCCAGGGCTTGCTCTAATGATTTAGCTAGGGCGCCCGAGTCTGCGACCTTCGGGGTCGCCACAGCGGCCAAATCAAGTTGGGCTCCCATTGACTTTCTATACAGGAGGAAAATACCCAGAATTACTTTTTTTTCTGGGTATTTAAGGAGGATCTGAGGGGTCTAACTAGGGGTTTGTCATCATGCTGAATCCATTGCAGGCATTTGTTTTGCACAAAAAACATTCTGTGGGCTAGAAATGGCCTCAGAAAACAATACACGTATGGGTGCGTTTTCATGTTAGTCGGAGGGCCTTAGGGTTTTTTTTTTCTCGTGCTAATCAGTCTAAAAGTTCAAAATTTTGCACAGATGTAGCTCAGGGCATGCTCTAATGATTTTGCTAGGGCGCCCGAGTCTGCAACATTCGGGGTCACCACAGTGGCCAAATCAAGTTGGGCTCCCATCGACTTTAGTGATGAAAAGTGATGAGTCATCACTTTTCGCAGACTCGGGCGCCCTAGCTAAATCATTAGAGCATGCCCTGAGCTACATCTGTGCAAAATTTTGAACTTTTAGACTGATTAGCACGAGAAAAAAAACCCTAAGGCCTCCGACTAACATGAAAACGCACCCATACGTGTATTGTTTTCTAAGGCCATTTCTAGCCCACAGAATGTTTTTTGTGCAAAACAGATCTACATGCGTTGTGAGCATGTAGATCGGCTATTTTCACAATGTTCGCCTCTTGCTTACTTAATATTTGCAAGTTTGGCCAGTCCTGTCGAATATTCGACTATTCGAATACTTTGAGGTTGAATAATTCGAATACTAAAAATCACTATTCGTGAATGCCCTAGTGTGTGTGTGTGTGTGTGTGTGTGTGTGTGTGTGTGTGTGTGTGTGTGTGTGTGTGTGTGTGTGTGTGTGTGTGTGCGTGCGCGTGTGTGTCTGACCCCTCTTGCTGTCAGGACTCTGGTCGTTCTTGGCTTCAGTGTTGTCGCGGTGGGAGACGGCGGCGGCGGGCTCGGGGGTGGGGCTGGTGCTACAGCTGTTTTCCTGCTTCACCGGAGACGAGTCGGCGATGGAACTCTGGTTGCTGCATTCGTCTGGAATGGACACGGATAATGTATTAGCAATATTAGTCACTGATCACCAAATAGAGGAGGGGTCTTCAACAGGGGGCCCTCAAGAGTTATTACAGGGGGTCCTCCAAATCTTTGTGAAACTCCTTTTACATATTAACCACTTGAACCCTAGTCGGTGTCCATATTCTGAGAACCTTAGCCAAAAATAGCAGATCTACAAGCTCACAGAGCTTGTAGATCGGCTATTTTTGACATAAATAGCGGGGGGAAAAGAGCAGACTAAGTACAGAGTGAAAGGTCAAGTGTATTAAGTATTGACGGTTCGAGTGGTTCAATATCTGAAAACACAAATTGACATGAATCCAAAATACACTGGTGATCGTGCTGTCAAACGATTAAACTATATGGAATTTATAAAAAGGTTGTGGGGGTCCCTGCTTCATCTCTCTCTCAGCTAAGGGGTCCTTGGCTTGAATACATTGAAGACATTGACATTTAGCTGGGGTTCCCCTGGAAGCCCCTCAAGGACCCCTGGGGGTCCCCTGGGGGTCCCTGGACCCCACGTTGAGAACCAGTGCTTCTAGATAGAGTTGCAGTGTGATTCCACTCACCATGCATGTCCATCATCCCAGGTGAAGAGCTATTCTCTGGAGTGGTCACCTCTGAGCCATACTTCTCATCCTTGCCTTTCTTCTTATTCTTGTTCTTCTAAAAACAGATAAAGAATAATAATAATTAAGTTATGCATGTGTGGTTAATGATCAAGTAAAAATGTAACTTTTGAGCGCAAAAGGTTATGAGGGTCAATTTAAATAAATAGCTATGCAAGTAGCAATTACAAGAGCCAAGCACCTACCAGAGATGTGCAGGATTTTACTATTTACAATTTAGGCATTTGGCAGACGCTCTTAATCCAGAGGGACTTGCAGTAAACAAAGGTAATACATCAATACATCAAAATCAATATAAGGTAATACATCAAATGCATAGAAATAGTAATCTAGGGAAAAAAACGTAGGTAGACCACGCATCTATTCAGTAAAAAAAAAACAAAAAAAAAACGTTATAACAAAACAAAAAATAAATCTAAATCTAAATTACATGTATAGTCATTGAGGATAGGCAAGTGCTACGATAAGTGCTATGGGCTAAGGTGGAATCTGAAGAGGTGAGTCTTCAGACCATGGTGGAAGCTAGGGAGTTAAGGTGGTTGCACACTGCACTGCGTGTTTTCGTTGCGTTTTGGAAATCCGAAAGCCGTAGGCCAGGGAGAGAGAGAGGAAAGAGAGAGAGAGCAAGGGACTCAGTGCAACAGCTGCGAAAATCGGAAAAAATCAACCCTGGTCCGAAAATAAATACGAAACCGGCGGCAGTGTGCAAACTTGATTGACATAATGTGAGGTTGATTTTTTTATTCACACGCTCCGAAATTCACTCCGATATTCGTCCCGAAAAATGCAGCAGTGTGCAAAGACCTTGAGTCTGCCCTTCTAAGTGCAACAGGGAGTTTATTCCACAGTTTGGGAATTCAGACACACACACAGTATGCTAACCTTTTGGAGGGAAGTTCAATAAACATGAATAGACCATTCTAAATGGTCTCAACTCAAAAAGTGGACACTATAGTTTGTAGTTATTCAACAAAATAAAGTACATCTTATGTTCTAAGTCTTATTCATGTAGATGTAGTAAATCTGTTCCTCTCAATGTGCACATCAAAAAAAAAAAATGCTCAGATGTGCTCGGGTTGCGAGATGTTGTGAGCAAGTAGATCTGCTATTTTCACAATAGAACCGTGTTATACAAAATGCAATCTGGCAAGCCATCTTCAAAGAAAAGGGAACACCCACTCGGGTTGTCCCTCTTCCGTAGCCATCATGACTCTGTCTCGAGAGAATGTAAAAAATGTAATGCCTCAACTCATAGTGCTCGTAAGGGTGGGGGGGGGGGGGGGGGGTCCCCATTTAAAATATGATTATTTTGGGGGTCGCGGCCTGAAAAGGTTGAGAACCTCTGATCTATGACATATCTATGACATATGACTCCACATTTGGGCAAGGTTTCAGCCCAATCAAAGCTGTGTTACTGTTAACTACATGAATTATGTAAAGTATAAAATACTGTGTGCCCTACTGGCAGTGCGAGTGTGCACACAATATTTGGCACTGAGCGGTCAAGTAGTTTGCAAGGTTAGCTCCACACACAGAAAGCTAGACTGCTACAGACTCAAGGAAGGACTGAGGGGAAAAAGGAAGGAGGCTTACCATAGCATAGCAGGTTTGGCCAAACTTAGAAACAGAAGACAATATGCTTTGGCAAGTATATACAGACTATCCCTAACAAATATGTCAATATTAAATTAAAAGAATGAGCTTGATACATTCCAGTGTTTTTTCTCCTAAATTCAAAATGGCAGAAATGAATAATGGTCGATATTATGTGTTCTATTGGTAAAGCCAAAGCACTTCTATTGAGGGTAACGGTGCCATTTAGCATGGAGAGTGCAGAATGCTTTGTTCAAATTGTTCAACATACAGTGAGTGTACCGATATGCATATCATCACGTCGTACAGATAACTGACCAGTAAGACTCCCTAATCGGGAGATAAGCGACCGTAGGTCTCGCTAGAAGAGGGCCATGTGAGAAATGAGGGGTGGGGTCTCCGCGTTGCCTTGGCGGACGAATAGGTACCGGCCCCGGCTCTCCCGGACGCTCCTAGGCCGAGTTAGGGCATTTTATGTGAGCTGCAGTGGAGGGGGTCCTCCACTGGGGGCGCCACCACTTTTGCATCCGTTCTGGAGTACCAGGAGTGGGTGGTCCCCGGGAATTCCCCGTGAGCAGCCCCGTGGGGGTGGTCATTTGGTCATTTTTGCACATTTGGTATTTTTTTTACACCTGGGGGTCCCCCAGGGACCTGGGGGTCCCTGGAACTCCGGGGGTCCTTGGAGGTTGTAGTTTGGCAGGCAAGGAGTTTGTGTGGAAATTTTGGCATGGATCGGGGCAACGGTGGCCGAGATATGAGTAGGGGGAAAGTGTGACGTGTATGTGGTAATGTTTTTACACCTGGGGGTCCCCCAGGGACCTGGGGGTCCCTGGAACTCCGGGGATCCTTGGAGGTTGTAGTTTGGCAGGCAAGGAGTTTGTGTGGAAATTTTGGCATGGATCGGGGCAACGGTTGTGGAGATATGAGCAGGGCAAAAGTGTGACTGACTGACGGACTGACGGACTGACAGACAGCCCCTGGAGCTTTTGATAGTAAATGCGACCTACGGTCGCAATAATTAATTTAGCTGTCTGAAAGCCCTTTCAGATGCACAGGGAAGCCACACTGTTGTTAGACACTGTGTTGTCTTTTAATATTCACATAAACTGAAGTTTCAGAATTGCTGAAATATTGAGTTTGGTTAACAGTCGCCATAGTTACTGAAGGTGATTACTGAAAGCATTCACGGGTCTCTTTACAGGCGTTATATATACATTTAAGCTATTATTATTATTAACCACTTCTTCAACTGACCAACAACACCCTAACCCTAAACCTAACTCGTAACCATCTCTAGTCTAATGCCCGCCTAAACACAACCATATTAGCCCTCAGGCGACATTTAACCTAATGTGGAAACACAACGCTATAAATGGTATACCAGCAAATAGTGTGATTCAAATAACCTAATAGCAGACTTTATGAGCTCAGTTATGAGCATATTACATAGAAGAAACGGTAAAATGTGCCTTCCAATGTTTATGACAGTAGTGTGAACTGGCTAAAATGCTTTTACTTGGTACAGTATAAGAGGAGACAAGATAGTAATAATACAATTATGAATGCAGCCAGAACAAGAGCACAATGACACATCAATCATTTCTTAATATTCATTAACAGCACAATGATTCAGCTAAATTTGAGCCTTGCTTCAGCATGCTCAAACTTCACTTCTCCGTGATGCGCTTTGTCCCTTTTTAGCATGTACTGTATATAGACGCCATCTCCTGTGGCATAGGCAAATATATGTACACACATAGATGGGGATGGGACGATATGAGAATTTCTTGTCACGATGATTGTGACCAAAGAAATTGCGATTTACATTATTATCGCGATAATCAAAAAAAATCTCTGCCATCCATTATCCTGGGGCGGAAGATTTGCCAAAAAATAGTAGATCGACAATGGCTATTTTTTGGCAAAGAGTAAAAAAGAAAAAGACTGTATCAAGTATGTTATTTCCAGGTCCGTTTTACAAATTATAGAGGTTTAAGTGGTACCAGATATGCAGCTCGGCAAATAAAAGGTGAAGTGATCCCATCCCAGAGTATTTCACAATAAACTTAAATCTCCACGATACGATTATCGTGAGTACTTTTTAACACGATAAACGATAATAACGATTATCGTCCCATCCCTACACACTTCATGTGTACATATATTTGCATATGTGACAAACATGAGTGGTCGTCGTATGGTAAAGAAAGCTTGAACTTACATCATCTGCTGATTTGGGTTCTGTCACTGGGACCCACTTGTAGATCCGAAGAGATGTATCCCCAACCGTCACCCATTTCTTCTCCCTATTTAGCAAGAGGCACAAAAGTGACACAACTTTGACATGAGTATAATAAAGACATTACCAGCCTGGACGTGAAACATCTTTAAATTATGCTGCTGTAATTTAATCAAAGCTAAACCAAACCATGTTACCCTGACAACAGACAACGCATATATAACCAGTAAGACTCCCTAATCGGGAGATAAGCGACCGTTGGTCGCTTATCTCCATAAATAGAGCAAAAATGTGTTTTTCCAAAATCTTCCTGATCCATGTTGTTGACATGAGTGTAGACATACTGTGTAGTGATTTTCGTGATTTTAGGGCAAAATCTGAATCGGCCTCATGGTGGCGCTAGAGGGCCATGTGAGAAATGAGGGGTGGGGTCTCCTCGCCGCCAAGGCGGACGAATAGGTACCGGCCCCGGCTCTCCCGGTCGCTCCTAGCCCGAGTTACGGCATTTTATGTGAGCTGCAGTGGCAGGGGGTCCTCCACTGGGGGCGCCACCACTTTTGCATCCGTTCTGGAGCACCAGGAGTGGGTGGTCCCCGGGAATGCCCCGTGAGCAGCCCCGTTGGGGTGGTCATTTGGTCATTTTTGCACATTTGGTAATTTTTTACACCTGGGGGTCCCCCAGGGACCTGGGGGTCCCCGAAACTCCGGGGGTCCTTGGAGGTTGTAGTTTGGCAGGCAAGGAGTGTGTGTGCAAAATCTGGCATGGATCGGGGCAACGGTTGCAGAGATATGAGCAGGGCAAAAGTGTGACGTGTGACGTGTGACAGAGGGAGTGACGGAGGGAGTGACGGAGGGAGTGACGGAGGGACAGCCGGTGGAGGTTTGGATAGTGTGCAAGTAACTGCGACCTACGGTCGCAATTACCGGTAGTTTAAATCTGTGCAAACAATTCAAATGTTTAAATCATGCAAAGTAGCCTAGTATTAATGCATGCACTGCCTGTAACTTACAAACATGATTAGATGCCAGTTAACTTGTCAGCTAACTTTTATCTATCCCAAGTTATTACAGAAATACAACCCGAAATATCTTGTAGCAATGTTATTATATGAAGTTGGATATAGTATATATTAATGCTTGTAGCCTACTGCCAAACATGATTATAGATGCCAGCTAGCTTTCGTACGTTTATTTTTACAACAAGTTATTACAGAAATAGGTCTACAACCCAAATCTTGTAGCAACGTTATTATATTAAGTTGGATTTAGGAATGGATTACTGTCTGAATTACCAAATTATTTTTATTGCTCAGACTGCCCATAACTTACAAACATGATTAGATGCCAGTTAGTATACGTTTAATTTTTCACCAATGCTATTAGGCTACAGAAATACAACCCTAACATATTTAGGGGCTATAGCCTATTCATTTGGATCTAGCAATTACTGTCTGAGTGACCACATCATGTATAAAATCATGGATGCTTTGACCTGTGGCCAGCCTTCTATTAACGAACACAACACATCCAGAAGCACGTTTGTCTTCATCATTTTGTATTTGTTAAATCTTTATTATACTGAGTCACAACGTGTTCATTCACCACCAGTGGCCCTGTACAATCCCTTCTTCTCTCCCAACCCCCACGTTCATTCCTCTCCATCTGGCCGCCCTTCAGTGCGACTCAAAGCGCTTAATTTAAAACTCCACACACACTAAAACCAGTCAGTGGTTCCAAAACTTTTTAGCTCGTGACCCGAAAGAGAAATTAGACGGTTGCCCGCCGGGACCCAAAACTAGTGAGAGAGCTGATCTTCACGAGGCGCTGTGAGCTTGTAGATCATCTATTTTCACTACTATTTCACTACTTGAAAGCAAATGTCTAATTTGTTGGAATTTCTTAGATTTAGCTTTGATTTCATGGAATTACTGAAAGAATCATCACCTTTCGTTTTTTTAATTCATTAAAAAAAATATATAGTTTCATGGGAATGTTAAATGTTTATTGAAAATGTTTTGAATAATAATATATACATTTTAAATGTAGGAAACAAAAAACAAAAAGGACCCATAAAAATGTGTCCACGACCCACAAATGGGTCCCCGACCCAGTGCTTGGGAACCAGTGCACTAATAAACTACTCCCGACTCGAGAGCGCCAGTCGTCATATATATTATTATTACTGTCTCCCCGGCGGCGAGCGAAGAGACGGACAGTTTTTGTGTCGTCCTTTTTAGGCGATCGCCCGCCGCCGCACAGCACACCACTGTAAAACAGAAAGAAAGGAGGAATGGCTTCGTGTGTGACTGCAACGACATGGCTTCTTCTTTCTCTGTTGGGTTCAACCCTCCTCCCTCTCCCCACAAGGGAGGAGGAGGGGGAGAGCGAGAGAGAGAAAAAAAAGATCTGCTCAAAAAAATCGAATCGTTATCGAATAAGTCAATCGAATAAAGTCGCGCAAGTGCGCCCCGGTCGGTGCACCTGAAGAAGTTGCAAGTACATCTAAAAAAAACGCCGTTGAACATGTCTTTTTGGTTTCTTCTCTCCTCCGCTCTACGTTCCCTCTCTCTCTCGCTCTCCTCCCCCAACAAGCCTTTCTCGTGTGTTAGGTAACCTTCCTTTCTTTCCTTTTTCTTACCATTTTCGTACTTTCTCGATCGCGGCCATGACCCGCTTGATGTCATCTTTCGCCCTGCTCCGGGTCTCCGCTCGGACCGACCTGCCCGACATTGCAGCGGTGCTTGGTGGTGGTGGTTAGAGATATTTTTTTAAAGGCTCGACTAGAGCGACGCCGGCAGTTTCAGTTCTCACCAGACAGACACAATGCAAACACACACGGGTCGGGGAGGGGGGGTGCCCAACGCGCGTGCGCCGACTTTTGCGCTTCGCCCGTACGACGGTAGTGCTTTCCTGTGGGTCGAATTCCAGTTGCGACGAACGTTGCGGATCCGGTCTGCTGCTCGGGGAGCGGATACGGAAACGGGCGGCGCGCGTGCTGTGCTGTGTTGTACCGGATATAGTAGGCGGGCTCCGCTCTAGACCGGATCAAGCTGGTTGATTCGGAAAGGAAAACATGCAGGCTTTCCACGGTTACTGCCAAAGATTTTGAATCTAGGAAGATACGCAATCTCAACCTAGACGCGAGGTGCCAATTTACACTTTGTGAACATATGGGCATATATATGGCCTACTTGTGCCCCAGTAGAGCGTGCCTACTTGTGCGCCAGTAGAGCGCACAAGTACTGCGATCGTAGCCCTAAATGTCACTATAACATATTGTGTAATATTCCAAATACACAGCATCAGTCCCATCCACTCAACTCTGCTACTTAGTAGGTAGCCTCGCGTAGCCAGGCTTTACTCAGCTGCGAAGAGAAAAGCCTGGTGACAATATAAAGGCCTCTCCATACTTCGACCGAAACGTTCGGTGAGTTGTGTTTTCCGACGTGCAAATTTCCGAACTCTCGTTCGGTCCAATGCTTTTCAGAAGTCCCGAGGGATATAATTTTATGGTAGAAAAGGACCTTTTGACCGAAAACGGCGGTTTCGGTCATAGTATGGACAGGCTTTAAGGCGTTCAACTTCCGCCGTGTGAGCTTCCCCGGTTTTCCCCTAATGTAACTTCCATTAAACGCAGCACTTCCGCTAGAAATCTTGGAACCAACCGGAAGGCATATTGTCTACAGGGTGCTTAGTAGGGGGGAACCAGAGCCCCTCGTTGTCCCAAGTTCGATTCCAGGCCAGGCCAGCAATGTCGATGTGTGTCCCTGAGTAAGACTCTTAACCCCTATACTGAATTTCCCTTGCGGAAGGAGAAGATAACTATTACTATTATTATTATTACTTGTGTGTAGCCTACTCACCCGATAATTCATTCCTAAGACTTGGAGTCAGATATTGTCCTCTAATTTCATATCCCTTTGAAAGTTCTGGCATTAAACGTGTGTTTAGTCAAATATCTCCACTTTTCCACAAGCTTCACACAGACGACATTGTCTGTCAGCTGGCGGGGCCAGACCTGAAATTACTGCTGGACTGAACATATGAAAACTTCCTTTGAGGAACACAAGTGTGTTTGGGGAGCACAAATAGGCTATACAGTATGCAGCACACAACAGTGCTTTGCGATTGGTGTGGCGCGTGGGATAATTAATCACACCACCTGCCAATTGTGTGCCCTGTACGCTTGTGCTTCCCAAAGGAAGTTTTCATATGTTCAGTCCTGCACTCATTCCAGGCCCCTCGCCAGAGAGAATGTCGTTCATGTGGATGTTTTCAAAGGTAGGTGCGCCGTCTCAAGTGACCTTGAGTCACGAGAGGCACCACCGGGGGAGCTAAAATGAACGAGTTGCCGTGACGAACATTGTGAAGGTAGCTTGGGATGACGCCACGAACACAGTACTTGCGTGCTCTGCTGGCGCAAGTAATTAGAGCCACTAGAGGCAACAACATGGTACACAAATCTTACAAATGGTCTCCAAAGTGGGCGCCGGAGTCTGACGGAAAATCTCTCGCACGTCCTATGTTTACCGAATATACTGATGGTAGACCGTAGATCCCGTGAGAGTGTGTTGCTGGGACAAAGAATGGTCGATAATAAAGTAGATTTTCTCCTTATTTGTGTCTCTGGAAAAAAGCCATTTTAGTATGAACACTTTAGGAATATTGCGTGGCTTGTCCATACATTTTAGTATGAACTATGAACATTTTAGGAATATTGTGTCCAATATTTAGTTCAGTCACCATGAGGCTTAAGAATGGTTCAGAAGCATGTGTTCACCTTTACTCTCCCATTGGAATGAACCTGCTTCCCGTCTCCTAAAAAGGTGTCAACCTAGTTCACGCAGATACAGGAAGTAAACCGGAGATGGCGGGTCTTGCCATTTCTGTCTTGGGTAGGCTACTGATGAACGCCTGGTGGTGACGAGAGGTTTACGTACGGCGGTGTTGCTCGTCCGGGGGAAAAAGGCAAATCAACAAGCTCACCACGGCTCGCATCCGATATGCGTGGTGAGCTTGTAGATCTGCTATTCCTTCTTTCCAACACCGACGTACGAAGAAGTACAAAACCCGGAGCTACAGAAAGGGCCCTGCAGCTGTACTAGACTGGCGTCCTGTTTCCCCCTGCTGTGTGTGTGTGTGTGTGTGTGTGTGTGTGTGTGTGTGTGCGTGTGCGTGCGTGCGTGCGTGCGTGCGTGTAAGTGTGTGCGTGCGTGCGTGCGTGCGCGCGCGATCACAGAACAAAGGCTGCAAAGGCCCCTTTTATGTGTGACCACTATTGTAGTCAATCCACCAGTCCAAGTAAAACTTTTGATTCTTTGTACAGCCTATTATTCGAGGCTGTAGGCCTAATCGCTGTTTTTATTATTATTATTATTATTATATATTTTTTTTAATGATTAGCTCTGGCAACACAGATTCTTTGAAGTGAAACAGCTGAAGGCTACAGGCAACTCAATAGTGGGCTACTAACAAATAGAGCTCAAGAGAGGGACAAAAGCTTGAGAATAGTTAATTAAAAAAATCTATATGTCAGTGTTACTGTTAGGCAAAATAAATACAAATGAGAGAGACATTTTGGTTTTCACAGTCAGGGAATAATATGTTTGTAAACAAAATCGACTACAGGATATTTAAGTTGAAATACATACAGTATAGGCCTGTTATGCGGTTTCAGGGAAAGGGGACTTGTTTTAGAGTTGTCAAATTCTGCCCGAACCCGACTCTACCCGACCAGACGTTTTCGGGACGTGTAGAGCCTAAAATGTATGCTTACTAGTCGGACCGGGCCCCGGGCCCGCCCAGTTAGGGCCGGCCTTCATTTTCAGGCCTGTTGAGAACTCTAATTTGTTTATAAAATACATAATCATTTTCATATAGATGCATTCAAACTTATATGAATAGTAAGCTAAACATGTTTGTCAGTCAAATTCAGTTTATGTGAAATGGGCCCTGATCCCATGCCAGGGTTGTCAACATTGGACGCTCAGAATCCAGGAGATTATTTTTTTGGGGGGTGCGCGGAACTCCCCTACCGGGGTCTGGGGGTCCTCTCCCCAAAACCTCTTAACAGATATATATATTTTCCTGTGTTCTGTTGAATTTTGTGCATGTTCGATACTTTTATCAGGCTTGCTTTACTAGCACTGGTACAATTTTAGCCTTAATAATGACTTCTCATCTTTAAGTCATTACAAGTATAATTATGATCTTTCTTGCATGCATTGCCCCCAACCCTAAAGCGGGGCGTCTGGGGGTCCTCCCCCCGAAAAAAATTAACATAGTAGATGTAATTTCCTGTGTTCTGGTGAATTTTGTGCATGTTTTATACGCATGTATTGATGACTGAACCAAAGGACATCTTTAATGATGACTTCTAATTGCGACCGTAAGGTCGCAGTTTAGTATGAAAACCTCCACCGGCCGTCCGTCGGTCACACGTGCGGTCGACCGCACGTCACACGTGCGGTCGGTCGACGTGTGATGAGGTCACGATGAGTCATCTATGCCCAAATATAGATTTCTAGGTCAGATGGCCCATAGAGTTTGTGATGTCAAACCTAGCAACCCAATATAAACAAACCTGATGTCAGACCTGAAGTATCCTTTTATACCCATATATGGAGATACAGAGATCTCCATATATGGGCATATTAGAAAGCCCATATATGGGCATATACGGATGACATCAGGGATATCCATATATGGGCATAAAAGGGACAAGGGCTTACAGTTAAGAGATCTCCATATATGGGCATATCAGAAAGCCCATATATGTTTATATACTGATGACATCAGGAATATCCATATATGGGCATAAAAGGGACAAGGACTTACAGTTAAGAGATCTCCATATATGGGCATAAAGGGACAAGGACTGTTACAGTAGATATAGAGATGTCCATATATGGGCATAAATGAACAAGGACTGACAAACACTGAGATCTCCATATAACCTATGGGAATATAAGGGACGAGGACTGTCAGCTTGTAGACCTATTTTCTAAATATTGTTGTACATTAAAAACTTGAAATGGGTCGTTCTGCATAGTACTTGGGATTTGTTGATGTAAATGTTCACATAGAGTGTAATAATTGGTAAAACAAACTGTTGGCCTATTTGTGGAGATAAGCGACCAACGGTCGCTTATCTCCCGATTAGGGAGTCTTACTGGTATTTAAGTCATTACTTAAGTGAATATGTGTCTGATGTTTCTTGCATTCATTGCCCCACCCCTAAAGCGGGGGGGTCTGGGGGTCCTCCCCCAGAAAAAAATGTACATAGTAGATGTAATTTCCTGTGTTCTGGTGAATTTTGGGAGTTTGATACAAAATCCAGGAGAAATCCAGGAGATTTGCCAATCCAGGAGACTCCCAGGAGAGGGGTTCAAAATCCAGGAGACTCCTGGGAAATCCAGGAGAGTTGACAAGCCTGTCCCATGCTACCACTGTCTGTGTGTGTGTGTGTGTGTGTGTGTGTGTGTGTGTGTGTGTGTGTGTGTTGTGTGTGTGTGTGTGTGTGTGTGTGTGTGTGTGTGTGTGTGTGTGTGTGTGTGTGTGTGTGTGCGTGCGTGCGTGCGTGCGTGCGTGCGTGCGTGCGTGCGTGCGTGCGTGCGTGTGCGCGAAACCCTTTTCAGAATTAGTAAAGGACAAGTCATGTAATAAGCCTAAAAGATATTTGATGAACAAGTTCAATTGATAATACAGAGATGAAGTATTTTGGAAGTGTGGACATAAAGTAACAGGGTGTCTGGAAAAATCTTGAGAAAGCTGATTATAAAACAATAAGTGTGATAAACATTCCCCAGGACAGTGCAGGTCAATAGCACAAATGATTGTGATCAACAGAAAAAGAAGTTAACATGGACATTTAAAATGTATGGCCTATATGTACAACACAGTGTGTGGTATGGAGAAGACTGTTACTGTACAGTTTCATTATCATTCAACCTGTGGCTTCACAAGATGGAAGAGTGATGGAAGAGTATTTACAGATAAAAGTGGCAATACCACAATAATACTCTGGCACAAGTAAACGTCCTGCATTCCAAATTATACTTGAGTAAAAGTACAAAAGTAATGGCATCAGAATTGACTTAAAGTACCAAAGTAAAAGTAGGCTACTCATTGTTGTTATCACAATTATTATTATCATAAATTATAAGATCTACAAGCTTGTGATGTGTTGTGAGCTTGCAGATAGATAGATTAGTAGTGGAGTAAATAATGTTACTCAAGTGCAACACTTGAGTAAATGTAGCCTACTATCCACCACTGTAACGGTTGCAAATAGCATCATATCAGTTGTAGCAGAGTTTCAAAACAAGGATCACACAGAAGGTCAAATTAACAGATTAACAATGGTCAAAAATAAGGTTTGGGTGATTGTCTGTCTGCCTTGGTTTCAATTACTGATTAAATACAAACAGGCTTCAAGATTAAGAAAATAAGGGCAGGTAGACTCAATATGTACATGCAGCCTCGAGCATGCCCTCTTGGAGGGAACTACTAACTGTAGTAATAGGCTATAGGCTAATATATTTTATTATGACATAATAAAGATTTATGAGATGTATGCATTTAAGAAACATATTGTCAACTAAATGAGGAATATAGAGTTAGGGTTATGTGATGCATGAACTTTCCCAAAACGGGTTTGTACTTGATGTAGGCCTAATGGCCTATATGAAGAAGAATCTAGTTATCTTCCATCAATCCAATACAAATTATTATTTATTACACATGGAGACATGGACTTGCAATAGCGACCTTGACAAATGTGTTGTGTGAACAGTTATTAGGTCAGTTGGCAGATGTCACTTTAATTAAAATTTGAAAATGGTCAAAACCCTCACAAAGTTCAAGCCACAGGATTGAGTTTGCAGTTTAGGTGCAAATTAATATCAGTCTGTCCTCTTGTGGCAGCCCATAAAGCAACAGTGGGGTTTCTTAGGGTCAAAACAAAGGCTTCAAATAGGCAGTGACACCTGTTCCTTTGCCCATTTACAAATATCCATCAGTCAATTGATTTAGGCCTATAGTTTTATTTAAACTACACCACTTTTATCACAATTGAAGTCAACACATCTAAAGCCAAGGTTATAAATAATAGGCTATATCGTAGTGTTTCAAGTCAAGTGTATAGAATATACAAACCAGAACCACCATGAAAAATCCCCATTGTCTAACATTACAAAATGTGATGCTTTTGTTCAAACTAGACAGTAAAAGTCTTGAGAACCACTGGAAGTCTGCAACATAAGTTTTTCATAAAACTATAAGGATTTAGAAGACATTTGTAGAATTGGCCTATATCAGCGGCATTCACACTTTGTCATGTCAAGGAAGGACCCCCAAAAATATATGTATTTGGCCGCGGACCCCTATGGCGGACCCCCATCTCAAAATACTTTGTTCCTTGGACCTCAGAAGCAAAGACTTGAGTTCAAAATGTTCACTCTGAATTTGGGGGTCTTGCCTCATGCTAGATGCAGAATAGATACACCAGTACACACAGGGTTGAGCATCAGGTCAAGACAACAAACAAACAAACGAAAATAGCAGATCTACAAGCTCACACCGCGTCGCGAGGTGACGCGTTGTGAGCTTGTAGATCTACTATTTTACGGCGTTCTTTGGTTCGGCGAGACGCGTCATCAATCCGCGACACACATCGCAGCCATCGCTAAAGGGAGAAACAGCAGCTGAAGTTTAGTGATAAATGTTATCAGAATATCGTTATACACTGGCTCTTAATCGCTACTTTAAATATGATATGAAGTTGAATTGAAGGGAGACTGACCTCTTAGTTCGTTTTTAGAACGTTTGTTTTGCTTAGAAAGACTGGGTTTCCCCGATCAAAGCAAACTCACGTGTGCAAAAACAACTGTCAATTTAAAGGATCATCTTTTGCTGATGCAAGTCACTGGGGTGCGATTTAACGTTTAGATCAAAAGAGTCAACCTTTGAGGTTGTGTTTCTGCCTTCAAGATGAATGAAGAAGGTAGGTTGTCTTGCTCCCAAGTTCCAACACATTTAAATTATTTCAAATCCAATCCACCATGGCTTCTTTGGATGTAAGATAACGGGTCCCTCAATCTCACCCCATGCATCCAGAACTGGTGGAGTATTTCAGGAACCAGATGAAGAAAGACCCAGACATGGCGTCCGCAGTAGCTGCAATCCGCACCCTGCTGGAATTCCTCAAGAGAGACAAAGGTTTGAGTTTGAGCAGCTTGATCCACTGTATACCACCAGTTCAGTATTCATGCAGGGGTTGACACTAAGAGGCATATGAATTACAGTCCATTTTAACACTTTTTTTTTTTACTTGCAAATTCTGGGGTTGTATGATATGGACAGCCCCAAATATACTCAACAGCTATACAATATATGACTTATCTTTACATTCCACAGACATCTTGTGTTGTGTTTATAGAGAAATATAGACAGTCACTTCCCCACTGAAACTCGTAGCTACAGTATTTACCTGTGGGGCAAACTGAAAGCAAACTCGGCCCGCCTGAGCGTTTTATTTACCTGCCACGGGCAGTCGGGCAACCGTTAGTGTCAACCCCTGTGTCATGGGATGTTTTTATGCCACTGATTGCTTCCACGTAGCAGTGACAAACTGATGATATAGTTATGCATCGGGCATAGGCAGCTTATTGGCATGTCTGAATCAGAGTGGTATATGTCGAGGGTTGGCACTTGGCACCGTCCAAACTAAAAGACCAATGTGATGACCAGAGTAGTTTCAATGGTGGTGTTGTTTCTTCCAGGAGAGACCATCCTGGGACTGAGGGAGAGCCTGACGTGGGCCACAGACTGCCTGACAGGAGTGGACTCGTCTGTGGCCGTGTCCTCCGGAGGAGAACTGTTCCTGCGTTTTATAAGTCTCACCTCATTGGAGCACCAGGTTAAGTGGCATTCATACTGTTACATAAGAACCGAGGCAGTGGCAATGGAACAGTGGTTCCCAAACAATGGCATAGAACTGTTGTTCCGAAATGGTGTGTCATGACTCATGAGACAAGTCCAGGTTTGCCAACCACACATTATTCCTGCAATCTATAGAACTATACATGAACTAAAGTTAGATGTGCTGGTTTCTTTTGCAATTTTCATAAAGCTTATATTGGAAGAAGGCCTATGCACCTGCTTGTTGTAAGTAATATGTATGTTTACCTTGTTTGTTTGTCTGTCATGTCTGTCAAATTTGTGTACTGTAAATGTTCCTTTTTTACACAGCGCGCCATTGAAAAAGAGACCCTGTTCTCAATGGATTTCTGTGAAATAAAGGTTTCAATGAATCAATTGAAACTTAGAACATATCACTTTTCAACAATTAGGGTAATATTTTTTTTTACTAAATACCTCTATCGATATTATGACAATTAACCCTACTGTCACTGTGACAATAGTTAAAGCTCACAATGTGACGCTTTGTGAGTTGTATTTTGCGAGCTTGTAGCTATTTTCAAACATTTTTGAACGTTTTAAGCTCATAGGACTTAATCAGTTTGGTTTGGTATTGGATTAAAAAAAGGGGTTTAAGTGACTAAAACCAGCAAAAAGACAACACAGATGTATTATCACAATATTACGACATCCAAATTAAATAATAATACACTTCATTTGTATAGCACTTTTTAAGAACAGAGTCACAAAGTGCTTGACAGAAAAATCCATTATACAAAGAAGAATCCAAAATGACAAAAACAACAATAAATCCCAGATATCATCTATTAGTCCCATATCAGGATATGGATAATATTGATATAATGATTATCCCAAGCTACAGGCCTTCATATGTATATATTATCTACTTCATGTGGTCTGTCTCAGGATCTGTCACGCTGTAAGAAAGTGATGGAGGAAAGAGGAGAGCTGTTTCTACAAAAGATCTCACTGTCCCGAACCAAAGTGGCCAAGCTCTGTCACACCTTCATCAAAGACGGAGCGGTGAGTGGTGCCAGTCTTCATGATAGATTGATTGAAAACAATATACTGTCTGTGTGCCAAATCCTTGTATCTCCATAAGACAGCCTCAGAGAACGCTACAGACCGATAGGTGTCGCCCTTTCTTCTTTGACGATGGGTTCCCAGATTGCCATTTTGTTTTTTCGTAAATTGATGCCCTACTTCACCATTCAAGAGTGTCGCACAAACATAGTGAAAATAGCTAATGTACAAGCTTGTAGATCATCCATTTTTACTATTTAAAACTAATACAAATAACTGTTTTGGACATACAAGGTGTCTCCCGAAAGCAGCGATATACAGTAGGTCTCAATTCCTCTTTCCAAATAATGCTCCTGACCTGCAGTTCTCTTCCATAATTTCCTTCCACAGAAGATCCTGACTCACTCCTACTCCAGAGTTGTCCTCAGGGTGCTGGAGAAAGCCGTGGCGGAGAAGAAACGCTTCTCGGTCTACGTCACCGAGTCCCAGCCTGACGCAGCAGGGTGTGTGTGAATTGTGCCACTAGCCCAGGGTTTCTCAAAGTGGGTGCTGTCCAGGGGGTGCCTCAGAAATACTGTGATAATATTTGAAATTTATCAATATCACTTTGTACTTAACCACTTATACTTTGTAAAACGGACCTGAGTTGCGCTGTGCTTGTTGCGATCTTTTTCAGCCTACTGTACCTTACAGTACACCGAAAGCATCACTTGTAGTTAGGCTATTTTTGGTGACTGTTCCCCACAGAAAAGGGATGCTGGGGTTTAAGTGGTTAAACGCCAAATATGAAAGTTATTTTCAATCTGTCCTAATGGAAACTGATATTCTCTTTCAAGTTTTCCTTGAGACATACTGTATTTTATGGAGAAAGATTTACATACCCCTGTACCTTACATTTATGTAAGGTACAGGGGTGCCGTGGATGAAAAAGCTATTTACAGTCAGGGCCAGGGGTGCCCTGAAACAAAAACAAACGTTTGAGAACCTCTGCACTAGCTATTAGAGATGGGAAATATAGAGTTCTTGATATGCGATTAGAGATTGTCTGGGATTTTGTGGTATGGTTTAAATATAGTTTTTCTTTCAAAAATAGCAAAAGCTTGTCGATCTGCTATTTACAGAATTTAGGTATACAAAGGTATTTGGTAAAATATTGTTTTATTAAATTGTGTCCAAATCCATGCTACACACTCATTGTTGCTGTTCAATGGTAACAAGAATATTAGTTGAGTCTGAATTTTCTTTTTTAGGCGACAAATGGCAGAAGCTGTCAGGAAACTGAACGTTCCCGTGACAGTAGTTCTGGACGCAGCTGTGGGGTAAATATTCAGTTTACGACAATTATCTATGTAAAAAAAGAGGGTTGAAAAAAAGTTGAATGATTAAATGTGTCCATTCATTTCAACAGATATGTCCTTGAGAAGGTAGACCTTGTTATTGTTGGTGCAGAGGGAGTTGTGGAGAGTGGAGGCATCATTAACAAGGTTGGTTATTGGAAATGGTATATCTCTGCTGTCAGGAAGAAACCAGCCATGTCCAAAAGATGAGAAAAAACATGTTTTTAGAACAACACAATATGTATGCTGAAGTTATACATGGTCAGGTACATGAACGTAACTTTTTCCGTCTGATTTCGTCATTCTAATCAATGGGGGACAAACCACCTAACTCCACAAGTTGTACTTAGGTAGTTTGACTGACAGTTTGTGCATAGGGCTGTCACGATATGACATTTTACATGACGATTAATTGTCACTCAAATAATTGCGGTTAACGATTTAATTGTGTTTTTGTCGTTGACAATTACATTTCTGTTTGGCTTGTAGGCTTTGAAGTTGCACATGGCAGATATGACATATAACCTAAATATACAAAGAAATGACTGTCATACAACTTTCTACTTAAAAAAATAACATTGATAGTGGAAATAGCCGATCTACAAGCTTGTGAGCTTGTAGATCTGCTATTTCCACTATTTCTGAAAATGATTGTTAATGAATGAACAATTTTCAACATTCACGATTATGACGATTATGACAAAATATTTGCGATTATGTCAAATAATTGCGATTAGACGATTATGTAATAATTGTGACAGCCCTATATCTCTGCTGTCGGGAAGAAACCAGCCATGTCCAAAAGATGAGGAAAACACATGTTTTTAGAACAACACAATACTGCCTCATCAAAGTCGGTATGCCGAAGTTATACATGGTCAGGTACATGAACGTGTCTAACTTTTTCCGTCTGATTTCGTCATTCTAATCAATGTGGGACAAACCACCTAACTCCACAAGTTGTACTTAGGTAGTTTGACTGACAGTTTGTGCATCCAATGGAGTTAAGATTTAGTCAGAAGTAATTTGAAAATGGAGATAGCTGGTTTCTGCCTGACAGTGAACCAGCAAACATCTGATGAGTTAACCAATTCTGCTTCTCTTTACAGCAACATGTGAAAAGCTGAACATAAATGTGTCTCTCTCTTTGCCCATGCAGATTGGTACCTATCAGATGGCACTTTGTTCCAAAGCTCACAACAAGCCTTTCTATGTAGTGGCGGAAAGTTTTAAGTTTGTGCGGCTTTATCCACTCAACCAGCAGGACGTTCCAGATAAATTCAAGGTATGCCATAGTCACGCACTAGTCATACCCAAAGTCAGCGGATCCCAAACCTTTCTGGATCGGCTGACAATCTTAACA
Organism: Nannobrachium achirus; assembly: GCF_963921795.1. Lineage (NCBI taxonomy): Eukaryota > Metazoa > Chordata > Actinopteri > Myctophiformes > Myctophidae > Nannobrachium > Nannobrachium achirus. The sequence goes on along the minus strand of NC_137822.1, from coordinate 5,293,965 downwards.
CGTTGAGTGGTCAGAAAGTTTGCCCGTGTGCACGTTCAGAGCGTGTTTGTTTTTATAATTATTGGATTATGTTCTGCATTGGATCAGTGGAACTAACATAGTATACTTTATCGTTCTCTTATCACAATGAAAAAGAACACTAAAAACAATTGTTCAGACACAGGCGATTTTAAGGGGTGTCTTCGGCCGCCATGGGGGTGAACAACCTCAAAGTCATTGCAAGCTACCACAAGCAACACATTTCCATGGAGCAAAAAAGTGTCTGTTATTTAGCTCTGGTGGTGAATTTGGTGGTGAACTGCTCCTAAAGCATCTCTAAGTGTATTTTACACACAAGTTGTAGCAAAAATAAGTAAATAAATCATATAGACATATGCTCATGGTGTCTAGAAAAGCACAGTTTATATCGTGTTACAATTAGGTAAAAAATAAACCTTAGAAACCTGTTAAAACAACAGGATAAACCATACAAAATCCGAAAATGTTCGCACGCGCGTATGAGGAACCCAGTCTTGCACCCCCTGCTAGAAGAGGCTAGAATCGCCTATGATTAGTATTTAAGCGACCACTTGCAATATCACCACAGTCCGCAGGTTGGGAAGGTTGTAGGTAATTATATTTACATTATATTCCATCGTTACATGTTTGTTTGTCCCCCCCCCCCCCTCCCCCCAACAGTACAAGGCAGACACACTGAAGACGGTACCGAACCTGTCAGAAGAGCATCCTATGATTGACTACACACCACCTTCACTCATCACCCTCCTCTTCACCGACCTGGGGGTCCTCACCCCATCCGCTGTTAGTGATGAACTCATTAAACTATATTTATAACTGTCCCAGAACTTTCAAATAAAACATACTGGAAATTGGAAAACCTTTTTATGTTTGTGCATTTTATTACATCCTCACCAACTTGTACCTCCATATTTTTCGTCCTTAGGTTGACTATTTTTCATAAATGAATACCCTATTTAACGGCCGGCACACACCAGAGAGATGTGTGCGTATCGTATGCAAGTCCTACGTACGTTTGAAAAGACTGCTGTAGTTTGGCCGTTATACTTTGTTGACCACAAAAGTAGCTAAAAAGCTGATTGGTATTTTATTCTTTAATTGTGAAATTCCCCGGGTTCAAACTTAAGTGTGTCTTAGGGTTTTATAAATACTTAACCAATGAAAAGTATTACCAAGATAACTAAATTTATATTGGATCCACTGGAACACATGCTTTTTATCCCACAAAGATTTCCTGAAAAGTATGTTTCTAAAAAATACATTTTAGACACGTTTTCCGCCCAGATACGATATGCTACTTAAGGTATAATTACCTGGCCCTGCTTGGAAGGTTAATCTCTGGGAATGATAGATGAGAGATAAATGAGAGATCACCACCAGTGTGTTCCTTGCATGACACAAGCTGACCTTGAATATTACAAGTGTTGCATTAACAAGGCATGGTGGTGCAGCAAGGTTGTCACCTTTAGATGCTGTTCGTATTGGCAAGAGATTTCCCTATCCAGATTTGACTTCCAAAGTCAATGCAACTGGGTGGAAATGACCAGTGGTTCTCAAAGTGGATTTCAGGTACTCTGTGGGTTCCTTTAAAGTTTAGGGGGTCTAAATTGACCCTTACAAGTCTGTAACCCTGACAGTGTACAAATGGAACCAAATGAACCCTTACGGGTTCATTTGGTTCCATTTGTACACTGTCAGAGTTAGGGGGAGACCTTGACATTTCAAAGTTTGAGGAACACTGGAATAGACTGTCTTAGTCATTGCACAGGTTCTTCTGGGCTGTTCACTTTAGCTTGTGGTTCTTCTTGTGTTTCCTGTGGTTCTTGTGTTTCCCGTTTGGTCTTTTTGCTGCTTGTTGTGAACTGCTCCTCAAAGTCCTCCTCAGTGATCTGTCTCTTCTTCAGCCTCTTCAGCAGCCAGGTGTCCTTCAGCAGCTCCTGCATGTCCTCCTCGTCCACGTCGGAGCCCTGTACCCAGCAAACATTCTCATTAGAGGTGCAGCCGTTTGATCCAACTATTTGATTTAATCGATTATGAAAAAATAATTGATAATTTAGTAAAATAAATTAAATAATTGATTGATAATGGATCCCTATTTTGGGCATGTCAGATGAAAAAGTTTCAAAAGATGTTCCAAAATAGTGGATATTTTTTTTTGCAATGTTATGCAATTAAGTATACAATAATGGTTAATACAAAATATATACCTGTACATAAAAAGAAAAGATAATTGCGACCATAGGTCGCAGTTTACTATCAGAACCGTCACAGCTTGTCCGTAGACAGACGTCCGTCCGAACGTGTACACTTTTTTACGGTCTATGGTTTGTCGCTCTGACATCACTGATGTCAGGGGAACCACTCTTAACAGAATGGGTTTTGCCGCTCTGACATCACTCTGGCTTCACTGTGATGTCACACTAACAGAATCCCTTTTATGCCCATATATGGAATTCCCTGATGTGATGTCATCAATATTAAGCCCATATCAAACAGGACTTCATATTGGAATACCCATATATGGAGGCCAAATACCACACTGACGGCTGGTTCTACTGACAGGGATCTCCATGTATGGGCATAACAAAGTATGATGTCAGATGTCATAGACATCATAGGACTTTCACATAATGAATAACTGAGTAATCATGTTTGGGCTCTCACAGCATATCTTCATATTCAGTACATGGATCTCCATATATGGGTACCAGGGATCTCCATATATGGTTAACTGGTCCTATATACATCACTGGCCAGATATAAGGCTAGGTCGCATGTCGCCCTGAGGCGTCTTACTAGTTGTAGACCTATATGAGATCGTCACTTGGCTTTATACAAGTACCTCGTCAGTGTTTCCCTTGGCAGCCTTCCTCTTCTGGCGACGGTCCTTCCTGTTCTTCTGCTTGGACCAGGATTTAGTCTGTTGAAACTTCTTTCGAGGTGGATCGTTGCCCTCCTTCTCTTTGCGTAGTGCTAACTCGACCAGCAATTTCCGCCTCTGTTTCTCGCGGGCCTTGTCCCGGTAGCGGATGGTGTTCGTGTCGATTGCAGTCTCCTCGAACTCGGGAAAGGTTTTCCCCCTCAGCTCGGGCATCCTAGGCATGCGGAGGAGGGCAAAGCCACGGGCCAGGCCAGGCCAGTCCAGATCTAACCAATGAAATGTGCCACAAAGATATGTTTTGAGTTCTGAGTTTTAACAACATGAAGCCTCGCATTCTGGGCATGTTATAATAGAGTAAGAAGTCATGGTGTCACTCGCTCATCCCCCCGGTTCGCGGAAGTAATTTCTCTATGGAGAATAACATTGAGTCATCTTAAAATCCTCTGGTATAAGCATTGTGGTCCAAAAATAAACAAACGGTCTCTGCGATATTGTCGGGAGGTGGCTCTGGGGGACTGCCCCATTGGTCGAACTCCTGTTGGGTCGAACAGCGTCGGCAGGTTAGATAATCTGAGGTTAGGGTTAGGTTTAGGCATAGTTTTACTGAGGTTAGGGTAAAGGTTAGGTTTTGGTGGTCGATCCAAAGGGTGTTCGACTTCGACCTAATGACATGTTACCGTGGCTCTGTATGGTTTATGATAGTCAGTCACTAATATTTCATACAGTCCATCTCTGGCGAAAATGTAACTAATTCGGCGACAGTAACATTAGCGTTTTCTCACCATCAGTTGATTCTTCATATCCATATGAGTCAAACCGCTGAGATCATTTGTTTATGTTTGGAACACAGTTCTTATATGACGCGATATGAAAAAAGCCAAAAATAGCAGATCTACAAGCTCACAAGAGCTTGTTGATGAGGTTTTTTGTAGATGGGAAAAAGAGCAGATTAAGTACATAGTGAAAGGTCAAGTTTATAAAGTATTGACGGTTCAAGTGGTTACATATCTGATAACACAAATTGACATGAATCCAAAATACATTGTCAAACAATGAAACTATATGGAATCTATGAAAAGGTTGTGGGGGGTCCCTTCCTGCTTCATCTCTCTCTCTCAACTAAGGGGTCCTTGGCCTGAAAACATTGAAGACATATAAGATATAGGGTTTAAGACGTGATAAACCAAGGACATCTATTGTACCGTACACATTACTTCAGAGCTCTGCTGAGTGTTCTTACCTTTGACTCTGAAGATGAGACTACATTCGTGCTTGGCGTAGCCCTGGACGTAGGAGACAAAGGCCCTCATGCCCCTGTCGAACATGGCACGGTCTGCCAGCGCCAGGGCCTTGACTTTGGGCAGGACATCCACCACATCTTTTATCTGACGCATCTTTTGAAGTGGACACTGCAGAGAGGACCAGGAAGAACACGTTGTTTTAGTCCTTCAGCTGAGGCCTAGAATTATTGAATGCTTTAACCAGTGAAAAATAGCAGATATACAAGCTCGCAGCGCGGCACCGAGTGCCGCGCTGCGAGCTTGTAGATCTGCTATTTTTGAAAAGAATCGTGAAAATGTGTGCGAACGTTTGTAACTCAAATTTTGCTTCTGGGTGGTCCCTAGAACTAAATATTTTGAGATGGGGGTCCGTGGCCAAATAAATATCATTTTGGGGGTCTTTCACATGAAAACCACTGACATAGTAGTCTCTCAAGAACAGACTAACTGAGCTCCAGTTAAGTGAAAAGGACCTTTTCTTTGACGATGGTCGGCCAGATTGCTGACATAGAAACATGGGTTTTTCAAAAAGTCTTAGAAGGATTCAAAAGACACTTATAGAATCGGGTCAATTTGAATTTCATGATTTTTCTAAAATAGCAGATCTACAAGCTCGCTGTGAGCTTGTATATCTGCTATTTTTCTATAGCTTAAGCATTCAATAATTCTAGGACTAAATGGTTAAGTAACGGTCAAAGTACTTTAACCTCACAAACCCTAATGTCGTCCCTGTTCTGGGCATAATAGGCAACGGTTCTACAGAAATAGCACATCGTTGGGCAAAAATAGCAGATCTAAGAAGCTTCATTGTAGATGTGCTATTTTCTTTATTTGACATACCGTGAAATACATAGGGTTTAAGTATAAAGTGATATTTGTTTTTGTTACAATAAGTGTTAAATGCTATATATTCTGATAGTAATCATTGCTAATAGTATGAATGTTTGTTCAGTAACAGGAGTCTCCCTGTCTCTCCAGCTCTTTGATAAACAGATTTCAGGTCAGGATACCAAAGTTATCCCATCAGGAGAGAGAACTCACGGCAGGATACAGAATAAACACGTACAATTGGAAGTGATGACACAAAGAAATGAGCAGACACAAATATAAAAGGTTAAGCTGAAAAATAGGTATTCTTTTGGCAACCCTGTCTGAAAATGTATTTTCTGTTAATACTAAAGAACTGGTGAGATCCCTGTTACTGAACAAACACTCTAAAGCAGTGATTACTATCAGAATACAGAGCCCAACAAAAATATGATTTGTTTAAACCAAGAACTATCACTTACCCTACCTTTAAATAAAATAGTGTAGGGGGGAAAAAAAGAAGAAAATAGTGCCAAGTGAACTTATTATGACAGTTGTTTATTTTAGGGCTAGTCTATTACACACATGCAACTTTAAAGAGATAAACTGCAATCCCAGAATGTTCTAGTTCCATGGATTTTGACAATAGAGGGGAAAAAAAAAAAAAAAAACTGAATGACCAGAATTCAGATTTCGTAACAGTTTGCGTAAACAAAACAAAACACTCACTTTCTGGTTGATGGACAGGAAGTTGACGTAGGATTCCTCCATTGGCAGCAGGAAGACGAGTGCATTGCCTTGATTACCAATCCGTGCTGTTCGTCCACACCTGTGTACGAAGGCACTGAGACACAGACACAACCACTCATTAACACTCATTCTGTGCCAAATGTCCAAATGGCTCCAAGGTAGCTGTGCCCTGATTTTGTATGTTTTTCTTTGCTATGCAATGAAAAAAAATGTTTTTTTTTATAATTGTTTTCCCCACAGAAACAGACACAGTTGTTGTGATTCAGTGGCAAAAAGAATTTTGTCAATCAGACAAATGGTTCCAGAGATAGAGCTGTTTGAATGAAAAAAAGTGTCCATCCACTAGAATGAACACACATTTTCTCAATCAGCTAAACGAGGGAGCCAACACACAAACAGAGAAAACCATCTCTCTGATCTCAGGTCATTTTGACATCTTTAAAAAAAAAATGAAAAAAAAAAAAAAAATCGAACCTCTGTTCGAAGTGGAGCTGTGTGTGTGTGTGTGTGTGTGTGTGTGTGTGTGTGTGTGTGTGTGTGTGTGTATTGCAGTTGATGCTCAGGGCAGGCTAGACTCAACAGCACCTCTCTGGTCACCCAGGGTTACTACATACAGGCTACATACAGACCCACAGACCCACCCACCCACATACCCACATACCTACACACACGGCCACGTATAGGGAGCTTGTGTTCCACACAGCTCCAAAAAAAAATTTCTATACAAAAAACACAAAAGACGTCAAAGACGTCATTGGCACAGAACGCTTTTAAAAAAAACGTCAAGAGACGTCATTGGCACAGAATGAGTTAACACAGCTCTGATTCATAAACATCATTATGCAACTGGCCATCTCATAACCGTGGTGTCACGTGCCAAGAATTGCAGATCTTCAAGCTCACAACTTGTCGCAAATGCAATGCGTTGTGAGCTTGTAGATCTGCAATTGCTTTGGACAACATATACAAAGCATTAGACTGTCTCATTTCACCATTGGGAGTCTAGGAAAGAAAGACAGATCAGATTGTCAATTGTGCCCACCTTGCACTACTCGGAGGGTCATATTGCACCACCCAGTGGACCTCTGGGATATCGACACCTCTGGCCATGACATCAGTACACACTAGGATCCCACTGGAACACAATACAAAGGCAAATGATACTAGTTATTCAAATACAATCAACCACTAAAGCCCTTTGTTCAGAACGGGTTACACATTATTGTGTATCATTAGTTTATGCTTTAACTATTGAAAAACTTTTTTGAAAGTTTTGAAAAATCGTGAAAATTTGAATTTTGACCCGATTCTATAAGTGGCTTTTGAATCCTTCTAAGATTTTTGGAAAAACCTATGTTTCTATGTCAGCAATCTGGCTAGCCATCGTCAAAGAAAAGGTCCTTTTCACTTCAACACAATCTCAAAATATTTAGTTCCAGGGACCACCTAGAAGCAAAATTTGAGTTACAAACGTTCGCTTTCAAAATACATATATTCAAAGATTTGCACACATTTTCACGACTTTTTCAAAAATAGCAGATCTACAAGCTCGCAGCGCGGCACCGTGAGCTTGTATATCTGCTATTTTTCACTGTTAAAGCATTCAATAATTCTAGGCCTAAATGGGTTAAAAACAGCAAAAAATAGCTGACCTACAACCTCACAACGCATCGCGACACGTGAGCTTGTAGATGTATATTTTCACCTTTTTTTCCTTCTTTTTGACCATGCCCAAAATAGAGATGCCAGGGAAGGTTATTCAATAAAGTATATCATATTTTCATTCGTGCCCAGTTCACTCACCTTTTCAGGGGCCGGAATTCTGCAAAGATTTTGTTCCGCTTGTTTTTCATCTTGCCATGGATGCAGCGGATGTCGACGTTCTTGATGAGGGCTTCCAGGACACGGCCAAAATACTCCACACATGCACACGTGCTGAGTGTAAGAAGCTGGTTAAGTCATGTGCAACAATACGACAATACTTAAAAAAACATGTGGTTTAGATTACCTATTATCGGTGGCCGATATGACTTCAAATCCAATATCATGATTATGAACCTTTTAGTGAAAATAGTATGAATTGTTGTGTGTCAGTTTGTCTAAGAAAACAATAACCTTACTTCTCAAGTATAAATGTGGGTACTTATTGGTGCTGATACATTCTGTTCACCTACCTAAAGAAGACCAGGTGTTTCTCCTGCTTGCGCTGCCTGAGAAACGAGACCAGGGTATTGAACTTGTCCTCGGTCCGACACATCTGGAATAAGAAGACCATGTTTTAATTTTAAATAAAGACCAATTAACAAATCCTTTTTGTATCATATAATAACATAGTAACACAAATAAACAACAGAGTTAAGTGAAACACAACTAATCTGTCTGCGACACACTCATTCATTCTGCCCCAGATCAAAACTTTCAGCCTTGCGCTTTTTATCCACAGGAAACCCTGGCTATGCTGTAGTAAACAAAGAATATGTATTTCAAAAAGTATTCAAATATTTGTGATTCCTTCAATCTGAAGGTCGTTAACCGAAACGTCGCTGCTAATTAAGTAAAACTGATTATTTTTAGAGCAAGTTCAGAGCAAGTTTTTCTTATTTCAATTCGGTATACATGATACTTCTAAAAGCGTTCTAAAGCCCCAAATAGCGGATCTACAAGCTCACAAAGCGGTGTGAGCTTGTAAAAACAGAGGCGTTTCTACTCACCAGGTAATAGTTGGACAGTCTTGCGGGGGTCTTCTGCGTGCTGGTGGCGGCCACGCCCTTCTCCTTGACAGTGATGCGGACAGGGTTCCTGAGGCCAGCTCTGACCAGCTTCTCCAGCTCCTGGGTCTGTGTGGCTGAGAACAGGCCGGTGCGCCTCTGCTTCGGCAGGTAGCCTAGGATGGTGTTCAGACTGGACGCACCAAAGGAACTCCATTAGATTCCACCATGATGTAAAACGGCGGTTCTCAACTTGTGGGCCGGGACCCCCAGGGGGGTCTGCAAATTAATTTCGGGGGTCCCCAGATGATGCAAGATTGTTTTCTCACACAACAGTAAGTGTATAGAGCAGGGGTCTTCAACGTTTTCAGGCCGGGGACCCCCAAACTGATGGGGAGATGGAGCAGGGACCCCCTACCACCTCGTAGGGTGGGGGGGTCGGGGCTACAACATATTTTTTATTTTAAACATGTACAAGTTACAGCGAGCAGGGTGGGCCGTACCACAACCATTTCTAAACATACTACTTATTAACTGAGAACAAATGTCAATAATATCAACAATATGTCAATTGCATAGTAATCATGTATTCAAGCTATTCAAAATGGATGGAATCATGATTTATTTTTTAACATAAATGTGGAAAATGGCAAAAAAAAGAAAAGAAAAAAAAACATTTTTTGAATTTTTTTTTTTTTTTTTTTTTTTGCAATAATTTCGCAGACCCCCTGCAGTACCTCCGCGGACCCCCTAGGGGTCGCGGACCCCCTGTTGAAGACCCCTGGTATAGAGGGTATCTGCACATTTTTATAAAGTGACAATTTAAGGACTTTTTAATACCTCTAAAGTAACAAAAGAAACATTGGCCAAATTGTCGAATATTAGAGGCAGAAATTGTGAAAATAGACAATCTACATGCTCACAACGCCTCGCAACGCGAGGCATTGTGAGCAATGAACTGTAGAACTAACGCGAGGCATTGTGAGCAATGAACTGTAGAACTGTGTTATACAAAATGCAATGCCTCAATTCTTAGTGCTCATCAGAGTGGGTGGGGGGTCCCCAGTTCAAATATATGAGTATTTTGGGGGTTAAGGCCTGAAAAGGTTGAGAACCAGAACCACTGATGTAAAATAGTTATCTTTTTAAAACCACTTAAACCCTACATACTTCTCCCAGGGGTCTAAGCTAGGCCATTTGTCCCCCTCTATAGCAAGAAAATAGGTGATCTTACAAGCTCTCAAAGCATCGCACATTTGATGCATTGTAAACTTGTAGATCTCCTATTTTTGCCAAATGTTCGTGACAGAATAGGGACACTTTGGCCAAAAAAATTTGGCCAAAAAAAAAAAAAAATTTACTCTTTTCAATTTTAATAGTCAAAATGACACTTGTCACCGCGTGAGTGACAGCGTCAGTACAACAAAGTATGAAATAGGGTGAAAGTGGTAAAAAAAAAAAACATGCGTTTCTTGGTAAAAAAAAAAACATGCGTTTCTTGACTCAAAAACGGAGGATGGACGCTCCTCCTTGTTATTCAGACACAAATCAAACAAAGAAACATTTAACGGCCCCTTATACCTGGCCTCGAAGCCCATGTCTAGTAGTCGATCTGCCTCGTCCAGAACCAGCACATCCAGACTCTTGACTGAGCTGGCCAGGTCCACGCCGTCTGCCTTCCTCTTAAACATGTCCTCCAGTCGGCCCGGAGTTGCGATCAAAATGTGGGCCCTGAAATTGAACGGCATAGAAGCAGGTGCAACGTTATTATAGACTGTCAACTAAAATCTAATGATGATTAAATGAAAACTTAGGACTGAAAAAACATTTGAGTTAGTTCACCCCCAAAATTATTTTTTGTCCTATCGATTACTCACCCCATGGAGCCTTGAATTCATGGATTATTATTATTTTATTTTTATCGCATTCCTAAGCCAATAATATTAGTTATGGAGACTCAACACAAAATTAAATTGAACAGTATAGATGCAAGTGCAACGTTATTATAGTCAACTACAATAATGAAAACTAGGATTGGGCAAAGAAAACACCTGACTTAACAAAAATGAAACAAAAAAATGAAAACGAGGCATTACAAAAGAAAACTGGAAAAAAAAAAATAGACAGATAATATGGAGATCATTAAACTGTGTTTACCCGTGTTCCTTGAACTTTTCCACATCCTCCATAGGATTACTTCCACCAATCAGCAAAATCTGACTGAAAAACAAACAAGTCAATTTGAAAATGACTTCCTGAGTTTCAAACAGCGACGTGTCCAATTGTGAAAATCCATCATCAACCTATTTCTATTTGCCTACCTTAAGTGTGGAAACTTTTGAAGGAATTTCTCCATTACTTCACTGATCTGTAAGGCCAGCTCTCTCGTAGGAGTCACGATCAATGCGCCGACCTGCCAAAATGCCATGTTATGCATAGGGATGTCAAAAATGGACCTTTATCAAAATCGATTATTCTATAGCAATAATCGAATATTATTCGAAAATCGATAATTAATTATTATTATTTATTTTTTATTTAAAAAAAAAAAAAAAAAAACTTTTTTTTCTTCTGTTTTTCTTTTTTTTTTACTGGATTTCAATGCACATTTACATATGTACAACATGGCTCTTCAGGTAATTGGTAGCCTAACTACTACTCTTCATCTTTCTTTTTAGTGTGCCAGTGTACTGTTCACCTAATCTCTCAAGAACAGATTCTGTGATGCTTTACAATACAGAGGAGGACGCTGTTTTCCCTTTTCTTTGATGATGGCCACCAAGTACCAAACAATCAAGCCTGAATCAATCACACCTGTGTCTGAGACAGGGGGGGAGGGGAGTGTGTAGCAGGCAGCTGCCACTCTGCTGTGCTCCTTCACTCTGTCTACACAGTTTACAGTTGGTGCTGGTGTGAATAATAAATCAATGGCCATTTACTATTATCATTAATACTATTGTTAGCCTATATTCTATATTTTGGTTGAAACTAACTAACTAAGCCAAAAAATAGTATTAAAAAAAATAATAATAATAATATTTTTTCGATTTTCGATTATGAAATATTAAAATCGAATATTGATTAATCGAACAAATATTCGTAAATCGATTATTCGGTGACATCCCTAATGCATACATGAGAAACTTATAGTATTAGCAAGGGATGATGATTTAATCAGGATGAAGAGTTGTTTTTTTCAGAGGGAAACCAGCCTGGGAAATAATAACATTCATACCTGCAATTTCTTCAGTTTTTCTTCCCGCTTCAGTAGGATTTCTATTACAGGAATGACAAAGGCAAGTGTCTTCCCACTCCCAGTTACCTAAAAAAAAAAAACAATTATTTAGTTATAAGAAGCTGCTTTGTGCTTTATATGTACATTTGTGTGTCTATCTAAACAAGTATTAAAAGCCTCAGAAATTAACGGATTAAAATATCCAGAGTGCCCCCCCTCGGCCCATTCACTCCCGTTGTCTTATTTTGAAGGCCAGAAGTGCACAGCGCAAACACTTCCGGTCTGACGTCATCGCGTCCTGCGCCGGAACCGATCGTTGTTTACGTGGTGTAATGGTGGCCGGATCGGAGCTTTTATACATGTGTTATATAAGCGAGCATCTGCCTCCATCTTCGCTTCTAAAGTGTAGTTTTGAGATAATGGACATTAAAGATGAGATCCCCCGTCCACCTCAATGTTATGGGATTACTATTTTGTGCTCGTGGAGCCGTGATGATGATGAATCAGCGACGGATTTCGTCTCCGGACATTCGGCCATTGTACTCGGTATTACTTTTCACGAGATATCTCGTAATCGGCACTACTAATACTCGAGTACTTTTCACGAGATATCGCGGGAATGGCACTAAATCGGTTAAACATTTGTTTGAATGGTTTTCGAATACACTTTTACAGGTCTGTAAACAGGTCGGAAAAGTGTACACATGGACCCGTTCTAGTTGTGCACTCTTAAAGAGTTGTGGGGGTTCTTGAAAAGTTTGCGAAGCACTTAATTCAGGGGTCTTCAACGCTTTTCAGGCCAAGGACCCCTTAGCTGAGAGAGATGAAGCAGGTAGTACAGCTAGTACATATTGTATAAAATTATGTTGCAGATATATAACTTGTTCAGAGCCTACTGCACTCCTCTGTATACTGCCCCCTTGTGGGTAAAATATAAGCAGACAAGCATCCAAAAGCTGCAGGTTGCTTACAATGATTGTATGAGGATTCTACTCAGAAAACCAAGATGGTCGAGTGCCAGTCAATTGTTTTGTGAAGTAGGAGTGTGCACTTTTCATGCTCTTTTGAGAAATTTGACGTTCAAGTTTATCTGTCGTCTGAATGTGTCTAATAATTTGATTATCATGCTGCTGACTAAACTCCAGTTCAGTAATGTGAAATACCACTCTTGCATCTGGAAACACTGGTATAGTACCTTATTTTAGTGTTCTGATTGCTCTGTTTTTATTTATTTTTTATGGTGTGATGTTTTTAATGTTGTGTTTTTGTTTGTCTTCTTATTGGACCTAGTGTCTGTCAATAAAGAGTTGATGATGATGATGATAACCTTTTCATAGAATTCATAGACTTTTTTGACAGCATTGTCATCGGTGTTGAATTCATGTTGATGTGTATTTTCAGACAGCTAACCGCTTACGCCCTCAAAACGGATACTTGATCTGCTCTTTTTTCCCCCTACACCTGACCAAACCTCTTTGCAGAAAAATATCCGATCTACAAGCTCACATTGCCTTGCGCTGCTTGTAGATCCAACCATTTTCGGCTGATGTTCCCCTCGGAAATGGAATTCTAGGGTTCAAGTGGTTAATGTACACAAACATTTGGGTGGTCCACCCTGTAGTACTTCTGAGGAACCCCTGGCCCTGGGGGTCCCAGACCTCCTGTTGAAGACCCCTGACTTAGTTAAGTTGTAAATAGTTATATATAGTATAGTATTATGTGCACACTTACCGCCTCGGCAGCCACATCTTTGTTCCTCATGAACAGAGGGATGCACGCAGCCTGAAAACACAACATAGTAACAGACTAGTTAGAAACAGGGTTGAGTACTGCTAGCTTACCTATACTGTACTTAATTACAATTTTGAGGTGTGTGTACTTTACTCGAGCCTTTCCAATTTCCAGTACTTTTACTTATACTCCACGACATCTCGGATCCAAATATTGTACTTTTACTCCACTAGTAATAATTTGAAGTTTTAGTTACTGGTTATTTGTAGATTTTGATTATTATTACAAAACGTCAGCCCTATATATATATATATATAGGCCAACACACATTTCGGCCATTTGAAAATAGCCAATCTACATCTACAAGCTTGCGACACATTATGAGCTTGTAGATCTGCTATTTGTTGTTTATACACATTTTGAAAACTTTAATGGGACATTCTGCATAATGAGTACTTTCCACTTTTGGTACTTCAAGTACATATTGAAGCCAATACTTTTACTTGTAACAGAGTGTTTCTACATTCATTGCGCAGTATTGATACTTTTATGTGTTATGTTAAACATGCAAGTACTTTTTTTCCACCACAGTGCTACAGTACTGCTAGCCAGTAGCTAGTGCTATACCACTTTATACTGTTGAAAAGTAACATTATACTCTGCAAGACAAGGAGAACGTTACCTGGACTGGTGTCGTGTGTGTAAACTGCAGTTCCTCGAGTGTTTGTAAAATGCAGTCATTGAGTTTAACAGGTAAACTGTTCCATTTTCCCTCTGAACTGCTGCTGCTCTCATCCATGTTGGAAAAATAACACACGCTGCTCGGGCGCTTTCTTCCTGTACGTTGGTGTTTACAGTCCGGGTAGAAAGTCGGAAGTACTTGCTACGATACATTCCGTTCCCATTTTTAGTTCTTCATCAACAGCTTTGTCTAAAAATAAATGAATTAAACTTTCATAGGCTACATTGTAGATTCATTGCACATGCAGTGAAATATTCAAAACTTTTTTTAATTTTAATTTAGTTTTTTTTATGGCACAGATACAGCTCATGAAATAAAAACAATATTTTTTCAAAATATATACAATATTATTACACGAGACCACTCTAAACAAGGATAGAGAAATTTCAACCTTGCTTGAAGTCCAGTGTGAAGTCTCCGCAGTCAGTGATGATTTGATGCCATCTTCTGCTTTTTTTTTTACACAATATTCTATTTTTGTATGTTTAAAAATGAGAATACTGTGAATCAACACAGAATAGCATTAGGGCCATTAGTTTATTTATTTAAATATATTTATACCACACATGCTTTACATCCCACTCTGGGTTGGGGTGTGGGCCCCTAAAAGATAACTGACAATTTTTGAGGTATTTTGTACATTGACTTTACTTGAGTAGGCTACTTTTCATACTTTATGCTTCTATGCCACTACATCACACAAATGTTGTACTTTTTGCTCCAGGTTTAGTTAGATACTTTGCAGATTTAGATTAATATAAAACATACATTAACTGTAGCAGAATTATGTGGGTTAATCTCTCATAAAACCAGCCCACCTTTATCAGCTGCAACAATAAAGTGATTAACACTTTAATGCATTACTAAGTAATTACTAATTACAATCCAATTATCTGATTGTTACTTTGGTACTAGTAAGTCCATTTTGATGCCAATACCTTTTGTACATTTGCATTTTGAATACAATACTTTAACTTGTTGTAACAGAGTTCTACTTTTACTTAATCTCAGTAGCCTACTTCTTCCACCGCAGAGTAATACCACACAATGTGAAAGTAAGGTTATGAGCCTATACTGACTACACTGTCTCTGTGAAACTGCGTTTACCTTGCTTACTGTGCTTACTGCTTACTGTCTGCTAAATTGCCTGCATGAGTTGTAAAATGCCACTTCAGTCCTGTGAAATGTCCTGGACAAAATAATGATGAATGATAAATAAATAATTGGTGGTAATCAAACATGAATGAAACCTCACTAACCCCCATCACAAAAGTTTTTTTTTTGTAAAAAAACGTAAAGCTCCTGATAATAATCATTGCTATACTAGTGTGTGTTCAATAACAGAAAATACATGTTCAGGTGGGTTGCCAATGTCAACCAATTAGCCCATTTATTAACTTCAAGTTTTATAGTGAGTACTGACCCCCTTTCACACACGCACGCACACACACACACACACACACACACACACACACACACACACACACACACACACACACACACACAGTGTCCAATTTCTCTTGTTAATATTGTGTAGGCCTACGAGTTCTCTCTCCACATAGGTGAAATTGCTATTCCGAGTTCCCGTCCTGAAAATGCATGTTCTGTTTACTAAAGAGCTGAAGAGATAAGGACACCCATATTACTGAACAAACACTGTAAAGCAATGGTTGCTGTCAGACTATAGAGTATGTTAACACTTATAGAAAATCACTTACTGCATCTTTAAATAAAATCAAGGATTTTCCATCACTTTTTTTTTTACAAATACACACTCATTCCACATCATGGCATAGCCCAAATCCAAGAAAAATATGTCAGTTCACCATCTCAAAGCTCTAAAATCTCATCACTGACTGACCCTTTCCCAGTGGGGGAAATAAGTGCATTTACTCAAGTACTGTACTTTTGAGATACTTTTACTTCTACTCCACTACAACTCAGAGGCAAATATTGTACTTTTACTCCACTACAATTATTTGGCAATTTAGGTACTTGTTAATTTATATATTTTGATTATTACAGAACATATGGTAACCACATCAGCTCTATAATACATTTCAGCGCATTGTGATCCTGTAGATCTGCCATTTTCAAGATTTCAAAACTTTACTACTTTTCTACTTTTGGTAATTTAAGTACATTTTGATACCAGTACACTAATTTTAAACCTTGAATTCTGGACTTTTTACTTGAGTATTTCTACTTTGCAGTATTGATACCTTTACTTAGAAAATGTGAGTACTTTTTCCACCACTGCCTGGGTAATCTCATCACTGAAGCACAACCAGCTGATGAATTCACACCACACCTCCACAGGGGTGTGCAGTGCACCCTGCAATGCCACGTTGCAGTCCATTCCAGCGTGGTCAAGCATCGACCAGTGATTCCCAATCCTTTTAGCTTCAGACCCATAAGAGAAATTTGTTGTCTACCTCTGTGACCCAAACTACTGAAAATAGCTGCTATTTATTTATTTCAAAAGTATGGAATTCTTAGATTTTTGAATTTGTTTCAAACTTGAATAAAATTGAAACCCAAATAAATATATATTTACTCGCAAACCATCAAAATGGGTCCTGACCCACTGTTTGGGAAACACTGCCATAGGTATCAAGATGGCATTTTTTTGTTTTAACTATGCGGCCCACAAGTTTTTCGTTATGAAAGTTTTATTTCATAATGGACACATACTGTAGCAAGTGCAACTGAGACATTTCAAGAAACCATTAACTGCCCACCACATATCGAAACAAGCCAAAACAGAATTTGGGATTTTATCATGAACGCTGGGTTATTTTTCCAGAGACATTCCAATTTTCTTTGACGGTTATTTTCTTAAATAATATTCTTGATCACACCAAGGTGAGTGCGTGTTGTATACTGTAACAATTATTCCTGTACTCTGCAGAAATAAAATACAAAATGGTGGCTTTGCCTCCACAACTATGAAGTTGCAGACATGTGTTGAGTGCAAGATGACAAGATTAAAAAACAAAGCATAACAAAAAAAAGGATCCTAAAAGGTATTGTCCAAATGTAGCTTCCCACCGGATAAGCTCAAGAGGGGGGGGGGGGGGGGGGGGGGAACACAAACTTTTATATAACCTAACTTAAAATCCCGGAACCAAACAAATTTACAATCAAAGTAGAAGCAATTAAAGCACACCACCAAATCATTGGATTTCAGGACTGACCCTCCCCCTCCCCCCTTCATCATGTATGGTTCTACAGTGTTGTTCTACCCCAGCTTCAGAGCCACAATAGAAATACAGCTTACGTTTCCAAACCAGCAACCAAGAGCTCTTCAGGGACTCGCTTATGAGCGCATTGGGAACATTGGGGCAGTGGTTCTCAAACTTTTTACATTTCAATTTAAGCCAAGGAACCCGTTTTATGGTATTCACTAGGGCCATAACGTACAAATGGAACAGCAATTGACCCCGTTACAGACCAGTCCACTTGGTTCCTAACAATCAATAATTTAGCTGGGGACCCCCCCTGCGACACTTTCATGGACCCCACTTTGAGAACCACTGCGTTAAGGTAAGTCACACATGCTCGAGTGAAACAGTCGAATCCCGCTGTGCCGTTCACTTCAATTCTACGCGAGCGAAAGTGTGCAGCAGGTTTAGCGGCACAGGCCTGTCACACAAGTTCGTCGAACTTTACGTGTTTGATGCCCCAACATGAACAGTATTGGCTGTCATCGTGCATGTGTCACTCTACCCTTAAAGCAATCAACTTCTGAATTTCTGGGCCTCAGAACTACAACGGTAGGCAAACAGTGTTGTTTTTTCTGCATAGCCTGTGACCAAAATAATTATAAAAACAGCGTGTTGTGTGGCATGAACTGAATCAACGACAAAAAGGAATGGCATAGTTTCCACTCAGTGATCAACCAGAAAAGATCCTTCAGATATTTAGAGGCCAATTGTCTGCAACAGCAACGACATCATCATAGCCACCTGAACATCATTATCTTGGTTGGTAGAATTGAGAACAGGCTCCTGGCACTGTGCCTTATCGTGATGCAGTACATATTTTTCAAGGTTTGAACTTTTTATCGTTCCACAAATACGGTAGCATTTGTACATCACATTTCACCTCAATAGCTGTCGCTTATAAGCCTTCTTGTCATTGACACAGACCGAGATAAAACTGTACCAGAAAGTAAACTGTACAAACAAAAAGTGAATAAACTTAACTGACAAAAAGAAAGAAACGCTAATCAAGTGACATCAATCCAAGGACCATGGTCTTTAGGTCTTTGCATAACCACAATAATCACGTTGATAAAAAGAGCTGAAAACAAAGGGCTAACAGGGGAGGGGGCGAGGAAGAATATATCTAAATGTGTTTAGACTGAAAACAGCCAGTCTCATTATTCCAGGTATAAATGACTGTCTTGGTATTGGAGTAAAATGGCGGCTTCCGCTTCGCACGAGGACCACGTAATCAGGTTACACGACTCGCCGAACTTCGAAGAATCTCTTCAGGTAGTAAATCTGTCCGAGCGTCATGGCTACGAGGACGAGTGCTTCGAAGAAGGACCAGAGCACCACTCTGCTGTTTGTGTTGTCGTTGACTAGACAAGAGAGAGAAAAGGGATTGTGGATTAAACATGTGAAATGACACCAATAGAAAAAGAAAAAAACACCATCAACTGGCACAGACAGAGGACATAGGATATATTTCATTTTGTCGCTGTCGGGTGGAAAGTGTGTATGTCCAAAACCATTACTTTTTAGGAAATGGAAAGTCAATTTAATTTGAAGTCTTAACACAATTACTGCCTTTTAATCTGAAGTTTGCTTGGTGCCGCGCCGTTTCCTCCGTAGGCCGCCGCTATTATTTTGAAGGGCCAGAAGGGGGTTGTTGTTGTGTTTTTGGATTATCACTTGACGGCAACGATTACGTCATCTAGTCACATGACAGTGTGGGTCCAGAAGAGAAACATGTCTGCGCCCAGCCGAGTGAATTTTGTACAGGAATCAGCCCACTCTTTGGCTCAAAATGTCTCTTTTTGAATAAATGAAGTCTCTTTATGGGCCTCTCAATGGATTTAATATGGCAGACCTTCACTTCGCGTGCACGCACAACGTGCGTTGTAAACAAATCGCGGACATTACCGATGCGGGCGGGAGCGGAGCGGTGTACTGTAAGTAATTATACTTTTACAGTAAATACAGTAAGATTGACAGTCCTCACCGTCAACGGCACCATGGTTTTAACCCTTTCAATGACGGTGAGGATTGTCAACGGCAGCAGAACAGTTAATGGTTTGGGATATTTCATTTGTTTTATGTTGGTATTTCACTTTTTGTTTTAGTCTGAATTTGTGTCATGTACTGACTACTGTAATGTGCTGCATGTCATGTACATTTTGGAAATTGCAATGCAACACGTGAGCTTGTAGAACATATATTTTAGGGCATTAATGTATGATGGGAAAAGAAATGTGGAGAAGGACGTTGGAAACCTCATATGTCCAAAACTATTAATTTTCAGGAATCAAATCCAAAAGTAGTATCTACAAGGTCGAGCTTATAGATCTGTTACTTTTGGTGCTTTGGTATGGATCAAGTAAACAAAAAACTTGAAACATGGAGAAACAAGGATTCCACCACCAGACAGCGGTGCAGTGTTGATTTTGTCGACTAAAACTATGGCGAAAAATGTTTGTCGACTGTGTTTTTTTTCACCCACGAAAACGAAATAAAAACTAAGCTGTGATGACTAAAACTAAGACTAAATATATTGACAATTTCGTCAACAAAATAAAAACTAGACTAAAATGTTGTGGAGGGACTAGTGCTGAAGAGAGTCATTTTATGTTTGGTTGCTCTCAGGTGTTGCGTGCTGAAAATAGCAGATCTACGACGCGTTGTGAGCTTGTAGATCGGCTATTTTCTGCACACAACCAAGTGTAAAATCAGTCATTACAATGCCATCAAGGCCTGACAAAATACATTTTAGTTGCCTAAATCAACTGTAGATTTAGTCGCCATAAAATCTTATGATATTTAGTCGACCAAAATTTGACTAAAACTAAAACCTTTCAGGTGACTAAATTATGACTAAAACGAACTGAGATTTTATTCAAAAGACTATGACTAAAACTAAATCAAAATTTGCTGTCAAAAACAACACTGCAGCGGCGATATGCTGCCAACAGACTTACTTGCTCTGTGTATCCTCTCACGGACCTCCATGTACTCCTGCTCATGCTTGACAGCTGTCATAGCAACCGCCAGCTCATTGATCATCTCCTCCAGTTTGTTTTGGTGGGCTGAAACGATGACAAGTGGCACAAATCACTCAGCGAATAAAATAAAGGATTCCAGCATCAACCTGCCGATAAATGTATAAATGGTTGCACGCGCTGAAGTACAAGCTCTCGTGTCTCGATTAGGGCTGATCAATCATGACATTTAAGTTGATGGTCGTCATAACAAATTATTGTAATTAATGATTTTATTGCGTTTTTGGGGGGCATTGAAAATAGTGTGTAAATAACTACATTTCTAGCTTAAATACAAAGAAATGACAATGACCAATGACAATAAATAATGTACTATGGCCAAAACAGATCAAATACTTATAATTAATTTCTAAAACAATGTGCTTCCAATATTTTGTTAACTTTCTGAAAAAGTACTCATCTTTTTCCAACAGATGAATACATACTAATGAATGTAAGTGATTGTCTCAAATAATTGCACTCATACGTTTATGTAATAATTGCCAGGCAACGCATCGTGAGCTTGTAGATCAGCCATTTTGCGTGTGCAACAGAGTACAAATCAGGCTACTTAAAACACACACACACACACACACACACACACACACACACACACACTGGAACACATGCATTACTGTATCACAATGATTTATGCAGAATCCCATGCCTGAATGTAAGGGGCGAGCAGTGTACCCATTACCAAGGTATAAGTAATGCCCTCATGTGGGTGTAAATGCTTTCTGAGATGTTTCTAAAGCCATTCCCAGGCAGCATGAAGGTGTGTTCCCTAAATATACGTTTCAGACTCAATATTAGTTTACGCTTCAGTGAAAAAGAAAACACTGGTTAGACGGCTTTGTGTGCTTTACATGCCGGGTCTATTTCACATAATAGCTTGCCCTTTGCCCTACCATCCCAGCTGTCGTGACCACCTACAAGGAGGAAAGGAGAGTTCCCAAAATAAAACCAAAGAAAGTGAACAAAAACTCAAGCAAAGAATGAAAGCCAGGAAAGTGGCAGGAACAGAAATATAAACAGATTTACAAGACTCTTCTTGAAACAACAAATTATGAAAGGTGTCAGATTTCTTGGACATAATTCTATCCATTTACTTTTTTGACTCATTGAATAATCGAGATGAGCAGATATTCTATACATCATTGCACAACAGTGCAATGTCAACTTCTTTTAATTGACATTCATTGAAACTACTACGTTTCTTGAATATGCCCAAAATAGAGATTGGTTATTAATCAATTAATTTAATAATCAATTATTTGTAACTGTTGCACCCCTACCCACACACACCTAGACAAACACCCACGTACCCTCTGTCTCCATATCTTGTCCTTTCGGTGCCTCTCCGATATCAATGGTGAACATGACAATCTTAGGCGTCATGGTAGACATCTTATTGCTGAAGCAGAACTTGTAGGTTCCATCCATGTGTGCTGCCACCGAGTACTTCCCACTGGACTCTCTGTCCCCCTTGTAGATCTGCTTACCGTCAGGTCCCGTTATCTGGAAAGCATGAATAGCACATCTATTACACATAGACAAGACATGTATTGACCCCACGAGGGAAGGCAGAACCACAATCAATTTGATTGCCAAATCACAGGAGTACAGGTGTCAAGACGTGGGCGAAATTAGTTTGTGTGCAAGCTCCATCAATCATAGCTTTCAGCAAAGAAAATGGACAGGGAAACAGAGCAAGGAGAAAGAACATAGAAAAGTCTGTAGAAAAAAATATACAATATCTATATACTGTCTGAATATATCCTTTTAATCTATATAGCCTACATATCTTTTCAGAAATTATGAAATTCAGTCAAGCACAGTAGCATCATTGTAGTAAGGTAAAACACAGGACAGATAGGCCTACAGGTAAAGATGCAGCTAAGCTCCAAGAATAAAATAATAATAATGATAACACCCAAATAGTGACATAAAAAGGTGTCAACAAACTACAGTACTGTTGGCAACATATGGCAATGACAGATCACTAAAAAACAAGTTAAAATGCATCTAAATATAAATCTTACAAAAACAGCATTTGCGTATATGATATCTATACATCTTTGTTTGATGTGAGAAATCACAAAGCAAAATTGCTACAAGACACCTTGATAATTAAACAAACAGTCGAGTTCAGCTCGTAGACACTAACTAGAACAGTAGACTTCCTGTTCCATCATCCAAGGTGGTTTCAACAGTTGCATGAAGACATGCTGTAGCTTCTGAATTTCTGATCTAACCCTCCGTTTATTAATGTGCAGCCATTTGACAAGACACCACATTTCCATTGCCAAGTGACATATTATTGTAAGATGTATACTTCCACGTATGGCGGCTTCGCCAGCCAAACAAAATAGCCGGATACAGGACAGGTGGGCAACATAAGGTATCTGTGGGCACCTTGATGTCAAATTGGCTACAATAGGCTTTAGTAATGTAAAGTATACATGATGTGAATATGCACGGTACATCATTAATTATCAGACTTGACTGTATCCCTCAACTTATTGTTTAACCACCCAAAAATTGACTGGATATATAGGTTTTGTAGCAATGTTTTGGCAAATGTAGAAACATAAGACCTTAATGTTGAACGTTTAATCATGCTCTAATCATGTTTGTATAGTATACTTTACTTACAAACATTTTCCAAACAACCCATTTCCTAACATTTTGGATAATGAATCGAGGTGCCCAGATGTCCCTTAGTGCAGTGGTT
Organism: Nannobrachium achirus; assembly: GCF_963921795.1. Classification (NCBI taxonomy): domain Eukaryota; kingdom Metazoa; phylum Chordata; class Actinopteri; order Myctophiformes; family Myctophidae; genus Nannobrachium; species Nannobrachium achirus. Next base: position 5,270,832 of record NC_137822.1, on the reverse strand, counting down.
CTCAAAGTTTAGGGTTGTCTAAATGGACCCATACAAGTCTGCAACTCTGACAGTGTACAAATGGAACCAAATGAACCCGTCAGGGTTCATTTGCACTGTCAGAGTTAAGGAGAGATCTTGAAATTTGACATATTTGAGAAACACCGCCTTATGGTGCCCATCTATGTCCTGTTACCAAACAGCCGGGCAGCAGCCAGGCATTTCCTGCATTCGTATAGATATCCTAATAACTATGCTGCTATGAATGAACGCAGCAGGCTGTGGGGCTCACCTCCACGTCGATGTCCAGGAAGCCTCCCTCGGCCACCTCGAACATGAGGCCCATCTTGGTGCCGGAGTTGACGCGCTCGTAGAAGCACTCCTCGGCATGGGCGTCTATGCTAACGAAGTAGCCGGACGCGGTGGCACACAACACGGCGAGGACGACGGCGAGCTCCGAGGCGGTGAACATGGCTAGCTTAGCTGCTCTGGCGTCTTTTTTTTTTTTTTTTTTTAATTCGGAAGCGTTGTGTTCCAAAAAAAATAATACGATATAAATAACAGCAGGCTTAATTGTGAGGCTAAACTGTGGACAGACAGTTAGCTTTGAGGCGTAACTATACTGCCTGCCTGGCTGCTGGTTTCTTCGTCTTCTTGTTGCCCTGCGCTCCTCTGTGTGACTGCCACGTACGGCTTTGGTTTAACAACGTAAACCTCTCGGCCGTCGCCGCCAGGCGTCCATTCCAGAGTTCCGGTCTAGAGCCCGCCTGCTCGCCAAACTGTGTCCGGTTGTTTCCCACCCCATGTTAGTAAACGTTACACGGTGCGCCATTTCCGTATCCGCCGATGCTCTCTGGAAGCAGGATGTGGAAGCGGGCCGAAGCGACCTGGATCCATCCCGGTCTAGTTTAAACGAGTAGCTACGAGGACCAAATTTAGTGTTTTACGGAAGACTCTGAGGACCAAAGTTAGTGATACGACTGACAGTAGGATTATTACTGTCGGCCTATATTATTAAATAAGGGAAAGGAAATGAAAATCAGTCTCTTTTTGTATTTCCATCACCTGAAACTTTATTGCATTTAAATAAGCAGGTGCATTCTTTTAAACAGTGGACGTGAGCATTGAGCAAAGGCATGTAGAGTGTGTGTGTGTGTGTGTGTGTGTGTGTGTGTGCGTGCGTGCGTGCGTGCGTGCGTGCGTGCGCGCGCGTGCTTGCGTGGCCTCAAGAGGTCACTATTAACCAAAAACATGTTCAACACCTTTCAAATTGGAAAATCTTGTGGCATCAATGTTACCTTCAAAAGCAAGTCAAGCAACTTAATTAGTTGGTTGGGTGGTCTAGTGTATTTTTTAGGGACTTCAAAATAGATAAAATCTTACTGTAGCTATATACAATTGTTGTAATCACTTGAACCCCAGCATCCATATTGGCCCAAAATAGCCTCATCTACAAGATCACAATGTCTAGAGGGAATCTGTAGTGATTTTTAAATTGATTTATGTAACACTGAACAACCTCTATGTGGGTTTTACAAATATTGAACCACTGAAAAATATTAAAAAGGGCTTCAGACTAAACCTCTTGATTCTCAAACTGTCCTTTAGACCACCTAAATCCAACTTTGGAGGTGTTTTTTTCCATCACTGATTATAATGACAGTGATGTAGTATAACTGCAGATGTCTATTATAGCCTATTATGTTCATGGCTTGCTTGTCTTGACAAAGAATGTGAGACAGAGAGAGACGCAGAAAGAGGACAGTGGACACTTGGAAGAGAGAGGGGAGAAGGAGAGAGTGACAGAACCCCCTTCATTTATTCTAAAACATTTAGATTCATGGGATTGTGTTCATTGAGGAGAGCAGAATGTCAAACTTATTAAAGGAGTAGTTCAACCCAAAATGACTTTTTTTCTATTGATTTCTCATGCCATGGAGACTTGAGTTCAATGATATTTTTTGTTGTATTCGTTGCATTATAAGACAACAATTTGATTTATTGTAAATGTACCCCCATTGATTCTGGATGGGGAACCAAATGCATGGCCCTGGATGGGGAACCAAATACAAGGCGCTCGATGGGGACACAAACTCAGAGTCAGAATCAATGGGGCTAAAATGTACTTGACCCTTGACCCTAAATTTACCCCCATTGATTCTGACCCAAATGTCCAAAAATGTTTGACCGGAAAATAAATAGCCAATATGCTATTCTCTGCACCTACTACTGTATTGTATATAGAGACCATCTTATAATGGAAATCAACATTTATCCTCTTTGGAGAGAAAAAAATTAAAACAAAAAGGTCTTTTAAGACAAAACCCAAGTCCATAAATCACAAAAGGAAACAATACAAGGAGGCATGAGTGAGCCATTTATTGTTATTGAGGAAGTTAACATGTTTACCTGCATTGAAAGTCATACAATACAATAAACCTTTTTAAGCTTTTTGAACCAGGTCCTTCTCCTTAGTGTGATGGAGAAAGACCCATAGGAATATACATACAGTATATCTTATTGGTAAGTAGATATGTTTAGTGAGTACATTCTCCTCTACAAGGTATTCATGTACAATATACATGTTAAAAATATAGTTGTTTGCAATCACGGTTTTTCCTTTTGTTCAGGATGACAGAATTCACATTTAACCACTTAAACCCTATACGAAGTTGACCGCATCCTCGTGGGCCCACTATATTTAGTTGACCCTAAGTCTTATGGGTTACACAAAATAATTTCGTAGAATGTTCCCCCCAGAATAGGGACGCTACGGTCTCCAAGTGGTTAAGTGTTATGGGTTCTACGTCCTTGAACGGTGGTCGAAACTTAATGAGCACTGTTTCTTTTTTCCCCTCAAGAAAATAGCTATCACATACACGTATAGGCATATGCATAGAAGGCACCATCTACGCATCTAAATTGTTTACACAATAAACAAAAAGGGGGTGGGGGGTAGGAGAGAAAGCGGTTTCATGGCCTCTGGAAATAATACAAAAAAAAAAAAGGTTTAAAACTAGAATAAAGGCTGTCAAAGTATCCAAGAAGAACAATAGATGGGTGATGCACCGAAGCAGTTATTTCTTTTTCAAACATCCTCATGATCGCTCACAAGCACTCCATTGGACCTTATACAAGTGTGCGTGCGCACACGCACACACACACACACACACACACACACACACACACACACACACACACACACACACACACACACACACACACACACACACACACACACACACACACACACACACACACACACACACACACACACACACACACACACACACACACACACACACACACACACACACACACACACACACACACACACACACACAGGGTAATACTGCATATACAGTCCAAACACACTGCAGAGGATCTTAAAGGACAACTTATTTTTTTTTTTTTTTTTTTTTTACAACAAGGGTTCATATTTTAGATTGTAATTAGAGAAACGAAGAGTGTTAAAATGTTTTCATTTACTGCTTTCTATCGTTTTGATTTCAGTGGGCGGGGGCATGCGTACAAGTGGCTAAATATGTCTTTTTAGACACAATAAGCCCATTCCCAAGATGCACCACACTCTTTCGTGGGCAGATGTGACTTATGGGGGCGAGCAGTGTTACAGTAAATAGAAATAAAGAAATCGCCGGCTTGTGTCTAAAGAGACATAATTAGCCACTTGTACGCATGCCTCCCCACCCACTGAAATCTAAATTGTTATAATCGCAAAAATTGTGAACCCTTGTTGTAAAAAAAAAAAAAGGTTATCCTTTAAACCTCAGTCAATGGATGTTCTGAACCCATCAGAGTAAACACACCTCATCTAAAACAGTTGGTACTCAACCTGTGGGTCGGGACCCCTGGGTGGGATCCCCAGATGTCAAGTGAAAAGACTATTTAAGTATTTCTTTTTTTATGAAAGTGAGGCGTTGTGAGCTTGAAGACCTGCTATTTTCACAATATTTATGTGTGGAACAGAAAATGTAACAACTCCTACATTCCAAGTACTTACTATCAGTGTGTGTGTGTGTGTGGGGGGGGGGTCCCAGTTCAAATAGGATTATTTGGGGAGTCACGGCCTGAAAAGGTTGAGAACCACCACACACTCGCTGACACAACCAGGCATCGACAGAGAACTCCCCTCACACAGAGCCAAGTACACCCAACAGTAACTCTCAAAACTTTTACGCATGCTGAATATTAGCCAGTCTACGAGCTCACAATGTTGGGCGCTTTGCTGGCTATTTCTCAAAGTAAAAACCAGGGAATGGAAGTCGGATCCTGTCTGCTCCGCTAGCAGGGACGTGCTGGCCATTGGGAAAAGCGGGACAACTCCCGAACGGCCGGTTCATTCCCGGCCGGTCCAGGCTGGCCATTAGGAAAAAAATTAAAATAAAATGTCCTTCGTTCCATTTTGGGGGCTGGGCGGCGAACAAAGTAAATCGTCACTGTCGGGCAGAAACCTTGTATCTCCAAGTTTCAAATGTATACATTTTTTCACAAAGCAAAGCCCTGCTTCATCATACAAGGCTGTTGCACAAAAGTAGTGAAAACAGCAGATCTACAAGCACACAACGCCTCGCGGTGCGAGGTGTTGTGTGCTTGTAGATAAATGGCTTGTCACTTGTCATGATCTGAAATGGCAAATCTTTGAGTAGCAGCAGCGCTATAGAGAGACATCTCTCTCTAAAGCGCGCAATGAGGGCCTCTCCAACTCTTTTTCCCGGGCTGAATCAGGGGCCCAGCATGTCCCTGTCCGCTAGTGAGGCGTATTGCAGTGGATCTAGACAAGGCGGTTCGATTCCGGGGTCAGTGTTTGAGGTCAACTGCCCTCAAAAGGCAGAGAAGAGGTGCTTCATTCTCAACTCACACACACACACACACAGTCAGTGTTAATTTAACGCAGAGAGTATACAACATGGCCAGTACAGGTCTGTTCCGTTACAAATGCATAAATTAACACCGATGAACTCTGTGTATGGTTACTGGTTAGAACTGGTTCATTTCATTTAAAGATTGCAGTTTCTCAAGGCAAAAGACAGTGAGCATTTGAGAGATAGAGCAGATCAAGTCAGGACTTTGACATTACGAGGGTTAAGAATCTCACTGCCTACAAGAACGCACACAAGCAATAATCAGCGTCCATCATCCTTCCAGAAAATACCATACTTGCAGTGTGGTTTGATAATGAGCACTTCATTTAGTATGGCAATCAGAAGACTATGGCTTAATGCCGCAGTTCTCAATCTTTTCTGGATAGGGGGCCCACTTGTAAATCTCAGCCCAACCACCTATTGGCTGCTGTGTTAGGTGGTCAGAGCACGTTTAATATTCTAATGACCAACCACTCGATTGTGCTACAGCTTTTAAAATCTTTCAAGGTTTTAACGTATTTTAATACAGAGGGCTTGGAGCGCAAAGGATGTAAGTGACAGGACAGTTTTCCAATGGTTGTTATTATTTAATTAAAAACAATATGTTTAAGCAATCGATACTTTAATACACATTAGGCTTCAATGAATGTCTTTTAAAATATACTTTTTAAAACATTGTTTCTGGTTATTTAGTTTAGTTTAGTTATTACCATCAATGAAAACTGTCCTGTGGAAAAAAATGAAAATGTCACTTAAGCCCTTTGCGCCCCAAGCCCTCAATATACAGTGACGAATATGAACTATTAAAGAAAACATACAGTACCATAACCAAAATAGTTTGGGAGAGGCCACTTGCAATACCCTCGTGAACCAAAGGTTGAGAACCACTTGGCTAAGTGTGAGCGGGGGGGGAAAAATCCAAAGGCGACAAAAAACATACTTATATCCAATGGAATGGTTAAGGTCGAAACTGGTGTGTGCAAGTGTTAATGTATGTGCGTGTGTGTTTACAGTATATGAAAAGCTTGAAAGGGCAAACTTGAGCCCAGCCAAGTTTCATATGGCCTATGGTCTCTATAACAGCACAATTCATATTTACTATTGTCAAAGCTCAGAAATGCGTGAGAAATGTATTTTGTTTTAAACATTGACAGTGAAATTAATTACATGTGGTACTCACAATAGGCAAAGGTACTTAAAATAGGCATTTGTACTCAAAAAGAACAAGCAAGAAAAAACATTATGCAATAAAAATAAAAAATAAAACTCTAAAATGATATCTTTTGGCAGCTGTGGTTGGAAAAAGCCCCAAGGTCTGCTATACACAACAAAGTCTCCCCCCGAAACTTTCATAGGTCACCTTAGTAACCTTTTACATACAAGTGCAGGACTAGATGGGATGAAATGTTTAAAACATCACCCCCTAGAACACTGGTTCTCAAACTTTATTATTATTTTCAAGGACCCCCAAATCTCTGAGTGAACAAAAACTGCAAGGGTCCATTTAGAATAGTGTTAATTTTGACAGCAAATCTTGATTTAGCTTTATTTGAATACAATTCCGTTTAGTTTTAGTAATATTTTAGGCATCTGAAATGTTTTACTTTTAGTCTCGTTTTAGTCGACTATATACCATAAGATTTCCGCCGACTAAATCTACAGTCGATTTTGTCCAAAAAAAGAAAAAAGTATTTTGGCGGACCTTGATGGCATCGTAATTGGCTGATTTTACACTTGGTCACATGCTGTAAATAGCTGATCTACAAGCTCACAACGAAACCAACACTACATTAAGAACCCCCTCATGGACCCCACTTTGAGAACCTTACTTACGTACTTAATCAGTACATTAAAGGGGAAGACCACCCATTTTCAACATTGAACTATGTCATTAATATACCTATTAGAGGAGTTGTGTGGAAAAAAAAAAAAAAGTTCCCCCTCTTCTGTGTTGCCTAGAAATGGAGGATTGATTTTGGGGTACAACTTGATGACATCACACATTGTACTTTACAATACAACCCCCAAAATCAATCCTTCAGTTCTAGGCAACACAGAAGGGTATATTAATGACAGAGTTCAATATTGAAAATGGGTGGTCTTCCCCTTTAAGCCAAAAAGCAGAGCAGAAGAAAACCAATATTTCTTGCTGCCATGGCTAGTTACATGTTGTTGTCGTCGGGTGGAAATCGTTTAAGTCCAAAACCATTACTGTTCAGTAAATGGAGAAAAACAAAAAAAGTATTCCAAAGGATCTAATGAAGTTTGTATTTAGTCACAAGCTCTTGTTAATACTTTGACATAATTATTCATAAAAAAGAAGGGGAAAAAAAAGAAAGAAAGAAACCCACAGAGAGATTTGGCCACTTTCAACGTGGCGTTCCTCTTTTTTGGGCATGGCATTATAGGCGGAAATCTTAGAAAATAGAGAGAAAAGTCATTCTACAAACTCAGCATTAATTTATGGCAAAAAACAAACATACATAAAAAGATTAAATACGGAGATGCGTGGTGGTTTCTGCCTGACAGCGACGATGTTGATCAGGTGCATCGAGGCTCGGATCGGAGCCGCTTCTACTGCTGAGGAAGTGCAGAGTTTACGCCTGAATTACGCGAGTTACGTCGCGTCTCGCCACCAAAGATCTACAAGCCCACAACGTGTCACGGCGCGAGGCGTTGCGAGCTTGTCGATCGGCTATTATCGGCGCCTAGACAATGGTGCGCAACTAAGTATAAATCAGGCTTTAAGGACATTAGGCTTGAGCTTAGGAATGGTAAACTAATAGATACATATATCCCCCCCAAAAGCCACAAAGTTAACCCCACATGAAAGGAAAAAAAAGAAGAAGAAAAAAAAAAAAAAACAACCTCAATTCATTCTCCCAAATAGCCTGAATGGGTTAGTTTCTCTTCAAGGCAGTTCGTCTGGTAAAAAAAAGAAAAAAAGAAAAAAAGGAATTCATGTCTTTGCGTCAGTGGATTAGAAATTACCTGCAGATACAGAAATACACAACAAAGCCAATAATTCTTTATCCAGTAACAATACACTAAATAACACAATGAATCCTAAGACTTTGACTTTCACTGAGAGATTAACCCCTCGATTTCTCTGCAAGCCGAGTCTCGTCTCCCATTCTTTAGAAGGCTTGGTGTGGGGGGAAAAGGTTAATTGGCTGAGAGACTGGACGAAACCATTTGTGATTTTGGCACTGGCCTCTCTCTCTCTCGGCTCCGAGGAGATCCCCGACGATCTTGATTACTTTCAAAAAACGAAAAAGACGATCTACGTAATTTTTCCTTTGGTTAATAAACACAAAACACATACAAAAGAAAAAGAGAGATGAAACAAAAAGTTAGCTTGAATTTTCCTTCTCAGGAGAGCGCTTCCTATTTGCAGCCCTTGTGGGGTTGAGTTTTTTTTTATTTTTATAGACAGGCTGAACCCACACTTGAGTTTTTTTTTTTTTAGTATGGGTTTAAACATGTTAGGCTTCTCAAAAGGCTCTTCTGAAAATCACAGTGGTTTTTAGAATAAAACTAGAGGGCAAATGTTCATGTAGAAGGAGCAAGAAGTAAGAAGTTTAAGTCCTCCATTATCTGTTGTCTGGTCTCTCTCTCTCTCTCTCATCTATTGTTCCATGTTCATCGCCATGGTCGAGTCTCAGGCGTCAAGGTGTAGCTGGCAATTGTTTTTTTTTTTTTATCAGGTATCGGGTTCCTACAAGAAAGAGACAAAGAGCTGTTCCAATCAACGCAATTAAAGAATGAACACATCGTATCTTAACCCATTTAGAACGTGTACAAATTATTGTGTAATGTGTATCATTATTGTATGCTTTAACTATTGAAAAATAGCAGATATATATTGTAGATCTGTTTTGAAAAATCGTGAAAATTAGAATTTTGACCCGATTCTATAAGTGTCTAAATGATATTTCAAAATATTTAGTTCTAGGGACGACCCAGAAGCAAAATTTGAGTTACAAACGTTCGCTTTGAAAATGTATTCAAAGATTTGCACACATTTTCACGACTTTTTCAAAAATAGCAGATCTACAAGCTCGCAGCGCGGCACTCGGTGCCGCGCTGTGAGATTGTATACCTGCTATTTTTCACTGGTTAAAGCATTCAATAATTAAAGCATTCAATAGTTAAACAATGTCCGGTGAGTAAATATCACACACAACAAAAGAAAAAAACGACAAAACAACACTGAAAGATATTTTCAGTGTAGTGGTTAGAGCACCCGCCTTTAGTGTGGATGGTCATGGGTTCGAACTAGGCCTAGGGTTGCATTCAGCAAGGCCATGCGGTCGCAACAGGCTTTTAACACCAATATATATATTTTGTTAAACGTAAGGCGTAATGGTTTATTTTGTATTCCTTTTTTAGTTTGTGTCCCAGGGTGATGGTCTCCTGTTCCAACGGCTCACACTAATGTCTTTGTGTTTACCTGGAACTGAGCACTGGACTGGAAGGCTGAATCTCATCTGTAGCTCTTCTGCTGTTGCATCAGTCCCACGTTCTCGTATACTCTAGAGCTGTCGTCTCTCATCCTGTATACACGCACGCACGCACACACACACACACACACACACACACACACACACACACAAATTAATACGTGCAGGAAGGGGTCTGGCCTAGTGGTCCATGGCCTAGCGGTCCAGGCGCATACCACATAGGCTCCGATGCCTGACAGCCGGTCGCGGGATCGAATCTCGATCCCGACGGCCTTTGCTGCGCGTCACTCCCTGTCTCTCTCTCCCTGTTTTCCTGTCTAACTACTGTCTGTACTATCAATAAAGGCATAAAAATGTCCAAAGAAATATCTAAAAAAAATATATTAAAAAAAAAAATATATATATATACATACACAGTACATGCATGAAATTATTTCTTAGGATGGGCGCAGAAAAGTATCCACAACCTTCCAACATCCCATCGTGCATTGCGCAGAATGTGCAGGCAGCTTCCGGCGCCGCAGCCGAGAGTGATCTACAAGCTCACAACGGTTGCATCTGCGACGCGACGTGAGCTTGTATGTCTGCTGTTAACCGGAAGTGTCCCGCAAATAATGCTACAGTAAAGTCTCGCGGAAACAGGTGGATACAAAATTAAAGACCAACACATACTCCTTTTGACATCAGAACCAGCGATGCCATGTCCGCTTATAGTTATTACTAGTAAGACGCCTCAGGGCGACATGTCGCGCCAATTCTTGGCCATCTGGCCTTTGATGTATATCCACCTGTTTCCGTGAGAATTTACTGTAGCATTATCTGATGGACACTTCCGGAGCACAGCAGACATACAAGCTCACGTTGCGTCGCAGAAACGCCGGAAACTGACGCACAACTTCTGCGCAATGCACGACGGGAGGTGGGAAAGTTGTGGATACCCTATACCAAGACAGAAATAGCAAGACATGCGATCTTCGGTTTACTTCCCGTTACAACTTGAAGTAGGTGGACGCCATTTTAGGAGGTCGGAAGCATATTGGTCTCTTATTTCCAATGGAAGAGTGAATGTGATTGTGTACACAGCTTCTAAACCATTCTTTAGCCCCTCGTTCACTGAACTAAATATTGAACGCAGTCGTCACAAGACGCACCATTCTCAAACATGTAGCTCATGCCTCGAATGCCCGATGCTTACAAGCTGTACCTCATTGTAAAGGTGACGAATCAACGATAGAAATGATATAAGACACAAAACAAATTGGTATTATTAAAGGGGAGATATAATGGACCGAAGTCAAGTTTCCTTTTTTTTGTGCTGAGTTTATATTCAAAGATTTGCACAAATCTTCACTATTTTTCAAAAATAGCAGTTCTACAAGCTCGCAGCGCGGCGCTCGCTGTGAACTTGTATATCTGCTATTTTTCAATAGTCAAAGTATAAAATAAGTGGTTAAAACGTTCCAGGCATAACAATCTTTGACAGTACTCACTCTGTGCAGGTTGGCGTGGGGATGGGGGTGCAGGGGGGCAGAGGGCTCTGTTCTCCTCCAGTTAAGTCAGACAAAGAGTATTTTATGTTGGTGTATTCGCGTCCTTTGATCTTACTTTTCTGTTGGCAGAAAAGAGAAAAAAAGTTGAGACGTGGCCAAGGAAAACATAAAAGTGTCACGATGGCACAGTTGCAGCGTTTTACATCGACATCTCTTTGGAACAGTGATTCTCAACTAGTTGAGGATCCCCCTCCCCCGTACACAGGACGGGAGGAAGGGCTGTACGCCCAACGTGATAATACCGCTCCTGCGATAGTGGTTTTTCCACTAGACAATAGCGCTACTGAGCGGTGAACGAATCATTTCCGTGAACATGAACAAAATCGTTTGTTCACTGAAATGAACGTCTTTTCCCTACCACTAGTAGCCTGTGGTATAGCAACTGTTAGTTTGAACCCAGCATGTGAGCTAGCTCCTAGAACTGTTTTCACACATTCTCAAGCGTTATTTAACTAATTTCTTCCCAAAGGAGGAGATCTCAATTTTTTCAATAGTAGGCACTTTTGTGCCATAGACGGAGATCTCAATTCTTTGGTCTTTATTAATTAATCTTATTATATTAATCCTCAGTTACTAGGAAACTCACTTCTCCATAGGGTTCAATTCTTCTTCTGCAGAAAAAGAAACAAGCTTTCACCCCAAATGAGCTGCCCCTCCTCTGGGGCCGCTCTCCATTCCGACATGCTGCCATTCCGACATTGACTTCTAATCGTCTGAGTGGCGGGAGGGTTAGGTATAGGGTTAGTGTCGGAATGGGGGGGATGCATCTCTGTAACGTCTCTATGTAGTGCTGAGCACCCTAACCAACCTGCTCCTCCTCGATGCATCTCTGTAACGTCTCTATGTAGTGCTGAGCACCCTAACCAACCTGCTCCTCCTCGATGCATCTCTGTAACGTCTCTATGTAGTGCTGAGCACCCTAACCAACCTGCTCCTCCTCAATGCGTCTCTGTAACGTCTCTATGTAGTGCTGCGCACCCTAACCAACCTGCTCCTCCTCGATGCATCTCTGTAACGTCTCTATGTAGTGCTGAGCACCCTAACCAACCTGCTCCTCCTCGATGCGTCTCTGTAACGTCTCTATGTAGTGCTGAGCACCCTAACCAACCTGCTCCTCCTCAATGCGTCTCTGTAACGTCTCTATGTAGTGCTGAGCACCCTAACCAACCTGCTCCTCCTCGATGCATCTCTGTAACGTCTCTATGTAGTGCTGAGCACCCTAACCAACCTGCTCCTCCTCGATGCGTCTCTGTAACGTCTCTATGTAGTGCTGAGCACCCTAACCAACCTGCTCCTCCTCAATGCGTCTCTGTAACGTCTCTATGTAGTGCTGAGCACCCTAACCAACCTGCTCCTCCTCAATGCGTCTCTGTAACGTCTCTATGTAGTGCTGAGCACCCTAACCAACCTGCTCCTCCTCAATGCGTCTCTGTAACGTCTCTATGTAGTGCTGAGCACCCTAACCAACCTGCTCCTCCTCGATGCGTCTCTGTAACGTCTCTATGTAGTGCTGAGCACCCTAACCAACCTGCTCCTCCTCGATGCATCTCTGTAACGTCTCTATGTAGTGCTGAGCACCCTAACCAACCTGCTCCTCCTCAATGCGTCTCTGTAACGTCTCTATGTAGTGCTGAGCACCCTAACCAACCTGCTCCTCCTCGATGCGTCTCTGTAACGTCTCTATGTAGTGCTGAGCACCCTAACCAACCTGCTCCTCCTCGATGCGTCTCTGTAACGTCTCTATGTAGTGCCGAGCACCCTAACCAACCTGCTCCTCCTCGATACGTCTCTGTAACGTCTCTATGTAGTGCTGAGCACCCTAACCAACCTGCTCCTCCTCAATGCGTCTCTGTAACGTCTCTATGTAGTGCTGAGCACCCTAACCAACCTGCTCCTCCTCGATGCGTCTCTGTAACGTCTCTATGTAGTGCTGAGCACCCTAACCAACCTGCTCCTCCTCGATGCGTCTCTGTAACGTCTCTATGTAGTGCTGAGCACCCTAACCAACCTGCTCCTCCTCGATGCGTCTCTGTAACGTCTCTATGTAGTGCTGAGCACCCTAACCAACCTGCTCCTCCTCAATGCGTCTCTGTAACGTCTCTATGTAGTGCTGAGCACCCTAACCAACCTGCTCCTCCTCAATGCGTCTCTGTAACGTCTCTATGTAGTGCTGAGCACCCTAACCAACCTGCTCCTCCTCGATGCGTCTCTGTAACGTCTCTATGTAATGCTGAGCATCCTAACCAACCTGCTCCTCCTCGATGCGTCTCTGTAACGTCTCTATGTAGTGCTGCACGGCCATGTAGATGAACCTGTACTGAGCCTCGGTCTGCACCATGCCAGAGCGCTGGGACCGCACCATCTGGATGGTCTTGGGCACGTCGATGTCACAGTCCACTCCTGGACAGGGGGCAGGAGATTAAAAATAAAAAAAACATTGTCAGGAAATTAAAGATAGACAGGTACGTATGTAGGTGTGTGTGCAGCATAAAGACGTACCTTTCTCTCTGATCACATCAATGAGGATGTCAATCACTATAAAAGTTCCTGTTCGTCCAATTCCAGCGCTAAAAACAATAAAACAAATCTATATCAGATAGACATAAATGGTGTGCTCTTTATGGGCATTTATTAACTGAAAAGAGTGTGGACATGACTTGGATTTTAAGCGCTGTGGTTTAAGTGGAAAGGAAGGTAGCTTAGAGCACAGCAACAGTGCCACCCCATGGTTACAATTGTAATTGTGACATTTAGATATACAGTATATGGGGGCGATTCTATTATTCAAATAGTTTTCTATACAATTGGCCACAAATATATATGCCTATATACATATCTATATGTACCTGCAATGTACTGCTATGGGACCAGCTTCCAATATGCCCTCCTGTTTAAGGTTGACCTCTTCTAAGAAGTCCAGCACGCCGCCGGGGTCGGTTGGCACTCCGTGGTCGGGCCACGCCCTGAAGTGGTACTGCCACACCGTGCGCTCCGTGTTCCCCTGAAATGTTAAGCCATTTACCATTAGGGCCGTCACGATTATTACATAATCGTCTAATCGCAATTATTTTACATAATCGCGATTATTTTTCATAATCGTCATAATCGTTTCTGTGTTGAAAAATGTTCATATACATATTTTTAAAGTAAAAAATAGAGGAAATAGCAGATCTACAAGCTCACAACGCGTCGCATCGCGACGCGTTGTGAGCTTGTAGATCGGCTATTTCCACTATCAATGTTCTTTTTTAAAGGAGCTATAGTCAAGTTTTTCATTGTAGGGCCGACACTTTGTTTACATCCTAATTTATAGACTAAAATGTAAACAAAGTGTCGGTCTGACAATGGCCAAAATGATTATTTTATCATTATTTTATGCTTTTTGTGGTAATTTTTGAATAGAAACACATATATGGAGCTTATTTTTTTATAAAATATTTTCGAAACATTATTTTTATTTTAGCATCCGTTTTTCAAGAAAAAGTTGACTATAGCTCCTTTAAGTATAAAGTTGTAAAATATGTCAGTAAATTCTTTGTATGTTTAAGTTATGTGTCATAATTACCAGGTGCAACTTCAAAGCCTAAAAGCCATACAGAAATGTAATTGTCAACGACAAATACACAATTAAATCGTTAATCGCAATTATTTGAGTGACAATTAATCGTCATGTAAAATGTCATATCGTGACAGCCCTATTTACCATGAGAGGGAGTGGGTTGTTGGCTGATTTACCACTGTTCCAGGGTTGTGGCACGAGGTGGAGCCGAGTGCCAAACCACCCTGAAACAGTGGTAAATCAGCCAACAACCCACGACCCTCAAATGGTATATTGCTTTTCTACCACTTCTACCATATAAATGAAAGAAAACACAGTTGTAACTTGCAAGGTTATTTAGTTACAATCAACAGCAACACAACAGTGGGCGGGGTCCATGAGCCAACTCAAGGTTGTTGACTGATTTACCACTGTTTTAAGCCAATCAGAATCCAGTATCTGAACATGTGACCACAAAAAGTGGTAGAAATGTTAACATACCAACTAGGTCTGTCACAATTATGACATAATCGTCTAATAGCAATCATTTGACATAATCATTTCCATGTTGAAAAATTGCATTTAGAAAAAAGGGGGGAAATAGCCGTTCCACAAGCTCATAACGCGATGCGTTGTGAGCTTGTAGATCGGAATCGCGTTGTGAGCTTGTAGATCGGCTATTTCCACAATCAATGTTGTTTTTAAAGTATAAAGTTGTCAAATATGTCAGTAATTTCTAGTATATTTAGGTTATGCGTCATATCTACCATGTGCAACTTCAAAGCCGACAAGCCAAACAGAAATGTAATTGTCAACGACAAAAACAATTAAATCGTTAATCGCAATTATTTGAGTGACAATTAATCGTCATGTAAAATGTCATCGTTGTGACAGTCCTAATACCAACGATGTTGTTCACAAGGGGCGTAACACAGAATTGTGTTGTAATGTACCTGGGTCATGTTCCCCTCCCCCCCAACAATTCTGAATTCCCATAGACTTGTTTAGCTCGGCATTGAATAACTGTGCTCCAAAAGTAACCAAAATTATCCCGGCGGTATGACTCAACTGACGGCGAGAACGTGCTAATGTTACCTCCACTGAATTAATGACTTAATTTTCAGCAGAAACAGACTGACTATATGAGTGACTGACTATCGTAAACGATACAGAGCCACCTCCCCGACAAATAGCACAGGTACAATTTGTTTATTTTTGGACCACAATTCTTATATGAGACAATTCTAAGATGACCCAATGTTCTGTGACCCAGGGGATGAACAAGTGACATCAGAACTTCAGGGGAACCAATGTCCGGGTAGCTCAGTCGTTAACACGCTCATCTGTAGGTATTTCCACTATGAATGTCTTTTAAAGTAAAGTAAAGCTTTTTTTGTAATATGCCAGTCATTGCTTTGTATATTTAGCTAATTAGTCATAAGTGCCCTGTGTAACTTCAATGCCTAAAAGCCAAACATATTTTTTGTTGCTCCAGTGCTCAACGACAAAAACAATTGTATGATTTTGTATGGTATGACAATTAACTAACTATACGTCAACTTTAAATGTTGTTGTCCTGATAGCCCTACTGTACTTACCTGTCCAACCTTGGACAATTTAAGTTCTCTTAAGATGTAGTCGTGTGCAGCCGTCTCTCTGACGTTGCGGACACGCATGGCCCCGTACTCCTTCAGAGCCGACATGTCTGGCCAGTACTTCACACATTTGCTCTGGTTGGGGACACAGAAACCAACCGTTGGTACCGTTTGTCACATTCAACTTCCCGTTTCCTTTTTTGCAAAACAATTGATAGAGTGAAAAAAAAGAAAAAAAGACTCATGTACGTATATTACAAGTACCTTTTACCAATTATAGAGGGTTTAAGTGGTACCGGATATGCAGCTCGGCAAATAAAAGGTGAATTGATCCCAGTGCACGATGGAGGACAATATCGCGATAAATTAAATTTTGCACGATACGATTATTGTGAGTGTTTTCTATCGCGATAAACGATAATATCGGTATCGCTTATCGTCCAATCCCTAACCACAACAATCCCTGGCTTTGGTCACCTTTCCTCGCTCCACCTCCTTGGTTGTCATGACGATGACCCTGGAGTTCTCCTGGAACACCATCCTCCAGAAGTCACTGATGGTGTTCTGCAGGCAGCCCTGCGTGGCGATGTACGACTTCTTCATCTTGGGGCTGCTGTTGCATTTAGACTCCAGCTCCGGCTGCACACACACACACACACACACACACACACACACACACACACGACAATTTAGAACGGGTACACATTATTGTGTATCATTATTTTATGCTTTAACTATTGAAAAATAGCAGATATACAAGCTCACAAAATCGTGAAAATTAGAATTTTGACCCGATTCTATAAGTGTCTTTTGAATCCTTCTAAGATTTTTTGACACGTTTCTATGTCAGCAAGCTGGCCAGCCATCGTCAAAGAAAAAGGTCCTTTTCACTCAACTGGAGCTCAGTTAGTCTGTTCTTGAGAGACTGCTATGTCAGTGGTTTTCAAACATTTTCATGTGAAGGACCCCTAAAATGATATGTATTTGGCCACGGACCCCCATCTCAAAATATCTAGTTCCAGGGACCAACCAGACGCAATATTTGAGTTACAAACGTTTGCTTTGAAAATACATATATTCAAAGATTTGCACACATTTTCAAGATTTTCTAGGCCTTCAAAAATTCTAGGCCTAAATGGGTTAAAACACACTGGGTGCCCAGAATTAAACCAAGAATCCCTAAGTGACCAAAATGTTATTGATGTTACCTTTTATTTCAGACGCTCAAGAGTAAAAGTAATGTAGATGCAATCCAAGAATGTCCTGTATTTCTTTTTGCAATAGTATTTTCTTTCACTCAGAACAGAAAAATAACAACCGCGGCCATCAGTGCTTTTGTAACGGCCGGTAGAGAAGGGCTCGTTTGAAACATGTTAGATTAGGAGAGTGTTTTTTCCTACCGTTTATTTGTCAACAGTATTTTATTTGTCTGTATTCCCCTATGGCAGTGATTCTCAACCTGTGGGTCGGGACCCCCAAGGGGGTCCCCATATTATTTTGGGGGGTCCCCAGATGATTAACTTAATGTGCAACATTGTTTTCTCACTCAACAGTAAACAATCCAACATAAAGTTAAGTGAGAGGGTACGTATATGCACATTTCTAAAGTGACAATTTAAGGACCTTTTAATTACCTCTAAAATGACAAATGAAACATTGGCCAAATTGTCAAATATTAGAGGCAGAAATTGTGAAAATCTACATGCTCACAAGTCACAACGCCTCGCAACGCATTACAAAATGTAATGCCTCAACTCTTGGTGCTCGTCAGGGTGAGAGGGTCCGGTTCCCCAGTTAAAATATGATTATTTGGGGGGTCGCGGCCTGAAAAGGATGAGAACCACTGATTTAAGGTGGTTGCATACTGCTGCGTTTTTCGGGCCGAATATCGGAGTGAATTTCGGAGCACGCAAATAAAAAATCAACCTCACGTTATGTCTGTCACGTTTGCACACTGCCGCCCGTTTCGCGCACCACTCGGTCCCTTGCTCTCTCTCTCTCTCTCTCTCTCCTTGCCCTGAAAAACGCATTTCGCAACGAAAAACGCAGCAGTGTGCAACCAGCTTTAAGGATGAAGTACTGTGTGTTTACCATGATGGTAGGTACGACCATGATGATGTTGGCGTTGATGTAGTCAGCGCCCTGCTCGTTTGGGTCCCCGTCGTTTAGTACCACCCGCGTGTGGTCAACTGGAGGTAGAAACGTACACAGTACAGACATTCAGTTGATAGTTGCTGTATGTTTTACAATAGCATGAGCTACAGTAGGACAGTAGGCATAAATAGCTGATCTACAAGCTCAAAACATTGTCTACTTTTACGAATGTATGAATTTGAAGAATCTTGAAAAGTAACAGTATTGGACATTTTGGACAGTTTCCACCCTACAGCGACAATATCTACAAGCTCACAGTGTGTTGCACTGTGAGCTTGTAGATATTTATAAAGTATAAGATATGGCCAAAGTGATTCAAACCAGGAAAGACGACACTTATGCAATAGTACAATAATACCATCTCCAAAATCCCAGATGATAGTCTAGTCCCATAACGTATATATATATATTGTCCGGCCCTATGCTGTTTTAGTGAAAGAACCGTCATGATTACTTACAAGGCAGGATGTTCTTGTATCTGTTCTTGTTTTTGTTCTCAGCTCTCTGGCCCTCCTTGCGACTGTAGAGCAGTTTGCATTCCTGTTGTTGCAACGTCTGGGTGAAAAACAAAAGACACATCATACAAGAAAATAGAAATTGCAAAAATATAATAAAACAATATTTCAATGCGTGGCGAGCAGGTAGGTAGTGAGGCTCAGACAGGCGGAGAGACAAGAGAGCACACTCCTGTGGAACTTGTCTCACACACATGCCTGCCAGTTTCATTTTGTTTAACTTTTTTTCATGTGACGCATAGAAGCGTGTCTATTCACGAGCAGAACAGTGCGATCTTGCTGATACAAGTGAGTACGCAGGCGCAGTGTCACTCTCCGCATGAAAAGACCTCAAGTCTCCAAAATAGAAAGACGCCAAGGCACTTTTCTTGCATTTAAAAAGCCTTGATTTATATCAGCATTTCTACGAGGCAAAAATGGTTTATTGGCCATAAACCTCTTTATATTTATTTGCTAGAGATACTAGTAACTATAAGAATAACTTAATTATAATATCCATTTGTCTATCAGGTTCCAGTGGTCAAAAGGCAAGAAATCCTGTAGGAAACCTAACCATTAGACGAAGGTCTTAAAAGCCCAATATCTTACCTCAAACTCTTCCCAGAAGCCCTGTTTGACCTTGTCTGTGGCCTCTGCAAGTTTACTCAGCTCCCGTACTCGGCTTTCAATCTCTGCTGCATTAATCCGAGTTGTGTTTAGAGGCTGAGGAGAGAAATCAGTAAAGCTATTAGAATCAGGAGGCCTTACTTTGTCTTAGTACAGATGCTTGACTGTCAGATGGGAGCAGTTCTCCATTCCTAAACCTGCCTACCCACTGCCATTCCTACTGAGGTTAGGGTTTGGTTTAGGTGGTCACTGCCCCCGTAGGAATGGCAGTGCGTAGGAATGGCAGGTTTAGGAATGGCAGATCTGCACAAATTGTGTAGAGGCAATATACTGTAGCAATATGAGTATTGTGGCAATATCAGGCTAAAATCTCTTATTTGGCAGCAGTAAAGGCAACCCACCGATGCCATGTAAACACATTTAATTATTTGATTCTATAAAAAAAATCTTGTTTATGCCCTCATCCCGATCAAGAGTAATTTTTATATTTAATATGCGCTGATAGACCTGAACTTGAATATTGGTATTGGTGCAACCATACAGCATGAATGTGTGCAGGGATGTTGGTGGAATTAAGCACATGTACCTGTTTGAGCTGGAGTACAGTGCCCAGGGTCTCCACCATGGGATTCTTCTTATAGTGTTCTACCAAGTCCGTGAGGGAATCAAACTTCTCCCCTCCACCCACGTCATACTTCAGGTCAGGCTAAATAGCAACAACACATAATGCTTTTCAGAAGTTGCGAGTGACGTAATTTTGTAGTTGAACTGGACCTTTCCGACGAAAGGTTTGTGGTCGGAGACAGTATGAGCAGCCCTGATGTCTCATACAATCATGTGCAAAAAATATATACAAATAACAGAAAGGTCACAGTGCAAATCTTACAAAGACAACATTAAAGAGAGCATTATGGTACTGTATATGTCCTCTCTTTTTATATGACTGATAAAAGAAATTACATTCCAAAAGGGTCACTTCTAAAGATGTCTGGAATAAAAACAAAATAAAAGATAAGCTATGATGACCAAAACTAAGACTAAATATATTGAAAATGTCAACAAATAAAAACTGGACTAAAATGCTAGCAAGGGACTAGTGGAGAAGAGACCCAGTAGTACTAAAAGAAAAGTCATTATATGTTTGGTTGCGCTCTGAAACAAGCTCACAACGCGACGCGATGTGAGCTTGTAGATCTACTATTTTTTGGCAAACGTTCCGCCCCAGGATAATGGATGTTGGGGATAT
Organism: Nannobrachium achirus; assembly: GCF_963921795.1. NCBI lineage: Eukaryota > Metazoa > Chordata > Actinopteri > Myctophiformes > Myctophidae > Nannobrachium > Nannobrachium achirus. The sequence goes on along the minus strand of NC_137822.1, from coordinate 5,250,303 downwards.
TTTCTTTGGTCACAATAATCGTGACATGAAAATGTTCATATCGTCCAGTGTTGCCAGACGTACGATAATTATCGTATTTGTACGATAATTTGACCCTCTGTACGATGTACGATCAATAATTCCAAAAATGCCCAAATGTACGATAATTTCGGCATATCATCAAAAAGAGCGTGAATTCACTATTTTCCCTGGTTGCTGATCTGGGATCTGGTTTGGCTTCTCAAAATAAGCCAGGAAATCAGTCAATCTGACCCTAGATCTGTACTTGGAGGCATTAAAAACACTGGTTGCATCTTTCCAGACCAGTTTCAGGCTTTTATTTGTGTAAGCTCCAAGAAGTTGCCTGCCTCCACACAGCATATCTGATGCGTTTTTGTCACGCAGGAGTCTAAACGAGGTCGTTTCTTACACTAAAGACGCATTTTTTGGTGAAATTACGTTTTTACGCGAGTGATTTCTCTTTTTTGGCCGTGTACGATAGTTTCATGTCAAATACGATAATTCTGAGCCTCCGGTACGATAATTCAACATTTCCCATCTGGTAACACTGATATCGTCCCATCCCATAAGAGGGCAGGTTCTCACCTGGCATCGGATCATGACGTGGGTGACCTTGGGCTTGTTGTCACTGCTGTCCGTCTTGTCGTCTCCGGTGCGGACGGACAGGACAAAGTCCCCCGGGTGGCTCTGGCTCTCTCTCACCAGGAAGCTGCCGTTCTTCCCTTTCTCCGTCAGGAGCTTCTCGGCCTCCCTGCCCGACAGGTGCCCATGGAACCATCTAGTGATGGATTAGAAGCAGTGTTTGAAGCAGTGTTTCTCAAAACACCAAAATGGACCCCGACGGGACGTGTACACGGTCAGAGTCGCAGACTTGTTAAAGGTCAATTTAGACCCTCCTAAAAGGAACGCACAGAGTCCCTGGAATCCACTTTGAGAACCAGCGGTGGTTTTCAACCCTTATCATATCAAGGTTCATTATTCATACAGCAAAATAGTAATATTGTTCCAGCAGTTCTACTACGTATGGCCAAACACGTGACAAAATCGGCTTCAACCGGCTTTAACTTTTTATGAAATATCCGATGTGTCTAAAGACATTGCTAGTTTGACCAAAAAAAATCAAACCTCGGTTCGAAGTGAAGCGATGAATTTTTATTCTATGTGTTCTAGAGCTATGAAATCTGTGTTCTAGATCTATACATTTCACATTGATGATCACACTGTCACTGTCAGAGCTGGTATGTGGACTTCTCCTCTGCTATTACATGTTCTCAAACCTTTTAATTTCAAGGAGAACCACTTTGGAACCACTGAGTTATTACATATGATACCGTATTACAACTCCAAATATGGGCCAGGTTTTTAGCACAATCCGAGCTAAGAAATGAAGTTAAATAAAGACAATATAAATCATTAAAAAGTTACTTCCTTAGTACTACTGGCAGCGCACACAAGAAATGTGACGCTCATCTGTCCGCAAAATTAACCACACACACACACACCTACATGGCTCGCTTCCTACACAGCCATGCTATTAAAAATGAATCAGCATGATTCAAGTTGATAATGAGGAACCTATTCAAGACAGAACCGTGTGAAATTGTTTCTTAAGCAGTTACCAGAAATATGGCACCATGCTGCTTAATGAATACATAACCATATAATCAAGCAGAGGAAGCTAGCAACCACATGTACTGTATAGCTCACCGCTCTGAAGTGGGGTCTGCACAGTTTAGTGGATACTTGAGCTCGATAACGTCTCCATTCTTCTCTTTGAGTTGCCCATGGTGCTCCATATAATACTGGACCAGTTCAGCCAGTGTGGCGAACTTCTCCCCACCATAAAGATCATAGTAGTCTCCCGTGTTCTGGATCTTAATGTGTGTGACTGCTCCATTACGCCTGTAAAACAAAAGAAAAAAGAACAGAACAACTATTTACATCAGGGGTCTTCAACAGGGGGTCCGGGACCCCTAGGGGGTCCTCAGAGTCACTACAGGGGTCCCCCAAATCTTTGTGTGATAGAAACGGGTTTTTTTTCTCTCCTTTTTTTATATTAACTACTTGAACCCTAGTGTCCATATTCTGAGAACCTTAGCCAAAAATAGCGGATCTACAAGGTCACAACCTAGTGAGCTTGTAGATCGGCTATTTTTGACTAATAGCTTTGGTGTAGAGGGGGGAAAAAGCAGACTAAGTGAAAGGTCAAGTTTATTACGTATTGACGGTTCAAGTGGTTAAATATCTGAAAACACAAATTGACATGAATCCAAAATACACTGATGATTGTGCTGTCAAACAATTAAACTATATGGAATCTATGAACAGATTGTGGGGGTCCCTGCTTCACCGCTCGCTCAACTAAGGGGTCCTTGGCCTGAAAACGTTGAAGACCCCTGTTCTAGTTGTTATGGGATGGGGAATTTCACCTATGTATGTGCATATAAAAACACAATGTGGGGACTATTCTATTCTATGTTATGTCTGAGGAACCAGAACAAAATACGTACACAAGACAAGATGTAACAATAAAAAAAAAGAAACACATTATTAGTAGCAGACCATATGCATAGGCTTTGAAATAAGTATTACTGCTGTGGCCAGACAGAGAGACACTATAAAAACTCACCGTACAGATAGCGTAAAGTCCCCAGGGTTACTCTTACTGGGCCTGGCCAAGAAGCTTCCATCCACGCCGCGAGTCAACAACAGGTTCTCCGCTTCCACGCCCGTGATGTTGGGATGGAACCACCTAACACCAGACAGAGGAACAACACCATGTTAAAATCAGTGGGTCTATAATGGGACATCATGCGTTATTAGCATGGCATAGCATGCATTATGCATTATACAGGGTTCCCACGCATTTTTACCAATTCATTTCCAAAACTTTCCCAGAATATTGAACCCAATTCCTCTACCCAAAAGAGTAGAAGAATTTTGTATAACACGGTTTTCTTGTGAAAATAGCCGATCTACATGCTCACAACGCCTCGCGTTCGCGTTGTGAGCATGTAGATCTGCTATTTTCACAATTTCTGCCTCTAATATTTGACAATTTGGCCAATGTTGAATTTGTCATTTCAGAGGTATTAACAAAATCAACAACCAAAGACAATGCATAGCAATTTTTTTCCAGGACCTTCAGGACCCTTGATCAATTCCAAAACTTTTCCAGTACTGGAAAAATATTTTTCTAATTTCAAAATATTTCTAGGAATTTCATGACCGTGGGAACCCTGATTATAACATGCATTATCACGGCCAGGCAAGGACGTCTGCCGCCGTTATCAAAGGCAAGAAAGAGCACCAGATTTCTGAACAGCTTCCGCCCAGGTACCATCAGACTGTTGAACAGAGCCTGTCACCAAGTATCCGGAACCGGAAGAACCAGATCCAACTTTGAGGAACCGGAACCGTTTCCGGAACCGGTGTTATCACACTGTCAGAGCAGCTGGTATGCAGACTTCACGTCTGCTATGTAATTACAATACCGGTGGGTCTCAAACTTTTAATTTCAAGGACCGCCATAACTCTGATTGTACAAATGGAACCAAATGGACCCGAAATTAAAACTATATCCATATCCAAACATAAACAGCTCGCCTCGGATGTAGTATTTTTATTTAAAATGTTGCAACTTTTTTGATCCTTTTCAAAGCTTGCCCAGAAAACACTGATAGACTCTGCAGGCTTCATCATCACAAAAGGCTTTTTCAGGATTTTTTAAAAACCTTTTCAACATAAATCATTATCGAATAAAATATTGGCCAAAACTGATATATATTATTTTGTAGCGATATTGCATTTTTAAGGCCAACATCGGCCAATACCGACATGGCGACCGATTAATTGTCCATCCCTAGCCATTATTCTACCTCTTAAACCATTATGTCTAACCTCACGTACACACCTGCTGCTATGGGGACCTACTGATGTTGATGGCACTCTTTTGCACCTGCTTTTTATGGTCTGTACATTATGTAGATTTTATCTTAGCTCTCCCTCTCTCTGCACCCAACCATTTTTTCTTTCTTTCCTGGAACACCACATAATAATGGAGGGAGCTGGCATGAAAATTAATTTCACCCAACGATTTGCACCTGTAAACTTTAGATGTGACAATAAAGACAGATTCCGAATAAAAATGGAGCCCCATTTTAAGCAACAGTACACGATAACAGTGGTTCAAACTTTCAACGACCCCCGTAAAGATTTGTACAAATGGAACCAAATGGACACTTTCAGAGTTACAGACCTGGCTGTAAGGGTCCATTCGACACCGGCCAAGAAACCGGAGGGTCCCTGGACCCCTGTTGGGAACCACTGCACAGTGCACTATAACACTGGTTCTTAAAATGTGTTTCCGGATACCCCCAGGCGTCCTTGAGGGTGTTCCATGGGGACCTGGCTAAACGATTGATAGTTAGGAAAACATGTAACCAAATGGACCCCTTACGGATCCATGTGCTTCCATTTAACCCATTTAGTACACATTATTGTGTATAATTTTGACCCGATTCTATAAGTGTCTTTTGAATCCTTCTAAGGTTTTTTGAAAAACCTATGTTTCTATGTCAGCAATCTGGCCAGCCATCATCAAAGAAAAGGTCCTTTTCACTTCAACTGGAGCTCAGTTAGTCTGTTCTTGAGAGACTACCATGTCAGTGGTTCTCAAACCTTTTCATGTGAAGGACCCCCAAAATGATATTTATTTGGCCACGGCCCCCCATCTCAAAATATCTAGTTCCAGGGACCACCCAGAAGCAAAATTTTAGTTACAAATGTTCGCTTTAAAAATACATATATTCAAAGATTTGCACACATTTTCACTACTTTTTCAAACATATCTGCTATTTTTCAATAGTTAAAGCATTCAATAATTCTAGGCCTTTATAGCATACTATTGTATAGAACTGTACTTTTTTTTTTGCAAAGAATTAAATCAACCAAGACAAATCAATAAAATCATATCACACTAATATGGGGGTCCTTCAATTAAGGATCAGTAACTACACATTCAATTCAGTTGTTAATTCATCTAATTGCTTAAAATAACACTCAGGATTATTCAGTGTTTATAGTTTATAGCACAATAACAATTCAAGTGTAAATGAGCAAGTAACGTGGTGTAGTGTAGTGTTAGGCATTCTCTCGAGACAGAGTCTGTAGCTGGCTAGAGGGACAACCCGAGTGGGTGTTCCCTTTTCTTTGACGAGGGCTAGCCAGATGCAAATATCTGCAACGAGCATCCATACAACTGAAGTCAGTGCAGTGGTTCTCAAACTTTTACATCTCAAGGTCTTCCCTTAACTCTGACAAATGGAGCCAAATGGACCTGGACCCCAACGGGTCCATTTAGTTCCATTTGTACACTGTCAGAGTTACAGACTTGTAGGGTCCTTAAAGGAACCTAGACCCCTTTCGACTGTAGCTTTAGCAACACCGCACCACATAAAAATATCTACATTTTCCATTACACAAAAGTACCCCTATCGGTAAGAAACAAAATGACCCTTTTAACTGTGATTATAATACAATGTACATTTGTATTACAACTATCCTAATTAAAATGCATTATAATGGATTATAACTGTGATTATAATGCACTATAAAGTATCAATGTATTACTATGATACCTATAATACACTATAATAGATTATAATAGTAGTTATACCACAACAGAATCTATTATCATGTATTACAACTATATCCTGGTGATCTAAATGAAAAGTCAGTGAGTGATCACTGATCAGACATTATGAACTGGTGTTTGGCCCTGTTTGGCCTAGCTCAGACTAGAATGGATACTTTTTAGTACCACGTTTAGTACCGCTTTCACACCACTCTACACAGGTCCTTGTAGTGGAAAACCTGGCACAAGTGGGCGGTGTGGAGTGGTGGTGTGGTGTTGGGCCATGTCAGTGGAAAAGGGGCTCTAGAGAGTACCTGGAATCTACTTTGAGAACCACTGACTTTTAAGTGACAGTTACCGGGGGGTTACTGGTCAACACACAGCAAGCGGTCAGTTAAATCTAACCATCGTTATACCACCTCGCTTTGCTGCTGTGGATAGGCTGCCTGAATGGATGCATTAATTGCACATTTATGATTGGTGATATCAGTTTCACATGTATAATGAAACAAGATTAGAGACTACCAGTCAGTTAAAAGGTTATGCTTCCTTCATAAGACTCTTTGGTGACGTGTAACTCGTTAGTAATGATGACCCCCCCCCTGTGCTTATTGTGCAAATCTCCCCAGGATTGCCTTCTCTTGCACGTTTGAACAGAAACCATCAACACATTACAACCTAACCTATGTAGCATCAACGACCCATCCATGCATATGGGCCATCGTTGATGCTACATGGTTCTCAACCAGTGGTCGGGGAATCACCAGTGGTCCTTGAGGGGGTTCCAGGTGGTCCCCAGGCCCAGCTAAATTAGTTGGTAACCAAATGGACCCTTAAAGCTATTTAACTCTTGAGAGTTAAAGAATGGACCCCTGCAGGTCCATCTGGTTTCATTTTACCCTCTAAAGAGTTAAATTATGGTTCAACATCTGCATACTTTTGCCTGTTCTCTCCCATGGTACCAGCAGAATTGTGGACAAAATCCTATCCAACGATAACAAAAATATTCGAAGTTTTGGGGTCTGAGAGGCTAGTCTCATCAAATGGTGGTCCGTGGCTCGGATGCCGAATAAATAGTGGACCTTGATATGAAAAGGGTTGAAAACCACTGGGTTATAACGATGATCACACATTGTTTTCCAGGTCTCTCTCACTTCAATGGAGCTTTATTGGCATGAGAAAACATAGGTTTACATAGCCAAAGCAAGTGTCAAAATATAATACAAAAAAAACTATTAAAAATGGGGGCCATATACACAGTTGGACGGGGTATATAGCATTGTGTAAACAGAGCCTATGTCATATTGTGTTGTTATAATATATATACATGGTATAAAGCTTTTTTTGGAACAAATAGAAGCATTTCTCTCTCTCTCTTACCTCCGAGATGTCATTTTGTTTTCTCTCGGGCTTCCCACAGCACTTCCTCGGCTAAAGGAGAGATAGCTCAATGCTAGCTATACGGCTAGCTGGGCTAGGCTAGCTGGGCTAGGCTAGCGTCCCCGGCCGTCCCCCCACCACCACCACCCCAACCCAACAAGACTTTTTAAGGTATCTCCTCCACGGAATAAAGCGCTTCATCGGTCCATGGCGGCCTCCGAAAACAGGCCACGAAGCCCTAGAAGAAGCTTATTATTGGACCGTTGACGGTTAAACGTTAACGGCTACCAAAGGAAAAGGGAGAGGAGGAGGGGGAGAAAGTCTCCCTGGTAGTTATAGTTAGTTAGTTATAGTTAGTAGTAGTAGTAGGCCTAGTCTCGGCCCCTGGGAGTTGTTGAGGGAGAACAAGTCGATAATTTGGACGTCACCAAAAATGCGACAAAATAAAATACAAAAAAAGGGGGGGAAGAGGGTGCGTTTGTTTTCTCGTGCCGGGAGGAACCGCTTGGCCTTTTTGTTTTCTTTGTTTTTGTTGAAACGCTGGCAGAGTATAGCCTCGCGAGACTCGCTCCTCCTCCTCCGGCCAACCGTGTGGAACGAATTAAAGAGTCCTATAAAACAGCGTTGCCAGGTTCTGCAAGAGAAACAAGCTAGTCTAGTAGCCAGCCCATAGAGCCCCATTGTAGACCCGGACATTTTGAGTACCCTAAAGTTTTATGTTAGAAATGTTGAGTATGGGTCCCCAGCATATAAAAACCACCGGATGCTAACTTGTATATGTTGAACAATTTTCATAATCAGCCACTAAAGTTGGTGTCCCATTAACTTTACATTACAGGAAAAATAAGCAAAAAATTAATCTGCTTAAGTAGCATATGAGGGGTCTAACTAGGGGTATTACATGATTCTGAATCCATTGCAAGCATCCGTTTTGCACGAAAATCATTCCTTGGCGAAAAATCGGCCTTGGTTTAGTGATGAAAAGTGCCGAATCATCACTTTTCACATGTTTCTGGGGTCCGTTTTATCCCAAGGAATGTTTTTCATGCAAAACGGATGCTTGCAATGGATTCAGAATCATGAAATACCCCTAGTTAGACCCCTCATATGCTACTTAAAGCAGATTAATTTTTTGCTTATTTTTCCTGTAATGTAAAGTTAATGGGACACCAACTTTAGCGGCTGATTATGAAAATTGCTCAACATATACAAGTTAGCATCCGGTGGTTTTTACATGCTGGGGACCCATACTCAACATTTCTAACATAAAACTTTAGGGTACTCAAAATGTCTTGGTTCACATTCTGGCTACTAGACTAAGCGGGTATGGGGTCCACGAAAAGAAGCAAGTGTAGCATTCTACAAATCAGTAGTTCTCACACTTTTTGAAAAATGTTCAAAACTAGACTGCACTGGACCGTGTCAACTTATGGAATCTGACAAACACAATCCATGTTTCATCCAGAGGAGTCTATTAAACAAGTGCCTATACTAATGGTCTGGGTAAACCTGGCTTAACTGATAACTTGACTACTCGTTTTACCAGTAACACGCCCCAAGGACGAGAGGCGAGGACGTGCTGAAACAACAGAGACTGACACAATATGTCCATATATGGGCATTTCTAGATAGGCTTAATATTGGTGACATCAGGGATCTCCATATATGGGCAAAAAAGGGACAAGGACGGAATTCATTTGCAAGTGTGACTTGCGATGAGACAATACACTGGTTATTATCATGAGACTGACACAATATGTCCATTTATGGGCATTCCCATAATGGGCTCCGCTTAATATTGATGACATCAGGGATCTCCATATGGGCATAAAAGGGACACGGTATGACAGATACAGAGATCTCCAAAATGGGCATAAAAGCTAGGGACATGGAAATAGAGATCTCCATATATGGACATATTAGTCGATTGGTGGAGCAACCTACAGTAGGTGTGAGGGCTGCCTAGCCGCCCGAAATGTTATAAGTTGACTTATTACATCGCATTTACTATGAAAACCTGCAGCTCCTGTGCGTCTTGCCTGGTTAATAAACCAGACTGCACTCAACACCGCCAGGCAACTGTGCGTCAGTCACGCCTCATGTCACGCTCCATATATGGCTAAGACTGAGCCACATCCCTCCACTACACCCTCTCACACCTTGAGATAAACAAATCGTGAGAATGCTATTCATTGAGCTCAGCGTTCAATACCACAATTTCTATCAAACTAGACACAAGTTAAAGAGTCTGTTCCTAAATTCAAGCCTTTGTCCTGACACACAGACAAGAGACATGAGGTGGTTCTAGGAACAATGACTTCTGCCCCTCTGACTCTCAGCACAGGAGCCACTCAGGGATGCGTTTTGAGCTACCTCGGTACCTCCTCTACTCCCGGTACACCCACAACTGCGTGGCTCTGTTCAGCTCCAACCAAGTGATTCCCCCCCACACACACACACACACACACTTCCCATTCGTCCCCTCCTTGCACTATTATGCTTGAGCTGCACATACTGTACTGTACATAAATAATTAAGTGTGCCTGCCATGCAATGGCAAAACACTTATTGTAATCCGCCATACTTATATAATAATAATAATCACTTAACAAAATTTCGGCACGTAATAACTGCCGCACAATTTACGCCACCGCCGCAATATATACATCAAAACGTGCGGCTCGGCCGGGAATGGGGTGCTATTACTTTTCTAAGAGAAAAGTTGTATCGTTTAATTTAGATACTGTGAAGCCGAATTGCACCTACTGTACATATATAGGCCTAATATATACTGTGAAGTTGAATATAATAACCTGTTGCACATAGAACATACCGTGAAGATGTTTACAAAAAGTTAAGTACAGCAACCACTGGAAAAATGCTTTTGGTGTATACAACATACCAAACTTTATGCACATTTTGAGGATGCACTTTTATCTCAAAAAATCTTTCTGTCTTTATCTTTATTATTACTAGGCCTATCTTTTTAGATTTTTGAGCGGTGGTCACAACGCTCCTATACGTGGCCGTGTGTGTGGGTATGTCTGTCTCCGTCCGTGTCTGTCTGTCTGTCTGTCTGTCTGTCTGTCTGTCTGTATGTAGCCTGGCCCTACAGTACCTTTTATGACCACACATGTTAAGGGAGGGGCGCTGTTTTCAGGCCAGGCCAGGCCAGGCACACACACACACACACACACACACACACACACACACACACACACACACACACACACACACACACACACACACACACAGGGGGGAAGGGGGGAGGGGGTGGGGGTGGGTAAGAGGGTGCTGTTGAGACTAGCCTGGGGGGGCCCGACAGAATTCATAGATCTAGAACACATAGAATTCATAGATATAGAACACAGAATATGTACAGTACAGTACAGTTAGGTACAGTAGAGTACAGTAAACCACCGCTCAGTTCACACGGGTGTGATTTTTTTAGCTGTTACACCAATGCATTGTCTGAAGGATGCCAAAAAAAATAAGTTTTACTCTTATGTACCTGTACAAAAGACAAGCAATAAAGTACAACCTTGAACCTTGAGAAAGTTGGTACAACACATGGATCTCCATATGTGGAGCTGACTATCATCACCTGGATCTCCATATATGAAGATGACTACACTGACCTCATCAAACCCTGGATAGCCATACAGTCCATGTCCTTTTATGCCCATATATGGAGATATGTGATGTCATCAGTATATGCCCATATACAGTGGCGTAACAACATTGTGATAGGCCCTGGTGCAGATATTTGTTGTGGGCCCCCCAACCCACCCCCTCCACCCCTATATACACAAGCGCAAGTGACATTTGAAATGTTTATTTATGTCCACATAAGCAGAAGTACAAGAATGTACAAAGGACATAAACAATATCATTGCAGTAAGCACTGGCGCCTAACTCTGTCCCCACTAGGGGGAGCACAAAGCTAGGAGACATTTGGCGCCGCATAGCAGCGCTGCGAAAAATTGTGTATTTCCGGTTATAAGGTCTGCCAAAATGGGTATTTTTGGGTATAAAGTCAACTAAAACGGGTTTCCTTTATTAAGTCATTTTCGGGTGTCTTTGGGGCTTCAGGGGAGGACCTGGATATGTTGCTTGGTGCGCACCTTTTTTTTAACAATAGGCCTATAAACATGACCAGGGCTCTGACATGACCAAATAAATAAAACACTAGGTCTACAATGCAAGCCTTTCAGTGCTGCACATTAAATAGACACGACCCATCCTGACTGATTGACACACAGCTGACAGGTCTCAAAGGATGATTGGACAAATTATCATTCACTCGGCACTCCACCAGCTAGGGCCTAGCCTAGGCAGCTACTCAGCACCTAAACCCATTACCGTAATACTTGTTGCGGCTGCGCAGATGCATTCCACCGCCGAACGTCATTACCGTATTACCAAGTGTGGTCGCGCAGACAGATTTTTTTTTCTTTTTTTTTTTCCTCTTCCTTCATGGGCCCCTGTGTGTGTAGGCCCTGGTGCGGCTGTACCAGCTGCACCTCCATATTTACGCCACTGCCCATATATGGGTAACTTTAGCAGTTAATAACATAATACTGAGCTGGGACTCAGGAAGGGTTATGTCTGTAGAATATATCTATATTCTACAGACATAGAGCTTCTCCAAAATTATAAGTAACCTTTGCCACCTTGAGTTATACCGACTTCTGGCCCATGGACTAATTGCATGTTTTCCCATGTATGTCGATGTCTCTCGTTGAAATCTCAACCAAATTCCACACAGTTTGGTGTGTTGTAAATGTCAGACATTTTTTTATGTTACGATATAAGATACTCTTTATTGAGGCGTGTGAAAATGTTCTTCTTTTCACATTCAACATTTTATATTTGCTCTTAAATTAAAGAGTTTTTTCAGTCAAAATAAATGTAGGGGAGAATGGGGTAGGATGAGACACTTTTCATTGAAGTTTCAGGATGTCTTCTATTGAATCGAATATTTTATTAGACAGAATGTAAAAGAGCACAAGTACAATCAAACACTTGGTCTAAAAGGATAACACCAAATGTTGTTTAACTGCTGTTAACAGCTTGTAACAGCAGTAAGGTCAATGTCGGCTGGACTTGGTGTCAGTTCAACCATGTGGTGTTGAGCTGTGTCTGATTCTTGATGCTGGTGTCCATCTTGAGCACCTCCCTGATGGCCATGGTGGCGTAAGTGGAGGGAGGCAGGGAGAACTCCATCCGCAGGGCTCGATACTTGCCCTCTTTGTTGAAGACAGGAGTAGGTTTATTGTCTAGTTTCTCTGCGTCGGTGTGGACAAGGGAGATCTTAGGGTCATCGTACCGAATCAGCTCCCAGCTGACGTCGCTGGGTCTGATGATGATACGTCGGTAGGCTCCAGCTAATGAGTAGTCATTCACTTTGTGTCTCATGTTGTCAATATCCAGCCCATCTGCTGACAGCAGCTCTCTATAGCAACCCACGTGGTGAGCGGGGTAAATGACGTCGAACCCAGGCAGAGGCATCACAACCTCATGGATGGACTGGCCCTCGGCCTCCTCTGCGGACAGTACGTGGGCCGCGCCTCCCTTGAGCACCAGGTCACCCTCTACAGCCTTCAAGCCAAAGGCCTCAATCCTCCGGCTCACCATGTTGTTCCACACTACACTCTGATAGCTGTGGATGTACATCAGGCGGTTGTTTCGAGGGATCAGTCCGAAGGCAGCGATTATGTTTTTCTTACCGTATTTGGACAGACCCCTCAGCAGCTGGCCCTCCACACAGTGCTTCACGGGAAGCTTCTTCAGGGCAGCTTCTGGGTCCTGAGTCTTGGCCCATTCCTCCCTGCAACGCATCATGAAGTGTTTCTCCGCTCCAGGACGAGGCTTCAGAATCAGGTCCACAACCTCGTTCCAGTCGTTCCTCAGAATGGCCCTGCCAACCTGGTATGTGGGCACCGCAGTGGTGCCAAAGCGCTGCATGCCATAGTAATTGATGAAGCCAGTCTCCTTGAGTGAATTCATGGCCTGCTGAACCTGCTCATCTGTCCCTGAGATGTTCCTGAGGACCACAGTGAAATGGTTACCCTGCAGCTCTCCCAGCTTCAGGGGGTGATTTTTATAACAGAAGTTTCCCAGCCTGAAGTTCATGAGGCATTTGTTGAGGTGACACAATCGTTCTGCCGTGATCTTGTGGACTGCAATCTCCTGTACAGTGATGGCTCTCTTGTCCTTAGTCCCCATGTAAGAGAACACAGTGGGGGTAAGCCTGAGGAATTTGGAGAGGACATTGATAGCCTCCATGGTGTCCTTGTTTTCCTTGTACAGCACAAAGTGACAGAAATCGCCACGGTTCTTAGGCCACGAGTGCTTCCTGGGAGCTGCTAAAGCCTTCTTGCCGGCAGCATGGTAGGCCACTATGAACCTGCGACCTTCCCTCTCCTCCGTCTTTGTCTCCAGGCCAGGGAATTGGGTCTTGATGGCTTTGTGGACCAGCGTTCGCTTCTCCTTTGTATCATCAGCTACCTCTATAGAGACATTGCCCTCTTTGTTCTTGAAGAGCTGGAGCTCTCCAAGCTGTGTTTTCTGCTCCTCGGTCAGGACCCCCGTCTCGTCCGTGGGATGCTGCTGAGGCTCTGGAACATCCCCAGCCTCTGGTGGGATAGAGAGGTCATCTAAGCAGACCATCTTGCCTTGTTTGCTGATCTCATGCACCACAAAATCTGAGTATCTCTCCTTCAGGATGCCAGAGAACCCCTTATGTTCACTGACAAACTTCAGAATCCCCACATCCAGCTCTGTGAGACCGTGCTTCATCATGTCCGCAAAGGTCTCCCCGTCCGCCTCCCCAGCACTCCCTCCTTCACCTCTGTCTTCTTCCGGCTCTTCCTCCTCCTTCACGGCTCCGTTCTTCTGGTCAGTCTGACTCTGAACTCGCCGTCTCTTGGAGGACGGATGCGTCTCATCATATGAGCAGCATCTCTTCTCTCCGACTGGTACTGCTGGGACCAGCGTGGGCTCTGGTTCTGCCATATGGGCCGACCTGCTTCTGCTGAGATTCAGAAAGGAGGATGACGGTCCAACTTTCAATTGCACACGTGTGTGTGCGTATGTGTTGTACTTTCTTCTTTGGGGTTGGTAAACCAGCTTAGAGTTATATTATAGCTCTAAGGATTATGCAGAAAGAAACTAACATACACTTATCTGTTTATTACTCATAATGTTGTGGCACATCCTTCCTTAAACTTGATTCATAGTCTTACAATTGTGTCTCGCACCAAAAACGTGTTGCCCTGTGAGTTTGTAGATTTATACTTGAACTACTTTATATTGACAAGATATAGTTTAGATTTTCTCTGTATAGACACCAAAAGCCTTTTATTTCGTTGGCTATGCTTGTGTCATCCCGGTGTTGTCGCTAGGAGTCATATCCATATATGGAATCCCAATATCGGTCATGCCCAAAGATGCCTGACTTGGATATGTTAGTTAGTTAGCTCCATATGGAGTTCCAGGCATCCTGTGAGGCGGTCTGACTCACGGTGGTATCCATAGCGACTAGGACATCGGTATGTATGTATGTACAGTATGTATGTATGTATGTATGTATGTATGTATGTATGTATGTACTTTATGTATGTATGTATGTATGTATGTATGTATGTATGTATGTATGTATGTATGTGTATGTATGTACGGTATGTACTGGTATGTACCGGTCGGTATGTATGAGTGTGAACTGAATCTAAATGTAACATTGATACATCTTGGGCCTTTTGTGTTTCAATTTTACTGGGTGTAGATTAGAATGTCCTAAAACGTGATATCCATGATGTCATATGCCACCACAAACGCACCGCAACGGGTGCAAAATGTCCCAAAACGTGATAGTTTGTTTGCCCAAACTTGTGGGACACACAGATCATTTCCAGGCTGTGAAGTGGCCTGGAAAATGGTCTAGAGCTGAAGGCTGCATTGCAGCCTGCACATCCTAATCTAAATGTGCAAAGTAACTAGAAACTGAAGTTTTCAAATGATTGTTGTGGAATACCCCTTGGAGATGTACTGGATTTGTAGTAGTAGTAGTAGTTTAAATTATAGAAAAAAAGCAAAGTAAAGATATTGTAAAATGTACGTGTAGGCTACACTACTTTGTGTGTGTGTGTGTGTGTGTGTGTGTGTGTGTGTGTGTGTGTGTGTGTGTGTGTGTGTGTGTGTGTGTGCGCGTGCGTGCGTGCGTGCGTGAGCGTATGTGCGTGTGAGTGTGAGTGTGTGTGCTCTCGTTGTGAACAAAAATATAACATTTATTTTTCTTCATATTTTCTCCTGAAGCCATCACCATCCTTGTCATCATCTTCCTCTTCATCAGACCCGCTGCTTTCTCAGTTATTTTCCTCTGTTGCTGTTGGTAGTCATGGCTGCCAGTTCCCACCTGGTGCCATGAGGAAGTTCAGACCGGTCCAGACCATACTGAATGACTGCTCGCTTGCATAATGTCTTCAGACTAGGACTTAAGTCTAAGATGTACAGGTCATCAGATTCGGTCCACGTTCCAAAGAGGATGATACGATCTCCCACCACGCAACAGCGCATACTATACATCCTTGAACACGGACCTTCCCCCTTGAGTTCAACTTTCTTCCACGAGAAGAACACCGGGCTGAATTTCCACAGATGATTGAAGTCTTGGTTCCAGCTGCGGCCGCCAAATATGTAAAGCTCCCCATTGTAGGCAAAGGCTGAATGACCTGCACATCCTTCTGGGAGAAGCTGTACAGAAGGCATTCTCAGCCAACAGTTGGTCTCTGTGTCAAACACTGTCAAGATGTTGTACCAGTGACCCTGGTCCCCCCAGCCCCCAAACACAAACATCTCTGTCCCAATGATGGTGGCAGAGTGACCTGAAGAAGCAGGCGGCTTCAGAGTGCCTAGGTTTTTAATAAAACACCAGACAACTGTGGTGGTGTCCAATTTGCAGATATCATTTGTGTGTCCAGTCAAATCATTGGACCCACCATAGACATACATGGCCTTCCCCAAGACACAGGCCGAGTGGTAGAGCCTCCCCTCTGGAACAATCCCCGAGATATTGGGCTTGAACCATCTGTGGGAATTGACAGCAAAAGCATATAGAACGTTGCAGAACACTCTTTCGTACTTACTCCCTCCCCAGATGTAAATGATATCTTCTATGAGCGCAGCTGTGTGGCCCCAGCGCACGGAGGGAACGTCAACAGGACATTCTTCTCTTCCAGTTGTCATAGGGGGCAACTTCATCCAGAGCAAAGACACTGTGTTGAAGATGTGGACTTCAATCTGATCCCTGTCGTTCAGTTTACTGTATCCTCCAAAGGCGTACATCTTGTGTCCGACTACCACAGCAGCATGGCAGTAATTCTTATGTCCTCCTTTCTGGTGTACCGTCCAGTGAAACATTTCACACACCAGCAACGCTGGTAAATGGGTGTAACTAATTTGGAGCAGCAGAACAACTTCAAAGTTGCTATATGACATTTTGTTTATTGGACAATTCATTTAAAAGAACAATGACATGGTTGTGATGACGATGTTGTTATGTCATTGTGTGATGACGTCATTATGTAGGGCTGGGAGAATCGTCGCTAAAACAGCCGGGACAACGGTCCACACGTCCAAGACTCTTCTCCCTTCTGGCTCCCTGTGGTGAAAACCTCGCATTGGGGCCCGGCGGGGGGTCGCTACGCCAGTGCTGCGCCCCAATGAGCGCAGAAACCCCAGCATCATGTAAACGACCTCTCTCTCTCTCTTTCAATGTTGCTGCTCTGTGTCACTCAGTGAGCTTTTCAATGAAGATGGTAATTGCTTAAGATTTCGATCTTTGAACTAGAATCTCTAGAATCTCTCTCTCGCTCAGTTATCAGTGACAGACTGACAGGTAGACCTATTGTAGGCCTACTGTTGTAAACTGTATATCTGACTAGCCTACTTCAGGCAAAGTTCGAGCTGTAATGCAGCTCTCTGCATGTGAGGAGAGACTTTTAACGGCTCCTCCTGACGTGGCAGACACGATCGACAACCGTTTGTCAGCCTTCTGATTGGTCCCTGAGACTCCCTGACTGGCCAACCAGAAAAAAACATTCACTTTTCGCTACCGGGGGTGGGGTTATGCAGTGGGAGAAAGACGTTTCAGTCTGCACCACACTTTAAAACTACCATAAAAACACAAAAACCCGGTTAACCAGGTTAAATATGCACAATACAAAAATGTACATTATAGCAGACATTCTTTTCATAGGGTTTGTCCTGTCATTTTCACCCATGTGTCAAATAATGTGTAACATGGGCAGAAAGAAAAAATGAAAAAGCCTATAAGAAATTGATAGAAGGGTTTACCAAACTTTCCTCAGTTGATCCTTATGTAATTTTTCCTGCAGAATAGTATATTGTTGTATTGTGCATAACTAATGAGATAATTATCATATTTAGGCAAAAATGCTAATATCTCATTAATTAATTAATAATTACAAAATACAAAAAAATATATATCAGAAATGGATTCTACAGGGAAAAATACATAAGAATCAACTGAGAAAAGTATGGTACACCCTTTAATCAGGTTTTTACAGCTTTCTCCCTGTCTATCATGTTGGGATAATGTGAGATAGTGTCTCACTTTACCCCGAAGCAATTGTCTCACTTTACCCCACAGCCACATTTTGGGAAAAATGTATCAATTCAGGGTAATCTTCAGCTAGCATCTATCACATGGATTTATAAGTTGGTTGTAGTTCATCAACATGTATGATATAAAATGTTCTCCCTCCAACAATTTTCTTTGACACAACAGCTGATTATGTTGACAGCAAGAATATTTTCTTTTACATGCAAAAAACACATTTTTGTGAAAAAAGCATGTTTTCTACAGCACTATCAGGTCTCTCTCTTCATGGCAAGTGGGAAATTCAAGGGCCTTGAAAATATAATGTTCACATGACCACAAATGTGTTCCATTGCCAAGATACAGGGGGTGTCTCAGTTTACCCGGTGTCTCAGTTTACCCCGCTCTCTGATGTGTTTCTTTTGGTACTTTAAATAGCTATAACGAGGCTATGAAAAATCTTTTTCCCCCATTCATTTCCAATATAAAAACAACCTGCCCTGGTGTTTCTGTCCCACTGGGATTAAACTAATTAAAACATATATTTTTTGGGGAAAACTCCTGTTTTGTAATGTAATTACTGTACTTTTGTCTTCCCTTTGTATTAATATCATGTAGATGTGTTTCTTTTGGTACTTTAAATAGCTATAATGAGGCTATGAAAAATCTTTTTTCCCCATCCACTTCCACTATAAAAGAATCTGCCCTGGTTGTTTTGTACAACCTAGTATTACTAAACAAGAGCAAAATGGGCGGGATTTGACATACGGTCTATTAGCATTCATTTTAGGCCCTACCCGACAATGTCGGGCAGGGTGGGGCAGAATTTGAGAACTCTAAATTTAAACCCTTTACACACCATCCCCATTTTATACTCTGGATATTCGAAAATAGCCGATCTGCAAGCTCACAAAATGTGTCGCATTGTGAGTGTTGTGAGCTTGTACTACTGTGCTATTTTCGAAAAATTTGGATTGGAATAGGTTAGTCCTATGCAAACTTTGCATTTGAAACATAAGATTACAAAAAAAACACTCTCGTGTGGCACAATGTTTTTTTCAAATGGGGGTCTGCACTCAGCAGCATCATCAATTTTGACGCCTTGGAGCTTTTTTGATTGATTGAAGAATTTATTAGAAGTTTGCAATAGAAAAAAGTACAGTTTCATGACAGTACAAATCACTGGTACAAGGTCAACTAAAAGGAGATCCTAGAAAGCCGAGGCTTATTTCCACAGGAACCACACTTTAAGTATCTCATATAACATTGAAAGACAGACGGATAGAACATAGTACTTTATCTAGGATAATATCAGTTTCAAAAGCATAACATCAAATACAAAGGCAGAAAAAAGAATAATAAAAAAAAGGGGGGGGGGGGGGGCATGGGGGCTTAGTCTATTTACAAGTCACGGGTAGCAGCTGTCTGAAGGTGACTTTTCATACCAATTTTGAAGGAGGCTAGGGATTTGCTCTCCTTTAGGGCTTGAGGAAGGGCGTTCCACATGTTGATGGTGTAGCAGGAGAACGAGTTAGAGCCTTGTTTAGTGTTAAATCTACGTTGATGATGATTAGTGGAGCTGCCTCTGGTGTTGTGGTCGTGAACATCCTTGACCTTTAAGAAGTAGTTTGTCAGGTACATGGGAATCTTGGAGGTGTAGTGTATCTTGTACACCAGGCCCATTGCAAGATGCTGTACTCTGTCAGCTACTTTGAGCCATCCCACGCTTTCGTGGTGATGATCGGTAAGGTGGGTCAGAGGAGGGAGACCAAGCACAACCCTAATTAGTTTGTTTTGGGCTGTTTGAAGCTTTAACTTTAAGGCGGCTGGGGCGTCGCGATACCAGACAAGGACTCCGTAATCAATGAGGGGCCCAATAAGAGCTCCTCCTAGTGTCTTTCGGGATTTAGTATTGATCAGCGGGGCAACCCTTTGCAAGAAGCGAATTCGTTGGTTGACTTTATTGATTACCTTGGTGGTCATTTTTTCACTGGATAGGTTAGCCTCCAGGATGCAACCCAGGTAGCAGATGTAGTTTTTTCTTTCTATCACCGTGTCACCTACTTTAATTGTGAAGTTCTCAACTAGGCTAAGTTTCTGACTAGATCCAAAGAGGATACATTCAGTTTTGCCTAGGTGAATTGAGAGTCTGTTGTCATTGAGCCAGGTGCAGATCTTGTTAAGTTCACAGTTAAGGGCCTTTTCAACCTGCAATAAGTCTCTGCCGGAGACTAGGAGAGCCGAGTCATCCGCGAACAGAAACAGATTGCAGTCACAAGCAGATGACATGTCGTTTACGTATATTAAGAACAACAGTGGTCCTAGTATACTCCCTTGAGGTACTCCACAGTTTACTGGGAGGGGGGGGACAGGGTTCCGTTGACTTCCACCATCTGTTCCCTCCCCACCAAGTAAGAGTGCATCCATCTCACTGCTGTGCTATCAAGACCAATAGCTTTGAGTTTTTCAATCAGAATAGAATGATCGACGGTGTCAAATGCCTTCTGGAGGTCCAGCATGACCATGCCGCAATATTTGCCATCGTGAATTTCAGTTTGATGTAATCATTCAAATAGATGAGGCATGTATCTGTGGAATGGGACTCTCTGAAGCCAGACTGGAACTCGTAGATCAGTTTATTCTCTTCAAGATATTTAGCCACCTGTTCATAGACAATTTTTTCCATTACCTTAGAGATGGAACTAAGGATTGAGATTGGCCTGTAGTTGCCAGGGTCAAGTTTACTGCCTTTTTTGTGCAGGGGGGTTACCTTAGCTAATTTGAAGTCCTGGGGGACATAACCCTGCTTGATAGAGTCTATGAGAAATTTGGGGGCGATTTTATCATGGCCAGCGGCCTTGAATTGAGGTAGGGTGCGAAGTTTTTTAAACACTTCATCAGTTGTCACCGTGGTAAGTTTAAAATTGTCTTTGCATACCCCAAGGTTCCTGTAGAATTTCAAGATGTGCCTAACACCAAACTGTACACAGCTTGGCCAGCAGGGAGCACAACATCACCAAGATCATAGTCTCTCAAGCTCGAGTTACAACTGAGCTCTTGAAAAGTGAAAGTGAAAAGGATCGACCTTTTCTTTGACAATGGCTAGCCAGATTGCCAAGATCATAATGTCGAGCTGACCCAGAAGTTCATTCCATTGTTCATGGGACACGCGCGCAATGAGCTAATGCGTTCGCAGTGCAGTGCAGAGATCACCCAGAGTAGACGTCTGTCAAATCTTGGCGTGTCAGTTTTCACGTCCGAAGTATAGTCCTTGATGAACCTGCGACTCTGTGGCTGATGAAGAGAATTCTAACAGAGGCTGAAGATGTCGAGGTGAGGAACAAAGACAAACAGACCACAGTGTCCAAAATATGTTTATATTATACAATATGAATTGTATGTTAGAGTATGTTACTTATTACTGTATAATAACTAATAGATTAATCTGCTAGACTATGCCTATGTTAGTGTTGTAGTCGAGTCCACCTAAAGCGAGTCCATCCAGACAAAAAAAAAAAAGGAAAAAAAAAAAAGAAGAAGGAAGTGGTCTGCAAATGGTCTGGCTGGCCAGGAATCTAATCTAATCTGGCCTTGTGTTGGGGTGGTGGGGAGTGGTCAGACCCAGTGGGTATTATCTATATGTTCTTTGCATTTGTAAGTTAAATATATTACTCTAGTGCACTTTGAAAGCAAAATGAAGAAGAATTATTTTCATAAAATAAAAGAGAATATTTATTTTTATGTTTTTGGTGGAATGCTGGAAGTTGTGCAACTTTAAGTCATTTTTCTCACATTTGCTTTTAGACACATCACCGATATACTTTGATCTTTGAGAGCCATTCAAAAAGCTATATGATATTCTAATTTATGGATACATCAACAAAATAAAATGTTAAACTTTCACCACATGGGTCCTAAAGGGTTTTTGCAGGCCACCACACATACACTATATGTCCAGTTTGTTTCCAATATTTGCAGCATTTGTGTATTGTGTACAGGCTTGCAGATCTCTCTTATTAGAAAATGTTATTCTTTCCACCTCTAGTTATTACATGATCTAACCAGTTAATCTGTTCAGAGGTGCCCACACTTTTCTGACCTGAGATCTACTTTTAAAATGACTAGCTCAACATGATCTACCCATCCAAAATGTTTTAGCTGAGGGCCTTGGAATAGCAGCACTGGCGTTACATTTTAGACAAACACACGGGGAAATAAGGGGGAAATAAATGGTAAATACTGGGGGGAATGTCTTCATCCCATTCTGTATGGAAGTGGTAGGTTTTGGGGTTCTTTGTAATGCTACTGACTCTTGAACAAAGTATTGCATTGGAGGTTTGCCTACTTTAGAAGCCATGAAGGGAGCTGACAGGCCCTTCTTGATGTCATATTTACTTTTTTTTATTTTATATTTGAATTATATATTTTTTAGAGGCATGTCATGTCATGTGGTCTACCTGCACACCCTTGGTGATCTACTGGTAGATCACGATCTACCTTTTGGGCACCCCTGTTAGCCCCATTTACAGTGTTGGGCAGTATTACTCGGGAGTGTTACATAGCCTATTACTATATAATATTAGCCTTCTTATTGGAATCATGTGCAATGTACATATACTGTATGCTGTAATACAATATACCAGTATGTACATTGTATACTGTTATTAATCCTACACATACAGGATATCCATCATAGACATCTGTAAGCATATATTTGCAACGACTCACTCTGAAATCCAACTACATCCATCCCTCCTAATTTCAACATCAGAAACCTCTGCCTATGACCCAATGCAGTGGTCGTCCTCCTCTGTCAGCTGAGATTAATTGTAGCTTGCTGCTGGGTTTGACTATGCTATCAGAGTGGTTATTTTGTATCTAGGATAATAGATCCAAGTGGTGTTTTTTGAATGTTAACTAAAGCTTTGAATCAACACCCCAACAAGTTAGACCACCCTTAGATTACAGGGGCGATGTGTCCTTGGGCAAGACACTGAACCCCACATTGCCTTAAAGGGGGCCTGTCACCTAAAAGGTTACTGTCACTTTAAGAATCATCTTAAAAAACAAGAATAAACAACAATATTTTTATGATGTCATTGTGGGGATGCGCAATTATAAGCCAATCAAATTAATTGTCTGTATAGCCTGACTGTATACTGTACTGGTCAGCTGTTGTTGGGGGGCGAGGGGCAGATTACACTGTGACATGAGCTTCAGACTGTTTCAGACCGTTTTCAGAGAAGCTCATGTCACCATGTAATCTGCCCCTCAACCCCTTTAGGTGACAGTACCCCTTTAAAGTAATCGGTCAGTGCTAGCTTGCCACCATTGGTGTGTTTGTGTGTGTGAATGTGGAGTGCAAGAGGCCATTTGGCTTGTGACCTGTCGCTGGACTATTGCATTATTGGGTGGATTCATTTCCCTATCACTGCAGTCTGTTGAGTACTTCTGCATTTGTTGTTTGTCATTTCAAATGACCCTTCATAACGTACATTATTAATAGGTGTTAATTATTTCTAGCATTAGACATTAGACTCTGTGCGTCACTACGGCCAAGTTCCTCTTTCTTGAATACCCTTGTGATTTTGTAATGGCAGATCACGTGACGTTGTCTCCACTCACTGGAGCACTTTCAAAAGTGTAATTCCAACCCAGCAACTGTCACACAGGAACCCAGTATATTCAAATGAGGCTAAATGTAGTCTTTGGTGACTAACATTGGTAAAATTATGAAGGCTAATCCAATATAAATAGGAATAACCAATTTCATACATAAACAAGAGATTTGCGGTCATATCTACCGTCCCTGCGGCTTGCACGTCATCAGGTGTACAGTAATTGCTCCAGTCATCAAACAATGCAATTTTGGATCAGCGGTGGATTGGAAAGCACAACCTCTGTTGTGGTGTTCAGGGACTTTACCACTGCTCTGAGTATCTGACATGCATCACTGTGATGTCACCTGTTTATGCCCATATATGGAGATCCCTGCTCTGAGTATCTGACATCACCTGTCACCTGTGATGTCACAGTGATGTGTCAGGGGAACCACAGTGTCAGGCGTTACCCGTCCGTCCGTCCGTACGTACGGACAGACAGACACGGACAAGCTGTTACGGTTCTGATAGTAACTGCGACCCACGTGTGTGTGTGTGTGTGTGTGTGTGTGTGTGTGTGTGTGTGTGTGTGTGTGTGTGTGTGTGTGTGTGTGTGTGTGTGTGTGTGTGAGTGAGTGTGAGAGAGAGAGACAGTGTTAAAATGTATCACAGTGGCAAGACCGAACATTTGCATATATTTGAAGTACCAGATTGGAATAGAATTAATACGTTGCCCAAAACAGAAAAAAATCCTTGCCACAGTTAGCAAAGGAAAATTTGATGGAAAAACTGAAAGTTCAAACACTGTGCAATTCTCTCATTTGATCTTTTTCCTAGTCTTCCTGCAACTAAAGAGGGAGAGATTCCTGAACAGCAGAAAAGGAGCCCCAGTCTGGTATGAGGAACTCAAGCCTCCACCGTTTAAAGAGGATCAGGAGAAACTTCTTCAAAGACCAATGGAAGTTAACGGGTCAACGTTGATATTAGTAGCAGTGAAAAGTGAAAATCACAATGATAACACAAAAGCCAGCACCTCAACCGAAAACAAGAAAACACAAGCTTATACAGAGTACTGGATACCAACAAAACCAACTAGTGATGATGACCATCTCCTCTCTTCACACTGTTCTGAATCTGACACAGATGACAGTGATGACTGGGAGGAGGCCAGGGAAGGCCAGTCAGCCTTTAACAAACTGAAATCACACAAGACACAAAATGGTGATGAACAAACATTGGGTTTGAAAAACAAGCTGTCCCCGGACCTGGAATTATCAAAACAAACTCCATCCGTGAGGCGCAAAAGGAAGAAAGAATATAAATGTGAGGTTTGTGAAAGAAGCTTTAGTCAAAAGGGACATCTTGTAGAACACACAAGGATCCACACAGGGGAAAAACCATTCAGTTGTAATGTGTGTGGCAAAAGCTTTAAACGTAAGTCACATCTTTTAAGACACACAAGGACTCATTCAGAGGAAAAACCCTTCAGTTGTGAGGTTTGTGACAAAAGCTTTAATTGTAGGTCAGATCTTGTAGAACACACGAGGAGTCATACAGGGAAAAATACGGTTTGCTGTAGAGTATGTAAAAAGACCTTCTTATATAGTTCAACACTGATAATACACATGAGAACTCATACAGGGGAAAAGCCCTTTATTTGTACACTGTGTGGCAAAAGCACAAGAACTAAGGAGGTTCTTGAAGTACACATGAGAAGACACACAGGGGAAACTCCCTTCAGTTGTGAACTTTGTGGGAAACGATTTGCTAGTAAAGTGTCTTGTAAGAGCCACTTAAAGACTCATACAGGAAGACGGGAAAAGCCCTTTCTTTGTGCAGTTTGTGGCAAAAGATTTTATGCAAATACCACACTCAAAGTACACATGAGGATACATACAGGGGAAAAACCCTTCGGTTGTACAATTTGCGGTAAAAGATTCCCTCAAAGTAATAATGTAGTAGTCCACATGAGGACTCACACGGGGGAAAAGCCCTTCGGTTGTACGATTTGTGGCAAAAGATTCAAGCAAAGAGGCTACATGGCATTGCACATGAGGCTTCATACGGGAGAAAAACCCTTTGTTTGTACAGTTTGTGGTAAAAGATTCCATGGTAGTAGTGAGAAGGTAGTGCACATGAGGACTCATAGAGGGGAAAAGCCCTGTGTCTGTACAATGTGTGGCAAACGTTTTACTACTAATGCCATTCTAAAAAGGCATATAAGGACCCATACAGGTGAAAAACCCTTTAGTTGTGGGACGCTTAAGGTCCACATGAGGGCTCATACAGGAGAAAAACCCTCAAGTCTTTCACCTGTATGTACCAAAACCCTAACGGGCAGGACACTTGAGAACCACATGAGGTCTCGTACAGGTGAAAGAGCTTTTAGTTGTAAATGTTGTGCCAAAACCTTCAATTGGAGTTCGAGTCTGAGGTACCACATGATGACTCACTCAGGGGAAAAACCTTTTAGTTGTACAGTTTGTGGTAAAAGCTTCACAAAAGGCGAAAGACTGAAAACCCACATGAGGACCCACACGGGTGAAAAACCCTTTAGTTGTACAGTTTGTGGAAGAGGCTTTGCTGCTATGCAGACGCTGAAGAGGCACATGAGTAGGCGTACATCCTGTGTGAAAATATGAATAGATGTATTTGGAGGAGGAGTTTTGTTTTGTGTTCCACTGTCCATTGTACAATGATTTAAGAAATGTGTTATTGGAAGAGATCCAGGATAATATCCTGATTTGTTATGGATGTCTGAATGTTTTGTATAGGAAAATCTTGGCAAATGCAGTCATGTTGGAGAATGCATGGATAAATAATTTGTCGATTTTCTTCCCCCGACATCTTGGTGTGTGTATATGAATTATGGTTGTCTTGTAAACCCATGTGAGCTGGGCACCTTATAGTGCAGGACACGTAAATAAATGTTTCATTCAATCCATCCATCAATCTAATGATTACCGGTACATTGCTTTGTTTAAAATCTGAAGTATTTAAATGTTAAAGTTGGCACAGCTTCAATCTATGATGTTAAAAACCACGGGAGTGTTTCGCTGTTACTACATGTCATCTGTTCGACACCCAACTCTAACCCTTACCCTAAACCTAACCTCCGTGGGGTGAGTCGCTAACCCTCCCGACGCTCCTTTGTCGAAATGACGGTCGTTCGAAAGAGCGAGATTTCCACAAAAAAATCATGGTGTTGGCGACACTCTAGCACAATCACAAAGTCAGCATACTATGACTTGAGAAAAATCCCAGACTAAAGGACGGTTGTCTATAAAGCATTGAATGGTTTAAGGCCAAAATACATGTGCACCACATATCTGAAACAAACTCTCAGAAAACTGCAGGTCTGCTGCAAATGCTGAATAATCATTCTGAGCAGAGTAAAAGCACAGAGGCCAACCGGGTGCTCATAAGAAAAAAGTCTTAAAAGTGTTTATGGTGCTTCCAGGATCAGAAGAAGAGATCCGAGCGCTCAAAAGATGTGGAGGAGAGGAAGTAAAGTAAAAAAAAAAAAAAAAAAATAGCCAGTCATGCTTATACATTCCTTCATTGGCTGCACTTCTAGCCAGACCACTAGGGATCCACAGACACTATACTTTGAGAACCGCTGGCCTATATCATAAATAAATGATTAGCTCTTGGGAAAAGATGGGACACATGGACAATTAATGATTAATTAATGCAGGATGATCATGTAATTAATTTCAAGTTAGAGAATGTTAATACTCTGTTACCTACATAATGTAGGCTATGTATTAGGCCATAAGCCTACTACACTACTAGGAAATAGGAATGGCCATGGTTAAAATAAGTTCATCGTTTTTCTTTGAAAGAAAAATAAATAAAACAAACATTCTCGTGTGGGGGTCCTTGGCACAAAGTGTTTTCAAAAGGGGGTCTGCACTCCGCAGCCAATTATATCAATTTGGGGGTCATTGATGACATGAAAACAATTGGGAACCACCAGATTAGTGTTTCTCAAAGAGGGTTCCTTTAGGGGGTCTACTCTAAATTGACCCATACAAGTCTGTAACTCTGACAGTGTAAAAATGGAACCAAATGGCCCCCAACAGGTCCATTTGGTTCCATTTGTACACTGTCAGATCGAGTTAAGGGGAGACTTTGAAATGTAATTTTTTTTTGAAACACTGCACTATCAAGCTTCAATGGAGCTGTACATACCTTGGCCAGAGGGGGCGGTAAGCATCACAGCTTCACCAACTTTGAGCTGACCGACCCGGAAGTTCATAATTCCATTCTACAACATGGCTACAACGAGAGCAAACATTTGTTCCACTTTGGAATATAATTAATGCATTCATTAATTGTGCTTTAATTGTGACTTTACTACAAACACCGAACTCCTTGATGAACCAGCGTCTCTCTGTGGCTGATGAGGAGATCTTTGGTGTCGTGCAATGAATTCCAACAGAGGCTGAAGAAAATGTCTGTGAGGTGAGGAACAAAGTGCTATATTTTCGTCCATGTCTTATCACTTATCCCTAAACGTTTTTTACTAATTTGAAAAGCATTTTAAAAAGCTTCCTATAGCCGATCTACATCGACACGTTGTGAGCTTGTAGATCAGCTAATTGAAATTTAAAAACGTTTTTCAAAATAGAAAAAAGAAAAACTTTGAGCTCAATGACTTGAATTTGATTGAATACTTTATTAGACTTTTGCATAGTAAAAGGTATACAGGACAGTACAGTTCACTGTAGCTCTGGTCCATAGCGTTTTCACTGGTACAAGGTCAACTAAAAGGATAATCACCACAAGAAAGCTTTTGGGCTTGTTTCAATTGGGGTCCCTTTTTTTACAACTCATGATCATACAACATGAAATGACAGACAAATACAACACAGAACTGTGCAGGAAATATCATAATAAGACAGTTGGAAAGCACAATAAAAAGTGAATGATATTTACAGTAAAAAGATCAGGGGCAGGTAAAAGGATAGGCTTTGTCTTTTTTTTTTTTTTTTTTTTACCTATTTCGAGTTGCAGAAGTGACTTCAGGAATTTACATTCTAACGGCCTTGGGTTGGGCATTCCACACTTTTGTGGCATAGCAGGAGAATGAATCTAAGCCTTTGTTTTTGAGCCAAATCTGGGTTGGACGTTATTTGTGGAGCTGCCTCTGGTGTGTTCATTCATTGTGAACATCCTTGACGTTAACGTTTTAGAACGTTTTTTTTAGAAGTATTTTGTCAGGTACATGGGTATCTATTAGTGGTGTGGTGTATCTTGTACACCAGGCCCATTGAAAGATGCTGTCAGCTACCATGAGCCGACCCACACTTACAAAATGATCAGGGGTAAGGTGAGCCAGAGATGGAAGGTTAACCAGTAGCCCAATCAGTTTGTTTGGGGTGTTTGGAGCCTTGTTTTAAGGCATTTTAGGCACTGATATAGTGGACTCAAAGTAGTCAAAGTGGGGATGAATGTGTGCTCTTGCTAGAGTCTTCAAAGTGTTATTTTACTAATATTAAAGGAGCACAGTCTCATGCTGAGCTACTGAGGAGTTGAGCCTGTAGTTGTGATGTTCTGGGAGCTTGTTACTGTTATTTTTGGCTATTTTCGAAGTTACATAATTATTTGAATGGTTTTAGACATACACTTTCACCAGACATAAAACATATACTCCATAGTACAATGATGTCATGTTTCTAAGTGGAACTGATCTAGACATTAACAGTGTGTTGCATATTGAAGGTTGTATATTCAATATTAGCTTGTATATCTGCTCTTATTTTGATACTCAACAACTAGACCTGTCACAATACACTGTTTGTGAAATCCCGCCCCATTCTGCTCTGTTACTAAGTAGTACAAAATACCCAGGGCAGATTGTTTTTATAGTGGCAGTGAATGGGGGGAGGGGGTATTTTCATTGCCTCATTTTTGCTATTTAAAGTACCAAAGGAAAAACATCAAGGTGATATTAATAAAAAGGGAAGACAAAGGTACAGTAGTTACATTGCAAAACAGGGGGTTTCCCCCGAAATATATGTTTTAATTAGTTTAATCCCAGTGGGACAGAATCACCATGGCAGATTGTTTTTACATTGGAAATGAATGGGGGAAAAAGATTTTTCATAGCCTCATTATTGCTATTTAAAGTACCAAAAGAGAAACATCTACTTGATATTAATAAAAAGGGAAGACCAAAGTACAGTAGTTACATTGCAAAACAGGGGTTTGCCCCCAAAAATACATGTTTTAATTAGTTTAATCCTCTGAAAAAATCGGAGGAGAGTTTCAGAGAGAGAAAGCGCAGTGCATCTTGGGTAGGAATTCTGTCAGCCAGCCTATAAATCCACTGCAAAATAGGCTGGCTGTCGTAATTCTGCCCATTTAAAATATATGTCCCCAATCGAAACTCTTAGTTACATTGATATTGTTCATGTGAACTAGTCTGTTGAAGCTTATTCATTATAATGATCGAAATCGCTATGGTCGCGCGGGGCCGTACTGCACGCTCGCCGTGTTCCGCAGTGTGCACCGTGCTGAAAGACTGAAGCAAAATTCTCCCACTGCACAACTCCACCCCCGATAGCAAAAAGTGAATGATTTTTTCTGGTTGGCCAGTCAGGGAGTCTCAGGGACCAATCAGAAGGCTGACAAACGGTCTATTATTACAGAATCACCTAATCTCATTCTCAATAACTTTGCATAATCGTCATAATAAAAATGAAAATTGTGCATCCATCTTCAAACATTTTCCAAAAATAGTGGATCAGTTCCACAACCTCACAGCGCGTTGCAATGCGTTGTGAGCTTGTAAATAATGGATATTTTCGCCATTTTGGTTTTTACATTTTGAAAGTGTTAAGTCATTATACATGTCATTCATTTGAAATTTCCTTCTTTACTAAATTTTATTTGTCATAAAGCTACCTGTGCAATTTATGTTTGCAAAGCCTAAAAGGCAAACAATTTTATTCAAATGTTCTAATATGTTCTAATGTTCAGTGCAAAGCACAATTAAATCGTCACAATTATTTGTATGCCAATTAATAGTCAGGTAAAATATCATGATTGTGACAGACACGTATGGTCATTGGTCACCCTAGCTGTCTACTGATGGTACCACAACTCCACTGATTCTCCAACGTCATGATCTGCACACTTATGATAATGACTGACTTATAATACTCTCCCAGTGAGACCTTTCAGTGGTGCACATATTTCATGCTATGAAGGAACACAGCCAACACACACACACAGGTTCGAAAGGCACATGCCACAAAATAATAAATCCGACGTCAGAACTTTCTTCTGATGGCCTGTCCGAAGATACGTTATTACGGCGTCGGCAAGTGTGCTTTCATAGTCCCTCTGTTGTTCAGGAGGGCTGACCCTGCCTCCCTCTGGTTCTGAAGGCTTGTTTCCGCCCACCCTGTAACCTGACTTCCTGCTCGCTTGGCACTGTGGGAGCTAGAAGCGGGGAGCAACAGAGCAATGGCGAAGATGGCAGCGGTTCTCCAGCTGTTGGAGGAGGAGGAAGAGGAGGAGAAAAGTATGTTTGAAGAGGAGGAAGAGGAGGAGTTGGCTTTGCGGCGTGCAGTTGCAGAGGAGATGAACAGACAGAGCCGGCGACGGTGGTGTGTGCGTCCACTGAACACAACAAGGCGGGAGCAAGGGGAGTACAGTCTCCGGGTGAACCAGATGAGGAACTTGGACGAAGAGATGCATTTTTCCTATTTCAGGATGTCAGCCAGCCGCTTCGATGACCTCCTGCGCCGCGTCGAGCCGCTGATTCAACATGCACCCACGCACAGCACGCCGATCTCTGCCTCGGAGAGACTAGCAGTCGCGCTGCGCGTACTAGCTTCGGGGAGCTCGCGCCATCGCGTCGCCACCAGCTACAAGATGGGTCTCTCCACGGTGTCTACCATTGTCTCGGAAGTCAGCAGAGCCATCTGGCTGGGTTTAAAGGATGATTGTGTGTCCTTTCCGTCGCCCGCACAGTTGCGCGATGTCGGGCTGGACTTTTGGAGACTGTGGAGCTTCCCGAATTGTGTCGGAGCGATCGACTGCAGGCGCGTCAAAATAAAAGCGCCGCCGAACGCGGGAAGTGACTTTCACCATCACAAAGGACACCACTCCATTGTGGTGATGGCGGTGTGCGACGCGCGCTACAGGTTCACCATGGTAGACACCGGCGCATGCGGGGGAGAGAGCGACAGCGGAGTGTTCCAGGAGAGTGCCTTGGGGTCTGGTCTACAAAGGGAGGAGATCCAGTTACCCCCACCTGCAGCACTACCTGGTCGGTCAACAAGGACCCAGCATGTTGTTCTGGGCCATGCTGCCTTCCCTCTACTGCCAAACCTGATGAGTCCCTATTCAGGTATGTTACTGCTAATGTAACTTGATTTCAAATGTCACGTCATTTAATTCCAGGAAAAATTGTTTGCGCACACCAAGGCCCGCCCCCAACTTGATTATGATTGGAGGAAGGCCCCTGCCTGTCACTTACATGAAAACTGAAACATAAGTTAAATCGCTTACCCTCCCTTAAGTGCTATTTTTAAACATGGCTGGTGTATAGTCAGACGTTCCTCTAGGTCACTAGTTCTCACACTTTATAATTTGTAGAACCCTTTAAATGTGAGGGTGTACAAATGGAACCAAATGGACCTGTAAGGTTCCATTTGGAGAACCACTGCTCTACGTTTATGGCATTGAGGGCTGCGTAGGATATTTATGTCAGTCACCAGGATACACGTTTCACAATTAGCTAGCTAACTTTCTAATCTTGCTTTATGAAATACACACCCTTCATAACTCAATACAGGAACATGCTGAGACACGTCCAAATAACACAGGGCATTTGTTGTGTTTACATTTCTGATGTACAGGTAACCATCTCACGGAGAAGCAGCTCGTTTATAACCAACGCCACTCGCATGCCTGTCAGGTCATTGAGAATGCCTTTGGCGTCTTGGCAGCGAGATGGAGGATCCTCGGGCGGCCGCTGGAATGTTCCCCAGAGAAGGCCGGGGACATCGTCAATGCCTGCGTCGCTCTGCACAACTACCTCACCTGCATGGATGACTCAAATGGATCGGCCTCAAGGTACATCTGGGGATGTAACTATTAACCGTGATTTAAAGCGGCGCACAAACACGTCTGTGTTATTTGGATACTGCATTATTTGGCTACTGTATTGTGTGTTTTGAAAGACAGCAAAAGTTGAAAGTAGGGTAGGTACCCTCACAAAAAACATGCAGTAATCCTGGTCTCTATACTGCCTCCCCCTGGCCAGCTGGGAGCGTGTCGCTGTTACTACATCTCATCTTTTTGACACCCGACTCTAACCCTCACCCTCCGTGGAGTGAGTCGCTAACCCTCCGGTCGAAATGATGGGCGTTCGCAAAAGCGAGATTTCCCCGGCCACCTGAGTTGCCTGATGAAGGGGAAAGGAGTGGTTGGAATAACGTGTTCCTTCCACGCGCTCTGTCCTCCTGGGGGAAACTCTCCCCTGTCAGGTGGAAAGAAGCAGCTTGGACTCCTCATGCATTGAAGGAAGGCATGAGGTCAGTCCGTTGCTGTCCCCGGCCCAGGTTGATAGAGGGAGTGTAGCGCCCATGATTGCATTTAGACAATTGACACTGGGTGAAAAAACAAATGGGTTACAAACATTTTGGGATGGGAAAAAAAAGAAAGTAAAAAGATCTTCATCTTTTTCCATTTGTGGTGAAAATATAAATTGTGTGTGATTTTATCCACCCATATTGTGGAAAAAATTTACGCCTTATATTTGTGATGATTGTTTGAAACTGTGATTCATTATGTCTCTGATTACAATCACACCATCGACACGTGTAATTGTTGTGTCCCCCAGGTACACGTACATCCCAGCGAACTTCACTGACGCCACCACTGCTTCTGGGGACCTGAGGTTAGGAGAGTGGAGGAGGCAGGTTGAAGGAGACACCAACCTCCAGGAGGTCCCGGGGACCCTGTCCGCTGCACCACACGCAGCCACACATGCTGCCTGTGTGACCAGGGCTGACCTCACTGAGTATTTCCTGACACCAGAAGGACGTGTTCCGTGGCAGGAAAACATTGTCCGGTGCCACGGTTCACACGATGTCTAGGGGAGGCTGTTTTTCGTATACATTAAATAGCCTAGTACCGATACGTCTGGGGACATCTAACTTCAATGTGCGTGTGGGCCCTCACATTGATTTTGACATCCCGAAACGTGTGTGTACCATCACGTGTAATTACATTGTACTATATTGTATTATATTTATTTATATGAATGCCAGATGCTGAAGAATGGCTTATTTTCTGTCCCAGTTGACCAGGGAATGAATGAGTAGTTTAGAACAGTGTTTCCCAACCTTTCTTCTGCCAGGGCACACTATTCATAGCCAAATCATAGATATACGGTGTGTCTGGCTATTTCCAAGATGTTTTCCTCTTTCGCCAATGTTTTACCATTTTTTATGCACTTTGTTGTTTGCTTTTGATGCAGTAATGGTCTTTTTTCTTTTCTTTTTTTGAGGTATTAAAAAGGTTTTGAGAAATCCTTAAATTGTGACTTCACTGTCAAATTTCAGAGAGAACACCAAAGCATCCCAAAGGGCACACCAAAGGTCCGCGGCACAGTGGTTGGGAAACACTGGTTTAGAAGCACCTTTTTTTTTTGCTTAGCCCGGTTGGACAGATGGTCATGTTCTTTGATAAAGTTAAATGTGACTGTGTACAGTATATTCAGTGCAGGTGAACCGGTGTTTTTGCCAATTCTTCACTTTGTTCGGCTCAATATCCATGTGCTGTGGTAAATTCGTCTGGTAGAGTTTGTCGTCGCCTTTCGCCGACAAATCTCTCCACAAATTGTTTGCCTGGTTGTTATAGTCGTTCAGAGAAGGATTATAGACTAGAGGTGTTGTTCGCAACTCTTCATATCATACCATTTCGGAATGCGTTAAAGCAGTTTCAGTGATTTGTCCTTTAAAGTTATACTATGTAACTTTTTTTATAAAACAAATCTTAAAATTGTCCTAACTGTTAAATTGCTAAAGTTTTAGAACCCCCACTCTGTTATTTTCAGCTTCTGAAGCCTTCTCTTTATATGTTTTCTATGAGTTGTGAGGGGGGAGAATTTCCCGGCAAAATGATGTCATCTCCCACATGATACACTACCGGCCAATCACAGCGCCGATCATACACCACCGGCCAATCACAGCGAATCTAGCTGTCTCTTCAGAAAATAGCTTCCCTCAGAAAATAGCTTCCCTTAGCAACTGTGTTTACATTGGTGAAGGAATCTTGCATGCTACTCCCTCAATTCTGGTCTAAAAATGACGGCTCTATGGATTCGTATCGGCGAGACAGAGGCGGTCGCGGGGGTCACGGCGGCCGCGGTGGTCCGCGGACCACCGAAACGGACGAAAAAAGCAATATCGCTACTGACCACTAGTTGAGCAGCTTCCACAGTACAGCTTTAAGGTGAAGTACAGGCGACAATGTGCCACGACCTGTAGCAGTGGCACATTGACTCTTTCTAAGAACTCTATCCCTGGCACATCAGAAGGAATCAAAGTCAGGCTGCTATTGTTCTTGCTCTGATGTTCTCAGGATTGCACTGTATTTGTTTGACTGTTATGTTGTGAGAGCATGTGTATGCACACTGTATATGCAGGATACACATTGTACGATGATGTTGAACACTCTAATTAAAACAAATCCAAGACAGAACCCTGTGTTCCACTGAATCCAATGTAATTATTTTGTCACATGTTCTTGTTAATACTATTTATTGGTTAAATATTTATAACATCAAAACTTTATAACAAAAACGTAAATACACAAAAGACTGTCAATGACCAATACCGTTATTTTAAATAGAAATGTGTGAAATTGTGGCCAGCAATATTATGTTACAAAATACCGTAGTGGAAATACCATTTTTTGAAATGGATGAACATAGATCTTTTTTTTCTCTTTTTTGGTTGATCGGGGAACCTTTCTTGTGGGGTAGGGTGGGTGGGGAACATATAACCCTTTTGGGGTGAAGTGGGGAACATAGAACCTGGGGAACAGGTATGAGGGGGGAGGACCCCCACCTCATATCCCCTACTCCCTCTGAACAAATCTTTCTCTCTCTCTCACACACACACACACACACACACACACACACACACACACACACACACACACACACACACACACACCCACGCACACACTCCAGTTTCCTTACCCTAACCTTGAAGATCAAACATTGTATAATTGTCTCTCACTTAATCTTTTGTCCAGATTTCCTGCACCTAAAGGGGGAGAGTTTCCTGAACAGCAGGAAAGGAGCCCCAGTCTGGTCCTGGGGGAACTCGAGCCTCCACCGTTTAAAGGGGATCAGGAGAAACTACTTCAAAGACCAATGGTGGTCATCAGGAGGACAGAGTCTCTAGCCAGCACCTCAACCGAGCACATGAAAACACAAGCTGATGTAGAGGGCTGTGGAACATCACCACCAACTAGTGATGACCAGCTCCTCTCGTCACACTGCTCTGAATCTGACACGGATGACAGTGCTGACTGGGAGGAGACCAGGGAAGGTCAGTCAGCCTTGAACACCTTGAAATCACACAAGACGCGAGATGCTGATGGACAAACGTGTTTAACAAACAAGCTGTCACAGGACCTGGAATTATCGAAACAAACTCCATCCATGAGTCACACAGGAAAGACTAAATATACATGTGAGGTTTGTGGCAGAAGCTTTAATCAAAAGGTAAAGCTTGTAGAACACTCAAAGAGGACTCATTTGTCCTTTTGTTGTACAATATGTAAAAAAAGGTTCCTAACTAGTTCAACTATGAAAATACACATGAGGACTCATACAGGGGAAAAACCATTCAGTTGTACAATTTGTGGAAAACGATTTAGCGACAATTCCAATTTCAAAGCACACATGAGGACTCATACATGTAATGTTTGTGGCCGAAGCTTTAGTCAAAAGGTAGAACTTGAAGAACACAGAAAGAGCCAGAGCCACATAGAGCCAAAACGACAAAGAGCCAAAACCTTCAGTTGTAAGGTGTGTGTAAAAAGCTTTGACAGTATGTGGCGTCTTTTAAGACACACGAGGACTCATTTGTCCGTTTGTTGTACAGTATGTAAAAAAATCCTCCCAACTAGGTTTCAACTGAAAATACACATGAGGTCTCACACAGGGGAAAAACGTTTCCTTTGTACAATGTGTGGGAAAGGACTTAGCGACGGTTCCAATCTCAGAGCACACATGCGGCTCCATACAGGGGAAAAACCCTTCAGTTGTACAATTTGTGGAAAGGGATTTGCCAACCCTTCCAATCTCAGAACACACAAAATGACTCATACAGGGGAAAAACGCTACAGTTGTACAATTTGTTGCAAAGGATTCAAGAAAAGTAGTTATATAGCACTGCACGTGAGGAGTGTACATAAAGGGGAAAAACCCTTTGTTTGCGAAGTTTGTGGCAAAGGATTTCCAACGAACAGCGTTAAAGTAGAGCACATGAGGTCTCATAGAGGGGAAAAGCCCTGTCTATGTACAACATGTGGTAAATGTTTTGCATGTACGAAGAATCTAAAACAACACATGCGGATCCATACAGGCGAAAAACCATTTAATTGCACCGTCTGTGCCATGACCTTCACACAGGGTGGGACACTTACGAGACACATGAGGAGGAGACACCCTCTTACAGGGGAAAAACCTTTCAGTTGTACAACTTGCGGGAAAAGATTCAGCGACGGTTCCAATCTCAGCGCACACATGACGCTTCATACAGAGGGAACCCCCTTCAAGTGTACAATTTGTGCCAAAGGATTCAAGAGAAGTGGTGATATGGCAACGCACATGAGAAGACATGGAGGCGAAAACTCCCTCGTTTGCAAAGTTTGTGGTAAAGGATGTGCGACGAATAGCGCTAAAGAAGAGCACATGAGGTCTCATACCGTGGAACAGCCCTATGAATGTACAACGTGTGGCAAACGTTTTAAAATGAAGCCATATCTAAGACAGCACATGAGAATCCATACAGGGGAAAAACCATATAGTTGCACCGTCTGTTCCATGGCCTTCGCACAGGGTGGGTCACTTAGGAGACACATGAGGAGGAGACACCCTTAAATTGTAAAGTTTCTGCCAAAACCGTTTTAACAGACACTTGAGAACCACACGAGCACTCAAACAGTCGAATGAGCCTTTAGTTGTAAAGTATGTGCCAAAAGCTTCTATTTTGTGGTGTGGGACTCTTCCTTTTTTGAACACAGCTGCTCAAGTCACCATGGGGATGGAATGCAGATCTTTTCTTAACATTTATTGTCTAATTTAATTAAAAGAGAGGACAGAGGTCCTTCTGCACCCCAACTGAGATCTGGTGCATTACCGCTGGCAGTTGAGGTGGGCAGATATACAGATATTCCTGAGGAACAATGATTCTGTGTTCTACAGTATGTGGCCTGGGAGATTTGGAGGAGGAGTTTCATGTTGTGTTTCACAATCACTGTACAATGATTTAAGGAATGCCT
Source organism: Nannobrachium achirus (assembly GCF_963921795.1). Taxonomy (NCBI): domain Eukaryota; kingdom Metazoa; phylum Chordata; class Actinopteri; order Myctophiformes; family Myctophidae; genus Nannobrachium; species Nannobrachium achirus. Next base: position 5,212,523 of record NC_137822.1, on the reverse strand, counting down.
TATTTGAAAGAATTAAGGATAACAATCTAATCTAATTTGTTTTGGAAGTTTTATGTTAAATTGGCTGTTCTGTAAGGAAGTTTTTTGTGGTCCAACATTTCATTGTTCCTACATCCCATTAGTCAGAATCTGGTGAATGTTAACTTGGTGAAAAATACTATGCATAAACCTAACCCTAACCTCAGTAAAACTATGCCTAAACCTAACCCAAACCCTGACCTCAGTAAAACTATGTCTAAACCTAACCCAAACCCTAACCTCAGTAAAACTATGCCTAAACCCTTAACCCTAAGCCTAACCAAATTAGGACTAATGAGATGTAGGACTTATGGGCAGTCCCCCTTTTGGTACGAGGAAAGTTCTTGGCATGGCAGTTACATTGGTGAATGATGTACCCGAAGGTCACAGCCTGGACATCTAATTTGTCAATATATCATATTTTTTATCTTGGTGTACAGTATGTATGTGCATTATGAATGTATTGTAAGCCTGTGTGGGCTGGACATTTTTATATTGCAGGACAGTTAATAAAAATGACAATCAATCACGAGCCAATGTCCCTGCGTATCTTTCAATTATGGGGTTAACGTGACATGATTTTAAAATCGAGGTATAAAAACTATCATAGGAGTTTAGATCAGTGGCTCTCAACCTGTGTAAGCAACTATGCATACCGTGATGTACACAATTTAGAGAGATATTGATATTGATTTGCCTCCTGTGTGAACTGCATAGCTGAATAGGATGGGGTAGGTCTTTGCTGTTACTTGGAGAGCATTTATCCCCCTCCGCTGACCAGGGGATAGCCCCGAACGGAGCTCATACTTCCTTCAATGCATGCGGAGTGAGCAGGGCGCTTCTGCCTATCTGTCTTATGTGCCCTGTTTATCTTGTTCCAACTGACAGTTTATATTGTGCCATTGTACAGCACCTTGTAACATTGTTTTGAAAGGTGCTTTATACATAAAATGTACGTACTTATTACTTACTTATCACCCTGATAAGTAAGTAGTAAGGTTGTAGGATGTAGCGTCTAGCGCGTGGAAGGAACACGTTATTCCAACCGGTTCCTTTCTCCTACATCAGGCTGACCAGGGGCCGGCAGTATAGAAACCAGGATTTCTTACGGGGGTACCCTACCCTAGGAGACAATCAACCAATCAAGCCTATTCTGTCTCAGGGGTTAAAGGATAGCCGGGGAGCCACTGTGCCAAAATGAGAGAAGACCTGTGATGTCATGACATACTCCAAATTTTAGTTTTTCCTATTCATTTGGACAATAAGGTACACAGAATGAGAGGCCTGCTCTGCCGGAAACACTGCGAAAAAAAGTTTCCCATTGACTTCACTATACTGGAAAAAAACACCAAAAAAGTAGCATGTGAGGGGTCAAACTAAGGGTTCTTTGTGATTCTGAATCCATTGCAAGCATTTGTTTTGCATGAAAAACATTCCTTGGGCTAGATTTCAGCCTCTCAAACCTGTGAAAAGTCATGAGTCATCACTTTTCACCGTTATTTTGGTCCGTTTTCTAGCCCAAGGAATGTTTTTCATGCAAAACAAATGCTTGCAATGGATTCAGAATCATCAAGAACCCCTACTTTGACCCCTCACATGCTACTTAAAACATATTTATTTGGTGTGTTTCTTTCCTGTATATTGAAGTCGATGGAGTGAATATACAAATGGCCATAACTTTTTTTCGCAGAGTTTCCGGCAGAGCAGGCTTCTCATTCTGTGTACCTTAATGACCAAATGAATAGAAAAAACACAAATAAAAAGTATGTCATGACGTCACAGGTAAAACCCTATTCTTTGAGCTTTTGGGCCTGTGGCTCCCCAGCTAGGACAACTTTGTTTTTTTGCAACAAGGGTTCAAATTTTAGATTGTAATTATAGAAAAGAAAAAGTGAGTGTTAAAATGTTTTAATTTGCTTTGTTCTATTGTTTTATCGTTTTACCGTGCTAAAATGAGGGGCATCTCGTACGCATGGGGGCATGCATGCAAGTGGCTAAATATGTCTTTTTAGACCCAATAAGCCAGCAGTTTCTTTGCTATTTACAGTAACACTTCTAGCCCCCATAAGTCACATCCAACCATGTAAGGTTGCGTTGTATCTTGTGAATGGGCTTATTCTGTGTAAAATTATATATTTAGCCGCTTGTACGCTTGCCCCCAACCACTGAAATATGAATCTCTTAAACAATAGAAAGAAGTAAATTAAATAATTTGAACACTCATCTTTTATATTCTTTAATTATAATCTAAAATATGAACCCTTGTTGTAAAAAACGAAAGTTGTCCTTTAATCCCTGAGAGATCTGGCTCAGCCACATCAGCATTTTGGCAGATTGAAAGTGTTTAGAAGCGTCACAGTGGGTGCGTTTATATGCACAGATGTATTCCACTTATATTCTGAATGACTGCTCATTCAGAATAGAAATGCTCATATAAACGTTTAGGAATGGCCATTCCGGTCTGACCCGAATGAATTTTCATTCTGGTCTGAAGAGGTGGTTTATGCCGTTTCAATCGGGATACATTTGTCATATAAACGCTCCATTCGGAATGAACTGCTGTGTGAACTGCCCCCCCCCCTTCTCCGACCTGAAGTAGGCTTACTTTGCGCATGCCCAAAGTTCTATTCCGAATGAATCCTTTGGTCATGTAAACGACAGTGGAATGAGGGATACTTGTATTCAGGTCCCATGTAAACGTTTGGGAATGAAGCTCTATTCAAAATAAGTTCATTCTGAATGGCATTCTGAATGTGCATATAAACGCACCCAGTGTGACGTGTTGTGAGCCTGTAGATCTGCTATTTTTGGTGAATAGTGGGGATGCTGTGGGGTTCCAGTGATTAAACTGAAGTATAATGTTATTTATTTCAATATGTCCTATTGGAAATGTCCTTGTGACACATACTGTATAAGGGGGAAATGTTTACATATTTACATACCGTTAACACAACATAAATAGTAAGAAGTAATTCAGGGGTGCCTTGGTGTACGATTTTTTTTTTCATTTACAGGGGTGAACTGAGCCAAAAAAGGTTTGAGAACCACTGGAGGATTGCAGGGGTGCATCCCCCTATTCCGACATGCTGCCATTCCGACATCCCTCCCATTCCGACACTAACCCTATACCTAATCCTAACCTCTATGGAAGGGCCGCCACTCAGACAAGAGAAGTCCCTGATGACGATCTCCATGTCAGGTCTCACAGGAAGTCCTTTGTGGACACAGTGATGGAGTGTTCTGTTCCAGAGAGCAGCTCTCACCGCGCCTCGGTGTCGTGGACTCAGGTGATGAACTGCCCAGCATGGTGTTGGAAGACACTGAGCGATGCACCTGGGTGACAATAAGATGACTGTATCGGCCACACTTTTCTTTTATACAAAAATAATAATACAACAATATGATCTAAAGTTAAATAACATTACATTTCTGTTCATTCAGGCATGCATATACGAAAAGATGTATTTCTATTTCCAAGTGTGAATATGGCCATATATTTTCAGGCAGGTTGATGATCCGAGACCGTCCGTGGGTTGGCGGTTCAAATCCTGGCTCTTCCTGTCCACATGTCGACGAGACCTTGAGCAAGACTCTCTGAACCCTATAGTTGCATGGTTTCCTCCGCCATCGGTGTATGAATGTGTGTTTGAATGGGTGAATGTAATGCACAGTGACACAATCTATGTAAAGCGCCTTGGATAAAGGCGCTATACAAATTCACCTTTTACCATTTAACTGGGAGTTTAAAATGGGATGTAAATTCCTGGTTGTTGAATATAAATGCCTTCCTTTTCCAAAATATTTACATTCTTGTATAAAGTCTCCATTATGTCTACAGTGAGCTCTATCCAACTCTTTCTTAAAAGAAAAGGGAAAAAAATTAACAAACCTTGAAATTGTAAAATAAACGAACAAAAAATTTACGTGGCATCACAGGGAGCTCTCTAACAGTGCATCATTACTATTGATGACATCAGGGAACTCCATATATGGGCAATACAGGGATTATGTTATTGTGACATCACAGTGAAGCCAGAGTGTGATGACACATTTTTACTGTCTATGTACACGTCTACACGGAGACAAGCTGTGACATTTCTCATGGTAAACTGCGTTCATTTCCTGCATTTGACGCAAATTGCATTCATACCAAGTGAACCGCATTCTTGTGCGCTTGTAAACGAAGCAAGACCACCGTCTAATTTGATTATAATTTGTTTGATCCGCAGCAGAATAGCAGTGAGCCAAGTTCACACCAGCCCAAACGAAGCGCACTTTCCGTCACGCTCCAGAATTCGTTTTAATCGTAAAACATCCCGGTGTGAATGTCAGCCAACTCAACAAAGGGAGTATGCACAGAGGTTTTGGTAGATGCAAAAATATTATTCTTTAATAATCTAATAGTGGTAAAGGAGGGGAAAAAGAAAATGCTAACAAAAAATTGTGTTAAGTTAAACAGATAAAAAGAGTAAAGACACCTATTTGTTGGATGGGTCATATCACACAGGGCTCACAACACACAGATCAGAGAGACCTATGCAACAAATGTGATATAATATATAGTTGCTGTAGTAGGGTACAAAAAATACTTTAAAGGGGCCCCACCATGCTTTTCAAAATATATATTTTATATAAATATTGGTCCATAATACAGTTTTATACAGGTTTTAGCCTAAACAACCACTCAGATATTTAAATTTCATGTTCTGTCTGTCTCCAATTCCAAACCATTTCAGATGCAATACCAAAATGCCCTTGGTTGGCAACGGGGCACAGTCTTTGGGCTAAAATTGGAACGATACAGAAAACATTAGCATCCTACCACGATGAGAACCATGTCAACCATGTGAACCAAGTCAATCCAATAAAAGCCAATTTTTGTACCACTTTACCTCATGGTTCCAACTCATATAGTGTCAATAGAATATAGCCTCTCAAAAGGTACCGCCCCCTTCTCGAGGGGGCCCAATAGGAAATGAGCCCCTTTGTGACATAAAGAAGGGCTTGTGACATAAACAAGGGCTTGATTTCAAAAGAGTACCGTTTTGTTTTTTTGTTTTTCATGGTGGGGCCCCTTTAAAAACATTTTAGGACAGTGGCATAAGAACTAACAAAACAAACATAAAAGCTGAAATATACAAGGTTTCTGCCTGACAGCAACAATAAATAATCTAAAGTTAAATAACATTACTAATCGCTAGAAATGGCATATTCCATTTTACACATTTACAATTGACAGTGTGTTGTCTCGGTAAACAAAATACAGTTGGTGACTTACAGATACAACTAATCATTACAGATGGCATATTAGAGAGCCACCTGCTGGTCCAACCATGCAATAGCAAGTACATATTCTCCCATAAGATACTGTATATACAGTATTAGGCTGCCAGTGAACCCAAATTTGATTAAGATCTTGTGGCAGGAACCCCCATAAGAGAAGATCTGTACAACTGACTTTACTGTAGGTCGGCAGGCTCCCATGGTCATGATATTAACCCATTTAGGCCCTTATTTTATGCTTGTCACGCTGCAAGCTTGTAGACCTGCTATTTTTAAAACATGTTTCTATGTCAGTGGTGCTCAAACAGTTTCATGTCAAGGACCCCCAAAATGATATGCATTTGGCCACGGACCCCCATCTCAAAACATTTCGTTCCAGGGACTCCCAGAAGCAAAATTTGAGTCAGACATTTTTGCTTTTATATATTCAAAGATTTGCACACATTTCAAGATCTTTAAAAAAATGGCAGATCTACAAGCTTGTGCCGCGCTGTGAGCTCGTATCTCTGCTATCTTTCAATAGTTAAAGCATTAACTAAGTCTAGGCTGTTCTCCAGGCCTACAGACACTTTTATGGAAGAAGTAAAACAAAAAATGTTTCTCAACAACAACATGCTTGGTTGAGGTTTTTGAATTATAATCGAACAGAGCTATAGTTACAACACGGGCCCGCACATTAAACCTGGGACTATTCAACCACCATCGTCCTTCAGTAGTTATGAACCGCATGAGTCTTAAAATGTCTCTTTAGCAACTTAGAAGATACTTCTTCATCTTCCCCTCAGTTCACAGGTACGCCATCAGCGGAGGCCGATTTATCGACTTCACGTCCGTCCTTTCTCAGCCGGAGGGACGCACAGCTGAAACAACTGCGACCGGCGGGCATTTCCCCCACGATCTCCCACATGTCCCTGTCTTCACAGTACCGCTCGATGGTATGGAGGTACCTGTGTGAAGAGAGAGCAATTTTAGCCTCACCAAGCCGGACAATATCACAGCGTGGATTTTAGTCTGGCTCTTCTCAGTGCTATACATTTTTTCCCAAAGGGTGGTCACACAAAATATTCAAACTCTATAGGTTAGAAGAACTACAACCAGTCAGAGAAGCACAAAGGTGATACACCCACCCTATATTTGCATTCATTTGCTCTGGTTAGTGTCAGTGTTTTCTTCTTCTTCCAAGGGGCAGTTACAAAAAGATTCAAACCTACGATCAATCAGAGTAGCGCAAAGGTGATACGCCCGCCCTACATTTCCATACTGGGCCCCTGGTTGGTTGGTTCCTCACGCCTTGTGAGCCATGAACTATTTGAATAACTGAGAGGGGCCAGATCTAATCTGCCAAGGCCAATTTTTCTTTGCAATGGCAGATTCGTCCTCCCTATGCAGGTTAGTATTTCACCAGGTTAGCATTCACCAGCGTCGGCAGGTTAGCATTTCACCAGGTTAGCATTCACCAGCGTTAGTTTTACTGAGGTTAGGTTTAGGGTTAAGGTTAGGTTTAGGTGGTTAAGTGGGGAACATAGAACCTGGGGAACATAGGTACGGTCCCACGCGAGGCTAGAGAGAAATGTCTGGTGTGAACCAGGCTTGGGCATTGGGACCAATCTATATTCTTCGCAATGGGGGATTTTAGAGGTTATGGTCATGGTCTTCCTCTTTGAGAATTCAATCAACAAATAGCCCCAAAAGTTCATAAGACAGATTTGAGAACTAGACAAAACATGTTAATCCATTTAGGCCTAGGATTATTGACTGCTTTAACCATTGAAAAATAGCAGATATACAAGCTCACAGCGTGGCACAGAGTGCCGCGCTGTGAGCTTGTAGATCTGCTATTTTTGAAAAATCATGATTTGTTTTGCAAGTCTTTGAATCTACTTAAAAGCGAACATTTGTAACTCAAATATTTACTTCTGGGTGGTCCCTGGAACAACATATTTTGAGATGGGGGTCCATGGCCAAATACCTGTAATTTTGGGGGTCCTTGACATGAAAAGGTTTGAGAACAGCATGATTTAGGGGAAGGATTTAGAAGTCGGGTCAAAAATAGCAGATCTACAAGCTCGCAGCGCGGCACTCGGTGCCGCGCTGTGAGCTTGTAGATCTGCTATTTTTCTAAAGTTAAAGCATAAAATAATGGTTAAAGTGGTTAAAATCTAACGCGACTCGGGCGCGTTCCAGGTATTTGAGAGTTAATATATGTGCATTGCACCCTATCGGCCTGGCGTGGCTCGTCTAGCTCTGACAGAGTTGTCTGGTTTCTTGTCATGAAGCAGCAGCCTCTCACCTGCCTTTGCCCTCCAGCCCTCCCAGCACGAAGATCTTTCCGTCCACCACGGCGACGCCGGGATGGCATCGTCGCTTCTTCATGGGGGAACAAATGGTCCACTGGTTGGTCCTGGGGCTGTAACACTCCACCTGGTTCATGAAGATGGCTGAATCCTTACCACCTAGAGATGATAACAATAAAAATAGTGAATCCTTACCACCTAGAGATGATAACAATACAAATAGTGAATCCTTACCACCTAGAGATAATAACAATAAAGGAATTAACAGTGGCTGTAGATGAGATCTATTATGCGGCTAAACCACAGCGAAGTTGAAGTGTCTGTTAATGAATTAAGACCTGAGGCCGATGCTACAAATGTCTTGTCTAAATCACAAATGTCTTGTCTAACTCCGAACAGTTTTCAAAAAAAAAAAAGAAAGAAAAAAACCTATGTTGATATACAGTATCAGTGGTGCTCAATCTTTTTCATGCCAAGGAGCCCCGAAGTGGTATGTATTTGACTGCAAAATGTTGTTCCAGGGACCCCCAGAAGCAAAGATTTTAGTTTAAAAAGTTCTCTTCAAAAACATATCATCGTTGTCGGGTGGAAACCTCGTATCTCCAAATTTCAAATGTGTAAGTTCTTTTGCAAAGTAAAACCCTGCTTCATCATACAAGGTCGTCGCACAAAAGTAGTGAAAACAGCAGATTACAAGCATTGCGAGGTGTTGTGTTCTTGTAGATCGGCTGTTTTCACTAGTTTAAATCATTTTTAAAATGATAAATGCAAAACGAACGGTTTTGAACATACAAGGTTTTCACCCGACAACGACGATATACCAGCTCTACAAGCTCATAGCTATGAGCTTGTACGGTATATCTTCTATTTTTGAATAGCCAAAGTAAAAGGAAATAAAAACTAAAATGATGCTTTCCCGGCGTCAGTGGGATAAGGGACTGAGAACAGGTATGATACCTATGACGTAGATCTTTCCTCCGAGAGAACACGAAGCTGAACCAGAGCGGGGGACGTGCATGGGAGCGACCTGCGTCCAGACGCACGTGTGTGGGTTGTAGTTGTACATGTGGGTCGGCTGTGTGATGGAACCGTCCTCTGCCCAAGGAAGACACATCGGTGAAATATTATTCACTGTCAACTGGAAAAGGTCGAATAATAACAATAACATAATAATAATTAGTATTATTGTTATTCAGTCCCCACTCCTTTGAGGATATTTGTAGCCACTGGCTGAATTGCTACAAAGGCTTTGGATATTTTCAGTTAACCATTAAGCTTTACATGCATTAACCCATTCAGAACAGGTACACATTATTGTGTATCATTATTGCCAGACCCATGAAATGGGTAGGCCTACATAAGCAAATGTCGGTCTGTCCCTTTTCTATATAAAGGGTATATATGATGATGACATGATGATGACATGCCTACAAAAGGCATGATGTCATAAATGATGATGACAGACAGGGGGTCTGGCACAACCAGGTTGACCTGGTCTAGTTTTATGCTTTAACTATTGAAAAATAGCATATATACAAGCTTGTAGATCTGCTATTTTTGAAAAGTCTTGAAAATTTGAATTTTGACCCGATTCTTTAGTGTCTTTTGAATCCTTCTAAGATTTTTTTGAAAAACATGTTTCTATGTCAGCAATCTGGCCAGCCATCGTCAAAGAAAAGGTCCTTTTCACTTAACTGGAGCTCAGTTAGTCTGTTCTTGAGAGACTACTATGTCAGTGGTTCTCAAACCTTTTCATGTGAAGGACCCCCAAAATGATATTTATTTGGCCACGGACCCCCATTCAACATATTTACTTCCAGGGACCACCCAGAAGCAAAATTTTAGTTACAAACGTTCGCTTTGAAAACACATATATTCAAAGATTTGCACACATTTTCACGACTTTTTCAAAAATAGCAGATCTACAAGCTTGCAGCGCGGCACTCGGTGCCGCACTGTGAGCTTGTATATCTGCTATTTTTCAATATTTAAAGCATAAATTATTGCGTAATAATGTGTTCAGGCCTAAATGGGTTAAATAAAACACAACCTCATGAAACCCAGCAGGTTGAACCTACAGGCCCAGTACATTTGTTAAATGTATTTATGGTATGTAAAGGAGTAGTTCACCCCCAAAATGTAGTTCACCCTCAAAATGACTTTTTTTCTATTGATTACTCACGCCATGGAGACTTGAGTTCAATAATATGTTGGGTTTTTTGTCACATTCCTAAGACAAATTTGATTACAATAAATGTACCCCCATTGATTCCAGATGGGGACCCAGATGCATTTGGGTCCCCATCCGGAAGCAATGGGGGTACATTTACTATAAACTTAATGTAGGTCTTTGTCTTAGGAATGCGACAAATACAAAAACATATTATTGAAATGAAATCCTCATGGCATGAATAATCAATAGAAAAAAGGTCATTTTGAGGTGTTGTATAGTTTTTGTTCATGCTATGTCACCTCCCTCCCCTCGTGTGGCAAAGTCATAGCCATACTTGCTCTCTGCCAAAGACTCTCCTATTTGCTTCCCTGCACATATTATACACAATACACATCGACACACACTAACACATTCATCAGCACACAATCAACACATACATCTTTTGAAGTGACCGCAATGGAATTAATACACCGCCAGCTTTCTTCCATGTTTACAGTTTTTTGTAATGCTGGGGCCTGGGGGGCATACCATCTATGTCAGTGTTCCCCAATAGGCGTCCCGCGGGCCATTTGCGGCCCGCAGGGGGCTACTGTCTGGCCCACACCAACCCCAGTAATAATGGTGGTATAAGAGCAGCAACAACACTAGTATATTGTCGTTGTCGGCTGGAAATCTCGTATCTCCAAATGTGTACGTTCTTTCGCAAATCATACAAGGCTGTCACACAAAAGTAGTGAAAACAGCAGATCTACAAGCATGTGCTTGTAGATCGGCTGTTTTCACTAGTTTAAATCATTTTTAAAATGATAAATACAAAACAAACGGTTTTGGACATACAAGGTTTTCACCCGACAACGACGATATCTGAGCTGTCGCTGGAGTAGCAGGAACGCCGCCGTCGCCCCCTGCAATGTTGTGGCCCTCGGCTTGGTACCCTAGACATAATTCGGCCCTTGGGGAAAACTAATTGGGGAACCCTGATCTAAGTGTTTATTTGTACATTTCGTCATTTCATTGTCAATGACAGATGTCAGAGACAGAGTTCCTCACCTATAACGTAGATCAGTCCATCCAGGGCGACCACGGCGTGAATGCAGAACTCCTCCGGCATGCCCACAGACTCCATGAGCCGCCAGGTGTTGGCGTCGGGGTCGTACTGTTCCACCGAGTTCACACACGTCTCCTCATTCCAACCACCCACTGCATACACTCTGCCGTCCAGCATCACCAGACCTATGAAGGATGGTACAATTGAGGAAAACATTATAAATAATAACTCCGGGAAATTGCGAGTGTGGTTGTCTATTTATAATCTGGATAGCCAAAATGTCATGTGAAGCTTGACCAATCCTCAAACTTGCAACACTCCTCCAAGAATGTTTATCTAGAAAGAAAGAAAGAAAGAAAGAAAGAAAGAAAGAAGCACTAGTACTATATTGTGTTGACCTGTTGGGCAACCATGGCAAAAATAATGATCATTAGAAATCATTACCGTGGCCATAATCAGCCTTGGTATGTGATTAACTAAATCAGTTGTGTTTCTGTCATTGAACATTATGAATAAAAAATAACATTTGTGTTTGGCTTTTAGGCTTCGTAAACTAAAGTTGCACAGGAAAGATACATTAAGAATATATATGTGGTTGTTTGTTTTAATGGACCTTGAACTCTGTAAATAAAAGTTGATTGATTGATATACATATTGTATATAGTGGAAATAGCTGATCTACAAGCTTTTGAACTTGTATCGCTGCTATTTCCACTATTTTCTTTTTCAACATGATAACGACTGCTGATTATGACGATTATGCAAAGAATAACTGTGATTATCTCAAATGATAATAATAACTAGAAATACTGTTCCTACTAAACAGTGTGGGCTCGCATGTAACACCATGTATGGGCATAAAGATCTACCCTTTGGCTGCACCTCATTGGCTAAGCCTTTGCACTGTCGAAGAGAACTTGACTGATAGATAAATAATGAAGATAACATACGAGTGCTCGCTTTCAGCGAGCCCACAACAATAAAAGCCTTGGGTAACCCAAGGCAAAAAAAACCCTAGAGATTATTTCAAAACCAAGTTCAACTGCATTCCCTAGTTTGACAGTCGTACCAAAATCATAGCGTGCCGCATTCATGGGAGCCATCTTCAACCACGAGTCATGGTAAGGGTCATAGCGCCACATGTCTTTGCTGGTTGAACCGTCTGAGAATTCTCCTCCAGTCAAATACAGAGTAGAGCCTACGATGGGAGTAGAAGAGAATTAAAAAAGGTTATCACGCGCATGTAGTTAACGAAATAAATGCGTTCAGAGCTCAAGACACATAGCCGTTAAAGTTAGTACGAATAAACAACTTGAAAGGTCTTCACTGATACCCAATATGATATCACCACATACCTTTCATAAAACACTGTTATTTGGATGGTTCACTTATCAAGCCAAGACATTCACTTAAATAGGTGTCATAAGCTGCCAGGTGGGCTATAACAGTGTTTCTCAGAGTGGATTCCAGGGACTTTGTGGGTTCCTTTATGGGGTTCTAAATGGACCCATTCAAGTCTGTAACTCTGACAGCATACAAATGGAACCAAATGGACCCGTTAGGGTCCATTTGGTTCCATGTGTATGCTGTCAGAGTTAAGGGGAGACCTTGCCTTTTCTAAGTTTGAGAAACACTGGGCTATAATATACCAATGTCATCTTCAGCTGCAGTAGGCAACTACCTCAGAGATATACTGTACATTCAATGAAATGTTATTACAGTTCCCAATGACAACACGTTGTCTCAAGACACACAGAGATCTGATGCTGTCCAGAACCAGGCCCTAGAGTGGGTGCTGGGAAGCCATTTGCCTAAACCATCGGACCATCGGTCATCAATATGTCCGTACAGGGACAAATGTGTCCGTGGCAAAACATGGCCTGGTGGTCTGTGACACATTTTTTACACACCGTTGTAACATTCTTCTTTTGATCAGAAGAAGACCCAGTTACTGAAGGTCAAGTCTCCAGGTTTTCAAGTATCACTCTGATTTACGATGAGATACGTGTATGGCACATTAGGAGTCCACACACACGTTTCATTTTCTACTCTTCAGAATCCTTTTTGTACATTTGCAAGTTACAGACCTGTAATGGCCATATTTAGGGCTAGCTGTCTCCTCATTTTGTAAGTCCATGGCAAAAAAAGAAAAAGAGTGTTTCCAACACAAGCCAGCATGGCGATGACCCCTTGGCCGAAAGCATGTTGGAAGGAAAGCAGATTAAGAACATGAACAACTAGTGTATTGAGGGGCACTCTGAGGAGCACGTCTCCACCAGGCTGGGTTGCCTAGCCAGGGCAGAGTAAGTCGCGGCTTCGCAGCCATCAGGAGATTTAGATCCATCACAGTTCAATGTTTGAACTAACAATAAATGTTAGCAGGCTGTATAAGGGATTATTATAATGTCGCTGTGTCGATGCAGAATCACCCATGCATCTTAGAATTGATTAAAATCCAATGTCCTAGAGGGAGAGGAGGAAAGAGGAGGAAGAGATGGACATGTGATTATGTAATAAATGTCAAAATTATTACATAATCGTCTAATCGCAATTATTTGACATAATCGCGATTATTTTTCATAATCGTCATAATCGTTTCCATGTTGAAAAATGTTCATATATTTTTTTTGAAAGTAAAAAAATTTGGAAATAGCAGATCTACAAGCTTACAACGCGTCGCATCGGCTATTTCCACTATCAATGTTCATTTTGAAGTATAAAGTTGTCAGATATGACAGTCATTTCTTTGTATATTTAGGTTATGTGTGTCATATCTACCATGTGCAACTTCAAAGCCTAAAAGCCAAAAAGAAATGTAATTGTCAGCGACAAAAACACAATTAAATCGTTAATCGCAATTATTTGAGTGACACTTAATCGTCATGTAAAATGTCAGAATTGTGACAGCCCTGCATGTGAGAGGGGGGAGGGGGGAGAGGGATAATTCACCATTCACTCTCAGCTGCGTGGTGAGGACAGCTGATGGATGTGAACTTCCCTCCAAACCACATACCGTTTCAGATGACAGACGCCACGTGGAACGTGGCTCCACAGGGGAACTAAGAACCTGAATTACAGAACATAAACGCAACATCAAGATGAAAAATCCCCTACAGCCAGACATGTCAACAGCACTGGACAGACATGACATTAGCACTATGAGTGTTCAATCTGTTAATCCTTTAAAACGAGAAGGGGACAGCGACTGATTACTGTTACACAGAGAGGCATTTCGGATCCACTTTCCGGATACTGTATTCCCAAAAAGGTCTCTATGAATTAATCTTGGTGTTGTGGTTTATTGTGTCATATTATGTGACACTTAATGAGATATAGTCAAAGTTTATTTTATGTGTCATTTAATAATGACGTGATGTTGGGGCGGAAAATGTATTATTGGTCAACCGAATGTCAACTGTGTGTATTCGGTGCTGCATATAGGGCTGCAGTGTCATTTCAGAGGAAACTGACTCCAATTACTCCCAAATTGTCTACCACCCCTTTAAGAAGTGCATAGTTCATAGAATAGTATAGTATAGTGCATAGAAGTGGTCATAGTTCCAATGACGTGATAAATGAACCATCACAATAATACCCTTCAAGAATTTCAACCGCCTTTCCATTTCAAAAGGCAAATGGTAAATGATGCATTTCTGCTGCGCCCTTATTCAAAGTGCTTTATGGTGTGTGTTACATTCAACCTGGTCTCCTCCTCCCTATGGAGGTTCTATTTCATCCCTCCTGACCACCAGAGGCGGTGCTTAAAGCACTGAATATCTCCCTTCGCGCATGCGCATTCGAGTATGAATACCAACAAAGTCACTTGTGACCCCTGGATGACCCCACAGAGGGTATATCATCCGGGGTTATCCAATGGATCATTTCCTTTTTTCTTCTCGCGCGCCGAGTTTCGTTTGCAAGCTCTGCATTGAGCTACAATATGCATCAGTATACGATGCATTATTATGCAACCTACCTTATTATTGAAGTCGCTAGTAGTTCCGTGGCCGTTTTGGTCGGGGTAGCGAGAGTTCGCCCTCCAGGAACTGCGACTTTATCTCCTCTACAAGCGGAGTTTATTTCACGTGGACGCGAAAGCGTCCGATCTTGACGTTGGTCTTAACTCTCCGGACAAGAGGTAGGTTACTGTTGTTAGCGGTAAGTTCCGCTCTACGATGAGGTTAAAGTTACATTGTGTTTGTTTGTATAAGAGAATAAACTGTTGCGAAAGGCTGCCGGCGCTGCATCCCTCCAATACGAGATTCTCGTTTGCTGTGAACGGACCGTTAGCGCTCCGTTTCTACCATTATCAAGGATGCAGACTATTATTACTTTCCTTGTTGCTAAAACACGCTGCTTTTAGCGAGTTTCTTTATCGTTTGTTTCGATAGCCGTCCCTGCTCACAGCATGGCGGCCTACTTACTATGATTTTTTGGTAGACATTGTCTAATAGCTTTTGGCAGCGTTCAGGCTTGCTTCAAGCTTTCGTAAACGGCTATTTTGTATAGTTTGTCTTGTTATTAGCCAGCTGGTACAGGGCGGGCAGCGTATAGCGCGACCTGCCTCAGCAAAATGGTCTCTATTCATGATTGATTGACCGTAGCTACCGATAGTTTGTACTATGTAGCGCAATCGCTTTGATAAATGGTGTCTATCTGTCTTTTTTATTGGCCTATGTTGGACAGGCAGTGTACGCACTGTTTCCCTCCATCAAGTGTCCTTTACTAAGTGGAGCTACAAGTAGCTCAAACTCTTAACTATATTGTATACAGCTTGTTTTGGTTTATTAGCCACTGCTGAGTGCTGATACGGGCGCCCTTCGTCCAGCATGTTCCCATTACTGGTGGTGTTACCAGTAGTTCGTTCATAGCTTAATTTCCAAAACTTTATATTAAACTTTGGCTGGTGTAGATTGCATAACGCTCTCTCATCCCAGCATGGATCTGTAACTCAGACTACTACGACTAGCGTGTTTGGAAGTAGTGTTGTTAGTTTGCTACTTGATTAGCTTTTACTGGTAATGCAAGCATAACAAGAATTGACAATTGTCAATATTAAGCTGTGTTCACTTGCCGTTTTCTTATAATAATAAACCAACTTACGTTGGGTAGCTTTCAATGGAAGCATTTCATGCTGCTGCATAAATGGCAGCATCCAAACCTTTATTGAGTGATAAGCTGGTTGTTTGTAAGTTGCATAGTAAACAACTTTACATTTGGATAGATTTCAAAGTGCTACAATAAACATTGGCATAAGAAGCATCTCACACTGCTACATAGATGGCAGCATCCAAACCTTTATTGAGGGTGATGATAAGCTGGTTGTAAGTTGCATAGTAAACAACTTTACATTTGGATAGATTTCAAAGTGCTACAAGAGACATTGGCATAAGAAGCATCTCACACTGCTACATAGATGGCAGCATCCAAACCTTTATTGAAGGTTGTAAGCTGGTTGTTTATTAGTTAGCCTTTGTTGGTGGTACAGGTAGCGTACACGCTCCTCCTCTCACACCGAACAGGCTCCAACTAACAGCACGGCGGTGTTCCAGTTAACAGTCCTGATTATCTGAAGAGCCGACTAAATGCTGTAATTAAAAATTTTGCTGGTGCAGGTGGCGTGAGCGCCCCCTCCTCCCAGCTTACGGCATCTGCTGCAGCTAGCCTACTTGGTATGTAGCTACTGGTACTCCATAGCCTAACTTTATATTTTTATATTTTTTATATAACTTTTTTGGTTGACATACAATTTTCGGCAACGACGGCCTCTGCTGGTGCAGGCAGCTTGAGCGCTCCCTTCCCCCAGTAGGTTGTCTTCAGACCAAACCAACGGCCTCTGCTGGTGCAGGCAGCGTGAGCGCTCCCTCCCCCCAGCTTATAGCCTCTACTGCAGCTAATCTACTGTGTAGCTAGCTACCAGTAGTCTATTGTTACATTTAAGTAATATATATTTATAATCTTTGTTGAGACATTTTCTTGGCAACAATAGCCTCTGCTGGTGCAGGCAGCGTAAGCGCTCCTTCCCCCCAGCAAGTGGTCCACAGACCAACTAACAGCCTCTGCTGATGCAGGCAGCCTACGCGCTCCCTCTCCACTCAGCATACAGGTTTCACAGTCCAGTTAAGAGCAGCTTTCACGCTCTGGTTTTTTAATGCACTTAACTTGTAAATCTCAAGCAGTGCAACAATAAGCATTTAAAGCATTGAAAGAAAGATGTATGGTAGCAGATTGACGGCTATTGCAAGCCGGTTATTTATGAGTGGGCAACTGCTGGTGGTACAAGTAGCGTACGCGCTCCTCCCCCACCATACAGGTTCTAGCTAACAGTGACGTTCACGCTCTGGTAAGCTGAAGAGTTGTCTATCCTGCTCAAATTATGGCCTTTGCTGGTATAGGCAGCGTTACATGCTCCCTCCCTCCAGCATATGGTCAATATTGTCTAGCAACCAGTGGCGTCCGCGCTCTGGGCTAGTTGGGACTGGTGTTTGTTGGCCGGTGCAGAGAAACCGGTGCCACCACAATGGAGAGCTCCCACTTTTGCACCTCGTGTGAGGTTCCTCCCCAGCCGGATGCTGGCCATGACCTCTGCCCTGTGTACCAGGAAGAAAAGGTCTGACTTCAACCATGTTGGATTGGCTATTTGCTGAGTTGGCTTACATGAGGGCCATTGCCCGCCAACCTGTTTACCTTTGGAGGATGTTTAAGTGCCTACTCCTCCAATGCCACAGCTGACTCCAGAGGATGATGTGATCTTCCTTGCAGCTTGAGCTACACACTTCCATGAATATAAGGAAGATGCATAGGCCTTAGAGCCAAGCTCCCACTCCTCAGCTCAGAGCCATTGGCTGGGACATAGTACAGCTCCATGCGCATTATCATTCGCATAGCCCTGGAATGCCAGCACCTAACCAGGCCAAGCACCCTCGCCAGGCACAGGCCGCCCTCCACTGCCTTTTATGTTCCTCATGCCTGTACCCCTGTCAGCCATGAATGATTCAATTGCTCGCCTGGGTTGCAGGCCAGCTATCAAGCCTGTCATCACATTCCACGTTGTGTTCCCCGAGGGGGCTGTGTGGCAGGGGGTTTGAATGCTAGGTGTTTGGGCAACTCCCTATAATACCTTATGCTTGCCCTCTCAACGTCTTTGCAAAGGGCAATGGGAATGCTGACCCCATCACCCTCAGTGACGTGTCACCAGAGGCATTGGGTTTATTTCCATGAACTCGGATTGATGATACCCATCCTAGTTCAAACTCATCCCAGAGTGTGGCTTTCACAGTTAAACCTGACGGAGGCACCTAGGAGAACTCTGTAGTCTCCCAGTGGAGCTGGAAGTAGAGTTTGGTTCAGCAGTGATGGAAGCACTGAAGCGAACCATGCAGGCTAGGTAGACCAGGCTGCAGCTGAGGCTACTGGGCCAGCTGTCGGATATTTTTTCCCATCTGCAGCTCAGATACTGGGCTGCTTACACTTTAGACGTGTTGGTGGTTGCCACCTCAAACGCCGGATATAAGCATCAGTTCCGACACCGGCCCCCCACATCTGGCTGGGGCAAAGAAGGCAGTCAGTGACCCAGCAAAGATCCTAACATTGGAGCTATCCGTCCTCCTGACGAAGGGTGCCATCGAGGCTGTAGACCCTCTGTCAGACAAGGAGGTTCTAATCTAGCCTGGTTTGGCCAGACTATATACTAATGCAGCTAACTAACTGCAGTATAGTATAGCGTACCCACCTTGTTTTAACATGGGTGGATTGTTTAGCTGTGCTAGGCTAGTTCTAACCGACATACTTTCTTGAGTCTGGGGGGTCCCAAGAGGTATATTAAGGTCATGTCATCTTATATGTTGACCTCAGCAGATGATCTGCAAACTGATACCCACAGTTTCCGCTGCCTCTCAACACTGGCAGTTTTCTGTGCTATGCCTATCAAGGCCATCACTGGAAGCTCAGGATGCTTCCTTTCGGGTTCTCCCTCTCCCAGAGGGTGTTCACAAGGTGTCTGGCAGCGGCGCTTGTGCCGCTGCAGTCTCAGGGTATGAGGGTCCCGTCGTACCTGGGCAACTGGCTGATCTGTGTACCATCCCAGAATCAGGTGTCCAAGTTGCAGCACGTCACCCGTCCTGCATGGCCCATCTAGGGCTCAGTAAATAAGGGAAGGAGTTGCCTAGAGCATCTCTGACCATAACATTGATTTGTAACATCAATAATACCTGTGGCCTTAAATGCCACTACTATAACAGCCAGCACCAGGTGGTGTATTTGGCTCTACAGTGCCTTCTGCCGTGCCTGAGAGGCAAGCACATTCTCATGCGGTCACGTAACACCTTGACCGCGTATCCGGTAAATCGGGGCGGAACCAGGTCTGCACGGCTGCTGTAGGCATCCATGGACCTCATGACTTGGGCAGCCCCCTGCCCGATTAGCCTAAGGGCAATTTATCTACCGGGTGAGTAGAATCACCTCAAAAGCCCCAAGTAGGTTGCCGCCCGAAGGGCGCCTTCCTTTGAAATGTGCACATGCCCAGAGGCACTGCACATGCATTCTACTGCGGGGCAGCTGTGCTGATCCAGTCATGCATACCATCCTGAATGCTAGAGGGCCAAGGCCATCCACTAGGTTACAGTAAGATAACAGTTGGAAGTTGTTTCCAACTGGTATATGGGTCAGAGTGAAGACCCAGTGCGTTGCTCTGTGTCTGCTTTTCTGGAATCTCACCAGTCCCTCCTAGACTGGGGCCACTCTCCGTCTACTCTAAAATTTTACGTAGCTGCAAGACCATGTCGACATGGTAGAATCAACAATGGCACAGCCATAGTGGGGAACAACAGTCAAGTGTTCCTTTTCCCGGAGGGGGCTCTGAGGTTGCATCCTTCAATAGCCTTGAGAACTTCCATCATGGGATCTTCCCATGGTACGGGACACCCTTTGCAGGCCTCCCTTTCAAGCCCTTGACACAGGCAGTCTAGGTTGGGGTCAGGTGAGAAGGCATTCATCCTGCCCATTACCTCAACAGACGTGTCAGTGAGCTACACACCCTGCCTGTCAGTGACTCTTAGACGGCTGAGGTGTCGCTATGTGGCCGAACACAGCGTTCCTCCTTAATGGTGCTGTCTCAGCCGCACCTCAACCAGCCTGTAAGGCTTGCCCAGCTTAACCTCCACCACGAGAGTGGGTGGACAAGCTGGAACTGTTGTGCCCAGTGTGGGCCCATAGAGCTTATGTTAGCCCTGCCACATGCTTTCGGCGGCCAGAACAGCTCTTCCGTGGCTATGATGGCCCAGATATTGCGCTCCCCATACAGCGCCTGCCCCATTTTTAATTGTGGGTGCCATCAGCCACAAGGCGAGTAATCGTCCCCTGCCATCTGGTATAGGGTGCCACTCTAATGATAGTGCCCCCACATCATGGGCTACCTGAGAGTAGTACCCCTGGAAGATATTTGTGCCACTGCCTCATGGCAGTCATTGGCACGTTCTCCAGGTTCTATTGGGTGATTGTTGCCACTCCATATCCATTGGAGGTGGTTCTCTTCCCAGAATCCTTCGATTCTGCTCTTTGAGGTTTGTAATCAGGATTCCTCGTGACTTTGTTGGTATAGTCATTCAGTGCTTTAAGCACCGCCTCTGGCGGTCAGGAGGGATGAAATAGAACGAAAGTTACGTATGTAACTACGGTTCTATGAATCCCGAATGACCGCCAGAGCACTGGGTCACTCAGAATCCTCGTGGTCTCGCGAGAAGATTCTGTAGGAAATGATCCATTGGATAACCCCGGATGATATACCCTCTGTGGGGTCATCCAGGGGTCACAAGTGACTTTGTTGGTATTCATACTCGAATGCGCATGCGCGAAGGGAGATATTCAGTGCTTTAAGCACCGCCTCTGGCGGTCATTCGGGATTCATAGAACCGTAGTTACATACGTAACTTTCGTTTTACACACACACACACACACACACACACACACACACACACACACACACACACACACACACACACACACACACACACACACACACACACACCAGGAACTGCTACCTCCACAATCCAACTAAGATGAATGGATGGATGACACAGTTCAGTGTCTTGCTCAAAGACACTTCAACACAAAGCCAGTAAGAGCCTGGGATTGAACCAGGAACCTTTCGGTTCCTAGACGGCCGCTTCACCTACTGAGCCACTACCGCCTCACTAAACACAGTAGTAGTAGTAGTAGTCACGATTCACTGCAATTCTGGATGGCTTCTAGGCTTAACATAATCGTTATAAATATTTTCGTGAAAGTCTATGAGGAAAATTAACAGGATATTTTTTTAGTGGGACCAGTAAACCACGCCCACTGCGATGCTCTATAGCAGTGGTTTCTCAACCTTTTCCGGCTGCGACCCTGATATTTGAACTGGGACTTGGTTTCTCTACCCTAGGTCAGTGGTTCGCAACCTGTGCAAATTATTTTGGGGGGTCCCCAGATGATTAACTTAATGTGTAACATTGTTTTCTCACTCAACAGTAAACAAACCAACATAGATTTTAAGTGTATTGAGGGTATCAGCTAAAGTGAATTTAAGGACTCTAAAATGACAAATTAAACATTGGTCAAATTGTTAAATATTATAGAGGCAGAAATTGTGAAAATAGCAGATCTACATGCTCACAACGCCTCGCAACGCTGTGGAGAACTGTGTTCCCTCTTAGTGCTCGTCAGGGTGGGGGGTCGCCAGATAAAATATGATTATTTTGGGGTTCGCAGCCTGAATAGGTTGAGAACCACTACCCTAGGTGACGGTGATGGTACCCACTAACCTGACACAACCAGACCATGCCTGTGTATAGCCATGGGCAGCGACGCCAACGTCTCAAATTGACCGGACATGGGATCAAAGCTCTCCGCGCTGCGAAGGATGCCCTTGTCATCCCGTCCCGCCACCATCACTATCACTTCACAAAGCAGGAGAAAGGGGGGGAAGGAGTGGCAGAGAACCACATTGGATTTAATAGTTCAAAGATAAACCAACTATATTCATTAGGTAAAAATATGTATAAAGCTAAAAGTTCAAAGCTTAAAATCTAAATCTAAACTTGATCTGTAAAATCAAACTGAACTAAACTTTTGGAAATCCCCAAATGTCACACGTTGAAAAAAATATTGAACTAGAAGAATTATTTATTTTATTGCCAGTTAAGTTGTATGCGTATTTGAGAATGTTGTCAGCAGCTCAGCACCAGAAACCCCAGCTAGAAAATGTATTTCTTATTTTCCAGCATCAGTTGCAACATGCATGAACTGTGTGAGGCACTCAGGTACCTGTGGCCATGCGTGGTTGAGCTCTATGACTGTAGGGCAGCAGATCCTGGTTCTTGGCCTCAGAGAGGAGCCTCTGACAGCCCTGGGATTGTTTCACCACATCCAGAGACTCAATCACATCATGGAGGAAGGAGGGGCTGATGAAAGGCAGACGGACATGTTCTAGTACCTTCAAAAACAAATAGAACACTAGTTATTTACTAGTCCAACTGGATACGGGCTGAACAACATTAATCATTACCTTAAAATCTCCATCCATTTGAGTTTGCTTTGAATTCTCCAACCATGGTCTCTGCAGAAAACCAGTTGAAAGAGAGAGAGAGAGAGAGAGAGAGAGAGAGAGAGAGAGAGAGAGAGATTGCTGACCTTTTCAAAGCTCTGCCAGCGAGTAGGACACTTGTTGAACCACACCAAGGCAGCCTCAAACACCGTCTCCTCCTTGGATACACGGAGATCGTCCTTGGACAAGATCTCTGTCAGTTTGTCCACAGAGAGAGAGACAAACTCTTCCTGGGGGCAGAAAGAAAATACAGTCGAACTAGTTGACACATTTATGACCATGTTCCCATCCCAGCTCAAGACCTATTTCTTTACTCTTGCTTTTAGCTGATTTTTTAAATCCCTGTGCTGCTATTGAAGTCTGCACTGTTCTGAAAATTAGTCCTTACTGATGTTTTAAATGTTTTATGTTTTTATTTTTGAAGCACTTGTGCTTCATTTTCTGCTCTGTAAAGCGCTTTGAGCTGCATTTCATGTCATGAAAGCTGCTATACAAATAACGTTTTATTATTTTATTATTACTTCCTGAACTAACCTTTTCTCCTTGCAATGCGCTGGTAAAATGTTAAATGGCGGATATATAGCGCCTTTATGCAAAAAGCACCAATGTGCAGTATATATTCAACTGCAACTCTAGATATTAAAATACCATCTAAGAGTTGCTTGTTGCTGTGACTGTGAGCCACTGAATGAATTACTGAAAGTCTCAACTTGATTTGTTGACAGAAGCTGCAGGGTTGTAGTTTTATATCAACATTCATGACACACATATTCTCTACTCTAGAGGTTGCTTATTTCAGCATAACACTATCAGAATGGTTTGAGTTGTTTTTGCACGTTTGTTTAAACCATGTTTCTCTAAAGAGATCCATGGCACATTACAGCAGACATTTCAACGGTGTGGAATTATATATTTTTTTCCGATAAAGAAAGACTGCCTCTGACCTGCTGGTAGACAACGTTGAAGTGTCCCAGAATGTAATCCATGCTCTGTTTCTGCAACCTTTTACAGGAGTGGGCCTCAGCAAAGCAGTGAATTCCTACGCAGTTCTTCTCGTCCATGTGACGCTCCATGTAATGACAGCAGGCCTCCTGAACAGCCACGACATTCATCAAGTTTGCTGTTGCTAGCAGGGCCTAGAACAAATAAACATAATACATATGTTTTTAAGCACCAGAGATGTAGCGATTTTTTCCTTCCCGATAGTGATTCCGATACAGAGTACCGATTCTATACCAGTGTGTAAAAATATAGGACAGTGCCAGGGGTTCTTAAAGTTGGGTCCAGGGACCCTTGACAGGGTTCCAAATGGAGCTTTGCATGTCTGTCTAACTCTGACCTTACAGGTTCATTTGGTTCTATTTATTGTTGTACACTCTCACAGTTATGGGGGTCCTTGAAATGTAAGGTGTTGACTTGAGAACCAATGATCAAGGAATGTATAAAAGAAAATCCATTAATACTTGTTCACATGCAGCTACGTACACGTTAGTCATTAGTTACTATAAATGACGTGGCATCTGAATGGAATAGACTGCTATACACACCGGAACTGAGACCAGCATTTTGGGCAGTATGTGCAACTTTTCAGATACTGGTATCACTATCAGAACAACTCCATCAAGCACAGATGCATGTCCAAAATGGAGAGAATTAATAGGTTTTATGATGATAGTACATCACCTGCACGTTTGCTGTGGAGATGAGCACCTTTGAAGTGTATGCATAGTTCACCATCATGCCAATCATCTGAGGTTCTACTCCATTGATGGCTACTCTTATCTGTTGGGATTCCATCCACTCTGTTGTAAACATTGCCTGTGCAGGTTGAAAAGGTTGGTTTTGAGTGTTCATTGTTCAGGCATTTACATTGTGTCATAACAGCTTGGATTATATTCACTTGATAGAGACCACAGAAGTCTGACGTCATTTACACATCCTACTGCGTTTTCTTTTTTCTTCCACATTCGGCATACCCATAGACGTGTTTAATATCAAACCATATAATTGAGAACGGTGTTCCAAAAATAAACAAATAAGCACGGCAGTTTGACTCATATGGAGCATCAACTGACGGCAAGAAAACACCAACGTTACCACCGCAAAATGTACCACATTTTCGACCAAAACCGACAAATATGACTGACTGACTATCGTAAATAATACCCAGGGGATGAATGAGTGACGCCAGGACTTTGGTAATCTAAAAACGCCTTCTAAAATCTTGCCTAATGTTTCTGAAAACCTTCAAATTCTTATTCAAAAATGTTTTAATAAATGTTGTTGCTATATGTATGGCAAACACTAATGAGACACAGAGGTGGCTCCCGACTTCATATAACAACGTATAGGTGGCACCAGGTCTAAATGGGTTAAAGCCAAAGAGGAATGACATTTCCTTAAGAACGCTGGGACAAATTAATGTTGACAAGCAACATTGAGGATGTGTGTTTACCTCAAAGTAAGGGCTAAAGGAGGCTAGTACGTTACGATGACAGGAGAACTCCTGTCCCCCACAGCACAGAATCACATCACAAAACTCATTTTTGAGCCGTAGGTTGTTGAGGCCCTCTAAGATCTTGTTGGGATGTGTGTTCTCCACAAACACAAAGCTGTCACTGTCCAGTGAGGACAGCGCTACACTGGTGTCATCCTCCTGAACATCCATAGGGCAGGAGGGGAACGTGGCATCCACTGGAATCATTCCAGCCATGTCTGTCTCCCTTTGCTAGAGCAGCCTAGGAGGAGAAGGAATAAATGATCAGATTATAACTATTGTTTACAATAGGCTTCAAACAAGCACCCATTTTAAATCTTATCTTGATTTCATATAACAGACCGTGTGCATGACCATAGTTCACTTTTCCAGAAGGTGGCATTCATGTTTCTTGGTCCAAAGTCAGTTTCTCAGAGCTTCTTTTGATTTTCTCAGCTGCAGATTTGAACGGGAAACACATTGTGAAGGCGCAAATGAAGCTATGAGAAACTGACCCGGAATCCCCTGTGGTGCAACCGGGGTCAATGCGAACACAATTGGCCCGTGTTCAGGGGCAGGGGCAGTGGGAGGAGTAGGACGAAGGCTCTATGTCCTCCTGGTGGGGGCTCCTCACTGGCAGGTGAGTCAGTAGGATACAACAGCAGTGACAGAACAGAAATGTGTGTGGGGAGGAATTAGTTGGAATTACTACAAACTACATTTGGGAGAAAAGGTGGGTTCAAATATTTGGCTACTATATACATATATATATACACACACACACACACACACACATATATATATATGTCACCGGATATAAGAGAACCAGCACATTCGAGACGCGGAGCACTCGTGATGCGGCACGGGGCGGAGCAAGCGGTCGCCACAACAACGTATTCCAGGCGGTGCGCCGCTCTATTGTCCACGACACTGCGAGCGGCTACCGAAGCCCCCCTGTATCCACGAAGCCCAAACGAGTTACGAGGCCCCCCTGGGTCCACGAAGCCCCAAGCGGCGCGAAGGCCAGCGGACCTTGGTCCTGCTCTTCGCCCCCGAGCGCCGCAGGCGCGAGTGGCCGCGAAGAGCGGGCCAGGGCCGCGCGGCCGGCGGAGCGCCGCGCGAGTTACGAAGCCGTGGTGAATGCAATCGTTATATTTATGCCCAGGCCGTAAGGCCTGGGCAAGCGCACGTTAAACGCCCTGTCCAAGTGACTACAATGGAGCTAATGGCTAGGCTAGGCTAGGCTAGGCTAGGCTAGGCTAGGCTAGGCTAGTAAATAAAGAGTAAACACTTCCGGTCTGCGGCGAGTTCAAAGCGTGACGTAACTCTCTTATCCAGTGGCTGACGTCGCCATCTGGTGGTGATTAGTGTGTGGTGAACGTCAAAACGAGTGCTCCTGGACAACTTTTCCTGGTTTCTTGAACATACTGTAACATATACATACACAGACCTACGCTCATTATAAGACAGCACCATTTCTGTCTACATTGAAATGGTGTCTAAATTCCTGATGAAGATCCTTGTGTGACGAAACATTGAATATTAAGCAATAATCAGTGAACCTTATTTTCTATTTTATGTATTGCTGCTTGTCCTGGACAGGGGCATTTCACAGACGTGCAGGCACTATCCTTTCAATGCAGAAAATGTATGGTCAAACTATCTAAATCCATCTCAGTGTCAGTGACAGTTTTAATGGATCGTTCTATTAATGGATCTATTGTTATCCTGGTTTTAGTGTGTTGAGATGGCTGGGCAAAGGAGAGTGTGACGTTTATTTAATCATCCACGATGATCCTCCTCAATAAGATCCTTGTCCTTCTAATCTGCACCAATCTTTACCAAGCTGTATTTCAATCCAGCTGGCACTCCAGGACACTCTCTATAATTATGTGGTATAAAATAGTTATTTTCTTTTGCTTATTGCTTCGTTATTCTTCTGTATTTTCAAAAATCAAGGACTGCTTTCGTACCTTTACAAAGTATTTTTCCTATTTAAGAGATATAATAAGATCGCATTTATTGTCGTGTTTGAACATCAAACTTGGAATAACAACTCATCCATGAGCTTCCTTGGCTTGAGCACAAACTATAGCTACACAGAGACAAAGTGAAGCTGTTCTACAGAATAAAACAATGCTTTTTACGGTCTCATTATCTCTCATATAACCGTATAGTCTAGTCTCTATGACTAGTTTGTGAAAACAACAAAAGGGAGTGAAAGTGAAAGGAGTTCAAAGCGTTGACAACAATCCTCCTCCCTCTATTTTGCTTCTAAAGTAAACTGTATTGTTTTGCTCACCTTGTAGAAACAATGGAGATTATTGTAGGGTAACGAGCTTCTTTAATTCTCACATTAAGGCACGAAAAGATTTGATATTTTATTCTTGGGTGTTTTAAAATAACCTTTCAGCACCGCTCATATAATAAAGCAGACCAAATCATGCCAAATCCAATGTCAACAAAAAAAACCTTCTACTTCCCGTCACTAGAGGTGCATTACCGCCACCTACTGTTTAGGAGTATCAGTCACGACAGTCAGAAGACGATTCTGACCAATGAATAAATTACTTTGACCAATTTCTTTCAAATAATGCAACAGACTAAATAAGCTTAACTCGATGTTAAATAAAAATGTGTCTTATCTTTTCCACTTCAAACTGCACGTGTCTCTTTATTGTTTGTAGTTCTCAGAGTAAATGCCACATGCTGACAGTGTCAATGACAGTCAGATGACACTGTTGACAATACTGCCATATTCCTGATATGAGGAATGCTGGTTTATTAAGGTCAGTTAGGTTAAGTGTAGTGTTTGAACAGGACTACCTACTACAGTGTTTGTTATTGATAAATGCAATTGGTAATTGAATAGAAACACCTTGCAAAAAGAAAACAAATATTTATTCATGTATAAAACAAAAGATAATAAGTACAATGTATGTACAATTTGTTATTCAGCCTCATTGGACTAAAGTAGACCTACACCAAGCAAATTGTACATTTTTAATATGACAGAAAATAGTTGAAGACCTCAGAGTACGATAAGCCCACCATTATATTTATTAGGTCTCACTAAACAAAACTGTTAACCACTGATACAAGAAATCCTTACAGGTATTGCCATCTATTGGTCAACTCGTGAAATAGCAAGAACTTGCACTTCATGGCAGCTTGAAGTAGCCTGTATCAGTGGTTCTCAAACATTTTCATGTGAAATTGAAGCATTATTATTAGAACATCAAGTTGAAAACATTTAGTGCCAAGAGAATCTTTGTTGTTAGATTAGATTTGGTACAGAATTCTACAACTGTCTTTAATAGAAATGGATAGAATACAGCTTGTGATACAGCAGAGCCCTTCTCATATACATTCTCTCATTGGCTGAACTTCTAGCCAGTGCATTAACCCATTAACTGCCAAGAAAATATAGACAACAAACCCCCAAATGCCAGTAATTGCCAGTTTTTCTTACCTTTTAAAAGTAGTCAGAGTGTATTATTTCAATTAAGATCCAGTCTGACCTTGAACACGAAGACGATACGCTTCGACGTCGCGGAAAAAAGGCTGCATGTAAAATTCTTGCAATCCTTGTAAAACACTAGTGTATAACATGAACAATTACCTTTTTAGCAACGACGAGAGACATGTTCTAAGATAAAGTTAAGAGTCAAATTAAAGAACTGTAAAATAGGCCTG
This sequence comes from Nannobrachium achirus, assembly GCF_963921795.1. Lineage (NCBI taxonomy): Eukaryota > Metazoa > Chordata > Actinopteri > Myctophiformes > Myctophidae > Nannobrachium > Nannobrachium achirus. The sequence goes on along the minus strand of NC_137822.1, from coordinate 5,183,951 downwards.
GGCAACAATAAGATGTCTGAAACAAATGTCAACTCAACAAAGAAATTAAAGGGGTTGATAAAAACAGGTTTTTGTGAAGAGAAGAATGTCAATATGGGCAGCCGAGACTTTGAAACCATCTCCTGAATTTGGTAACACAGTACACTTTAAAGTTTGTGAGGTATAGACACTTTTACAGAAGGAGAATTTTTTGTTAAGTCACAACATGTGCTCTCTCATTAAAACTGGGATTATTCAACGTGAATAATAAACTGACACCGCTCCCTGTGCCACCATCATCCTTCAGTGGTTCTAAACCATCTTTCTCTCAGTTCACAAATGATGTCTGCCTCCTTCCTTAGCCAGAGAGACACACAGGTGAAACACCTGCGATATGAGGGCATCTCCCCCACAATTTCCCATGAGTCTGTGTCTTCACGGTAACGTTCGATGGTGCGGTTAGGAGGCCTACATGAAGAGAGACAAATAGTAAAAAGTCAAAAGGTTTGGTGTGAACAAGCAGCCACCTTTTCCTAGGATTTCATGAAGCAGCAGCCTCTTACCAGCCATCCCATCCTCCCAGTACGTAGATCATTCCGTCCACCACAGCTACGCCAGCACGTTTGCGTGGCACTTTCATGGGGGAACACATGGTCCACTGGTTGGTCGCCGGATCGTAGCATTCCACCTGGTCTGTTGGCTCTAACTCTTCATTATAATCATACACGCCACCTACCAAATAAAAAGGAATTAACAGGATAGTGACTGTTAGTGGACTCCATATTACTGTATGTGCCTAAACCAAAGGTTCACAAACTTTAAGCTGTGACCTAGGGCTGTGACGCCCTAGTTAGGGAACAACTGGCCTTTACAGTCAAGTTCAGTTGTCCATTATGGAACTAAGAAGAGCCATTAAAACAGGTACGATACCCATGATGTAGACTTTTCCTTTGAGAACGCAGGCAGCTAAATCACCACGTGTAACAAGCATAGGAGCTACTTCTGTCCATACAGTTGTGGTAGGGTTGTAACTGTAATTGTAGGCATTCTCTTGAAGAACAGTAACATCTAGGACCCAGGAGGACAGATGGCAAAACATTAATTTGGACATTTGCACTTAGCCATTACATGCATAATTTACATCAGGGGTCTTCACAGGGAGTCCAGGTCCCCTAGGGGATCCTCAGGGCCGCCATATCTTTGTGCACTTGAACCCTAGTATCCCTATTCAGAGGAGAACTTTTGCCAAAAATATCAGATCTACAAGCTCCCAAGCTGCGAGCCGTTGTAAGCTTGTACATTGGCTATTTTTGGCAAAGAGGTGAAAAAAGGGCAGACCAAGTACAGAGCTAACAGTAAAATATTACTAATATTGACAGTTTAAGTGGTTAAATGTCTGAAAAGAATACACAATATCACATGAATCCAATATACTACAGATGACAGTGCTGTCAAACAAGTTTATGGAGCTGCATTGCAACAGTATCTATGAAAAAGCACATCGGGTGCCCAAGATTATTTTGTTCAAAACCAATCCTACAGACTTTGGAAGCCAACCAGGAAGGAATATGGAAACAAAATCTGTAGGAGTTTGACAAAAATCGGCCTCATGGTGGCGCTATAAAAGGCCCATGTGATAAATGTGGGGTAGAGGTTCTGAATTGGGGAAGTGTCCAGGAAGTGTGTGTGCTCAGTTTGGCAATAGACCGGGCCAACGGCACCGGAGATTAACTGGTAACAGACAGACGGAGGCACGGACGGACAGGGGCGAAAACATAGTCTCCCCATGCCTTTGGCTGGTGGAGAGGAAAACAAAACCCATAAAACTCAGCATGTTGAATCTGCAGGTGTACATAAAGCTGTTCCATACCAAAGAAATAGAGCAGTCCGTCTAGTGCCACCACAACAGGGGCATCAGGATACATGGAGTCGGCACACATGGAGTCAGGCGTTTTTATGAGCTGCCAGGTGTTCGTGTCAGCTGCGTATCGCTCCACATACATCTGAGGCCTGTCGACACCCACTTCTCTGTAGTGACTCACTGCATACACATAGCCATCCAGCACCGCCAGGTCTATGGACCATGTGGGATTGTGAAAGGAAAACAAGACTGGGTCAAAATCCCGTTATGACATTTTGATACATCTCATTATCTACATGTCATATGGGGAGGAAACCCCCTTCCAAAAAAAATCAATATAGGAAGGGGAGGGAATTCGCCAAAGATCTTCAAGATTATGCACTTACTTGGTGACAGGTTTTAGATTTTTGGCATGGTGTTGGGCATAAGGTTTTCATAAACCTAAGCCGTGGAGAGGCATATTTTTCAAGATTGCACATATTCCCTCCCAATTTATAGGCATTTTAAGCTCCTGTGGACAGCATCTTGAAAATGAATCCTTCTAGAACCTTTCCCATGTTTTTAGTGTCTTTTTTAGCACCCAATAGTACCAGAATCCATTTGAAAAACAGACCACTAGGGGGCTAGCCCAACTCGTTATCAATGTTTTTTTAAAACCGTATGCCCATACCTAACACCATGGCAATAAATCAAAAACCAAAACTCACCAAAGATTATATTCCCTCCCAGTTTAAAGAAGGCATTCAGACCAAAACATGACCCCCCCTAAATGTGCATTTTTTCATAAACCTTCCCACCTAGTTTGGTGGATTTTTTTGGTCTGAACGCTTCCTTTAAAGGCATTTTAAGCTCCCGCCAGCCATTGTTGACGCCATCTTGAAAAAGATCCCTTTCCAGAAGGCTTTCCTAAATTATCATACCCGATAGTAACAGAATCCATTGACCCATCTAGTAATGCTATGCATACCATGTCTATAATGCGTTATAATTTACTTATAACACTATATAATTATAGCAATCATAATACATTATAGACCATTTTATAATGACTCTTTCTATATCAGTTCTCATAGTTGTAAGACATTATAATAACATTCTTTTCTATTATGGTTTTGTGAGTCAGGATGAAGGGAAAGACAGACTGATAGACTTACTGTAATCACTCTCTGAAATGTGTGCATTATTCATAGGAGCCATCCTCAACCAGGAGTCATCATGGGAAGGATCATAGCGCCACATCTCCTTACTGGTTGAACCACCATCATAGGACTTTCCTCCAGACAAATACAGAACAGAGTCTATGGTGGGAGAAGAGGAGAATTAAAACAATTAGTTAATATGCCTTTATTGAAACACTTAGGAAAAGGGACTCCCATTATCCTCCAAAAGGTGAGGAATTTGTTGACAAACGCTGACACAATATCTCAAAAGTGACACAGCACAGTAAAAGGATCTTCAAAACCCTGTCCCGTCATGGTTTCTCCTGTCTTGGTTGGTGCAAACCAAGACAGGGAAATGCAACAAATGATTTCCATCACCTAAAAGGTTAGGTACCATCCCAGCCACCTCAACAGGAATATGACAATGTGGTCCTAAGTTAACATTAGCCCTACAGCTACATGTTTTATGGTACGCCAGCATACCAAAACAACAGACAGTCTAAGGTCTTTTGCCACCACTGCCCAGATGGCCCATATGGAAAGCGATCGAAAAGGAGCAAGGAAATAACGAGTTTCATACTTTTTGGCAAAAGGCATGATGCCTCTGACTGAGTACATAGACCATATTCACCAGGTGGCCATGTTTGCATTTTACATTTAAAAAAATAATAAAAATAAACAGGGTGGCGTTAACTTAATGTCATGAATACAGTCTATTGGAGAAAGACTGGACCTATATGACTGGACCTGATTCAGGTGCTGGACTACAATCTTAAAACCGCCTGGACATTGACGTTGTCTATTAGTTGGCTGAGACAATTTCCTGCCATGTCCCGCAACGAGGGAGAGAGCACCATAACCCTTTCCAGTTCATCTGTCCTTAAAGTCAAATATTTACATTTTGCAAAATATATAGCCTAGCCTTGTCTGAACAGTTAAAGGGCCAGTTCACCTCTGGGACAACCAGATCTTATTTTATTGTTGTTTGGGACACGATCAACACAATCCTGATTTTTTTTTTTTGTGTTCAATCTGTGTTTTGAGATATTTTAGTATTTCAGCATGAATGATGATGCATTTTGCATCATATGATGCAGCATGATGACTCATATGATGCAAAATGCATCAAACCCTTTAAGGTTTACATAATGTCATTGTATATGGTATCTACTCCAGTTGCCTGTGATGGCAGTGCACAACTCACCTGACACAACCACACTGTGTGGCTTTACATCGAAGGGCGGACTGGCCAAAGTCTTCCACTGATTGGTCCGGGGGTAAAAGCTCTCAACCCATGTACTGCTGTCATGCTCTCTTCCCATTATCAGTATCACTTCACATGCAGTTAGAACATGAAAACAGAACCTTTTAATACACAGAAGGTTAGAACATAAACAGCACAGTTTAACACTGGAAAATAATCACACCTAGATTGAGTGAGCGGTGCTATTTATGAGTATACATTATTTCCTTAAGAGTCCTACTGAATTTGTCTTTCTGCGTGAGTGACAATGCTAGGGTGAGAGGGTGAATAAATACTAATAAATGATGTCACTGTTGTGATGTCAAAGTGATGAATTGCTATCCTTGATCGTGATTAGTGTACATACAAGCCATACGTCCCATGACACTTGGCCAATGACAAGCTTTGCGGGACATACGTGTGAACATGGGCGTACAGACAGACACGGGCAAACGGACAAAAGCCATTCTCATTTGTGCCAAGATGTAGGCCAGATGTAGGCCATGCTTCAGAGCCCAGACATTTTTGGAGGACCGGATATTCTTTGGGGACCGCCGGTCCGGACAAAGCCAGATGTTGGGGGAAAAAAAGCATTGTGTGAGGCACTGAGGCAGGGTACCTGGGCCACTGCGTGGTTGAGCTCTATGACTGTAGGGCAGCAGATCCTGGTTCTTGGCCTCAGAGAGGAGCCTCTGACAGCCCTGGGATTGTTTCACCACATCCAGAGACTCAATCACATCATGGAGGAAGGAGGGGCTGATGAAAGGCAGACGGACATGTTCTAGTACCTTCAAAAACAAATAGAACACTAGTTATATACTAGTCCAACTGAATATGGGCTGAACAACAATGAATAAAACATGTAGATATACGTACCATTTAATTTGTATCCTATATGTTGAGGAAGTACAATCATGACCAATTATTTATATATTCATAATCTCATTCACAACCACATGAAGCAAGATGCTCCTGAGCCGTTTAATCCTAACTGAATAGGGGATGTTACAATCTTAAATGAATTAAAAAATGTAGGAGACCACGGACAAGATGACAGATTTCACGTTTTAGACATAGTTAAAAAACGATGTATCTCCAATTCTCCTTAGCAGTGCTTCAATCACATGATAGAATCCAGACACATTGCTTTGACTTCTCAATGGTCTCTAGAAAACCATAAGAAACGCTGACAAGTGACAGACCTTTTCAAAGCTCTGCCCAGTAGAACACTTGTTGAACCACAACACGACAGCCTCAAACACCATCTCCTCCTTGGGAACATTAAGATCATCCCTGGAAAGAATCTCCGTCAGCTTGTCCAGAGGGAGAGAGAGAAACTCGTGCTAGGGGCAGGAAGAAATACAGTAGACTAGTTAATACATTACAACTATGTTCCCATACTTCCTGGACTAACCTTTTCTCTACTCAAGTGCTCACTGGTGACATGTCCTTTTGGTAAAAAATCTAATTAAAGTGAAGTGACAGTATCTTGTTAATATTCATCTTATCACTGGCCAATGTCTGATTGGGTGTTTCTAGACTCTAGACTAGAGAGGTGGGGCGACTGTAGCTCAGGAGATAGACAGGTCGGCCAATGATCCATAGGTCGGTGGTTCAAATCCCGGCTCCTCCTGTCAACATGTCGAAGTGTCCTTGAGCAAGACACTGAACCCCTGGTTGCTCCCGGTGAGCTGGTTGGTGCCTTGCATGGTTTCCTCCGCCATCGGTGTATGAATGTGTGGGTGAATGTAATGCACAATTTAAAGCGCCTTGGACAAAGGCGCTATATAAAGGCACCATTTATGTTTGGCTCAGGTGTGTTGTGACAGGTTGAGTCAGAGATGTCGCTTGTTGATGGCCTATGCCCCAGAAGGAGAAGGTACTGTGTAATAGGCTGATGGCCTATGCCCCAGAAGGAGAAGGTACTGTGTAGTAGGTTGATGGCCTATGCCCCAGAAGGAGAAGGTACTGTGTAGTAGGCTTGTTGATGGCCTATGCCCCAGAAGGAGAAGGTACTGTGTAGTAGGCTTGTTGATGGCCTATGCCCCAGAAGGAGAAGGTACTGTGTAGTAGGCTTGTTGATGGCCTATGCCCCAGAAGGAGAAGGTACTGTGTAGTAGGCTTGTTGATGGCCTATGCCCCAGAAGGAGAAGGTACTGTGTAGTAGGCTTAAGTAAATAAGTCGGGTGGGCCCATGAGGCCCCGCGAAAGGGAAAAAAAGCCAACAACATGGGAAATGAATCCCTAAATGTCTGACCTGCTGGTACACAACACTGAAGTGTTCCAGAATGTAATCCATGCTCTGTTTCTCTAACTTCTTACAGGAGAGGGCCTCAGCAAAGCAGTGAATTCCAACACAGTTCTTTTCATGCATGCAACGCTCCAGGTAATGACAGCAGGCCTCCTGAACAGCCATGACATTCAGTAGGTTTGCAGTTGCTAACAGGCCCTAGAGAACAAATAAACATAACAGATGTTTTTAAAACACCAGTGCAGGTCAAAAATGTAGACACTGAATAATGTTTATGATGATAAAACATCACCTGCACGTTTGCTGTGGAGATGAGCACCTTTGAAGTGTATGCATAGTTCACCATCATGTCAATCATCTGAGGTTCTACTCCATTGATGGCTACTCTTATCTGCTGGGACTCCATCCACTCTGTTGTAAACATTGCCTGTGCAGGTTGAAAAGGTTGGTTTTGAGTGTTCATTGTTCAGGCATGTCTTATTTACATTGTGTGAACAATTATACAACAGGTAGTTCCGACGAAGCTATCCGATTGGTTGAAATAGCTATCTACCCGTGATGATAATAAGCATTATGGAACAGGTCTCACGGTAAAGGATGTGTTTTACCGTGGTTATCGGCATGTCAGCCCTGTTTACGGAACTCTGCTGTCGCCTCGTTCCTGCAGCTAGGCTGGCATGCCAATAACCATGTTAAAGCACGCCCCCTTGTGTAATATTGCCTAATTAATTGGTTGTATTAATTTCAATATAACATATTATATATTGTAAAGTCGAGGATGTGTGTTTACCTCAAAGTAAGGGCTAAAGGAGGCTAGTACATTACGATGACAGGAGAACTCCTGTCCCCCACAGCACAGAATCACATCACAAAACTCATTTTTGAGCCGTAGGTTGTTGAGGCCCTCTAAGATCTTGTTGGGATGTGTGTTCTCCACAAACACAAAGCCGTCACTGTCCAGTGAGGACAGCGCTACACTGGTGCCATCCTCCTGAACATCCATAGGGCAGGAGGGGAACGTGGCATCCACTGGAATCATTCCAGCCATGTCTGTCTCCCTTTGCTAGAGCAGCCTATAGGACAGTAGGAGGAGGAGGAATACATGATCAGATAGTAGCTTTTGTTTGCAGATTACCTTGTCAAACTCTAAATACAGATAACACTTACAATAAGATTCATAACCCCATTGTTTTTTGGATGTGCGATTAATGTTGCTGATTCAGCAATGTGGCTTTGTGTATTTCCATGGGCCTTATCGTTTTACAGTTATGGGTGTTGTTGACCTGGCTGGTTAAGGGAGAGTCATCCATGATGATGATCCACCTCAATATGATCCTTGAATTTCTATTCTGTACCAAACTGCCAAAGCCTTGATACAAGGAGTCTCATTAATACTTGTTGTCTTTTCAAATAAGTCTTTGCATTATTGCATTCGGGGCCCGTACATCTACATAAACGTTTAGATCCCATGAGAGAAGTTCTTACCCCATGGACAAAAATGATACATTTATGTACGGCCCATCAGAAGTACCCGAATATCCCGTATCGTTCAACAAAAAGCATTTTAATCCGATCTGTGGCCATTTTCTCTGTATGCTTTCAACTACGTGACTCTACCGGTTGGGACGTGTATTGATACAATATAACCAGTAAGACTCCCTAATCGGGAGATAAGGGACCGTCAGATCGCAGCGTGATTTTAGGCCAAAATGTGTAGGAGCAGAGTCCAAAAATGTGTTTGAAAAAATCAGCCTGATGGTGACGCTATATGGGACAGATGCATGTTGATGAGATGAGTGTAGACATACTGTGTACCGATTTGCGTGATTTTAGGGCAAAATCTGTAGGAGTAGTGTCCAAAAAAGTGTTATTAAAATCGGCCTGAAGGTGGCGCTAAATGGGACAGGTCCATGTTGATGAGATGAGTGTAGACATACTATGTACCGATTTGCGTGATTTTAGGACAAAAATTGTAGGAGCAGTGTCCAAAAATGTTTTGCAAGAATCGGCCTCATGGTGGCGCTAGAAGAGGGCCATGTGAGAATTGATGGGTGCAGGTTGTGGTTTGGCAGGCAAGGAGTGTGTGTTGAAAATTTCACATGGATAGGGGCAACGATGGCGGCGGAGATATGAGCTGGGCAAAAGTGTGACGACAGACAGACTGACTGGCGGACTGACAGACAACCGGTGGATAGTAAATGCGACCTGACGGTCGCAAATAGAGGCACATGGCTGCTGCTGATCTTATTAAAATGCGTTTATCGAGCATTGATTGATTGATTGATTGATTGATTGAAGGCTTTATTAGAAGTTTGCATAGGAAAATGTACAGATTCATGACGGTACAGTTCACTGGTACAAGGTCTACTAAAAGGAGATCCATGAAAAGACTAAGCTTATTTCAACAGGAAACCATTAAAGTATCTCATATAACATTGAATGACAGACAAATAGAACACAGTACTATGCAGTAGATATGTAAAGAAAAAAGAAAACAGTAGGAAAACAGTAGCAATATGGAATATATACAGGTACTTCCGAGGGTCCGTACATATTATTAACATCACTGTCCATAGTGTAAGCACTTTATATTTGAAACCTGACCGTTTAAGTAGATGTACGGACCCCAAATGCCACAGTGCAAAGGCTATTTTGAAAGAAACTCCAAGACGGCTATATTATTATAACTCATGAGCTTCCTGGGCTTACAAAGCTAGCGCTACACTACACAGACAACGTGGAGCTGTTCTACAGTGAAAAACATGAAATAATAATGTTAATGAAGGTCTCTTACATTACGTAGTCTGACTTTGTGAAAACAACAAAAAAACAGTGAAAGTAAAAGGAGTTTACAACAATCCTCCTCCCTCTTTTCTTACTCTAAATTGTTACTAACGGTATTATTTGTTTACCTTATACTGCAACAGAGATTCTTGTAGGATAACGAGCTCCTTTATTTTCACATTAAGTCACGGCCAGCTTTGATATTCTAATTATGGACGTTTTTAAAAGAAAATACGTTTTTAGCACCGAGCTGGATATGTCCGGGGTAGCTGCTCCTACTAAACCCATTGGTTGTGGACCCAGGGTGGGCGGTGCTATCACTGAAGAACTACCCAATGAATCCCCTCGAAGGTCTCGGAGGCGTGGCCATAAGCAAAACACAAGACTGGGGTTGTGGATCAGATCCGGTCTAGAGCGGATATGAAAACGGCATGTATGCGTGTGTATTATGAGTAGTCTCGCGTAGCCAGACAACTATTCCACAATCTCTGAATGCTATATAGAGTCTGGGAGCATTTGACCAAATCGCGGAGGCAACAGTCTGGCCACGCGAGACTAGTTATGAGCGTGCAAATGACCGGATACAGTAGGCGGGGCTCTGCACCGGATCAGAGCACTGGTCCGCAAAGAGAAACCAGGCTTTCCACGTGCAGTGGAAAAGCTTTTTGATGCCGTTCGTCACGTGATAGGAAAGGAAATCAACTGTTGTTGTTGTGTCAGCTGACATTATTAGCAACATGGCGCCCAGATCGAAATCTAAGAAGAAGCAGAAAACGCAAAGAAAAGTTAGAAAACTTAAACAAGACAACGTCGTCAAGCTTGTCACACGTGGGAAGGTTTCAGGACAGTTTTCTCAAAGCAGTTTCAGTAAACTCTCTCCTCTTGTGCGCGTCCCTTTGATAGACATCAGTGATGAATGGTGGCTAACAGGACACGTTTTTCTTGGCTTCATCAAAAGTGGCCGATACATTCTGTCCTACACCAAAGTAGACGTGCCTTACGTGGAATCAGAACCAGAATCAGAATCGGATCATCCAGAACTAATCCGATCGCGTCAACAGGCCAGAGAAGAACGACCTTTGTCGGGCTACAGCTACACTCTGTATTGGTGGGAGTTTAACCTGCACAGTGAACTCAAACTGGTCCAACAGGTGAAACTCTTTGCAAATCAGGAAGCTGAAGAACATCACCTCCAGAGTCTTCATGTGTGTGAGTGGCCCAACGACGACTCCAAAATTGCCATCTTTGGCTATGACACACGGAGCACCAGCACAGATCAGCTCATGATTAGCTTTAAGACTGATTTATCGTGCAACTGGTTTGTCACCATTGCTCCCAACCCTCCAGCCAAACCCTGCTCTCTCTGCTCAGCCACGACCACACACTCAGGTAGTGGTGTCAGATGCCTGGAACACGGCTTTGCGCTCCATAGCGAGTCTGAAGTGGACAATCCCTTCTCCTTACAGCCAGCCTTGCAGCTGAAAAAGGACAAGGTCATCCTGCTGAAAGAAATCAGACATTTGGTGGCCTGTGCTATCTACCTGTGTCCAGCAGGTGAGCAGAGCCAGTCCTGTCAGATGCTCTACACCAAGAGAGCAGCTCCTCCATCAGGTCAACCCTCTCCTCCTTCCATGCTACCTCAGGGATCTGCTGAAGACAGACATCCATCCACCGGGTCCCCTGCCTCGTCCTCCCCATCATCATCAAACCTGCCCTCATCCTTGTCTCAAGAGGCAGATCTCAGTAAGCCCAGCTACATCGACTATAAACGCCTCCATTACCACCTCTCACAGCCAGGGGCAGCGAGACGGAGACGGGGTCATGAATATTATTCTTATTTAGAGGCTACAGATCTGAAGGGGAGGGAACAGAAGTTGCTCCCCGGTGGTCCACGTGATGGCCAGAGCTTGTGTGTGGAGGAGATGGTGCTGGATGTTGGTCGTGTTCTCCCTGTGTTGCTCCATGATGATCCTCGGGAGTACAACTTTGATTTTGTCATGATGGAAGTGTGTCCAGAGACCGACACAGTTTTGATCGGCATTGGCCTGTATTGGGAAAGTGAGGAGCGCAACATGAGGGTCAGCTGGGACCTCAGCACAGGGCTGTGCAGTGTCATTGGGGTCAGTGACCTCACAAAACAGGTCCCTGATAACAATCGTCGCTATGGTCTTGGTTTCGCTGGTCTCCCTGTCAGTTCTCACAGGAAGTCCTGTGTGGACACAGTGATGGAGTGTTCTGTTCCAGAGAGCAGCTCTCACCGCGTCAATGTCCTCCTAGATGATCTGTCCAACACAGTGTTGGCAGACAATGAGCGATGCACCTGGGTGACAAAATGGTAAATGCGCCCAAGTAGTGTTTTTTGTGCAAAACAAATGCTTGCAATGGATTCAGAATAATGAAAAAGCCTTAGTTAGACCCCTCACATGCTACTTAAAGCAGATTTCTTGGGGAATAGGCAACCTTAGGCCCAGGTGCCAACATTGGCACAGGGGAGGGTGATCACTGGCAGAAGTGTGTGAGAGGTTTTTTCTTTTCTTTTTAAATTAACTATTCCCAAAAAGATAAGACAATTAAATTAAATCTATATGGGTGATAGGTGGGTTATTGCTCTGGGTTAGTCTAATGACCATTACATCCTAAAAAAGAAATATTAACCTCAAAAGAGGATGGAGGAAAAACTAAAATATTCTATAGGTATAGCCTATGGACAATCAAAATCATTTGGAAATATTTTATTTTGATGTGGTGTGACTGGTGTCATAATTAAACGTGTTGATATGACACACTGACTAACAAGCAAATGAAAACATGGTAATTCAGCCTATCATACGTAAGTGAATGGGATCCCAACTTTCAGCAGCTGTCAAAAGTTCCCCTAGGGATATTGAAATTCAAACTTTGTTGTATGTGTTTCTAGACACCTTTACAAACATTGCTGAATACATTTCTTGCTAAGGGATTTTATTAATATCCATTCCCCTGACTATTTAAAATCTTCACAGCCTAATGTCATGTGGGAATGGATTATGCTATTTCTAGTGATTAGTAATGTTATTTAACTAGATTATATTGTTGCTGTCTGGCTTGCTGGGGGGGGGGGGGGGGGTGATTGCCCTAGTAATTCATATGAGTAAACAGTAATGTAGTGAAAATGTTTTCTTTCCACCCTACAGCAACAGTATATTACGTACATCAAATTCGTTGCATAGGTCTCTCTTATCTGTGATCTGAGCCCTGTGTCAATATGATCCATCCTGACTACAGTATGTAGTCCCCATAAATAGGTGTGTATTTATTCTGCATGGCAGAATGTCAAGGGCTTTTACCTAAACATACGTCTGTTTGTACCTTTACACTATTTATGGTACCACTATTAATCATTAAATAATTATATTTTTGCATCTACCAAACCCTCTGTGCATATATTCCCTTTGTGTCATTGTACAAGCATTCCTTCTTGTCTTCCGTCTTCTTTTGTTTGCCTGGCAGGAAAGGTCTGGGTTTCTCAACAAGAGTGCAAACGTTTTTTTTTGTTGATCATATTATATTTGAAATGTAAAACGTACTTAATATATTTCTGTGCACCGCTTGCATATCAAATTACATTGAATAACCTTTTATTTTTTTCTTACGATTTCAAGGTTTGTTGTATCAATTATTTGGTTAGAGCTCACTGTAAAGACATAATGGAGTCATTCATCAAAATATTTTTGATTTTACAAACGACAGGCATTTCTATTCAACGACCAGGAACTTACATCCCATTTAAACTCCCTGTTCCTCCCAAAGATCAATGCTGCTGACTCAGCTGGGGAAAATGATTTACAAAACGATAACATGGCATGGCAATATTCACACTTGGAAATAAAAACAAATCTTTTTTTAACCGCTTTATTGAGTGAAACCTGGGTGAGTTGATATCAGGATGAACGTCCCAAAACCAAGTGAAATACAGACAGGATATTGCAGTTTTTATAGTGCACACAGAAAGGTTGGAGGTACATTCTACGTCACACAAGACTACAGAAAAGGGCCTTGATATTTCATATATTGGCACATCCATGGTTGTACAATTCCTTTCCTGGGTAGGGCTACATTCATATATAGAATTAGACTGAACTCCTGTTCTACAACACCATATCAAGGATCCTGGCCCTTCCTTGGGGAGAGGGTAGGGCTGTCTACGTGACGGGTTCGGCCCTTTCCTTTGAGGCCCTATGTCAACCCATAAGTGTGTCAATGTGGTTGTTAATTCCGCCGTCTTACTGCTGCGTCTGCCTAACCTGAGCTCTGATATTGCCATGTGTCTATCCCTGACTGAACTATTCCTTCCAAATGTGACTGTATTGTTGACCTCTTTCCTGTCAGCTAGACTGTATTTCCCTGGGGGCTTTTGGCCCGTGCATGCAGTGTGATTATAAATGGCCCACAGGGTCACTGTCGCAGACTGGGTCTCCTCCTGCAGGCCCTTACTAACTACACATTAAGGCACAAGTGATTCCATGACATATGTAGATATTTTATAGTAGTTAAAGCATAATAACATAAAAACACACTTGTTTACATATCCTGTATATGTGATACATTATTTCAATGAATAATAATATAAGGCACACCTGATTGTATTAAGTATATTGGTGATACAGTATCTCAAACTACTATTCTAAGGCACACATGGTTATATTGAAATCTGCTTAAACATGCTGCTAAAAACACTCGGCCTCCACAAGTGCTTGGTTAGCATGTGCCCTCTCATTAAAACTGGGATTATTATATATAATATTATTATGAATAATAGACTGACAGCGCTCCCTGTGCCACCATCATCCTTCAGTGGTTCTAAACCGTAGTTCCTCTCAGTTCACAAATGATGTCTGCATCCTTCCTTAGCCAGAGAGACACACATCTGAAACTACTGCAAGATGAGGGCATCTCCCCCACAATTTCCCATGAGTCTGTGTCTTCACGGTAACGTTCGATGGTGCGGTGACGAGGCCTACATGAAGAGAGACAAATAGTCAAAAGTTTGGTGTGAACAAGCAGCCACCTTTTCCCAGGATTTCATGAAGCAGCAGCCTCTTACCTGCCCACGCCATTCCGTCCTCCCAGTACGTAGATCATTCCGTCAACCACAGCTACACCAGCATGTTGGCGTGGCATTTTCATGGGGGAACACATGGTCCACTGGTTGGTCTCTGGATCATAGCATTGCACCTGGTCCGTTGGTCCTTCACCACCTACCAATTAAAAAGGAATTAACAGGATAGTGACTTAGTGGACTGGACTCCATCGTATGTGCCTAAAACCAAAGGACTTTTCAAGCCATGACCAAGGGCATTCATGAATACTGATTTTTGGTAACAACTGACCTAAACTACAGTCAAGTTCAGTTGTCCATTATGGAACTAAGAAGAGCCATTATTAAAACAGGTACGATACCCATGATGTAGATTTTTCCTTTGAGAACGCAGGCAGCTGAACCACCATGTGTAACAAGCATAGGAGCTACTTCGGTCCATACAGTTGTGTTAGGGTTGTAACTGTAGATCTGGGGATGTGCTGGCCCTGGGAAATTCTCCCAAAGAACAACACCTAGGACCCAGGAGGACACATGGCAAAACATTAATTTGGACATTTGCACTTAACCATTACAAACATAATACACATTATAAACATAATTTACATCAGGGGTCTTCAACAGAGGGTCCAGGTCCCCTAGGGGGTCGTCAGGGTTACTACAGGGGGCAGCCAAATCTTTGTGCACTTGAACTCTAGCATCCCTATTCAGATAACTTAAACCATAATTAGAGATCAACAAGCTCACAAGCTGCGATTCGTTGTAAGCTTGTACATTGGCAGTTTGAGTAGAGGGGGAAAAAAGAGCAGACCAAGTACAGACCTTTGGGAAAATGTTCCAAGTATTGACAGTTTAAGTGGTTAAATGTCTAGAAAAATACACATGAATCAAATATAATACAGAGGATAGTGCTGTCAAACAAGTTCATGCAGCTAGCTACATGGCTACAGTTAAGTATCTATGAAATGTAAGAAAAGCCTAATCTGCAACACAATTCTATATAACTAGAGGTACAGGAGGGGCCTTCACAATTTGGCATCTACAGAATTACAAATGACAGCACCAGTGATGAATTTACAATGGGCGGCGCCGGTGAGTGAACACCACTACATCTCCCCACATATTGCTATACAAATGTGAACACTATCGTGACATGCATTCTGTCTTATTTTCATAGGCTAGGGGGAAATAGCACACCTGGAAACTCACCTGGAAACCTGGGAAAAAGGAGAGAATCAACCTATACCTACCCGTAACCTGAGCCCCGACCGCGCAATGAATTTATGTTATATTTATGCTGTTTATTTCTGAATTAATTTCCCCCATCTTGTAAAAGAAACCTTTAATAAACGCAGCTTGTTCGGCTTAACATGCTTGCATATTGTCCTGGTTTGGTTCAGACTCTACAATACACTGTCTGATAAGACAGCTTTACAGAGGTTATTTTGTTCCTCATTTAGCTGATTATTTAGTAAGCATATTTACAATATTTGTCTGCTCTGTTCCATTGAATGTTTCAGATCTAAAGACTTTCTTCATTATCAACTGCAAGTAGTACTTAATTGTGTATAAATGTCATGTCCACGCATCTCTAAGGCAATTTTGTGTATCCATCTCTCTCGGCATGGATAGGTAGTCCAAGAACGTTTCAAACAGATTTCTGGGATGTGATGGTTGACAATAATGGAGGATATTGGCAAAGGTTTCTCTGACCTTCTTTGCGGATGCATAGTCAGAGATAAGGTGGAAAAGATGGAGATGAAGCATGAAGATATTGTGATGTCACTTCATGTGATGTCACGTGACATCACAGAGATATTGTGATGTCATGTGAAGCATGAAGATATTGTGATGTCACGTGACCTCGCCCTTTAGGGCAAGGTCACTTCTCGCCCCTTAGGGCATCTTACTAGTAATAAGGAGATATTGTGATGTCACATGAAGCATGAAAATGATCCAAAAGGTTAAATAAAACAACATCAAAGTCTGTTAAAGGTGTGGAGGTGATGCCTCTGGAGAATATTGTGGGCAAAAACCCAGTTGATTTTTAGTGTTCCTGCGCGTGCCATCCCGGCACAGCAAATCGGAGGACCCCTCTTGAATTATAATAGTATTTAGTAAGATAAGATATGTAGTGGGGGATCCTGCTTCATCTCTTCTTCCTCTCTCTCTCTCTCTCTAGGGGTCCTTGGTCTGAAAAACCCCTCATGAAACCCAGCAGGATTAGGTGTATATATTGTAAAATGTAAACCGGTTCCATACCAATAAAATAGAGCAGTCCGTTTAGTGCCACAACATCAGGGGGTGCACGATGGTAATAGACACACATGGAGTCAGGAGTTTCTATGAGCTCCCATGTGTCGGTGTTGACGGCGTATCGTTCCACATACATTTGCCGATTGTCACCATCCAAGAGGCCACCCACTGCATACACATAGCCATCCAGCACCGCCAGGCCTATGGACCATGTGGGATTGTGAAAGGAAGAGAAAACAAGACTGGGTCAAAATCCCGTTATTAGAACAGATTATAAAATCTCATTATCTACACTAGAAGTTGGGCGGCCGAGCGTCTAGTCGCTCGAGTGTCTAGTCGGCCGAGCGTCTAGTCGACTAGAGTGTCTAGTCGCTCTAGTCGCTCGCTGACCTGGCCAACTCGGGAACGATGTAAATAGGGAATGAATGCACCGCCCTTTAGTGCAACCCCCATTATACCTGTTGTCATAGGATCCGTTTTGACCATCTGTTTGTCTGTGTCCATTTTATGCCCATATATGGAGATCTCTGTAGGACCCGTTTTGACCATCTGTTTGCCTGTGTCCATTTATGCCCATATATGGAGATATCTGTATCTGTCTGCATCCATTTCATGCCCATATATGGAAATCTCTGTATCTGTCTGTGTCCCTTTATGCCCATTATGGAGATCTCTGTATCTGTCTGTGCCTCCGAGTGTGTTGCAGACACAGTGCCGGATCCCCCTATAGCTGTTGTCATAGGACCCGTTTTGACCATCTGTTTGCCTGTGTCCATTTATCCCCATATATGGAGTTATCTGTTTGTCTGCGTCCATTTTATGCACATATGGAGATCTCTGTATCCGTCTGTCTGCGTCCATTTTATGCCCATATATGGAGATATCTGTATCTGTCTGTCTGCATCCATTTTATGCCCATATATTGCGATCTATGCAGACACAGTGCCGGTTCCGGAAAACTCTGATGTCAGACATCAGCTCCGCATACGACCTTTCGCGTCAGTTCTGGAATACCGCGTGTCGGGTCGGGTTGAGGCTGGGCACTGAACTCCCTGCTGCGGCGGGGAATGCATGTGCCGAAGTCTGTGTAATGCAAACCCCATTATACCTGTTGTCATAGGACCCGTTTTGACCAACTGTTTGCCTGTGTCCATTTATGCCCATATATGGAGATAACTGTATCTGTCTGCATCCATTTTATGCCCATATATGGAGATCTCTGCAGACACAGTGCCGCTTTCAGAAATCCCTGATGTCAGACATCAGCTCCGCATACAGAGAATCCAAACCTTTCGCACCGGATCCGGAAAATCGCGTATCGGGTCGGGTCGAGGCCAGGCACTGCACTACCTGCTGTGGCGGGGAACGCGCGTGCCGAATTTGAAGCCGGTAGGACGAACGCAGAGCTGCCAACCCTCACGCAATGAGCGTGAGACTCACGCAACTGACCCTCTTCTCACGCTCTCACGCCACACATCGTATTTCTCACGCCGTCATATCACCAGCCGTCACAAAGTGGAAAACTGCGTCAACTCAAGTGTCACTGAGACATCCACTTCGGCCGCGATTTGAGCAATTAAAGGGCTTAAAATACTGTATCTGATTCTGAAGTAGCCCTAATGATTAGATGCGTCGCTGTGTGTGCGTGAGCGTCTGGTGTGAGGAACGCTGCGTGCACGTTCCTGCGCACATCATTCTCTAAGATCGACAGGCGACAGGAGGATCTACATACATTTAATTCAACACGTCCAAAATGCCCATTACTTACTAGCAGGCAGTTTAAATGAGGAGGGACTTTTGGATGGATGCATGTGCAAAAAGAACAGCTCTTCAAGCAAAAGACGTGTTACTTGCAGCTTAATGTAAACATTATTATAACATTTTCTCATCCTAGTATAGCCAGATAAAAGTATCAAACTCCCTGTAAAATGCAAACAGAATACAGGAAATAAGTAACATCTACTCTTTTAATTTTTTCTGGGGGAGGACCCCCAGACCCCCCACCAAAATGATCCAAATTTGTTGAACATATAGGCCTATATCGTTTTTTTTCTTTTGCGGCACCAAAGCCCCCCCCCCCCTCGCAAAAAAAGAAAAATCTCACTCTTAGGTTTTCCTGAAAGTTGGCAGCCCTGGACGAACGGTTCTCGAGATACGCAAATTACATACATACACACTCACAGAGATTTTTTGTTGCCTTATGTGGCGTACGTGATGTCAGAGCCTTTTATGAAGTGATGTCACAATGAGTCGGCGGTTGCGCCGATTTCCTCCGGAACAGCCGATTGTTGACAGCCTGTCAACAATCAGCTCCACTTAAGGAGATTCCGAAAGTTTCGCGCCCGTTCCGGAAAACCGCGCATCAGGTCGGGTCAAGGCCCGGCACTGCACTCCGCGCCGTGGCGGGGAACGCACGTGCCGAATCTGAAGCCGGTGGGACGAACGGTTCTCGAGATACGCGGATTACATACACGCACACACGCAGAGACTTCTCGCATTTATTGTAAGATGTCATTATAGGGAGCAAACACCCTTGCAAAAAAATTAAATACCGGTAGGAAGGGGAAGGAGGGAATTCACCAAAGATCATCAAGATGTGCACTTAAACCCTTTTCATAAACCTAAGCTGTGGAAAGGCATAATCTTCAAGATTGCACATATTCCCTCCCATTTTAAAGGCATTTTAAGCTCCTGTGGACGCCATCTTGGAAATCAAATCAAATCAAATCAACCTTTATTTATAAAGCACATTTACACAATCGAAATTGACCAAAGTGCTGTACAACGGAACACAAAACCATCACCAACATTACTGTAAACAAAAACAATGTTAAAAACAATAGAGACAAAATGTACACATCAGAAACAATAAGCAACTCCAACATGAGTTTAAGTGTGAGTAAAAGCTAGAAAATAAAAGTACATTTTAAGCCGGGATTTAAAAGACTCAATGGAGTTTGCACTTCTAATAGAGATGGGCAGGCTGTTCCAGAGCCTCGGGGCGGCTGAGGCAAATGGTGACTTCTAGAACTTTTCCAAATTTTTCTGTATATATTTTTAGGGTATTTAGCATACCCAATAGTAACCGAGTTGGTAACACTTGCTATGCATACCATGTCTATAATGCATTATAAACACACTTGCAATGCATTATAATCTGCTTATAACACTGTATAATTATAGCACTCGTGAATATTCATAATGCTTTATAACAATAATGATTATAAAGCATTCTATAATGACGTAGAAGGTGTATAATTACAAAGACCTCCTAAGTACTCATAATGTAATCATAATACAGTATAAACCATTTTATAATGACTCTTCCTATATTCATTCTCATAGTTGCAAGACATTATAATCATGTTATAATGCTTTATTTTATTTTCTATATGGTATTGTGAGTCAGTATAAACGGAAGACAGACATACTGATAGACTTACTGTAATCACGCTCTGGATAATTCATAGGAGCCAACTTCAACAAGGAGTCATCATGGGAAGGATCATAGCGCCACATGTCCTTAGTGGTTGAACGATCAGACAAATACAGAGCAGAGTCTATGGTGAGAGAAGAGGAGAATTAAAACAATGAGTTAATATGCCATTATGGTCTGAGCACATATACCATATTCACCAGTAGGTAGTATATGTCATTGTGTATTTTTGGGAATTTTTCATATAGATTCTTGGAAACCATGTTTTTTCTGTTCTATAGACCCAGTTGGATACAAAAAAAACGGTTTCCATTTTTTCCCCCCACTCTGGCCATGTTTTGCCACCATGGCAATATAATGCTGTGTGTGCCAATATGTTGTGTCTGTCTGTATCTCTGTCTACATAATTTCTCCAAATCTGCTAAACCGATATTCACCAAATTTGGTGCACAAGTGTATGATGTGCCCCAGAAGACCCCAAAACATTTTGGCAATGATTCGCCAATAGGTGGCGCTACAGCAACCAATTCAAAAAGCAAATTCATAATTACTTACAAGCTACCCGTCCAATTTTAATCAAACTTGCTGGGTTGTTGCACTATAGACTGAGGCACATGCCCAGCATTTGACCACAATCCACCTGTAGGTTGCGCTACAGCCACAGATTCAATATGCAAATACACAATGGTGCAAAAGCAACCAGACGATTTTTAACAAATAACTTTAATCAGAAACAGAAAGTGTTTCATTTCAATTCAAAGGGTTTATTTTTCTTGAACCTTTGATAAAATGGAACATGAATCCTTGATAATAAGAGAACTAAAATAATAATAATACCCAAAAGGAACGCTCAACAGTACCCATTCTCAACTTAAAGAATCAATCACAGGCATCATCATCATCATCATCATCATCACTCTCAGCGTCATCATTTGGAAGATTTTGACATGAATCTTCTGCAGCTTCACATTTGCAGAGCTCTGTGCATGGAAGATTATTGACTTTGCAAGAACAGCGGCCGGTGCATTTGCTGGCAACACATGCACACTTGACTAGTTCTACGACGGCCTCTGGTGCAGGTGGAAACTTTGAGACTACAGGGACACAACTTCCATCCTTTTGCTGCCTCCATCCCAAAGATAGTGGATCTAAAACCTTTGGCTGAGCTACAATGTCTTGTGCCCATACATTGGCTTGCCAATGTGCTCGCAGGATATGTTCTACGATGGACCCTTGCGTTGGACATATCTTTTCCACACCTTGATTGGCCTTGAGCTGTTTAAACATGTGCCACCGAAGTACTTCAGCTGATTCATAGCCAGGTTTGAAGAGCTGACACATAAACTTTTCACACCCAGCTAACACCTCTGAGGATGGACAAGGGCCGACACCAAGCTCAGCAAGTGCATGGAGTACATCATCACCAGCCTTCATGAACAATTTGAAGCAGGTAGATTTTCCTTTTCCTCTGATGTGACCAGTGGTATCACAACCAGTAAGCGTGTGAAATCCGGGCAATGCTGCTGCTCGTTCAGGACCAATGGTCATGTAGATGGTTCTCAGTTTTATCATCCGTCTTTGATCTCCAGTGCCCATGATGATTGTGCTCTCTGGTTGAAGGTCTGGTACCCTTCGAAGGGCAAGTACCAACACATCAGTGTCACATGAGTAGATATGTGGTGTTTTACCTAAACGACTCACTGCTACTGCATACAGAACCAGTAATGTGTCAGCCTCTTCTTGTGTACTTGTGATGTTCACCATGTTTGTGTTCGTGGACATGACACCCTTGTGTGTGTGTGTTGTGATTGGCAGTTTGCAAAGCTCAACAGCTTTTTGTGCAAGGTAGAGAACGAGGTTGACCTTGGTTTCCTTGGTTCCCAGAAAAGCCTTGAAGTCTTTGATCGGTGTGGAATCTTCTATTTTGTACCCCTTGTCTTGTGCTCTTCCTGCTGTACGGATTTGTCTTGTTCTGTCCTTCATGGATTTTGTGACCGTATAGTTGTCAAAAAGCAGGTATATATCTGTGTATTCTCGTGCCTTCATGTCAACACTCTGAGTAAAACATTCTGCAAGATCTCTGCAACATTTTATTTCACCTTTCCGAACAACCATCTCCTGCACAACTGCCATGCCATCAATCAAAATACTGGCCAACACGTTTGCTGATGGGCTACTCTGCATTTCTATGGATTCTTCAGGAGATGCAGTCCCTGAAACTACTCCTTCCAATTCATGGATAAGAGCAGACTTGGCTGAA
This sequence comes from Nannobrachium achirus, assembly GCF_963921795.1. Lineage (NCBI taxonomy): Eukaryota > Metazoa > Chordata > Actinopteri > Myctophiformes > Myctophidae > Nannobrachium > Nannobrachium achirus. The sequence goes on along the minus strand of NC_137822.1, from coordinate 5,161,644 downwards.
GTCGGCAACAGAGAACCATCAGACTTCATTAGACTTGCATTGTGATCGGCAAATTCGTATGTTCCCACAATGTTCTGCAGGTCAAGTTCTCTAGATGACTTGGCTACAAGAAGCAGGCGAACAAACAATGAGTTGGTTGATTTCAAGCTGACTACCTCAGATGATGCCTTCAGCTTGATCGTTTTGCATCCATCTTTCCAGGTCAGATACTTGAGCTTTGGCATTTTGTCCCACATGTTCTTTTCCCCTCTGACCCTTTCATTCACAAAAGTTTCACGTGCTCTCCTCCCTCGTGATTCAATGTCCAAGACATCGTTCTGTACTGCTGTTGGCAGTATTTGGTTGGAAACAAAGTTGATTAACTTCATTTCAGATTCATCATTTCCTGGAGGAGAGAAGGGATTTGCGCCACTTAGCACATCCTTCAGTTGTTTCACTGATCTCTCTTGTCGCTTACTTCTGGTCATTGAGTGTTGGTGATGCTTCTTTGGGTTGGCATCAGCTATGTTCAGTAAGCGCTCGGTTTCACCAGCCAGTCTTGCCAGAACTGGGGTACTCAGACAGTATTTCAGCAGACCCTGAGGATCAGTGGTTAAGCCAGAAATGGCACCTTCTCCTTTATGAATCTTGTTCACGTGTTCTTGAGCGTGATCAGGCCCAATGGATGTGAAAGGAACAGGGTTGGTACTGACGACAAAATCGCCACTCTTGAGATCTTGCCATACTGAGGGATGGCTGTGTTCCAAGTGATACATGTGTGCGATGTAGTCGGGTATGTTTTGGGCATAGTCGTGTCTATTGTAGGCGAAGAAGTAAACGCACATCTGCTCCAATGAGGCTAGGTGCAAGAGCCAATTCTGATCACGAGTACTTCGTATGAACTGGAGAAGATTGTTGACCTGCTTCATATATATACGTGCCCATTTGTACATCGGGTACTTCTCATTCTCACTGTCAAATTGGTCAAGTTTTTCCATCAGCTGCAGATCAGATATCATGTTGACCAGTGTGCCATGGGCTTCAGAAACACCTAGTCCATTTTCACACGCTTTTCTCAGATCTTCGAGTGCAGACGTCAGTTTCTGGTGTAGCACTGGGTGCTGTTCGAAGAATGCTTCAATCCACAAGTCAAATAGAACTTGCAGTGTGATCTGGTGAGCTTCCAAGGCTCTGTTGTGGTGCTTGCCATTCAGTATTTGTACAACTGTAACACTGCTATATAGACCGGATTCAACCCAAGCTTCATCCAGACCACTCCCTTCAAGGGTTGCTCCGAGACATCGTACAGCACACAGAACGACATGGAAGGCACCCGGACTTGCTATGATGATGGATTGGAACTGTTGGTCAAGGAAGCTCAGTTTTCTAACTCTTTTGTACAAGTCCATGTCTAACCAAACAAGTATAGGCTCAACATCCTGAGTGTCTTCCATCATCAACTTGTTGAGCTTGTAGAGCTGAGTCAATGCTGTAGTAAGGGTAGTCCATTCATGGGCTGGTGCATTTATGAGAGGCAGTGCATGCACTCGGTCAAGTGTCATAGATTCAGTTTTGGTTGCTGACAGAAGTGAATTGTATGCCGCCCAGACAGGCACAAGCTGTTGTTGATGACTGCCATCATGCGACTCGGCTGGGTCATTTGTTGGTTTGGCATCAGTGCGATGGGAATGGCGAACCAACAGCCAAGCTAGATCATCAGTTGCAGGTATTTTGAGCTCCTTCTCATTCATTCCCAATTTAAAGTTTGGATATTGTGGACTGTTGTGAGGCTTAGGAGCCCCTTTTATCCAGCTTGATATCAATGGGATGACAGTCTTGGGTACATCCTCCAATGGCCCTGTTCCTTTGCTCTGTGTGGGGATTGCATACTCTGTTACTTCCACATTTTCCTCCCTTCTGGGTTCCTGTTGATACACAGCCATAGCTGTTGCATGGAATGAATTTCTTCCATCGTACGTATCAACATTTGCATCCAGGTTGTCGATGGAGAAACGCAGCCGCTTCTTCTTTTGTAGTCCAGGTGGTAGATAGCTTCCATTATTACTCTCCATATTCCTCTGTACTCCTTCTGAGATTTGAGCAACACACTGCTTGACTCGTCTGTATGTAACTCCTATACCGGCGTGAGAAAGTAAATTGGACAGTTTCTGGCTTCTATATTTGTGTTCACAATACAGTGAAATGCCGAGTGTGATAGGAGTTTCAATTGTCGATCGAAATGTTGCATCTGGTGTCTTTGGGTCATGCAACAATTGACGATTAGATTTGTGGGCTTGAACAATCTGTTGAGATATGATTGATGCAGATTTATTCAATTCTCTCAGATGGGCTTCAGTTTTGACAGTAGCAGTACCTTTTATGATCCAAAGGATCGTGCTGTGGAGCTCCGTTGGTACAATGTCACACTCACTATTCTCAAGTGTTCCAGAGAATGTCCATGGATTTTTTTTGTTCTCTTGGATCTTCTTACGCAGGGCCAGGCTTGTTTCAAAAATCTTCTTCATGTCATCATATGTGCTCTTTCCTGCTTCCTTATTAACTGCAGCATCTTGTGTAGCTTTTGAATGTATCAGTGCAGGCTTCTTTGCTACTGTTGTGAACTGCACTGCAGGGACATTTTCCTGGATTTTCTCCCGAATCCATTTCCATTCAGCCTTAGCAGTTGTAAACTTTGAGCTGTACTCGATATTGTACTGTGCCATCTTTGCTAGGTAAAGGTTTAGAGCTTCGTTCGTTGGAATACATTCTCCCCTGTTAATACGTTCTTGTATTTCAGCAAAGAATTCTATCTCAGCTTTTATGTGGTCAACTGTTGGTCCACCGTCTTCCGTGTTGCTTGATGTAACTTTCTTATCCGCTTCATTTCGCCGCTTCATTGCTTGACTGCTTGCCTGCCACTGCTTGGTCATGCAATTCTTGTGATAAACGAAATCACATGCCAGGACATCGTTGTCAGCTATGACAGTGGCATAGTTAACCTTCCATTCTTCATTGTTTGAATTATGTACTATGTCTTTTATTTGCTTCCCAACATTTTCCGATCGACCTTCAATCAAAGGATGAATAGTTTTGCATTGACAAAAGAAACATTCTTTTTTATCAAAAGGTGTCTTCTTTGACCGGGTGTACTTTTTTGGGACCTCTTCTGTTTTATTTACCATTGATGAAGTAGATGGTCGCCCTTTACTTCGGTCACTAAGGACAGTAACATCAGATGTTTCACAGGCTCGCTTGTGGCGCTGTTCATCACGTTCTATGCGTTCTTTACTCACAGTGTTGCCGTAACATGTTTTGTGCCACATAACATTGTTGTCACTTAAATCTTGTGCAGAATATTTTCTGATTCTCTCATTGAGTGCAATAAAGTCAGTGTTCCCAAATTCTGCTCTCTTACTAACTGCTGCCAAGAATTTATCATATGATTGTTTTTCAGGGTGTACGAGATCTTTTAAAGGTCCTTTTTGGCATTTTATGCAAAGCTGGAAATTACTTGACGTTCCCACTTCAGATTCTTCTTTGGCTGCCATGATTTACCTGAAGACACAGAATACATAAGAGATTATTTATAAAAGGCAATTAAACTGACAATACTGACAATAATATTTTGGCTACATTTCTTTCAAACACTTACCGTGTGCTGTACACCAGTTGCAATGGTGGAGTTCCTCTTCTGCCCTTGAGCTGTGGGGTTCTTGCTTTGAACAATGTTGACCATTCAGTACCTGCCCTTCTCTCTAGAGGTCCTATTTGTTGTGCCATTATTTATCTGTCGGTAGGTTAAAAAATAAAAGATGGGAAAACACTTACTTTTCTTTTTCTTTTTTTAAGGGCTAGTTAAAGTTACATTTAACAATATTTTGGCTACATTTCTTTCAAACACTTACCGTGTGCTGTACACCAGTTGCAATGGTACAGTTCCCTCTTCTGCCCTTGAGCTGTGGGGTTCATGCTTTGAACAATGTTGACCATTCAGAGGTCCTTTTTGTTGTGCATTATTTACCTGTCGGTAGGTGAAAAAAATAAAAGATGGTTAAACACTTACTTTCCTATTTTTAAGGGCTAGTGAAAGTTACATTTATGGTTTGTGCGATATGAAATGTGAGCTTACCATAATCACAGTAATCCTTAATCATATTCAGAGCTTTTGGAGAGAAATTCACTTCTGTTTAGAGCACTGCAGAGTGAAGGTCTGCTTGTCTGTGGCCCAGGTGATCCTCGTTGAGATTCATCAAAGCCAGTTCCTTGGCCATTAGTCCATGGGCCAGACGGGTTGTCGGTATCAAAAAGGTGGCAAAGGTTACCATGCATTTTTGAAAAGCTCTATATCTGTAGATTATATTTTGGTATGATAACCCTTTCTTAGACCCAGCTAAATTGGTGTTATCAGCCGCTGGAGTTGGTGTCCCATTAACTTTACATTACAGGGAAAATAAGCAAAAAAATAATCTGCTTTTAGTAGCATAAGAGGGTGTCAGGGGTCAAACTAGGGGTTTGTCATGATGCTGAATCCATTGCAAGCATCTGTTTTGCACAAACAACATTCCTTGGGCTAAAAAGACTATGGTTTAGTGATGAAAAGTGATGAGTCATCACTTTTGTGGGGGCTGTTTTAGCCCCAGGAATGTTTTTTGTGCTAAACAGATGCTTGCAATGGATTCAGCATCATGAAAACCCCCTAGTTTGACCCCTCTTATGCTACTTAAAGCAGATTAATTTTTTGCTTTTTTTCCCTGTAATGTAAAGTTAATGGGACCAACTCTAGCGGCTGATAACACCAATTTAGCTGGGTCTAAGAAAGGGTTATCATACCAAAATATAATCTACAGATATAGAGCTTTTCAAAAATGCATGGTAACCTTTGCCACCTTTTTGATACCGACAACCCGTCTGGCCCATGGACTACATCACTAGTGTGATGTAGCTAGGTTAGGTTCTAAACAAGAAAGCATCTATAGGCCTACTGTTGTTGCACAGGAATAATGTGATAAGAATTGCAATTACAGAATTACATGAAAATTGTTCTGGTTATCCTTTCATGAAAATCATCCTCAAAATAATGTGTTTGATTATTGAATCTGTTGCTGTAGCGCCACCTATAGGTGGATTGTGGTCATATTTTCAGAGGTTGTGCCTCAGCTCATGATGCAACAACACATCAAATTTGATCAGAATTGGATGAGTAGTTTGTAAGTAACCATGAATTAGCTTTTTTAATTGGTTGCTGTAGCGCCACCTATGGGCCGATCATGGTGGAAATTTTATGGGGTCTTCTGGGACACACCATACACTTGTGCACCAAATTTGGTGAAAATCAGCCAGGCAGATTTGAAGAAATGATGTTGACAGAAATACAGACAGACATAAAATATTGCCTCACACTGCCATATGTTGCCATGGTGCCAAAATAGTGCCAGGGCGGGGGGAAAAAATGGAAACCATTTTTTTTGTGTCCTACTGGGTCTATAGAACAGAAAAAACATGGTTTCCAAGAATCTATATGAAAAATTCCAATAACTTCTTTTTGCTACATAACTACATACACTAAGGGGTGGGTATTGCCAGCAATCTCACGATAGATATGTATCACGATACAGAGGCCACGATACGATATATATCGATGTATAGTTTGACGCGTTAAAACACGAAAGAAAATATGCATATATATTTTTTATTACAATTACAAAATAATTGCTAAATTACTTTTTGTTTACTTAGTTAATATCAAATATCTGATGAAGCAGAATCAAGAATAGGCCTATTTAATTAAGGCATTATTAGAAGAGAGTGAGGATTTGTAGCTACTAATACAGTAGCTGCTGCACTGGTCTGTTGCCATTGCCAAATCGGTTTATTATAAGTAGATCTTGTTTCTGTAAAGTAGACTGTAAAAATTCGGGGGTCCTTGATCTTGGCATGAAAATGGTTGAGAACCACTGTTCTAAAACAATATTAGACAATAAAGTTTGACTGACATGCCCTAGTTGCTTATTTTTGGCTTATTTTTATAGACCCGGTTGCTTGTTTCTATCGCAAAAGAGAAAGTGGCAACAACCCCACTGGCTGGCTAACGTAATCTATAGTGGCTCGGCTGCGTCTCTGTGTTCGGTTCTGTGACACTGATGATGAGCCGTGCTCTTTTACTGGGACGGTGGATATAAAACTTCTGTTCAGTAAAATCCATCAAAACACAAAGGAGAACTATCGCGACGCAACCGCAATTTAGCTCATGTGGTTAAAACGACACGTTGCGCGAGGCAGTTGTTTACAATGTGATGCAAATGGCAGCGTTTTTTTTTTAACTGCCGACTCCCCCTTCACATATATCTGAAATGCTTCCATTCTTTAGCTTTTAACTGGCTGTGGATAAAGCTTTTCATCATCCTCTTCCATTTTGCTTGCTGCGCCAGTCACCAGCTCAGCTGTGGGTGTTTCACGCCGTATCGAAATCTATCGATAGAGCAACCTCTGTATCGATTCACATATCATCGGGAGTTTATATCGATTTATCGCCAAATCGATTAATCGAACCCACCCCTATTCACCAGGCGGCCATGTTTGCATTTTGCACACATGGAAGCCATGTTAAAAAAAAAAAAAAAACATGGTGGCATTTCATTAACTTAAAGTGATAGTTCACCTATTTTTGACATAAAGCTGTGTGAAATACTTGCCATTAAAACAGTGGTTAAAAATGTATTAATTGATTACCAGAGTCCCGTGGTCAGAGTTCTGGTCAGTTTCTAATGAATATTAAGTAGTTCCAATGGGGTGGGGGCCATTTGGCGTGGCCCAACCTTTGAAAATAGATTAATCCACAAAACTAGCGTAATTTGTATTGTTGGCCTATTTCTACCATATAGAGCGAGGTTTCGTTCTGATCAGCTGCCTGCAAAGCACCTTGTTTTGGGGAAATACGTTGCAGCGGCGTAGTGATACTGGACACAAAAAATAGTACCATGTGACAGAGGGGTCAAAGTTGAACGAAAGTTGGTCTATTTGGTAGAAATAGGTCAACAATACAAATGAAGCTAGTTTTGTGGATTCATCTATTTTTAATGATTGGGCCATGAGCCCCAGCCAAATCACCGGAACTACTTTATATTCATCTAAAACTGACCAGAACTCTGACCACGGGACTCTGGTAATAGATTAATACATTTGTAACCACTATTTTAGAGGCAAGTATTTCACACAGCTTCATGTCAAAAATAGGTGAACTATCACTTTAATGACACAATGGCCGCCATGTGAATATGGTCTATTGGAGAAGGACTGATTAAAGACTTCAGGTGCTGGAATAATAAAACTACACAATCTGGACATTGACTTTGTTTTTCAGTTGGCTGAAACAATCTCCTGCCATGTCTAGCAATGAGGGAGAGAGCACCATAACCCTGTCCTTAAAGTTAAATGTTTACATTTTGCAAAATATAACCATTCTAAGCCTAGCCTTGTTTGAACAGTTTACATAATGTTATTGTATATCGTATCTACTCCAGTTGCCTGTAATGGCAGTGCACAACTCACCTAACACAACCACACTGTGGCTCTGTAGAGCAAAGGGAAGACTGGCCAAAGTCTTCCACTGATTGGTCCGGGGGTAAAAGCTCTCAACCCATGTACTGCTGTCATCATCTCTTGGGAAGCACGTTACCCATGTAACGTTAGGGTTGTCATCATCTCCTACGTCGTCTCCCAACATCAGTATCACTTCACATCACATAGAGTTAGAACAACAACACAGAACCTTTTACACAGGTTAGAACACATGAACACATAACATTAATACACAGAAGTTTAGAACACATTTGAATGCAGGAAAATAAAAATCACACCTAGTGTGAAGTAAGCAGTGCTATCTATGAGAATATTTCCTTAAGCATCCTGCTGAATTTAGCTTTCTGTGCGAGTGTCAGTGCTAGAGTGAGAGGGTGAATAAATGCTAATAGAGGTTACTGTCGTGATGTCATAGTGATGAAATTGCTAGCCTTGATCGTGATTGGCGTACTACATGGCACGCCAAATGTCCCATGCCGCTTGGCCAATGACAAGCTTTGCGGGACATGCGTGGGAACATGGGTAAAGAAACAGACACGGGCAAGCTATTCTCATTTGTGCCAAGATGTAGGCCACACTTCAGAGCCCGGACATTTTTGGAGGACCGGACATTTTTTGGGGAACGGCCAAAGCCACGGTGGGGGAAAAAAATAAAAACTGCACCAGGTGAGTGCTTGAGGCCAGTTAGTCACAACAACGTGTGAGCATTTGAAATGTTATGATAGCACAAATTAGCAGTCCCTGTAGTAACTGGTCCCATATACATCACTGGCCAGATGGCCAAGAATTGGCGCAACCTCGCCCTTTAGGGCGAGGTCGCATGTCACCCTGAGGTCACATGTCACCCTGAGGTGTCTTACTAGTTAAAACTACATATCAAGGCACATACATCTAAATCAAACATAATGAATGATTATGTTGCATGAATAGCTATTGTAACTAAACTCAAAATAACACACCAAAGAAACTTAAATACACATTGTATTGCCAGGTATGTTTTAGGCCTGTCTTAAAAAATTCGACGAATCGACGCGTCGTTTTAAGCCCCCGGAATCGACGCCAATTGTTTGAGTCGAGCCGTCAAAATTATATATCGACGCAGTGATGTTACATTATTGTTACCTTTAGCCTACTTTGGTGTTGTTTTTCCTCCTGAAGGAACGGGGCTAAATCGTTAGCATGCTAGCGCTTTAGCCCTGTTCCTTTAGCCTTGGAGAGGCATAAAATCGTTACAACCAGGCAGTTTTCAAAGCAGAGAATCCACAAATCATATGTGGTTTACAACAGCTGTTGTACCGGTACTCGCGTCGTGGTCGCGCCTCCTCTCCAGTCATTAAAGCACAACTTTTCTTTTTTTTTTTTTTACACATAAACGATTCGTCGACGCGTCGGATTAACCCCCGTGACTCGAGTCGACTTGATAAATCCCGAGTCGAAGACAGCCCTAGTATGTTTACACATTTGAGGATATTCTGTCAGCACTGGAAATCCCATCTAGAAAACCCTGGATGTGTCGTTTTCCGGCTTCAGTTGCAATTTTGTATAACACGGTTCTATTGTGAAAATAGCAGATCTACATGCTCACAACGCCTCGCAACGCGAGGAGTTGTGAGCATGTAGATCGGCTATTTTCACAATTTCTGGCTTTAATATTTGACAATTTGGCCAATGTTTAATTTGTCATTTTAGAGGTATTAAAAAGTCCTTAATTTTTCACTTTCGAAATGTGCAGATACCCTCTATACACTTAAACTTTATGTTGATTTGTTTACTGTTGAGAGAGAAAACAATGTTGCACATTAAGTTAATCATCTGGGGACCCCCCCAAAATAATTTGAGGACCCCCCTGGGGGTCCCGACCCACAGGTTGAGAACCACTGAGCTAGTTGACAGTGCAGAGAGACATAATTGCCTTCCTTTGATCCATTAGCAAGGGGCCAATTACTACTTATTGGCATCAGCTGCCAGCTGTACACAGAGTCTGACACAATCACCTTCCCTCTGCAGTGCTCTGTCTGTCTCATTTCTCCAAAAGCCCTTGAATATGATTGAAAATGATTAAGGATTACTGTGATTATGGTAAGCTTACATTTCATATCGCATTCACCTTACCTGTAACTTTCAGTAGTCCCAGAAAATATTTGTTTGAAAAAAAAAAAAAAAAAAAAAACAACTTTATTTTTTTCCGATTTTTTTTCCCCGATCTCCGATCTTATAAAAACGGCCATATCGGCGGCCGATCCGATCACGTGATCGGGCAACACTAGTTGCAACATGCATGCACTGTGTGAGGCACTGAGGCAGGGTACCTGGGCCACTGCGTGGTTGAGCTCTATGACTGTAGGGCAGCAGATCCTGGTTCTTGGCCTCAGAGAGGAGCCTCTGACAGCCCTGGGATTGTTTCACCACATCCAGAGACTCAATCACATCATGGAGGAAGGAGGGGCTGATGAAAGGCAGACGGACATGTTCTAGTACCTTCAAAAACAGATAGAACACTAGTTATGTACTAGTCCAACTGGATATGGGCTGAACAACATTAAACATTACCTTCAAATCTCCATCCATTTGAGTTTGCTTTGAATTCTCCAACCATTAGTCTAGTAATTCTAGGAAAAAAGTCCACCCGGGTTGGAAGAAATTGTGTTATTTAGTTTCTCAACTGATTCTGAAAGGAAATTAGGTCTACTAGCCAGGATAAAAAATCTACCATAATCTGCTCACTGCAAATACCCACAGTGGCCAAATTAAGTTGGGCTCCCATCGACTTTCTATACAGGAGGAAAATACCCAGAAAAGAATCTGCTTTAAGTAGGATGTGAGGTGTCTAACTAGGGGTTTGTCATGATGCTGAATCCATTGCAAGCATTTGTTTTGCACAAAAAACATTCCTTGGGCTAAAAATGGCCCCAGAAAATGATGGTTTAGTGTTGAAAAGTGATGAGTCATCACTTTTCATCAGTTTTGTGGGCGTTTTCTGGGGCCAATGAATGTTTTTTGTTCAAAACAAATGCTTGCAATGGATTCAGCATCATGACAAACCCCTAGTTAGACCCCTCACATCCTACTTAAAGCATATTTTTTTTCTGGGTATTTTCCTCCTGTATAGAAAGTCGATGGGAGCCGAACTTGATTTGGCCACTGTGGGTATTTGCAGTGAGCAGATTATGGTAGATTTTTTATCCTGGCTAGTAGACCTAATTTCCTGTCAGAATCAGTTGAAAAAATAAATAACACAATTTTTTCCAACCTCAGCTTTATTTTTACTGGACTACATGGTCTATGCAGAAAACCAGTTGAAAGAGAGAGAGAGAGAGAGAGAGAGAGAGAGAGAGAGAGAGAGAGAGAGAGAGAGAGAGAGAGAGAGAGATCGCTGACCTTTTCAAAGCTCTGCCAGCGAGTAGGACACTTGTTGAACCACACCAAGGCAGCCTCAAACACCATCTCCTCCTTGGATACACGGAGATCATCCTTGGACAAGATCTCTGTCAGTTTGTCCACAGAGAGAGAGAGAAACTCTTCCTGGGGGCAGAAGGAAAATACAGACGACTAGTTGACAAATGTATGACCATGCTCCCATACTTCCTGAACTAACCTTTTCTCCTTGCAGTGCGCTGGTAAAATGTTAAATGGTGGAATTACTGTATATAGCGCCTTTATGCAAAAATATATATTCAACAACTGCAACTCTAGATATTAAAATAGCAAGAGTTGCTTGTTGCTGTGACCGCGAGCCACTGAATGAATCACTGAAAGTCTCAACTTGATTTGTTGACAGAAGCTGCAGGGTTGTAGTTTTATATCAACATTCATGACACATAAATTCTCTTATTTCAGCATACATCATCAGAATGAGTTGTTTTTACACATTTGTTTACACCAGGGGTCTTCAACAGGGGGTCCGGGACCCCTATGGGGTCTTCAGAGTTACTACAGGGGGTCCTCCAAATCTTTATGTGATAGAAACCTTTTTTATCTCCTTTTTTATATTAACCGCTTGAACCCTAATGTCCATATTCTGAGAACTTTAGCCAAGAGTAGCAGTTCTACAAGCTCACAACACCTCGCAGCACGAGGCGTTGTGTCCTTGGACTGAAAACGTTGAAGACCCCTGGTTTACACCATGTTTCTCTAAAGAGATCCATGGCACATTACAGCAGACATTTCAATGGTGTGGAATTATATATTGCCTCTGACCTGCTGGTAGACAACGTTGAAGTGAAACAGAATGTAATCCATGCTCTGTTTCTGCAACCTTTTACAGGAGTGGGCGTCAGCAAAGCAGTGAATTCCTACGCAGTTCTTCTCGTCCATGTGGCGCTCCATGTAATGACAGCAGGCCTCCTGAACAGCCACGACATTCATCAAGTTTGCTGCTTCTAGCAGGGCCTAGAACAAATAAACATAATACATATGTTTTTAAGCACCAGAGATGTAACGATTAGGGCTGCAACTAACCATTATTTTCATAATCGATTAATCGGGCGATTAATTAAACGATTAATCGGATTATGGCACTTATTTAGCTATTACCTTTGATTTGAGGTTCTTTTAAACATGTTTTAACTAACAAAAAAAGACATTAAAGATAATTTATTACATTTTGCTCAGCTACCGATTAGGTTGATACCAAAAATACAAATAAATTGTAAATACCCTTTTCCAACTGCATTCTGATTAAAGAATAGCTACACATTTGTCAGGCTAAAAGGTAACAGTACTCTTTTCAAATAGGTAATTTGAAAATAAATATTCAAGTCATATTCTTTGTTCTATATTTCTGCACAATATTAATACACATTCCAGTGATTAGTTGTCAATTCGATTACGATTACTAAATTAGTTGGCAACTAATTGAATAATTGATTCGATTACAATTAATCGATTCATCGTTGCAGCCCTAGTAGCGATTCCACTTTTTCCTTCCCGATAGCGAGTACCGATTCTAAACCAGTGTGTAAAAATATAGGACAGTGGTTCTTAAAGTTGGGTCCAGGGGCTCTTGACGGGGTTCCAAATGGAGCTTTGCATGTCTGTCCAACTCTGACCTTACAGGTTCATTTGGTTCTATTTATTGTTGTACACTCTCACCGTTATGGGGGTCCTTGAAATGTAAGGTTTTGAGAACCAATGACCAAGGTGTTCATAAAGGAAAATCCAATCATAATTGTTCACGTGCAGCTACACGTTAGTCATTAGTTACTATAAATGACGTGGCATCGGAATGGAATAGACTGCTATACACACCGGAACTGAGACCAGCATTTTGGGCAGTATCTGCAACTTTTCAGATACTGGTATCACTATCAGATCACCTCCATCAAGCACAGATGCAGGTCCAAAATGGAGAGAATGAATAGGTTTTATGATGATAGTACATCACCTGCACGTTTGCTGTGGAGATGAGCACCTTTGAAGTGTAGGCATAGTTCACCATCATGCCAATCATCTGAGGTTCTACTCCATTGATGGCTACTCTTATCTGCTGGGACTCCATCCACTCTGTTGTAAACATTGCCTGTGCAGGTTGAAAAGGTTGGTTTTGAGTGCTCATTGTTCAGGCATGTCTTATTTACACTGTGTCAAAAATAAAAAAATATATATTTACACTAACACATCCTACCTGCGTTTTTTTTTTATCCACATTCGGCATTCCCTTAGACGTGTTTAATATCAAACCATATTGAGAACGGTGTTCCAAAAATAAACAAATTAGCACGGCAGTTTGACTCATATGGAGCATCAACTGATGGCAAGAAACGCTGTGAAATGTACCAAATTTTCGACCAAAACAGACAAATATGAGTGACTGACTATTGTAATACCCAGGGGATGAATGAGTGACGTCAGGACTTTGGTAATCTAAAAACACCTTCTAAAATATTGCCTAATGTTTCTGAAAACCTTCAAATTCTTATTCAAAAATGTTTTAATAAATGTTGTTGCTATATGTATGGCAAACACTAATGAGACACAGAGGTGGCTCCCGACTTCATATAACAACGTATAGGTGGCACCAGGTCTAAATGGGTTAAAGCCAAAGAGGAATGACATTTACTTAAGAACGCCGGGACAAATTAATGTTGACAAGCAACATTGAGGATGTGTGTTTACCTCAAAGTAAGGGCTAAAGGAGGCTAGTACATTACGATGACAGGAGAACTCCTGTCCCCCACAGCACAGAATCACATCGCAAAACTCATTTCTGAGCCGTCGGTTGTTCAGGCCCTCTAAGATCTTGTTGGGAAGTGTGTTCTCCACAAACATAAAGTTGTCACTGTCCAGTGAGGACAGCGCTACACTGGTGTCATCCTCCTGAACATCCATAGGGCAGGAGGGGAACGTGGCATCCACTGGAATCATTCCAGCCATGTCTGTCTCCCTTTGCTAGAGCAGCCTATAGGAGAAGGAATAAATGATCAGATTAAATGTACATATTATTTACACAATTGGCTTTATACAAGCACTTCACCCATTTTCAACCATATCTTCATATAACAGACCGTGTGCATGAACATAGTTCACTTTTCCAGAAGGTGGCATTCATGTTTCTTGGTCCGATGTCAGTTTCTCAGAGCTTCTTTTGATTTGCTCCTCTGCAGATTTGAACGGGAAACACATTATTATGGTGTTTTGTGTTTTCCAGTTCAAATCTGCAACACCAATGGAACAGCTTTTTAATCAAATGAAGCTATGAGGATCTGAACCGGAATCCCCCGCGGTGCATCCGGCTTGGTCTGGCGTCTATGCGAACACAATAGGCCTGTGTTCAGGGGTGGGAGGCCGGGCCGAGAGGGAGGGTGATAGTGGTCATTGCATCCTATGGTCTGGGCTGGGCGGTGGGAGGAGTAGGACGAAGGCTCTATGTCCTCCTGGTGGGGGCTCCTCACTGGCAGGTGAGTCAGTAGGATACAATAGCAGTGACACACAGAAATGTGTGTGGAGAGGAATTAGTTGGAATTACTACAAACTACATCATACATATATATATATATATATATATATATATATATATCATACTATAAACGAGCAAATGTCCGTCCGTCCGTCCGTACGTCCGTCCGTCCGTCCGTCCGTCCGTCCCATCCAGTGATGTCATCGATGACGTCATCAGTGATGACGTCACCGATGACGTCATCAGTGATGTCATCGATGATGTCATCAGTGATGCCATATAATATCCAGTGATGTCATCAGTGATGTCATCAGTAATGCCATCGTCATATAATAGTTAGAAACCCAGTGATGTCAACAGTGATGTCATCAGTGATGTCATCACTGATGTCATCAGTGATGTCATATAATAGATGGAAAACCAGTGATGCCATCAGTGATGTCATCGATGACGTCATCAGTGATGATGTCACCGATGACGTCATCAGTGATGTCATCGATGATGTCATCAGTGATGTCATATAATATCCAGTGATGTCATCAGTGATGTCATCAGTAATGCCATCGTCATATAATAGTTAGAAACCCAGTGATGTCATCAGTGATGTCAACAGTGATGTCATCAGTGATGTCATATAATAGATGGAAAACCAGTGATGCCATCAGTGATGTCATCGATGATGTCATATAATGGTTATAAACCCAATGATGTCATCAGTGATGTCATCAATGATGTCATATAATAGTTAGAAACCCAGTGATGTCATCAATGATGTCATATAATAGTTAGAAAACCAGTGATGTCATCAGTGATGTCATCAATGATGTCAATAATGGTTATAAGCCAATGATGTCATCAGTGATGTCATCGATGATAGTGATGTCATATAATATCCAGTGATGTCATCAGTGATGTCATCAATGATGTCATATAATAGTTAGAAACCCAGTGATATCTTTAGTGATGTCATACTATAAACGAGGAAGGTAACATGTTATTAGGTCGAA
Organism: Nannobrachium achirus; assembly: GCF_963921795.1. Classification (NCBI taxonomy): domain Eukaryota; kingdom Metazoa; phylum Chordata; class Actinopteri; order Myctophiformes; family Myctophidae; genus Nannobrachium; species Nannobrachium achirus. The sequence continues at coordinate 5,146,185 of NC_137822.1, read as the reverse complement.
TACCCTTTGGATCGACCACCAAACTCTAACCCAAACCCTAATCCTAACCTCAGTAAAACTATGCCTAACTCTAACCCTAACCCTAAACCTGACCTCAGTAACCGTGACGCGGGTGATTATCTAACCTGCCGGCGCTCGCGGGTGTTTATCTAACCTGCCGACCCCGTTCAACCCAACGGGAGTTCGACCTATGGGGCAGTGATGTCATCGATGATGTCATATAATGGTTCCCAATGATGTCATCAGTGATGTCATTAATGATGTCATATAATAGTTGGAAACCCAGTGATGTCATCAGTGATGTCATATAGTTAGAAAACCAGTGATGTCATCAGTGATGTCATCGATGATGTCACTAATGGTTATAACCCAATGATGTCATCAGTGTTGTCATCAATGATGTCATATATTAGTTAGAAACCCAGTGATGTCATCAGTGATGTCATCAGTAATGTCATATAATAGTTAAACCCAGTGATGTCATCAGTGATGTCATATAATAGTTAGAAAACCAGTGATGTCATCAGTGATGTCATCGATGATGTCACTAATGGTTATAACCCAATGATGTCATCAGTATTGTCATCAATGATGTCATATAATAGTTAGAAACCCAGTGATGTCATCAGTGATGTCATCAGTAATGTCATCAGTAATGTCATATAATGACAGAAATAGTTTACAGTCAGTGATGTGATCAATGATGTCATCAGTGATGTCATCGATGATAGTGATATCATATAATATAAGATGTCACCAATGATGTCATATAATAGTTAGAAACCCAGTGATGTCATTAGTGATGTCATACTATAAACGAGGAAGGTAACATGTCATTAGGTTGAACACCCTTTGGATCAACCACCAAACTAACCCAAACCCTAATCCTAACCTCAGTAAAACTATGCCTAACCCTAAACCTGACCTCAGTAACCGTGACGCGGGTGATTATCTAACCTGCCGACGCTTGCGGGTGTTTATCTAACCTGCCGACGCTGTTCGACCCAACAGGAGTTCGACCTATGGGGCAGTCCCCACAAGGAAATGTCATCCAGTGATGTCATTGATGATGTCATCAGTGATGTCATCGGTGATGTCATCAGTGATGTCATATAATAGATGGAAAACCAGTGATACCATCAGTGATGTCATGAATGATGTCATATAATGGTTATAACCCAATGATGTCATCAGTGATGTCATCAATGATGTCATAATAGTTAGAAACCCAGTGATGTCATCAGTGATGTAATCAGTGATGTCATATAATAGTTAGAAAACCAGTGATTTCATCAGTGATGTCATTAGTGATGTCAGAGGAGGGAAAAGAGGAGGGAAGAGAAGAAGAGGAGGAGGAAAGGAAGAAGTAGAGGAGGGGACCCCCAGGACATCCGGTCTGTGGTGGTGTTCAGCATTAGTCCACTGGAGGATATGAATGAAATCACCTCACACATACTGGAGGTTATGCAAACACACATGGCTCTAAGCAAACTATAAAGATGGTGAAAAACTAAAGTCCAGGAGCATCTCCTGCTTCCAAGAAAGGGGAGATGATGATGTATCCGGTGATGGAAAAATATTAAACTTCAAGAGCATCTCCTCCTCCCAAGAAGGGGCACACCAAGGAAGAGATGGGGAAGAAGAGGGAGGTTGAAGAGAAGAAGGGGAAGAGCAGATAATTGATTAACCCTAACCCTTGATTGAACTCTTGATTGGTGAAACAATGCATGACATTTTAGCCTATCTATTTTTTATTTTATTTTTTATATTAACTATTTCAAAGGGTAACGGGTAAGGAGGACGGGTAAGGACCTAGTATATATATATATATATATATATATATATATATATATATATATATATATATATATATATATCTATATATATATATATATATATATATATATATATAAAGAATAATAAAAAGACAAATTGACCCGGAACATGACATGCAAGTGCTACTTTCTGGAAAAGGGAACTACAATCATGCACAGATCCTATTGAGCCACTCTAAGACGGCATCATTTCTGTCTACATTGAAAGGGTGTCTCCCATGGCTACACGGAGCTGGATATTTGTGAATCTAGACATTTTTTGGTGCTGTTGGGGCTTGCAGCCACACAAAGCTGGATATTTTGGCCGTGAATCTGGATATTTTTCGGATATCTCTGAAGACTTTACTGTGTTTGTGCTTGTTAGACCTAGATATCTTTGTCGTGTGGACCTAGATATTTTTCTATGTGGATATCTGAAAAACCGGGATATATGAAATATCCAGCTCCGTGTGGACCTAGATATTTTTCTATGTGGATATCTGAAAAACCTGGATATATGAAATATCCAGCTCCGTGTGTAGCCATGGCCTAAATTCATGATGAAGATCCCTGTGTTGTTTTGCAGGAAAAACATTCCTTGAGCTAAAAACTGACCCATAATTTGGCAATAAAACTATGATTTAGTGATGAGTCATTACTTTTCAGTTTTGTGGCGGACGTTTCTTGGAAAGGAATGTTTTTCGTGCAAAACAACTGCATGCATTGGATTCAGAATCCCAAAAAACACCTAGTTTGACCCCTCACATGCTACTTAAAGCATATTTATTTTTTGTATTATTTTACTCTATAGTTAAGTCTATGCGAGCCCAACTTTGATTGGCTCCCACAAGTTTCCCAAGACAAATCTGCGATGCCCCTGTAGTCAAAAATGTTCCATATGGCATGTTCTAAATGTGTGCCAAATGTCATGCTTCTTTCATAAAGTGCACGATTTTTGCCTGAAACGCTCTGTATAAAATAGTTATTTTCTTTTGCTTCGTTATTCTTCTGCATTTTCACAAATCAAGGACTGCTTTCACACCTTTACAAAGTGTTTTCCCACATCCATGTGTGGATATTTAAGAGATAAGATCGCATTTATTGTCGTGTTTGAACATCAAACTTGGAATAACAATTAACTCATGAGCTTCCTTGGCTTGAGACAAAGTGAAGCTGTTCTACAGAATAAAACGATGCTTATTACGGTCTCATTATCTCTCATATATAACCGTATAGTCTAGTCTCTATGACTAGTTGACAACAATCCTCCTCCCTCTGTTCTGCTTCTAAAGTAAACTGTATTGTTTTGCTCACCTTGTAGAAACAATGGAGATTATTGTAGGATAACGAGCTTCTTTGTCTCACATTAAGGCAGGAAAAGCTTTGATATTTTAATCTTGGGTGTTTTAAAATAACCTTTCAGCTGCAGCACCGATCATATAATTCACGTTATTCCTGCCCCCGCCCCCGGCTTCCTGTTCATATCCTGAAAGAGGCGGAGGCTGAAAAAGCTGGCCTGAGCCAATACTACTACTGATCCATTACAATTACACAACATAATATGCCCAAAGCCATATCCAAACTATAACAATTTAACTGATAATCAGTCAGTAAGTTTTTATTTTGAGCACAGTAGTGACAAATTAATAGTTTCTCAGTACGTTTTTCTCTTTAGCAAAGTTACAAAGTTTTCCCCTTTTAAGCACAGTATAGGCTACAAAGTATTTTCTTTTTTTAGTACAGTTTATTTTGAGCACTGTAGTGACAAATTAATAGCTGTGCATTGTGCAAATGCAGGCTTTTCTCAGTACAAGATTGTCTTCATGCCTTTACTAGGTCTGACTTTATCCACCCTCCATGTGTCCAGCAAGGATTTCAGCCACTCCTAGAAGTTCTCGAAATAATGTTAATGAAGGTCTCTTACATTGCGTACAGTCTCTATGACTTTGTTAAAACAACAAGAAAAAAACAGTTAAAGTAACAATCCTCCTATCTCTGTTCTTCCTCTAAAGTGTTACAAATAACTGTATTGTTTTGTTTACCTTATACTACAGCAGAGATTCTTGAAGGATAACGAGCTCCTTTATTTCTCACATTAAGTCACGGCCAGCTTTGATATTCTAATTATGAACGTTTTAAAAGAAAATAAGCTTTTAGCACCGAGAATATTTCCGGGGTAGCTGCTCCTACTAAACCCATTGGCTGTGGACCCAGGGTGGGCGGTGCTATCACTGAAGAGCTACCCAATGAATCTCCTCGAAGGTCTCGGAGGCGTGGTCATTGACCAAAGGAAAACACAAGACTGTGGTTATGGATCAGATCCGGTCTAGAGCGGATATGAAAACAGCATATGTGCGTGTGTGTTATGAGCGTGCAAATGACCGGATACAGTAGGCGGGGCTCTGCACCGGATCAGAGCACTGAGCCGTAAAGAGAAACCAGGTTTTCCACGTGCTGTGGAAAGCTATTTGATGTCGTTCGTCACGTGAGAGCAAAGGAACTCAACTGTTGTTGTGTCAGCTGACGTTATTAGCAACATGGCGCCCAGATCGAAATCTAAGAAGAAGAAAACGCAGAAAAGGCAAAGAAAAGTTAGAAAACACAAACAAGACAACGTCGTCAAGCTGGTCACACATGGGAAGGTTTCAGGACAGTTTTCTCAAAGCAGTTTCAGTAAACTCTCGCCTCTTGTGCGCGTCCCTTTGGAAGACATCTGTGATGAAGGACACGTTTTTCTTGGCTTCATCAAAAGTGGCCGATACATTCTGTCCTACACCAAAGTAGATGTGCCTTACGTGGAATCAGAACCAGAATCAGAAACGGATGATCCAGAACTACTCCGACCGCGTCAACAGGCCAGAGAAGAACGACCTTTGTCGGGCTACAACTACACTCTGTATTGGTGGGAGTTTAACCTGCACAGTAAGCTCAAACTGGTCCAACAGGTGAAACTCTTTGCAAATCAGGATGCTGAAGAATTTGACCTCCAGAATCTTCATGTGTGTGAGTGGCCCAACGATGACTCCAACATTGCCATCTTTGGCTTTGATGCACAGACCACCAGCACAGATCAGCTCATGATTAGCCTGGAGAATGATGTCTGGTGCAACTGGTTCGTCACCATTGCTCCCAACCCTCCAGCCAAACCCTGCTCTCTCTGCTCAGCCATGACCACACACTCAGGTAGTGGTGTCAGATGCCTAGAACACGGCTTTGCGCTCCACGGTGAGTGTGAAGTGGACAATCCCTTCCCCTTCCAGCCTGCCTTGCAGCTGAAAAAGGACAAGGTCATCCTGCTGAAAGAAATCAGACATTTGGTGGCCTGTGCCTTCTACCTGTGTCCAGCAGGTGAGCAGAGCCAGTCCTGTCAGATGCTCTACACCAAAAGAGCAGCTCCTCCATCAGGTCAACCCTCTTCTCCTCCTTCCATGCTACCTCAGGGATCTGCTGAAGACAGACATCCATCCACCGGGTCCCCTGCCTCGTCCTCCCCATCCTCATCAAACCTGCCCTCATCCTCGTCTCAAGAGGCAGATCTCAGTAAGCCCAGCTACATCAACTATAAACGCCTCCATTACTACCTCCCACAGCCAGGGGCAGAGAGACAAAGAGATAAATATAAAGGCACTTTACATGCTACAGATTTGAAGGGGAGGGAACAGATGTTGCTCCCCGGTGGTCCATGTGATGGCCAGAGCTTGTGTGTGGAGGAGATGGAGCTGGATGTTGGCCGTGTTCTCTCTGTGTTTCTCCATGATGATCCCCGGGACTACAAATTTGACTTTGTCATGATGGAAGTGTGTCCAGAGACCGACACAGTTTTGATCGGCGTTGGCCTGTATTGGGAAAGTGAGGAGCGCAACATGAGGGTCAGCTGGGACCTCAGCACAGGGCTGTGCAGTGTCATTGGGGTCAGTGACCTCACAAAACAGGTCCCTGTCCCTGACAACAATCGTCACTATGGTCTTGGTGACCCTCTCCCTGTCAGTTCTCACAGGAAGTCCTGTGTGGACACAGTGATGGAGTGTTCTGTTCCAGAGAGCAGCTCTCACCGCGTCAATGTCCTCCTGAATGTAGATGATGATCTGTCCAACACAGTGTTGGCAGACAATGAGCGATGCACCTGGGTGACAACAATATGACACTGTCCGACTGTCGTATTGGTCACAAATAGATTTTTTTCTTTTTGAATAAAAATACAAAACGCACACATAGCCTCATCTTTTATGTTGAGCGCACAACTTAATCTGAGCAAACCTGCTGTTTCTGATTTTGATAGACACTTTTGAGATATGAAGATTTAGATGGCTTTTTGTTTTAGTTTTGTTTTCTTTAAATACATATTAGACATGTTAAGAAACACTGCTCTGTAAAATGATTACTGTGTGAAGATAAGATATGTTACAAGGAAGCAATAAACAAGCAACTAAACTGAATACAAAAAAAAAACGTTTTTGTTCCATTCATTCAGGCAGGTATATATGAAAAGATTTATTATTTCCAAGTGTGGGTATTAGCCCTATTCACGGCCCGCCCACTCAGCAACTTCCTGGTGCTGAAGTCACGTTTTGAAGGGTAAAACCCTGCTAAAAGCCCATAGCACAGAAATCGCAAATTCAATGCAATTTTCGAATAGTAAAGTACAGCTAAAATACAGCTAGCATGATCAAGAACACAAGATAGTAAAAGGCACAAAGCATTATAATTTACTTTACCGTTCGAAATAATGATTTGTTGGCTTAAGTCCAGTGATTTCTGTGTTATTTTACCCTTCTAAACTGACGTCAGCACCAGGAAGTTGCTGAGAAATTTGCAGAGTGGGCAGGCCGTGAATAGGGCTAATTGCCATGTTATCGTTTCTTGAAACTGATGTAAAACATTTTCCTCAACTGAGTCAGCAGCATTAATCTGGAAGGAACTGGGAGTTTAAAATGGGATGTAAATTCTTTGTTAAGAAATGCCTGCCGTTTGCAAAATAAAAATGTCTCCATTATGTCTTTACACTGAGCACTGTCCAAACTCTTTTTTTTTAAGACACTAGTCCATGTCATCACTAAACCATTTTTTAAGCCCAAGGAGTGTTTTTCTTGCAAAACAAATGCTTGCAATTAGGAAGGGAATATCTTAGAATGTCCTGGAATAAATTCCTTACCAAAAAATGTGTTTGTAAAGGTGTCTAGTAACACAAAGACTGAAATTCAGTTTCCCTAGGAGAATCCTTGACAGCTGCTGAAAGTTGGGGTCCCATTAAATTAACTATACCGGATCAAACACACCAAAATAAATATGCTTTAAGTAGTATGTGAAGGGGTCAAACTAGGGGTTTTTCATTATTCTGAATCCATTGCAAGCATTAGTTTTGCACAAAAAAAACATTCCTTGGGGTCAAGGTGGCTCCCACAAAACTGAAAAGTGATGATCACTAAACCATAGTTTTGTCGGGCAGTTTTTTGACCAAGGAATGTTTTTTGTGCAAAAACGAAAGCTTGCAATGGATTCAGAATCATGAAAAAACCCTAGTTTGACCCCTCACATGTTACATAAAGTATATTGATTTTGGTGCGTTTTATCCTGTATAGTTAATTTAATGGGACCCCAACTTTCAGCAGCTGTCACGGATTCTCTAAGGGAAACTGAATTTCAGTCTTTGTGGGGTGTATTACTAGACACCTTTACAAACACATTGGTGAAGACATTTTTTGGTAAGGAATTTATTCCAGGATATGACTATTTCTGAAGATATTCCCTTCCAAATGGATTCAGAATAATGAAAAAGCCTTAGTTAGACCTCTCTCATGTAAGCAGATTTCTTGGGGGTAGGCAACCTTAGGCACAGGTGCCAACATTGGCACAGGGAGGGTGATCACTAGCAGAAGTGTGTGAGAGTTTCTTTATTTATTAAATATTCCCAGAAAAGTAAAGTCAATTAAATTATGTCTATATGAGAGATACTAGGGTTATTGCTCTGGGTTAGTTTAATGACCATTACATCCTCAAAAATAAATATCCGCAAAAGAGGATGGAGAAAAACCTAGAATCTTGTATAGGTATAGCTTATGGACAATCAAAATCAGTTGGAAATATTTTATTTTGACGTGGTGACATAATTAAACTTGTTGTTGATATGACACATTGACTAACAAGCAAATGAAAACATGGCAATTCATTTCAAAAAGGTCCCCTGCTAGCCTATCGTACACTGTATAGTAAGTGAATGGGATCCCAACTTTCAGCAGCTGTCAAAAGTTCCCCTAGGCCTAGGGATATTGAATTTCAAACTTTGTTATATGTGTTACTAGACACCTTTACAAACACATTGCTGAAGACATTTCTTGGTAAGGGATTTATTAATATCCATTCCCCTGACTGTTTAAAATCTTCACAGCCTAATATCATGTGGGAGAAGGTGTACTTGCTATTGCATGATTGAACCAGCAGATGGCTCTCCAGTGTCATTTTTAATGATTTGTTGTTCACTGTTTTTGTTTACAGAGACAAGACAATACACTGTCAATTGTAAATGTGTAAAATGGATTATGCTATTTCTAGTGATTAGTAATTTTATTTAACTAGATTATATTGTTGCTGTCTGGCTTGCTTGGGTGGGGGGGGGGGGGTTGTAAATTAATGCCTTACTACTTCATCATATGAGTAAAGACTGAACAGTAATGTAGTGAAAATGGCAAATCTACAAGACGCGTTGTGAGCTTGTCAGCTATTGCCACTGTTCTAAAATCTTTTTAAAGTTTTTTTGGTACATAAATGTTTTCTTTCCACCCCACAGCAACAATATTATATCAAATTTGTTTCATAGGTCTCTCTGATCTGTGTATGTTCTGAGCCCTGTATCAATATGATCCATCCTGACTATGTTGTCCCCATAAATAGGTGTGTATTTATTCTGCATGGCAGAATGTCAAGGGCTTTTACCTAAACATACGTCCGTTGGTACCTTTACACTATTTATGGTACCACTATTAAATCATTAAATAACTACATTTTTGCATCTACCAAACCCTCTGTGCATATATTCCCTTTGTGTTAGTGTTCAAGCATTCCTTCTTGTCTTCCGTCTTCTTTTGTTTGCATGGCAGGAAGTCTAGTGCAAACATTTTTTGTTGATCATATATTTGAAATGTAATATATTTCTGTGCACCGCTTGCAAATCAAATGATATTGAATAACCCTTTATTTTTTCTGATGATTTCAAGGTTCGTAGTATCAATGTTTAGGTTAGAGCTCACTGTAAAGACATAATGGAGTCATTAATCAAAATATTTTTTATTTTGCAAACGACAGGCATTTCTATTCAACGACCAGGAACTTACATCCCATTTAAACTCCCAGGGTTCCTCCCAAAGATCAATGCTGCTGATTTACAAAATGATAACATGGCATGGCAATATTCGCACTTGGAAATAAAAACAAATCTTTTTATACATGCCTGTCTTATTGAATGTAACAAATATTTTTGAGTTCAGTTTAGATGATTGTTTATTGCTTCCTCGTAACATAATATCTATCTTCAAACAGTAATCATTTTACAAAGCAGTTTTTCTTAACCTTTCTATTATGTAGAAATGACTCACTCCAGCTCTTGGTTGACTCTGCAGTATTGTAATGCAGTACAAAAATAAAACAAAAAGCCTCAAAACAAATATCTAAATCTTCATATCTCAAAACTATCAAAGTGTATCACAATGCAAAACAGCAGGTTTGCTCAGATGAAATTGTGTGCTAAACTTAAAAGGTGAGGCTGTGTGTGTGTGTGTGTGTGTATTTTGTATTTAAGATCCAGTCCGACCTCGAACACGCTACACTTCGATGTCGGAGGAAAAAGGCTGCATGTTAAATCCTTGCAAAACATTGGCATATGACAGGAACAATTACCTTTTTGGCAACGACGAGAGACTTGTTCTAAGATAAAGTTAAGAGTCAAATTAAAGAACTGTAAAGCTATAGGCCTGGGTAACAATAACATGTCTGAAACAAATAGGCCCCAAATAGGCTTGTTTTGAAAGTGCCAATAGGACAATTAAATACATTTTGTTCTTCAGTTATGTCAACTCAACAAAGACATTAAAGGGGTTGATAAAAACAGGTTTTTGTGAAGAGAAGAATGTCAATATGGGCAGCCTTTGTAACCATTTGCTGAATTCGGTAACCAACCTTACAGTTTGTGAGATATAGACACTTTTACAGAAGGAGAAAAACAAAAACCGTCACAACATGTGCCCTCTCATTAATACTGGGATTATTCAACGTGAATAATAGACTGACACCGCTCCCTGTGCCACCATCATCCTTCAGTGGTTCTGAACCATCTTTCTCTCAGTTCACAAATGATGTCTGCCTCCTTCCTTAGCCAGAGAGACACACAGCTGAAACAAATGCGAGAAGAGGGCATCTCCCCCACAATTTCCCATGAGTCTGTGTCTTCACGGTAACGTTCGATGGTGCGGTGAGGAGGCGGAGGCCTACATGAAGAGAGACAAATAGTAAAAAGTCAAAAGTTTGATGTGAACAAGCAGCCAACTTTTCCCAGGATTTCATGAAGCAGCAGCCTCTTACCTGCAGCAGTCATCCCATCCTCCCAGTATGTAGATCATTCCGTCCACCACAGCTACGCCAGGAATGGTGCGTGGCACTTTCATGGGGGAACACATGGTCCACTGGTTGGTCTCTGGATCATAGCAGTCCACCTGATCCGTTGGCTCTATATCGTCATTCACACCACCTGCCAAATAAACAGGAATTAACAGGATAGTGACTGTTAGTGGCAGTGATGTATTGGTCCGGTCACGCCGGACCATCTTTTTTTGTCACACGACTTGTATAGTAGGTGTTAAAGGGATACTTCACTTTCAAAATAACTTTTGGTCATTTTATTGTCTAATCAGGCTTTTATGAACACCCTGAACAGTTTTTAATTTGATTTAGATATTTGATGTAAATGTTACCAGGCCCTCCTCCTGCAGGACGCCTCCCCATACACACCCATTGTAACTTCAAACTTAATTTTAACTATGACAGATACATTAAAAACACCCATTATTTTTTCTAGTGACTCATAATACATCCCTGATACGTGAGCAGGCCGTGTTTTTTCCATAACTTCTTTCATTTATTTTTTATAATTCTTTGGGGAAATGGAAATAATTAAATACATAAATTAATTATTATTATTAAAAATAAATGAATGGCCTGCTCACGTATTAGGAGGGTATTATGAGTCACCAGAAAAGATAATGGGTGTTTTTTTCCTTTTTTTTGCTCACGTATTAGGAGGGTATTATGAGTAACCAGAAAAGATAATGGGTGTTTTTTTGGGGGGGTTAAAATGGAGTTTGAAGTTACAATGGTTGTGTGGGGAGAGGCCCTGGGCCTGAATGGCCTGATGACATTTACATCAAATATCTAAATATTGAATCAAGCAAAGTAAAATCTGTTCAGGGTGTTCAAAAAAGCCTGATTAGACGATAAAAAGACCAAAAGTTATTTTGAAAGTGAAATATCCCTTTAAGCGACGTATGCGTGACTTCATGAAAATCGCGTACCCCCAAACATTTGAATCAGCAATGCAACACTGGTTTGTGGACTCCATATCATGTGCCTAAAACATAAAGGTTCCCAAACTTTTCAAGCCGTGACCAAGGGCATCCCCCCCCCCCCCCACCCACCCCCAGTTTGGGAACAACTAGCCTAAACCAGAGCCGTCTAATCAGAGAGTCCTGCCACTGCGGGGTCAGAAACAGCGCTGGTCACATGGTTCATTGTCACTTTACACCTCATAGACTTCAATGCATTTTGTAAACTTCCGGTTCGCCGTTTGTCACTATACGCCAATAGATGTGTGCGTAGAAGACCTGGCCCCATGAAGTGAACGGGAGTGACGCAACTCTCCGTAGGTAGAAGGCTCTGGTCTACACTAGTCAAGTTCAAAGGTCTATTATGGAACTAAGAAGAGCCATTAAAACAGGTACGATACCCACAATGTAGACTTTTCCTTTGAGAACGCAGGCAGCTAAACCACCACGTATAACAAGCACAGGAGCTACTTCTGTCCATACAGTTGTGGTAGGGTTGTAACTGTAGAGCTGGGGCAGGCTTTCAAAACCATTCTCCTGAAGAACAGTAACACCTAGGACCCAGGAGGACACATGGCAAAACGTTAATCTGGACATTTGCACTTAAAGGACAACTTTGTTTTTTTACAACAAGGGTTCATATTTTAGATTTTAATTAGAGAAAAGAAAAAGTGGGTGTTAAAATGTTTTCATTTATTCTATTGTTTTATCGCGTTTACCATCACGTGCTAAAATGTGCATGTGTACAAGTGGCTAAATATGTCTTTTTAGACACAATAAGCCAGCAGTTTCTTTGTTGCTATTTACAGTAACACTTATAGCCCCCATAAGTCACATCCAACCATGAAAGGTTGCGTTGTATCTTGGGAATGGGCTGGCTTATTCTGTGTAAAATGACATATTTAGCCACTTGTAAGCATGCCCCCAACCACTGAAATAAGAATCTCTAAAACAATAGAAACAAGTAAATGAAATAATAAACACTCATCTTTTATATTCTTTAATTACAATCTAAACCCTTGTGTAAAAAACACAAGGGTCTGCGCTCCAAGGAGCGGAGGAAAATCCTCGCTCCAAAGCCGCTCAGACCCGTTTGAAAAGTCGCTCGCTCACGTCAAAAACGGCCCACTCCGCTCCCCGCGCCGCTCGCGCTCCACTCCGCTCGTATACTCTGTCACGGGGACGCTGTACTTCGCGGGGGAATCGTTAAAACGTCTGGGAACGTGTTAGGCACACCAGGTGTTAAATGTCTGAAAATATACACATGAATCCAATATAGTACAGATGATAGTGCTGTCAAACAAGTTTATGCAGTTACACTGCTACAGTGTATGAACTCTATGAAAAAGCTTAATCTGCAACACAATTATATACAACATGTACAGTAGTAGGGGATCCTGCTTCATCTCTCTCTCAGGCAGCTAGGGGGTCCTTGGGCTGAAACACGTTGGTGACTGCAGGAGTATATAAACATCTTCCATACCAATAAAATAGAGCAGTCCGTCTAGTGCCACCACAACAGGGGCATCAGAGTGGTTACAGGCACACATGGAGTCAGGAGCTTTTATGAGCTGCCAGGTGTTGATGTCGGCGGCATAATGGTCCCCATACATCTGAGGCCTGTCGGCACCCACTTCTCTGTAGTGACTCACTGCATACACATAGCCATCCAGCACCGCCAGGCCTATGGACCATGTGGGATTGTGAAAGGAAAACAAGACTGGGTCAAAATCCTGTTATTTGGCTGGAATACAAGAATGACATTTGATACATGCATCTCATTATCTACATGTCATTAACCCCCTTCCAAAAGGGAATTCACCAAAGATCTTCAAGATTCTTGAAAAAGATGCCTTTCCAGAACAAATCAGGTTTTCCTAAATTTTTAGTATGTTATTTAGTGTAACCGTTGTTAGTAACAGAATTAATTGACCAATCTGGTAACAATTGCTATGCATACCATGTCTATAATGCATTATAAACAGACTTGTAATGCATTATACACTACTTATAACACTGTATAATTATAGCACTCATAAATATTCATAATGCTTTATAACAATAATGATAACACATTATAAAGTATTCTATAATGACAGGCCAGGTAATAAATGCATTGTGATATGCATATAACAATGTATTACAGTTGTAAGCCCTCCCAAGTACTCAAAATGCAATTATAAACCATGTTACAATGACTCTTCCTATATTCATTCTCATAGTTGCAAGACATTATAATCATGTTATAATGCTTTATTTTATTTTCTATATGGTATTGTGAGTCATTATGAACGGAAGACAGACGTACTGATAGACTTACTGTAATCACTCTCTTCAATTTCTGCATAATTCATAGGAGCCATCTTCAACCAGGAGTCATCATGGGAAGGATCATAGCGCCACATACTGGTTGAACCATCATAGGATTCTCCTCTAGCTAAATACAAAGCAGAGTCTATGGTGGGAGAAGAGCAGAATTAAAACAATAAGTTAATATGTCATTATTGATAAAGAAATAAAGATGTTGAGAGAGCTCAAGGTACATGACAATATGCATGAACAACTTGAAAGGTCTTCTCCGATACCAGATGGGCATGAAAAATGCCTCCATGCCTTGGAGAATTTCATTAACTTAATGACACAATGGCCGCCATGTGAATATGGTCTATTGGAGAAGGACTGATTAAATGACTTCAGGTGCTGGAATAATAAAGCTTCACAATCTGGACATTGACTTTGTTTTTCAGTTGGCTGAAACAATCTCCTGCCATGTCTAGCAAAGAGGGAGAGAGCACCATAACCCTTTCCAATCCACCTCTGTCCTTAAAGTTAAAGGTTTACATTTTGCAAAATATATCCATTCAAAGCCTAGCCTTGTTTGAACGTTTAAAGTTTACATAATGTTATTGTATATTGTTTCTACTCCAGTTTCCTGTGATGGCAGTGCACAACTCACCTAACACAACCACACTGGGGTTCCGTACAGCAAAGGGCAGACTGGCCAAAGTCTTCCACTGATTGGTCCGGGGGTAAAAGCTCTCAACCCTTGTACTGCTGTCATAATCTCCTCCCATTATCAGTATCACTTCACATGCAATTAGAACATGAAAACAGAACCTTTTAATACACAGAAGGTTAGAACACAAACAGCACATTTTAATACTGGAACAGAATCACACCTAGTGTGAAGTGAGCTGTGCTATTTGGGAGTAAATGTCCTTAATCGTCCTGCTAAACTTGGCTTTCTGTGGTGAGTGTCAGTGCTAGAGTGAGAGGGTGAAAATATACTAATATATGATGTCACTGTTGTGATGTCATAGTGATAAAATTGCTAACTTGGACCAAGATGTAGGACAGGCTTCAGAGCCCGGACATTTTTGGAGGACCAGACAAAGTCAGATGTTGGAAGAAAGAAAAAGAAGAAAAAAAAAAGAAATGCACCAGGTGTGAGAATTTGAAATGTTATGATGAAATTAGCAGTCGCTGCATGAAACAACGAAAAATGATGTATAGGTCATATATAGTTAATTAAAACAACATATATAAGGCACAAATCTAAATCAAAACATGACAATGAATCATTATGTAGCATTAATAGCTATTGTAACTAAACTCCAAATGCCACACCAAAGAAAACATAAATACACATTGTATTGCCAGGTAGGTTTACATATTTGAGGATGTTAAAGCACTGGAAATGCCAGCTAGAAAACCGTTCATGTATTGTTTTCCGGCATCAGTTGCAACATGCATGCACTGTGTGAGGCACTGAGGCAGGGTACCTGGGCCACTGCGTGGTTGAGCTCTATGCAACATGCATGCATTGTGTGAGGCACTGAGGCAGGGTACCTGGGCCCCTGCGTGGTTGAGCTCTATGACTGTAGGGCAGCAGATCCTGGTTCTTGGCCTCAGAGAGGAGCCTCTGACAGCCCTGGGATTGTTTCACCACATCCAGAGACTCAATCACATCATGGAGGAAGGAGGGGCTGATGAAAGGCAGACGGACATGTTCTAGTACCTTCAAAAACAAATAGAACACTAGTTATTCACTAGTCCAACTATATGGGCCGAACAACAATAAAGTTTGCTTTCAAAACTCTACATCTGCCTGAAGACAAGGTGAGGTAAAGTAGATAAAGTATGCCACCATTGAATACTGTATGTTTTATATCCTATATGTTTAGGAAGTAAAATCATGACCATTATTTATATTTTCATAATCTAATTCAAACTACATGAAGCAAGATGCTCCTGAGCTACACCCATAAGTGTGGTGTGCAACAACAGTGTAATCCTAACTAACTAGGGGACGTTCTATAGTTAGGCCTAAATCAGAAATTAGCCTACAAAAACAAATATGTTGCTACATACTGTACATGTACTGTAAGCCCCTCCCATACACTAAAATGTGTTCCCGGCCTGAATGGGTTAATAAATGTAGGAGACAGATGACAAATTTCATGTTTTAGACAGTTAAAAAACGATGCATCTCCAATTCTCCTTAGCAGTGCTTCAAACACACGACAGACTCCAGACACATTGCTTTGACTTCTCTATGGTCTCTCTCTAGAAAACCATAAGATATGCTGAGAAGTGACAGACCTTTTCAAAGCTGTGCCCAGTAGAACACTTGAACCACACCAGGGCAGCCTCAAACACCATCTCCTCCTTGGGAACATTAAGATCATCACTGGAAAGAAACTCCGTCAGCTTGTTCAAAGGTAGAGAGAGAAACTCGTCCTAGGGGCCGAAGAAATACAGTAGACTAGTTAATACATTACAACCATGTTCCTATACTCCTGGACTAGCCTTTTCTCTACTCAAGTGCCCACTGGTAACATGTCCTTTTGGTAAAAAAAGAAATAAAATAAAAATGAAGTGACAGTATCTTGTAAGTTACTATGAAAAGCTCCACCGGCTGTCTGTCTGTCCGTCACGTCACGTCACGTCACGTCACACTTTTGCCCTACTCTTATCTCTGCCACCGTTGCCCCTAAATTCCAGACACTGCTCCTACAGATTTTGGACTAAAAGCGGTACACAGTACCTCTAAAGTCATGTCATCAACATTGATCTGTCCCATTTCCCATATTCCCTCCTGATTGGCTATGATTGCCTTCTAAAGTTTGTGTATACGTCTATGCGACCTGACGGTCACTTATCTCCTGATTAGGGTCTTACTGGTATTCATCTTATCACTGGCCAATAAGGCCGGCTTTACACTGCCAGCGAAATCTAGCCTGAATCAGATCTGAGTCACATCAAAAGTGGAATCCGATTTTTTTTAAATAGTCTAAATCCAGACAGGTCACATGCAGGTCACTTAAAATCCGATTTTGAAAAACCACATCCAGAGGTGGTTTCAAATCCGATCCATATCGGATCTGACTGAGGACATCTGTCTCTTACTGCGAAAGCAGTAACCACATCATTGAGTTATACGCAAGTCACATGCAAGTCACATCAAACTGTACAAACGTCACTTGCTGTGCGACCCGAGCGGGAGGCGCCACTGATGTGACAGTTATAACAGAGCGCGAGTATTTACTATTTTGATTACAGCGCGCTGAGCACATGAGAAAAACAAGAGAGGAGAGAGAAAACACATGAGCTAAAAGTAAAGAAAAGTAAAGAAAAGAAGAGAGAAAAACAATATTGTAACATGTGTCGCATTTCCTGAACGTGATCAACTAACGCCAACGTTGTTATGTAACGTCATGGGTCATGATGCCAACGTTGTTACCATGGTAACCAAAGCAGATATGTAGACGCAGGGCAGCTTTGGGCTGACACTGTTAAAATCAGTCAGAACGCACAGATCCGATCTGGTCACTTGCAAATGCAGTATGAAAATTCGGGCCAAAAGATCAGATCTGGGAAACAAATCAGATTTGGGCTGGATTTGACTGCAGTGTAAATCCGGCCTAACTGATTTGATGGTTCTAGACACTAGACCAGAGAGATGTTTGGCTCAGTTGTGCTGTGACAGGTTGAGTCAGAGATGCTGCTTGTTGATGGCCTATGCCCCAGAAGGGGTAGTAGGCACTAGGCATAAGTAAATGAGTTAGTTTAGGCCTGTCTCATACTGCCAGTCTCCTCAAAAGGGAGAAAAGCCAACAACAGACAAACAAACAACATGGGAAATGAATCCTTAAATGTCTGACCTGCTGGTACACAACACTGAAGTGTTCCAGAATGTAATCCATGCTCTGTTTCTCTAACTTCTTACAGGAGAGGGCCTCAGCAAAGCAGTGAATTCCAACACAGTTCTTTTCATGCATGCAACGCTCCAGGTAATGACAGCAGGCCTCCTGAACAGCCATGACATTCAGCAGGTTTGCCGTTGCTAGCAGGGCCTAGAGAACACATAAACATAACAGATGTTTTTAAAACACCAGTGCAGGTCAAAAAGTAGACACTAGGGCTGTCACGATATGACATTTTACATGACGTTTAATTGTCACTCAAATAATTGGCGATTAACGATTTAATTGTGTTTTTGTCGTTGATAATTACATTTCTGTTTGGCTTTTAGGCTTTGAAGTTGTACATGGTAGATATGACACATAACCTAAATATACAAAGAAATTACTGACATATTTGACAACTTACTTAAAAAAATAACTTTGATAGTGGAAATAGCCGATCTGCAAGCTCACAACGCGCCGCGATGCGACACGTTGTGAGCTTGTAGATCTGCTATTTCCACTATTTCAGACATTTTTCAACATTCACGATTATGACGATTATGACAAAATAATTGCGATAATGTCAAATAATCACGATTAGACGATTATGTAATAATTGTGACAGCCCTAGTAGACACGTGATAATGTTTATGATGATGATAGTACATCACCTGCACGTTTGCTGTCGAGATGAGCACCTTTGAAGTGTAGGCATAGTTCACCATCATGTCAATCATCTGAGGTTCTACTCCATTGATGGCTACTCTTATCTGCCGGGACTCCATCCACTCTGTTGTAAACATTGCCTGTGCAGGTTGAAAAGGTTGGTTTTGAGTGTTTATTGTTCATGCATGTCTTATTTACATTGTGTGAACAATTATACAACAAGTAGTTTCGACGAAGCTATCCGATTGGTTGAAATAGCTTTCTACCTGTGATGATAATAAGCATTATGGAACAGGTTTCATGGTAAAGGATGTGTTTTACTGTGTTTATCGGCACACCAGCCTAGCTGCAGACAGAACTCTGCTGTTGCCTCGTTCCTGCAGCTAGGCTGGTGTGCCGATAATCACGATAAGCACACCCTCTCATGTAATATTGCTTAATTTATTGGTTGTATTAACTTCAATATAACATTATCTTACATATCATTTTCCGAATGTCTGTCTGTCTGTCTGAGTGAGTGAGTGTCTGTCTGTCTGAAACAGCGTTTCTCCTCGGTGGCTGGAGCAATTGATCTGAAATCGCATCACCATTAGCATATGAACACACCTGACATAACTGTGAAGCCCGTTTGTCACTTTCACAAATCGTATGCTGTATATTAGCATTTTTATGGTGTATCTACTATCTATTCTGCATCTAGCATGAGGCACATCTATTCTGCATCTAGCATGAGGCAACATGTTTAACCAGCTCTGTGTGTGTGTGTGTGTGTGTGTGTGTGTGTGTGTGTGTGTGTGTAGGCAGGCGGGTGTGTATGCAGGCGGGCGGGTGGGTGGGCGGGCGGGCGGGCTGGGGGGGAGGTGTATCTCTGTAGCCATTAAACGAAACGGGTATTTCTTACATTGATGCTCCTACATATTATCATGCAAGCACCAGTTAAAGTTACTTTCCATCCCTCATATACTGTATGCACAGTGCACATCCCATAACCCACACACTGCACATCATTTTGGAGCTCATATCTTTAAGGGCTAGTATTATATATTGTAAAGTCGAGGATGAGTTTACCTCAAAGTAAGGGCTAAAGGAGGCTAGTACATTACGATGACAGGAGAACTCCTGTCCCCCACAGCACAGAATCACATCACAAAACTCATTTTTGAGCCGTAGGTTGTTGAGGCCCTCTAAGATCTTGTTGGGAAGTGTGTTCTCCACAAACACAAAGCTGTCACTGTCCAGTGAGGACAGCGCTACACTGGTGTCATCCTCCTGAACATCCATAGGGCAGGAGGGGAACGTGGCATCATCCACTGGAATCATTCCAGCCATGTCTGTCTCCCTTTGCTAGAGCAGCCTATAGGACAGTAGGAGGAGAAGGAATACATTATCAGATAGTAGCTTTTGTTTGCACATTACCTTTTCAAACTCTAAATACAGATAACACTTACAATAAGATTCATAACCCAATTTTTTTGCATGTACGATTAATGTTGCGGATACAGCAATGTGGCTTTGTGTATTTCTATGAGCTTGTTAACATATTAAAAAAAGTCATTGTGTCGCTTTGTATTAGCCTACAACATAGTTTAATTAATCGATCAACACGTTATCATTTTGCAGGGTGTTGTTGACCGCTGGTTAAGGGAGAGTCATCCATGATGACCCACCTCAATATGATCCTTGAATTTCTAATCTACACCAATCTTTAACAAACATCCCGAGTCTTGATACAAGGAGTCTTATTCTTATAATTCATACTTGTCGTCTTTTCAAATGAAGTCTTTGCATTTTTGCATTTGGGGTCCGTACATCTAAACGCTTAAGTCCCATGAGAGAAGTTCTTACCCAGTATGGAAACAGATGTTACAGTTATGTACGCCCGGCCCATCACAAGTAACCGAATATCCCGCATTGATCAACAAAATACAGATTTGATGACTGAAGTAAAGTAAGACATCCTTAATAATGACTTCTCATCTGGGGGTCCTCCCCCAGAAAATATTTAACATAGTAGATGTAATTGCCAATCATCCTGGAAAATCCAGGAGCATTGACAAGCCTGCCCAATGAGTGTGGACAATTTGGCGAGTTGGATTTTTGGCGAGAAGACCGGTTACCCCATCAACTAGGGTGATCTACCGGTTGGGACGTGTATTGATACAAACTAGAGGAAAATTGCTGCTGATCTTATTAAAATGCGTTTTCGAACAATATGGAATATATACAGGTACTTCCGAGGGTCCGTACATATTATTAACATCACTGTCCATAGTGTAAGCACTTTATATTTGAAACCTGACCGTTTAATGCCACAGTGCAAAGACTATTTTTGAAAGAAACTCCAAGACGGCTATATCATTATAACTCATGAGCTTCATTGAGCTTACAGAGCTAGCGCTACACTACACAGACAAGGTGGAGCTGTTCTACAGTTAAAGAACATGAAATAATGTTAATGAAGTACATTACGTACCGTCTCTATGACTTTGTGCAAACAACAGAAAGAGTTCACAACAATCCTCCTCCCTCTGTTCTTCCTCTAAAGTGTTACAAACTGTATTGTTTTGTTTACCTTATACTACAACAGAGATTCTTGTAGGATAACGAGCTCCTTTATTTCTCACATTAAGTCACGGCCAGCTTTGATATTCTAATTATGGACGTTTTAAAAGAAAATACGCTTTTAGCACCGAGCTGGCTATTCTTGAATATTTCCGGGGTAGCTGCTCCTACTAAACCCATTGGTTGTGGACCCAGGGTGGGCGGTGCTATCACTGAAGAACTACCCAATGAATCTCCTGGAAATTGACCAAAGGAAAACACAAGACTGTGGTTGTGGATCAGATCCGGTCTAGAGCGGATATGAAAACGGCATGTATGCGTGTGTGTGTTATGAGCGTGCAAATGACCGGATACAGTAGGCGGGCTCTGCACCGGATCAGAGCACTGAGCCGTAAAGAGAAACCAGGCTTTCCACGTGCTGTGGAAAGCTTGTTGGTGCCGTTCGTCACGTGAGAGGAAAGGAAATCAACTGTTGTTGTGCCAGCTGACATTATTAGCAACATGGCGCCCAGATCGAAATCTAAGAAGAAGCAGAAAACGCAAAGAAAAGTTAGAAAACTTAAACAAGACAACGTGGTCAAGCTTGTCACACGTGGGAAGATTTCAGGACAGTTTTCTCAAAGCAGTTTCAGTAAACTCTCTCCTCTTGTGCGCGTCCATTTGGTAGACATCAGTGATGAATGGGAGCTGCAAACAGGACACGTTTTTCTTGGCTTCATCAAAAGTGGCCGATACATTCTGTCCTACACCAAAGAAGACGTGCCTTACGTGGAATCAGAATCAGAAACGGATGATCCAGAACTATACCGATTGCGTCAACAGGCCAGATCAGAACGACCTTTGTCGGGCTACAACTACACTCTGTATTGGTGGGAGTTTAACCTGCACAGTGAACTCAAACTGGTCCAACAGGTGAAACTCTTTGCAAATCAGGATGCTGAAGAACATGACCTCCAGAGTCTTCATGTGTGTGAGTGGCCCAATGACGACTCCAACATTGCCATCTTTGGCTATGACACACGGAGCACCAGCACAGATCAGCTCATGATTAGCTTTGAGACTGATTTCTCGTGCAACTGGTTCGTCACCATTGCTCCCAACCCTCCAGCCAAACCCTGCTCTCTCTGCTCAGCCATGACCACACACTCAGGTAGTGGTGTCAGATGCCTGGAACACGGCTTTGCGCTCCATGGCGAGTGTGAAGTGGACAATCCCTTCTCCTTACAGCCAGCCTTGCAGCTGAAAAAGGACAAGGTCATCCTGCTGAAAGAAATCAGACATTTGGTGGCCTGTGCCTTCTACCTGTGTCCAGCAGGTGAGCAGAGCCAGTCCTGTCAGATGCTCTACACCAAACGAGCAGTTCCTCCATCAGGTCAACCCTCTTCTCCTCCTTCCATGCTACCTCAGGGATCGGCTGAAGACAGACATCCATCCACCGGGTCCCCTGCCTCGTCCTCCCCATCATCATCAAACCTGCCCTCATCCTCGTCTCAAGAGGCAGATCTCAGTAAGCCCAGCTACATCAACTATAAACGCCTCCATTACCGCCTCCCACTGCCAGGGGCAGCGAGACAAAGAGACGAAGAGACATATAAAGGCACTTTACATGCTACAGATTTGAAGGGGAGGGAACAGATGTTGCTCCCCGGTGGTCCATGTGATGGCCAGAGCTTGTGTGTGGAGGAGATGGCGCTGAATGTTGGTCGTGCTCTCTCTGTGTTTCTCCATGATGATCCTCGGAACTACAAATTTGACTTTGTCATGATGGAAGTGTGTCCAGAGACCGACACAGTTTTGATCGGCATTGGCCTGTATTGGGAAAGTGAGGAGCGCAACATGAGGGTCAGCTGGGACCTCGGCACAGGGCTGTGCAGTGTCATTGGGGTCAGTGACCTCACAAAACAGGTCCCTGACAACAATCGTCACTACGATTTTGGTGACCCTGGTCTCCCTGTCAGTTCTCACAGGAAGTCCTGTGTGGACACAGTGATGGAGCGTTCTGTTCCAGAGAGCAGCTCTCACCGCGTCAATGTCCTCCTGAATGTAGATGATGATCTGTCCAACACAGTGTTGGCAGACAATGAGCGATGCACCTGGGTGACAACAATATGACACTGTCCGACTGTCGTATTGGTCACAAATAGATTTTTTTCTTTTTGAATAAAAATACAAAACGCACACATAGCCTCATCTTTTATGTTGAGCGCACAACTTAATCTGAGCAAACCTGCTGTTTCTGATTTTGATAGACACTTTTGAGATATGAAGATTTAGATGGCTTTTTGTTTTAGTTTTGTTTTCTTTAAATACATATTAGACATGTTAAGAAACACTGCTCTGTAAAATGATTACTGTGTGAAGATAAGATATGTTACAAGGAAGCAATAAACAAGCAACTAAACTGAATACAAAAAAAAAACGTTTTTGTTCCATTCATTCAGGCAGGTATATATGAAAAGATTTATTATTTCCAAGTGTGGGTATTAGCCCTATTCACGGCCCGCCCACTCAGCAACTTCCTGGTGCTGAAGTCACGTTTTGAAGGGTAAAACCCTGCTAAAAGCCCATAGCACAGAAATCGCAAATTCAATGCAATTTTCGAATAGTAAAGTACAGCTAAAATACAGCTAGCATGATCAAGAACACAAGATAGTAAAAGGCACAAAGCATTATAATTTACTTTACCGTTCGAAATAATGATTTGTTGGCTTAAGTCCAGTGATTTCTGTGTTATTTTACCCTTCTAAACTGACGTCAGCGCCAGGAAGTTGCTGAGAAATTTGCAGAGTGGGCGGGCCGTGAATAGGGCTAATTGCCATGTTATCGTTTCTTGAAACTGATGTAAAACATTTTCCTCAACTGAGTCAGCAGCATTAATCTGGAAGGAACTGGGAGTTTAAAATGGGATGTAAATTCTTTGTTTAAAAGAAATGCCTGCCGTTTGCAAAATAAAAATGTCTCCATTATGAGCACTGTCCAACTCTTTTTTATTTTAGACACTAGTCCATGTCATCACTAAACCATTTTTTTAAGCCCAAGGAGTGTTTTTCTTGCAAAACAAATGCTTGCAATTAGGAAGGGAATATCTTAGAATGTCCTGGAATAAATTCCTTACCAAAAAATGACTTCACCAATGTGTTTGTAAAGGTGTCTAGTAACACAGACTGAAATTCAGTTTCCCTAGGAGAATCCTTGACAGCTGCTGAAAGTTGGGGTCCCATTAAATTAACTATACCGGATAAAACACACCAAAATAAATATGCTTTAAGTAGTATGTGAAGGGGTCAAACTAGGGGTTTTTCATTATTCTGAATCCATTGCAAGCATTAGTTTTGCACAAAAAAACATTCCTTGGGGTCAAGGTGGCTCCCACAAAACTGAAAAAAAAACATAGTTTTGTCGGGCAGTTTTTTGGCCAAGGAATGTTTTTCGTGCAAAACAAAAGCTTGCAATGGATTCAGAATCATGAAAAACTCCTAGTTTGACCCCTCACATGTTACTTAAAGCATATTGAATTTGGTGTGTTTATCCTGTATAGTTAATTTAATGGGACCCCAACTTTCAGCAGCTGTCACGGATTCTCTAAGGGAAACTGAATTTCAGTCTTTGTGGGACGTATTACTAGACATCTTTACAAACACATTGGCGAAGACATTTTTTGGTAAGGAATTTATTCCAGGATATGACTATTTCTGAAGATATTCCCTTCCAAATGGATTCAGAATAATGAAAAAGCCTTAGTTAGACCTCTCTCATGTAAGCAGATTTCTTGGGGGTAGGCAACCTTAGGCACAGGTGCCAACATTGGCACAGGGAGGGTGATCACTAGCAGAAGTGTGTGAGAGGTTTTTTCTTTATTCATTAAATATTCCCAGAAAAGTTAAGTCAATTAAATTATGTCTATATGGGAGATACTAGGGTTATTGCTCTGGGTTAGTTTAATGACCATTACATCCTCAAAAATAAATATCCGCAAAAGAGGATGGAGAAAAACCTAAAATCTTGTATAGGTATAGCTTATGGACAATCAAAATCAGTTGGAAATATTTTATTTTGACGTGGTGACATAATTAAACAATGACACATTGACTAACAAGCAAATGAAAACATGGCAATTAATTTCAAAAAGGTCCCATGCTAGCCTATCGTACACTGTATATTAAGTGAATGGGATCCCAACTTCCAGCAGCTGTCAAAAGTTCCCCTAGGCCTAGGGATATTGAATTTCAAACTTTGTACATGTATTACTAGACACCTTTACAAACACATTGCTGAAGACATTTCTTGGTAAGGGATTTATTAATATCCATTCCCCTAAAATCTTCACAGCCTAATATCATGTGGGAGAATGTGTACTTGCTATTGCATGATTGAACCAGCAGATGGCTCTCCAGTGCCATTTTTAATGATTTGTTGTTCACTGTTTTTGTTCACAGAGACAAGACAAATACACTGTCAATCGTAAATGTGTAAAATGGATTATGCTATTTCTAGTGATTAGTAATGTTATTTAACTAGATTATATTGTTGCTGTCTGGCTTGCTGGGGTGGGGTGGGTGGGGGGGGTTGTAAATTAATGCCTTACTTCATCATATGAGTAAAGACTGAACAGTAATGTAGTGAAAATGGCAAATCTACAAGACACAAGACGAAGCTATTGCCACTGTTCCAAAATCTTTTTAAAGTTGTTTTGGCACATAAAATGTTTTCTTTCCACCCCACAGCAACAATATTATATCACATTTGTTTCATAGGTCTCTCTGATCTGTGTATTTTCTGAGCCCTGTATCAATATGATCCATCCTGACTATGTTGTGCCCATAAATAGGTGTGTATTTATTCTGCGTGGCAGACTGTGGATGACTTAACCTAAACATAAGTCCGTTTGTAACTTTACACTATTTATGGTACCACTGTTAAATCATTAAATAACTACATTTTTGCATCTACCAAACCCTCTGTGCATATATTCCCTTTGTGTTAGTGTGTCTTCTTTTGTTTGCATGGCAGGAAGTCTAGTGCAAACATTTTTTGTTGATCATATATTTGAAATGTAATATATTTCTGTGCACCGCTTGCAAATCAAATGATATTGAATAACCCTTTATTGTTTCTGACGATTTCAAGGTTCGTAGTATCAATGTTTAGGTTAGAGCTCACTGTAAAGACATAATGGAGTAATTAATCAAAAAAGAATTTTATTTTGCAAATGACAGGCATTTCTATTCAACGACCAGGAACTTACATCCCATTTAAACTCCCAGTTCCTCCCAAAGATCAATGCTGCTGATTTACAAAATGATAACATGGCATGGCAATATTCACACTTGGAAATAAAAACAAATCTTTTTATACATGCCTGTCTTATTGAATGTAACAAATATTTTTGAATTCAGTTTAGATGATTGTTTATTGCTTCCTCGTAACATAATATCTATCTTCAAACAGTAATCATTTTACAAAGCAGTTTTTCTTAACCTTTCTATTATGTAGAAATGACTCACTCCAGCTCTTGGTTGACTCTGCAGTATTGTAATGCAGTACAAAAATAAAACAAAAAGCCTCAAAACAAATATCTGAATCTTCATATCTCAAAACTATCAGAAGTGTATCACAATGCAAAACAGCAGGTTTGCTCAGATGAAATTGTGTGCTAAACTTAAAAGGTGAGGCTGTGTGTGTGTGTATTTTGTATTTAAGATCCAGTCCGACATCGAACACGCTACGCTTCAATGTCGGAGGAAAAAGGCTGCATGTTAAATCCTTGCAAAACATTGGCATATGACAGGAACAATTACCTTTTTGGCAACGACGAGAGACTTGTTCTAAGATAAAGTTAAGAGTCAAATTAAAGAACTGTAAAGCTATAGGCCTGGGTAACAATAACATGTCTGAAACAAATAGGCCCCAAATAGGCTTGTTTTGAAAGTGCCAATAGGACAATTAAATATTTTGTTCTTCAGTTATGTCAACTCAACAAAGAAATTAAAGGGGTTGATAAAAACAGATTTTTGTGAAGTGAAGAATGTCAATATGGGCAGCAGAGACTTTGAAACCATTTGCTGAATTCGGTAACCAACCTTTCAGTTTGTGAGATATAGACACCTTTACAGAAGGAGAAAAACAAAAACCGTCACAACATGTGCCCTCTCATTAAAACTGGGATTATTCAACGTGAATAATAGACTGACTGACACCGCTCCCTGTGCCACCATCATCCTTCAGTGGTTCTGAACCATCTTTCTCTCAGTTCACAAATGATGTCTGCCTCCTTCCTTAGCCAGAGAGACACACAGCTGAAACAAATGCGAGAAGAGGGCATCTCCCCCACAATTTCCCATGAGTCTGTGTCTTCACGGTAACGTTCGATGGTGCGGTGAGGAGGCCTACATGAAGAGAGACAAATAGTAAAAAGTCAAAAGTTTGACGTGAACAAGCAGCCACCTTTTCCCAGGATTTCATGAAGCAGCAGCCTCTTACCTGCAGTCATCCCATCCTCCCAGTACGTAGATCATTCCGTCCACCACAGCTACGCCAGGAATGGTGCGTGGCACTTTCATGGGGGAACACATGGTCCACTGGTTGGTCTCTGGATCATAGCAGTCCACCTGATCCGTTGGCTCTATATCGTCATTCACACCACCTGCCAAATAAACAGGAATTAACAGGATAGTGACTGTTAGTGGCAGTGATGTATTGGTCCGGTCACGCCGGACCATCTTTTTTTGTCACACGACTTGTATAGTAGGTGTTAAAGGGATACTTCACTTTCAAAATAACTTTTGGTCATTTTATTGTCTAATCAGGCTTTTATGAACACCCTGAACAGTTTTTAATTTGATTTAGATATTTGATGTAAATGTTACCAGGCCCTCCTCCTGCAGGACGCCTCCCCATACACACCCATTGTAACTTCAAACTTAATTTTAACTATGACAGATTCATTAAAAACACCCATTATTTTTTCTAGTGACTCATAATACATCCCTGATACGTGAGCAGGCCGTGTTTTTTCCATAACTTCTTTCATTTATTTTTTTATAATTCTTTGGGGAAATGGAAATAATTAAATACATAAATTAATTATTATTATTAAAAATAAATGAATGGCCTGCTCACGTATTAGGAGGGTATTATGAGTCACCAGAAAAGATAATGGGTGTTTTTTTCCTTTTTTTTGCTCACGTATTAGGAGGGTATTATGAGTAACCAGAAAAGATAATGGGTGTTTTTTTGGGGGGGTTAAAATGGAGTTTGAAGTTACAATGGTTGTGTATGGGGAGAGGCCCTGGGCCTGAATGGCCTGATGACATTTACATCAAATATCTAAATATTGAATCAAGCAAAGTAAAATCTGTTCAGGGTGTTCAAAAAAGCCTGATTAGACGATAAAAAGACCAAAAGTTTTTTTGAAAGTGAAATATCCCTTTAAGCGACGTATGCGTGACTTCATGAAAATCGCGTACCCCCAAACATTTGAATCAGCAATGCAACACTGGTTTGTGGACTCCATATCATGTGCCTAAAACATAAAGGTTCCCAAACTTTTCAAGCCGTGACCAAGGGCATCCCCCCCCCCCCCCACCCCCCCCCACCCCCAGTTTGGGAACAACTAGCCTAAACCAGAGTCGTCTAATCAGAGAGTCCTGCCACTGCGGGGTCAGAAACAGCGCTGGTCACGTGGTTCATTGTCACTTTACACCTCATAGACTTCAATGCATTTTGTAAACTTCCGGTTCGCCGTTTGTCACTATACGCCAATAGATGTGTGCGTAGAAGACCTGGCCCCATGAAGTGAACGGGAGTGACGCAACTCTCCGTAGGTAGAAGGCTCTGGCCTAAACTAGTCAAGTTCAAAGGTCTATTATGGAACTAAGAAGAGCCATTAAAACAGGTACGATACCCACGATGTAGATTTTTCCTTTGAGAACGCAGGCAGCTAAACCACCACGTATAACAAGCACAGGAGCTACTTCTGTCCATACAGTTGTGTTAGGGTTGTAACTGTAGAGCTGGGGCAGGCTTTCAAAACCATTCTCCTGAAGAACAGTAACACCTAGGACCCAGGAGGACACATGGCAAAACGTTAATCTGGACATTTGCACTTAAAGGACAACTTTGTTTTTTTACAACAAGGGTTCATATTTTAGATTTTAATTAGAGAAAAGAAAAAGTGGGTGTTAAAATGTTTTCATTTATTCTATTGTTTTATCGCGTTTACCGTCACGTGCTAAAATGTGCATGTGTACAAGTGGCTAAATATGTCTTTTTAGACACAATAAGCCAGCAGTTTCTTTGTTGCTATTTACAGTAACACTTATAGCCCCCATAAGTCACATCCAACCATGAAAGGTTGCGTTGTATCTTGGGAATGGGCTTATTCTGTGTAAAATGACATATTTAGCCACTTGTAAGCATGCCCCCAACCACTGAAATAAGAATCTCTAAAACAATAGAAACAAGTAAATGAAATAATAAACACTCATCTTTTATATTCTTTAATTACAATCTAAACCCTTGTGTAAAAAACACAAGGGTCTGCGCTCCAAGGAGCGGAGGAAAATCCTCGCTCCAAAGCCGCTCAGACCCGTTTGAAAAGTCGCTCGCTCACGCTCACGTCAAAAACGGCCCACTCCGCTCCCCGCGCCGCTCGCGCTCCACTCCGCTCGTATACTCTGTCACGGGGACGCTGTACTTCGCGGGGGAATCGTTAAAACGTCTGGGAACGTGTTAGGCACACCAGGTGTTAAATGTCTGAAAATATACACATGAATCCAATATAGTACAGATGATAGTGCTGTCAAACAAGTTTATGCAGTTACACTGCTACAGTGTATGAACTCTATGAAAAAGCTTAATCTGCAACACAATTATATACAACATGTACAGTAGTAGGGGATCCTGCTTCATCTCTCTCTCAGGCAGCTAGGGGGTCCTTGGGCTGAAACACGTTGGTGACTGCAGGAGTATATAAACATCTTCCATACCAATAAAATAGAGCAGTCCGTCTAGTGCCACCACAACAGGGGCATCAGAGTGGTTACAGGCACACATGGAGTCAGGAGCTTTTATGAGCTGCCAGGTGTTGATGTCGGCGGCATAATGGTCCACATACATCTGAGGCCTGTCGGCACCCACTTCTCTGTAGTGACTCACTGCATACACATAGCCATCCAGCACCGCCAGGCCTATGGACCATGTGGGATTGTGAAAGGAAAACAAGACTGGGTCAAAATCCTGTTATTTGGCTGGAATACAAGAATGACATTTGATACATGCATCTCATTATCTACATGTCATTAACCCCCTTCCAAAAGGGAATTCGCCAAAGATCTTCAAGATTCTTGAAAAAGATGCCTTTCCAGAACAAATCAGGTTTTCCTAAATTTTTAGTATGTTATTTAGTGTAACCGTTGTTAGTAACAGAATTAATTGACCAATCTGGTAACAATTGCTATGCATACCATGTCTATAATGCATTATAAACAGACTTGTAATGCATTATACACTACTTATAACACTGTATAATTATAGCACTCATAAATATTCATAATGCTTTATAACAATAATGATAACACATTATAAAGTATTCTATAATGACAGGCCAGGTAATAAATGCATTGTGATATGCATATAACAATGTATTACAGTTGTAAGCCCTCCCAAGTACTCAAAATGCAATTATAAACCATGTTACAATGACTCTTCCTATATTCATTCTCATAGTTGCAAGACATTATAATCATGTTATAATGCTTTATTTTATTTTCTATATGGTATTGTGAGTCATTATGAACGGAAGACAGACGTACTGATAGACTTACTGTAATCACTCTCTTCAATTTCTGCATAATTCATAGGAGCCATCTTCAACCAGGAGTCATCATGGGAAGGATCATAGCGCCACATACTGGTTGAACCATCATAGGATTCTCCTCTGGCTAAATACAAAGCAGAGTCTATGGTGGGAGAAGAGCAGAATTAAAACAATAAGTTAATATGTCATTATTGATAAAGAAATAAAGATGTTGAGAGAGCTCAAAGTACATGACAATATGCATGAACAACTTGAAAGGTCTTCTCCGATACCAGATGGGCATGAAAAATGCCTCCATGCCTTGGAGAATTTCATTAACTTAATGACACAATGGCCGCCATGTGAATATGGTCTATTGGAGAAGGACTGATTAAATGACTTCAGGTGCTGGAATAATAAAGCTTCACAATCTGGACATTGACTTTGTTTTTCAGTTGGCTGAAACAATCTCCTGCCATGTCTAGCAAAGGGGGAGAGAGCACCATAACCCTTTCCAATCCACCTCTGTCCTTAAAGTTAAAGGTTTACATTTTGCAAAATATATCCATTCAAAGCCTAGCCTTGTTTGAACGGTTAAAGTTTACATAATGTTATTGTATTGTTTCTACTCCAGTTTCCTGTGATGGCAGTGCACAACTCACCTAACACAACCACACTGGGGTTCCGTACAGCAAAGGGCAGACTGGCCAAAGTCTTCCACTGATTGGTCCGGGGGTAAAAGCTCTCAACCCTTGTACTGCTGTCATAATCTCCTCCCATTATCAGTATCACTTCACATGCAATTAGAACATGAAAACAGAACCTTTTAATACACAGAAGGTTAGAACACAAACAGCACATTTTAATACTGGAACAGAATCACACCTAGTGTGAAGTGAGCTGTGCTATTTGGGAGTAAATGTCCTTAATCGTCCTGCTAAACTTGGCTTTCTGTGGTGAGTGTCAGTGCTAGAGTGAGAGGGTATATGATGTCACTGTTGTGATGTCATAGTGATAAAATTGCTAACTTGGACCAAGATGTAGGACAGGCTTCAGAGCCCGGACATTTTTGGAGGACCAGACAAAGTCAGATGTTGGAAGAAAGAAAAAGAAGAAAAAAAAAGAAATGCACCAGGTGTGAGAATTTGAAATGTTATGATGAAATTAGCAGTCGCTGCATGAAACAACGAAAAATTATGTATAGGTCATATATAGTTAATTAAAACAACATATATAAGGCACAAATCTAAATCAAAACATGACAATGAATCATTATGTAGCATTAATAGCTATTGTAACTAAACTCCAAATGCCACACCAAAGAAAACATAAATACACATTGTATTGCCAGGTAGGTTTACATATTTGAGGATGTTAAAGCACTGGAAATGCCAGCTAGAAAACCGTTCATGTATTGTTTTCAGGCATCAGGTGCAACATGCATGCATTGTGTGAGGCACTGAGGCAGGGTACCTGGGCCACTGCGTGGTTGAGCTCTATGACTGTAGGTGCAACATGCATGCACTGTGTGAGGCACTGAGGCAGGGTACCTGGGCCCCTGCGTGGTTGAGCTCTATGACTGTAGGGCAGCAGATCCTGGTTCTTGGCCTCAGAGAGGAGCCTCTGACAGCCCTGGGATTGTTTCACCACATCCAGAGACTCAATCACATCATGGAGGAAGGAGGGGCTGATGAAAGGCAGACGGACATGTTCTAGTACCTTCAAAAACAAATAGAACACTAGTTATTCACTAGTCCAACTATATGGGCTGAACAACAATAAAGTTTGCTTTCAAAACTCTACATCTGCCTGAAGACAAGGTGAGGTAAAGTAGATAAAGTATGCCACCATTGAATACTGTACGTTTTATATCCTATATGTTTAGGAAGTAAAATCATGACCATTATTTATATTTTCATAATCTAATTCAAACTACATGAAGCAAGATGCTCCTGAGCTACACCCATAAGTGTGGTGTGCAACAACAGTGTAATCCTAACTAACTAGGGGACGTTCTATAGTTAGGCCTAAATCAGAAATTAGCCTACAAAAACAAATATGTTGCTACATACTGTACATGTACTGTAAGCCCCTCCCATACACTAAAATGTGTTCCCGGCCTGAATGGGTTAATAAATGTAGGAGACAGATGACAAATTTCATGTTTTAGACAGTTAAAAAACGATGCATCTCCAATTCTCCTTAGCAGTGCTTCAAACACACGACAGACTCCAGACACATTGCTTTGACTTCTCTATGGTCTCTCTCTAGAAAACCATAAGATATGCTGAGAAGTGACAGACCTTTTCAAAGCTGTGCCCAGTAGAACACTTGAACCACACCAGGGCAGCCTCAAACACCATCTCCTCCTTGGGAACATTAAGATCATCACTGGAAAGAAACTCCGTCAGCTTGTTCAAAGGGAGAGAGAGAAACTCGTCCTAGGGGCCGAAGAAATACAGTAGACTAGTTAATACATTACAACCATGTTCCTATACTCCTGGAATAACCTTTTCTCTACTCAAGTGCCCACTGGTGACATGTCCTTTTGGTAAAAAAAGAAATAAAATAAAAATGAAGTGACAGTATCTTGTAAGTTACTATGAAAAGCTCCACCGGCTGTCTGTCTGTCCGTCACGTCACGTCACACTTTTGCCCTACTCTTATCTCTGCCACCGTTGCCCCTATCCATGCCAAATTCCAGACACTGCTCCTACAGATTTTGGACTAAAAGCGGTACACAGTACCTCTAAAGTCATGTCATCAACATTGATCTGTCCCATTTCCCATATTCCCTCCTGATTGGCTATGATTGCCTTCTAAAGTTTGTGTATACGTCTATGCGACCTGACGGTCACTTATCTCCTGATTAGGGTCTTACTGGTATTCATCTTATCACTGGCCAATAAGGCCGGCTTTACACTGCCAGCGAAATCTAGCCTGAATCAGATCTGAGTCACATCAAAAGTGGAATCCGATTTTTTTTAAATAGTCTAAATCCAGACAGGTCACATGCAGGTCACTTAAAATCCGATTTTGAAAAACCACATCCAGAGGTGGTTTCAAATCCGATCCATATCGGATCTGACTGAGGACATCTGTCTCTTACTGCGAAAGCAGTAACCACATCATTGAGTTATACGCAAGTCACATGCAAGTCACATCAAACTGTACAAACGTCACTTGCTGTGCGACCCGAGCGGGAGGCGCCACTGATGTGACAGTTATAACAGAGCGCGAGTATTTACTATTTTGATTACAGCGCGCTGAGCACATGAGAAAAACAAGAGAGGAGAGAGAAAACACATGAGCTAAAAGTAAAGAAAAGTAAAGAAAAGAAGAGAGAAAAACAATATTGTAACATGTGTCGCATTTCCTGAACGTGATCAACTAGCGCCAACGTTGTTATGTAACGTCATGGGTCATGACGCCAACGTTGTTACCATGGTAACCAAAGCAGATATGTAGACGCAGGGCAGCTTTGGGCTGACACTGTTAAAATCAGTCAGAACGCACAGATCCGATCTGGTCACTTGCAAATGCAGTATGAAAATTCGGGCCAAAAGATCAGATCTGGGAAACAAATCAGATTTGGGCTGGATTTGACTGCAGTGTAAATCCGGCCTAACTGATTTGATGGTTCTAGACACTAGACCAGAGAGATGTTTGGCTCAGTTGTGCTGTGACAGGTTGAGTCAGAGATGCTGCTTGTTGATGGCCTATGCCCCAGAAGGGGTAGTAGGCACTAGGCATAAGTAAATGAGTTAGTTTAGGCCTGTCTCATACTGCCAGTCTCCTCAAAAGGGAGAAAAGCCAACAACAGACAAACAAACAACATGGGAAATGAATCCTTAAATGTCTGACCTGCTGGTACACAACACTGAAGTGTTCCAGAATGTAATCCATGCTCTGTTTCTCTAACTTCTTACAGGAGAGGGCCTCAGCAAAGCAGTGAATTCCAACACAGTTCTTTTCATGCATGCAACGCTCCAGGTAATGACAGCAGGCCTCCTGAACAGCCATGACATTCAGCAGGTTTGCCGTTGCTAGCAGGGCCTGGAGAACACATAAACATAACAGATGTTTTTAAAACACCAGTGCAGGTCAGAAAGTAGACACTAGGGCTGTCACGATATGACATTTTACATGACGTTTAATTGTCACTCAAATAATTGGCGATTAACGATTTAATTGTGTTTTTGTCGTTGATAATTACATTTCTGTTTGGCTTTTAGGCTTTGAAGTTGTACATGGTAGATATGACACATAACCTAAATATACAAAGAAATTACTGACATATTTGACAACTTACTTAAAAAAATAACTTTGATAGTGGAAATAGCCGATCTACAAGCTCACAACGCGCCGCGATGTGACACGTTGTGAGCTTGTAGATCTGCTATTTCCACTATTTCAGACATTTTTCAACATTCACGATTATGACGATTATGACAAAATAATTGCGATAATGTCAAATAATCACGATTAGACGATTATGTAATAATTGTGACAGCCCTAGTAGACACTTGATAATGTTTATGATGATGATAGTACATCACCTGCACGTTTGCTGTCGAGATGAGCACCTTTGAAGTGTAGGCATAGTTCACCATCATGTCAATCATCTGAGGTTCTACTCCATTGATGGCTACTCTTATCTGCCGGGACTCCATCCACTCTGTTGTAAACATTGCCTGTGCAGGTTGAAAAGGTTGGTTTTGAGTGTTCATTGTTCATGCATGTCTTATTTACATTGTGTGAACAATTATACAACAAGTAGTTTCGACGAAGCTATCCGATTGGTTGAAATAGCTTTCTACCTGTGATGATAATAAGCATTATGGAACAGGTTTCATGGTAAAGGATGTGTTTTACTGTGTTTATCGGCACACCAGCCTAGCTGCAGACAGAACTCTGCTGTTGCCTCGTTCCCGCAACTTCAATATAACATTATATTATATATTGTAAAGTCGAGGATGAGTGTTTACCTCAAAGTAAGGGCTAAAGGAGGCTAGTACATTACGATGACAGGAGAACTCCTGTCCCCCACAGCACAGAATCACATCACAAAACTCATTTTTGAGCCGTAGGTTGTTGAGGCCCTCTAAGATCTTGTTGGGATGTGTGTTCTCCACTAACACAAAGCTGTCACTGTCCAGTGAGGACAGCGCTACACTGGTGTCATCCTCCTGAACATCCATAGGGCAGGAGGGGAACGTGGCATCCACTGGAATCATTCCAGCCATGTCTGTCTCCCTTTGCTAGAGCAGCCTAGGAGGAGAAGGAATACATGATCAGATAGTAGCTTTTGTTTGCACATTACCTTTTCAAACTCTAAAAACAGATAACACTTACAATAAGATTCATAACCCAATTTTTTTTTGCATGTACGATTAATGTTGCGGATACAGCAATGTGGCTTTGTGTATTTCTATGAGCTTGTTAACATATTAAAACAAGTCATTGTGTCGCTTTGTATTAGCCTACAACATAGTTTAATGAATCAAACAACACATTATCATTTTGCAGTTATGGGTGTTGTTGACCTGGCTGGTTAAGGGAGAGTCATCCATGATGACCCACCTCAATATGATCCTTGAATTTCTAATCTACACCAATCTTTAACAAACATCCCGAGTCTTGATTGCGACCGTAGGTCGCAGTTACTTTTACACTCTCATACTATCCAAACCTCCACCAGCCGTCAGTCCGTCCGTCCTTCCTTCCTTCCTTCCGTCACGTCACTCGTCACACGTCACACTTTCCCCCTACTCATATCTCCGCCACCGTTGCCCCGATCCATGCCAAAATTTCAACACAAACTCCTTGCCAGCCAAACTACAACCTCCAAGGACCCCCGGAGCTCCAGGGACCCCCAGGTCCCTGGGGGACCCCAGATGTAAAAAAAATGACCAAATGTGCAAAAATGACCACCCCAACGGGGCTGCTCACGGGGAATTCCCGGGGACCACCGACTCCTGGTGCTCCAGAACGGATGCAAAAGTGGTGGCGCCCCCAGTGGAGGACCCCCTCCACTGCGGCTCACATAAAATGCCTTAACTCGGGCTAGGAGCGACCGGGAGAGCCGGGGCCGGTACCTATTCGTCCGCCTCGGCGGTGCGGAGACCCCACCCATCATTTCTCACATGGCCGATTCTTTTTAAAACACATTTTTGGACACTGCTCCTACAGATTTTGCCCTAAAATCACGCAAATCGCTACACAGTATCTCTACAGTCATGTAATCAAAACGCATCTGTCCCATCTAGCGCCACCATCAGGACGATTTTGGTAAAACAAACTTTTGGCCTATTTGTGGAGATAAGCGACCAATTATCACCCCTCACTTCTCACATGGCCCTCTTCTAGCGCCACCATGAGGCCGATTCTTGCAAAACACATTCTTGGACACTGCTCCTACAATTTTTGCCCTAAAATCACGCAAATCGGTACACAGTATGTCTACACTCATGTCATCAACTTGGATCTGTCCCATATAGCGCCACCTTCAGGCCGATTTTTTAAAACATTTTTGGACACTGCTCCTACAATTTTTGCCCTAAAATCACGCAAATCGCTACACAGTATGTCTACACTCATCTCATCAACATGGATCTGTCCCATATAGCGCCACCTTCAGGCCGATTTTTTAAAACACATTTTTGGACACTGCTCCTACAATTTTTGCCCTAAAATCACGCAAATCGCTACACAGTATGTCTACACTCATCTCATCAACATGGATCTGTCCCATTTAGCGCCACCTTCAGGCCGATTTTTTAAATTTTTGGACACTGCTCCTACAATTTTTGCCCTAAAATCACGCAAATCGCACAGTATCTCTACAGTCATGTAATCAAAACGGATCTGTCCCATCTAGCGCCACCATCAGAACGATTTTGGAAAGACATTCTTTTTTTTGCCTATTTGTGGAGATAAGCGACCAACGGTCGCTTATCTCCCGATTAGGGAGTCTTACTGGTAATTCATACTTGTCGTCTTTTCAAATGAGTCTTTGCATTTTTGCATTTGGGGTCCGTACATCTACAACATAAACGTTTAAGTCCCATGAGAGAAGTTCTTACCCTATGGAAACAGCTGTTACAGTTATGTACGGCCCATCACAAGTAACCGAATATCCCGCATTGATCAACAAAATGCATATTTATCCGATCAGTGGCCATTTTCGTTGTATGCCATCAACTAGGGTGATCTACCGGTTGGGACGTGTATTGATACAATCTAACTAGAGGCAAATTGCTGCTGATCTGATTAAAATGCGTTTTCGAACAATATGGAATATATACAGGTACTTCCGAGGGTCCGTACATATTATTAACATCACTGTCCATAGTGTAAGCACTTTATATTTGAAACCTGACTGTTTAAGTAGATGTACGGACCCCAAATGCCACAGTGCAAAGACTATTTTGAAAGAAACTCCAAGACGGCTATATCATTATAACTCATGAGCTTCATTGAGCTTACAGAGCTAGCGCTACACTACACAGACAAGGTGGAGCTGTTCTACAGTTAAAGAACATGAAATAATGTTAATGAAGTACATTACGTACCGTCTCTATGACTTTGTGCAAACAACAGAAAGAGTTCACAACAATCCTCCTCCCTCTGTTCTTCCTCTAAAGTGTTACAAACTGTATTGTTTTGTTTACCTTATACTACAACAGAGATTCTTGTAGGATAACGAGCTCCTTTATTTCTCACATTAAGTCACGGCCAGCTTTGATATTCTAATTATGGACGTTTTAAAAGAAAATAAGCTTTTAGCACCGAGCTGGCTATTCTTGAATATTTCCGGGGTAGCTGCTCCTACTAAACCCATTGGTTGTGGACCCAGGGTGGGCGGTGCTATCACTGAAGAACTACCCAATGAATCTCCTGGAAATTGACCAAAGGAAAACACAAGACTGTGGTTGTGGATCAGATCCGGTCTAGAGCGGATATGAAAACGGCATGTATGCGTGTGTGTGTTATGAGCGTGCAAATGACCAGATACAGTAGGCGGGCTCTGCACCGGATCAGAGCACTGAGCCGTAAAGAGAAACCAGGCTTTCCACGTGCTGTGGAAAGCTTTCTGATGCCGTTCGTCACGTGAGAGGAAAGGAAATCAACTGTTGTGTTGTTGTGTCAGCTGACATTATTAGCAACATGGCGCCCAGATCGAAATCTAAGAAGAAGCAGAAAACGCAAAGAAAAGTTAGGAAACTTAAACAAGACAACGTCGTCAAGCTTGTCACACGTGGGAAGATTTCAGGACAGTTTTCTCAAAGCAGTTTCAGTAAACTCTCGCCTCTTGTGCGCGTCCCTTTGGAAGACATCAGTGATGAATGGGAGCTGGGAAGTTTGGGAACAGGACACGTTTTTCTTGGCTTCATCAAAAGTGGCCGATACATTCTGTCCTACACCAAAGTAGATGTGCCTTACGTGGAATCAGAACCAGAATCAGAAACGGATGATCCAGAACTACTCCGATCGCGTCAACAGGCCAGAGAAGAACGACCTTTGTCGGGCTACAACTACACTCTGTATTGGTGGGAGTTTAACCTGCACAGTGAACTCAAACTGGTCCAACAGGTGAAACTCTTTGCAAATCCGATTCAGGATGCTGGAGAATTTGACAACCTGAGTCTTTATGTGTGTGAGTGGCCCAACGACGACTCCAACATTGCCATATTTGGCTTTGATGCACAGAGCACCAGCACAGATCAGCTCATGATTAGCCTGGAGAGTGATGTCTGGTGCAACTGGTTCGTCACCATTGCTCCCAACCCTCCAGACAAACCCTGCTCTGTCTGCTCAGCCACGACCACACACTCAGGTAGTGGTGTCAGATGCCTGGAACACGGCTTCGCGCTCCACGGCGAGTCTGAAGGGGACATTCCCTTCCCCTTCCAGCCTGCCTTGCAGATGAAAAAGGACAAGGTCATCCTGCTGAAAGAAAGCAGACATTTGGTGGCCTGTGCTATCTACCTGTGTCCAGCAGGTGAGCAGAGCCAGTCCTGTCAGATGCTCTACACCAAGAGAGCAGCTCCTCCATCAGGTCAACCCTCTTCTCCTCCTTCCATGCTACCTCAGGGATCTGCTGAAGACAGACATCCATCCACCGGGTCCCCTGCCTCGTCCTCCCCATCATCATCAAGCCTGCCCTCATCCTCGTCTCAAGAGGCAGATCTCAGTAAGCCCAGCTACATCAACTATAAACGCCTCCATTACTACCTCCCACAGCCAGGGGCAGCGAGACAGAGACAGGATCTTGAATATCGTTGTAATTTAGATGCTACAGATCTGAAGGGGAGGGAACAGAAGTTGCTCCCCGGTTGTCCACGTGATGGCCAGAGCTTGTGTGTGGAGGAGATGGAGCTGGATGTTGGTCGTGTTCTCTCTGTGTTGCTCCATGAAGATCCCCGGGACTACAAATTTGACTTTGTCATGATGGAAGTGTGTCCAGAGACCGACACAGTTTTGATCGGCATTGGCCTGTATTGGGAAAGTGAGGAGCGCAACATGAGGGTCAGCTGGGACCTCGGCACAGGGCTGTGCAGTGTCATTGGGGTCAGTGACCTCACAAAACAGGTCCCTGACAACAATCGTCGCTAT
This sequence comes from Nannobrachium achirus, assembly GCF_963921795.1. Lineage (NCBI taxonomy): Eukaryota > Metazoa > Chordata > Actinopteri > Myctophiformes > Myctophidae > Nannobrachium > Nannobrachium achirus. Next base: position 5,105,954 of record NC_137822.1, on the reverse strand, counting down.
GGTCTTGGCCCTGGTCTCCCTGTCAGGTCTCACAGGAAGTCCTGTGTGGACACAGTGATGGAGTGTTCTGTTCCAGAGAGCAGCTCTCACCACGTCAATGTCCTGAATGTAGATGAGGATCTGCCCAACACAGTGTTGGCAGACAATGAGCGATGCACCTGGGTGACAACAATATGACACATGCCTTATCGGTCACAAATAGATTTTTTCTTTTTGAATAAAAATACAAAGAGCACACATAGCCTCATCTTTAATGTTGAGCGCACAGCTTAATCTGAGCATACCTGCTGTTTCTCATTTTGATACCCTTTGATACTTTTGAGATTTGAAGATTTAGATTGCTTTTTGTTTTAGTTTTGTTTTCTTTTATACATAATAGGCATGTTAAGAAACACTGCTCTGTAGATATATGAAGATAGATATATGTTAAAAGGAAGCAATAAACAAGCAACTAAACTGAATACAAAAACATTTCTGTTCCATTCATTCAGGCAGGTATAGCCTATATGAAAAGATGTATTATTTCCAAGTGTGAATATTGCCATGTTATCGTTTCTGAACACTGATGTAAATCATTTTCCCCAGCTGTGAGTCAGCCAAATGGGATGTAAATTCCTTGTTTAAAAGAAATTCCTGCTGTTTGCAAAATAAAAATGTTCTTGAATAATGTCTCCATTATGTCTTTACAGTGAGCTCTTTTTAGTTTGGGCTAAAAACGGCCACAGTCACTAGTCCATGTCATCACTAAACCATTTTTGTGGATTTTTTAGCCCAAGGAGTGTTTTTAGTGCAAAACAAATGCTTGCAATGGATTCAGAATCATGAAAAACCCAGGCCTATGCTACACAAATCCGGACCTTTCTTTGTGCAATTTCGGGGTGGTTAAACCGAATAAACAAGTGAAGATTAAGGCCTAGGCCAGACGAAGCTGGATATTTCATATATCCTGGTTTTTCAGATATCCACATAGAAAAATATATAGGTCCACATGACAGTGACAGATATCCGGGTAACATGTCTACACGGATCCAGTGAATCGGATATTTTTCAATGTCTTCACTTATTTATCCGGTTTAAAAAATGTCCAGTTTCGCAGCCGAAATATCCAGTTTTGTGTGGCTGCAAGCCCCAACCGCACAAAAAAATGTCTAGCTTCAGAAATATCCAGCTCTGTGTAGCCGGCACCTTTTACAAAAGATTCCCAGTGGATCTGTGTAGTGGATTTTTTTAGACCTAGATTTTGTTGTGTGGACCTAGATATTTTTCTATGCGGATACACGAAAACCAGAGTTTAGAAAAAGATCCAGATTTATTAGTGTAGCCTTGATCTTAGACCCTAGGCAACCTTAGGCACAGGTGCCAACATTGGCACAGGGGAAGGTGATCACTGGCACACTGGCAGATGTGTTTGAGAGAGGGTTTTTCTCAAAAAGTGAAGTAAATTAAATTGAGTCTATATACAAATTATCCTGCACGCAATTCTACTTTCATTCAAACTGATAACACTGACTGGGGAGGGAGTCTGGGAGATAGGTGGGTTATTGCTCACTAAGTCTAATGACCATTACATCCTAAAAAAGAAATATTACAAAAGAGGATGGAGAAAAACAAAAATGGTATATCAATAGCCTATTTTATTTTGATGTGGTCATAATTATACTTATTGTTGATTGTTGATGACACACCGACTAACAAGTAAATGATACATGGCACTTCATATCAAAAAGGTTGCGGGCCCCTGCTGTAGGCAGAATAGAATAGTAGCAGTGTATATTAAGTGAAGGGATTGATTGTATTAATATCCATCCTCTGACTATAGAGCATCGCAGTGGGCGTGGTTTTCTGGGGTCACTTAATATTCCCCATTCATTTTCGCCATAGACTTTTACAAAAATATTTATAACAATTATGTTAAGACTCGAACCGAGCCATCCAGGATGGAGGTGAATCATGACCATACAACCTTTTTTTCTATGAAAAGAACATTTTGAAAATCGCTAAACAAAGGGTAGTTATTAAATGTAGTATATCAAATAATGTAATATTAAAATATGTTTTCACATAGGATCAAAGGTTATATGATCATGATTCACCTCCATCCTGGATGGCTCGGTTCGAGGCTTAACATAATTGTTATAAATATTTTTGTAAAAGTCTATGGCGAAAATGAATGGGGAATATTAAGTGACCCCAGGCATCCACTTCCGCTGCGATGCTCTATTTACAAGCCTAATATCATGTGGGAGAATATGTACTTGCTATTGCATGATTGAACCAGCAGATGGCTCTCCAGTGCCATTTGTAATGATTTGTTGTATCTAAGTCACTCACTGTTTTTATTTACAGAGACAATAAATACAGCTGTCAATTGTAAATGTGTAAAATGGCTTATGCTATTTCTGGTGATAAGTAATATTATTTAACTAGATTATATTGTTGCTGTCTGGCTTGCTGGGGTGGTGGTGGTGGTGGTGGTGATATGAGGGGGGGAATAAACAAAGTTGTTTTGTACGTTAAATGCTCCTTTCCACGTGAAATAAACCGATTACAATAAATGGATGTTCAATTATTAGAATATAATAAATAATAGTGGAAACAGAGGAGAGCTTTGTCACATTTTTAGCAATAGAATATATTATGTAAAAGTAAAAACACAATGTAATAGAGAATGTGTTCTTGCTATCCAACACACATATAGCGCGAATGTGGGCTTTTTGACCCTCATCCCCTGCAGTGACGTCAATTTACGGCACAAGTGGTGAAACAAAATGGCGACCGTGAGTATGTGCCAGCCGCAAGTCGGAGGATTTAACTTCGAAAACTGCAAGAGGTGAGGCTTTCTGGAGTCAACAAACACTCTCATATCACAGTTATGACGTTAATAAATGCCGCTGGGTGTCTCGGCCGGTCGAGTTGATTCGATAAGTTGATGTTTTGATGATGTCCACTAACACGGCACGCCGCCGCCTCCACTGAATGACTCAGTCCTTTGTAGCCGAGGGCCGCTAATGTTCATAATTATGTATATTCATCGCTTATATAAGTAGTTATATTTAACTTTTAAACACTTTAAACCTGGCGTCAATACTTTGGGTTGAGTCATTATAGGCGGAAGTGTTCAAAAACAGTGGAAACGCAGATCATCAAAACGGAGAAAGTAGCTAGCAGTCAGATCTGTGTGGTTGGGTTTCATTGATTGAATACTGTATTAGCACTAGCAGGTTGCAATAAAAAAAATCACAGGAAAGTACAGTTCAATACAAGGTCTGATAAGATAGGTTTAAACCCAAGGTCTATGGCTAAGGCTTGTTTGTTGTTTCCATTGTGGTTGTAGACTTGCAATTTATTTTGCTGCACGAGTGACACTGCCTTCTTCCTGAAGCCACAACATCGCCAATAGAATAGCACTTTTGTCCCAGGGTCAGGGACCCCCATCAGTCCCCTATACAAGATTTAACGTTGTTTAAATGTTATCCTTTTTTTAAATGGCAAATCTACAAGCTCAAAACGCATCACAGGTCAGCACAACATGTTCTGAGCTTGTAGATTGTCTATTTTCAAATGGCAGATTTAAACTAAAGTGGTTAAACTTTTGCTGGGGACCCCCTCAAGGACCCCATGGGGTCTCCAGTAACATTGCCGACTATATTACATTGATTCTTCGACTCATATTGTGTGCGTTCACTTTGCTAGTTGTCTTTTCTCTGTCATGTTACAGTTGTTTGAAATGTAGATTTTGTGTTGATTTGGAGATGAAACGTGGACAAAATAAATAAATAAAAACATAATCTGGCAGCGGTAAAAGTTGAACTACACTGACAGAAGTGCCTTCTATTTTCAGAAATGCTGTTTTGGAAGCAGATGTCACCAAGGTGGGGTGCAGCTTGCCTGCTGCTCGCAAAACAGGCACCACTATCTGTGGAATAGTTTTCAAGGTAAAGTATATTTAACCAAGCAAGCACTGATCCTCATTCCTTTCCCTGTCATCTCAGTGACGGGGAATAATACATTGTATATTATATTTGATAATTGGTATCTATATTTATAGTTTTTTTGGTCATATCTCCTGTGCAATTTAATTTCTTTACAAAGTGTTAAAGCCACACAATCGTTAATCGTAATTATTTTCTATGACAATTAATGTTATGTTACGTTTTATTTATTTGACATGGACATCACAATCACATTGGACGAACCAGATGCATTGATTAAGTGATTATAGCACAAGTGCTAATTCTCATCACCTGTCCACAGGAGGCTTTTCTATATTACAATAATCAAATCTTAACACTCAGTCATGCACAGTAAACATTACTAATCTAAAACCCAATCAAGTACAAAAACAACTAGTCTAAAACCCAATCAAGTACAAACAATTATAATATGCGATCAATCAAGTAAATCGTCACAATGGTGACAGCCAGCCCTACTCGGTGCATTTCTCTAACCACGGTCTTTGTCCTTTCCCTCGGGCAGGATGGCATCGTGCTCGGTGCGGACACCCGGGCCACAGAGGGCATGATAGTGGCAGACAAGAACTGCTCCAAGATCCACTACATCTCCCCCAACATTTAGTAAGTGCTCCTAAGTCTGTCTGTCTGTTGGGACATATCTACCACTTTGGTGTGAATACATTGACAGAAAGAAATCGAAGGTAAAATGCAAGCCATACATAATTGTGCTTGCGCCGTTTTTGACACTGCTGCAAAAAACACAAGTTATTGTACCATGTTTTTATTTTACACATCCAGCCCATATCTAACAGGACTTGATATGGGAATGCCCATATATATGGAGCCTAGGCTACATCGGCCACATACCACACTAACAGATTCCATATGGGCAAGACAGATGGCCAAGACAGCCCTTATCTGTGGCTGGTTCTACAGACATCTCCATGTATGGGAAAAAAAGGGGATTGTATGATGTCAGATGTCATAGACATCATAGGACTTTCACATAACAAATAACTAAGTAAGCATGTTTGGGCTCTTGCAGCATATCTCCATATACAGTACATGGGTCTCCATATATGGGTAACTGGTCCGATATACATCACTGGCCAGATGGCCAAGATATGGCGCGACCTTGCCCCTTTAGGGCGAGGTCGCTTGTCGCCCTGAGGTGTCTTACTAGTATTACTATTCTTACTTATTGTGTTAGCTTAATGTGTTACATAAATTCACACCAACATTTTGCTGTTTGTAGTTGCATAAGTTCAAGACAAATACAACAAAAGTGTGTTTCTTTTAGCTGCTGCGGAGCGGGAACGGCTGCAGACACGGAGATGACAACGCAGATCATCTCCTCCAACCTGGAGCTGCATGCTCTGTCCACAGGCCGTGTGCCCCGCGTGGCCACAGCCTGCCGCATGCTCAAACAGATGCTCTTCAGGTGAGCCTCAGTAGGGCTGATGTATTAGTTGGGTGATGATTAGCTCTGTTGTGATCTGCTGATTATGTAGTAATTGCGACAGGCTTGATCATCAGAGCACTGGATGGCCCAAAATCAGAAGGCTGAATTTGGGTGAATTTGGGGGTCCTTGACATGAACATGTTTGAGAAGCATTGGCATAAATCGCCTCTGTCTGGTGGAAACATTGTATGTCCACATTGGGGATGGCCACATTGAGAATCTTTCTTAACCGAAAACCGCAAAGCCTTATCGGTTAAATAACCGTTAAGGAATGTGATCAAAAATGCGCTATTTTAACGTTAAAAAAATGGGAAATACACCCGTTTTCCCCATAATAAAGTGCCATATTTACACATTAAAAACGATAAAACTAGGAGAAACAAGAATACCGGTACAAATGTTTTCTAAAAGAAATGTTTTTTGCAAAGAAACGTAATCAGTCGGTAATGTGACACGGCTGTCGCCTAACAGCAGCAGCGAGACGCTCGCACTTCACTCCAGGTAGATCGACCCTTTCCCCCGCTCCTTTGAGTTTGTTGTGTAGAGCGATAACTTCCAATCGTATGACTTTTGGAATGGTTAAAACATCGGCTAAGAAACGTGATGTCCATTTCATTAATTTTCTTCTCTCGCCCATGTTTTGTGTGTGCTGTTGCAGCAATCATTGCGGCTCTGAGCTTTGTGTTATTTTCGCATAGCCTACTCTGTAACCAAGACGGCTGATTTAGCGTTCCACTAGTCATCAACATGCAACATTAGAAAGTTGTGTTTTAAGCTCTTCTTAAACAGGATTCAATGTGCCGGGGTCTGTGCATTGACAGAGCATTTGTTTCCCGATGAACAAGTCAGCGTGTACGATTCCAAATCAAGCGTCGCAGACTCGCAGTTGCATGCATGGATGTGTGACTGCAGCGCGTATAGTTGATGAAGTTGATGTTGCATAGACATTGGTGTACAGGGCTTTTGGTGTGACACATGGGTTGCTTTTTTTTTTTTTTTATCGGTCACCATTAACAGTAACCGTTGGCCATCCCTAGTCCACATCACAAATTCCAAAGTTGCACATCTACAAGCTCAAAACACACCATGCCTCGGTTGGAGCTTGCTTTTGTGTGATGCTGTAGTATGATTGTGTATTAACAGGCTGTTATTACACAAAATAAAAAATGGAGATAAGACATTTCTGCCCGACAGCAACAAACTTATGTCCGGTGCGTGCGTGTTTGTGTTTGTCTAGGTACCAGGGATACATCGGAGCGGCTCTGGTTCTGGGCGGAGTGGACTGTAACGGCCCACACCTTTACAGCATCTACCCCCACGGATCCACTGACAAGCTACCCTACGTAACCATGGGTCAGTAAACTACACACACACACAATGGGAAATAATTATTTGAATTTGCCTACTGAATAAAAAACAGATTCCAATGAAAATAGATCCTGTCAGTCAAGCGGAATTGTACAATCAGTAAATAAATATGGATGGTGTGTGTGTGTGTGTGTGCCAAAAATATTTTTGTGTGTTCTCAGGCTCTGGCTCCCTGGCTGCGATGGCAGTGTTTGAAGATCGGTACAAGTCTGACATGGAGGTGAGTTTATTAACCCATTCAAAGCATCTGTGTGTGCAAAAATGCAATCATATTAAGTTAAAATGTTTGCTTCTGGGGATCCCTGGAATAAAATATTTTGAGATGTGGATAGGCAGCCATGTGTATAATTTTGGGGGTCCTTGACATGAAAAAGTTTGAGAACCACTGATACATATATGGCAACAAACCTCTTTCAGAAAACTGTTAGGATTTAGAAGACATTTTTAGAATCGACCTTAAGTATTAATGGGTAATGGATTAAGACCTGAGGCCGATTCCGATTCTATGAGCGCCTTCTAAATCAGTAGTTCGCACACTTTACAAATAACAAGATGTATGAGCTCGCAGCGCAGTACCAAGTGTCGCGCTGTGAGCTCATACATCTGCTATGTTGGCCAAACATCTGCTATTTGGTCCAAATCGACACGGGATGCTTTCCCGCTTTTAGAGGGTTCTACCAAGTTCAGTACTCTAGTAAATGTACTTCATTAATGTTCCGCCATTGGTTCTCAACGTTTTCTTTTCCTCCGCTCCCAGGAGGAGGACGCCAAGCGTCTGGTGCGTGACGCCATCGCAGCGGGCATCTTCAACGACCTGGGCTCAGGCAGCAACATCGACCTCTGTGTCATCACAAAGGGCAACGTCGACTACATCAGACCGCACGACATAGCCAACCAGAAGGGAGTCAGGTAAACAACTGTTTTCCCGAACAAAAAAATCATTGATTAATAATTTGTCCATGTTTTTGGCATGGGATCATAGGGCAAGTTCTAAAAGGAAAATCTACAACAGGGGTGCCCACACTTTTTTGACCTGAGATCTACTTTTAAAATGACTAGCGCAACATGATCTACTCATCCAAAATGTTTTAGCTGAGGGCCTGAGGGGGGCTTTGGAATAGCAGCACTGGCGTTACATTTTAAACAAACACACTTACTGTAAGGGGGAAATAAATGGAAAATACTGGGGGAAATGTCTTCATCCCATTCTGTATGGAAGTGGTCGGTTTTGGGGTTCTTTGTAATGCTACTGACTCTTGAACAAAGTATTGCATTGGAGGTTTGCATACTTTAAAAGCCATGAAGGGAGCTGACAGGCCCTTCTTGATGTCATATTATTATTTTTATACTTTTTATATATTATTATATATTTTTAGAGGCATGTCATGTGGTCTACCTGCACACCCTTGGTGATCTACTGGTAGATCACGATCTACCTTTTGGGCACCCCTGATCTACAAGCTCAAAACATGAACTTGTAGATAGCTATTTTCATAGTTTTTGCATGACACCTTGTGCTGAGGTTTGCACTGATTGATACCTTTTTATTTTTTAACTACTGCATTACATCTTAAATGATCACTTTATTTTAAAAACTAAAATTTAAAACATATCTTAACAGTTCTAACATTAATGTGCAGTTCTAAGTTGCGACAATTTGCATGATCTAAATTTGGAATGACTTTGTGCAATTATTGATTGCATTCTAATCACGTGTGGCCTTTGTATCTCGTGGCCCGTTTTTGTTTCAAGAATAAATGAGCTTCAAGTCTTGCAACAGTGAGTACCGTCGCAAAGTGCCTTTTCTGATGTGCAGAGTTTAGCCTACTGGCATTGTTTGATTACTAACCTAATCTAACCTCCAAAACATTTGGTTTGCTTTAACAATGTGTTGTTTCCTTAATACTATTAGGTCAGTTGAGATTTGTGATTTGCAATATGACAGAATGAAGGCGGGATCGTTATGATTTCAAAACATTGTAAAACAAATCAAATACTGATTTTTATCCTGTTCATTACTACTTAAATTGTCTTCAGTCCTAACATGTTTCAAGTATATTTCAGGAAACTGCTGGCATGATTTGCAATATTTTCATTGCAAATCTTATTGCTCAATTTCAACTTTGTTGTGTCTGTCACATGCTGAAAATAGAAGATCTGCTGTTTTCTCAAACAGCTCAAAACAAATCTGTTGAGCTTGTAGATCTGCTATTTGGTTATGTTTGGCATTCTGTGTGACGAAAAATCTTTTTGTTGTTGACTGCTGTTGGTCAAGGTCTGTTGAATTAGACTTATTAGAACCTGAAATTATCCATTAATGTGTTTATTTTTTCTTCTATTTAGAACTGGGGACTACAAATACAAGAAGGGAACCACCAAGGTGTTGAAGACGGATGTGATCAAGTTGGACCTGGAGGTGGTGGAGGAGACCGTACAGACCATGGACACTTCCTGAACCATCCGTCAAGTTTGGTTCCTCTCCTGAAATTCCTTCAGAATCATGTTCGTTTTGTTCACAAACAAAACGAATGGTTTTCAATACAGTTTTTGTTGCAACAGTTGTTCAATTTTGTGTTTGTCTTGTGAGATTTCTCAGCTTCTTGTTTTGTCCTCCTGTAGAAATGCTTTCAAATAAAAGTTAATACAATTTGGAGTCAATAAGAATTGTTGGTGTGCGATCTTTACCAGTGTTACGCTGTTAATCATTGTGTAAACTGATGGCCATGTATTATTGTTTTGTTGGGGGTGGGAGGGGCAAGACGATGCACAAAATGAATCAAATCGTTGGTAAATAGTGTATAGTTATTATAAAGTGCTACCCTACAGTTAACTTACAGTTAACTAATGGTCATAACATAAGTAGGTAAAGCTCTATATTGTGATGGGAATCATTGCTTTAGTCTTCAGTTATGGTCTCTTCAATAAACAATTGTCATTTACTGGTTGATCACATACAATCATCGATACTGATTTCCTGACTGTATGTCTGTATCATGGTCTGTATAGTATGTGACATCAGGCCTCACAGCCAACTGTGTAAGTAACCATTTATTCAAGTACTTTTTTTATATGGCTGATCTCCAAAATAACCAATCTAAAATGTCTCCTACAATGACATGCCCAAAACAGGGACTCCAGGGTGAAAGTGGTCAAATAAAGATGACATGTCAAGATTCAACTATGACTTGTAGGACTACTACATAGACTGAATAAAATAGAGCTTGATTCATAATAAGGCGTCAATGATGGACCCCCAAATTGACCTTGTTTTTTAAATGCAAACCTATTCCAATCCAAAAAATATAGGCACTCTACAAATGTCTAGAAATTTAGATTTTGACATTTTTCAAAAATAGATCTACAAGCTCAACACTCAATGTGGCACATTAATTGTGAGCTTGCAGATCGGTATAAAGTATAAAATGGGAATGGTTTGTTAAAGGGTTTAATTGTTAGCTGGATATCCCCTGGAACTCCCTCAAGGACCCCTGGTGGTCCCCGGAACCCACTTTGAGAACCACTGACTGCAGGTTTGTAGTGTGTTCAGCTTCAGCAGCAGATATTCCTAGTAGGGGGCCTAATACATAAAGTCATTGATATGCATGGATAACTGAATTGACATTCCGTGTTTGATCTATTGCAGAGGCTCTCAACCTTTCAACAAAACACTGCACTTAATAAACAAACATTCCTTCAGGAATATGGCAGGATTGGCAGCAAATTGTCAAACGGGAATCAGTGGAGTATGTCACTCTGCAGACCTCTGGATTATTTACAAAGTCTGCACTGCACATTGGAGGCGGAGCTACAGCTAGCTTCCCCTAGCATTGTAGCATTGCTAACAGAAGTCTATGGGAAACGCCATTGTAACGTTAGCATTGTAGCGCTAGCAATGCTAACGGGAGCAGCAAGAAGTTAGCCGCCGTTAGCATTGCTGCGAGTTAGCCTCGCGTAGCCAGGTTTACTCATCTGCGAAGATCATCTGAGTGTAAATAAAATAATCGTCATTAAACGCGTTGCCTTGGCTTGGTGATGTAACTTTAAACAACGCGGCACACCGTAACCATGGCAACGTTGTATGCAGAAAAGAACGCTGATTGGAGTTCTCGCTGTGACACGTCACGCGATGCCTCGATTGACCAATCAGAAACGACCGTCCGTGTCACTGCCACGTCAGGAGCCGTTAAAAGTCTCTCCGCACGGGTTACTGGACATTCAAATCTACGCAGCAGACACAGCATTCAGCAGAACATTCGAGAAGTTTCCAAACCCCGAGGACGTTCCAGATATTCCTGTTTCTTTTGAGACGACATCGCATCCATTGTTGGGACCTGTTTTTCCCGCTGAGCACCTGTGCGCCTCTTTGAAGCAAATCAGCGTTGTGTTTATGTCTTTGTTTTGTGAAAACGAGCTGCAGCCCTTGGAACCTGTGTGGTGGAAACCTAGACGTCTTCAAGCGAGGAGCTTTTGGCCACAGCGGCGCAGCGCACAACGTTTTTCATGTCAGAGACCGAGAACGCTTGCTGTCATTTATGTCATCCCCTATTTTCCAGACAGAAGATCCCCAGAAAACGCCATTCACGGTCTGTTTTACTGATAGTGCTCATAACATCCAGCCAACATGGATGTCAACGTCAACTGCAGCGTGTTGGACCAGTTCTACCGCTACCAGATGCCCCGTTTGATTGCCAAGGTTGAAGGCAAAGGGAATGGAATCAAGACGGTCATTGTCAACATGGTTAATGTTGCAAAGAAATTGAACAGGCCTCCAACATACCCAACCAAGTTTTTTGGTTGTGAACTCGGTGCTCAGACCCAGTTTGATGCGAAGAACGACCGCTACATTGTCAATGGCTCCCACGAGGCCAATAAGTTACAGGGCATGCTTGATGGGTTCATCCGAAAATTTGTGCTGTGTCCCAAGTGTGACAACCCTGAAACTGACCTGCGTGTCAATCCCAAGAAACAAACCATAGGCCACTCCTGTAAGGCCTGTGGATACCGCGGCATGCTTGACACCAGACACAAACTCTGCACCTTCATCCTCAAAAACCCGCCAGAGAAAGTTGACTGTGCATATGGATCAGCTTCTGTCAAGAAGGAAAAAGACAAGAAGAACCGCAAGAAGGACAAAAAGAACGGTTCTGGTAGCGGAGATGCAGGAGGCGATGACATTGTTGCTCCGAAAGCTGTGGATGGTGATGACGATGAAGACTGGATGGAGGAGACAACAGAGGAGGCACAGAGACGACGTATGGAGGAGATCAGTGACCACGCCAAGGTCCTCACCCTCAGTGAGGATCTGGAGAAACCCGTGGAGGAGAGGGTCAACTTGTTCTACAACTTTGTCAAACAAAAGAAGGAGAGTGGAACCATAGATGCTGCTGATAAGGTGATCTTGGCTGAGGCAGAGCGTCTGGACGTGAAGGCCATGGCACCTTTCAACCTCAGCGAGCTGCTCTTCGATGAGAAGAACATCAGAGTCCAGATCAAGAAGTACACGCGCCACTTCCTGCGATTCTGTCAAAACAACAAGGAGGCCCAAAAGAATCTACTGGAAGGGTTTAAATACCTGGTGAGCCTGCACCAGGCTCAGCTGCTGCCACGCGTTCACATCATCCTCAAAGACCTGTACGATGCAGACCTGCTGGAAGAAGACGTTATCTTCTCCTGGGCAGAGAAGGTTCCTAAGAAGCGCATCTCTAAGGAACTTGCCAAAGAGATCCAGGCCAAGGCTGCCCCGTTCGTCAAATGGCTGAAGGAGGCAGAGGAGGAAGATGATGATGAAAACATTGAGGTGGTGTATTCATCCTCTGCCAGAGAGCTGAAGGTCGAGACTGTGAAGCCAGACAAACCTGCGAAAGAAGAGGAAGACATCGATATTGATGCAATTTAAAAAGAAGACGAGTGACTAGGAAGAGATACTTTTCTTGCATTGTGGCTTTGACTCAAATCTTTACCTAAGTGGTTGGCCTTTTTTCCTTTATGGACCTCGTTCACAATGGGCATTGGCCCGTCCTGGAACTTTAAAATGTAAAATAAATGTACTTTTGTTAGATGTATAGAGAATATTACGACATTTACCTTGTATATCAGGCTTTTTCTTTTTGTACTTTTGTTAAATGTATTACGACACTCAATCACTGCATGGTTCAAGATCTTGTAATGTGAAATATGAATAAATAGAAACATTTGAATTGAAATGACTGTGTTCTTATTGACTAAATACTGTACGGGGGGCCGGAACAACCTCCTGAATAAATATTCAGCATTTGAGCAAACGTTGACCAAAATAACATTAGTTGCGACCGTAAGGTCGCAGTTTAGTATGAAAACCTCCACTGGCCGTCCGTCGGTCACACGTGCGGTCGACCGCACGTCACATGTGCGGTCGACGTGTGATGAGGTCACGATGAGTCACCTATGCCCAAATATAGATTTCTAGGTCAGATGGCCCATAGAGTTTGTGATGTCAAACCTAGCAACCCAATATAAACAAACCTGATGTCAGACCTGAAGTATCCTTTTATACCCATATATGGAGATACAGAGATCTCCATATATGGGCATATTAGAAAGCCCATATATGGGCATATACGGATGACATCAGGGATATCCATATATGGGCATAAAAGGGACAAGGGCTTACAGTTAAGAGATCTCCATATATGGGCATATCAGAAAGCCCATATATGTTCATATACTGATGACATCAGGAATATCCATATATGGGCATAAAAGGGACAAGGACTTACAGTTAAGAGATCTCCATATATGGGCATAAAGGGACAAGGACTGTTACAGTAGATATAGAGATGTCCATATATGGGCATAAATGAACAAGGACTGACAAACACTGAGATCTCCATATAACCTATGGGAATATAAGGGACGAGGACTGTCAGCTTGTAGACCTATTTTCTAAATATTGTTGTACATTAAAAACTTGAAATGGGTCGTTCTGCATAGTACTTGGGATTTGTTCACATAGAGTGTAATAATTGGTAAAACAAACTTTTGGCCTATTTGTGGAGATAAGCGACCGTTGGTCGCTTATCTCCACAAATAGGCCAAAAGTTTGTTTTACCAATTATTACACTCTATGTGAACAAATCCGATTAGGGAGTCTTACTGGTGTAGATTCTTGTGAAATAAGTAATGCAGATGTTTAACCATTATGTACGCTGCTCCCTCATTGGCCCTGCCTGTACCTGCCTTTGTATTAATGTGAAAATGTGTGCAAATCTTTGAATACATGTATTTTTTAAGCAAACATTTGTAACTCATATCGGGGGTCCTTCACATGAAAAGGTTTGAGCACCACTGACATAGGTTTTTCAATAAACCTTAGAAGGATTTGAAATATTCAAAGACTTGCACAAATCTTCACGATTTTTCAAAAATGGCAGATCTACAAGTTTGTTGCACCGAGCTTGTATATCTGCTATTTTTCAATAGTTAAAGCACGTAATAATGCGTTGCCAGTCTAAATGGGTTATACCCATATAAGAACATTCGTGGGGGGCCCGCAGTGAATCCTTGTACCCAGGGCCCAGAATTTGGTGCGACACCCCTGGATATGCCCATATATGGAGATCTCTGTATATGTCAATGTTTGTCCCTTTTATGCCCATCATAGACTGTACTATGGTCTACTATTTTCGGTGTGACCACCAGTAACCACTGGGTGTCGCCAAAACACCCAACATAGAACCCCACCGCCACGGGAACAAAAACGAAAACAAGGATACGTCAGTGACGTCACGGACTATCAGAGTAGTCGCGTCCTAGCCACGGCGACGTGGTAGTACGTGGCACTGTGTGACGTCATCGAAAGGAGTCCAAGCTTCAAGGTAAGTTCAGTCTCTCTTCCCAGTTTATCATCTTTACCTTGTTACAATAGGCTACAGTACAGTAGCACAGTACAGTACACTGTGTGTGTGTGTGTGTGTGTGTGTGTGTGTGTGTGTGTGTGTGTGTGTGTGTGTGTGTGTGTGTGTGTGTGTGTGAGCTAATGTGCTTTAACAACATACTCTGTGTGTGTGTGTGTGTGTGTGTGTGTGTGTGTGTGTGTGTGCGCGCGCGCGTGCGTGCGTGCTGTGCAGTCAGTGTAACATTTCATACTGAGCTAATGTGCTTTAACAACATACAGCTCTCTCTCTCTCTCTCTCTGTGTGTGTGTGTGTGTGTGTGTGTGTGTGTGTGTGTGTGTGTTGTAGACATTGTACACCACACATAGAAATCATTCATTAATTTCCTTTCATATAGTGGGGCTCCACAATGTACATAATTATGTACATATCATGACAATATCATGTTCAACATACGGTACATGTTGCATAATACAGCTGAACTGCAATAAATGCTGTATTCCTGAGTCCATTGCTGCATCAAAAGTAATCAACAGACTACTATAATACTATAAAAACAAACATTGGCCAAATTGTCAGATAATACAAGAAAGAGACTATGTAATTTAGGTAGCATTGTACATTTTTATGTTATAATTTGTTAGGAAGTTTTGACTGAATACTTGGTCTTGAAGTGCTTGGTCTACCTGTTTTCTTAGACTATTTCTTTCCATTTGATGTATTGATGTTGATGTACTGATGTATTACCTTTCTTATTGCTAGTCGCTCTGGATTAAGAGCGTCTGCTAAATGCTTAAATTGTAGCAATTTCCATTGTCTGGGTTGAGTGTTCTATCTCTGCAGCCAACTTAAGGCAGACAGCATTCAACATATATACTTGTTTACTTATCGTGAGTCATATCATCATCATCATCATCATCACACAATATGTATGTAATTGCATGACACATGTTTTCCCAATATCGTGCACAGACAGACGAGGACATGATTGGAAATATGTCCAAGTTAATTTCCTGTTGCAGTTCTTTGTAAACATCAGTAACTGACAGTTCCGCTGATAAAGGTGTGTGCAAAACGCACATGATACAATCTGAACACAATTTCTGTAGATGGTTGATGTCATACACTTTCTTAGAAAAGAAACCCAATGAAAGTTCACCTGGTTGGACGTAGCGCGTGGAAGGAACACGTCATTCCGACTAGTTCCTTTCCCCTCCATCAGGCACCAGGATTACTGCATGTTTTTTGTGAGGGTACCTAGTACTACCCTAGGACAGTGGTTCTCAACATTTTCAGGCCACGACCCCCAAAATAATCATATTTGAACTGGGGACCCCCCACCCTGATGAGCACTAAGAGTTTAGGCATTACATTTTGTATATCACGCTCTATTGCAAGGCGTTGTGAGCATGTAGATCTGCTATTTTCACTCTACCTCCAATATTTGACAATTTGGCCAATGTTTAATTTGTCATTGTAGAGGTAGGTATTAAAAAATCCTTAAAGTGTCACTTTAGAAATGTGTAGATACCCTCTATACACTTAAACCGTATGTTGGTTTGTTTACTGTTGAGTGAGAAAACATTAAGTTAATCATCTGGGGACCCCCCAAAATAATTTGGGAACCCCCCCCTGCGGGTCACGACCCACAGGTTGAGAACCACTGCACTAGGAGACACGGGGAGAACATGCAAACTCCACACAGAAAGGCCCTATTGCCAACCCCACCCAGTTCAAATATGCCTGAGAAGGTTGAGAACCACTGATCTATGTGACTCCTCCTCTACCCTTCTACCCAGGATCTGAACCCAGTTTTCTGTGCAAGGGCGGAACATTTGTACCATTGAGCTGACAGAGCCGGCCTGCTTGCTCAGCGGAGATACTACAGTGGGCTGACGCCATGATGGAGGAGAGCGGAATCGAGACCCCCCCACCCACCGCCCCGACCCCGCCCCCTGGTGCGGCGGCCACTGGGAGCGCCCCTCCGCTCGCCATGGGTGTGCACGGTAAAACATTCATCATGTCAAGGACAGTTTACAGTTACAGTTTACAGTTTAGGCATTTAGCAGACGCTTTTAATCCAAAGCGACTTACAATAAGCAGATACAAAAACATCACAAGATAATATGTCAGTACATCAACAGCAATATAACAAGTGCAAATGGATATCTATCTAGAAAAAAACGCAATATAATCAAAGTTCTAAAAAACCTAAAAACAAATGCTAACTATCTTCATGTATGGTCATTGATTTTCTGTAGTGCTAAGGGTTTAGGTGGAGTCTGAAGAGGTGAGTCTTCAGTCCACGGCGAAAGCTAGCGAGTGAGTCCGTTGTTCTAAGTGTGACAGGGAGTTTATTCCACAACTTGGGGGCCAGGAGGGCAAACTGTCTCGGACGAGTGGATTTTTGCCCTGGAGTTTTTTGCGAGGGTTCTGTCAGCCTCCCTGTGTTGGCTGATCTAAGTGAACGGGTGGGGGTGTAGGCGTTTATCAGGTCTTGGAGGTATGGAGGAGCCATACCTTTGGCTGCTTTGAAGGTCAGCATCAGTGTTTTGTATTCAGTGCGGGCCGCAACCGGGAGCCAGTGGAGGCTGCGGAGAAGGGGAGAGACATGTGAGAACTTAGGCTGGTTGAAGACCAGTCGTGCCGCGGCGTTTTGGATCAGTTGGAGAGGTTTAAGTGCACATGCCGGGAGACCAGTGAGGAGAGAGTTACAATAGTCTAGTTTTGATATGACAGATGTCTGAATGAGGAGCTGGGCTGCCTCCTGGGTGACCCCCACGGACCCCCATCTGAAAAGCTTGTGGCGCCATAAGAGCAGATTTGTGTTGTTGAGAAATGGATGTTTACACAGCCCATGACTTTAATGCTTTTTAAAATATATATTTATATAAATATTGGTCCATAACACGGTTTTATACAGGTTTTAGCCTAAACAATCACTCAGATATTTTTAGTTTCATGTTCTGTCTGTCTCTAATTCCAAGCTGTTTCAGATGTAATACCAAAATGCCCTTTGTTGGCAATGAGGCGAGTCAATCCATTCAAGCCAATCTAGTACCACTTTACCTCATGGTTCCACCTCATATATACAGTATATAGTCTCAATAGAATATAGCCTCCCAAAATGTTGAATAAGTAACGAACCTTGATATGAAAAAGGTTGAAAAATATAGAGCTATTTAACACTTATTTCAAACCAAAAACATCACTTGCCCTACCTTTAACTGTGTTGTGGATCTTGCCTTGTTTGACGGAATCCCTCCCTTTTTCTCTGTCCTAGATCTGTCCAGTACCCTGTCCTGTGACGTCACTGCTGTCTCTAACGTCCCCCCCTCTGTCTCCAGCCCTGTCCTGCCCGGCCACTTCGCGGCCTCCCCGCCCCCTATGCCCGGCGTCCAGTCTCTGTCCCCTCTCGCCCCCCCGCCCATCGCCACCGTCCCGCTCACGTCCCATCTCGTCTCCCCGTCCGTCGCCACCGGCCCCCACGCGGGGGGGCCACACGGCCCCTTCTCGGCCCTCTCCATCGGGGCCCCGCCCCCCAGCCTCGTCGCGTCCGCCCCTCCGACGGGGCCCCCCAAAACCTTCTCCATGAGCGCGGGGTACGACATCACCAGGGGGCACGCCGGGCGCACGCCACAGAGCCCGCTGATGCCCACCATCGCCAACCCAAGCCAAATGTCAGGTAAGAACGAACTCTTCTTTATTAGTGGGATTTGAACCAATTGCAGACCAGGGCACAGAGTCCATACACTTGGATGAACAGGCCTTTAAGGTAACAAAAGCCCCATTTCCACTGTAGGGCCAACCCAGAACTAGAACCATAACTTTCCAGAATCAAGAACTTTCAAGAACCTGTGAAGTTCCTGGACCAAGTTCTGCTTATGTTTCCATATAACCAGAACTAACCGGGAAGGTCCCTAAAAAAGAGCAGCAGCGCTGCTGGCCCCGCCCATAGGTTCCCAGAACTCAAGTTTAGTTCTACCTCAGGAGCAGGACCTAAAAAAGGTTCCAGGAACCTCGTCTGAAACCGGGCCGTACGCAATGGAAACAAAACCAGAACCAAAAAAATAGGTTCAGGTTCCTGAAAGTTCTGGTTCCTCCTTGCAGTGGAAAAGGGGCTAAACACATTTAAAATTGTATACTTTAATGGAACACTTCATCCATTTTCAAACATATCTTCTTTTTTTTTTTGCAATTCTTTATTTAGGAAAAAGTATGTACATCCTGTCACAAAATTCCATCTATATATATATATATAACATTGGTAGAGGATGATCTTGTTGCAGAATAAAACTCTTCCTAAAGTACCATCCATTTCTTTTCTTTTTTTACAATTCACACAAACAAAAAACATAAAAAAGGGAAAAAAAAAAGAAATATGAACTATTTACATTGAGGACAGGGAAAACCATATCTTCTTATAATTGGTCCTAACTAAAGCTCGTTATAAGATGACACCATTTTTTCTTTCTGTCTACAATTTTACAATTTAATTTAGCAGACGCTATCAATCCAGAGCTCTTTACAATAAGCAAGGTAATATATCAGTACATCAACATCAATACATCAAATGGAAAGAAATAGTAGGCAAATCAAAGAAAACAGGTAGACCAAGCACCTATTCATGGGTTGCATTTGTAGTCCTACACCAGCCATTTTGAGGACCAACACAGGTGTTTTGATTAACGTAGAACATTGGTTCTATGCCAATCAGACAAATTGAACACCTGTTGGTCCTCAATATGGCCGGTTTAGGACTACAAATGCAACCCATGAATTCAGTAAAAAACTTTCTAACACTCTGTAACACTCTTCCTAACACTCTGGGGCAAAGAACCGGTTCGGGTTCTTCCTCCCGCCTATGGGATGGCAACTTTCTTGGAACCTTGGTTGGTTCTTGCAAACCAGCCGCGAACCATCTTTTACGGTTCGGAACCAACTCTGTTCTCGGTGGAAAAGCTCACCTCTGGTTCATCCCATAGGCTGGAGAAAGAACCAGAACCGGTTCTTTGCCGGTGGAAAATGCCCCTCTGCGTCACTCTGTATGTATTTCAGAGGAGGGCTGTGGACAGTTCAGAAACCTGCCTAGTCTACCAGTGTCTATCTCAGCATGCCAACTTTCCAGTAAGAGAAAGGCTGTTGTCTTTTAGTTCGTGGAATCTCTTCGATGATGCCAACGGTAGGCATGTTTCTGAACGGTCACCAGCCTTAAACAGTATCACCTATGGCTTGTCCACTTGTCCAGCAGGCTTGGTGTCCAACCCGTTGACCCAGCAGCCGGTGATGTCCGGAGGTTTGGACAGCTCACCCATCACCTTCCCAGAGAACCCCGAAGACCCCAGGATCTCTGCGGACCCCAACACAGGGGGTGGAATCTGGGGCTTCATCAAGGTAAAAGCACAGCGTCGGCGCTTTCTGACTGTTTAACAAAAAGTAAAGTGTTGCTTAGTTATTGCTTACATCAGTGGTTCTCAACCTCTTCAGGCCGTGACCCCCAAAATAATCATATTTTAACTGGGGACCCCCCACCCTGATGAGCACTAAGAGTTGAGTCATTACATTGTGTATAACACGGTTCTATTGTGAAAATAGCAGATCTACATGCTCACAACGCCTCGTTTTGCAAGGCGTTGTGAGCATGTAGATCGGTTATTTTCACAATTTCTGCCTCTAATGATTGAACAATTTGGCCTATGTTTAATTTGTCATTTTAAAGGTATTAAAAAGTCCTTAAATTGTCACTTTAGAAATGTGCAAAATAGCCTCTATACACTTGAACTTAAACTATGTTGGTTTGTTTACTGTTGAGTGATAAGACAATGTTGCACATTAAGTTAATCATCTGGGGACCCCCAAAAATTATTTGAGAACCGCTGGCTTACATAATCGTCTCTGTTGGGTGGAAACCTCGTATGTCCAAAGCTGTTACTTTTCAGGATTCAAATGGAAGAATAGCCAAAGCAGCAGACAAAACACCACGAGTTAGAACATGGAGATAAGAGGTTTCTGCCTGTCAGCAACGATATCATCTGACATAATGTCACATGTGTATTGTGTGTGTTTGCAGGGTGTGGCAGGCAACCCCATGGTGAAGACAGTCCTGGACAAGACCAAGCACTCTGTAGAGTCCATGATCACCACCCTGGACCCTGGCATGGCCCCCTACATCAGTAAGTACCACCCTGGATTAGTGTTGTCGCGATTAACTCATTCCCTGCCAGGCCCGATAGTCCCGAGATTATTCCAATGTCTTTCCCCGCCAGGCCCGATAGTCCCGAGAATTTAAAAAAAAAAAAAAAAAAAAATCAAAAAACTTTTTTTTCAAAAAAAAATTTTGACCCCAAAAAATGGAGTAGGCATGATAGCAATCGCGAAATTGCATGTTTAACCCCCATAGCAACCCCATCTTTCAAGCATGGCAGCAATTTTGGCAGCCATCTTTGTTAAACATAGTGGCTGTTATCTCATGAATGCCTGAACGGATTTTCCAATGTGTTAATGTGACCAAAGAAATCGTGATTTACGATATTATCGCGATAATCCAAAATATCCCCAACATCCATTATCCTAGGGCGGAACATTTGCCAAAAAATTGCCGATCTACAAGCTCACAGCTTGTAGATCGGCTATTTTTTGTCAAAGAGATTTGGTAGAGACTGAAAAAAAAGACTGTATCAAGTACATGTACGTATATTGTAAGTACATTTTACCAATAGAGGGTTTAATGTTGCGGATATGCAGCTCTGCAAATAAAAGGTGAATTGATCCCAGTGCAGGACGATTTCACGATAAATAAAATCTCCACGATACGATTATCGTATATCACGATAAACGATAATATCCCCACATTGACTGGCATTGTGAGCTTATAGATCGGCTTATTCTCTGCACGACGGTACGTTTAAGATCAGGGTAACATTGTGACCGTGTGTTTCCAGAGTCCGGCGGCGACGTGGACATCGTGGTGACCTCGGACAAAGAGGCCGTGGTGGACGCCGTGAGGGCGGCGTTCCAGGAAGTGTTTGGCATGGCGATGGTGACGGGAGACCCCGGGGTGTCCAACATCGCCCCCCAACCTGTGGGCTACGCTGCCGGTGTCAAGGTACTGTATGTCACTGGTTCTCAACCTGTGGGTCCGGGACCATTATTTAGGGGGGTCCCCAGATGATTAGCTTAATGTGAAACGTTGTTTTCTCTCTCAACAGTAAACAAACCAACATACAGTGCAAGTGTATCTGCACATTTCCAAAGTGACGATTTAAGGACTTTTATGACCCTTTTAATACTTCTGAAATAAAAAATAAACATTCTCCATATTGTCAAATATTAGAGGCAGAATTTTTTTAAATAGCCGATCTACATGCTCACAACACCTCGTGTTGCAAGGTGGTGTGAGCATGTAGATCTGCTATTTTCACAATAGAACCATGTTAGGTCTTCATCAGGCAAATAATCTATTACTAGTAGTAGTCAGGGGTGTGCACAGTATTTGAGGGATTGAATGTCCCTGAGGAGTCTCAGAAGTAATGTTGGAGAACCCAGACCGGTCTCCGTTGGGCAGAATTGTCACCATGGACGTCCAGTTGTGCAATACCTGTTGTATCCGTCTGTCTGTGTCCCGTGTCACATGGTGTGCCGTGTCCAGGTCAGTCAGTGATGTCAGTCATCTCCAAATTTGGTCACTTGTTTCATCATGTCAGACAGACATTGTTTGGGCATTGTTTCAGCGTGCAGCTGTTACCATGGTGGCGACACTTTTTTGGGCACGTACCTTTTTGGCGAAGCCCGAACTGGCGAACAGGGGAAATGTCCCCTACCGTAGCGATCTGGCGAAAAAAAAAGGGGAAAAAAAAACCTTCTGCATATTTTTCGTCTTTTTCGTTTAATCCTTCTGGACATGGCGTTTATCGTGCACGTTATAAATATAACGATTGCATTCACCACGGCTTCGTAACTCTCTTCGCGGCCACTCGCGCCTGCGGCGCTCGGGGGCGAAGAGCAGGACCAAGGTCCGCTGGCCTTCGCGCCGCTTGCAGTGTCGTGGACAACCGAGCGGCTCCGCCTGGAGCTGCGGCGTCATTTACAATAACGCCACGGGCAACAGGCGAGACCAATGCGCAAGCACTCAATAACTACGAAAAATGCCTTAAAACAGAGCCATGTTTAAGACAATAAAACGATGACTGTTTTTTCGCCAGATCGCTACGGTAGGGGACATGATGGCTGCTTAGATAGTCATGACAGGTGCTCAGGGGCGATACAGTAGACGTAAAGTTTTTAGAAAAAGAACCTGCGATCCAATGGAACCTTTTACTGTATGTTGGAGCTGGACATATTCAATACCCACAGACATGCAATGTAAAGCGACAGGACTCTATCTATGCAAGACCACAAGGGCATTTAAGCATCTATACTGTATCATGTTGTTGGTCTTACATGAAATAATACCTTTGTTATTGAATGCTCTTCCCGCGTGTGTGGACTATAGAATTACTTGGTTTTGCAAGTCAAGTGACACCGTTGACAGTTTTAAAACTGCCTGGTTCCAGAGGGCTCAAACAGGAATGGGAGATGCTGTAGGAAGGGCTGTCACGATTATGACATTTTACATGACGATTAATTGTCACTCAAATAATTGCGATTAACGATTTAATTGTGTTTTTGTCGTTGACAATTACATTTCTGTTTGGCTTGTAGGCTTTGAAGTATTATAAAAAGAAATCGCACCTGGTATCAAACACAACACACATGCGTATCTCCTTGTACAGTATGTGTCGTTCTGTCCGTGACATCAGCTGTGGGTCTCTGCGTACTAACTATGACGTTAGTCTCGCGTGACATTAGTATCGTACTACGGACATGGGGACCTACACACAAAGCCACACAAAGGAGCGGTTAGCACTGTCAAAAACAAATTAATTACCTTGTGTAATCAGTTCCTTTTTGTACACCACCATATTTGGG
Source organism: Nannobrachium achirus (assembly GCF_963921795.1). NCBI lineage: Eukaryota > Metazoa > Chordata > Actinopteri > Myctophiformes > Myctophidae > Nannobrachium > Nannobrachium achirus. The sequence goes on along the minus strand of NC_137822.1, from coordinate 5,082,333 downwards.
CGCGGCTGACCCGCGATTCCGTATTTGGGCATGGCTCACTTGTTGTGACCTCATCGCGATGATGCAAGCATCACTGCCGGCTAGCTTATTATAACCGACAGGGTTCTCAGTAACCCATCAAAATATACCTTGCCTTCTGTAATGTGAAGCGCCACGCTTCGGGAGCCCACCTTAAGAGAACCAAACATCCGTCATGGCTGCCGCCGTAGTGAGCGCCATCGGCTCCAACCTGGCCAAGAACCTCAGAGAGATCCGTCTCCATCTGTGCCAGAGCTCCGCCGCCAGCCGGGGAGCCAGGAACTTTGTGGAACAGCACTATGTGGCCTTGAAGAGAGCCAATCCGGGGCTCCCCATCCTGATCAGGGAGTGTTCCGGAGTCCAGGCCAAACTCTGGGCGAGATACGACTTTGGGAAAGAAAGCAGCGTCGCGCTGGACAACATGACAGCAGAGCAGGTCGCCCGGGCAATACAGACGGCGGTCCAGTCCAAACCCTGACCTCAACGGACGGATTCTCTCCCCTGAACCCTTTGGGATTGATGTGACATTGTCTGTTGTACTTATTGTTAACCCATTTAGGCCTAATTATTGAATGCTTTAACCCAGGGGTAGGCAACCTTAGGCACGGGTGCCAACAATGGCACAGGGGAGGGTGATCACTGGCACACTGGCAGAAGTATGAGAGAGAGGATTTTTATATTAAAATCAAATATTCTTTCAAACATGGTCAATTAAATTAAAGTCACCTAATTTGCAGCAAAAAATTACATCCTGCACATCATTTTACATTCATTAACATTCTGAACTTGACATGGGGAGGGAGTCGGGGACATAGGTGGGTTATAATTGCTCTAATGATCATTATAACAATGTCCTGACAATAAAAATATGTCCAAATGTGTCATTAAAATGTATATATTGACATGGCACATTGACTATCTACAAAATAAAAACATGGCACTTCATTTCAAAAAGGTTGCTGACCCCTGCTTTAACCAGTCAAAAATAGCAGATCTACAAGCTCGTATACAAGCTTGTATATCTGCTATTTTTCAATAGTTAAAGCATAAAATAATGATACACAATAATGTGTACCCGTTCTGAATAAAATAATGATACACAATAATGTGTACCCGTTCTGAATAAAATAATGATACACAATAATGTGTACCCGTTCTGAATAAAATAATGATACACAATAATGTGTACCCGTTCTGAATAAAATAATGATACACAATAATGTGTACCCGTTCTGAATAAAATAATGATACACAATAATGTGTACCCGTTCTGAATAAACCCAGTTCACAGTACTAACCCTCGCCCCTCCCACAAATAATAATTTTCATTAAGCGACCCGTGAAGCTTAGCCAATGTGACCCTGGCCATGCATACATACAGACGCGGTACAAACAGACAAAGCCAGATGTAGGAGTGGTTAGCGAGTCGCCACTCAATTAATCTACCTTATACACAGCCTCATTACTTGTGCCAGCAGAGCACGCACATACTTGTCTGGCTGTGTATCTACGTAGGTAGGTAGCTGTGTCTTTAAGCCTGTAGCCCAATCAGGGACCAGCATTTCTGGCAACGTCATCATTAACAGCCAATGGGGGAACAGCATTCCTGGTTTTGACAGTGGTGATGTCACTGGCATCGCCAGTGGTGAGCGCACCTCATGGCGCTCTCTGCTGGCGCACCAGTAGGCCATACATGGCCTACTTGTGCACAAAGAGCAAGTTGGCACCTCGACAGAGTGCAGTTCTAGTTCACATACTGTAGGCGCTATGACCACTCAGCCTTTTTCTACTATGGAGAGCTGTACATATTTAGTGGCTGCAATCAGAACTTCGTTGATCTGCGGAAATGAATTCTCCTAGAAGAAGGTTAACGTCCACGGTGAAAGTCCCAGGTCCGGGTAGGACCTGTAGAGTAGGCTATATGTGCTGTTCTTTGGAGAATACACTACACCCCATAACCTTTTCACGGTAGACTTGTACAATACCGGTATATCTTGGTATGAAGACATTGATTATGCAAGCTTGCAGTTATACTGTACGGTCTGGATGGTATTATGTACGGTCTGGACTGAACAGGACTCCCGCAATCACGTGGGAACTGGCAACCATGACTACCCGATGTGAACATGCAAATGTTTCTCCAAAGTTTTTGATGATTTTATAACAATCAAATCAAATGCAGATCAGCTCTGTTCACATTCTTTCATTTTCATGTGAGAAAGACGTTGTGTGATTGTGAGTCCCGTTCCTGACAATCTTTGCTGCATGTCTCTCCCCGTCTCTCTCTCCCTGTTTCCTGTTTGTCTCTACTGTAAACTATAAAGCCGAAACCCTCCCCCCTCCCCTGTAAAAATAAAAAATACAATCACGTTGTTACGCGTTGTACAGGCTTGTAGATCTGCTTTTTTCAGAGCGCAACACCCACCATAAAATGACTTAAAATGACTAGTTCTTCTGGATCTCTTCTCCACTTGTCCCTCATTTTAGTCTAGTTCTCATTTATTTTCAAATTCAATGTCTAGTCTTAGTTTTAGTCATCATAGCTTTATTAGTGCGATTGGACTTTATTCCATCCATCTTCCATCCCCTCCTAGATAAACTGTTTTTTTTTTGTTTTTTTTTTGTTTTTTTTGCCACTTGTATTGTCCAAGTGGCATGCACTTGGACAATACAGTATGTCAAATCAACCGGCTTCATCGGGAATCGATTCCTTGCATTTTGCTAAAAGATAAATTATATTGTAGTTCAATTTATATACATGTATTCATGAATTCATTTTTGTACATGGACTTTAATTAAAAAAAATAAAAAAACTTTTCCCAAATATGGAGATGACTGACATAATACTGTAGATGTCTGACATCATAGACCACATGAGACTCACACAGTATGTCCATATATGGGCATTCCAAGATATGGGCTTAATATTGATGACATCAACAATCTCCATATATGGGCATGAAAGGGACTGACAGAGATCTCCATATATGGCCATTCATTTATTAGTGAATAAAATGTCCGCAATGACTTGAATGGGGAAAGTTCTTCGTCATAGTCAAGGAAATGAACAGTGGCTGTCAGTCTTGTAAGCTTGTCTTGCCGTTGCCTGTTGGTCCACAGGGAGCTCAGGAGCGCATCAACAGCCTGCGGAGGACCAACGCCATCCACGCCAAGCAGCCTGTGGTGTCTGTGGAGAACTTCATCGCAGAGCTCTTCCCTGACAAGTGAGCAGAAACGCACACAGCTTTCATTAACCCATTTAGCCTAAAATTATTGAATGCTTTAACCAGTGAAAAATAGCAGATATACAAGCTCACAGCGCGGCACCGAGTGCCGCGCTGCGAGCTTGTAGATCTGCTATTTTTGAAAAAGTCATGAAAATGTGTGCAAATCTTTGAATATATGTATTTTCAAAGCGAATGTTTGTAACTCAAATTTTGCTTCTGGGTGGTCCTTGGAACTACATATTTTGAAATGGGGGTCCGTGGCCAAATAAATATCATTTTGGGGGTCCTTCACATGAAAAGGTTTGAGAACCACTGACATAGTAGTCTCTCAAGAACAGACTAACTGAGCTCCAGTTAAGTGAAAAGGACCTTTTCTTTGACGATAGCTGGCCAGATTGCTGACAAAGAAACATAGGTTTTTCAAAAAATCTTAGGAGGATTCAAAAGACACTTATAGAATCGGGTCAAAATTCTAATTTTCACGATTTTTCAAAAATAGCAGATCTACAAGCTCGCAGCGCGGCACCGAGTGCCGCGCTGTGAGCTTGTATATCTGCCATTTTTTTATATTTAAAGCATAAAATATTGCGTCATAATGTGTTCAGGCCTAAATGGGTTAAAAGCACTAGGAAATAGGAACCTTACCTTGGGTTGTCTATAAGACTAGTGATTGCGACCGTCAGGTCGCAGTTACTATCAAAACCTCGACCAGCTGTCCGTCAGTCTGTCAGTCAGTTTGTCACACGTCACACTCTTGCCCTGCTCAACAATTCTCAATTCTCACATGACCCTCTTCTAGCGCCACCATGAGGCCGATTCTTGCAAAACACATTTATGGACACAGCTCCTACAATTTTTGCCCTAAAATCACGCAAATCGGTACATAGTATGTCTACACTCATGTCATCAACATGGATCTGTCCCATTTAGCGCCACCTGGACGATTTTTTAAAACACTTTTTGGACACTGCTCCTACACATTTTGCCCTAAAATCACGCTGCGACCCCCGATTAGGGAGTCTTACTGGTTCTCAATCTCAAATACAGTATTTTCATCTCGAGAATGAAAATGTTCAAACAATGGAAACAAGTCCCCAGGGTCTTTCTTGTGTTATCCTTTTAGCCTAAATGTCTGACTGTACCACGTGCTGTTTACATTTTTGACGAAAAAAAATAAAAAAGGTCAGACAGGTTTGGAAGGCCTTTGTACAAACGGCGTACAAGGTCTACGTTTCCCAAGCTTAGTACGTCCAAATCGGCGTTGTAAGTTGTTCTGTCTCCCTCCTCCCACACAGGTGGTTTGACATGGGCTGTTTGATCCTGGAGGATCCGGGCCTGGGCGTTTACATTGAGACCTTCACACAGACCACTGCTGTAGCCCTGGAATACATTCAACAGGTAAAATATCCACACAGACCACTGCTGTAGCCCTGGAATACATTCAACAGGTAAAATATCCACACAGACCAAGTGCTGTAGCATTGGAATACATTCATTAGGTACATACAGTATTCATACTCTACAGAGCAGTGTTTCCCCTATATGAATGAAGGAGTGGCGGGCCATCACGCCTTAACTGCCACGGTATGATTTTTTTTCTGTTTTCTTTTTCTTTTAAGTTTTTTGTAGTTTTTTTTTTAGCGCGGAATTTAATTTCACAATAAGGTGACGCTCATTCTCTCGGTTATTCACCGTTGGATGGAGATGTATAGCGCTCCTCGGCTAAACACTGTTGGACAGAGCAAAATAGCACGCAGTCTTACGCATCGAGCACCTGGCTTTGTGGGACGGACAGACGGACGGACATACACACAAAGCCAGAAGTAGAAGCGGTTAGCACCGCTCAAAAAATTTGAGTACTTTTCCTTCCACTGCTTTCATAGCAGTGTTGATTTTGTTGACTAAAACTATGACGAAAAATGTTTGTCGACTGCATTTGATGACTAAAACTAAGACTAAATATATTGACAATTTCGTCAAAATAAAACTAGACTCAAACGTTAGGGAGGGACTAGTGCTGAAGAGAGTCATTTTATGTTTGGTTGCTCTCAGGTGTTGCGAGCTGAAAATAGCAGATCTACACGCTCACAACGCGTCGCAGCGCGACGCGTTGTGAGCTTGTAGATCAGCTATTTTCAGGGCACACAACCAAGTGTAAAATCAGTCATTACGATGCCATCAAGGCCTGCCAAAATACATTTTAGTTGACTAAATCAACTGTAGATTTAGTTGCCTAAAATCTTATGATATTTAGTCGACAAAAATTAGACTAAAACTAAAACTTTTCAGGCGACTAAATTATGACAAAAATGAAATGTAATTTTATTCAAAAGACTATGACTAAAACAAAATCAGAATTTGCTGTCAAAAACAACACTGTTTCATAGTAGCACATCTCCACGTAGTTTTTGAGCGGTGGTCACAACACTCCTATACGTGGCGGTGTGTGTGGGTATGTATGTCTGTCTGTATGCGTGTCTGTAGCCTGCAGGACCTTTTATGACCACACATGTTAAGGGAGGGGCGCTGTTGTTCAGGATAGACCAGGCACACTCACACACAAACGTTCAGGTCAGGCCAGCTGCGCGCACGCACACACACACACACACACACACACACACACACACACACACACACACACACACACACACACACACACACACACACACACACACACACACACACACACACACACTCTCTCTCTCTCTCTCTCTCTCTATTGGTGAGCAAGTGTGGCTCGCTCACTCTCACTCACTCACTCACTCACTCAATTCAATTCAATTCAATTTAAAAATTCAATTCAATTCAAAAATTTAATTTAATTGAATTCAAACAAACACACACACACACACACACACACACACACACACACACACACACACACACACACAGGGGGAAGGGTGGGTCAGCAAGGTCCCCCCCCCCCCCCCCCCCCCAAAAAAAAAAACAAAAACACACACACAGGGGGCACACACACGCACGCACACACTCACTCACTCAGGCACACACTCTTTTCTTTTTTCTTTTTGTCTAGGCTCAGTCCATGACGCCGGCCGACTACAGCCTGCGCTGGTCGGGCCTGCAGGTGACGGTGGGCGAGGTGCTGGAGCGCAACCTGCCCAACGTGAGCCGGGCCGACTGGCAGCGCGCCATCACGGGCATGAGCCACGCGCAGATGGTGCGCAGCGCCGCCACGGCGCTGGCGGGCATGTACAAGCAGCAGCTGTCCTCCAGGGGGGGCCAGTGAGATAACGCTAAACCACGCTTTACATAATATGACGATGTTCGGATTGAAGCGGGGACGGGACGGGACGACGGGATCGCTCCCCCCCCCCCACGGTCAGCGTAATGAAAAAGCCAAATGCACATTTTTGTCGCAGAGGTGTTTAATTTGTGTCTTCGGAGCGATGAAGGCTTCAGGGCCTGACGTGAGTTGACCGCTTAAAGGTGGTGCAAGTGATATTGATTTGTGTTAAAATAAGTGTTGAATAGCTCTATATTCTGGTATTGATCGTTGCTATCGAGTGTTTGTTCAGTAACAGGGACAATGTTACCGGTTACTCTCCGTCAGTCCTATAGCAATGAGTACTCTCAGAAATATAGAACTATTTCAAACTTATTTGAACAGAGAAAATATATAACCTAAACCATGTTTAAGCCCTATAAAAAAATAAGAAAAATCTAAATTTGTCAAAGAATTGCAGATGTATAACCTCACAGAATTTTGCATTGTGAGCTTTTCGATAGGCTATTTTTTGGAGAATCTTTAAAAGATTCGTGAAATGTTTGGGACATGCCCAACGACATGCCCAAAATAGGGCTGTCGGAGTTAATGTGGTCAATTAAACCCATTTAGGCCTGAACACATTATGACGCAATATTTTATGCTTTAAATATAAAAAAACAGCAGATATACAAGCTCACAGCGCGGCACCGAGTGCCGCGCTGCGAGCTTGTAGATCTGCTATTTTTGAAAAATCGTGAAAATTAGAATTTTGACCCGATTCTATAAGTGTCTTGAAAAACCCTATGTTTCTGTGTCAGCAATCTGGCCAGCCATCGTCAAAGAAAAGGTCCTTTTCACTTAACTGGAGCTCAGTTAGTCTGTTCTTGAGAGACTACTATGTCAGTGTGCTCAAACCTTTTCATGTGAAGGACCCCCAAAATGATATTTATTTGGCCACGGACCCCCATTTCAAAATATCTAGTTCCAGGGACCACCCAGAAGCAAAATTTGAGTTAAACGTTCGCTTTGAAAATACATATATTCAAAGATTTGCACACATTTTCACGACTTTTTCAAAAATAGCAGATCTACAAGCTCGCAGCGCGGCACTCGGTGCCACGCTGTGAGCTTGTATATCTGCTATTTTTCACTGGTTAAAGCATTCAATAATTCTAGGCCTAAATGGGTTAAACGCCATCAGACACCAACATTGAGTTCATTCCTGCCAATACCCGAGCAAGCACAAAGACATCACTCGATAATTTATCTAAAACATGATAACATTTTGTGTGGTGGTGGAGAGTGATATCCTGAACAGTGCTGAGCGATTAACCCAAATGACACATTTTATTTTCGGTTGTCTAAACTGTGTTGTAAAGATCGGTTCAATTGTTAGGAAGATTAAGATCTGGTTCATGCTGTGTTCTCCGAGCTCTGTGTATGACATGCAGTGTGTACTATTGACTGTAGAGGGCAGTATAGGGATAGCATTTTGTAGAGTCTAGCTAGCCTGACAGAAATATAGTATTGTCACTGTTGGGTGGAAACCTTGTATGTCCAAAACGGTTGCTTTTAAGATAATGGAAAAAATATATATATTCTGTGTTCCAATGGATTCAATGTATAATTTAGTCACACGCTCTTGTTAATATTTTTTCTTTGGTCCAATATTTATTAAAACCCATAGACAGACTTAAACACTTTTCAACCTGGGCCTCTCTATGTTGACCTTGGCATTATCGGCAAAAACCTGAAACTCCCATGTAGCGAAAATACAATCTAGAGTAAGCTCTTTTTTTGCTACGTTTTTTTTGCTACTTTTACATGGCACTACGATGAAGCATAACAGGATATTAATCTAATCTATACAAAATATATTGTGTGTATATATATATATATATATATATATATATATAAATATCTATTAGTTTGGAAAGCTGTCAGTGCATTCATAACATAAAACCTACTCAACAACAGTGGAAAAACAGTAATCGCTCGGCACTGCAGCGCATCGCGGCCTGTAAAATATTGTATTATTAATTTGTCCAATATTTCCGTCATAAGGTAACTTTCTGTGCTAATGAATGCTGATTGCGTATGGAAGGACTGAAGGATTATTTTCCTCAGTTAATTGTAGCTGCGGTTGTTTTTATGTCTTGGTGTCATATGACATATCTCACTTTTAACTTATTTTGAAGTACCAACATTATCCTTGTATTTGGTGTCACATGTCTGTTTGCCAAACGTTTGTACCTTTCCGCCACTGAATAGTTAGAATGGCCTGAAGTGTGAGGTCGTTTTCTCGCAGTTATGAAGAAATGATATCTTGGAAATATGAGATATATTGTTTTTGTTTTGTTATTTGTTTAGTTTTTGTTGTTAATGGAAATCAGGAATTTATATCCCAGATTTTTTTTTTCCCAAGTTTTGGCTTCATATGAGAATTCTAAGGTTTTTGATTGTTTGTTTACTTGGAAGTCACAATCGCAGGGAAAACGACTCCCAATTCAGGCATTTTGAATGTCATTCCCAGGCAAATAGGCTTCCATACATTGATTTGGAAGGCAATGCATTTGTCCTGATTCACAGGGGTTGGCACTAACGGTTGTCTGATTGCCTGGGGCACGTAAAAAAAAGAAAGAAAAAGAAATACAAGTGGAGTTTACGTTCTGGTTGCCCAAACGGGCAAGTGACCTTTTGCTGGGTTGTTTTTCTTTGTTCCTACTATTCTCACATGAGGTATATCTGTCCATCAGAGTTGTTTTTCTTTGTTCCTACTATTCTCACATGAGGTATATCTGTCCATCAGAGTGCTCTCTCATTCTCTCTCCCTCTTACTCTGCTGGTTTTGTTGTTGTCCAGAACGGATATTGTGTCAAACTCCCAATGTCTCCTCCCAATGTTTGGTCCTCACTAATTTTCTGTTCACTCTGTCTCATAGGAGGGCTGTGGACAGTTCAGATACCTCACACTAATGACATCCTCAGTGCTAAAGTAATCTCCAACAAGATTTCAAACAAACCTTTTTTTTTTTTTTTTCCTTTTTTTTTCCTTTTTTAATTCAAGTATGGATTCTATTTCAGCATGCTAACTAACTTTCCAGCAAGAGAAAGACTAGTTTCTATTTGGGAGAGTATTTTTTGCAGGTCTTTAAGTCTGAGTATCAAAAAAAGCAACTGGGTTAAGCACCGTTGGTCCGACCAGTTTAACATTCACCAGGTTAGCATTCACCAGCGTCGGCAGGTTAGCATTTCACCAGGTTAGCATCCACCAGCGTTAGTTTTACTGAGGTTAGGGTGAAAGGTTAGATTTAGGTGTATCTCCGTCCCCTAGACTTTCGTCACCTCCGCGTAGCCAATCACAAGCTTCGGTCTGCCTTAACCCAGTTGCCTTTTTGATACACTCGGTCTGAACAACCTGCAAAAAACGCTCTCCCGTTTCTATTTAGCTTGAAATAGCCAACGATGATGTCACTGGTAGACGGGTCTCTGAACTGTCCACTGCAGACCGCCAATGAAACACAGAGGCTGCTACAGGCAGCTGCACATCCTGACCTATACCATAACAGTTGGTAAATAAATACCATTCTTCAGGGATAGATGCTCAAATGTATGTCCGACAAATGCCAGAGCCTATACTTTGTCATTGTTCTCTCAGATGTCTGTGTTTAATATAAAGAAAGAAAGAAAGCTTGTGCAGCTCTTTACTCCTAAATGTGCCTTTAATACGCAAGTAAAATACTTTTCATACTGCTTTGTGTTGTGTTATTGACTTCACACACATGCTTTTACACTAAATGATGGTGGTGCTTGTCAAATAGTTTCAGCACTGTTTTTAACCACTTAAACACTACCTTCTTCATTGACAGGAGGGGCACGTACCTTTTTGGCGAAGCCCGAACTGGCGAACAGGGGAAATGTCCCCTACCGTAGCGATCTGGCGGGAAAAAAAGGGAAAAAAAAAACCTTCTGCATATTTTTCGTCTTTTTCGTTTAATCCTTCTGGACAGGGCGTTTATCGTGCGCTTGCCCAGGCCTTACGGCCTGGGCATAAATATAACGATTGCATTCACCACGGCTTCGTACCTGCGGCGCTCGGGGGAGAAGAGCAGGACCAAGGTCCGCTGGCCTTCGCGCCGCTTGCAGTGTCGTGGACAACCGAGCGGCTCCGCCTGGAGCTGCGGCGTCATTTACAATAACGCCACGGGCAACAGGCGAGACCAATGCGCAAGCACTCAATAACTACGAAAAATGCCTTAAAACAGAGCCATGTTTAAGACAATAAAACGATGACCGTTTTTTCGCCAGATCGCTACGGTAGGGGACATTTCCCCTGTTCGCCAGTTCGGGCTTCGCCAGATCGGGACTTTCCCGACAGGAGTACCCCAAATACATGTTCACTTGGGTTCATTTGAGAACCGGTGGCTTATACTGTAGTAGGCTACTGTATGTTTCTGCCTGCTTGTAAATGGCAGATTTGATGATAAAAGGCGCTGTGATGCAACGCGTTCTGGCCTTATGTAGATTTTCTATTTTCAGTGATTGTTCACCCTCGTAACACAGAACACAATGGTAACACAAGGGGTTTATGTAGTTAATTCAGCTTTGTTGAATATGGCCAAAATGATGGTTTGTTGTCACTATGCAACAAAGTTCCGCTTGATGCCAGAAACACGTTTGTTTAAAGGCCATGACAACAAAGTAAACACAAGTGACTGGCGGTTGGCCAGTCATATATTATGTCAAAGACCAGTGGTTCACAAAAACAATCATGTCAAGGACTAAATGTTTGTCCACAGACACCCATCTGAAAAGCTGTTATGCCAGGTAGCATCACAAAAGAAGAAAACAGGGTTGAGGTTAACTGATCGCGATGCTATATTAACTGATTTGATGGGGACCCCCTCAAGGACTACTGTCATAGATGACATACCCTACATCACAGACTTGTCACGTGATCCGGCCTGTTATTAGACCCTTCTTGTTGAGAAGCATTTCAAGTGTGTGTGACACACAGAGTGGCTTCAGGTTTAATCCCAGTGAGATTAAAATCTCTTTACAAGTGAGAGAGTTGTAGGAAGATGCAACAGTAAACAGTTAGAACACAACGGATAACGATCATCATAGCATAGATACTGCCTGGTTGCTTCGGGGGGGGGGGGGGGGGGGGGGGGCATTCATGTTTATGGGTCATGTTTTATCCCTGTATTTAGAGCTTGTAGATCAGCTGTTTTTCAATAGCTGAAATGTAAAGAAATTGCTTAAACTAAAGGATTAGTTTACCCCCAAATCACCCCCCTATCGATTACGCACCTCATGGAGACATGAATTAATTTTATGGGTCATGTTTTATCCCTGTATTTAGAGCTTGTAGATCAGCTGTTTTTCAATAGCTGAAATGTAAAGAAATTGCTTAAACTAAAGGATTAGTTTACCCCCAAATCACCCCCCTATCGATTATGCACCTCATGGAGACATGAATTAATGGATATTGTTTTTGTTGCATTCCTAAGCCAATAATAGGCCATAATTGGCAAGAAATTGGCCCATACTTTCTCCCTTCACAGGTGCTACCAATGATACTGATGAAGGCTCTGTTCCATTTAGTGTAGCACAGTAATTCTCAAACTTTTGAATTTCAAGGACCCCCATAACTCTGAGAGTGTACACATGGAACCAAACGTGGACTCCGTAAGGGTGTACAAATGGATCCATTTGGATCTATTTGTACACTCTCAGAGTTAGACACCCATAAGCGGGCATTTGGAACAGCCTCAAGGAACCATGAGGGTCCCTGGACCCCACTTTGAGACCAAGTGGCTTGGCAGAGTGTTTCCAATGAGCCAACATGCACAATATCAGCACCCTGACTCTGTTTGACCAGAATGGAATAATCAGTATCATTGGTAACACCTGTGAAGGAAGTAAGGAAGGGGCCCAATGTATTGGCTGCTGTAGTGTTGTTGTATAGAGCCTATTTGATTACAACCAGTCATTCCATTAGGATACATTAGGGTCTTTAAATTATTGGCTCAGAAATGCAACCAAAACAAAGAAATATCCAGCAGTTCAAGTCTGCATGGGGTGAGTAATCGATAGAAAAGAATGTTATTTTGGGGGACAACTACTCCTTTAATACAGTATGTTTTGTAATAGTAATAATCTGAATTAAATGGTCAAAGTTGTCAAATATTTGTTGTAAAAAACATATACTGTAATACCAGTAAGACTCCCTAAATCGGGAGATAAACAACCGTCAGGTCACATACACAAACTTTGGAAGGCAATGGTAGCCAATCAGGAGGGAATATGGGAAATGGGACAGATCCATGTTGATGACATGACTGTAGAGATACTGCACTTTCCGTGATTTTAGGGCAAAATCTGTAGGAGCAGTGTCCAAAAATGTGTTTTAAAAAAAATCGTCCAGATGGTGGCGCTAGATGGGACAGATGCATTTTGATGACATGACTGTAGAGATACTGTGTACCGCTTTGCGTGATTTTAGGGCAAAATCTGAAGGAGCACTGTCCAAAAATGTGTCTTGCAAGAATCGGCCTCATGGTGGCGCTAGAAGAGGGCCATGTGAGATAGGGTGGGGGTTGTGGTTTGGCAGTCAAGGGGTGTGTGTGCAAAGTTTGGCATGGATCGGGGCAACGGTGGCGGAGATATGAGTAGGGGAAAAGTGTTACGTGTCACTTGACGGAGGGACGGACTGATCTGACTGATTGACTGACAGCCGGTCACAACAATGTTGGCCATTGAGATGTAGAGTCAAAGTATAAGTGATAAAGCAAAATGGAAATGCACAGATAAAGTAAAAAGTATAGGCCTACCTCAAAACTGTACTTGAGTAAAGGTATTAGCTGCATGCCAGTGTAAGATCTTGTGAGATGAGGCGGTCAGTGTGCTTGAAGCTGTCATAACATACAGGATGAAATCAGGAATGTATGGCACTTCCACCTGAATCCATGTTAACACCATCAAACTATGCGTGCCTATCAGCTATTGGTGCACTGACTACACAAACAAAATATAGGGCCTCATTTCCGGCCGCTGAACAAACGCAGTGAGAACGGAGCGCACTGCGGAGTCAGTGCATATCTGTTTCAAATGTTTTTTTATTTGAGCATGTCAATTACATGTCAGAAATATACAAAAGTACGGTATACCCAAAAATTGTGTACATGCAACAATGCATGCTCTTTTTTCTCTTTTTTTTCCACACACAAAATCAAAAAACAAATGTTATACATATGAGTCAGTGAGTCATCTCCACCAGGTCCGGGTCCAGGTTTACCCAGGACTGTTAGGACTGTTAGTGGTGTTGCAGGGACGTGCAGAGAATGTTAGAGAGGCAGGGGCTGAAATTAATTACAGGGCCTTTTGGTGAAAATATCGAAAATAGCTGACCTCCAATCTCACAACGTGTCGCAGCGCCACACTGAACACACACGCTGAACTAAGCATAATCAAGAGAGATGTGGCGTAACGGCATGGATTTCTACACAGAGAGGGCAATTCTTTCAACATAAGATGCTGCGGTCAAGTTCAGAAGAGTTTGGACAAGGCAATTCTCTTGAATGCTGCCTTCAGGTATGGCATGGAAAGAGGGCATTTGCATTTCTTTCACTATAGTAAAAACTGCATTCATGGTCTGGACAGGGCACCTTTTACCAGTGGTGCAATGGTGATTCAATGTTTGGGGGGGGGTCGCGAACTTCGCTCAACACCTACTATACAGGGCTATTGATATGAATATAGGCTTGTTTCTTTGTTAAAACAGTTGTTGAGGTGTGAACTTGGGGGGGTGCGAGACCCCGGCTCAGAAAAGATATGGGTCGTCAGGGGCGCGCGACCCAAGACTACTGCAACACTGCCTTTTACAGACGGATAAAAGGGCAGGGGCTCAAGCCCCCTTTGATTGTCTATATGTGCACGTGCCTGGTGTTGTGGCCTTGTGGGACCCCCAGTTTGGGAACGAACGACTGCCCTAAAGGCACAATATGACATTTCGGCCGTCATTTGGGGTCTCACCCTACCCTCACCCTAATCCTAGTGTTCAGTCACATAACCTATTGTTCTTGTTATGCATATTTCCCCCAACTCTGAAAATGTTTTGAGCAGTGCTCCTGGAAGGAGCTAAGCTCCAACATCTGGCTTTGTCCGGGATGAGAAGCATGGACTACATCTGGCCTACATCTTGGCACAAAGTGCGCCCAGTCGCCCTGGGTCACATTGGCCAAGCTTCGCGGTACCGATACGCTTAATGAAATGAAAACTCATAAATACCACCGCTCACTTCACACTAGATGTGAATAGTTTTTCTTCCTGCTCAACCAAAGGCCAAGTACCACTGCCCATAAAATGATGAAATTCCAAGCCTGGTTGTGAGTCTCTTTTTATTTCTAATCAATTCAAATCCATTACTCCAATTAACGGTTGCCCCCTGGCCCTGAACTGTCTGTGCTATCATTAGCGAACAACAGCATATGGCCTGAATTCAATCCGGCCTCCAGTCTGGACAATCTGTGCAGACTACAGTAAAGTGCTCACTGCTCAATGCATCTCAATTATAGAGGCTGTTTGGGGGCCTTTTAGTACCAGTATAATGTAACTGTACCTCCCCCATAACACACCCTCAAACACCCTTCTGTCATACTTCAAAACATCAATTGTTCATGAAACATACAGGCCCTCAGTTGTGGAACTATCTTATTTCTTCTTCAATATGTAGCCTGAAATGATTTAGTTCTAATTCACTTATTTATTCGTGTTAAATAAGCCAAACCAAATACTTGACATGAATAATGTTGCTAAAACTAAGATATCTGAGAGGTAATATACATTTTATATGCACAGATTTAAATACATTTTCCCATAAGGCGACTTCCGGCTAAGGTACCGGCCGACCGCCAGTACAGTACAGTGGAGTACAGTAGAGGCGCGCTGTGACGTCATCGTATCCTGTTTTAGCTTTTTTTGTCATAACAGCTTCAAATAAAATAGTTGATCTGCTTTCAGTCTCAACGCGTCTCTTGGCGACACGTTGAGAGCTTGTAGATCCACTATTTTTGCTATTTTAGAAATGGAGGTTATGGTAACTTATTTTTTGCCACTCCCCATGTCCTTCTGAAATGACAGCTGGGAAATGAACTATTTGTTAAATATTAGTGTTACGCGGTGCAGCAGAACAATGGGCTCTGATGTGTGATCTTCCAGCAGGCAGAATGCAGGTAGCAGGATGTGGGATTTGCGTTGAACGTCCTCTACTGTGTCACCAGAGGCGTCATTTGGGTATGGCAAGGTTTGGAAGCTGCTGCCATACCTTCATTACCTTGGCTATAGGGGGAAAAAAAATGTACTTCTTAAAATAAATTCATCATGCCTGTTGCTAAGGTATGGCTAACCTCGCCTCACCAGGCTTTCCTGAGAGAAAGCCTGGTATTCGTTTACTAAACAGGTCGTCTGATCCGGTCTAGACCGGATGATATCTTACGTCATTTTGTATTCAAAATGGACTACACTTTGGCCTGAACTACCGACTGGAATCAGTTTTATCCCAGTTAGCGCATGCGCAAAACCAGGTTAAAACTGATTCCAGTTGGTAGTTCCGGCCAAATTGTAGTCGTAGGACGTCATCCGCTCCCGACCGGATCAAAAGCCCGAAATTGGAAGCGATCCCAGGCTAAGGTATGGCAACATGACTGGTGTCTTGCACGCGCGCAAAGGCGCGCGTGCAAGACACCAGTCATGTTGCGCGCGTGCAAGACACCAGTCATGTTGCCATACCGTAGCTTTTGCTGAACCAACGCCACAGTGTGTCACTTCCTCTGGGAGTCGGTGCAGTGCAGCACCGGTCACAGTGACCTGTGTGACACAACGGTATAGTTGTGTGTGACCTCACGTCACTCAAGGCTTTCCACCCTCATGCAGCCATGTCGTCCTGTCAGGAAGTTCATCATCAACAGTCCTTACAGAACTGTCTTTTACAGCCTTCTCCGGAAACACAGGCATTTTGTTTGAGGCCCAGCCTATAACCTCGTCACCATGGCTTGGCTTTCCACCGCGTGCAAAATACAGAATTAAACCCGATTTAAACTTTGTGTTGTACGGTGGTAGGCCACACGCTGTGAGCTTGTAGGTCAGCTGTTTTTGACACACAACACCGCCGTACAACCAAGTACAGATCAGGCTGCAGTCTCTTATTTCTTGAGCAACGATTTTCAAACGCTTCCACCAACGTTGTAGACAAAGTGTTGGTCAAATCATCGGTACATCGCCGATGTACAAAAACCTGTCTCGGCATTGGACCCAAAAAGGCTGCCCCGAAGAGAATACCTTAGAAAAGGTCAAATGTCAAGGTCAAAACCTAGCTGTGACGTATCGGGTGGAAACATTATATATGTCCAAAATACGATACCTTTCAACAAATGGAAAAAAGAACCTGTGTTCCACTTTCAACATGGCAAACCTTATTTTGGGGGTCCCCAGATAAACTGATAGCTAGGACCTAAATGGACCCGTGGTCTAATACATATCAAACTGGAGTTTTGAACCTTTTTCATATCAAGGTCACTTATTTATTCGCCATTTGAGCCATGTAAAATGAAACCAAATGGACTGTGTACACTCAATAGTTAAAGAGAGTCGAAGAAGAGTCCATTTGGTTACCAACTCTCCACCATTTAGCATGGGGACCACCTGAAACTACCCTCAAGGACCACCGGTTGAGAACCACCTTGCACTAGAACATTCCCTGAAAGTTCACTTTTCCCTCGTCTTATAGTTGTGCTTCATGTTGGAGTCCCACTCAGCCGACACACTCAGTCAGCTGCGGGGCGAAGGTGTGTGAGTCATTGCTCTGTGCGGTAGCAGCAGTGGAGAGACGGTGTGTTGTTGAGCAGCCTTTCAGTTTCTCTAGAAATAGACCAATGTTGGTGTGTGAACGTCATGAGCAGGGGTGTCGCACCAAATTCTGGGCCAAAATTTGAGTTACTAATGTATGCTTAAAAAAATACATATATTCACACACATTTTCACAACTTTTCAAAAATAGCAGATCTATAAGCTCGCAGCGCGGCACTCGGTGCCGCGCTGTGAGCTTGTATATCTGCTAAAGTATAAAACAATTAAAGGCCCCTCCACCCTACAGGCCCTAGTAACTCAGTTCCACCCCTCCCCCCCCCCCCTTGTGACGCCCCTGGTCATGATGAGCACTGATGTCACTGCAATGCAGTGCAACGTGCAGTGAGTGTCAGGCCAGTGCTATCTCCATGGTCTGCCCATTGCAGTTCTTCCTTAGATCAGTGATACTCAAACTTTTTTCATTTCAAGGACCCCTCGCCGACCCCCAACAGTGTGATATGCATCAAGACACAGGAGGACCCCTATTTAATGCCAGGCTTGTTTAATGTACACTCTCCAACCTGGGGAGGGGTTCCAATTACACCAGAAGTGTATACATTAGCCAAGTGGTTCTCAAGTTTTGTCATGTCATGGACACCCAAATTGATTATGTATTTGGCCGTGGACCCCCTCCCCATTTTGTACCGGGGATCCCCAAAGGGGAAGATGCTGTGCGCTTGTAGATCGGCTAATTTTGTAGGGGGAGGGGAAGGGGGGGCGCAGAACAAAGTACAGAGCCAAAGGTCAAGCTTACATTGAGTTTAATGTCTAAAAAGCTACTTATCAAATCTCTCTAAAAGAAAATCACACCCAATGTGAAGTGAGCGGTGGTCGTGCTTGCATAACGTCTTCAATTGGTAATTGGTGATGTAATACAGGCTATACACACGTGACACACACACACATTGCTATGGCAAAACGCTGAGGAAAAAGACTAGGATAGTCTAGGATGTAATTGGTGATGTAATATGGCTACACACACACACACACACACACACACATATTGCTATGGCAAAACGCTGAGGAAAACACATTGCTATGGCAAAACGCTGAGGAAAGGTGGCTACAGAGAGTGGCTACAGATAATTGGTGATGTAATGTGATGTAATATGGCTACACACACACATATTGCTATGGCAAAACGCTGAGGAAAACACATTGCTAAAACGCTGAGGAAAGGTGGCTACAGATAGTGGCTACAGATAATTGGTGATGTAATGTGATGTAATATGGCTACGCACACACACATATTGCCATGACAAAACGCTGAGGAAAAGTGGCTACAGACACACGCACAGCCACTAGGAGCCACCGCTCAAAAAAGTTGAATCACAATTGTAAATAGTATAGTGTGCAGGGGTCCCTGCTTCATCTCTCTCTGTTCAGCCAAGGGGTCCTTCCTTGACCAGTAAAGTGGTTAAAAAGTTTGACCACTGTGGTAAGGTGTGGGTTTTGACTGACCCTGGCTCCAGTAAGTGTCACAGAGCTTTAAGCCCTGCCCTTTGTTGATTTGACACGGCTAGGTGACAGCGTTTAGCGGGGCGGAACGAGGGCACTTTCCTTTTGACATTTTGGAGCACTACAAACATCAGTGCCTATCTGCTCTACACGCTGCTGCTGCTGCTGCTGCTGCTGCAACCGTCAATATTGACGCCGGTCGTTAATGTTTACTGTAATTACAGTAATTTCATCACTCCCATGCTCTGGCTGTCAAGTCTAAATGCAGGCGGGGCCTGTGTGTGTGTGTGTGTGTGTGTGTGTGTGTGTGTGTGTGTGTGTGTGTGTGTGTTGAAGCTCACAACAAACACTCTAGCCTATTGGACAAAGGATATTGGCCACTGTGCTTGTATCACTACAGGCAACAAGGGAGGGGAGGGATTCGAGGGGTGGGGTGCTAGCGGTTGTGTGTGTGTGTGTGTGTGTGTGTGTGTGTGTGTGTGTGTGTGTGTGTGTGTGTGTGAGTGTGAGTGCGCGCGTGTGTGTGTGCGCGCGTGCGTGTGTGTGTCTTTCGTCAGACACCAACCATGCTTGAGTAAAGATGAAAAGTAAAACCACTCTTTCGCGTACAACTTATTCAAAATGTTACTTGAGAATAAAATGAAAGAATAAATACGAATTAAATAGCAAACCACCTACTAAATAAACAGTACACATGTAGTCATATCCTACGTGTTCATTTAAAGGTGCAGTTAATCATATTTCTTTAAAATAAGTGTTAAATTGCTCTATTTTGCTAAAGTAAACATTTTGTTCAGTAACACGGTTTCACCGTCTCTCCAATTCTTTTATAAACTGTTTATGATACCAATTTCATCCAAGATGAAGTAAAATAACTATATCTATATCTATATATACGGTAGGCCTATATAGGATACAAGATAAACAAGTGAAACCACAAAAAATAATGGACACAATTTAATTTATAAATTGAAACAGTATTTTGATCTTTGTTGTCTAATGAAAACATTCATTAGTAGGCCTATAAGAATAACAACAAAGACTGGGTCCATCGACGAAGGATCCCGTCAAGGGAGGCTCTTCAAGCACTCTTATGAAAAAACTGGGTCCATTTGGTTACAGAGAATGTATACAAATGAATACAGTAACTGTGAGGGTTTTAGTGTGTAGATGTTAGACCTTTAGCCCATGTGGTCTCAAACACTGAGTGGACCTGTGACCCACCGATCTAAAGTAACTAAGTACATTTACTCAAACACTCTACTCTAGTACAATTCGGAGGTATACTTTAAATTTGCTTGAGCATCTTAAAGTTTTATTAATGCACAGAATAATACAATTGTTAAAGGAGTAGTTCACCCCCAAAATGACTTTTTTTTTTCTATTGATTACTCATGCCATGGAGACTTGAGTTCAATCATACTTTTTGGTTTTTGTCGCATTCCTAAGACAATAATTAGATTTGAGTACATTTACCCCCATTGATTCCGGATGGTGGTAAAGTTGGGCTGGTGGTAAAGTTAGGCTATAGTAATCAAATTATTGTCTTAGGAATGCAATAAATACAACAAAATATAATTGAACTCAAGTCTCCATGGCATGAGAAATCAATAGAAAAAAAGTCATTTTGGGGGTGAACTATTACTCCTTTAAATTGGCCATTCTGCATAATGGGTATTTTTGGGGGGTATACTGTGATTATATTTTGATGCCTATACAGAGTATTTTTTTTTCCTGAAGTAAAACAAAATAGGCAGTAGAAGTCATTTCTTCCCCCCACAGACTCACAGGCAGATCACATGAGCACGGTGCATCTTGACGGTGCACGTCTCTTCACACGGCGCGGTGAGCTGCAAGCGTGATTACCTTTCTTGGGCTTTCAGAATGTGGTGTGTAAGTGTGGCTGGCTGCCGCTACACCTTGTGAGAATTTGAGCGACCTCCCCTGTATAGTCAAACATCTACCTGCTAGTCCTGCAAAGGGTCATCAATACACTACCGTACACAGACAAATGTGTCTGTGGCAAAGACTAGGCCTTGTTTGTGGCCAATGTTTGATTTTCTGTTTTACACACCATTATGTTCTCATTTTGAACATAACATAAGACCCAATTACTGAACGTCAAGTCTCCATGCAGGTTTTCTTCATATGACACTTATTTACTATGACTTATTTACTATGACACTATGGCACATTATGAGTCCATTAGTACTAGTGGTTCTCAAATGTTTTAATGTGCAAGGACCACCACTGTCAGAGTTACAGACTTGTTATGGTCATTCAGGGCTATCTTATGTGATTCTGGTAATATTATTGTCCTCCAAACCAAAAAAAATCAAACCTCGGTTCGAAGTGGAGCGGTGAATCTGTGTGTGTGTGTGTGTGTGTGTGTGTGTGTGTGTGTGTGTGTGTGTGTGTGTGTGTGTGTGTGTGTGTGTGTGTGTGTGTGTGTGTGTGTGTGTGTGTGTGTGTGTGTGTTTGTGCCTGCACAACAGCGCCCCTCCTTTAACTTGTGTGGCCACTCAAGGTATTGCCAGGCTACAGACATACCCAGCCAGCCAGCCAGCCAGCCAGCCAGCCAGCCACATAGCCAGCCAGCCAGCCACAGACATACCTGTCTTGGGAGCGCTTTCACCGCTCCAAAAACGAAAACAAGCCAACATGGACCTGTTGGCTAGCCTGTTACTATCACCGTGGTCTAGCTCTGTCTGCTCTCATCTGCTCTGGGGTTGTCAACTAACAATAGTATCAAAATTCAGTGTAGCCTAATAACACAGCCATTTCATCCTACAGCTCCAAGGCCTGATTCATACATATAGTTGCATGCAGGTGTTGTCGGACACCAAGATCTGTGGATCTGCAGTCTGCTATATGCCTACTTCCCACCCACACACAACACAACTAAGTTTATCTCAGACTGCTTTCACGCTAGCTGTGACAAAGGCACAGGCTACCAGTGATTTTCAATGGAAGCCACCAACATAAAGTGAGTTGGCTCCTTTTTTTTTTTTTTTTTCAGTGTTCCAATTATGCATCATTATGTTTTTTCCCCCTCCACCTTTTACTCTCCTTATCTCTCACCACATAGTTCCTGCATAGCGGACATAACAAAGCCTTGGGTGCTGCAGAGTCTGTCGTTCTAATCCATCGAGGTGCATCTTGCTTTGTTGGAGTTTCTACCAATACAGTTGGCCCGTGTTTGGGGGAGGGGAGCCGGGCAGGCAGGGTGATATTTATCACCTCTACAGGCGGGGATGGCACCTGTCAGCG
Source organism: Nannobrachium achirus (assembly GCF_963921795.1). NCBI lineage: Eukaryota > Metazoa > Chordata > Actinopteri > Myctophiformes > Myctophidae > Nannobrachium > Nannobrachium achirus. The sequence goes on along the minus strand of NC_137822.1, from coordinate 5,060,227 downwards.
AGGAGCATTGGGCGGGGGGAACAGGATGAAGGCTCCACGTCCTCCCGGTGGGGGCTCCTCGCTGGCAGGCACTTCCCCTCCCCTACTGCAGGGGTTTTCAACTGGTGGTCCGTGCGTGGACCACTGGTGGTCCGTGGAGGTGCATGCGGGCCCTGATCATGCATTCAGCAATATAGGAAGATTAATTGATTTATTTTCATTATTCTTTTATTTTGGAGAAACTTAGTAACAAAAGGAGATGAGCTCATTGCCATGTCCACAGACTCGAGAGTCCAGAGTCACATGAAGCACGGGCTTGTGAAGTTCTGGATGAGTTGTCAAGCAGAATTCCCAGAGTTTACAGTAAAAGCTTATACCTTTCATATCTACAGTGTACCGGTATCTCTGTGACAGTAGTAATTTCATGCTGGCATATACCTGAAGGATATGTTCAAGACAAGGTTTGAACCGGAAAATGGACCACATAGACCACCCATTAATTTTTTTTTTTTTTTTGGGGGGGGCTTTTTATGCCTTTATTGATAGGACAGTAGACTGACAGGAAATGGGGAGAGAGATGGGGAATGACATGTGGCAAAGGTCGTCCGGATCGGGAATTGAACCGGCGACGCCAGCAGGCATCTTAGCCTAGTATGTGGTATGCGCCTTGACCACCAGGCCAGCGGGCGCCCCCACCACCCATTAATCACGTCATGGTCCACTAGTGTTCCATGGACCACAAGTTGAGAAACAGTTCACTCAATGACCTGGTGACCTAAGTTGTAGCTGATAGCAGTTGTTGCTGGGAAGGAGGAGGAGAACTTCCACAGAAAAGGCTGTTAGAGTCTCAATTGTTAGCCACAGTCAGGGGTGTCACTCCAAGTTCTGGGCCCTGGGTACAAGGATTCACTGTGGGCCCCCCATGAACGTTAGCTATTGAAAAATAGCAGATATACAAGCTCACAGCGCGGCACTCGGTGCCGCGCTGCGAGCTTGTAGATCTGCTATTTTTGAAAAATTGTGAAAAATGTGTGCAAGAAACCTATATTTCCATGTCAGTGGCGCTCAAACTTTTTCACGTCAAGGACCCCCGAGATGATATGTATTTGGTCACGTACCCCCATCTCAAAGTATTTCGTTCCAGGGACCCCCCATAGTAGCAAAATTTGAGTTACAAATGTTCGCTTAAAAATGCATATATTCAAAGATTTGCACACATTTTCACTGCTTTTCAAAAATAGCAGATCTACAAGCTCACAGCGCGGCACTCGGTGCCGCGCTGTGAGCTTGTATATCTGCTATTTTTCAATAGCTAAAGTTACTAGGGCCCCTCCACCTTGGGCCCTATAGTAACTCAGTCTCACTTTCCTACCCCTTGTGACGCCCCTGGCCACAGTTATCATTATTAGGTAATGTGAGGGTGTGTCTGCTCACTCATACTTAAGTTACAAACAGTATATCAGGCTGGATTAAGAAATTCTCCAAAAATACTCACTCAAAAATGCTCTGCTCACTAGTGTAATATTAGTGTCATTATTTAAGAACATGTGTCCATGAGCAATTGGAGGGAAATTGGTCTTATAAAGGGTTATGTGTATTTGTGTTTTTATAACTATAGTCATACCTGGTTGTAAGCTGACTATAATGCATTTAGCAGCAGGAGCAGTTTTGCAGTCGCTGAATCGCACTGTTGTGAAGAAAAAAGAGTTGAGCCGGAAGGCAAAGCTCTCTGTCTTTCGAGCAATCTTCGTTCCCACTCTCACCTATGGTCATGAAGTGTGGGTCATGACCGAAAGTATAAGGTCTCGGGTACAAGCGGCCGAAATGAGTTTTTTCAGAAGGGTGGCTGGTATCTCCCTTAGAGATAGGGTGAGAAGTTCAATCACCCGAGAGAGACTTGGAGTAGAACCGCTGCTCCTTCACTTGGAAAGGAGCCAGCTTAGGTGGTTCGGGCATCTAGTACGGATGCCCCCCGAGCGCCTTCCTAGGAAGGTCCTCGATGCACGTCCCACTGGGAGGAGACCCCGTGGCAGACCAAAGACCAGATGGAAGGATTATATCTCCAGACTGGCCTGGGAACGTCTCGGTATACTCCCAGAGGGAGTGGAGGAAGTTGCGCAGGATAAGGAAATCTGGAAGTCTCAGTTGGAACTGTTACCCCCGCGACCCGATTCCGGATAAGCGGTTGAAGATGGATGGATGGATGGATGGATGGATGGATGCATAGCAACTGTTACCGTGCTGGGTTCACACAGTCAGTTGAAAACCCCTGCCCTACTGTACAAACAAGCACAGCGCGTCATGAGCTGTCCCATCTGTCCTATACTGTACCAGGCCCTCCAGGTGACCTTGACTCCTGTGCCATTTTAATAATTGGAATAGTATCTCATGTTATTTGAGTGAAATAGAAATAAACTAATAAAGCTTTCCTTTTTATTTACATACACACAAAAAGTGGTTTCAATGCAAAACAAATGCTTGCAATGAATTCAGAATCATGAAGAAAACCTAGTTTGACCCATCATAAGCTATGAGGTCAGATTTTTGTTTCTTCTTTTTCTTTTTTCTTCCTGTTTAAGGTTTCAGGCAGCCCAACTTTCAGCACAGTCACATATGTTCCCCCCTAGGGGAGATTTTATTTTTGGAGCGGTGAAAGCGCTCCCAATAGACAGGTATGTCCGTGGGTATGTCCGTGGGTGGGTGGGTGGGTGGCTGGCTGGCCGTGTCCGTAGCCTGGCAATACCTTGAGTGGCCACACACAACACACTAGTTAAAGGAGGGGCGCTGTTTTGTGCAGGCCAGGCACACTCACCACTCACTCACAGGCACAGTTTACAGTTTACAGTTTAGGCATTTAGCAAGCTGCTCAGATTCACCGCTCCACTTCGAACCGAGGTTTGATTTTTTATGTGATATTAGACTTTGACATAATTGTATCACTTGACTATAATTTATATATATGCTAATTGGGTTCCTGGATGAAAATGATTTGTCTATGATGAATAATGAAGGAGTAATGGTCTTTTAAGGAACTGGCGGTGGCCATTTTGAAAATTAGAATTTCTAGTGGTCAGATTTTGGTAAACTGGTTATTAAGTACACCTGATACTACAATAAACCACTGACCAACCTTTTGTTGCAATTTGTTTTGGGTCAAACCATATCTTCACCCGCTTATACTTCCTTCACAGGTGTTACCAATGACACTAATGAAGGCTCTGTCCATTCTGGTCAAACAGAGTCAGGGTGCTGATATTGTGCATGTTGGCTCACTGGAAACACCAGTGGGTCTCAAAGTGTGGTCCAGGTACGCTTATGGTTCCTTGAGGTGGTTCCAAAAGGCCCCTTTCGGGTGTGTAACTCTGGGAGTGTACAAATGGAACCAAATGGACCTGTAAGGGTCTGTTTTGGTTCCATTTGGTTCCATATTCAAACAAACTCTAGATGTGCAAGTTATACTAGTATTGTATTACCATACTCTAACATAAGCATGCATAACACATTCAGCTGAATGTGTTATCATTCAGCTTTAGACAGAGGCGTCAATTGGGTATGGCAAGCTATGGCAGCTGCCATACCTTTGCTACAGGGGGAAATGATAAAATGTACTTTTCGTCGTGCCTGTTGCTAAGGTATGGCAACATGACTGGTGTCTTGCACGCGCGCGAGGGCACGCGTGCAAGACACCAGTCATGTTGCCATACCTTAGCTTTTTCTGAACTGACGCCACTGGCTTTAGAACATTTATGTCTGTTCTTATTTTATTGAGTTTAAATGTGTTTTGATTCTCCCTGATGAAAGAGTGCCATACTGCTCCCCACACACCACTGAACAAGAAAATAGTTTCTGTACATATTCATAGTCATAGTCATTTCATGCTGTACACTGAAGCCCCATCACTTCTGCAAGTATGTGCAAGATTCTTTTTTTCTTCTCCTGCAGCTCGCTACAAGTGGGTCTAAATATTTTCACCTGCATCTGATCTGTGATGGTAACCCTCTTGCTTTGTGTTTGAGACGTCCTCCTCTCACCCAGTGAAGAGGTTTACGCACAAAGTGCACCATGCACATCAAACTGACTGTGCTGTTCTGAAGAGCTCAGCCACATGAATCAAATCTGATGAGGAAAACAACACTGTAGCCATTCATGTAGCGATGCCGCTCTTCTCTGAACATATGGTGGGTGTACTATAGGACAGGTTATTCAAAACAAGTAATTTAATCACTTTAAAAACCCTATAACATAGACCTACTGTGTTGACTGCAGCCCCTCAGGGATCTATACAAGGTCTCCTCCGGTTTTGGCTCTACACCAGAGGTCTTCAACAGGGGGTCCGGGACCCCTTAGGGGGTCCTCAGAGTTACTACAGGGGGTCCTCCAAATCTTTGAGTGATAGAAACCTTTTTTTCTCCTTTCATATTAACCACAAGTACAGAGTGAAAGGTCAAGTTTAGTATTGACGGTTCAAGTGGTTAAATATCTGAAAACACAAATTGACATGAATCCAAAATATACTGATGATTGTGCTGTCAAACGATGAAACTATATGGAATCTATGAAAAGGTTGTGGGCGTCCCTGCTTCATCTCTCTCTCAACTAAGGGGTCCTTGGCCTGAAAACATTGAAGACCCCTGCTATACACTATACTGTATCTCAGCCGAAAATAGCAGATCTACAACTTGTAGATGTCAGCTACTTTCGCTGAATGTTTGCCCCGAGAATAGGGACCCTGGGGTTCATGTGGTTAAACAAATATGCACAATATGTGGAAAATTGGCAGACAGACTGATAGACAGGCACAGACATACTGTAGACATAAACCTAAATACGAAAGAGAAGTTGTGTATCAGCAATGTTTTTTTTCTTTTTCTGTGGAGTGCTAGACCCAGAGTCCAGCACACACAAAAAGTAGGAATTGAAAAAAATCAAATCAACAGAGGACAAAGTAGGCCTACTCACATTTCCACCTATTCTATTGGCACACACCAACAAAGGAACGCTTACGCGTTCAGGCTATGAGCCTTCATCGGGGCATAAACCTCACAGACATAAACCTCTTTTAGACGGCTGCATGGCCTCGTACAAGAGCCAGGCAGTAAAAAGCGTCACCTTGAGCAGTGGTGAGGACAGTTGGGCCTACCTGTGAAAGTCACGGCGCCCTGTTGAAGTGAAAGGCCAGCCGTATGGTCACAACAAACCATGTTGATGACACATCAACTCACCTGGATGCACCGCAACCTTACACACACCTTTTCATCTGATATAGGGACACTATCTAAACCCGCTCACTTGTCCCTGCGATGGTCGCACACTCGTTCAACTCTCTAATCTTCTCAGCACACTTATAGACTCGCTTATCTAGGTTTCTTTGTTTGTTTTGCTTACGTTCATGTAGTTTTGTTTGCTTCGTTGTCTACTCTGTGATGTGTTACATATCTCTGCATGGTGATAGTAATCATGGTTATAGTGTTTGTTCAGTAACAAACACTATAACTCTCTCCAGCTCTTTAGTAAGCAGATAATTACATTTTATTTGAGGTTGGGATATACCAACTTCATCCAATCAGAAGAAATCATGCAGAATCCAGGATTAAGAAGTTGTAGGTGCCAATACTACAGAAGTGAAATTGGAAGGGTTGAAACAAAGAAAATGAGCAGACATGATTTGAACTGGGGCACTATAAAAAATGAAAGTGATACATTATCTGTGTGGGGTTCTCCCTCCCTGATTTGGATACAATTTGTATCCCGTCCTGAAAATTCTGTTTACTAAAGAGATGGGAGAGGCCCTTGTTACTGAGAAAACACTCTATAGCAGAAAATAGAGCTTAAACTTACTAAAACATTTTTTAACCAACAAATATCGCTTGCACCCCCATTAAAAAAAAATATATATATATATACTATATGTATATGTATATCTTGAAACATTTTAAAGACACTGCAGAGTCAGACAATGTGTGCTCTCGTCTCTATGTGCCATTTCAGATCAAAATGCAGACATTCACAGGAAATATGTGGATCATTTCCCTTCCAATGACCTTTTACTGTGTGTGTGTGTGTGTGTGTGTGTGTGTGTGTGTGTGTGTGTGTGTGTGTGTGTGTGTGTGTGTGTGTGTGTGTGTGTGTGTGCGTGCGTGCGTGCGTGCGTGCGTGCGTGCGTGCGTGCGTGTGTCGGCGTGCATGTGCACATACCGTATGAAGCTTTTTTAATGCCTTCTGAACGTTGCTACGCATCTTGTGCAGCATGGTTTTTGTTTAGATATGCATGCGTGTGTGCATGCGTTAGTTCTGCTCCAGTGGCACTCCGGCGCACACGATTGCCCTGCATTGGTACGCGTGGACACGTCATGTAAATGTCCACTATGGTTCCACTATGGTACGCGTGACCCGTCATGTAAAAAAAAAAAAGGATGGCACTGACTGGAAAAAAAAAGCCCTTCTATTTTTGCAAAAGCAATGCGCGGCCGCTGCTTCTATAAGCGAACGATTCAGCTGTGCGTAGAGCGGCAGTTCATAGGGGTGGAAGAAGAAGAAGAAAAAAAAGGAATGAGTTTATGTGCATCTCCCCCCATCTCTCTTTCTCTCTTTCTTTCTTTCTTTCTTTCTTTCTTTCTTTCTTTCTTTCTCTCTCTCTCCCTCTCTTTCTCTCTCTCTCTCTCTCTCTCTCTCTCTCTCTCTCTCTCTCTCTCTCTCTCAACGCAATCTTGTAACGGCCTAGTATTATTCCTGTACTTCAAGCTTGATGGTTTGATGGAGGGACAATTAAAGCATTTAGGCCTATATACACTGTATTCAGACACTTCACAGATAGTACTTAAAATTAGAAAAATCCCTTGAGAATTGACCGAGAAATAAGGCTTTGTGCGTCCACCGAGGCGGCGCCAACACCCAGGCAGCATCGGAGCTTCATCCAGTGGTCCCCCGGCCCCGCGGACCACCGCCTGTCACCCCGCCGTTCAGTGGGCACCTGGGCCAGCCTGCCAGGCCCACCGGAGCCCCGGGGAGCCACGGACAGCAACGACGCGCCATTCCCCGCATTAATGATTGAATAATATCCTACAGAACAGATGAAATCACGTAGCTGTAATGTAGGCTATATTGCTGGCTTAATTTGTTAATTATTAGGAGCAATAAATATAGTCTATACGCCTACTTGATTTAACAATAGGCTCAAAAAAGTTGCCAAATTACAATGGGTCACTGTGACATGGCTTATTTAATCTAATCTAATCAAAGCTTTATAGTATGCCTTGGGGTAGCTCACCAGATCTGCAAACTCGCAAGCATGCATGTTGTGTAGTCTGTAGACACACCTCGTTGTGAGCTTGTAGATCGGCAATTTTTCGCAGTTTGGCTGGGGTCTGTCTTGTTATCAAATGATAGCCTATCGTCGGCCCAAAACTGATGGACATGGAATATATAGCTACTGACAAGTCGCACAGTTGTGCACGACGCTGTCTGTCTGTCTGTCTGTCTGTCTGTCTGTCTGTCTGTCTGTCTGTCTGTCTGTCTGTCTGTCTGTCTGTCTGTCTGTCTGTCTGTCTTTATTTAGATCAGATTGGTCAATGAAATGCACCTATTGTCGCGCTGTTGCATTAGTCCTATTCCTATATCATTATCATCATCACATAAACAATCCATATGTGTGCGCCTGGCGGCCCATGGGCCTATAAAATAGCCTAATAGGCTCCAATCGCTCCATATACAAGTGCTTAAAAAGGCTTAAATAGGCCTACTTCTAAAATGGACAATTTCTTATATCCCTTTACTCCAGTCCCCTTAATTTATCTGATGAAGGATATTTTGCTGTGGTTTCGTTATTCGTAGGCTATTTATGATCGCAAGCCAAGAAGACAATTAAGGTGGCGTTTCCAAAACGTTTCTGGACACACACGCACACACTGACACACACACGCACGCACACACACGCACATGCACACATTTGCGCTAAGTTATGTAGGCCTATTGCTGCAACCAAATCGCCCCTCTGGAAAAACGAATATACACGTAGGCCTAAATGAACTCTGAGTGGATCGATCGCTCTCTCCCTCTCTCTCTTTCTGTCATTTGTTTCTTTTCCTAAATAAATAAGCAGCAGCAGTTAACGGCTGCATGGCGCTGTCAACTAAATGATAAGGTCGCTTTTGGCTGTATCCATATGAACCTCTCCCTCTGTCGATGAGTAGTTACTGGTAGTCTGGTAACTGTCGTTTCCATTCTGTGTAGAGCAATGGTTGTGCCAAAGTGCACCAAAAAATGAGAGAAAAAGAAAAAAGAATCATGATCATCATAATAACTCATATTTTCGCCGCCTAAAAATAATCACGGCATGCATGCATGCATGCAAGCAAGCATGCGTGATGCCAGATCAATGGTTGTGATGCCTGCTCTGTTTAATTCATTTGATATGTGGGTGGTGCATTGAAAAAGCGCGCAGTCGGGCACAAAATGGGTTGCAGCGGCGGCCTCTCTCTCTCTCTCTCTCTCTCTCTCTCTCTCTCTCTCTCTCTCTCTCTCTCTCTCTCTCTCTCTCTCTGAAACGCAGCTTACTTCTCGTTCATGCGTAATTTGGGGCTCTTGGACAGCTCTCCAAAAACCCATCAACATTCAGAAGGCCTTTTCTCAAATTCTCAATGAATGTCTGTTTTACTAATTTCTAATTCTCTCCCACCGTCCCCGTGACCCAACACACACTGTGCGCACATCTACCACATAACGGTATTCGAAACTAAGTTATGATGCCAGACAGAAAACATCCAACAGCAGCTTTCATCCCAGAGGGACACTTTACTTATATGCTTTTTATACATTGTATTATCTTATATCGTTTTGCACTAAATTAGAAACCAAATTAAACAAAGTCCAGGCTTAAGATGTGATCTTTCACAGCTGAACTGGCATATTTCTTTCAAAGTATAGACATGAGATTTACTCCACGGTAAAACAAAAAAACAATGGAATTATGAATGATTATTAACATAAAAATGTAGGTATAACAACGGTATAGGCCTACTGATGCACAATGTTGGTCCCAATTCAAGTTTTCAAATGTATACAAATCAACAGTGCACCCCAGCAAAATTGCGGCGCTTATCGCGGTCGGAAACGGGCGATCAAAAAATAAAACCAGCGGCGTTAAACCCTGCAATAAACCAGACAAATTATATAGAGCCTATACTTAGTTTAGCAAGATATTAATGTATATTCAACGTCTCTCTCTATCTTAACCTGGCTGTCTCTCCTCTCGCCCTCCCTCTCTGCTCTATCAATCTCTCCTCGCAGCCCAGGCTTGAGCTTGGTGAACTGGAGCGGGTGAACTTCTTCTTAGCTGGTGGTCCCATGTTGGAGTTCAGTCAGTAATGAATCAAGGCTAGTCTGAGAGCCTGTTTTATACAGTAGCCCACCTTTCAGCCAGGTAGAGGTGATAATGGCCCAAAATCTCCTCCCCTGCCCTGTAACACCATTATAACAAAAGACGCACAGGAACAAAAAGGCGAGAAAAAGGCGAGGAGAAGCAATTTACATCCCAAAGAACTGGCTGGCTGCCTTCCCCAGCGAGTGTGCAAGGGGGGTTGAGAGACATTCTTGAAATTAGCAGGGCCTTTTGGGTGCTTGGGGGTGCTTTGGGGGCTATTTTTAACATTTTCTACAGAATTAATGTAAGGCGACGGCCTTTTCGCCTTAATGAAGTGTACGCGCCTGCTATAGGGTCAACGAGTTAACCCAATTAGCGCAGCAGTCCCGCAGCTGGTCTGAATGGACCAGCTCTGCGCTTCTCAAAGTTACATTAGATAACTTAAACCATTGTGGCATTATATTCTCAGTCAGCCAACTAATGATAGTCTATCCTGCATTCTGGTCACCCCAAATAACGGATTACTTCTTCATGGACCTTCAAAATGCATCACATCACATCACAGCGGCAGGCCGGCAGTGACAGTATAAGGTAAAAGGCCCATTCCCACTGGGCCAGATAACAGATATCTGGAGATATTTCTCCAGATATTTTTCCATGCAAAGTGGATGGTAGATACAGATAAAAAAAATATTTGCCACAGATAAAAGTATCTGTGGCAAATATCTGTGGTAGACTTTTTTTTTTATCTGTATCTACCATCCACTTTGCATGGAAAAATATCTGGAGAAATATCTCCAGATATCTGTTATCTGGCCCAGTGGGAATGGGCCTAAAGGGTTATTCACAATTCACATAGTAGTCTTTATTCAGTTTATTGGATGACTTTTCAGACAGTAATGAATAATGATAATGAATGCATGCACAGCCAGCCTGAAGGTGCACTCACTGCGGGCGACCACCCAAATCGATTATCACAACAACCATTGATTAGGCATCACGCAACATTTTGGCATGCATTCCGTGTTTATTTTTAGGCGGAGCAAATAGGCTACCAGTAGGCCTACATATTAGTTATTAGGCTCTGAATCTATGATGATGATCGGCACACACACACACACACACACACACACACACACACACACACACACACACACACACACACAGAGAGAGAGAGAGAGAGAGAGAGAGAGAGAGAGAGAGAGAGAGAGAGAGAGAGAGAGATAGCCTGATCAAGTGAGAAAAAGAGAGCGAAAGCGAACAAGATTAAGAACGACAGAGAGAAAGAAACAAACCCACAGCTTGTTCGTGGGATGTTTAAATTCCCTATACTTGGCAGTTATGCGTGAGGAATCTATGAATGAAATCTCAACTTTTTTAGCGCAGGGCAACCACGGAGGTGTAACGAGCGCGACAAGTGGTCACAGGCTCGCAGCTGTTTCGTTTTACTGTGGATTGGAGCACTGGGCATTGCCTCATCATGACAATTTAACAAATTAGACAAATAACACACTATTTAACAGCAATATTAGCCTACTAGTGATCTGTCCGCTGGACCGCTGCGTAATAATGCCCTGATCTTTCTCCATTCTCCAGCTCTCCTCATGAAATACATGGCTGCAGTAGCCTTACATTAAGAGGCCTATAATGTAGTATTGGAAGCTAATAATTAAAACAGCGGCGAGACTAGGAGGAGAACCACGTATCTGTCTGTCTACACCCCCCCCCCCTCCTCTCTCCTCTCTCTCCCTTTCTATCTCTCTCCGCTCCTCGCTCCGTGCGTATCATCCATTTGAAACACACACACACAGAGAGAGAGAAAGAGAGAGAGAGAGAGAGAGAGAGAGAGAGAGAGAGAGAGAGAGAGAGAGAGAGAGAGAGAGAGAGAGAGAGAGAGAGAGAGAGCCTTTCATACACAGCGAGCAAAACGATCTCTCTCTCTCTCTCTCTCTCTCTCTCTCTCTCTCTCTCTCTCTCTCTCTCTCTCTCTCTCTGGAGAGTCCCAAAAATCCAGCGCTGGGCGCAAGGCCGCGCTGGGAGGCCGCACCGCCGCAGGGCGCTCGCTCCGGCGAATAATCCAATCAGACAGCAAGCAGCTGAAATTAAATAAAATACATTTATAAATAAATGATAAGATCACAAGAGACCAAGATGACTACATTCTACGTTGGCCATTGGGTATATATTGCTAACAGTTAAAGGCTAGGAGGCTGTAGGCCTACTCACCGATCTTATAAATTGTGACGAAGAAAAGGCCGCTGCTCAGAGCTGAAATTAATAACTAAACAAAACAAACAAATAACGAAATAAAGGTCTAAACACAACATAACTGAACAGAACTAAACTAATAATAAATAAAGCAATTTAACTGACAACATAACCAGAAGGCAGCCATTCCGAAGGGCTCAACTTAGGAACACCAAACAAAACAAAAACAGTTAAATAAATAAATATAAATAAATTAACGAAATATGTATAGTCTCAATCAGTCAGGACCACCAGGACCACCAACTCACCAAAGGACCACCGCGGTGGTCCTTGAGGGTCTGTATTTTATCTCAATTCAAATAGGCCTATATAAAGCAAATTTGCTACGCCAGCCCTAAGGAGCACAGAGAGCATGCAGCCCACAGTGACAGACCAACGCATGCTCGCATGAACGTCTGGAATCCAGACTCTGGATGGATGTTTTATTTGATATACACGTCTACACACACACACGCAGGTTTAGCGCTGAGAATCAAATGGGTGGCACACAGCTCACACGTGCGTCCCAGAGCAGAGCAACAAGTCAATCACGCGTACAGTTCATGGCGGCGCTGCATTTGACCGTGTCGTCTCACGCATGATGGCCACATGACCAAAAGATGTATGCGTGCGTTAACACATGCGTTCGCCACAAACGCCTAATTAAACGCGTCCCAGTGTACCCCGCCTGGCCACTTAAATGAAGACACACAGCTACGCGTGCCAGCGACGCCTACGTGTAATGCTATTAAATGCCATTGAAAAATTACAGGAGAAGTCCATGCGTTCAGTACAACACAGATAAAATCGAATGCGTGCACGCGCACGCACCAACGTCCCCGTGTCACGATTCGAGCCCCATACATACCGTACGTGTGTGTGTGTGTGTGTGTGTGTGCGTGCGTGTGTGTATGAGCAGTGAGCTCATAGATCAATGCTAAAGTGATCTAAGGTCACTGATTGATTGTAATGAAGACCAATGAGGCTGATTTACATTACGTTACCAATGCGGTCAATTGGTTTTGTTATTAGGAACAGGAAATTGGAAATGTATTCACTCACATTTTATATATTTTTTACGTCTATTTGATTTTCTTTCTTTTTTCACTGTCACTTATAAATTAAATAAAGGAATAAAAGTAAAAGTTTCCAAAAGATTTGGCTACATTCTTCATGTTTCTTTTATGTTTACCCTTTATTACTGTATATATCCTTGTTGGGCATAACTCTCTATCTCTTTATCTCTATATTTTAACCTTTTGTACTATACACGTTTCCCTATACACCAGTGGTTTTCAACCTTTTTAATATCAAGGTCCATTATCTATTCTGCATTTGAGCCACGGACCACCATTTGATGAGAGTTGGGTCTCAGACCCAAAACATAGAATGTTTTGTTATTGTTGGATAAGATTTTGTCCACAATTCCATGCTGTATTGATGTTGGTACCATAGGAGAGATAACAGGTCAACCGAAATCACAATTCTTCTGCATTCTGTAATTGTGTAGACTTCTTGTAAATTAAGTAATGCAGGAGCATTAATTTACCTCTTGAGAGCGTAAAATGAAACCAAATGAGCCTGTGAGGGTCTATAAGGGTCCATTTGGCAAATTGGTTACCAACTCTCCATCATTTAGCTGGGGACCACCTGAACCCCCTCAAGGACCACTGAGAACCACTGCTCTACACCAAATCTCTGCCTTATTGTATGAAATAGTATGGAGTATTTGAATTGTCTTTTCACTAGATACTTTTACTCTTACTCAAGCAATTATTTGGACGACAACTTTTACTTCTACATGAGTCTTTCTTATTGTAAAATAACACAACATTTTACTAGTGTGTTTAGTTTAGTTTAGTTTAGTTTAGTTGCTGTTAAAAACACATGGGAAAGGAAGAGAAAATAAATAAAATAGTTTGTTAGAATAGGTATGCAATAACGAAAAGACAAGATTGATTGATTGATTGATTACTTTATTAGCAGTTTGTATAGGAAAAGGACCGCACAGGACAGTACAAGGTCTACTAATGGTATTTAAACCCAAGAAAGCCCATTTGCTGTTTACATTGGGGTCCTTTTGTACAAGATGATGATGCATGTAGAGGCCCCAAAGGGGCTTGTCAGGTGGCCTTCCAAATGAGAGTCCTAAAAAACAACAACAAAATACTAAAGTAAGTAAAAGCATGGTGACAAAAAGATAATACTGGGAAGCAGTCTGGAAATAGGGACATACGTTTATATCCCTATAGTGTTTTGGCTACTCTAGCCAGATCTGCAGCCTAGCATGGCTGATATACACATGAGCTTTCTCCACCCAGATGCCAAATACCAAATGGCTATTCACCAGGGCGTCACACGAGGGCTGAAAACGGAGCCGCAAAGACGATACATTTGTCATCTGATTGGTAGCGATCAGATTCAACATAGTGACAACTTGAAGAGCTGCTGATTTACGTTGGAAGATGACCAGTGACCACAACAGAAATAACCCCAGACTGAGGCAGTGGCGTCAGTTCAGAAAAAGCTAAGGTATGGCAACATGACTGGTGTCTTGCACGCGCGCCCTCGCGCGCGTGCAAGACACCAGTCATGTTGCCATACCTTAGCAACAGGCCCGGTTACAGTACATTTTATTATTTTCCCCTGTAGCCAAGGTATGGCAGCTGCCATAGCTTGCCATACCCAATTGACGCCTCTGGACTGAGGTACGAGCTGGAGCCGTCATATCTTCTTACAGTCAACTTAACACCAGGAGGAAGGGGGAAGCAATGCAGACTCTGACCACTTAACTTAAAAAAAACTGCTGTGAAAATAGTCGATCTGCAAACTCACTGCATTGCTTCACACTGCGATCGGCTAATTTCGGTGATTTGATGAAGAAGGGGGGAAAAGGAGGGGGCCAAGAACAGAACCCTGAGGGACCCCGGGCAACAAAGTAGCTAAAGGGTTATGGCAACTTTTGTCAGAGGAATATCTTTATCTTTGCATTCATGATTAGCCATCATCATCATCATCACCATCAGTAGTAGGCCAACAATTGCAGTAACTTTTATTTCTTGTTGCTGCATATGGAGTCAATGTTTGCTACATGTTTTTCCTTGCAGCCCGAGAAGATAAGAAAACCAAATCAAGCGTCATACTATTACAGTAGTACACCTTAACCTACAGATACTATTCAGTACCTCACCCTGAACAGCTATTCAGAAATGGCTAAACACCAAACTCTTATTGCCAAATGCCCAGAACCCCCACCCCCATCCAGCAACAACTCCCATGGGACATCAGAGTCATAGATACTGTAGCCCTGGGGACAACTGGGGTAGTGTTTGTAGACAAATAACAGAATATAAGCCTGTATTTGGAGAAGAGGAAAAAACACACAAACAAACAAAAAAAGAGTTTGAATTACCGGTTTGACCCTCAGGAAAGTGATCCAAAAATAGGGCCCTGGTTTAAAATGAATAAAGTTCCCCTAAAGCCCCTGTAAATCAGTTTGTGTCTGTGATATAATGAAAGCATATAGTTTCAAATAATGTAGGCCTAGATTATTAGAATAAGTATGCTAGATTATTAGAATAAATGTGCCGTATAAATGGGTGACAGATTATTCACAAGCTGTTTAATGAGTTATTCATTAATTGTTTAATGTTCATAAATTGCTGGTTAAAACTATGCTCAATAGGTCATTCATTAATAAGCTATTATAGTAAACTAATTGCTTGTTAAGTATTTGTTTATAGTTGATGAACAACTTTCATTACAGATAAATAATCATTACTGGGAAAACAACCTACACATGCACGCACACACGCACACAAGCACACAAGCACACAAATTGTGGTGACAAATGTACTTTGTAGCACCTTTAAGATAGGTGCTATATAGCACCAAAAGAGGTTCCCCCTTAGATTACGAGCTAAATATCCACTTTTAGGGCTATTTAGCACCATTTGTTTGTTTTAGGGCAAATAAAGGAAATGTGGCCCCTTATAAAAGTTGAGTACCGATATGTGTCCAACAAATAGTTGTTTCTTTTCCCCTGCTGAAAACTGAAGACGCTCTTGTAAAAGCTCTATTCAAAACGCCCAGAAGTGACACATTTTGAGCTTGAAGATCTGCTGCTACTTTTGGATTAGAAACCTTAAAAGTAACAGTTTTGGACACCTGACAGAGGTGATATAGTGTGAATGTGGGGTGCTGCCATTGAAGTAAAATAAAGTCTTACACTCAATTGCCACTATACCTCAAACATCGTACAGTAATTAGGTGCAAGGACTTGAATAAACATACTTTATTACTTTCCACATACACTCAGGTCAAGAGACAAAAATACGTTTGCTTTTCCAAATGTGCAGTTCCAAATGTCTATATCCCAAGAGTGTACAAAGGTGACCCGTATAAGGGTCCATTTGGTTACCGTTGTACTCTGGTTACTCTTTGTACCTTTGAGCTTCCAAGCGACACACACAAAAGGGAAGATGGCTGATGGACAAGATGGATAATTGACCTGGGAACCTGTTTCCAAATGTCCCCCCGCTCCCGACTCTCCAGTGCTCCGTCTTTCAACTCCAGTGAATGCTTTGAAAAGATGCTTTCTACTGTATGTTAATGCCTACACAACCGCTCCTCTGTGAGGCATGGCCCCCTGCAGGGATGCACATTGGAATGTAGAACAGTTACAGCAGCTATGGCCAATATTTGATGATGGTCTGTGATAAACATACACAGCAATGTACTTACTGTACAGTAAAACTGTTGATTGTGAGTTTGTGAGGTTCTCAAACATGTTTCATGTCAATGATATACAATGTAATTTTACAATGATATACAATGTAATTTTGTCCAATCTGTATGGTACAGTATGTTAATACAATATGACTTTATGATTTCCCTGCTCTGCTATTGAGAAATGTAGGTTGTGTCAAAGGTCATGTCTCACCTAGACACAGGATCTGACAAATTCTGACCTGATGGTCAAGATTAAATTTATTTCCTGAGCAGGCATGCCGGCTCTATTAGCTCAATGGTAAAAATGTCAACACTTGCATAGGAAAACCTGGTGAAGAGGAACGTTACATACAGTGCTGCTTTAAGCTGCACATTTTCAAATGTTTCATTTAAAAAGAAGTTGTGCCAGCAACCCATGAGAGAAGATCTTAGTTGTTAGATTAGGCCTACATGTAGTATTCTACAACTTGGAGAGGGAGAAACCTAGGCATTCTATACATTCTCCCGTTGGATTAGCTTCTGGATGGTGAAATTACCGTTTGTGCAGGTCACATAGGCAAAACATTTGAAGAATACAGTAGCAAAGATATGCAGATCTACTAGCAACTAGCTCACGAAAGTGCCACATCACGACGGGTTGTCTCACACTTACACATGTGAAATGAGAGTTAGCAGAGTAAGCATGAACCTTAATAGTCAATAAACAAGGTAAACAATCACATAAGCAGAGTGAGAGAGTACAATGAAGTTCCTCAACGTAACTAGGATACCAGGTAAACAATGAACCTAGCATCTGTCTAAACCAGTGGTTCTCAAACCTTTTCACGTCAAGGACCCCCATTTCAAAAGATATGCCAGGGAACCCCATAAGAGAAGATTTTAACAGCTTTAGCAGTGATTCTCAACCATTTTAATTTCATGGACCCCCAGTTTGACTTGCATTAGGCTACGGACCCCCTTTTAATGTAATTTCTATCTCTGGGACCCCAATTTACATTGTAAAATCAATGTTAATTTAACTCTGAGAGTGTACGGTTCCATTTGTACACTCTCTGAGTTACAGACCCATAAGGGTCCATTTGGTTCCTAACTATCATTTAGCTGGAGACCCCCTGGAACTCCCTCAAGGACGGCACTTTGGACTCCATTTTGAGGACCAATGGTCTAAATAACATGTTATCTAAATAACATGCTGTACATTTGTGGTTGAGAAAAAATAACATATCTAAATTATAAAAAGCTAAAAATAATAAAACTAGAAACGTGCAATACTGGGAAATTGCAAGTGTGGTTGAACTGACGCTATGGCCACAAGGAATCTGCTGGGAATACATGGGGAAATCACTCAACGCAATTTTGTAGAAGAGGCCTATTTAGTTACTATTCAGCTCTTATTTCTGCTTTATCAAAGTTCTATGGAAGATGGTTATGTCATCTGTAATGGACTTCAGTCCATTACAGATGGCATCTGTGGAAGATGGTTATGTGTCATCAGTTTTTTGTAAGCAAGAGAAGAGGAACTATTCAGTCAGTGGTTTGCACAATAAGATGTCCCATGTTTCGTGCCTATAAGCCTACTGCGGTCACCTCAAATTCCTAAAGTTGCATGGGCGCTGCTCTCTCATTGGCTGAAGGTTACTCTATAAAGAAGAAGAAGAAAGTTGGATGAGAACTACTGTTTGGTTGCCCTGTAGGCAACCACACAGGGTTATAACATTTGTAATAATACAAAATCACACATAGTGTGAAGTGAGTGGTGCTATTTATTTCATCAAGCGTCCTGCCATCCAATCACAGCGCTTCCTGCGAAGTTTGGCAAATGGGACCCTGGGCAAGTGGGCATACAACAATCTTTGAGCCGTTTGTGCCAAGATGTAGGCCATATCTAGGCCAGATGTAGGCCACGCTTCAGTTTACTGTCCGTTTACGGACATTTTTTAACACGTTTCTTCCCATCGGTTTTTGACCAGACAAAGCCAGATGTTCCAGGAGCACCGCTCAAAAAGAAAGAAAGAAATATCAAAAAGCATTAAAACAAGTGACGAGATGAGTGCTATAGGGGACGAGTTGGAGTCTGAAAAGGTCAGTGCTAGGGGGTGAGGTGGAGTCTGAAGAGGTGAGTGCTATAGGGGTGAAGAGGAGTCTGAAGTGGTGCTAGCTTGGGGGTGAGTCTGCAGTTCTGACTGCAATGAGGAGTTTATTGAACAGTTTGGGTCACTTTGGGAGCCAGGAGGGAGAAGAGTCTGGGACGTGTGAAACGTTGTCCAGGGTGATTTAGGGAAGGCTCGGACAGCATTCCTGTGTTAGCTGATCATCTAAGGGCTTCTTGCATGTCAAATAGCGAAATGAGCCGGTGTGTCTCGTGTGAGCTTGTATACTGGCTATTTTCACTATGTCTTTAACCTTTTGAAAAAAATGACACTATTTTTGAGCTATCAAAAACATCTTGCTCTGAGTCTGTCCACTAATCTGGCCGCCAGGGGGCTCTGAGATTGACTTAAGTGTGTGTCATGGCAGCCTGGACTCCCATGTAATGGGCTCCCAGTGGACAAGGAGGAACATTAAGTGGATTACAGATTTTCCTGGCTGATTAGCAGTAGTTGGAACAGTGGCGGGTCTGACCTTGGACCATAGGGGGTTTTGCAGCACTACTGTATACAGTGGTCTGTCCAACTGTTGTGTGAATGAATGAGCTGGACCTTTTGACTGCTTGCTTGGATGGTGCTTCCAGTGCCTGTCTAATAATAGAGAGGTCACAGCTGTTGCCATGCGTCCAGTCACAAGAAATCGGGACCAGAACACGCAAAGCCAAGTTTACTCAATGAGTCATTCTGGATATGACCAACCGCCTTTTATACTGTCATTAACATGTTGAACTCATAATTGTTGAGGAGCAATAGCACTTTTTCTTTTTTAATCCCGACCCTAATTTAGTTTTTATCTCAACTGATTCCTCCCCACATACATTTGTTGTATCCTACTGTCTGACTCACCTGCTGCCAGTGAGGAGCCCCCACCGGGAGGAAGTAGACGTAGAGCCTTCGTCCTGTACTCCTCCCCAGGGGCGTCACACCAAATTCTGGGCCCTGGGTACAAGGATTCACTGTGGGCCCCCCATGAATGTTAAATATTGAAAAATAGCAGATATACAACCAAGTGCCGCGCTGCGAGCTTGTAGATCTGCTATTTTTGAAAAATCGTGAAAATGTGTGCAAGAAACCTATGTTTCCATGTCAGTGATGCTCAAACTTTTTTCACGTGAAGGACCCCCAAAATGATATGAATTTGGCCACAGACACACAAACTATTTAGTTCCAGTGACCCCCCCAACCCCCGGAAGCAAAATTTGAGTTACAAATGTTCGCTTAAAAAATACATATTCAAAGATTTGCACACATTTTCACGACTTTTCAAAAATAGCAGATCTACAAGATCGCAGTGCGGCACTCGGTGCCGCGCTGTGAGCTTGTATATCTGCTATTTTTCAATAGCTAAAGTTACTAGGGCCCCTCCACCTTGGGCCCTGGTAACTCAGTCCCACTTTCCTACCCCTTGTGACGCCCCTGCTCCTCCCGCCCAACACTCCCATGCTGACAGGTGCCTCCCCAGCCTGTAGGAATGCAATGACAAATTATCACCCTCCCCGCCCAGCTTCCCTCCCCCAAACACGGGCCAACTGTGCCTCGTATAGACGCACCCAGTTGGACCCCGTCCCGAGTTGGTGTTGGCTACCACACTCTCGCATCGCATTGCTCTGCGGTGTAGGGCAGGCACTTAACCTCTGCGCCAACCCATGAGACCTAGGGCCCTATTTTGAACCAGGTCTTAAGCCTTATGCCTTAACTTCTTTGCCTTTTTTTACTATTTTGTTTTTGTTTTTTAAATATTTCAAATAGCTGATCTGCAAGTTCACAACATGCAGATGTAGATCAGCATTTGAAGTATTTAAAAATGTTTTTCAAAATAGTGAAAAAAAGGTAAAGAAGTTAAGGCATAAGGCATAAGGCATAAGACCTGGTTCAAAATAATAGGGCCCCTAGTCTGTTTGAAGGTAGTCCAACATTTGAAAAATGTTGCCCATGTTGTCTGTGTGTTCTCAGTGTAATATCAGTTCAACTCAGGGGGTCATCGCCATGTTTTGTCAAAATTCCATTTTTGCTGTGGACATACAAAATGAGTGGACAACTATATTATCAGAAACACATAAAGAGATAGCCCTGAATGACCAAAACCTTTATTAGTTTCAAATATAGCCTATAACAAAAACATTCTGCCAAACTAGTAGGGAATACAAATGCAATTTCAGTAGTCAAAGTATGGCCATGCTCAGAATCAGAAAACAACTTTATTGTCACATGACAGGTTTACAGGTGTAATGATGTGGGTGAAATTTGCTAGATTGATGGTGGGGTGAGGGGAGCAAGGAGCAATGACAATGAGAAAGGAAATCACACAGTAAATAGAAGCATGTCAGGGATCAAAGATATACCAGTAAGACGTAACAGGGCATCATCTCTGGGATACGATCCCTTTTATGCCCATATATGGAGATCCCTAGCAGAATCCCTTTTATGTCCATATATGGAGATCCCTGCTCTGAGTATCTGACATCACTGTGATGTCACCTGTTTATGCCCATATATGGAGATCCCTGCTCTGGGTATCTGACATCACTGTGATGTCACATGTGTTAGGCATTATCTGTCCGGACGACCGGACAGACAGACACGGACAAACTGTGACGGTTCTGATAGTAAACTGCGACCTACGGTCGCAATAAAGCTACACAGAGCATAATCGAGCTGGAACAGCACTGTATGTACGGTACATATACGGTACATATACAGTAGGTGCATAAAGTTAGGCACAAAGGTCGTTGCACTTCGGTAGGTCCACAAAGCAGCATTGTTGTAGCCTAGCTGGCATTAGCTAGACTGATAACGTGGATTCACTATCAGTCTGGCTAGCATTGTTGTACATGAGATGAAGTGCAAACGGAGTGTCAACGTATTGTCAGGTACATAGTCCTAGAAGGACTGTGACTTTCATAGGTAAAATCCACATGGTAGATTCACAAGGAAAAGTCCAAGGCCTCAATAGTCTGATGGTAGCTGAGTGCAGTGATGCAAAAGTACTCACATGTTTAACTTAAAGTAAAAGTATCAATACTGCAATGTAGATATACTATGTTCCAAATAGAAGTCCCGCATTAAAAATGTACTTGAGTAAAAAGTACAAAAGTATAAGGGCACGGCCACACCGCACTTTTATTCTACCTATATGAGGGCAAATTCTGCCAATGCATTTCAATGAGAATGGAGCGGGTTTTTTGTTGCAGAAATCCGCTGCAGGGGTGGAAGAGAGCAAGCAAGCAACTGTGAAGGTCGGAGCTGATTGGAGGCCTGGTGCCTCCACTGCTCTGATTGTCATCTACCTCCAACCAGGAGCGTGCGCACACACACACACACACACACACACACACACACACACACACACACACACACACACACACACACACACACACACACACACACACACACACACACACACACACACACCGTGGCAGAGGCCCTAGGGCCATACGTCGTAAGTGTGTATGCAGGACATTTGCTGTGTGACAAACTGAGCTATATCTACAATCAGCAGCTTGAGACAGTTATCTAAAATCTCGCTACTGTTATTATTAAGGACGGGTGTTTTGCGTTGCATTAATGCCGTAATCCAATTCATTATGATGCAAATGAAAACTGGTTGTTATGCAATAAGCAGCAGCTGCCAACAGTCTGTGACTGCCATACAGAAGCAGACTGACTGGCTCATGAGAACACAATTTTGAGCCAGT
This sequence comes from Nannobrachium achirus, assembly GCF_963921795.1. Classification (NCBI taxonomy): domain Eukaryota; kingdom Metazoa; phylum Chordata; class Actinopteri; order Myctophiformes; family Myctophidae; genus Nannobrachium; species Nannobrachium achirus. The sequence continues at coordinate 5,038,070 of NC_137822.1, read as the reverse complement.
TGTTTCATAGTTATTAATCATAGCAGAGTTACAGTGGTGGAAACTCTAATGTTTTACTGTACTTGGGTAAGAGTATTGGCATCAAAATGTACTTAGAGTACCAAAAGTAAAAGTGTATCAAAAATATTGTGAAAATAACATATCTACAAGCTTACAGTGTGTTGCAAAGTAATGCATGGTGAGCTTGTAGATTTGCTATTTTTAAATAGCCAAAGTAGGGCTGAAGTGGTTTATTTACAGTAATTAAAATCTAAGTAACCAGTAGCCTAACTAAAGTTGTCACTTATTCTTATAGAAAAATGTGTGTGTGTGTGTGTGAGTGTGTGTGTGTGTGTGTGTGTGTGTGTGTGTGTGTGTGTGTGTGTGTGTGTGTGTGTGTGTGTGTGTGTGTGTGCGCGCGCGCGCATGCATGCGTAATAAAGTAGTTAATATGTTCCCATTTAGATATTGGTAGAGAGATACCATGCTCTCTCACTCTGTCATGGAAAGTCTTAAATTAAGGCACAAAACGTGTCATTTTTATGAATTTCGCTGAATTAAGAGATCAGTTGTAGGCCTAAAATGGGTGTTAAAGCTTTAAGTTATGTTGCATAAGAATAAGAATAAAACACAATAGTGTATAAATGATTAAAGTAAAAAAAAATGCTAGGTCAGAAATAGTTCTTATAGTTCCTGGAAAGAACATGCATGGAATACAAAGGGCATTAAAAAAGGGGGCCTAAATATACAACATATACTGCATATATGCTGCATTTTCTGCATATATACAATACAGCACCAACTCTTTGCAAGTTTTTTTCCCCCCCTTTATGAACACAACTTTTGAAACACGTCAATGTATGCAAAGCCCAATGAAGGCATCATCATGCATGCGTCAGTGCCATTAGAACAAAAGTGATGGCGACAACAGCGTTGCGTGACGTCAGCCCTGACTCCTTTGCTTTTTGGGGGAGGAGGGGAAGAGGAGGGGCGATGCTCCCCCCACCCCCCCAATACCCACCACCCACATCTCGCGAGAAGAGCCGGGTCTCCGCCCATCCTGCTTTAAAGGCGTGCTGCGGCGTGTGAAGCAGAGGAGAAGGAACAAACATCCAGCACATACACACACTACAGCATCCTGTTCTTCTCTGTATATGTGTGTGTGTATGTGTGTGTCATCCTCACTTCTTCTCTAAGGATCACATAGAAAAGAAAGAGAGAAAATCCTCACATCCGAAGGGGAAAAAAGGTCGGTCGGTCGGTCGCTCGCTCGTTCGGTTCGTTCCTGGGAAGACTTTTCTACCCGGCTGTTTCCAGACGGACCCCCGCGCTTGTGGATGCTCCCCCCGCCATACCTTCCTCCCCCCGCCCGCCGACAGGCTCCAGGCAGCGGATAAACCGAAGCGAGGCGAAGCGCCGGAGCAGGGCGTGCTGCTTCCATTTTATAAAAAAAACATCCACATTCACCCGGAGTGGAGCTACGCCGAGGCAACTTAGAAAGAGAGGGAGAGAGAGCATTTTGAGTGTGTGTGTGTGCGTGCGAGACGAGTGTTTGTCAGTGTGTGTGTGTGAGGCGGCGCGTGCGTGTGTGTATATGTGTGCGTGCGCGTGCCCGGGAAGCAGCAGCAGCAGCAGCCGGGTTACTTTGGGAGAAACAGCACGCGGAAGTTTTGTGTCTCATTGATCTGGGTGTGAGTAGTGAGTGACTGATACCAGAATGTCCGCGCCGACCTCCTCGCCCTCCGCGGAGACGGAGACCCCCGCCACGGCCACGGCCCTCCTCGACACGGCGGACCCCTCCCCGCCGGCCCTCCACCCCACGCCCAGCCAGAGCCGCTTCCAGGTGGACATTGTGCCCGACGCGGCCGCCGCAGCAGCAGCAGCCGCCGCGGCAGCAGCTGCCGGCGGTGACGGCGCGTCCTCCTCCGACGCGTCGAGCTCCGCCGCCGCCGCGGAGGAGGCGAAAGGCCGGTTCCGGGTGGTGAACTTCGCGGCGGGCGACGCCGAGGAGGCGCCGGTCCACGAAGGCGGCGTGCACGGCAACGGGGACACGGTGATGAGCGAGACGTCGCTGCACTCGTCGACGGGCGGCCAGCATCACTACCACTACGACACGCACACCAACACCTACTACCTGCGCACCTTCGGCCACAACACCATCGACGCCGTGCCCAACATCGACTTCTACCGGCAGACGGCGGCGCCGCTCGGGGAGAAGCTGATCAGGCCCACGCTGAGCGAGCTCCACGATGAGCTGGACAAGGTGAGAGACTGAGAGACACACACACACACACACACACACACACACACACCGACACTGACACACCGCACGCGTCAGGATGCGCGACAGGCGACAGATAGCCTGGCTGGTGGCCGGGCATCACCTCGATCTCGGTTTCTCAACCCCTGGTCCGGGACCCACTGGGGGGTCGCCGTCCAAAAGGACCTTTGCTGGTCTGTAACTATGAGAGTGGTTAAATTGGAACGGTCTTTCATCTTTGGGACCCAAATCTACACTAAAATGCTCAGTGTTAGTTTAACTCAGAGTTTCAGACCCATAAGGGTCAAGTTTGTACCTCCTGGTGGTACCCAGACTGACCTTGAGCACCACAGTGATCTTTATGTATTGATCTCCTGGTTTCTCATTACCACTCCACATTTGTACTTGGCTATTTCGAAAATGGCAGATCTTTAGGCCCTCTGAGCTTGTAGATCTGGTATTTTCTTTTTACATTTGACCAAATACTGGTACCTGATTATACATACTGTATCATACTGTACAACATTTTCAAAAAGTGCTTTAAAAAGGTATTAAAGGAGTAGTTCACCCCCAAAATGACTTTTTATCCATTGATTACTCATGCCATGGAGACTAGAGTTCAATAATATTCTTTGTTTTTTGTCACATTCCTAAGACAAAAATGTGATAACAATAAATTTACCCCCATTCGTTCCGGATGGGGGCCCGTTTCGAAACGGGTCCCCATCCGAAATCAATGGGGGTAAATTTACTCGAATCAAATTTTTGTCTTAGGAATGCGACAAAAACCCAAAAATATTATTGAACTCATGTCTCCATGGCGTGAGTAATCGATAGAAGAAAAAAAAACATTTTGGGGGTGAACTACTCCTTTAACTGATTAAAACGAAGAAAACACAACACTTTTTCCTATCACAACATGGATATAACATCAATACGCTGCCCAGCCCACACACAGACACACACACACACACACACACACACACACACACACACACACACCAAATTCGACCTGTCTCTTTATTTGCGGGCCAGCCTTTCAGGGGAGTGTTGTTTACTGGGGGTATCTATGACTACAGACGTCCTTTTGTTCAAGGACCATACATTGTTTTATTTGTGTCCCATACACGCATTGTTGTCTTTCACATGGCATGTGGTCCAACCCCCCCCTCCCCTCCCCCCACAGAGCCCCCTCCGAAGGACAGTGAGTCAAGGCGCGCCCACATCCTCTCCCATCATGGGAAGTCGTAAAATAGATTCATGGTCAAATTATTTACAATAACAATTTAGTGTGGTTGGTTAATAGCTCCCCCTTCAACATTCTAACCATTGTATTCGTTCACGAGGCGGCACTCAGAGCCAATTAAGTATTGATAAATAAGCTTCATTTTTTTAGTTTTTTTTATGAATCTGCCAGGAAAGATAATGTCCCATGGAGACTACTTCAAGGTTGAGAGGCTGATAAAGACTTCAATGCCATTATATCGTCCCTATTGGGTGGAAACCTCACACGTCCAACACTGTTACTTTCCAAGATTCAAGAAAAAAACAGAAGTAGCAGATCTACAAGCTCAAAGCGTGTTGCTTTACGCTGCCTTTCCAGCTTGCTGATCTGCTACTTTTGATGCTTTTGTGTGATGCTGCAGTATGATCAAGCATGATCATTTATGGAGAAAAAAAACACCAAGTTAGAATATGGACACAGGTTTCTGCCCAACAGCAACGATATATTTGTTTTTCCTGCTCTAAATGTATTTTTATATCTATAGAATAAAACACAACAACCTCTAAAGCCTATAAGGTCGATGGTGAAGCACGACCATTATTGATTCAGAAGTGGATTAGTAACTTGAAGCTGGTTGAAATGGTCCGTGTTGAAGAGCTGCTGTGTCAGAGTACCCCGAGCTTAACTTATTACAATGTCTTCTTGGCTCGGAGCAGAGGAAAAAATGATATGTTGTGATTTTTCCTTCACCTCAGGTAGAAAATGTTTTAGTCTGCGTGCCGTATAATGCTTTTTATGTTTTTTACAGAATTCACTACCAACCATTTTATTGAACGTGGATGCTTGTTGGGAATTTTCCGAACGGCAGTTTTCTTAGCCACTTAAAACCTTTATACTTTGTTGACAAGAGTCCCCCAGGGGGTCTAGGGCCCCCTAATATTTTCCTTCTACGCCAATATCTCTGTCGAAAATAGGCCGTTTACATGCTCACAATGGGTGCGTTTATATGCACATTCAGAATGCCATTCAGAATGAACTTATTCTGAATAGAGCTTCATTCCCAAACGTTTACATGGGACCTGAATACAAGTATCCCTCATTCCACTGTCGTTTACATGACCAAAGGATTCATTCGGAATAGAACTTTGGGCATGCGCAAAGTAGGCCTACTTCAGTTCGGAGAGGGGGGGGGGGGGGGGGGGGGGCAGTTCAGACAGCAGTTAATTCCGAATGGAGCGTTCATATGACAAATGTATCCCGATTGAAACGGCATAAACCACCTCTTCAGACCAGAATGAAAATTAATTCGGGTCAGACCGGAATGGCCATTCCTAAACGTTTATATGAGCATTTCTATTCTGAAGGAGCAGTCATTCAGAATATAAGTGGAATACATCTGTGCATATAAATGCACCCAATGTGTAGTGAGCTTGTTGAGTGGTTAAGATGCAAGTGGCTTCATATTAGTCCCACTCCCAACCTGTTGCTACAGCTTACATACACATCACTGTGTACTGACATGTGTGGCAAATGATACACAGACAATGACAGGAACAATGTAGATCAACTTCACCTTAAAACACCCCTAGCAATGGCATCATGTCAAATGCTTATCATGTTTTACTGATGTTTTTGTTAATTAGGAGCGACAGACTGTAGCACCACTCTCTGCCAAAGACACATTACCTCTTGGGTACAATAAAGTGCCTCTATCCATCTCTCTCTCTCTATCTCTCCCTTTCTCTCCATCTCTGTATCTGACTCACTCTCTCTTCGGTCTCTCCCAACATTTAACAATGGCTTATATAATGGGGTGGAAATGGAAGATGTATTTTCATATCCTGCCTGGTATGCTTTCTCTCTACATGATATTGTGATATGCCGGTGTTAACTGTCTGGCTGTGTTGCGTTTCAACTCATCGGATGTTCATATCGCGTCACGTGTGCAGCAGCACAATGGACCATTTTTTAGAAATTCATAGGCGGTGGCCCAAGTTCCGGTACATGTACTTGTCCTATGCCTTTTTGTGCTTATCAGTATCATTTAGGGATGACGGGACGATATGAAAATGACATGTTATTATGATCACTGTGGCAAAAATAATTGCAATTTAACGATATTATCACGATAATAAAAATATGCTTCAAACTTCAAATGCCACTTTTGGTAACAACTTGAACCCCCAGCCAGCATCCCTGTTCTGGGTGGAACGTTCGCCAAAGATGGCGATCTGAAATCTCACAACGTGCTGTGAGCTTGTAGATCGGCTATTTTTGGCAAATCGATTTGTGTAGAGTGAAATAAGAGCATACCAAGTGCGCTCTTTACAAGTCCGTTTTTTTTTGCAGCCCAAAAAAAAGCTAATTTCATCCTAAGTTATGACGGAGGACAATTTTACGATAAATTAAAATCCCCTCAATACGATTATTGTGAGCATTCTTTTATCGTGATAAACGAAAGTAACGATTATCGTCTTATCCAGAGTGTCGTGTTTTCCCAGAAACAATTGAAAGATTTTGAACTGAACATCAATTCCCATTAGCTGTGTGTTATTGTATTAACAGCTGGTGAGTCAGGTATGCATAAAAAACTCTGCATTGGTAGAAAGTGTTTGACTCGATTGGAGACGCCTCGCAAAAACAGTTAGGGCCCAGTTTGAAGGAAGTAAATGACACACTTGAACTTTTTAAGTGAGATGTTTACACAGCCGACATGTTTGTGTTTCGAGTCGGGCTGCTGTACTTTTGTTTTGGACGTGGGACTTGGAATCGAGCCAACCCGCAGTTGACCGCATTTAATCTAATCTAAAAGCATGAACTACATTAGTAACATGACCAAGTTACTATAATCTGTTTAATGTTACCCAAGCCAAAGATTAAATTCAATATAACTTTTTTTTAAATTTCCTGTAGAGAAATTGTTTTGGACATACAAGGTTTCCACCCAACAACAGCGAAGATGATCGTTCTAGTTAGTTATATAGTCTATTAATAATAGTGGCTACAAGCTTAAAGGAGTATATGAGATGAGCTACACTCTCAGCTGGTAAGCGAATAACCATATGACCTTCATCAGATGATCCGATGGAGGTCACGTGTGACGGAGACGTCACGCTTTGAAGTTTCTTTGAAGCCGGGAACTTCTACAAGGGCAAATGCCGCTATTCACACACGCACACGTGTGTTCTTAAGTGGTGCTCGTCTAAGACATGACATGAGGGCGTGTGTTTATTGGTCTAGTGTGTTTACAGTGGCATGCTAGCTGGGTGAGTTGTGAGGACTCGAGGAACGGGGGCCTGAGAAGACATATTGCCCCCTAGATGTGATGTGTTCCCTTTCCCCGGGGATGTCTTGCATAATGCTTCCTGTTTGGTCGTGTTCTCGTCACATCAGCGCTGCACTCTGCGGTGCTCTGTTCATTGTTATGGCGTCAGTGTCTTGGCAAGCGCTCCGGCGATGCCGTTGGATGATGTATGTTGGCCGAAATGTTTATATATCTGTGTTTAATGAAAGTCACAATGGATGTTCGGACGGGGAGCAGTCGAGCAGCGCACGTGCACAGGTTCAGAACGGGCCACGCGGTTGTGCAGCACAGTTTACAGTTTGAAGTTTGGGACTATTCAGTCTAACCACATTTTAAAGAGTTTCATATTTGTGTTTAGAAGTCTGTGACCTCTGCTAAGGTCTCCCGCCATTGCTCATTTGAAAGTGAGCGGTTCTTAAGCCTGATGTCACATGATGCGGGAAACGGCTACAAGCTCACAACGCTTTGCATCGTGACGCGCTGTGAGCTTGTAGATCGCCTATTTCCGGAGCACGAGACGGCGGGTAACCCAGGTATAAATCAGGCTTTAATAACGTATAACTTTGAGATATTCCTTAGCCGGCTCAGGAGACGCTATAAGATTATTTTCTTACAATTTTTTGCTTAGTCTGGAATGACCGTAAAGCATTCTGTTTGACCCTGAACGCAGGCAGCCCTCCCCCTGGCCTGTACACAGTTCAAGATCGCGGCGTCTGCTCCTAGTTAATGCAGAAATGAATCAAAACGGAAAGAAAGTAAGCCTCCCCCTCCCCCCTTTCCCCAGCCATGACTCCTAGAAGGTGATTCTGCATCAGCCGTAAAGTAGTTTTTGATGAAAAGGGCTGGTATGTATCTTCCTCCTTCAAGGTCGCTGCGGTCAGAAAGAGAAGGTTCCTATTGTTGGTGCCCTCAGATGATCACAGGGGGAGGGGAGGGCATGTCAGTGAAAGTCAAACGCCCGGCCGGGTCCCGTGTCATTTAGTGTCATCGCCAAGACATTATCTGCTGTTGGCAGATATGTGGGGGGAAAAAAAGTCAGATGATAGACTGTGATTTAATTATATAGTTAATAAGCTGCCGCTGTAGGTCTAGGAAATTGCTTCTTCTTTAGGTTGGTCTTTGAATGTGACCGTGAGTTTTTTCCCTGTTTCTTTTTTTTTTAAAGTCACTGTTTCTCAACGTAAGGACCGGGGCCCACCCCAGGGGTCCAAATATGGACCCTTGCGGGTCTTCAACTCTTGAGTGTAATGGAATGTACACTCAGAGAGTTAAATTAACACTGATGGATTACACAGTTAATTGGGGTCCAAACTAAGGTATCAAATCAAATGTCTTAATGCACATCGTTGCCGTCAGGGAGAAACCTCTAAGCTCCATTTTTCAACTTTTAGTTGTTTTTTCCCCCTGCAGATGAGAAAGCCATTCTTGCATTGTTGTGTTGCCACACAAAATGAATGAAAGTAGCTGATCTAGCATTGCATCGCGTTGTTGCCATCTTTCTGATGGCAATGATGCCAAACTACAAAAATAACATAAAATACAATAAAAGGCAGAGAGATCACAGGAGGAAATTGCGTTCTTCTCTCGCTTGTTGTTGTTTTTGAATGTGACCGTGAGCTTGAGCTGCCTCAGTTCCCCAGCCAGCGTATGGCACGGTATCCTCTGGGTAAGATGATGATGAGCACTGACTCTCACATCCCCCCCCCTCCTATCGGTTGTCACAGGGCGGCCAGCAGAGCAGCAGCAGCAGGCAGCAGCGTGCTATAGGAGCATATTGACTGGCCGGTAAACCGCTGACAGGGCAGATTGATTTAGCGGCAGGCAGCCAAGCATGCCTTGGGTTTGCATATCGATGCCTGGTGGCCCTGACTGTCACTGTCCCCAACCCAAACATGCTACTGTCTGTCCCAGTGACACGTTACGCTACACACACTCACACACACACACACACACACACACACACACACACACACACACACACACACACACACACACACACACACACACACACACACACACAGCCACACATCATGTCTGCTTATATCGAGGCCGGGAGGGGGGACACACACCAAATGTCCCCTTTTGAATTTGTTGTGTTGTGTTTTATTTGTCAATCGATGTTTGCCTCAACAGCAGTGAGGTAGTTCCTCATGTAAACCCGGTTGCTCAATCAACAGTCACACTAGGATAAACAGTGACCGGGCATTTTCACTGTGTCTGAACAATCAAACGGAAAATTTCCTTTGGCATTTAAATATTAAACAAAGAGTCGATTATAGTGTAGTTACATAAAATTATTCCAAGGCGGAAAAATTGGTAAATGAATAATAGAGTGAAGTAATTTCTGGTCTGGTCGTGAATCGGTTGCATTTAGTTGAAAACGGGGACACTCTCTTCATGGAGTTGAAAGTCAATTGACTTTAAAACCATGGTGCATTAGTTATTTTTAAGTGGGATCCAGGGACCTTCAGGGTCCTTGAGGGGGACAATATGGCCTATGGCCTATGTAGACATCTGGGGTGGGGCTGCAAATATGGATTGTTTTCTTAATGATTTTCTTTCGATTTATCTTTTTCGATTAGTCCATTGAGATGAATGACATTTTTATATGTACATAAATCAGCGAATCGACTAATCACTTAAAACCTATTTTATACTTTCTGGCAAAGCGGTCTCGTGCAAAAACATAGTTAAAAGGGCCTACCACTCTCACTATGTCAGAAAAAAGTCCTCCCCCTTTCTCCCCTTTCTTATTTCCACACATCAACTCTAAGGTATATTAATGACAGTTCAATGTTGAAAATTAGTGATATTCCCCTTAAGAGCTGATCTACAAACTTGCAGCGTTTCACCTTGTGGTGCGTGAGCTTGTAGATCAGCTTTTTTTTTTTAAGGATTTCAAACATTTCGCCTATAAAGACAAAGATCGATTATTAATTTTATTAAATGATCAATTATCGCAACTGTTGCACCCCTAATCTGGGGGGGCCTTGTTGTGTGTGTTTGAGAATCAGTGCATGTGCGTGTGTAGCTGCTCTGTAGGTGGTCAAAAGCACAAGATGTCGTGTCAGGAACTGATTGCGTTGCACACAGGAAATGCTTGTTGAGGTGCACTGCCTGCATTACACCATGTTGGTTAAGAAATGCTGTTCAGAAGTGCCCACATTTAAACACTCACAGATATGGCATTTGATTTGAACATTGTGTACTTTGTACAATGGCGATCAGCAGTATCAAAAATGTCAGTTTAAGCTTTAAGGTATATGGTATATGATACCATCGCAGTCAATTGACTCAACATAACAGAATACCTCTGATATGGTCCTTGGTTTCCCCCCACTCTTTTTCACTAAGCGTCAAACTCGACAAGGATAAGAAATCTACAACCTCACAACGTGTTCCAAGCAACACAACGACAACGCGATGTGAGCTTATAGATCTGCTGTTCTTCCTTCGCCGAATGTTCATCCCCCAGAATGGAGACGCTAGGGTTCACGTAGTTGCGGTTAGGTTCTACTTTGTTAGAAACACCGCACAGCACATGTCGAAGACTGTTGCCTCGACAGTGTTTTAAGTTGAAAAGTCAACATTTTTGACAAGTTGCTCCTCCTGTTTCTGTACATGTAGCTGAACAGGGTTTATTGCTGGAGGGTGGGTCATGTTTTGGTGGCTGAGACCGGCTGTGTTGGCCAAGTCAAATACACAAACCCCCCCATTTCATGATTTCAATCTCTGTGACCATACACTGTAAAATCTGTTTTAATTAAACTGAGTGTACGTATGGGTCCATTTGGTTCCATTTATATACATACATTCTGAGAGTTACAGACCCCTAAGAGTCAATTTGGCTTCCTGATCTAAATATTGTTTTGCTGGGGACCCTCTGGAACTCCACGTTGAGAACCCTTGTTGTAGAAGGAAAAGAAATGAGGGGGGCCAAGAAAGTATTGCGTACCCCCGTGGGACCCCTGTCAGCGAAGTATATAGGGATTTAAGTGATTAAGGGGAGGGTCCCCCAAAATGCCAAATACAACCAAATCTTTTGAGTTTTCTTATTTGTCACTCACATTCCATAGAGGACCATTTTTTTTAGTGGATGGCAGTGTGTGTTTTATGTTGTAATGTAAAACTCTACTTACCCTGAATAATCAGATTACAGGGATAAACCTGCGTGTTTGTTTACATGGTTTTTTTGTTGTTGGAAGCATCGGCCATCCTCTGCCATAACAGCGACCTGAGGCTGAGGGTAGTACTGTCACTGTGTCACATGAGTGTAAGTGCTTAACCCATTTAGAACGGGTACACATTATAGTGTATTATTATTTTATGCTTTAACTATTGAAAAATGGCAGATATACAAGCTCACAGCGCGGCACCGAGTGCCGCGCTGCGAGCTTGTAGATCTGCTATTTTTGAAAGCTTGTGAAAATTTGAATTTGGACCCGATTCTATAAGTGTCTTTTGAAAAACCCTACGTTTCTATGTCAGCAATCTGGCCAGCCATCGTCAGAGAAAAGGTCCTTTTCACTTCAACTGGAGTTTAGTTAGTCTGTTCTTGAGAGACTACTATGTCAGTGGTTCTCAAACCTTTTCATGTGAAGGACCCCCAAAATTATATGAATTTGGCCACGGACCCCATCTCAAAATATTTAGTTCCAGGGACTACCCAGAAGCAAAATACATACATTCAAAGATCTGCACACATTTTCACGACTTAAAAAAAAAATAGCAGATCTACAAGCTCGCAGCGCGGCACTCGGTGCCGCGCTGTGAGCTTGTATATCTGCTATTTTTCACTGGTTAAAGCATTCAATAATCCTAAATGGGTTTTAAGGTGAATGGATGGTGTATTTTTATAATGTTGTGCCCTGTTTACAGGCCGCCGTAATGAGGAGGTGGTGCTGGGAGGTTAGCTCTGCTCGCTACACAAAGCAAGCTGTGTGTGGTGTAAAGTAACTTGAGTACATTTACTCATGTACTGTCCTTAAAGTAAAAGTTTTAGGTACTTTTACTTTACTGGATTATCTTTTTACTCCAGTACAATTATTTGAAAACTTGAGTTACTTTGTAGATTTAAATTTTACTACATAAAACCAGCTTCAGCCCTATATACATTTCGTACAATTGTAAAGGGCCGATCTACAAGCTCATGATGTGACACGTTGTGAGCTTGTAGATCTGCTATTTTCAATAGCTGATCACACAGCGCCGCGATGCGACCCATTGTGTAGTTTGGCTATTTTCACAGCTTGTTGTGTGACACGTGTGTGATGAAGTAGTAGGGTATTCATTTTACGGCACATTCTTAACCACCGCCAGGTATGAATTAATGAATTCACCTGCCTCTGCCAGGGCTTATCTTCACTGGCAACAGGAACGCATGTGGCCAAGAAGTAAACAAAGAGCACATGGCCAGGCAAATGTCTTTTTTTAAGGGAAAAAAAAAAGTATCCATAGTTGGGGTCAGTAGAAAAAAAAGCTTGTTTTGAACAAAAACTGTATCTGAGAAAAGAATTTGAGATAATTCATTTTCCCCAAATCCAATAACCTGGAAGAGAATTTGGCATAGATCATTTACGTTTGTATGCCTCTCCCTGCTTCTCTTAGTCAGGCACACTACTTTACTTTACGCACGATGAGCTTTAACTTGAATTATTCATTTGATTGTAGTACGATGCAACACAAAACGATGAGCTTTAACTTGAATTATTCATTTGATTGTAGTACGATGCAACACAAAATGGCACAAGTCAAAGGTGAAGTCCAGCTATCATACTTTTTTTTTTGCCAGACCCAGGGGGTCGGCCTACAAAAGGCTTTGTCGGTCTGTCGGTCTGTCGGTCGGTCGGTCGGTCCCTCTTTTCCTCAGTGTGCCTGTGTTTGCCTCTGACTGCTCATCTGCCCCTCCCTTCCCTTGCTCGGCTGATTGCCTTGAGTGCCGTCACCTGTACAGGACCAGCTGAGTTGAGTTGGCTGACGAGCTGCTGACACTATAAATTCCTCAGCCCATCTACAAGCTCAGAAACATTTCCAGCTGCTCAGCCTATACAATCCTGTGTGTTCATGTGTTAGTTCAGTGCCATACTAGTGAAAACAGCCGATCTACAAGCCTTGCATTCTGATTTTCATTGCGGGTCTGGCAGAACCAGGTGACCTGGTCTAGTTTAAAAAGAGGAGTGTGCGCGGCCCCTAACTAAGAAGTACCGGGGGAGGTTTCATCATCGTCTTTCCTACCAGCACCTGTCCTGTGCACTCAGATTTTTTTTGAAAGAGTACAGTATACATACAGTATGAGAGAAAGATGATTAGTTGTAGTGTGATATTAACGATGAATAGTATAGCAAGCGACACGTTGTGGTTTCCCACCAGTCTAGGCCTCCGCAAGAACCAGATCAGATATCCGAGAGAGACTGTGTGTCTTTGAGAATCCTCCTCCTTTTTGTTTAAAGAAAGACCCCGCCACGCAGGCGTTGTGTTATTGTGCTCCTATGTTTCACCCCCTCCTTTCCCCTCCCGAGGTGGGACCCCCGAGCCACCTAGGGCGGGCGTGCTGATGGAACCTAAATGGAGGCGGCCTAGTGTTACTCCCTGAGCCCTTTCTCTCTCTATACCTCCTGAATTGTGTTGGATTACGGGGCTGGGGAGGGAGGGAGGGAGGGAGGGAGGGGAGGGATCCCTGCAGGTCTGTGAAGCTGCGTGAGGGGAACAATGCCGGACCTTGTTTTCCAAGGTTAGCCGCGGCACTCTGGACTGAATGGGACTTATCTTGTTGACCGCTTTCAACCCCCCCGTTTGTTCGAAATCGTTCGAATCTATTCTCGGAAGATGGAAGAAATGGAAGCTCAACAAGCTCACACAAGCGTGTCCCTTTGCGATGTGTTGTGAGCTTGTAGTTTGTCTTATGGTGAAGTATATAGGTTTTAAGAAGTGGTTAGGTGCCGTGTTTTTTTAAACATTTTATGTATAGGTCATGATGGACACCATTGCCTTTCTTCACAAAGCAGGAATCTATTTTCTAATTCGGATGCCGTGAGGTATTTTAACGTTTGTTAAATTCTTAAGGTCAGGACTCGGGACACCAATTTCATCCAATCAGGGCAGAGAACTCATACAGGATAAACAAGTGAAATTGGAAGAGACAAAACAAAACATACTAGCACTAGTAGACAATATTGGAATTTGAACACTATTCAATTTAACCTGAAAAATGGGTGTGAGTGGATTCGGTCTCCTGATTGGATGAAATGTGTAACCCACCTGGAAATATATTTTATATTTTCTAAAGTGCTGGAGAGACGTGGAAGACCCCCTGTTACTGAAATAGCAGATGTACAAGCTAACAGCGTGGCATGAAGTGACACACTATGAGCTTGTATATCTGCTATTTCTTAATGGCCAAAGTATAACAAAAGTTAAATTGCGTAAAATGATTGTAACGCTGTATTAAATAATTTTGCTGGCGGACCCCTGGTACCCTCCTAAAGAAAAAATAGGATTGCCGCTTTAAGATGCTACAAGGTTTGCACATGACAGGAAGCTGGATTCAGAATGCCATGACGAGATGCAGTGAGTTGACTGTTTTGATTGCGGCGTTGCCAAGAGGAGATGTGATTGAATGCACATGTCTGCTCATGATTGTGAACTGGCAACAAAGCAGCATTTAGACGGAGCTACTGTAGAGAGCAGCATACCTGCAGGCTGAACAAGCAAGCACGTCAACTGGTGTTGCCAGATTTTGCGAGAGAAATAAGCAGCCGTGTCTATGAAAACGAGCCCAAAAACCCCTATTTGTGAGCTTGTAGATCTGCTATTTTAAAAGAAAATCGTAGGAAAAAAAGTGCTGTGTGTGTGTGTGTGTGTGTGTGTGTGTGTGTGTGTGTGTGTGTGTGTGTGTGTGTGTGTGTGTGTGTGTGTGTGTGTGTGTGTGTGTGTGTGTGTGTGTGTGTGTGTGTGTGTGTGTGTGTGTGTGTGTGTGTGTGTGTGTGTGTCATTCTAATGAGACAAATCTGGTATACGGTGGTCTTGGCACAAGACTCAGATGGGTGGGGGGTCCGTGAACAAATACATTTTAATTTGGGGCTCCATGACATGAAAATGGTTGAACCACTGGTTTCAACTATAATAAAAAAACAGAACTTGCAACTACCAATATTTACAAGTGACTTTACACAACAACAAGGCCCAAAGTCGCTTATAATACGCAGACATGGCAACACTGGAAAGATGTTGGTCTCCTTTCGCTCACCCTTCTACATGTGACTTCTATCCCGGCTCTGATTGGCTCTCATAGGGCATGTGCAAGTTGCTGCTTCCACATGTCTGAAACGTGCACACTGTCAGTGTCAACAACATCACGTTATGATGATGTCACTTTAACCATTTGATTTATACCGGTTTATAAAGGTTTAAATTGTTCAAAAATGGAGAGGATGGCAGACAAACAAGGTCTTGTTGGATCTCTCATTCTCATTAGAATGTATGAGCATTTTTCTTAAAAAAAAAAAAGAAAAAACATTTTAACTCATTAAAAGCCAACCCCGCGATGTCGCGGGAAAAGTAATAGAGTATCTATAGTGCCATCCACGCGATGTCGCGGGAAAAGTAATATATTACTGTAACGGCGAGTAAAAATACCTAGTACAATGGCCGACGCTCCGGAGACGAAATCCGCGCTGATTTGTCATCATCACGGCTCCACGAGCACACAATAGTCATCCCATAACATTGAGGTGGACGGCCGATCTCATCTTTAATGTCCATTATCTCAAAACTACACTTTAGAAGCTAGGATGGAGGCAGATGCTCGCTTATTTTACACAGTTATAAAAGCTCCCGGTCGGCCATTACACAACTCCACGTGGACACGCATCGGTTCCGGCGCACGATCCGATGACGTCAGACCGGAAGTACTTCCGGTCTAGACTTCTGGCCTTCAAAATAAGACAGCGGCCGTTAATGGGGCCGGGAGGGGGCACTCTGGACCCCCTAATCCGTTAATGTCCTGGGCTCAGAATGAGTTAAGAGTATTTGCCAGGACAACTCCTATGAGGCCTGGATTGCTGGCCTCGCGGTCCGGTCACCTGCGTGTTGCGGGTTCGAGTCCCGATCTTTGCTGCGCGGCACTCCCTGTCCGTCTCTCTCCCCATTTCTTGTCGATCTATATACTATCAATAAATGCAGAAAAAGCTAAAACAAAACTAAAATCGTTAAAAATTGAGATACGTGTTTTTTTTTTTACTTTGATTGTCTACAACCCTTGACCACAAAGAGAGCCTTCTGTCTGTCTGTCAGCCAAATAACTTGGAACAGATGTGTGGATCTTTATGAAACCTGGTGAGACTGAGCCCAGTGGAGATGATTCACTTTTGGGTTAAAGCTCAAAGGCAATAATATCAGGCTGTGGCCCCCTCCCCAAAATAATCATATTTGAACTGGGGACCCCCAACCCTGACAAGCACTTGGAATGTAGGAGTTGAGGTGTTAAAAGATGATTTCAGATAAATGCAGTAGAAAGAATTACGATATTTTCCTTAGTGGAGTAGAAGTAGTACTGAAAAATGGAGATACTCTTGCAAAGCAAAAACACATCAACATTGTACTTAAGTACAGTCCTTGAGTAAATGTACTTACTTACTGGTGTTACTTTACACAACTGGAAAGGGACAAAGTTCCGATCAAGAACAAAAGTCGAAATGTCATGGAGAGTGATACTGTATATGCAGTGATGTCAGCGTCATATTGTTAGTGAGGTATGCAGTCTGTCTAGTTTCACATGGAGCTTAGGGTTATAGGAATGCAGAGTGGACCTGGCCGTTCATTAAACAAAATCATGTTTATTTTTTGATTAGATGCTTTGCGTCATTAATGTGCAGCAGTTTATCAAGTGCATCTCGCCTGTTGTTCTGCACTTATGCCACTCAATCAACCTTTATTTAGACTATTGTTGATTACTATTAGTCATATTTTAGTCACCTGAAACGTTTTACTTTTAGTCTATATCATATGTTGTTATAACATATCAGTCGACTAAATCTACAGTTGATAATGTCAACCAAAAATGTTTTGGTGGGGCTTTGGAGTAATGGCT
Organism: Nannobrachium achirus; assembly: GCF_963921795.1. Lineage (NCBI taxonomy): Eukaryota > Metazoa > Chordata > Actinopteri > Myctophiformes > Myctophidae > Nannobrachium > Nannobrachium achirus. The sequence continues at coordinate 5,021,215 of NC_137822.1, read as the reverse complement.
GATTTTACTGCATGCTGAAATTAGCCGATCTACATAAGCTGCGAGTGTAACACCTGATCGCAACCAAGCATAAAATGTATTTTAGTTCTACTGGATATCTTCTCCTCTAGTCACTAGTTATTTTTTTGATGAAAATGTCAATATATTCAGTGTTAGTCTTCATAATCATGGCTTGGTTTTTATGTAGTTTTCGTCAGTGAAAAATGGTAGTCGACGACCATTTTTCACCATGGTTTTAGTCGATGAAAATAACACTGATTTAAACCCCTCGGAGATTGTCTGATTTTTTTAAATTGTTAAACGATTGCAGTGAAATGAAATAAGAACTTCTGAAATGGCAGCAAACAGTGTTATTTCCAAGTGTTTTTCAGTTTGTTCCAGCCAGGAACAGAGTGATGGTTGCCAGTGTTCAAGTCACACACGGACCTTTAAATAAGATGGTAGTTTCAACAAGCAGGGCTTTGTAGATTAAAAGCAGCCAGCCAGTCTTTCCACACAGAAGACCACGTTGGCTGCAATCACAGGCAGGCTTCACTATCACTTAATGAATCTGAATGCACTGTTCAGAGAGGCAAACTGAACCGTTTGGCCTACCAGCCAGGCAGATATTTTACTGGACAAAAGTAATAAATAGTCATGTAATATTATTAATATCCTCATATCGTCCGCATATTTTAACTTTTAGTTTTTTCCCCCCGTAAGTTCTTGATACCCTACTTCAGTGGTTCTCAAAGTGGATTTCAGGGACTCTCTAGGTTCCTTTGGGTCCGCAGCAGTGTGCCGACGGGCCGGTATTCCGACACTAAAACTAACCCTAACTCTACCCCTAACCCTAAACGTAACCTCAGTAACTGTATCTCAGTAACTAACCTGCCGACGCTAATCGGTAACCGTACCTCAGTAACTAACCTGCCGACGCTAGTCGGTAACCGTACCTCAGTATTAACTAACCTGCCGACGACGCTAGTCGGAACAGCGGCCCGTCGGGATAGTGAGCGGACCCCGGTTCCTTTAGGGGGGTCTAAATTGACCCATACAAGTCTGTAACTTTGACAGTGTACAAATGGAACCAAATGAACCCTAACGGGTCCATTTGGTTCCATTAGTACACTATCAAAGTTAAGGGGAGACCTTATAATTTCAAAGTTTGAGAACAACTGCCCTACTTTACTACAGATACTACAGTGTCAAACAAAAGTAGCAAAGAATAGCCAATCCACTAGCTCAAAACGTGACGTGTTGTCCATGGCACCCATGAATTACATTGTTACGTTTGTTTACCTGTCACGAGGAATCATGTCACGAGGAAAAAGTGTTACTTTACAGCATGCCACGAGGAAAACTTGTTACTTTACAGCATACCACGAGGAAAACTTGAGAGTATATCTGTTTCCATTGTGACAGATTGAATGAAAATAACGTTATACTTGTCGTTTAACCACTCGAATCCCAGTATCCCCATTCTGGGGGTAACTTTCTCCCCAAAATAGCAGAGCTTGTAGATCGGCTATTTTTGGCAAAGAGATTTGGTGTAGATTGAAAAAGAACGCGTAATAAGTATAGAGCAGGGGTGGGCAACTTTTATGCTGGAAAGGGCCACTATATTTTCACACACACTCCAGAGGGCCACAATGCATATACAGTCAAAAATAGCAGATCTACAAGCTCAAAACGCATCGCAGTGCGACGCGTTTTGAGCTTGTAGATCTGCTATTTTTGCAATTTTTTAAATTGGTATCCTGAAAAGTAATTTTTGTATTTACCGTAATTTCAAATGCATGTACAGGTTCTTATGTTACTTTATGAACTTAATCACAAATGAAGTGGACATAAAAAAGACTAGTAGTAGGCTACTAGTCAAGAAGATACTAATATACAGTCGACTGAAGTAATTAAAGCGTGTCATGTTTGCACGTTTGGAATTATAACAGCTGAATTCAATAATATATCAGTATTCTGATATCAAACTGCGGGCCGCATTAAGTGAAGGTGGGGGCCGCATGTGGCCCCCAGGCCGCCAGTTGCCCATGTATGGTATAGAGGGTCAGAGTGATAAAAACAGTGACATTGATAAACTCTAAATAGTATCAATGGCACCCCTGGACTTGCATCACGGCACCCACATACAGTCACCCTGCTGCAGAGTGTCCTGTTCCAAAAATAGCTGATCTATACAGGCGTTGACAGCTTGTAGATCTGCTCTTTTTCAGGCCCGTGGCCACCTCCCTCTGAGCTTAGGACCGTACCATGGAGCTCTCCGTGGTTTCACTGAAAAGGCCTCTTCTTAGACCAGTAAGACTCCCTAATCGGACAAACTTTTGAAGGCAATGGTAGCCAATCAGGAGGGAATATGGGAAATGGGACAGATCCATGTTGATGATGACAAAATCTGTCGGAGCAGTGTCCAAAAATGTGTTTTGCAAAAAATCAACCTGATGGTGGCGCTAAATGGAACAGATGCATGTTGATGACATGACTGACTCCTGGCGAGATCCCTTGGATTGACATGTTGGATTGGTCCTGTAAGTGACAAGACGTTGTGAGCTTGTAGATCGTCTATTTCAAACACCAGACGTATATATAGTATATCATTTTAATGTGCTCTTGTGTAGTCGCTTCTTTTGGGCTTGTTTTCCTAGACCTGGTTGCATGCTTATTATTTCTCACAAAATCTGGCAAATGATAACCTGTGTGTGTGTGTGTGTGTGTGTGTGTGTGTGTGTGTGTGTGTGTGTGTGTGTGTGTGTGTGTGTGTGTGTGTGTGTGTGTGTGTGTGTGTGTGTGTGTGTGTGTGTGTGTGTGTGTGTGTGTGTGTGTGTGTGTGTGTGTGTGTGTGTGTGTGTGTGTGTGTGTGCGTGCGTGCGTGCGTGCACGCTGCTAAGCTTGTCTTACTTATTTACACAACATATCAAATTGGCGCAATAAAGTGCCAAATTATGTGGTTTTAATTAACATGTCACATTTTCCCATAATAAAGTGGCTCATTATCCGTTTGAATTAACATGGGCAAATTACCCTTTTAATAAAAGTGACACTTTATCTGTTTAATGATCGACGTCAAAGTCCATTTGTGGAGCAATACTCATTAAAACGTTCTTGTTTATCATGGAACGATCAGAAAGGAAGGCTGTAAGTTTGTCTTTGCCATCTCTGGATCCAAACAAACACTGCTTCACATTGTTGCATTGCAGAGTTGGGTCACACTTTAATTAAAGGTCGGGTCTATAATGCATTTACAATTGCATTTATAATAAACGGTTTACAATTATGCATAGCAACTTAAAACCCTAATACAGTCTACCTACCTACCTCAGTCACCCTGAAGAAGGCATTATGTGCCGCAACGCGTAGGTGATTTTTTTATTCTTGCCATGCATTAGCCCTAAAATAAAGGCTTTTTAACTGTCCCTCAAGAGTGCCTTGGTCTAACCTTTTTTGCCCTAACAGTGTTTCTCAACCTTTTTTCTGCATGGGCACACTTTTCATGTCCCAAGAATCCATGGGCACACCAACATAATACCGGGGTGCAAATATCGTCACTGTCGGGAAGAAACCTTGTATTTCCAAGTTTCAAATTTGTACGTTTCTTGGCAAAGTAAAGCCCTGCTTCGTCCTACAAGGCTGTCGCACAACAGTAGTGAAAACAGCAGATCTACAAGCACACAACGCCTCGCGGTGTGTGCATGTAGATCTGCTGTTTTCACTAGTCTAAATCATTTTTAAAATTATAAATACAATACTTGCTTTCAAGCAGTTTCAAGGGGCACACTTGACCCTTCTCAGGGGCACACCAAAGGTCCCCAGGCACAGTGGTTGAGAAACACTGCCCTAATAGACAGTTATGTTAGATGTGCTGTTTCACTGACCTTTATGATGCATTATAGCCCTGACCTTCAAAGTGTTGCCAAGAGTGGTACCGTATTGATAGTTGTACGACGGTGGTGTCTCGCAAACGGCAGACCTACAAGCTCAGAGCTTGTAGATCTGCTATTTTCTGATTAATAATCGAGGCTTTAGCCAAGCTAAGCAGGCCAGACTAGTAAATGACGACATTTGTTTCAAAGAGCCTCTGTTTTGCAGGGAGGCTACAGACCTACAGTGCTGATTAAATGTTGCACACCGAACAGAACAGGCTGCCTCCCTGTTGAGTTCTGCAAGAGCAAAAGTAGATCTTTGTGCGGTAGAGAAGTTCTTAGAATGATACATTTGATAGATTTGGGATCAACATTGGCTTACAGTACTTCGTGTAGCACTCATCAGGTGTTACAGTGCTTGAGTTTGGAGGTTCGTAACTACTTGGACACCACCATTCATAATCTTAAAAGACAGGGTGATGTGATTTAAACATGATAATCAGGAATTATAAGGATTATACTTTTTGGAAGATTCTTTTCCAAAAGAAAAGTGTGCATAAAGTGTTTGTTTTCAGGTGGGTGGTGACCCAGCCGAAGTTAGCCACACCCACATCTTTTGTTGTATGCTAAAATGGGGAGGGGATGATTTTATGTCACTAAAGCAGCATATTTCAATTGGGCCTTTTGACTGAGGCCTTCAGCTTTCAGGAAGAAACCAAAAATACACAGGGAAGACATCAAACCACTCTGAACTCCGTTGAGATCAACGTCAGATTGTGTTGTGCGTGAGATTGAGAAGTTGTAGTTATTGAAGCGCTCTTCTGACTGAGTAGGGTTGGGATGGGACAATATGAAAATTTCATATCATGATTATTATTGTGACCAAAGAAATCACAACCACAATATGATTTTTTTTTATCACGATTTATTTTTATCACGATAAACAATATCGCTTATCGTCCCATCCCTACCTTTGAGCGGCCACTCTGCTGTGCTAAGCAGTGGATGTACGGCTCTTGTTGTTTCAGCCAGGCTGCCTTTGTGATGCGTCGCCCATGTAGATAATGTCCCCGGACTCGCTCCCCCCCGTCCTGTACATTTGAAAGTGATAGCTCTTACATAGTATCTAGTTCAGGGTCTCTCATACCCACAAGGGTCCATTTAACTATCATTTAGCTGGGGACCCCCTGGAACTCGCTCAAGGACCTCTGGGGGTCCCCGGACCCTACTTTGAGAACCAATGCCCAAGTCCATGAGTGCCGCATAATATTTTGATAATATTTGGAATTAATCAATGTGACTTCAGTTTAACCACTTAAACCCTCTCTAAAACTCACCTGATCTTTGCTGTACTTGGCACGTTCTTTTTTCCCCATCTACACAAAATCTCTTTGCTACAAATAGTCGATCTACAAGCTCACAGTGCGTCACGTTAGTGTTGAACTTGTAGATCGTCTATCTTAGGCGAATGTTCCCCCCCAGAATTTCTGCACTCCCCGTTCAGGGAGTTCACTCAATTTAAACGCCTGTGAAGGACTTCTCCAGTGTTTACCACATGCTTTGAAATTAGCATAAAATTAATTGGGTTTTTGTGCGTCATGACTGTCATCAAAACTAGGGAAGATTAAACAGCTGGTAAACACTACACAGATGCTACATCCTTATATAATGGGTATTTTAGAAGGTGAAATATTATAGTGGTGAAAAATAACTTTTTTTTCTCATTCTGATTGTTGTTGCTGCGATGACACCTGGCTGACATTTCCCCCCGGAGATCAATAAAGAATAATACTATCTTCTAAAGAAAAGTGAAAGTTTACGTGATGAATGATATAACTCACAAAGTGTCTCTCAAACAACCTCCAGGCTAAAGCGGCTTAACAAGTCAGCCACAGCCACAGCTTACATAAAACATACTGTGGCCATATGTCTACCCTTAGTGGGCATACTCACAAAGTGTCATCACATACGTTTGATCACAATCTGCTTCATCTCCAAGACGTCTTAAAGAGCGGTTATGGTTTCCTGAAGAGGCCCTGCGGGCTGTTTGTTACAAGTTACAACAAGAGTTTTGTCACAATCACACACATGCCATCATGCAGTGTGGCTGCTGGTGGTGTCACAGCATTGTTGGTGTAATCAACATTGCTTCTCAATAATGTGTGGTCCCAAGTAGCGATGGGACGATATGAAAATGTCATATCACGATTATTGTGACAAAGAAATCGCGATTTACGCTATTATCGCGATAATCAAGATCCATTATCGGAACTCGCTCACAACGCGTTGCGTTGCGAGCTTGTAGATCGGCTATTTTCTGGCAAAGACATTTGATAGAGAGTGAAAAAACGACTATCAAGTACGTATATTATAAGTACCTTTTACCAACTAGAAATACTGTTCCTTCGAAACAGTGTGGGCTCGCTTCCAACCCAACAAATAGGATACTTTAAGGTACTGTAAGGTACAGTACCTTACAGTATTGTACTGTACCTTACTATACTGTACTGTACTGTACTGTACTGTACTGTACTGTACTGTACTGTAACCTACTGTACTTTACTGTACTCTACTGTACTGTACTTTACTGTATTCTACTGTAACTTACTGTACTTTACTGTACTCTACTGTACCTTACTGTACTGTACTCTACTGTACCTTACTGTACTGTACTGTACCTTACTGTACTATACTATACTGTACTCTACTGTACCGTACTGTACCTTACTGTACTGTACTCTACTGTACCTTACTATACTGTACTTTACTGTACTCTACTGTACTTTACTGTACTCCACTGTACCTTACTGTACTTTATTCTACTTTACTGTACTTTATTGTACTTTACTGTACTCTACTGTACCTTACTGTACTGTATTGTACTTTACTGTACCTTACTGTACTGTACTCTACTGTACCTTTCTGTACTGTACCTTTCTGTACCTTACTGTACTTTACTGTACTCTACTGAACCTTACTGTACTTTTACTGTACTCTACTGAACCTTATTGTACTGTACATATTCTATGTGTTCTAGATCTACATTTTTGATTCTGTGTTTGGGAACCAGCAACTGTCAAATGGACTCCAACTGTAGTGGAGTATATTGAGTGCATATACTGTAGGCTAACAATCCCAGATCACATCTGTCCTCCACTATGTCTATAACCAAGGCGTTCTTCTATGTGGCCACTCCAGACTGAGGAGTGGAGCATGGCTTTTATTGTGTTTGTGGATCTGACTTGGAAATGCATTGGTTTTGATATCTCCCTGACAACCAACAACAACCACTAATATGGCTGACTGTCCCTGCGGGCTCTAGGATATATGGCTATGGGATTTACATCCCATCGCCCGGACTTGATTCTTGATCACAGCTGTGTAATCAGTAGAGTGGAGAGGGACATTTATTTATAGTTTTAACTATAACTATAGTTTTATACATCACACAGCTTAGACATTTGGATCAAATCAGAGAGCAGACCTGTGTGAACGCAATGATATAGATAGCATATCTGAAGTGTGAACACTGCAGCCACAGCGCCTTAACATAAACATGGGTCTATTATCCTTCTCTCCACTCACTAAACCCATTGGAAATGCATTGGGTGCTTAAAGTTAAACATTTTTATTTTTTTATATTTATACTACAAAACATTTCAAAACCAAAAGTACAAGCACACGTGTCCTCAGTAAGCTGAACACATAAAAATTTGAATGGTGTTGAAAGGTGTAAGCGTTTAAGAGATGAAGCGCGCCAAAGTTTTGAGGAGATACTGACTAGTATAGTATATAAATAATGAAGATAACATACGTGTGCTCGCCTTCCAGGCGAGCCCACAATTATAGAAGGTTAAATGGCACTGGATATGCAGCTCTGCAAATAAGAGGTGAATTGATCCCAGTGCATGACGGAGGACGATATCACGATAAACTAAATCTCCACGATACGATTATCGTGAGTGTTTTTTATCACGATAAACGATAATATCGCGTATTGTCCCATCCCTAGTCCCAAGCACCCCCCAAAGTAGCACATCTTACAAGCTCAAAGCGCGCTGCTTCACCACGCGTTTCAAGCTACTTTTGATGCTTTTTTGTGACGCTAATAGGTTTCTGCGGGAAGGCAACAATATTTAGCAACTTGGTTTGGTTCCATTTGGTTCCATTTTGCACACACTCAAGAGTTAACCCAACACTGATTTCGCCGTGTGGATTAGGGCCCCAGAGATAAGGATCTTATGAAACAAGGGGGGGGGGGGTGAAAATTAAAAGAAATGTTGAGAATCGCAGGTCTAATCTAGTCTAGCCAGACAGCTCTCTGATGAATATCTGCAGAGGTATTGGGCCAGCATGCGGCTCCCTTTTGGGCAGAACCAGGGAGCTTTGATTACACTGTTGCATAACCCTGCTGAGCCCAGGATGTCAAGGTCAGTACTAGATGTACAGGTGTGTGTCTCACACACACACACACACACACACACACACACACACACACACACACACACACACACACACACACACACACACACACACACACACACACACACACACACACACACACCCCGAGTTGGAAGGCGGACCGGTCATGTGGTGCTCGAGTTGTACTCGAGAGAGACACACACGCACGCACGCGCACGTTCTGTTTTTACTATACTTGTAAGGACATCGATATGTTTGGACGGCATAGAGAGGGTATGCATCATATGTCACTCATCTAGACAGAGTGACGAAACATAGCAGCATGAAGCATTGGAGTTTGGAAGCGCTCGTTGGGAAACTCTTACTGACTCCTCATGACTCCTGATGGTTCCTCATGATTCCTGACTTCTTTTGCCACTCAGTAGGCGTTCCCGCATAACTTCCAGGAGCGACGATGTCATGCGCTTACCCTCTATTGAATATGGCAGAGAATGGTAGATATGTGACATGTTTTTAGATTGTAGATTGTCTGTTTCTCAGAATCTCGGTGTGACGTCACAGGTATATAATAGGGAGAAATAACTAACTCAAGGTAACTCAAAGGTATAGTAGTAGTATTAAGTCTACACACACACACACACACACACATACACACACACACATACACACACACAGTTTCTGACTGCATTCTTTAGAACGATAAAGTGACCTCCAGTCGTGCCAATATCGATGTCAAATTGAGCAGTAGAGGATGTTTAGGGGATTTCTTTTGTCTTGCAAATGACACCAACCGACTGTATGTCCTCACAGACACACAGCTCAGCTGGGTTCGTTGGGTTCTCTCGCCCTGGCCCACACACACACATAAATAGACTGAGTACTTAGAAAAGCGCAATATAAATACGTTCTTATTATTATTATTATTAACATGGATGACACAGTGTTGAACTCGAATAGATAGATACGCTGCCAAGACTAAACAGAATGACGTCGTCAGCCATGTTTGTGAAAGAAAAAAAGTTTCTCCACTTGTGCCGTCCGTTTGACCTTGAAAAGCTCCAGCTTTTGGAGTACTGTAGTTGTGGTAGAAAGTAGTGCTTTGAGCCATAGAAACTGCCCTCTAAATCATTCCAAAATGTCCGACCTACAGGCTACAGCTCAGCTTGTAGATCGACTATTCCCGCTGCACGACACTGACACCGATGTACGACGAGTATCAAAGTATTCAAATACTCAAATACTGCAAGTGTTTAAAAACGTAAACCATATTTTGGATGACTGGAGTCCCTCAGGACTAGTGTATACTAGTGTATTTTCAGTTTTCAATCTATATCGGGGGCACTTAGGCTCGAGTCCCGTTCCCGACAATCTTTGCTGCATGTCTCTCCCCATTTCTCTCAATGTTTCCTGTCCATCTCCTCTACAATCTATCACCCCCCCCAAAAAGAAGAAAAACTATATTGAATATCTTTACAGAAAATAGCTGATCACATTGCGACACGTTGTGAGATCTAGATTGGCTATTTTCTCTAGTTTGGGTCCCGGGGCGACAATGCCATCACATTCTCTCTTTCGGGTCTGGAAATGAAAAGTTTTTGGAAGCCCTGGCCTAAATGCTAGAAGGGTGTAATTTTTGGCCGGTGACAGACAGTGTTCCTTAAAACACTTCCCAGTCCCAGTCTGTTGGCTACTTGGGTTGCTCTTGTCACTTGGCTGAACGCTGCTGCTCGCCAGCCCTGTGTTTCCCCACAGAGCCTTGGGACAATGCGTGGCTAGGGCTGTCACAATTATTACATAATCGTCTAATCGTGATTATTTGACATTATCGCAATTATTTTGTCATAATCGGCATAATCGTGAATGTTGAAAAACTTCCGAAATAGTGGAAATAGCAGATCTACAGATCTTGTAGATCGGCTATTTCCACTATCAAAGTTATTTTTTAAGTAGTAAGTTGTCAAATATGTCAGTAATTTCTTTGTATATTTAGGTTATGTGTCATATCTACCTTCATATCTAACTTCAAAGCCTAAAAGCCAAACAGAAATGTAATTCTCAACGACAAAAACACAATTAAATTGTTAATCGCCAATTATTTGAGAGACAATTAATCGTCATGTAAAATGTCATATCGTGACAGCCCTATGCGTGGCCACTTTCTGTGGAGCTCACCAGGCTACCTACAGTACCGTACCGCCTTCCTTCACTGGTCACAGCCCAGGTGACGTGGCTGAGTCACAGAGGGGCCGCGGGGGCCGTGGTGGGGGGTGGCGTTGTGTGACAGATGGCTCAGGTTGAAGAAGTGATGCTGAACCCCCCCCCTGCCACCACCCACCAAGCCTTGCCTTCCGCAACTCAACTCTGCAGTCTGCACACCTTGTTGGATAATTCATAAGACATGTATAAGTTATATACTGTTTATATTTAGGCCCCCCCATAATTGATTGTACTTTTTTATTCTGACGATGCTTCTCAAAGTCCTTATCACTATAGAGATGGGTCATTTAGATCTTTAAACTAAATACCATCTCTTTATCTGCTTTTGTAAAGAACACATGATGTTGAAAACATCGTTGCGGCCTGGCTGCGGAAACCTTTATATCTTCATATTATCCTGATTATCTCATAATCAGTATTATCAAATATAAGCCGAAGTCTGCAATACTAAGAAGCGGATCTTTTCGCATGCGTTTTAAATGAATCCTAGCAGTGCTCTGGTTTTCATGCAGACAATGAGTCAGGTGGTGTCACCCATTGGGTGGCAGATAGTGCGGTGATTCAGAGGATTAAGGTGGTGTTTTGGAACAAAAGGTGCCGGTGGGTGTCAGCCAAACGTCCAGGGACCTCCACACCGCACCGCCCTCAAGACGCCAGCAGCTAAGGGCTGGCCTGTATGACTTAAAATATCAATATCACCACTATTTCAAACGTTTGCCTCAATTATAATGAACCAATTAACTCATTTACTCCAGAGAATCCCGAGAAATAGCCGTAGGTCCAGGCTGTCCTGGCCTGAAAATCTTAAATTTAAATTGATTTAATTCATTCATATTCATAAAAACAATCCAAAATTGAATGCTTCCCGGTTTGGGACCAGAAACGGAACCGGATCTGCATTTTTTTTGGCCGGAACAACCCATTTCTCTGTGACCACTTCCTGCCGGCATTCACTTCCTATGTAAACAACACTGCTCCTAGCTCGGCAACAGTAGCATAGATTAAGATGGGGTCTTTTGCAATGGTGAACGGATCATGGCGTACAAGCTCACAGTGAACTTGCATGTCTATTTTTGAATAGCCAACGCGGAACTCTAAAATGACACAGATGCTTTCCCGGTCTTAAAGGGTTAAGGAACGATTATGATATTCTTTTCTACAGTGAAAATGGCGTCTCCATAAGTTATTTAGCTACTTTTGTAGGTCGCCATTGAACAAGGGTGACCGTTGTCCACAAGTCATCGGACTCATCGATTATAGAAAATCAATTAAAAAGCATTCATGTTGATTCGTTGATGATATAATAATACCAGTGGTTCTCAAAGTGGGGTTCCTGGACCCTCTCGGTTCCTTTTTTGAGCATGTAGATCTGCTATTTTCACAAATATAACAAAGTCCTTAAATTGTCACTTTAAAAATGGGCAGATACCCTGTGTATATACTGTTGGTCTGTTTACTGTTGAGTGAGAAAACAATGTTAGTTAACATTTAGCTAAACATCTGGGGACCACCCAAAATAATTCGGGGACCCCCCTGGGGATCCCGACCCACAGTTTGAGAACCATTGTATTAAAGGAATCTGGATTCGGATTGTCTGTCGTTGAAATGACGTTGGAGAACCTTTTAAAATTTCACTTTAATGGGTTAAATACCCATTAAAGTGACATTTTAAAATGTTGTATCGGCTAAATCAACACAATCAGTTAACGATAGAAGTATACTCTGTAAGGCAATCATGGATCATCAGCCATTCATGTCACAGGCAGACAGACAAATAGGCTTTACAGTGGCAGGATACTAAACTCCCTTTTCTAGTTCAGACCTATATATCTGTCCCAGCTGAATGTGAGTGCACAGCCAGTGTTGAGCGAGTGAGCCTGCGGTGGTTTGGTGTCATAGTTTCATAGTTGCAGCGCTGGGCTCCTGGGGGCCGTATTGAATCGCCGGGCATCGCGTCAATAACACCCAGCGCCGAGCAGAACAGACGGCCCTGTTTGTGCATCGAGTTGGAACTCGTCAATTTTTCCACACAGTAGCTGTTGAAGAACAACTAATACTTTTCTGGTTTTGGCTCGTTGCAGCGCAGCGCTGGGAGTGGGAGTCGGGGCAAACACATTTTTATTGAATTTGAAATGTGGTGTTTTTTTCCGTTTCTCTGTGTTTCTCTCAATTCAATTCAAGTGGGCTTTAGTGGCACGTGAAATCGTACGTTTACATTGCCAAAGCAAAAGTGGAACAAAACGATCAAAACTAAAATAATATATCGTCATTGTCGGGTGGAAACCTTGTATGTCCAAGACCGTTCGTTTTGTATTTATCATTTTAAAAATGAACTAAACTAGTGAACTACTTTTGTGCGATAGCCTTGTATGATGAAGCAGGGCTTTACTTGGTGAAAAAATTTACAAACGTGAAACTTGGAGATACCAGGTTTCTGCCCGACAGTGACGATATGTACAATTAAAAGGGAATAAAGAAATGTGTAAACCGAGCTGTGTGACATACATTGCTTGGCGAAAATTCTGTCTTGCTTTGTCTTAATCATTGCATGTTTGCATTTGCATCTGTACTGAAAACATAGCCATTTCTCTTCTGATATTTACGCCCTGGGTGTTAAGATGTCATGTATTTTGCACAGTATTTTTCAACCGCGTCTCCTCTGGTCTTGTGTCCCCAGGAACCGTTTGAAGATGGCTTCGCCAACGGCGATGAGCTGACCCCCGCCGAGGAGGCTGCAGCCAAGGAGGCAGCCGAGAGCAAGGGAATCGTCAAGTTTGGATGGATCAAAGGAGTGCTGGTGAGTGACACTTCTACTGTGTGTGTGTGCCATCGTCGGATAAATGGATTAATCGGTTTGGTCTTAGCTGATTCTTTTATTTTTATTTTCATACTTTTTCCAATGAATGTTTTTTTTTTTTTTTTTTTTTTGAATATATGTATAGGTATTTTTACATATTTGTGGATTAAAGAAACCAATTTAGTAGTCAACAAGTTGCACATGAAGTATAAATTAAGCTTAAAATGACGACAAATATTTATTTGATTAGAATGTGCAAGCCAAGGAAACATTTAAGAACCATCATAATAATGATTAATGAACCTGCTGCGTACTGTGTAACAGTGTTTCTCCAAGTGGATTCCAGGGACTCTGTGGGTTCCTTTTGGGTGGTCAAAATGGACCTGAACAAGTCTGTAAGGGGAGACCTTGAAATGTCTAAGTTTGAGAAACACTGCTGTATAATAAGCCTGAGCATTGACCCACACAGTGTTTTGCCTGGTGGTGACAGTCCACAGTGCCACTGTGATTAGGCAACACTGTCAATCTCTGGATCGCTGCCGTTACATTGAAAGGGTTAATTCTTACACTCCAACCAAAGCTCCGGGTTTCACTTTGTATGTCGGCTGGCTTGTTGATCTTTCGCCACGCGTCCATCGGGTGCCACCGGCGTGCGACCAGTGGAACGGCGTCCACGAAATCACCTCTCGCCGCGCTGAGGATTTTGTCCGCAGTGTGTGAAGTAGTCTCTCAGCTGTGTTCTAAATACCGACACAGAGGTCCAAATGGGCCTGCGGCGCTACGCTACACAACACAACCTCTGCGTGAACTCCACCATTTCTCAGTCCTCATGTTGGAGCAACTACCAGCCTTTTTTTCAGTCTAAAATAAACGTACAGTAGTTACAATTTAGAGCTGGGCCATTTTTAGAACCGATAACAGACTTAAATCGATTTTTAAGAGAAATGGCCATCAGTAGTTTCGGTTTAGATTTCGAATTTCTGAATTTATATTTCTCGATTTAATAGTTATAATCTCTTGCAAAAGATCCTTTTCATCTCAATGAGCCACTTAAATATAAGTCCTACACACTATTTCTGGCCATTATTGGAACATTGTTGCCCATAATGACAAAATACTGGTACCGATAGTTATTGATGATCCAGTCTAGTCAGCAGTTGTTTGCATTTTAAGTGAATGTAAACAGGTACTTGTTTGTATGACGAGTGCGTGTTGACAGGTAGGTGTTTGTCCTGCGCAGTGCGTGTTGTTGACATGCAGTCGTTTGTCTCTACAGGTACGATGCATGCTGAACATTTGGGGCGTGATGCTGTTCATCCGCATGTCATGGATCGTGGGCCAGGCAGGAATCGGTAAGCTCATATCGGTCTTAACCCATATCATCGTTTTTAATCTGCAGCCGAGTTTGGTGTAATGGAAAAAAAAAACTGATCTATAACTTTAATGCTATTTCTTAAAGGAGTTGTTCACCACTTTTCAACCTGTCTTCATATAATAGGTCCTCACTAATGTTCATGATAAAATATCACACATTTTTTCTACTCAGTCCAAGTCTCCTAGTCTCCTATCGTGAGAACAATGGCTTCCACTTTAAAATTGCAACTTTTCAGGAATAGAAAGCCTGCAGTTTCTATAAGCTGGATTGGCAATCGATGATGTCACAAGATGATGGGTTTCTGACCTGCCCACAGCCCTCCTCTGAAAAAAAGAAAAGAAAAAAAAGCTATTTTTTAGTGAGGACCAATTATATGAATATAGGTTGAAAAGTGGTGGAGTGCCCCTTTAATTGACAAATGGCCATTGATCGTGTAGGAACAAAGTCCAACTAACTTGTTCTGTCCGTCTTGTCTTCCTTCCTTGCAGTGCTGTCCTGCGTCATCGTGCTCATGGCCACGGTGGTGACCACCATCACCGGCCTGTCCACCTCGGCCATCGCCACCAACGGGTTTGTTCGAGGAGGTATGAATCCATGCACCCCTCGCTATAAAGCCAGAGTTAGACTTGGTTGCACACAAGGTGTCACGCTGGAAATGGCAGATCTAATAGTACATGCTCATAGGCCTGTCACAATTATCACATAATCGTCTAATTGCAATTATTTGACATAATCCGCAATTACTTTGTCATAATCATCATAATCATGAATGTTGAACATTTTTCATACATTTTCAAACATTTTCAGAAATAGTGGAAATAGCAGATCTACATGCTCACAACGTGTCGCATCTTTGTGTATTTATTTAGGTTATGTGTCATATCTTCCATGTGCAACTTTAAAGCCTAAAAGCCAAACAGAAATATAATTATCAACAACAAACACACAATTAAATCGTTAATCACAATTATTTGAGTGACAATTAATCGTCATGTAAAATGTCATATCGTGACAGCCCTAATTGCTCATATATCGTTCCCCCCCCCCCTCGAAAAGGAAACTATTTTTCTGACTGATTCTGGATTGAAAGTGCAGTTAGGGCAGTGGTAGTCTCGCGTAGCCACTACTAGCCAGACAACTATTCCACAATCTCCGAATGCTATATAGAGTCTGGAAGAGCAGCTCCCGAACGGCGAGTATCGGAAGTAGCCACTGCTGCACTGAACTGTAGTCCCATTGGAAACATAACAGAAACACAATAGCTCAGACAAAGTCATTCGAGCTGCCTATTATTGTTATGAGTGTATAGTTTATGAAACGTTTGAAAACATCATGAATGTGACACCAATAACACCAGAGAAAGACAAAATAAAGTCCCCAGAAATGTTGAAAGGAGACATAACGCTTCCAGTAGGACATGTTATTGCTACTGCACTAAGGGAGCGGTTGCGTCACATCCGCTTTATCTCGCACTCACCGTTTCTATTTCCGTCTGCCAGACTGTATGCTGGGAGCATTTGACCAAATCGCGGAGGCAACAGTCTGGCCACGCGAGACTAGGGCAGTGGTGGTCTGTTTTTGGGGGTTCATTGCCTGAAAAGGTTGAGAGCCACTGCTTTTAGAGCAGCACTTAACGTCTTACAAAAGCTGAGACGAAACGGTGCTCTAAAAGGGGTACACAGACTACACACACACACACACACACACCGATAGAGAGAGACTTGTCCATCTGTCATCAATTAAAAGAATATTAACCGAGAAAAGTTCTTCCCAGGGGTCTTAACGTGCCCTGAGAAAAGCATAAATAAGATCATTATGACGTTTTAACTGGCGTAGCGGGCATTCTTTCTGCCCTGCGCTGTAGTGGAATATATGAGCTCACTGGGTCACCAGCTTCTCTGCTGCACCCAGGGGTGTCGCACCAAATTCTGGGCCCCGGGTACAAGGATTCACTGTGGGGCCCCTGTGCTTTAACTATTGAAAAATAGCAGATATACAAGCTCACAGCGCGGCACCGAGTGCCGCGCTGCGAGCTTGTAGATCTGCTATTTTTGAAAAATCATGAAAATCTTTGAATATTTCAAATCCTTCTGAGGTTTTTTGAAAAACCTATGTTTCGATGTCAGTGGAGCTCGAACCTTTTCATGTGAAGGACCCCCAAAATGGTATGTATTTGGCCATGGAACCCCATCTCAAAATATTGAGTTCCAGGGACCCCCCAGAAGCAAAATTTGAGTTACAAATGTTCGCTTAAAAAATACATATATTCAAAGATTTGCACACATTTTCACGACTTTTCAAAAATAGCAGATCTACAAGCTTGCAGTGCGGCACTCGGTGCCGCGCTGTGAGCTTGTATATCTGCTATTTTTCAATAGCTAAAGTATAAAATAATTAAGGCCCCTCCACCACCTTGGGCCCTAGTAACTCAGTCCCACTTTCCTACCCCTTGTGACGCCCCTGGCTGCAGCACTGTGCGTTGGACTGGACTCTGCTTTGTCCGAAAAGAAAATCTCTCTCTCGGTCTGCAAGTAAAGAAGCTGCATAGGGCTGTCACAATTATTACATAATCGTCTAATCGCAATTATTTGACATAATCGCAGTTATTTTGTGATAATCGTCGCTAGCCCTTACCCGTTCAAAGATATGTGCTCCGACATGATGTGCAGTGTGTGGGTTATGGGATGTGCAGTGTGCACTGCACACAGTATATGAGGGATGGAAAGTAACTTTAACTGGTGCTTGCATGATAATATGTAGGAGCATCAATGTAAAAAATACCCGTTCAGTTTAATGGCTACAGAGATACTGTGTACCGATCTGCATGATTTTTGGACAACATCTGTAACGGGGCCAGACACCCCCCCCTGCTGGTTAAACATGTTGCCTCATGCTAGATGCAGAATGGATAGTAGATACACCATAAAAATGCTAATATACAGCATATGATTTGTGAAAGTGACAAACGGGCTTCACAGTTATGTCAGGTGTGTTCATATGCTAATGGTGATGCGATTTCAGATCAATTGCTCCAGCCACTGAGGAGAAACGCTGTGACAGACACTCACTCAGACAGACAGACAGACACTCAGACAGACAGACATTTGGAAAATTATATGTTTGATAATCGTTTACATGTTGAAAAATGTTTATATATATTTTTAAAAATATTGGAAATAGCCGATCTACAAGCTCACAACGCGTCGCGGTGCGACGCGTTGTGAGCTTGTAGATCGGCTTGATTGCTCGGACTTGATTTGAATTCATACGTGGTTGTGGTGCACATCTCAACACCCACTCTGTCACTTTTTCTCAGCTGTTTCCTGCCGAGGCTTTGTCATGTTTACTCGCATAGCGTCTAGTATGTTCTCTGTTCCAGGGGTCTTTAACGTTATTAAACCCAAGGACCCCCTTAGCTGAGAAATAGATGAAGTAGAGGACCCCCTCCCCCCACACACATACTACGACAGCACTATCATCAGTGTTGGATTCATGTTGATGTGCGTCGTCTTGATTTAACCACTTAAACCACATCAATACTAAACTTGACCTTTTACTCTGTACTTGGTCTGCTCTTTTTTTTCTCCTCGCCTCACAGCTCGAGGCCTTGTGATCTTGTCGATCTGCTGTTTTTGGCTAAAGTTCTCCCTAAGAATATGGATGCTAGGGTTCAAGTGGTTAATGTAAAAAAAAAAAAGATCATACAAAGATTTGGCAGCCTCCCCGTAGTTACTCTGAGGAACCCCTAGGGGTCCCGGACCCCCGCTCTGTTCCATTCAGAACGGCAACACACTTCTCACATGACTTCTGGGCCAGGTGTCTGTGTTGTTTTCCTTGTGGGACCAGGGTGTCCCACACGTGTGTTTTCTAACCGCGGGGAGCTAGAATCCGCCGCTGTACGCCTCGTCACCCGACCGAACACGTACGGCTCGTGTTTTGCAGCTTTGATGGATTTCTTTTAACACGATCTCACGAAACACACTGCTAACCCAGTGTTGTTTTTGACAGCAAATTTTGATTTAGTTTTAGTCATAATTTAGTCACCTGAAAAGTTTTAGTTTTAGTAAAATTTTAGTCGACTAAATATCATACGATGCGACTAAATCTACAGTTGATTTAGTAAACTAAAATGTATTTTGGCAGGCCTTGATGGCATCGCAATGACTGATTTTACACGCTGCGACGCGTTGTGAGCTTGTAGATCGGCTATTTTCAACACCTGAGAGCAACCAAACATAAAATGACTCTCTTCAGCACTAGACCCTCCCTAACGTTTTAGTCTAGTTTTTATTTTGTTGACGAAATTGTCAATATATTTAGTCTTAGTTTTAGTCATCACAGCTTAGTTTTTATTTAGTTTTTATTTGGTTTTCGTCAGTGTAAAAAACGCATATTCGACACATAGTTTTAGTCGACGAAATCAACACTTGTGCTAACCACATGAGCTGTTCGGCAAAAAGGCAAATCTACAAGCTCTTCTACAAGTGGTCCTTAAAGGTCTTATGATCATTTTTCTTAGGCTTTTCTTTCATGTTTCCTGACCTCAATTACACCAAAAAAAACTTGACCTTTCAACATTCTGTGTTTTTCCTGTAATCTGTAGTTTTTTGAATAATTGGGCTCGGAAAGGTGAGTTAATTTGTCTCTGGACGTACTCTTCATCATTATCCAGGGGAGGGTGTGGTTGTAGGGGAGGGTGTATCACCTTTGCTGTTACTTTACATTGTGTTTGCATCGGTCCAATGCACCATTTACCATTCACCACTTTGGTTGTTGCGTTCACCCTCCCCTACAACCCCACCCTCCCCTGGATGATGATGCGTACGTCCAGAGGCAAATTAAATCACTTTTCTGAGCCTAGTAGTAATTAAAAAAACTAGATTACAGAAGAACCACTGAATGTTGAAAGTTCTGTTTTTTGTGTGTAATTGAGGTCAGGAAACAAAAATAACAAAAAAAAAAAAGAATATATATACTATATACTATATACTATATATACTACTATATATATACGAATATATATATATATATATATATATATATATATATATATTCAATATATATATATATATATATTTATATATATATATATATATGGAATTTGATGACATAAGAGTAGAGATGTTACCGATCAATCGGCAATGGATCGGATCGGGCCGATCAAAGCGTGATCGGCTATAATCGGTGGTTTAGATCAAAAGGTAAATTCACCGATCTGATCCGATCGGTGCATCCGATCAACCAGCCGTTCAGTATGCCCACTTGAGGCCATTTTGGGGTATTGATTTCCACAGTGCTGAAGGAATAATTAGTTACTGCTATGATAATAAATACATAGTAATGCTGGTAAATCACTATAAGGCAAATATATAAATGAATTCATGAGTGAATTAATTAATGAAAGTAAAAACATTAACATTTAGAAAATATAAATAATATATAAATAATAACTTGATCGGATCGGTGATTGATCGGTATCGGGTGATCAAACTTTTGTGATCGGTGCTCGGTGATCGGTTCCAAAAAACCTGATCGGACCATCCCTAAAGGATCCTTGGCTAATGAGCTACATATGTGTTAATGCATTATAATTACAGTCTATAACTAAAATGTAAAATATTGCTTTGATGAAACCTAAATATCTGTCTAGATGAAGTATATATCAGACATTAATCATCCGTTCAACCCTTCAGGATATGACTAGGCGTTTTTAACCTGTGGCGGCGATGTTGCAACTTCTTATTCTGTGTTCCGTGTTGCTTCTCAGGCGGGGCGTATTACTTGATATCACGAAGTTTGGGCCCCGAGTTTGGCGGCTCCATCGGCCTGATCTTCGCCTTCGCCAACGCAGTGGCCGTGGCCATGTACGTGGTGGGCTTCGCCGAGACCGTGCAGGAACTCCTGGCGGTAAGTTCACCATTTCACTACGGGCAGGGGTCATTAATTAAGTAAATAGTACAAGTCTGTGGCAAAGACTTGGTCTTGTCTGGGGCAAATTTGATATATTCTTTTTTACACACTTTTTTTTTTCTTATTTTTTTTACTTAAAGGACGACTTTGCCACTTTTCAACCTATCTTCATATAATAGGTCCTCATTAATGTTCATAATAAAATAGCAAAAAGAAATTCTACTCGGTCCAAGTCTCGGAAGTTCAGAAACCCATCATCTTCTGACATCATCGTTTGACAGATTTATTTTTTTAAATGATCACGAGAACAATGGCTTCTACTTTAACTTTGCAACTTTTCAGGAGTAGAAAGCCTGCATTTTCTATTAGCTTGGATGTCACAAGATGATGGGTTTCTGACCTGCCCACAGCCCTCCTCTGAGACACAGACCAAGTAGAAAAAGAATATGCTATTTTATCATGAACATTAGTGAGGATCAATTATATGAAGATAGGTTGAAAAGTGGTGAAATCGTCCTTACGTAAAAGACCCAATTACTGTCAAGCCTCCAGGTTTTCTTCAGAATATGCATGACACTTATTTAATACGACCCAACTAGATACATTTTGTGTATCATTATTTTATGCTTTAACTATTGAAAAATAGCAGATATACAAGCTCACAGCGCGGCACCGAGTGCCGCGCTGCGAGCTTGTAGATCTGCTATTTTTGAAAAATCGTGAAAATTTGAATTTTGACCCGATTCTATAAGTGTGGTTCTCAGATGTTTTATTTGCAAGGACCCCCACAACTCACTGTGTACAAATGGAACCAAACGTCTGGTTCCATTTGAACACTCCAGCCCTTTATTATGGTGATTCAGTTCTCCTGTGTTGGAGCGCTTTCAAGCCCCTCTTGTTCCCTCCCTCTGGCAGGGCGTGGACGCCGTCATGATGGACACCACCAACGACATCCGAATCATCGGCACCATCACAGTCATCCTGCTCCTCGGCATCTCGGTGGCCGGGATGGAATGGGAGGCCAAGGTACCCAGCAACCAGGCCTAGAACTGTCAACGTTTTAGGGGCAAGGCCACTTGGCCTTATTGGTGGTTTCAGTTTTAGGGCACAAATGCCAAATGCTATCCACAAGTTTCCAACATCCCATCGTGCATTGCGCATTAGTTGGACGGAGCTTCCGGTGCCGCAGCGGAGTGTGATCTACAAGCTCACAACGCTTGCATCTGCGACGCGACGTGAGCTTGTATGTCTGCTGTTAAACCGGAAGTGTGGTCCAAATAATCTCCAGTAAACTCCTGCGGAAAGAGGTGGATAGGACAACAAATAAAACAAGGTTTTAGTTAATTGAAATGATTTATTGAAGGGCTAATGCCATTAATTTGTTTCCATAAATCTTGTCTGTATCCACCTTTTAATAATTGGTTGCTGTTTACTAGAAACACATTTCAACTTTTTACTATATTCTTTTTGTAAATGAATGCCCTACTTGTTCATACAAGACTCTCGCACAAAGGTAGTGAAAATAGCAGATCTACAGGCTCACAACTTGTGAGGTTGTAAATCTGCTATTTTCAGTTATTAAATGGTATTATTCTTTTCATTATAATAAAAAAAGGGGAATGGTTTTGGACGTAACAAGGTTTCCACCCAACAACGACGACTCTTATGCTTATACAATGTGGTGGTTTCTGCAGGCCCAGATCTTCCTGCTGTTTGTCCTCTGCACCGCCATCGTCAACTACTTCATCGGGTCCTTCATCCCGGTCAAGGCAAAGGAATCCCAGGGCTTCTTTGGCTACGACGGTACTTCCACCTTTTATCTCAACTTGATCAACACTTACCTCCTTCTTACAATAAATGCAGGGAATCTCTGTATGTATGTATGTATGTATGTATGTACGTACGTACGTCTGTAATCCACGTATCTCGAGAACCGTTCGACGAACTTCAAATTGGCCACGCGCGTCGCAGACGAGACAACCCGAGGGAGTGCAGTGCCCGGCGTTGAGTCGTGGGATAGACATTTGCCTCAGGCCAACCTTGATTTGGCGAATTCCCCACACCATTTGCCATTTGATTAGTTGGTTTAAAAAAAGGGTCCTTGCTGCAAGACTTCAGTCTCAGACTTCGGTGCATGATGGACGAAGCAGGGGCTTTCCAAAGAAACAATGTCAGTTCGAGACCCAAAAGATAAATATGGTGTCTTCCCGACGCCAAAAAAAAAGAAAAAAAAAAAAAAAGAAAAAACTACATTACAAATTAGCCTCAAAATAGCGTTGTGAGCTGTGTTTTTGTTTCCAATGATCATCACACACTTTTGTTTGCTTTTTTCTCAGGTTCGATCATGATGGAGAACATGGGTCCGGATTTCCGAGACTCGGAGACTTTCTTCTCCGTGTTCGCCATCTTCTTCCCCGCTGCCACTGGCATCCTGGCCGGTGCCAACATCTCCGGAGACCTGGCTGTAAGTAGAACGTCAAACACGGCACAGGCACACCAGTCCTTATGAGATGCCAGCCAATAGATTAACACTTTCCATGCCAGGGCCAAAATGGCCCACGGTCCCTGTGCCAGGATTTTGTATGTTTTTCTTTACTATGCAATGAAAAAGAAAAATATTTTTTTTTAGATTTTTTTCCCCACAGAAACAGACACATTTGTTGTGATAATCAGACAAATGGTTCCAGAGATAGAGCTGAATGAATACAAAAAAGTGTCCATCCACTAGAATGGACACACATTTTCTCAATCAGCTAAACGAGGGAGCCAACACACAAACAGAGAAAAGCATCTCTCTGATCTCAGGTCATTTTGACATATTTAAAAAATAATAATAATAATAATAATAAAAATTATCCATTTTTGTTATTCTCGTCAAAAGCCGTCATTGGCACTGACGGGTTTTGCGATGATTCTCGTCAATTCTCGTCTGTGGCATTTGTATTAAATAATAATACAAATAATAGACACAGACACATAGCTGCCATTGCTAGTTTTACTGTAGACAGACAGAAACATACCAACGTTTCGGACAGATTAAGCTGCTTTCTTAATAATGGCTCATAATGATCTGGGGGATGTCTTTGATTTGCACTTGCAGGATCCACAGCTGGCGATCCCCAGAGGAACACTCCTGGCCATCTTGATCACTGGGATCGTGTACTTGGGAGTGGCCTTCTCTACAGGTAACACTGTCGCACTCAATTAGCAGGGGGTCGGGGATCCCTAGGGGGTCCTCAGAGTTACTACAGTGGGGGCCACCAAATCTTTGTGTGATCGCGATTGGATACTTTGTTTTTACATGAACCACTTGAACCCGAGCAGCATCCCTATTCTGAAGAGAACTTTAGCTAAACATAGCAGATCTACAAGCCTGTAGAACGGCTATTTTCGGCAAAGAGTTTTGGTGTACAGGGGGGGGAAAAAGCAGACCAAGTACAGGGTGAAAGGTCAAGTTTACTAAGTATTGACGGTTCACGTGATTAAATGTCTGAAAATCCACATGAATACAACACATGCTTATGGTGGTGATGTCAAACAAGTCTATGAAGCTATATAAATCTATGACATCTGTGAAAAAGTTTAATGTGCAACACAGTTCTATACACTAATTTGTAGTGGGAGTCGCTAGGCCTGCCCCGGCTGAGGCATTTAGCAGATGCTCTTATCCGGAGCGACTAGTAACTAAACTTTTCAAGTGGAGTAAAAGTACAATATTTGCCTCTGAGATGTAGTGGAGTAGTAAAAGTATTGGAAATACTAAAATACAAATAAATCAACATTATAATTATTATAATGGTGGGTAAAGAAACTAGGATGCCATGTAAACGATGACCCTACCATCTAAAAAAAATAGCCTAACATTTTCTCCCAGCAGCATCTACAACTAATACAGGATTACATTTTGTTTTAATTTGACAATAAAATAAAAATCCCATTTCTTTTTCTCCTTGGTTGACTCAGGCTCGTGTATTGTGAGAGACGCCACGGGCGTGGCGCTGAACGAGACGCTCAGCGTTTCTGAGCTCCTGAGCAACTGCACCGAGGCCGCCTGCAAGTTCGGCTACGACTTCTCCTCCTGCGCGTCCAAAGCGGGCGAGGCTTCGGCCTGCAAGTACGGACTCCAGAACGACTTCCAGGTATGGGATGGTGACACAGGCCAGAAGGATGTAAAAATCGAACAATCCGGTTGTGTTATGAAGCATTAGATAGAAATAATGTGTTTATTCCATTGGCTCCCACTCTTTGTTTGTGGTCCAAATAATCAAAACAAAAAATCACACCTGTGATTAAGTGAGTGGTGCTGTTAATGAGTTAATTTCATGCCAGTGTGACCCTGGGCCTACAGCAAACTTTGAGCGCTTTGTGCCAAGACGTAGGCCAGATGTAGGCCAGACTTCAGAGCTTTGGACAAAGGCAGATGTTGGAGCCTAGCTCCTTCCAGAAGCACTGGAAGGTGGAGGGGGGGGGACACATAAATCCCATTTAAATACATGCATACAGTGCAGACAAAGTCAATTAAAATACATCTCTAAACTTTTAATGATTTGTTTGTTTGAGGATGTCTTATTGTGATGTTACCTTTCTGTACCTACTGTACTTCTTTTTTTTTTTTAAGATTTGTTTTGGGGCTTTTATGCCTTTATTGATAGGACAGTAGACTGACGGGTCATCCGGATCGGGAATCGAACTGGCGACGCCGCCAGGCCGCCAGGCATGCCTATGTGGCAATGCCTAACGGCCGGACTACACCAAAAATGCGCGCATACGCGCGTACTGTCCGTGAAGACGCTTGCGTATGCGTAAACGCTCCAGGCTACACCAAGGAGGGAGTATACGTGAGGAAGACCAGATAGTCTGTGTACAAAACGCATACGCGTGCTTAAAAAATAGAACCGATCCTATTTTTAGGGAATGCGTATCCGTGGTTCGTGCTATCAGTACGCCTGGTGTAGCCGGCTGAATTGATATACATTGGATCTATCCAAAACGCGCATACGCGCGCACGACCCGCATACGCACGCATACGCACTGATGCGCGCAAAACGGCTTGGTGTAGCCCGGCCGTAATGTGGTATGCGCCTGGACCAGTAGGCCAGCGGATGCCCCACCTACTGTACTTCTATGCCCTGTAACTTTCACTGCTGTGCTCTCTCTGGCATCATGAATTTTGCCTCGCCACAGGATCAATATAACTATCTCTCATCTATCTGCAGGTGATGAGCCTGGTGTCTGGGTTCGGCCCCATCATCACGGCAGGAATCTTCTCCGCCACGCTGTCCTCTGCGTTGGCCTCGCTGGTCAGCGCTCCCAAGGTGTTCCAGGTACGTTTGTTCCTATTGTGTTACACGCTGTTCATTGCCTCTGCTAAAACTATTGAACAAAATAAAATCACACCCGTGTGAAGTGGAGGGGTGTGTGTGTGTGTGTGTGTGTGTGTGTGTGTGTGTGTGTGTGTGTGTGTGTGTGTGTGTGTGTGTGTGTGTGTGTGTGTGTGTGTGTGTGTGTGTGTGTGTGTGTGTGTGTGTGTGTGTGTGTGTGTGTGTGTGTGTGTGTGTGTGTGTGTGTGTGTGTAGATCATGTGTACCGATTTTTGTGACATTTGAAGAAAATATGTAGGAAAAGGAGCAAAAAGTGTGTTTTGGAGAAAATTCAAGATGGCGGAAAATCTATCCTGGCGCAAATGGGCGTGGCCTATATGGGGAGATGCGTCTT
Source organism: Nannobrachium achirus (assembly GCF_963921795.1). NCBI lineage: Eukaryota > Metazoa > Chordata > Actinopteri > Myctophiformes > Myctophidae > Nannobrachium > Nannobrachium achirus. Next base: position 4,994,925 of record NC_137822.1, on the reverse strand, counting down.
GACCCAAGGAATCCAGGGAAAAAAGAATTTTAATTTTCCGATCTACGGTTCAAGAGTTACGGGGCAAAACGTAAAGTGGGCCGTTATAGCGCCACCATGAGGCCGAGTGATGTAATTATTTTTCGATTCATTCTTAAAATCATTATGAATCTCCTCTCCGAGGTTTGAAACTGTAGCTCCTATGGTTTACGAGAGAAAAATACTTGAAAGTGATTTCTTGCATTGTCCCATTATAAGTCAATGGGGACAATTAAGCGTCGTTTTTTGCCGATTACGTCGGCATGGTAAGGCGGATCGGAACGAAAGGTAATAGAACACCATTCCCGGCCGAGCCGCACATTTTGAGGTATATATTGCGCGAGTGGCGTAAATGGTGCGGCACTAGTTACGCGCCGAAGTCAGGCTACATACACACAGACACACACACAGACAGACAGACAGACAGACACACACACACACAGACCCACACAGCCATGTATAGGGAGCTGCACACAGCTCCAAAAACTAGGCTACGATGACTAAATATATTGAGAATTTCAGTAGAACCAGTTGAACTTAAAGACAAGTCATTTTATGTTTGGTTGTGCTCTGAAAATGGCATGTGATTGGCTATTTTCAACATGCAACAGAGTGTAAAATCAGCCGTTACAACGCCATCAAGGCCTGCCGAAAAAAATTAAAAAGAATTACTACAAAATCATTTGTACATTTAGTCGACCAAAATCCAAAACTAAAACATTTTGGATGACTAAAAATGTATGTTACAACGGTATGATTTGAACTGTTGTTTTTTTATTTATTTTTTCACCATTTTCCATAGGCTCTGTGTAAAGACAACATCTACCCAGGTCTGGGCATGTTCGCCAAAGGCTACGGCAAGAACAACGAGCCTCTCCGAGGATACATCCTGACCTTCTGCATCGCCCTGGCCTTCATCCTCATCGGTACGTGACCAGCTGCACCACCGCTAGGGATGGGACCATATGAAAAGTTCATATCACGATTATTGTGACAAAAGAAATCGCGATTTACGATATTATGGCAATGATCAAAATCCATTATCCTGGGGCGAAACATTTGCCAAAAAATACAAGCGTCGCGTTGTGAGCTTGTAGATCGGCTATTTTTTTGGCAAAGACATTTGATAGAGTGAAAAAAAGACTATCAAGTATGTATATTATGAATGCCTTTTAGCGACATATACAGTATTTAGAATATAAACAATCCTTTGTTTCATTTCAATTGTTTTGTTAATATTTAATATTACTGATCTAAGCCGATCTACAAGCTCTGAACTCTGTTGTGAGCTTGTAGGTTTACTGAAACTAATACATATTTGCCATGTAAAAGGACTGTGAAGTGTGGAAGCCTAACCATTATCATGTTTTCTTTTTTCTTCTTTCAGCTGAGTTGAATGTAATCGCTCCCATCATTTCCAACTTCTTCCTGGCATCCTATGCTTTGATCAACTTCTCTGTGTTCCACGCCTCTCTGGCCAACTCACCAGGTAAAAGACAAACAAACTCTTATCTTGTGAAAGCTCCGTACATTAAAGTACTCCTTTTATCTCGAGACATTGTTTGTATTCACGTAAAGACAAATACAAAAGAATGGCTGACGGAGAAAAAAAAGCTGTTGGATTTTAAACGTTGTCATGCGAACGCTGTCACGTGCGAAAAACAGCCTATCTACAAGCTCACAATACGTCCATCAGCGTTGTGAGCTTGTAGATCTGCTATTTCGCCGATGGGAGGTGATGGGGCCTGAAAGGACGTTAGACCTATAAGATAACAATGTTATTTCTTTCCCCTCATCTTTCAACTTTGGCAACTTCTAGAACAGCAAAACAATATGTAAATGTCAGCCATAATAAGTAGGCATACACAGTAGTTGCATGTTCTGTGAGATGCTGTGGTACAGTATATTGGCATGCACCACGGCCATAATTCATAGTATAATATGAAGTGTCACAGCAGCGATTAGCAGGCAGATTCATCCCCCAGTTTGAACCAAAAATGTATGTTGCTTACAAAACCCCTAGTGTAGCAGTGTGTTAACCTTATGGTACAACAGAGAACTTGTTGAATGAAAGTAAAAGCGCTTCTAGCTTGCGGATCTGCCACTTGTGATGCTTTTGTGTGATGCTGAAGCTGTAACATGCATGATCAAGTAGAGCGTTACTTTAAAAAAAAAAAAGTTAAATCATGGAGATTTTAGGTTTCTGCCCAACCGCAACAATACTGTACAATTATGTTCCTGACTTCCTGTCCACCACTGCGGCCTCCAGTTGCTGGAATCCTCCCATCCATCTAGGCTTGGCCGGGCTTTCCAACCAACACAATTGGAAGGGAAGGGCGTGGAGGGCGATATCTATTAATACGTTCTTTCCAACCCTCCTTTTGCAGTCCTGTCTGTCAGTCAGGAATCTGACAAATAGCAACTATGGTTTGAACAGCCGCCATGTGTAGAACTGTTATCAAATGATTTAAAGAGGTGTTTTATTGTGTTTGTGTGTTTCTCCCTTTACACCAAAGCTCTTGAAGAACACCAGGTACAAAACAAATCCTCCATGCTGATTCTGCTTTTTCCTCCAGGCAGTTCAATGTAAAAACATGGACATAAATGGTACGCCTCTTGGTAAAATGATTGATTAGCCCGTCATGATTGGATCTTCAAGCTCACAATAATATTATGTCACAGTGCGGTATGGTGTTGTCTGACTGTAGATCGGCTATTTTCCTGTGCACTACGACATGGGATGGGGTGTGACATGAATCATAGTATAAATGTAGCACATGCCTTTGATAAGGATGTACCATTTGTGTCTGTGGCTTTGTTCTAGAGCGTCTCATTGTATAACAGTCAAACTTGTTCATCATGTACTAAAACTCCCACTAGTTTAGTTCCTGTGGTTCCACTAGATAACCAGACGTCTCTTAACTGGTTAACTTTTTAATCTATGGCCATATCCATGCTCCTTTTAATATGCAGCATTATGTTAATATGCTAAAATATTCAGTAACATCACTTACAACTGTTTATTTATTATTATTGGAAATGTATTTTTGCTTCTGAAGAGTTTTCAGCATTTGAGATCCCAGGCACCGACTGAATGTAGTTTGTATACAGTTTGGTTTGAAGGGTTAGGGCTTGTTGAAGTGTTGGTTTCAGATCTACATAAGGTAGCCAGCTGTTCCCAGTGATGTTTTAGTGGATCAAGTATATTCTACAACAACCCATTTTACAAATGCCTTCTAAATCATTAGAAGCCATTTGTAGAATCGTTGCGCAAGTGCCAAGGACCCCCAAATGTGTGTCGGGGATCCCCAGAAGAGAATATTTGTGTTGTAAACACCTTAAAGCTTTAAAATCTAAAATTACATGGATGCTTTCCCGGTTTTAATCAGTAACATCACTTAAAATATATATTTATTTGTTATTGGGCTTTTATTGAATTATTTCCTTGTGTTTGGGATACCCAGGCAAAGACTGCATTTTAGTTTATCATTACTTTAAGAAAAGGATGAGGCACACCTCAAAGGCTAGTTGCCAGGTGCGTAGGACAAAAATGCATATATCTAAAAGGGATCTCTGATAATGAAATCAAAGAAGGGGACCTGCACACTGTAGAGAACTTGCAAAAAAGAAAAGTAGCTTTATTCTACATTTCTGTAATTTCGACCTTCATCAGGACAGACAATGTTCATCATTTTATCATTACTGAATTTGGTCTTCTGTTTGAAGGGTTAGGGCAGTTGTATGTTGTAGGTTTTGTCGTCTTCTCCTGAGCACAGGAAAAACGCTATGCTGGAAAGAAGCGCCAACGAGGAGCTGCAAGTCTCTTCCGTGCTGAACGTTGGCAAAAATTGTCAACTTTTGTGGCGTTTGAGCGTTTCTAGATGAGAGCCTTCCATTTTCAGAAGGGATCAAAGGGATTTGAAAAATTAATGATGTTATTGGCATTGACGCGGCAGACGCGACATGGCGTGATGTTTGTTAACCTCTCCGTGGCGGTAACCCTACGCAGGATGGCGCCCCAGCTTCAAGTGGTACAACATGTGGGTGTCTCTGGCGGGGGCCGTGCTGTGCTGCGTGGTCATGTTCGTCATCAACTGGTGGGCGGCGCTGCTCACCAACGGCATCGTGCTGGGCCTCTACATCTACGTCAGCTACAAGAAGCCAGGTGAGGAAGTCCATGTCAAATTATTGCAGAAATACCACGATATATATATCGCAAAATGTGTAAAACGCTATGAATAATCTACACTAGGGATGGGATGATTGTGACAAAGGAAATCGTGATTTATGATATTATCGTGATAATCAAAATCCATTATCTTGGGGTGGAACATTTGCCAAAAAATAGCAGATCTACAAGCTCACAACGTGTCGCGTTGCGACGCGTTGTGAGCTTGTAGAACGGCTATTTTTTGGCAACGACATTGCGAAAAAAATACTGTATCAAGTATGTATATAAGTACTTTTTATCAATTATAAAAAGTGGTATGGCATATGCAGCTCGGCAAATAAAAGGTGAATTGATCCCAGTGCATGACGGAGGACGATATCACAATAAATTCAATCTCCACGATTCGATTATCGTGAGGTTTTTTTTTTATTATCACAAACGTATAATGATATCGGGTATTGTCCCATCCCTAATCTACACCAGGTGTTTTCAAAGTGGGTGACGGGGCACCCTGGGGTGCCGTGACGGCAGTCCAGGGGTGCCGCGAGATAATTTGATAATATTTTACATTTATTTGGACACTTAAAAACACATGTTGGATCATTTTAAACTTCAAAGTTATATTCAGTCAAATTCTAACCAAAATGGCTATTATCTCAATGTTTTCCTCACAACATAATCGCTAAAATATGCTATAAATATAAGGTGCTGGGAGTGTAAATTATGAATATAATGTAGGGGTGCCCCGGATGAAGAAATTATTTATAGGGGTGCCCTGAGCCAAAAAGGTTTGGGGACCCCTGATCTACACACACAGCACACCCATAAAAGTGCGTCGCGACGATGAGGATTCCTTTCATATCTGACAAAATGGAAAATTGAAAAGAAGGTTGTTTCACAACCCTGAAACAGTGGTAAATCCGCCAACAACCCACTCCCTCTCATGGTAAATGGCTTACTTCCACATTGAAATGAGCATGTTGTTCATTCATGTCCTCCGGTCGCAGACAGCAAGCCAGCTTGACCTTTTCGACCCCCACCGCGACAAACGTGCTGGCATCTGAGCGGCGCGCGGCGCCCGCGGCTGCCTGGCCACCCACACGCTCGCACGCTCACGTGCACTCTGACCCTGAAGGAGACTAGAAAAACACAGAGGGGAAGAAAACATGGCTTTTCAGACGTGCTCAGTTTGACATGCAGCTACGCACACATGACACACGTCGCAGCTGACCCAACACTCTGCACGGTGACTCACACTCTCTCTTTCTTTCCCTCCTACCCTCTCTCTCCCCTTCTCCCCTTCTTTCTTTCTTTCTTTCTTTCTTTCTTTCTTTCTTTCTTTCTTTCTTTTCTTTCCCTCCCTATCTCTCTCTTCCCTCACTCTCTCCTCCTGTCTTCCCTCTCTCTCTCTGACTCACTCCCTCTCTGTCTCTCCCATCCTCTCTTCCTCGCTTTGTCCCCCGTCCGTCTCTCCTCTCTCTGCCTCTTTTCTCGCTTTCTCACTCTTTCTTTCTCTATCTCTCCCCCTCGCTCTCTCTGAATCTTTCTCCCTCACTCATTCTCTCTCAATGGCCCCTCACTCTCTCTCCCTCCCTCTCTGCCTCTGTCTCTATCTCTGAATCTTTCTTCCCCTGTCTCTCCCTCCCTGACTCCCCCCCCCCTCTCTCTCTCCAGATGTGAACTGGGGCTCGTCCACCCAGGCTCTGACCTACCACCAGGCTCTGACCCACACGCTGCACCTCAGTGGCGTGGAGGATCACATCAAGAACTTCAGGTGACCGCCGCCATCATGCACGCTTTTTTTTTTCTCTTCTCCTTCTCTCTGGGCTCCGTAACACATTAAGAGCTGTAGGCTGATTCTACAAATGTCTTCTAAATAAGTGGTTCTCAACCTTTTCAGGCCGCGACCTCCAAAATAATCATATTCTATCTGGGGACCCCCCCCATCCTACGAGCACCAAGAGTTGAGGCATTACATTTTGTACAACACGGTTCTTTTGTATAAATGGCAGATCTACATGCTCACAACGCCTCGCAACGCGAGGCGTTGTGAGCATGTAGATCGGCTATTTTCACAATTTCTGTCTCTAATATTTGACAATTTGGCCAATGTTTAACTTGTCATTTTAGAGGTATTCAAAAGTCCTTAAATTGTCACGTTAGAAAAGTGCATATACCCTCTATACAATTAAACTTTATGTTGATTTGTTTACTGTTGTGTGAAAAAACAATGTTTCACGTTAAATTAATAATCTGGGGACCCCCCAAAATAATTTGGGGACCCCCCTGGGGGTCCCGACCCACAGGTTGAGAACCACTACAATAGAATACCGAAGTACCTGACTCGCTCATCACCTGGTGTCGCGGAAGTATTTTCTCTATGGAGAATAACACTTGTTTACAAGTTCTGTTACACATTAAGAGCTGTAGGCCGACTCTACAAATGCCTTCAAAAATAGCAGATATACAAGCTCGCAGCATGGCACGAAGTGCCCCCTCCCCCCCTCTTTTATTCCCTCCCTTTCTTTCCCAGAAAGCAGTAAGTCTGTAATAGAAATCCAGCTCTGCGATTACTAAATAAAGCAGTGCCGTGGGTACAACAGCTTTCAGATCGGAAACCCATTATTAGGCTTAGCATTGTGGAAGTCGGTAGTTGGCTGCGAAATCTGTCAAAGACATAAGCTGTGCCAGTTGTTAACCATTATTAAAACTGTGAAAGCGTTTGTGACGCTTTAGATTTTTGCGGCACGCTGCGAGCTTTTACATCTGCTATTTTTGAACGTTTTTGGAAAGGTTTTTGATTTGATTCCAGGCCTGAAATGTTGTCATTTAGGAGCAAGGCCACTTGACATTTACAATTTTACAATTTTACACCTTTGGTGTTGTCCATTTTTTAGGACACAAAGGCCAAATGCCAGGGCAGGAAGGCCATTAAATGAAACAAGACCATTGAAAGAATTTGTAGAATTTAAGGGTTAGGGTCTAATTTGCAGTGAAATAGATACATTATGGTATTTACAATCTGATCCATGCTCAGCCCTGCATGTAAGTGGTGGCTTTAGGTCATGCCATTTTTTTTGAGGGGCACAAGGCCATGGCCTTCATGGCTTCCATGAAATTCCTGCCCTGGTCAGAACTACTGATTTTAGAAGGCACCTGTAAAATCTGCCTCGGATATGAAGATATGAAGGACCCTCCTGCCCTAAGTATTAGTTCATAATTCATATATTTTCCATGTTCCTCTCCTGTACTGTATATAACCAGCCTGTCATGCCTCTAGTTCTCGGTACATCACTTTAGTTACAGGATAGATAGTCTAGACAGTGAGATCTCTGTGAAATGGAACGTTCTATTTCAACATGTGTATCATCTTGTTGCTAAGGCATAGTGTGCCAGATGTTTGCTAAGGTTTGTATGTATATACTTAATATGAGAGCGAGAGAAAGAGAGAAGTTAATGACAGTTTTTACAGTGCCTGTGTCAACTAACAAACCACAGCTCCAGTCCTGTTTGCAAACAGGAGCACATGGATTAAAGTTGTAACAATGGAACACATGCTCTCATGCTTAAAGCAATCCTGTGCATTAGAAAAGAGGACTGTGGTGAGTGAAGTCTCTCACAGAACTCTATATCCCAGCATGCATCTGCTGCCCCCACCCCCTCCACCCCTCCGGGATCAGAGCAGTGTAATTGTTGTCTTCCAGAGGGTTACCATGGCAGGGTTAAAAGGCTAGAGCACCCGTTGCAAAAGTCTACTTGTAACATAATGAGCGTCACTGTCGGGTGGAAACCTTGTGCGTGTGTCCAGAAAAGGTTACTTTTCAGGAAATGAATGGGGGAAAAAAATAACCTGTGTTGCAACGGATCTAATGTACCGGTAGTTATTATTTAGTCACAAGATCTAGCTGATACTTTTCATTGGTTGGTTCAAAATGTATAAAAACCAACAGACTACTTTAACTGTCCCTTAAATGTTAAGCTTTTCTACAAGCTCATAACACGTCATTGCGAGCTTGTAGATCGGCTATTTTAGCAAGTTTTCCGTGGCACTAGTGTAACGGAAGTACAGTTCGTTAATTTATGGGGGTTGGGGGGGAACAACATAGGCGGTTTTTAATGCGGAGATACCAGGTTTCTGCCCGACAGTCACGACCACAGTGTTATACAACTGTAAATAATCATTTTAAAGGGCGTACAGTACGGTGAACTCGTCGTCCCTGTGTGGATGCGTTTGGGATTAAAAACCCAGCGTCTTGGGAAATAGGCTTCCCATGGCAACAGGCCAGCAAAGAGATTAGAACGCAATTTGTCGTCTTGGATATTTCCTATGTGTTTTGTGTGCGTGTGTGTGTGTGTTGGTGGGCTGGCAGGCAGGCAGGCATGGCAGGCAGGGCTGGCTTTTAAATCCTGCTCTACTTAACATAGTTGCTTTCATGTGCGCTACTCATGGTCCTGGTTGTAAGTCTGCTTTGATATCCTCTCCTCCCTGAGACGTGAGTCACAAGGAAGGATGGGAGGAAACCATAGCTGCTCATGTGAGCGCAGGAAAGAAAGGCACAAGTCCTGTTCCACTTTACTCACTTCACTTTGTTTATTTGGTAGGGACAACAATGCACCTTAATGAACACTGAAACACTTGATTTATTTATGTAATACATACACATGATCAAGCGTAAATATGCTGTGAATATGCCTATTTTCGGTTGTATTTCTTAAAGATTCAAGCATTTGACGTGGTCATAATAGCAATAGAGGGTATGCCCATGCATAAAGTGAATGGCAAGTCGAGTGGCAAAGTGAGTTTAAAGTCATTTAACGTCGTTTAATGCAATCAGATAGGACTTTTCTTTTTTTGGATGTATGGGCTGTCAAGGCCAGAAAGTAGTTTTTTGCCACTCAGTAGGCGTTCACGCTTAACTTCCGGGTATGATGATTTCTTAACTGTTGGGCAGAAAGTAGAAGCAGGAACAATATTTCTAAAACGTAATCATCATTTTACATATCTTTTGTTAATTATTTAGGAAACAGTGCTGGTGTGTGGGGTTCTTCCACAGTGTTTCTCTATTTGCATAATAGGAGAGATTTTAGATCTTATTTTTGCTTTAAACCATGAATCCTAATGTGGTGTTGTGTGTGTGTTGTGTCCGGTAGGCCTCAGTGTCTGGTGATGACCGGCTATCCCAACGCTCGTCCAGCGCTCCTCAACCTGGTCCACTCCTTCACCAAGAACGTTGGCCTGCTGATCTGTGGACACGTTCGCACTGTGAGTACCTGACCGTTTACACTCTCTTATCCAGAGCCACTAGCAGCAAGCAAAGGTAATCACACACACAGAACGCAGAGAGACCATGTAGTGCCTCAGTAAACTAGGTCCCCCCCAAAAGAATCATATTTGAACTGGGGACCCCCCCACCTTGACGAGCACAAAAATTGTAGGAGTTGGCATTACATTTAGTTTGACTCGATGTGTTCCATTGTGAAAATAGCAGATCTACATGTTCACAACGCCTCGCGAGCATGTAGATCTGCTATTTTCACGATTATTTGACAATTTGCCATTGTTTGACCAGAGGTCCTAAAAAGGTCTTAACACATTTACTGCCACGATTAAAAATCAACATACTAAGGATATGCCACCATTCTTTTGCAAAATGTAAAAAAAACGATTTTTGTGCATTGTGTACGGATCATGCACGGATCGTGCACCATATGTGTGTGCGCGCCGTTCACAGCTTTCAAACAAAAAAATCTGCTTGGAAATCTGCAGATACCCCCTATACACATATACTGTTGTATGTTGGTGTGTTTACTGTTGAGTAAGAAAACAATGTTTCACATTAAGCTATTCATCTGGGGACCCCCAAAAATAATTGGGGACCCCCGTGGGGGGACCCACAGGTTGAGAACCACTGAACTAGAATAACGGGTAAACCAAAGAAAAAAATACACCCTCTGAATAACATTCTGTACATTCAAACTATAGGACAAAAACCTAGCATGAACCTGTGGTGTCTCGTAGATTAATGTCCTACTTCATCGGAAAGTCGTGGACAAAAGCAGTGCCAACAGCCTCTTTACAAGCTCACAACGCAACACCTTGTGATTGGGTGTGAGGAGGGTAGTGGCTGCGAGCAGGATTTCTTTTAGACTCCTAGTCTTGTTGGCAATTGTTTCCGTTGAGTGATTTCTTCTCAGGCGCTTCGAAGCGAATAAATTGTACTGCCAGGAAGTTTGCTGTTGATGAGGAGGGGGGGGTGTGATGTAATCTGCTCCTCAAATGTTCACCACGTGCGGCCTCGGTCCAGCCACTGTTACTTTACTAAATTCCCAGAACGAAAGTGGGCGAAACGCACCCATTCCTCCTGTTCCGGGATTGGAAAGGGGCAGGGGAGTCAATTGGGTATGGCAGGGGTATGCAGCTGCCATACCCTAGGTCCCGGGGGGAGAATACAAGTTACTTTAAAATATAAATCCATGAATGTCTCTTTGTCTATCTGTGCTGGTTATGTTGTTAAATTACATTAAAATAACTACAAATGCAACATTTAACAAGGTTTTATAATTATATTCTCCACACTTTTATTCTCCCCATCTTGACAGAATAGTATATTCCCAGGTTCCGCAGGTCAGCTGCACAGGTGCAATTCATTATTGTTAATTGTGGCACGTTTACTATATTATGCCAAGTTTAGCCGCACTTGAACAACTGTTCCAGACTGCCATATCCAGCCCAAGAAACCATAGAAGTTTTTTGGGGAAAAAATAGAATGTACTTCTTAAAATAAATGTATCATGCCTGTTGCTAAGGTAAGGTGTCTTGCACGCACGCCTTCGCGCGCGTGCAAGACACCAGTCATGTTGCCATACCTTACCCTTTTCTGAACTGACGCCACTGGAAAGGGGGAGAGTTATTTGGAACACAACAGGCCTTCAGAGATGTAGGAGCTGGTTTGGTTGCCCTGCAGGTCGCCTGTTCCATTAGCAGCGCGGGTCTGATGCCAGTCACCAGGCCGCTGGAATAAACACGCTCTGTTAATGGAGATACATTATCCAGGCTTAGGGCAGGTTTACACCATGTGCCCTTTATGGAGGCACGGACAAGACTGCTTAATCACTTTAAACCCTGGTGTCCCTTAAAAGTGTAATTAAACTAAAAGTCCCTAAAATTGTTAACAAACCAGCGACGGCGAGTCCTGGGTTCCATTCCCGAGCCTGGTCAACCTTTGCTGCATGTCACTCACTGACTCACCTTCGTTTTACCGTCTCTCTTCACCGTGTACTATCAAAAGGCTGAAAAGGGACCCAAATATCTGTTGTTAATTGAGGAGAATGTACTGTATGACGTTTTTTGTTTAGTTTTTTCACACGAGAAGGGACTGCCTAGTAATTAATTTTTCAGTGAGAGGCAAGCTGGCAAGTTACTGTAGGGCACACTGACAAGCATGAACCTGTCAATGTTCACGCTTGAGTCACACACACTGACTCACACCTGCAGCCATGTAGTGACACATTCTGTGACACATTCATGACACACTTTGCTCTCTCTATCTCTCTCTATCTCTCTCTCGCCGTCTCACACAGGGCTCTCGGCGGCCCAACTTCAAAGAGCTGGCCTCAGACCAGTCCCGCTACCAGCGCTGGCTGCTGAAGAACGAGACCAAGGCCTTCTACACGCCCGTGTTCGCCGAAGACATGAGACAAGGCACTCAGTACCTGCTACAGGTGAGGAAACCCCACTGGTACCACTGTGGAACATGAGCAGTGGCGGACAGTAACGGACAGTAACAAAGTACATTTACTTGAGTAGCTGTGTAGTCGTGTATATGTTTATAAAGTTTTAATGTTTTATAATAAATGAATGCATTTATTAAAATAAACTAATGCTCTACTTCGTTGCAAAAGGCCGTCGCGCAAACGTTTTTGAAAGTGAATTCTGCCTGTGTGTTTTTATAAATATTGAACCAACATTATCAAGACCTTGTGACTACTGTAAATCAATTGGGCCTCTGTTCCATTCTGTTTCAAACCGAGTCAGGATGCCGGTATTGTGCCTTGTTGGCTCACTGGAAATGGGTCTCAAAGTGTGGTCCAGGGACTATCACGGTTCCTTGAGGGGGTTCCAAATGGATGTGTAACTCTTTTGAGTGTGTACAAATGGAATTTGTACACTCTCAGAGTTATGGGGGCCCTTAAAAATAAAAGGTTTGAGAACCACTGTGCCACACTAAACAGAACAGAGGTTTCTGACAGTGTGGTGTTGGTTCTGTGTTGCAGGCTGCAGGTCTGGGTCGGCTCAGACCCAACACTCTGGTGCTGGGCTTCAAGAACGACTGGAGAGACGGAGACATGATGAACGTTGAGACCTACTGCCAGCTGATCCAGTGAGTACCAACACCCTTTTAGCTTTATAAAACCATGGCTGATGAATCTGGGGGGTAGTCCCTGCTCCCCAAAACACTGGTTGGAGGTACTGTAGTGCAAACATTTGAAACATTTTGAACAAACAGGGCTTGCTTTCATTCACTGTGTATTTTATCAATGGGATGTCAGTCCAACGTGTCATACAGAAAACATTAGATTCTATTTGTTGTGGCAAAAATAGCCGATCTACAAGTTCTCGGCACAAGAAACATTTAGTCCCTTGAAGTGGTTAACATGTCTCAAGTGCACACGTGCGTTGCGTGTGTGCTTGCTTGCACATGTGTTAGGGGGTCTCAAAAAGGCCCAACCCTTTTTGAAACCCCCTAACACTTGTGCACTGCTATCGCACGCCGGACGAAAATAGCCCACCCTAAGAGCTCATAACACGTCGCGAATGCGAATTGTTTGAGCGTCTAGATCTTGATAATTCTCATCACACAACAAAGTTGAATGGGGCTTAATGAGCCTGATGTACTGGGATGCATCATTACTGACGTTGGTAAAAGCCCCGAGTGGTCATGTGAGCTTTGCTCTGGATGCTTGGAGAGTACAGTGGGATTATGGCCTTAAGCTGGAAGGTCCGCTTCTATTAAAATGATGACTAATGCTCCATGCAATGTGCTCCTTATTACTGGTAATCCAATAACTGGACTCTTAGTTAGCACACGTGTTGGATGGGCATGGATGGACTTTTTCTTTTATCTTTTTTTTTATGTATACTGTATACCTTTTTTAGTTGTCATTTGTTTCGCAGACTACAGGAGACTTGGCTCAGATCTGAACCCATTTGATTATATCAAGACATGTTTCATTTTAACAATGCACTGTGAGCCAGGAAATAGTGTCCAGTAATTATGAAGTATTGCTTGACCGTTTTAAGTAACCTGTTTTAAGTAACACTGTAAATATGTATGGCTTCTTAGATTATAATTACTGTATGTTTCATAATGCATTCTAGACACGAGTATTCATTAGAATTGTTGCAAAGATGACAAAATATGTCCCTCTTATTTGACATTAGTGGCTGTAGCCATTTCCTGAGCGGATCTCAGCTGTGTTTCTTTGCGTATTTGAGTCAGTGTAAAACGTCAGTCTTCCTGTAATCGCGCTCCAGACGTTGTTGACGTGTGTGTTTGTTGTGCTTTGCAGCGATGCGTTCGACTTCCAGTACGGGGCTGTGATTCTCCGGCTGAAGGAAGGCCTGGACGTTTCCCACATTCAGGGACAAGGTACGCTCACACGCACACGTCTTCCTAACTTGATATTGGTTACGAACCTTCATTCGATCTCTGCGACCCCAGTCTACATGAACCAATCCTAACTTTGACAGTGTACAAACCCTCACGGGTCCATTTGCTTCCATTTGTACACTGTCAGAGAACTACTGCCCTTGCTGTAATTTAATATTACAGTTTACAATTTAGGCATTTAGTAGACTTTTATCCCTAGTAGCGACTTAAATAAGCAAGGTAAGCATTCATCACATGCAGAGAGACAGTGTAGTGGCTCAGTAAACCATAGCATCACAAGTAAACCAAGAACCATAGCATCAGTCTAAAAAAATATGCTATCAAAATCTGTTAACACTTATGTTGCAATGATCAAGTGTGTAAAAAGTGCACGCCCATGCCTAGATGATGCACCACGTGTGTAGATGCTGTTCACAGCTTTCAAACAAAAAAATCCGCTTGGAAATCCGTTCAGGCATTCATGATTTATCAGCCATTATGTTTTCTTCAGAAGTAAACAAACATGGCTGCCATGTTTGAAAGAATGGGTTGGTATGGGGGTTAAACATGCAATTTCGCGATCGCGATCATGCCTAATACATTTCTGGAGGTCCAAAAAAAATTTTTGAAATTTTTTTTTTTTTTTTTTTTTTTTTTCAAAAACGGCCCAAACTCGGGAAACTCGGGGTTGGCACAGCACTAGTACCAATACAAACTCGGGAAACTCGGGGTTGGCACCATATGTGTTAAGTTGGAACTATACAAGTTGGATCTATACAATACCAGGTAAACAACGAACCTAGCACCTGTCTAAACTAGTAAGACGCCTCAGGGCGACAAGCGAGGTCGCACCATGTCTTTGCCATCTGGCCAGTGATGTGTATATAGAGTGGTTCCTCTGATATCACAGTGATGTCAGAGCAACAAACCCATATGACCGTAAAAAAGTGTACACGTCCAGACAGACGGAGTCAGCATGTGCAGTTTCACATACTAAACAATAACTTGCCATCTCAATTTTAACATTGGTGGTGTATGAAAAAACTTGCCTAAGTAACAAAAACATGAGAACCAAATGACTGCGGGAAGTCTGCATGGTAGTCCTAACTAGGTCAAGTGCTACAGGCTAAGGTAGAGTCTGAAGAGGTGGGTTTTCAGATTACTGCAGGAAATTGGGGGTGAGTCTGCAGTTCTGACTGCAATGGGGAGTTCCTTCCATAGTTTGGGAGACAGAAGGGGGAAGAGTTTGGGAGGTGTGGAGCGTTGTCCCGGGTGTTTTTAAGGAAGGTTTGTGCACTACTTCACGACCCCTCAATCGATAACATTTTCTGTCTCTTGGAACCCAATCTATACTATAAAATCCTAATTCTGGGGTCCGTTTGGTTCCATTTGTACACTCCGGATATTCTGATATGTTTAAAGACAGCCCTACAATGTCAATTTAAACATCAAGAGAACACAACAAAGGCTATAATTTCACATCGCGGAGAATCCATGATAATAAAAGACTGAAATAGTCGCCATGATGGCCTATTGAAGGGGAAATAATCTATTATTAGTGCCAACGGCAGCCCACTGCGGCCTCGTCAGTGGATGCTCATCATTGCAGAGTGTATAAATACTGAGCACCAGGTTCTTACAGTGTTAGCTATTTATTTTCACAATGTTTGCATCTTCTAAAGGTCGTATCTTTAGAACCCTGTATACACTTATACTGTATGCTTGTCGTGGTAAAAACGACAAGCTTGTGAAGTTGTGACAGGCCATCTATACACACCCGACGAAATATTATTTGGTTCACATTTAATATATAGGAGTCTCCTTGGTTTGCCCTCCCCTATTTGTGTCAACTCCTGCACATCTCATCTGCAGCCGTTCTGCTCGTTTGATTCTGCTGCAAGGTCCCTGAACACGACTCTGCCCTCGGCTTTGTCGTCTTTTCAATCTGCTGCAGCCAGAAACTGGAATGATGTACTGTACACAAACTGGACTCTTTCCTCCCCACGTCATCATCTTTTAAAACACTATTATGAACATTCATAAAGACAAATGCCGCTTCGCTCTATCTCTCTTCTCTCCCCCTATAGATTTCATAATAACCAGACATATGACGTGCTCTATCTCTCCGCCTATAGAGAATAACCAGACATATGATGTGCTCTATCTCTCCGCCTATAGAGAATAACCAGACATATGATGTGCTCTATCTAGGGATGGGACGATAAGCGATATTATTGTTTCTCGTGAAAAAAAAAAACACTCAAGATAAGCGTATCGTGGAGATTTTAATTCATCGTGATCTCGTCCTCCGTCATGCACTGGGATCAATTCACCTTTTATTTGCAGAGCTGCATATCCGGTACCACTTAAACCCTCTATAATTGGTAAAAGGTACTTCTAATATACAGTACGTCTTTTTTCACTCTGTCTTTGCCAAAACATAGCCAATCTACAAGCTCACTGTGATCTGCCATTTTTTGGCAAATGTTTCGGCCCAGGATAATGGATTTTGATTATCGCGATAACAAATCGCGATTTCTTTTGCCACAATAATCGTGATATGAAATGTTCATATCGTCCCCTCCCTATAGCTCTATCTCTCCCCCTATAGATGTCATAATAGCCAGACACATGACGTCCTCTATCTCTCCCCCTATAGACGAGCTGCTGTCGTCTCAGGAGAAGCAGTCGGGCATGAAGGACGTGGTGGTCTCCATAGACATGAGCAAGGACTCTGACGCAGACTCGTCCAAGCCCTCCTCCAAGACCACCAGTGTGCAGAACAGCCCTGCCACCCAGAAAGGTCAGTGTCGGCACCGTCTCTACATGATGTACTGTATCGTCACTGTCGGGTTGAGAAAGTAGGGCGTTAATCTTTTTGTACATTAACACCCTACATTCTCATACTACTGCAGTGGTTCTCCACCCGTGTTCTGGGGACCACCAGTGGTCCTTTAGGGGGTTCCAGGTGGTCCCCAGCTAAAATGATGGAGTTGGTAACCATATGGACCCGTAGAGATATTTAACTCTTGAGAGCGTAAAATGTGTGTTTATGTGTTTAATTGTCACACCCCAAGCAATCACCGTTGCATCGGTATGATTTGTTAACGGCTATTTTGGTTTTTTATTTACCGACACAAAATGAAGTTTGTAGTCATGCAACAACAAGCAACCTATTTTTATGTTTGGGTTGTAATGTTATTAAGCACTGATCCAGGTACGGAAAGCAGTTTAGACCTTTCAGGAACAATGGCTTCCCTTATTCCTCTCACGCGCACGCACACACAAACACGCATGCACGCACACACGAGCTGCCCAGAAAGGAAGTCGCCTCTTGTCACCCGTGACCCAAATAGTCCCACTGGGATCTGTGTTTGTGACATTGCAGATGTGTGTTTAGAGTGTGTGTGTGCAGTGGCGTCAGTTCAGAAAAAGCTAAGGTATGGCAACATGACTGGTGTCTTGCACGCGCGCAAGACACCAGTCATGTTGCCATACCTTAGCAACAGGCATGATACATTTATTTTAAGAAGTACATTTTATTTTTTCCCCCCGTTTCTATGGTTTCTTGGGCTGGATATGGCCGCCTGGAACGGTTGTTCAAGTGCATTGCACCTGTGCAGCTGACCTGCGGAACCTGGGAATATACCATTTTGGGGAGAATAAAAGTGTGGAGAATGTTATTATAATAGCTACCTTGTTAAAGTGACCATTTTGTAACATTTTGCATTTGTAGTTTACTGTAATTTAACAACATAATAACCAACACAGATAGACAAAGAGACATTCATGGATTTATAGTTAAAAGTAACTTTTATTTCCCCCCCTGGACCCAGGGTATGGCAGCTGCATACCCCTGCCTTACCCAATTGACGCCCCTGTGTGTGTGTGTGTGTGTGTGTGTGTGTGTGTGTCCTCCTCACAAGAGCACAGTAGAAAACAACAAGCAGTAATGTATGTACGCACTAACCACGCGAAAACAGCGAACAAATAAACAGGGGGGTCAGTTTCCCAGACTGTCAGCTGCGTGGGGACCGTGCGTGTCACCACAGTTTCCGCTCTTGTCGGGGTAGAAACCTTGCATCTGTCCATACTTTTCCAACATTTATGTTTTTTGTGTAAACTAATGCTCTACTTCACCAGACAAGAGCATCAACCAAGAGTAGCGATGGTAGCAGATACACAAGATCGATTGGATATCATTCGATCAATGGTATAGTTCAGTGATTCTCAAACTTTGAGATTTCAAGGTCTCCCTTTAACTCTGACAGTGTACAAATGGAACCAAATGAACCCGTCCAGGTTCATTTGGTTCCATTTGTATGGGTCAATTTAGACCCTCCTAAAGGAACCCACAGAGTCCCTGGAATCCACTTTGAGAACCACTGTGGTATAGTAGATGTACAAGCACACTGCGTGTCACTTGGTGCTGCGCTGCAAGCGTGTGCATGTGCCGTTTTGGAACATTTTGGAAATGTTTTGAAAGTGTTTGGACATGTTTTCATTTAGAATTCTTTAACGTCTCTTCTGGGGGGGGGATACATATCATTTTGGGGGTCCTTGGCAGGAAATAGTTTGAGTACTACTGATTTGGAAAGCATTTGCAGAATCGGCTTTCGGTCCTTAACTCATACCTCGCGATCCCCGTAGAGCCCGTAGATTTCCCGCTGTACCGCGCTGCCATGCCCGTAGAGCCCGCATAGTTTAATTAGCTTTAATCATTATGAAAGGATTAAAAGTATTAGCGCAGATTTTCGCTGATTCTGGCTCTTTAGGCCCGCCCCCCTAACTGTATCCGGTCATTTCCGGTCTGGACCGGATCCAGCTTTCCGTATCCAGTCTGAGCCTGGGCCATAGTCCCGCCTCCATTGGTTTACTGTGTAACAGAAGTGGAAGCTACTGGGCGATGGAACGCTCGTTTTTCAATCTGATTTTTGCGTTTGGAAACTTTGATCCAGTCTCTACACGCCTGGATTATGATCCCCGCACATATCGTGCGTTTTGTGCGCGAACGTGTCCACGTGTTACCATAGCGCACAGTTGGCTTTTTTCAATGCTTTTTCATGTAAACACTGGCTGATAAGCAGAGATACAGCGTGGCAACGGATATGTCTTTTTCAATGGGGTTTTTTGTATTCGAAAGCTTGTCACCGAGTCTACACGTCTACTAGATGAGTCGCGCACAGATTGTGCACGATGCGTGCGCGTGCCCACGTTAAAAGGTAAGGACAATTTGGCAGCTGCTTACTACAGCTATGTTTAAAATGGCAGAGAAAAAGTTAATGGGTAATTAAGACCCGACATACCCGACATAAAGGACATACCAGGTTTCCGTCCGACAGCTACCATATGTTGACGCACACATCTCACATCTCACCTCCTAAACTAGGGCAGTAGTTCCACCGGATTCGTTGGCCTCGGGGGGGAAATAATAATCCATAGATTACGTGGTGGGGGGGGAAAGAGACTAACATTGTAATTTCCACACACACTGCGGTGACAACTCTTGTGTAACACGGTTTTAACTAGTTGCCCCTCCCCGTTCTGGGGGCGAGCATTTGGATGAAATGGCTCAGAATAATGCGTCGCTTTTGTGAGCTTGATTTGGTGTGTGTGTGTGTGGGGTGGGGTGGGGTGGGGGAGGAGGCTTAGTGCAGTCCCCTGTGGGACTCCGGTCAACAAAGTATAATAGTGTTTAAAAATAAATCACACCCGGTATGAAGTGAGCGGTGCCTTTTTATGAGTTGATTTCATTAAGCGTCCCGCGAAGCTTGGCCAATGAGCGGGAGTGTGGGACGGACATACAGACAAAGCCAGATGTAGGAGCGTTTAGCACCGCTCAAAAATGGTTAACAACTGCACAGCTTATGTCTCTAATAGATTTTGCAATGAAACGCACAGATCAGAAAATCAATGGAGTTTTGCAGCCAACTACCTACTTCCACAATGTTAAGCCTAATAATGGGTTTCCGATCTGAAAGCTTTTGTACCCACTGCACTGCTTTAGTTAGTAATCGCAGAGCAGAGTTGGATTTCTTTTTACACACTTGATGCTTTCCAGGATTGAGCGAATTGATGACAGCGCAAGTTGTTGTTAAAACAAGTGTTAAATAGCTTCTATATTCTGATTATTGCTATAGAGTGTTTGTTCAGTAACAGGAGTCTCCCCTTCTCTCTGGCTCTTCAGTAAACAGAAAATACATTCTCAGGTCGGGATACCAATTTTATCCAATCAGGAGAGAGAACTGATGCAGGATAAACAATGAATTTGGAACTGATGAAACAAATGAATGTGAATTGGAACTGGAACACAAGCTGATAAATAACCTTGAGGGATTTCTTATTCTTATTCTTATTCTTATTGCAATGATTACTCTCAGAACATAGAGCTTTAACTTCTTGCTTTAACCAAAAATGTTCACGGACCCGAGGCCGAAAATGCCATCTAAATCAGTAGTTATCAAACTTTTTCATGCCAAGGACCCCCAAAATGATATGTATTTGGCCGTGGACCCCCTTCTGAGAAGGTTTTGCCAGGGATCCCATTCCCAAGAAGAGAAGATTTGTTTAAAATATATTATATATTCAAAACAATTTAAAGATTTTTCCAAAATGTTCAAAAATAGCAGATGTACAATCTCGCAGCGCGGTACGAAGTGCCACACTGAGATTGTAGATCTGGTTATTTTGTGAACTAAATCCTTAAGTGTTTTTTCTGAAAAATGTATATTGCTTTACCTGTTTGAACTGAGCTCAGGCCCTCTTTAGGTTGATAACAGTGCCCTCTGCTGGACTAAGTTATTTTAAGTTATTTTTTTCTGGTCAGTCATATTCAAGATATTCATGTTATGTATTGTTACGTCTTACAAGTATCAAAGAGTAAAACATATTTTGTTCTTAGTTCCTCACACATTTTAGCAATAATAAGAAATAGAGATGAAAGAGTAGGAAAACAATTATAGAATAATTGCAGCAATCGTACGACGGCAAGTTTGTCACAAACGTCATAGTTTGTACGTTGGTCTTAGCACTTAAAGACTTTGTCTGGGGTTCTCCAGGGATCTACACTAGGTCCCCTCTTTTTTATCCCTTTATACTGCATCTATTTGCAGAAAATTGCCCCTCCACAAGCTCTTGAACTTGTGAAAAGGCTATTTTTGGCGATTGTTTGCCACAGAATAGGGACGCTAGGGTTCATGTGGTTAACGTTAAGGGGTGTGTGTTGAGAACACAATCTGCCATCTGTTGGCGTTTTAATATTGAATTGCTGGAATTGCATTTGCATCACCATTGAATCAAATGAAGAGAAGGCCTGCATTGTGCGTGTTCCTCCACGTAATTCTGATTATATCTGAGAATTATGGGTGTTCATAAGAGAACATATCTTCTATCTTTTGTCTTCACAATTCCGACCTTAATATCTCAAAATTCTGAGTGTTTGTTTTTTTCTGAAACTAGAGGTCTATCGATATTCTAAATGTGTTTTTGTTTTCTTCACTCAAATTGCCATGGGATAAGAAGAAAAAACCTCAGAGTTAAGAGTTACGAAGTTAAATATATTGTAGGAAACATGCTTCAATTAACTCATCTTGGATGATCAAATCCACACTTTGTGTGGACGGATTTAGCAATTGGATTAGCCATAACTCTATCAGAGAAGACCTTCTCTCCCTGTTGCCTGGACAGTTTCATTGCATTTTGCAGCTGAACAACAATAATAATGGATTTAACTTACCAGAAAACGTATCACCGGTTGAATCTAAACAAACCATAAGCCCCGTTCACACAGGAATGTCACCACAGTTTTCAAATAAAATCCTATTTTATCACCGAGTATCTCAGGTACGGCATCAATTTGGTGCCATATACGTTGGAATACTTTCACAGTGTTTGGAATTTACCAATATCACTTCAGTTTAACCATTTAAACCCTCTATATCTGGTAAGACAGACCACCAAACCTTCACACCAAAAATAGATCTACAAGCTTATAGATCTGCTATTTTTGGTGAATGTTCACCCCCAGAATAGGGATGCTGGGTACATGTCAAGTATGAAGTTATTTCCAATCTGTTCTAATGGAAACTACTGTTCTTGTGACACATACTGTATTGTATAGGGGAAATATTTAAATGTTTTCGTGCTGCAATATTATATGCCATAATTTTTAGGGTACTTAATTACAATGTAATTCAGGGGTGCCTTGGATGAAAAAGTCTCATCTCTTTCTCTCTCTGCACAAATTCTGATCATTCATTCGAAAGCGTTTAATCCCCCTTTTGATTTTATTTAATTCTAAACATGTTTCTCACATTCCCCAGATGACGAGGACGAAGGCAAGGCCCCGACCCAGCCCCTGTTGAAGAAAGGCAGGACATCCCTTTATTTTTTTTCTTTCTTTTTAATCTTCTTGGATCAATTCTCCTTTGAACTCTTTCCCCTCCTTTCTGTTGTTTTTCTCCACACTTCTCTTCTTGCTTAGCTTTGGCTCTCTGACGTCTCTTCCCGGACACACGCCCCTCTGTGTCTCTCCCTGGTCACCATTGACGCCATCCTCGGCATTGATTAACTCATAAAATTGACATAAAAGAACGATTCGCTTTCATTCTGACACGCTATCAATCAACGACGCCTCTAGGCACTTAACTGCAGAGCTTTTGAGACGAATGGTGAATTTCGGGGTGGCTTTGTAACCTATTTCTCCTCCTTTCACTCCCCTCTTCTATTTCTTGCCGTCTACCTCAATATCTCTCTTTCACATGCACATTCTACCTCTCTTGCTGTCTACTGCAGTGTTTCTCAACCTTTTTTCCTGCATGGGCGCACTTTTCATGTCCCAAGAATCCATGGGCACACCAACATAATCCGGGGGTTGTAAATATCGTCACTGTCGGGAAGAAACCTTGTATCTCCAAGTTTCAAATTTGTACGTTTCTTCGCAAAGTAAAACCCTGCTTCGTCATACAAGGCTGTCGCACAACAGTAGTGAAAACAGCAGATCTACAAGCACACAACGCCTCGCACCGCGAGGCGTTATAGATCGGCTGTTTTCACTAGTTTAAATCATTTTTAAAATGATAAATACAATATTGTCTTTCAAGCAGTTTGAAGGGGCACACTTGACCTTTCTCAGGGGCACACCAAAGGTCCCCAGGCACAGTGGTTGAGAAACACTGGTCTACTGTTCCTCTCTCTGTCTATTTCACACGCACACTCTCCCTCTCTCTCTCTTGCTGTCTACCTCTCCTCATATCCATTATATAATCCAGCTTCCAGCTCTATTCCCATAGCTGTGTGTGTGATTGCATGACCCTGTCTTAAGAACTGTTTAGGTTCCAGTCTGTGCCTTCCATTTTACAATCTATTCTCTCTCTCTCTCATCTGTTTAACATCTGTTTCTTGTCTTTGGAGGTGACTGTGTTACGGGTTTGTGTGTGTTGGGGGAGGGGGAGGGGGTGTTCCTTCTGATGTCGTTTCCTTTCCTCCTTCCAGCTCCGTTTACGGACTAACTCAGCTGTCTCTTTAACCTCTTTGCCCGTCTGCACTAAATGTAAACTGCTGTTTGAACTCGTGTGTGTAAAAATGGGATCCATTTTTAAACTCGGGAGTCGCATTTAAAGCTGCACTCTGTAACCTTCACGTTCTACCCTCAGATTAGAGGCACGTCATGTCAAACCACATCCAAATGTCTCAATAGAAGGAAACCAAAATACAACCACCCCAATTGTATGAGTTCTATTGTATACAACTTTACCATAGTGGTCCTCAAACTTTGAAATTTGAAGGTCTCCCCGTAACTTTGACAGTGTACAATGGAACCAAATGGCCCTGTTGGGGTCCATTTGGTTCCATTTGTACAATTTCAATTTAGACCCTGATAAAGGAACCTAGAGAGTCCCTGAAATCCACTTTGAGAACCATTGCTTTGCCAAACTGATCGGACAAAATACAAATGTATTCATAAGAAAAGTTACATAGTACAGCTTTAACAC
Source organism: Nannobrachium achirus (assembly GCF_963921795.1). NCBI lineage: Eukaryota > Metazoa > Chordata > Actinopteri > Myctophiformes > Myctophidae > Nannobrachium > Nannobrachium achirus. The sequence goes on along the minus strand of NC_137822.1, from coordinate 4,971,094 downwards.
CAATGATTTTTCCCCTGCAATATCTTTGGTATTTCCCCTATGTTTGTTCAGCACTGGTGCCTCCAACTGATATAAATTAATAATGAAAGACAAGGTATTTTATGAGCGGTGTCTCAATTTGAATGGATATTCAGAAAATTAGGAATTAATTGGTTTTCCATCGACCATCGTTTAGCTTTAGCAGTTCGGCGCTAACCCGTTTCTCACCACGCAGGCTTCCGTTGAAAGGCTTTTTTTCTTTTTTTTCTTTTTTTCTGGTCTATGGGAAACCCAGCAAATGGCACCAGTGGTTGTCAAAGTGGGGTCCTTGAGGGGGTTCCAGGGGGTCCCCACCAAAATGAGTTAATATACCATCACAATCGGGTTAACCACTTTAACCCTATATACGCAGGCTATTTGAAAATAGCCGATTACAAGCTTGCTTGTGGATAAGATAAAAAAAAAAACATTTGTATGTTTGGATATTTTTTAAACATTTTTAATAACACAAATCTTATAGATTGCGGGTCCCTGGCACAAAACATTGTCAGATGTGGGTCCGTGGCCAAATAAGACAACCACTGATCTAGACCGTGTTCAGAAACCATCTATAGGGGAAACACTCGCTTTGTGCTCTCTCTCTCTCTCTCTCTCTCTCTCTCTAATGTGTCGTAACACAACTTTCCTTGCAAACTAAAGCCTTGTTCTCTACTAGTCACAAATACCATAATAACTAGTGTTAGCCTGCTGTCTAACTTTTCTGTTTGTTGTGGTGTGGTCTGTGTGTGTCCTGTATGTTTTGGTGCTCCAGACAAGAAGAGCCCCACGGTGATGCTGAACGTGTCGGACCAGAGGCTGCTGGAAGCCAGCCAGCAGTTCCAGAAGAAGCAAGGCAAAGGCACCGTGGACGTGTGGTGGCTCTTTGACGACGGCGGTAAGAGTTCAACTCATTTCATTCAAACCCCTGTAGTTGTATGCTCTTACCGCCATAGTGTAGCGGTTAGAGCAGATGCCTTTCCATGCAGTGCGTTGTGGGTTCGAATCCTACTCTGGGTCGACGCCTGAAAGGGCGCGCGGTCGCAACTGGTCCCTAATGGCAAATCAAATGGGTTCAGATTTGAGCCTCGTCTGAAGTGTCCAGATGTGAAAACAGAGTTGTAGGAAACTGGACTTGAGTTGCAACTGTACTTGGGTCACTTTTTTCCATCTACACCAAATTTCTTTACTAAGGTTGATAAAGATTAAGTATATAATAATGCACTGGTTAGTTGAACTTGGAAACAAATATTACGCTGTTTTTTTAAAAGGACAAATTACGGCTTAAGCAAATGAACACATTAGCATTCTGTGAAAAGATTTACTATTGCATGAAAACAGGAGCTGGAGCTTGAGAAATGAAATTAAGTGAACGTTTGTGTTTTTATTTCATCCCGTCAGGCCTGACCCTGCTCATTCCATACCTGCTGACCAACAAGAAGAGGTGGAAGGACTGCAAGATCCGTGTCTTCATCGGAGGCAAGATCAACAGGATCGACCACGACCGCCGAGCGTAAGCAGCCCGCCATGCCGTTGTTTAAACACCCCACCACGTTAGCATGTCACCATACTGTTGTTTAAGCACCCCACCACGTTAGCACATAACCATACCATTACTCTTGTGTCACACTCCGCCTGTGAATGTCTGCGGAAATCTGGCCATATGCGTTCGTGTTTTAGGTACCCATTGATTCCTTGTACAGTTCATGCCAAATCAAGTCATTGGATTGATTAGAACTTGATCAATCTCTGATCGAATATAGCCATTAACAAAACCAAACAATCTCACTCTTTCCTTACTGCACTGAAACACACGCACGCACGCTCACTCACTCACTCTCACACACACACACACACACACACACACACACACACACACACACACACACACACACACACTCACACGCTCACACACACTCTCTCACACTCTTGCACTCATGTCAACCACAGCTGCCAGGATAAAATTAAGGCTTGATTTTACTTTGTTGCGGGTGGTGTCGCACACTGAACATAGAAGATCTACACGCTCACAGTGGCGGCCACTTGATGGCACGTTGATGCCATCGAGCTAGTAGAGATATGAGCTTGTAGATCTGCTATTTTTGAAAAATCATGACATTTTGTGCACAACCAAATGCATATTATTTTGGGAGTCCTTGACAAAAAAAGGTTTGAGACAAGCAACATAAATGTTTCATAAAACTGTTAGTATTTAGAATACGTTTGTAGAATCGACCTCAGGTATTAATGGGTTTTTAAAAAACACAAAATTACGTATGGCAGTCCCAGGCCACAACATATTTTCAGTTGGGGGTCCACGGGGGCCAAGTCCTTGACGTAGAAGTTTGGAGAACCGCTGCTGGTCTAAACCTTATTGGATCATTCCTGGACAGAATCAAACCGTTATTTGCAGCATTGCAATGAAATGTCGAGTGGCTTTGAGGCCATGTCTGGGCTCTTCTTCTGGGCTTCAGGGGATGTTGTTTTAGAGATGCACGGCCTCTTTGAAGCAGAGAGGAAATGACCCTGCTCCAAACTAGACTTTTGACTCACATCTGCGGTGCAGAAATAGTTTGGGTTTGAGGGGAATTTCGAGGGTCTGATTCTTTGTGATTTCCTGTTTGAAGAAGGGTTTTTAGCAGTGGTGGAAACTAAGTAAATAAGTACATTTACTCAAGTACTGTACTCGAGATGAGTACAAATTTGAGGTATTATTGCTTTAATTGGGTATTTTAATTTATCTTTTAGTTTTTTTATTTTAGTTTTATTTTAGTTTTTCATATTCTTTGATACTAACTACTACTCCACTACTTCTACTCCACTATGTCTGAGGAAAATATTGTACTTTGTGCTCCACAACATTTATTTGAAAACTCAATTTATTTGAAAACTCAAGTTATTAGAGTTGGATTAAACATAATCTGATTCCCCAGAAGGAATACCAAGTAAAACATCTTGAGTAGCTGTTCCACCATGTGTGACTATGTGTGTTTTGCTGTGTGCAGGATGGCCACGCTGCTCAGCAAGTTCAGGATTGACTTCTCTGACATCTCCGTGCTGGGAGACATCAACACCAAGCCCAAGAAAGAGAAGTATGTCTGTGTTCAACATGCATACCACTGTGACACATTCTGGATTATCTGTCTGTGTTCGACATTCAAACCACTGTGACACATTCTGGATTATCTGTCTGTCTTCAACATTCATACCACTGTGACACATTCTGGATTATCTGTCTGTGTTCAACATTCATACCACTGTGACACATTCTGGATTATCTGTCTGTGTTCAACATGCATACCACTGTGACACATTCTGGATTATCTGTCTGTGTTCAACATGCATACCACTGTGACACATTCTGGATTATCTGTCTGTGTTCAACATGCATACCACTGTGACACATTCTGGATTATCTGTCTGTGTTCAACATGCATACCACTGTGACACATTCTGGATTATCTGTCTGTGTTCAACATGCATACCACTGTGACACATTCTGGATTATCTGTCTGTCTTCAACATGCATACCACTGTGACACATTCTGGATTATCTGGGTCTAGCCAACACCAACTCAGACTCATGAATCGATGCCCTCCACTATTTCCAATTACAATTTAGGCATTTAGCAGACACTCTTAACACATATGGTGCCAACCCCGAGTTTCCCGAGTTTGTATTGGTACTAGTGCTGTGCCAACCCCGAGTTTCCCGAGTTTGGGCCGTTTTTGAAAAAAATATATATTTTTTTTTTTTCAAATTTTTTTTTTGGACCTCCAGAAATGTATTAGGCATGATCGCGATTGCGAAATTGCATGTTTAACCCCCATACCAACCCATTCTTTCAAACATGGCAGCCATGTTTGTTTACATCTGTAGAAAACATAATGGCTGATAAATCATGAATGCCTGAACGGATTTCCAAGCGGATTTGTTTGTTTGAAAGCTGTGAACAGCATCTACACACGTGGTGCATCATCTAAGCATGGGCGTGCACTTTTTACACACTTGCACAATTACATGGAAGTCTATGGTAACCATGGCAACGCGAGACTTTGAAGAGAAAAAATCATTGCAACATAAGTGTTAATCCAAAGTGATTCATAATGGCAAGGTAATATACATCAAATGCATAGAAATGGTAAGAAAAACTCTAAGAAATCTAAGAAAAACTTGGGTAGACTAAGCACCTATTCAGTAAAAAAACTAAAACTAAAATGTATACCTAAATTACATGTATGGTCATTGAGTAGGTAGGCAAGTGCTTTCGGCTAAGGTGGAGTCTGAAGAGGTAGACAGGGACACCCTCCTGTCTAGCGACAGGGTCTTGAGTAGGTGTAGCTCCGCTATCGTGTTGCAGTGCATCTATGTAGGTGTTGTGCCCATTTCCACTCCTGGCTGTGCCATTTCCGGGTGCCTTTCACAGTGCCCAGTAGGGATGAGACGATATGAGAATTTCATATCACGATTATTGTGACCAAAGAAATTACGATATTATCGCGATAATCAAAATCCATTATCCTGGGGCGGAACATTTGCCAAAAAAGAAAGTACCTTTAACCAATTATAGAGGGTTTAAGTGGTACCGGATATGCAGCTCGGCAAATAAAAGGTGAATTAATCCCAGTGCTTGATGTCTCGGCCCTATGATGGCAGCACTGACTCCACTGTAGCTAGGAACGGGTCAAAGCTTCCGTGGTCGTAACCTCCCCCCTCTCTCGTGTTTTCAGCACGACGGCCTTCGAGGAGCTGATTGAGCCGTACCGCCTGAAAGAGGACGACATGGAACAAGAGGCCGCCGAGAGGCTGAAGAACAGCGAGCCCTGGAGGATAACCGACAACGAGCTGGAGCTCTACCGCGCCAAGGTCAGCCTACTACATTCTTATTTCCCCAATGTTCTTTGGGCTTTTCTGTCTCTATTGGATGGTATGGTGAAGAATGACGGCTCACATGGAGAGAGAAGACGTGGAGGGACACGCAGCAAAGGCCGTCGGGCTCGGAAATCAAACCCTCGACTGGCTGTCGGGCTTCATGAGAGCCTATAACCATTGGCGCCCTGTCAGCCTAGTTACGTTCAACGAGGATCTAAAGCCAGAGTGCAGTAACTACACAAAGAAGTAAACTGATGAAACCGGCTTTGAAGTGATTCAGTTGGCCAGCCAAATGGGTTATTAGTATAAGTGATATTGATATAACGTATCTGTTCATGATGTAATTGTTTATCCCCCAAAATCATGTATGCTTATTTACAATCCTGGTGTCGTGTGAGACACACACACACACCACTTCTTGACATTATAATAGTTATTTGAAGCAGACAACTTGACATAACGACTGCATCTAAACCCAATGCTCTGTTTTTTATTTGTCCTTTTCAGACCAATCGCCAGATCAGACTCAACGAGCTTCTGAAGGAGCACTCGAGCACGGCCAACCTCATCGTCATGTAAGATCACCCACCACTCTTCTGAAGTATTATTAGACGTATTATTAGCTGTTAGGGGCCCATTTGGATTTCATGTCCATAGCGCTCATACACAGTGTGGATATAACAGTCCAGGTTACCATGTCCATAGCGCTACAGTGTGGATATAGTGAAAGGTCCATAGAGTTCACACACAGTGTAATCTCTCAAGAACAGATTCTCTGATGCTACACAAGCGAAAAGGACCTTTCTTTGATGATGGCTAGCCAGATTGCACACAGTGTGATGCCTGCACTGTTTCCAACCTATAACAGCTCAGACGTCCTCTCATCTGCTTTATTAACACAAATAGATTAGCTGTAAACAACGTAAACATGGAACCTCTTGTGGTTGTGGTAACGATTCAAGGTCAGCTTGTAAATTGTCCGGTTGTCACATTACAATCAGCAGGATCAAATGACCAGGCTGCTTTCCAAACGTTGAACAGTTTCCAGCGTGAAGTGAAGGGCGTTGCATCCAAAAACAAATGATACCATTTTAAAATGATGCTAGTTTACTGAGGCACTACACTGTTCTCTCTGCGTTTGATGCATGCATTTTTCTTTTTTTAATCTTTAGTTTACTTGTATTGTAAGTCGCTCTGGTTCAAGAGCGTCTGCTCAACCCGTTTAGACCTAGAATTATTTGATACTTTAGCTATTGAAAAATAGCAGATATACAAGCTCACAGCGCAGCCCCGAGTGCCACGCTGCAAACTTGTAGATCTGCTATTTTTTTTATTATGATTGGTACTTTATTAAGTTTTCCCTATCTGCTATTTTTGAAAGATCTAGACCCAAATCTAGATTTTTTTTTTTTGCAAATCTTTGAATATAATTCTTTTAAAGCAAACATTTGTAACTCAAATATTTGCTTCTGGGGGGTCCCTGGAACTAAATACTTTGAGATGGGGGTCCGTGGCCAAATGCATATCATTTTGGGGGTCCTTGACATGAAAATGTTTGAGCACCACTGACATATAAACATAAGTAAAAAAAAAAAAGAAAAAAAGAAAATCAAATTTTCAAAATCTTCCTAAAATAGCAGATTTACATTGTATATCTGCTATTTTTTAAAAGTTAAAATGATGCGTACCCGGTCTAAATTGGTAAAACTGGATGTTTTGTGTGTTTGTTTCAACAGGAGCATGCCCCTGGCCCGGAAGGGCGCCGTGTCCAGCGCTATGTACATGGCCTGGCTAGAGACACTGTCCGGGGGTCTGCCGCCCATCCTGCTGGTCCGAGGAAATCACCAAAGCGTCCTCACCTTCTACTCTTAGAACAGACACACACACACACACACACACACACACACACACACACACACACACACACACACACACACACACACACACACACACACACTACTACTGTATAATCCAAGCACACTCCAATTATCTATAGAATAATACAGGTGGATCTCAAACTGCGTACGTTCAAGGACCCGCGTAACTCTTGAGAGTGTACAAACGGAACCGTGTCAAAGAGTCCATTCGGTTCCATTTGTACACTCTGAGAGTTGACAGACCCGGCCGTAGCGGCCTTCAAGGAACCCTGAGGGGGACCGCGCTTTGAGAACCACTGCGCCCTACCGCCACCTACTGGATTCTCTAGGGACAACACGACCACACATAACACAACACAACACACACGCCTCCACACTCTTAAAAAAAAGGGCCCAGAGCTGGGGGTGTTTGAACTCGCCCCGATTGTGACTTTGTGACGTACTTGACCTTACCGGCTTACTTACATAAAAAAAACATAACTGTAGTTTGTTAGGGGGTTTTTGTTTTTTGTTTTTAATTGACTTTTTTTTATAATTTTTTAATGTCAGGCGATGAGCCCTCCTATAAAATGCCCTCTGCGCCCCTGGCTGATCAGTCTGTCGCCTTTTTATGACATCATGGATGTTTGGATTTTTGTTCTCAAATTTATATTTATTTCGTTTTTTTTCTCCCCCTCTTAGTGGCTATGTTTGGTGATTCAAATTGATCGGCACTTTCAATTGCTTAATGGTTTAATCACATTAACCCCGCGAAAAGTCTCAATAATTTATAATTCATAGTCGTACGACACTGTCGCACAAGTTTGTTTCGCGACAAGTGAACAACTGGGAAAGTGTTCAGATGCGTAAACGTCGGATGGAGATACGATCTCCAGCTTGAAATGCATGCAAGCGGATCACCATAGTGTGGTGAACGTGAATTGGTTTTCCCGGAAAGTCCATCAAACTACAGTATGTTGGCCAGTAATGTCAAGTATACCATGAGCCATAGTCCATGGACTCTACATAACGGACCAGACGCTATGGTGCTCCCAAGCCTCTTAACTTCCACACACAACCCTGGCAGACACGCAGACGTCGGTAGGAAGACTGTATTTAAACAATGTCCTTCAAGTGGTTAGGGTTGGAACGGTTTTTGGCCATGAAGTTTCTGAACTGAGTTTCATGTAAAAAAAAAAAAGGCTTGATTTTAGTTGGTTGCACGCAACGAACTATGAATTGGGCTTTTTTTTTTTTTACGGTTCATGTCATGGTTTTCCCCCACAAAGTGGGAGAAAGCCCTTTAAAAGTTGGTTTCACCACACTTCTGCACAATGTTCACGTCATCGATAACACTGCTTTTATCCCCTGGATTTTCTTGATGTCATGATAACTTAAGTTCTTATTTTTATTTTTACTTGTGACGCAGCAATAATTTTATTTAATTTTCTCTTTGATGGAGTATTGGGGAGAGAGAGAGAGCTGTATAGAATGCTTTGCAACACCTTCTATAGCCTTATGGATGTGCCTTTCCAGTTGAATCAGATTAAATTATTGATAATACACTGATAATAATACCTATATGAATAAATGCTTTTATTTGGAGAATTGCGTTCATGCTAGTGGAGGCTTGCTCGACTGCGTTGGCGACATTCTCGTTCATCTTCCGTTTTCGTTCATCTTCCGCTTTGAAACCATCAGCGGCTTTTTGTCGTGCTTAATTCTAGCCACATTCAAGTCTTCCTTTTTTTAACAACGTCGTCGAGGCATATTTGTTAGTGCACTAACGCGATTCCTTGCAGTCACAATCTAAACTCCCTGGAAATGTGACCACATTTTGAGCGGTCCAAAATAACATATTTCTCTCTCTACAGCTGAGATCGTACGTCGGTCTCCGTTTTAGTTCTGTGTCAGAAATGAATGGGACGGCGGGGGGGTATAAAAATTATGCTTAGGATTCTGTCGTGTTTCTCGCAAAGCCGCGCGTTGACTCCGCGGTTGTAAACTACAAGCTTTGACATCCCTGTTCCGTGTTTTTTCCATGAAACCCTAAAAGAGACAGCTTTAAGCCTAATATATGCTGCGTCATGCTTGATGAACAAAAACAACAAAAAATAACCGGCATTAAAAAAAAAAAAAGTTTTCTCAGTTTGGAAGGTGTTGTTTTTGGTGAGCGGCAAACATTGTACAATGACATATAAATTAGCTGTTTAGCCCCACACAAGCTACTTAAGACTTTGCCTTAATGCTAGATCTAATGATTGTCAAGATTTTCTCTTATAAGCCATACTGGCTGGAATGTTGACTTCCTCTGGAGGGGGTACAGATATGGACAGCGATCCATTGGTAAACATGAAGATAACACATTGATTGTTCAGTGCATTCTACGCGCAGTTTATGTCTACGCATTTAGTTTTAGTTCCATAAATCGCCCTCTAGTGGAATGGCCTGCGCTGTGCGTTCACCGAAGACATGACCAATGATTTGGAACTTGAGAGTTCATGGACTGACAGATTTCTGTTAATCTTTTAAAGAGTTCTTGGCAGTTTGCCGTTCCGTCACATTCAAGAACATGTAGCTTCCTAGTTCCACAAAGCACTGTACTGGCGTGTAAGTCGTTATCGTGATATTCCCGACTGTTTTTAATCATTTTTAAGAGGGGAGAATCGCTGGTTTAGCAGAAGCAACAGACCACAGTTGAAAAGTGGGGATCTGAACATACACGTCTATGCAGAGGACTCTATGTAGGAGCGAGCGTGGCCACTGGTTCACACGAGTGGCATCATTCACCTCTGTTGTTGGGGGCGAGTTTATGTATAGCATGTATAGCCCTCATGACTTGTTTTTTATTTTATTTTATTTTTCATTTCTTTCCCAGAGCAATTGGTATGCTACTCGGGAGCATTTCTTGTCAAGGTTGCTATTGGAACCGAGGAGATAGCCAAGTGTACAGGGAACTCATACTTTGTCGTAATGGCGCATCATACAGTAGTCTAATAATTAACCAATTGGTCCAAAGATATATTAAAGATTGGAGACGGGGGGGAAAATAGGAGGGATCTAGTATAGATTTTGGAATCTGGTCAGCCAATTATAGGGTTTATGTCTTAATGTATCTTCAAATAAAATAGAATAAAACATTTGTTTCGCGCAAGATTACAGCAAAGTATGAATTGGCCTCAATGGCTGCCTCACAACAGAGGTGTTGAATTAGTTACTGCCATCATCCAACGGATTAAAACAGGGTTCTTTTGTCACTGTGTTTATTTTCTGTTTTGACCTTTGCCTTCCCCTCACATGCTGTTAATAGGCTCTAGAAGTAGACTTGATTTCTTTCCACATAATATCCTGTCCTATATGCAATTTCAAACGAGAATATGTGACAACAATGTTGCTTAGGTTAACTGAATATACTACAAGTACGAGTTCACGTGTATAATCTTTTTTTTCCCCCCTCATTTATACAAATCCTTTTTTTTCCCTCTCTCCTCGCCCGGTTTCCACAAGCATTGATGTAGATTTCAGTCCCACATGAAAAATCAGCAGAGATCCAGTGTAGTTTTTGGTACTATTTTATGTAGGTTTAACACACACACGCTAGTTCTGAAGATTATTTCATGAATAGAGCTTGAAGGTTTTTAAGAATTCAGAATGTACTTAACTAAAGCCCCCTTGTTACCTCTGTGATATACTCACCCCTTCAATACTGTTACAAAGCAACAATGTTACCAAGAACCTGTTTATGTTACATTTGTATATTGAAACACATTGGTATAGATACATATAATGTATATGTATCATTACAACTTTAATAAGAGGGGATGTTTTTCTTTTTTTGTCTTTCATGTTCCAATACGCACACAAATGAAAACGACCTTGCTTTCAGTGGATTCATCACAACCAAATAAAGCGTGTTAATCTGTTAAGCTGTTTGCATTTTCATCCATACTCAACGGTTTGAGACCATTTTTTCAGTTATATCGTGACTCGTTGCACCGCTCGCTTCAGGCTTTGTCGTGCGACGGAGTCTCCCGCCAGGCGAAAACCAGGCGATGGGAAAGCTCTCGACAAGCTTTTATCGTCTATTTTCCGCTGCCTGAATCCATCGTACAACGAAGTCTAAATCGGGCCATCGGATACCCTTCTCAGAACATTTTGCAGCTCATTTTGGGGCCCGAGCCCCTCTGCAAAGCACTGCTGCACTGTATATGTACGTTTAGCTAAAGCTCTGTAACTGTGTGACGGTGTGGAGAGAAAAATGCAGATTGTCTGAATGTGTCATCCCATAGTTCACACTACAAACATGACTTAAACCTGTAAATACATTTAGCACCACAAATTAAGGGAGTGGACATATAAAAAAAAAAGTCAAAATTATAATGGAGGATATATATTTATTTTTAGTTTAGAATTCTCTCCAAGTTATTTTCTTTTCCAAAACACACAATATGGTTTTGGTTTTAAGTTAATTTGCATGTAGAATTTTCTTTTCTCTATACTAGGGGGCGGGGGTGATTTTATTAAATTAAATTTCCTTTTTTCTTTTCTTTTTTTCAGTCTGTATATTTCTATACTTTTCAATGCCTTTTTCTTTTGAAGAAAAGCTATGTTGACAAAAATGGTTCAAGCCTGTTTTATTTTATTTTCCCAGCTCACCCACAAAGGTGCACCAACCTGTTGGGTTGAAACAGTAATGTTTTCATATACTGTACTCTACTGTTACCTGTCACAGATATGCTTTTTCTAACATTTTAACATTTAAAATTATCTATACTTTGTACATCTTTATTGCAATAAAGAAATCAAATGAAACAAATCAATTTCACGTGGGGTGTTTAACTGTTTACTTTTGTCAAGTTCAGTTTGCTTCAGTTAATTCTGGTCACACAATTAGACATAATAGTTATTCATACTACAAATGCAGCAAAACAAGCAATGGCCGAAAAGGTATTCGTGTCCTGAAGCTGCTTATTACTTAACGTGTTAGGAAAAAATAGCAAACTAAAAAACAAAGATTTTACTGTAACTTGACCTCAAATGAATTCCAGCAATGCAATAATATGCATTCCTAAGACAAATATTTGATTATAGTACATTTATTTTGGTCCCCATCCGGAATCAATGGGGTACATTAATTGTAATCAATTTTTTGTTTTAGGATTATGATAAAACTAAAAAATGTTATTGAACTCCATGGTGTGAGTAATCAATAGGAAAAAAAACAACATTTTGGGGTGAACTACTCCTTTAACGTTTCTGAATATGTTACTGTTAGCCTGTAGGGGGAGATGTTAACCCATTTACAGACTTGGTTGACTGGAGGCCACCTCCTGTTTTCGCTACACTATAGGGGGTGAGGACTGGGCGGGGCCTTGCAAAAATCGGCCACTTCCGCCCGCCATGTTCGTTGCTATCTTTCTTGTAAGACTCTTGGATAAAAGGAAGCGATGACCGGAGAACAGCATTGACAGTTCGCTGGTTGTAGATAAGATGGATTGGTCAATGCAAGTGTGCTCTATTACAAGTCGAAGTCCAGTAGGCCTATTCAAAATTGACATGAGTAAAAGTATAAAAGTATTGGTAATGGTATCAAAATGTACTTAAAGTACCAACAGTAAAAGTAGGCCTACTCATTGTGCAGAATGTCCCTTTCAAGTTATCAAAACATCTTTTGAAAATAGCATGGATCTAACATTGTAAGCTTGTAGATCGGCTATTTTCAAATGGTCAAAATATATGTATATGCTGAAGTGGTTGATGATGTTTTGTAATGATAATCAAAAGTATAGTAGGCCTAGCATTACTAACTAAAGTTTTGAAATAAATGCAGTGGAGTAAAAGCAGGCCTACAATATTTGGATCAGAGATGTAGTGGAGAAGAAGTAAAAATATTGGCAAAGTACAAAAGTGTAGGCCTACTTAAGTACAGTACTTAAGTAAATATACTTAATTACTTTATACCACATAGCGTGCCTACAGCCAGTTATTGGGCCACTGCCAAGACCACTTGCAATTTGACTCGGCCATTACTCGGTCAATTTTCATCAAAAAATTTAAATTTAAACGTGTCCATATTCACTGGAATGTCTGCTTTCATTTGCTGGTGCTCATTATTGTCTCCCAATAAAAAGATATCACGCTAAAATCTGTCCATGCATGAGCGCAGAAAGAGCACAAGCAGATCAGAACAGCCATCACATTCATCCATTGCTTTGGAAATAAAGATCGGTTTATAATAATATAACATTCCCTATAAACAGTAAAATGTGTGTGATCGTTATGTTGATCAAATATGGTTTTATTGAAATGCAATAAAGCCTAGAAGCCCTAGACTAGAGCAATTGAAGTAAAAGTATCGTTGCTTGCTCAACGAGTAGAACTAGTACAGACTGATCTTGATGCATCCAAGACCTAGCAATGGCAATGGCCGCCAAAGTGGGCGGAGTTAAGCCCCGAATCTTGCGGTGATGTCATAACCGACAGTCCCTATTATATTATTAAGGTATAGGCCTAATAAGGGAAAATACACCACTGGTTGCCAAACAGTGGGTCGGGACCCATTTATGTTTCTCGTAACAAAATGCTGTGTGTGTGTGTGTGTGTGTGTGTGTGTGTGTGTGTGTGTGTGTGTGTGTGTGTGTGTGTGTGTGCGCGCGCGCGCGCCTATACATTAAAAAATATAGCCTATATTTTGAAATATATAATATATTTTTGGGGAAAAATATCATAGGTACTGCCTGTTCATCAAAAAATGCATGAATACTCCTTATTTACGCATTGTCACTTAAATGTTGACAATAGTCTCACAGCCTCAGTAGGCCTATCTAAAATATCAATGTACCATGAACTGATTCAGTAAAACTACAAGAATATATTTATATATTTAGTGCATAGGGGGATTATGAACCTGGGCTAGTGGTGCCAGCATGCACCGACCCTTACTACCAGTGGTCGAAGAAGTACTCGGATTATTATAAAAGTAAAAAAGATTAGCTATTTTCAAATAGCCTATGTATAAAATAGGGCTAAAGTGGTTAATGTCTGTTTTATACATAGGTTTTATAATATGATAGGCCTAATAATTCTGCAAATCTGCAATCAATCCCTCATATACTGTGTGCACAGTGCACATCCCATAACCCACACACTGCACATCATTTCGGAGCTCATATCTTTGAACGGGTAAGAGCTAGTAGTACTTAACCTCGCCTACCAGGCTTTCTAAGTAGTACTAACTAGGCTTAATTTAAAGTTGCCAACTCGCCCCAACAAGGGGACGATAAAACCGCAGACCTACAAGCTCACAACGCCTCGCTCTGCCTCGGTGTTGTGAGCTTGTAGGTCTGCTGTTCTTCTTCGCGCGACACCGCCGTGCGACGAAGCGCACACCTCTGGGCTTCAGGTTGCACAACAACCCAGAGGAGCGTCCACGCGTCCAGAACTAGTAGGCCTACTGTACTTACTACTTATTACGTATAATTTGTAGGTACTTTTACTTTACTGTAGCTCTGGTCCAGACTCCAGAGCGAACTTTACTGGAGTATTCCAATAGTTTTACTTATACTCCACACTATGGGAAAAATATTGTAGCCTACTTTTTTTTTTACTCCACTACAATTATTTGAAAACTTTATAGTTAGTTTGTAGATTTTGATTAGCATATTATCAGAAGAAAACAATTACATCAACCCACTTCAGGCTTCAGCTCATTTCGAGTTTCGACACACAATTTGAAAACTTAATTGAAACGGACATTCTGCACAATACTTTTTAACTTTTGGTACTTCAAGTAGGCCTACGTTTTGAACTTTTTTACTCAAGTACATTTTGAATTCCGGACTTTTACTTGCAACAGAGTATTTCTACGCTGCAGTATCGATACTTTTACTCAAGTAAAAGATAGGCCTTGCGCATGCGCACTTACCAAGTCACCAGCCCCCTGCTGCACTGCACGACACGTTAGTAACCAGACTGGGATCAAGTTGCTTTGCAAGTCACTGATCCGGTCTGGCTCTATACCGGATACGAAAACGTTTCTTGCATGTATGTGTGCGTGCAAACAACCGGATACAGTAGGCGGGCTTTAGACCGGATCACACTGGTTGATTCGCAATAGCAACCAGGCTTCCCACGGGTGCGGCGGAAAGCCTGGTGAAGCGAGGTTAGTCCAGTAGGAAGGAACCGTCCTCCCAGCTCAGAGCCATGTAAACAAGTTATTAAAAGTTGTTCTTGTTGAAGAAACAGGACTTTCAGAGTGATTAAAAGGTGCGTTTTAGAGTAAACATGTTGACATGGCTGGCGGTGACAACAGTAGCAGCGGGCCTGCTGTCTCTGCTCTGGTACCAGAGCACCGCGTTCCCCTGGTTCTGGGTCGACCTGCTCTACAACCTCAGGGTTCGAACCGTGGGACGGGCTGTGAGGTCCCGCATGGGGAGAGGGGTGATCACCTACCTGGACTGCTTCATAGACCAGGTAATGTAGTGATCACCTATAATCTATCTGGACTGCTTTGTACACCAGACAGTTGTAGTGATCCAGGTAAAGATCATGCGATTATTACCTACACCAGAGTTTCTCAAACTGTCAGATTTCAAGGTCTCCCCTTAACTCCCCACTTATTACAACTCTATGCTTAACTCTGACGGTGTACAAATGGATATGGTTGTCATTGGATACGATGTTGTCCATTCTATGCTGTATTGATACTGGTACCACTACCATAGGAGGGATGACAGGCAAACGTTGATCAAAATAAATACAATTTCTCAACATTCTCTAATTGTGTAGACTTCTCTAAATTAAGTAATGCAGATGTTAAATTAATACTTTAACTAGGGTCCATTTCATGGTTTCATTTTACACTCTCGAGAGTTAAAGATTGATAAGGGTCCATTTGGTTACCAACTCTACATAATTTAGCTGGGGACCACCTCCCCGGACCACTGGTTGAAAACCACTGTTGTAAAGGGTACATTTACAACCCCCTCAAGGACCCCTGGGGGTCCCCGGACCACACTTTGGGAACCACTAAAAGTCCTGTACCGGTATGTTCCAAATGCGACTTGGGTCATCACATCACTGTGATGTCAGGGGAACCACACTAAAAGAATGGTGTTGTCAATATTAATGATGCCCTGTTAGAGTTATCCCTGTGATGCCAAGGGGAACAAATCCCTTTTATGCCCATATATGGAGATCCCTGATGTCCACATCACTGTGGCGTGACCTTGCCCCTAGGGCGAGGTCGCTGTCGCAGTGTCGCCTTGAGGCATCTTACTAGTATAAATACAACACAGGATTCATTAAGGGGACCTTCTGTTAAACCCACTGATGGTGCAAAAAGTGAAGCTTTTGGAGAGTTTGGACATGCTTTAGTTCATCACAATTATAATAAAAATGGTAAGACGGAATTAATTTCCCAGTGGAATCCTTGCGACCCGCGTCAGTGCATCAGCTACACTTGCAATTTCCCAGGATTGCATCTTTCTAGTGAGTGTGGTTGCCAGTAGGGCAACCAGACTATTGTTCTAGTCCGGAACACAAACATTGCGTAAACATAGCCAATCAGGAAGCAGCATTCTCGGTGACTTCAACATTATAGAGTAAGTCCATTGAGTTCATTGGGGAAGTGGTCACAATTATTTTGCATAATCGTCATAATCGTTTCCATGTTGAGAAATGTTCATATACCGGTAGTTTCAAACACTTTCATAAAGTAGTGGAAGTAGCAGATCTACAAGCATCGCGGCGCATTGTGAGCTTGTAGATCGGCTATTTCCACTATTAATGTTATAAAATTGTCAAATATGTCAGTAATTTCTTTGTATATTTAAGTTTTGTGTCAGGACTCAGGATTGCCATGTGCAACTTCAAAGCCTAAAAGCCAAACAGAAATGTAATTGTCAACGACAAATACACAATTAATCTGTTAATCGCAATTATTTGAGTGACAATTAATCGCCATGTAAAATGTCATAATCGTGACAGCCCTACCTGTGACGTGACAATAAAGATGCCATTTCCGATATGCTCATCTCTACCTAGGCGAGGAAGACCCCCGACAAGGCCTTCATCGTCTACGAGGACCAGAGGCTGAGCTACGGGGACGTGGACAGGCGGTCCGGCCGCTTCGCGCGCGTCCTCCAGACTGAGGGCGGCGTGGAGCGCGGCGACGTGGTGGCTCTGCTCATGAGCAACGAGCCCGACTTCGTGTGCGCGTGGCTGGGCCTGTGCAAGCTGGGCGCGCAGGCGGCCTTCCTCAACTACAACCTCAAGCCCCACGCTCTGCTGCACTGTCTGGCCAGCTGTGGAGCCACGCGGCTGCTGGTGGGGGCAGGTCAGTGGGGCTGTCGTCAATGTTTTCGTCTACTAAAACTGTGGTTCTCGACTTTTTCAGGCCGTGACCCCCAAAAGAATTTGAACTGGGGACCCCCCACCCTGATGAGAATTGTAGGAGTTGGCATCACATTTAGTTTGACTCGATCTCTTCCCATTGTGAAAATAGCCGATCTACCAGCTCACAACGAACAATTTCTGCCTCTAATATTTGACAATGTGCCAATGTTTGACCAGAGATCCTAAAAAGGTCTTAAAAGTCCTTAAATTGTCACTTTAGAAATGTGCAGGTACCCTCTATACACGTATATTGTATGTTGGTTTGTTTGCTGTTGAGTGAGAAAACAACGTTTGACATTAAGCCACAGGTTGAGAAAACTATGACAAAAAATGTTCGTTGACTACCTTTTTTTCTAAAGACTAAATAAGAACCAAATAAAAACTAAGATGCTTAAAACTAAGACTAAATGTATTGACAATTTTGACAACGAATAAAAACTAGACTAAAATGTTAGGGAGGGACTAGTGGAGAAGCGATCCAGTAGAACTAAAAGACAGGCCTTTTTGTGATTGTTTGCGCTCGGTTGTTGCGCTCTTAAAATAGCACACTTTAGCGGTACTTTAGCAAAAATTGGCCTCCTGGTGGTGCCATAGCAGGCCGATCATGTGAAACATTTGGGGCAGAGGTTCTGCTCTGGCTTTCAGGAAGTGCGTGTACACAGTTTCATGTTGATTGGGCAAACGGTGCCGGAGATTAGCTGCTTACAGACCGGCGGACGGACGGACAAGGGGCATATTGGCCTGGCGGAGACAATTAACACTGAGGATTTTCAAATGGACCCAGAAGGGTCCGCTTGTATGCTTTCAGAACTAAGTGAACATATAGTACAGTGAGGGTTTTACAGTGTTTGGGTCCCTGTTTTCAGGGGCCAAAGTCCCCTGGTTCCATGGATAAGCTGTGAGTCTACATATCATCGCTGTCGGGCTGAAACCTTGTATGTCCAAGACTGTTGCTTTCCAGGAATCCAGGAAATGTCAAAAAGAAGCTGTGTTCCAGGGAATCCAATGTAGTTATTATTTAGTCACAATACCTTTAGTTGATTCCTTTCATTTGTTCAATATTTATAAACCCCACAGACACTCTTAACCAGCATTTTCACTTAAAAAACGAAAAAAAGCAGATATTTTTGTGTAACACTGTAGTATGATGAAATAGGGTGTTAAGTTACGAAAGAAATGGAGATACAAGGTTTCCACCAGACAGCAACCATATGTACTAATAACATGACATAACATTCTCCTTCCAGGACATTAAGATTACACATCACCCTTCACCCACTTTCTGTTCCTCCCATAAAACCTGCTCCCCAGGCCTGGAAAGTAACTAAGTACTTTTACTCTTAAGTACTTTATTTGAATTGTTGAGGTAACTTTTACTTTACTTGAGTTTCTTGATACATTTTACATATCCACGACACACTCAGTGTTTATTTGAAATCTTAGTTACTAGTTACGTTAGGCTGATTTATATTAGCAAATGCATCATGAATAAAAAGAAAATGGCAGATACAAGCTTATTATGTGCTACTTTCAAGTAGCCCAATGTATAAAATATGGCTTTAGTGGTTGAGGACTTGAAGTCAATTAAGTTCAGTAATTATATACTGTAACTACGCACAAAAAGTTAGGAAACTTAATTCCGGTCCATTATATCTCCCCTTTAATAATACCACATTGGTATTGTGTTTTGTATAATTTTTTATCGTTGATTAGTCACCTTTACAACGAGGTACAGCTTGTAAGCATCGGGCATTCGCGGAATGAGTAACACAGCCAAACGTGTGAGAGCCCCCCAAAGATTTGCCAAAAGTCTGTCCATTATATCTCCCTTAATAATACCAATTGGTATTGTGCTTGATATCATTATTATCGTTGATTAGTCACCTTTACAACGAAGTACAGCTTGTATGCATAGGGCATTTGTGGAATGAGCAGCACAGCCAAACGTGTGGGTAGCGCACCCCCCCCCCCCCCCCCCCACACAATTTGCCAAAATTCGGTCCATTATATCTCCCCTTTAATAACCCATTGGTATTGTGTTTATTCTTGGAATGAGCAACACAGCCAAACGTGTAAAATACTACTCGCCACCTTCTGCACTGAACAAGTACCCTACCTGGGGCGATGGGGCTTTTGCTTTTGCTGCCCCAAGACTCACAGAGAAGCCCCCACCCTTCAAACCTTCAAAACCGCTCTCAAAACCCATTTCTTCACTATGGCTTTCCCCAGCAAAGGCAATTCTGTGAATAGACCCTGTGGCCAGCATTTGGGATCAGTCGTAAAAAGTGCCTATATGTTATTTTGGTCCGGAATTGTTTCATTTTCCTTCCAATTTCACTAGTTGGATTATCTCTCATAATTGAATGAAATTGGTATTCCAACCTGACAATGTATTTTCTGTTTACTGAAGGCCTGGAGAGACAGAGAAAGACAGAGATAGAGTGTTTGTTATGGAACAAACATTCTGTAGCAACGATTACCCTTTATTAACTTCAGAACGGGTACACATTATAGTGTATTATTATTTTATGCTTTAACTATTGAAAAATAGCAGATCTACAAGCTCACAGCGCGGCACCGAGTGCCGCGCTGCGAGCTTGTAGATCTGCTATTTTTGAAAAATCGTGAAAATTAGAATTTTGTGTCTTTTGAATCCTTCTAAGGTTTTTTGAAAAACCTTTGTTAACAATCTGGCTAGCCATCGTCAAAGAAAAAGGTCCTTTTCACTTAACCTGGAGCTCAGTTAGTCTGTTCTTGAGAGACTACTATGACAGTGGTTCTCAAACCTTTTCACGTGAAGGACCCCCAAAATGATATGCATTTGGCCACGGACGCCCATCTCAAAATATTTAGTTCCAGGGACCACCCAGAAGCAAAATTTGAGTTGCAAACGTTCGCTTTGAAAATACATATATTCAAAGATTTGCACATATTTTCACAACTTTTTAAAAAATAGCAGATCTACAAGCTCGCAGCGCGGCACTCGGTGCCGCGCTGTGAGCTTGTATATCTGCTATTTCTCACTGGTTAAAGCATTCAATAATTCTAGGCCTGAATGGGTTAAAGTTTGGTTATATAGGTACACTTTTTCCAAGTGTCCATGTACAATCTCAGTGTTCCAAATGATATAGGATTTTACCATGAAGGAATAAATCCACTTTTTCCGTTCCTTCATAGACGTGGTGAGTGGTGTGGTTGAGGTGCTGGCTGAGCTACAGCAGCAGCAGGTGGAGGTGTGGGTGGTGGACCACACGTCGCCCTCTAGTGGCGTCAACACCTTACTGGACAAGGTGGAGCAGGTCTCCGCTGATGAGGCCGTGATGGCCAGCCCGTCCAACGTCGACGTCATGTCCAACTTCCTCTTCATCTTCACGTCGGGAACCACCGGTAATGTGCAGTTGTTGTTTTTTTAATTCCTTTATTTAGGACAGGGGTCTTCAACTTTGTCAGGCCGAGGACCCCTTAGCTGAGAGAGAGATGAAGCAGGGACCCCCACAATCTGTTCATAGATTCCATATAGTTTCATCGTTTGACAGCACAATCATCAGTGTATTTTGGATTCATGTCAATTTGTGTTATCAGATACAGTATGTAACCACTTGAACCATCAATACCTAATAAACTTGCCCTTTCACTCTGTAACGCTGCGAGGCGTTGTGAGCTTGTAGATCTGCTATTTTTGGCTAAAGCTCTCAGAATATGGACGTTAGGGTTCAAGTGGTTAATATAAAAAAGGAGAAAAAAAGTTACTATCACACAAAGATTTGAAGGACCCCCTGTAGTAAGTAACTCTGAGGACCCCCTAGGGGTTCCGGACCTCCTGTTGAAGACCCCTGATTTATGACTTGATTCAAGTCACGTGAACTTTTTAGCTCTAGACCCAATAGAGAAATGAAGCCATTGCCATCATTGCCCTTCAAAAAAATGGCATGCCCAGAGGCCACAGTGGCCTTAATGCCCCAGCTGACTGGACCACTTTCTCTTTCTTGACAATTATGTAGACACTAGTCTCTTTCTTGACATATAGACACCAGTGTCTCTTTCTTGTCATGTAGACACCAGTGTCTCTTTCTTGTCATGTAGACACCAGTGTCTCTTTCTTGTCATGTAGACACCAGTGTCTCTTTCTTGTCATGTTGTCTTTTGTTGAGATTCTGAATTCTTAACTCCCCGGAGTCCCCCATCGTTATACCAATCCAGTAACTTTGTTGTGCAGGGCTGAGCATGGATCAGATTGTAAATAACATTATTTATTTTACTGCAGATAGTCATACACATCATAAACTGTCCCCAATACTGTCCCTTCCCCAGGTGTGTCCAAGGCGACGCGCGTGGGTCATCTCAAAGCCATCATGAGCATGTCCTTCCTGCAGCTGTGCGGGGCCAGGTCCAGTGACGTCATCTACATCACCCTGCCGCTCTACCACATGTCTGCTTCCTTGCTGGGGATTGGAGGATGCATCCAGCTGGGTAACCAATAGAACGGTGGCTCTCAAAGTGGTCCTCGAGGGCGTTCCGGGGGTTCCCTGTCAAAATGAGTGAGCGTAGCATCGAAGTTTAACCACTTTTAACCCTAAATAAATGTTCATTGGCTATTTGGAAATAGGGGATCTACAAGCTCACAACGTGTTGCGGTGCAACGTGTTGTGAGCTTGTAGACCTGCTCTTTTCGGTGTGCGAAACTGCGCACAACAAAGTATACCATTCACCCATTGTCAACCTTATCTTCAGAGAATGTGTCAATACTAATGCTCATTATAAGATGACACTATTTCTGTCTGTTCACTCTGTGCCTCAGAGGAGGGCTGTGGACAGTTCAGTAACCTGCCTACCAGTGACCTCATCAATCCAAGCTAATAGAAACTACAGCCTGACTCTTCCTGAAAAACTGAAATAGAAGCCATTGTTCTTGTATTCATGAATAATTAAAAAATAATAATGATAAAGTTTGAAATATTGTTTGAAATGTCCAAATCTGCATGACGGTGATGTCACTGGTTGGTTTAGGTGGGTTTCTGGACTGTCCACATACACACAGTAGCTCTGAGACATAGACTTAATAGACAAGATTGTTAAGTAAGCATTAGTGAGGAACAAATGCATGTATTTATACACGTTGAAAATGGTTGAAGTGCTCCCTTAACTTTCCATATTTCATTTCAAACGCCTATTGGTTAAAAAATGTTCTTAAAGTCATATTGTGCAACTCTTTCAATTGAGCAAAAGTTGACTTTCACTGGTATATTTTTCACAATAACAATTCCACATTTGTACAACTATACTTTGTTAATGTTGCCTGGCGGAAACCTCATTATGTCCAAAACTATTACTTTTCCAGATTCAAATTCAAAAGTAGCAGATCTAAAAGCTGGAAATACGTCGCTTCGTGCCGCGTTTGGAGCTTGCTGATTCAGAACTGTTCTTTTCTTTGTACATGTTTCTTTTCTCCCGGGGGCCAACAGGTGCTACCTGTGTTTTAAAAAAGAAGTTTTCTGCGAGCAAGTTCTGGAAGGACTGCATGAAGCATGAAGTGACCATGTTCCTCTACATAGGAGAGCTGTGTCGATACCTCATCAACCAGCCTACCGTAAGAAGCAACAACACTCATTTAGCACAGTCCTTCTCAGCCTTTTCAGGCCGGGCCTCCCCAAAAGAATCACGTTTGAACCGGGAACTTCGAGCTTGCAGATTGCTATTCTGTTTTGAATCCTGACATTTGAGTTTTCTAGCCTGGAATCGGACGACTCCCCGTGCAATTTAGTTTTTGCCTTTGGCGGATTTGGGTCTGGCCCCGCTCAATACCTGTTGTAAGAGTGCTTAGTGCGTGGTTTTGTTACGGGATTGTTTTTGCTTTTGTGTTATGTTTGTAAAAAATATGTTTGATGTTCTCTGTAAAAGAAAAAAAGAAAAGTCAATAAATATATTGTTTAAAAAAAAGAAGAAAAAAAGAGTGCTTAGTGCATTAGCCATTATCATAGCACTTGGAGGCCAGTCTATGACATCAGCAGTCTATGGTGTCAGTTCTATGATGTCAGTACTATGACATCATATTTAAACCAGAGATCTCCATATAGGGGCATAAAAGGGACACAGGCAATGTGCTCTTCTTTGGACAGATACAGACATTTGTATACTAGTATGACCTATTTGGGGCCATGCTTCTGAAATGCTCAATTAAAGTAAAAGTACTTCAAAAGTCTACTTAACACATATGGTGCCAACCCCGAGTTTCCCGAGTTTGTATTGGTACTACCGCTGTGCCAACCCAGAGTTTCCCGAGTTTGGCCCGTTTTTGGAAAAAAAAATTTTTTTCTTTTTTCAAAAAAATTTTTTTCAAATTTTTTTTTGGACCTCCAGAAATGTATTAGGCATGATCGCGATCGCGAAATTGCATGTTTAACCCCCATACCAACTCATTCTTTCAAACATGGCAGCCATGTTTGTTTACATCTGAAGAAAACATAATGGCTGATAAATCATGAATGCCTGAACGGATTTCCAAGCGGATTTTTTTGTTTGAAAGCTGTGAACAGCATCTACACACGTGGTGCATCATCTAGGCATGGGCGTGCACTTTTTACACAATTGCACAATTACATGGAAGTCTATGGTAACCATGGCAACGCGAGACATTGAAGAGAAAAAATCATTGCAACATAAGTGTTAAGTACATTATTTGATTAGATTTACTTTGTTGGTTTCCAAATATAAGCACTGACAGGAGACAGTGACTAAACAGTGTGCAATGTGGACCGACGCTGACACCTAGAGGTCGTTTTCAGCAATTGTCAGTAGGGGTTGACACATTTTTATTCTAAATCCTAATTGTTTTCTGAAAAACGTATGTTTCTTTATCTGTGGTGCTCAAAGTTTTTAATGTCAAGGACCCCTAGAATTATATGTATTTGACGGCGGACCCTCATCTCAATATATATTGTTCCAGGGAACCCCCCGGGAGCAAAGATTTGTGTTAAAAATGTTCGCTTTAAAAGAATATACATTTAAAGATTCATAGTTCTTCAAAAATAGCAGATCTATAAGCTCATAGCATGGCACTTCTTTTGTGTTTTTTTTTATACAAAATGTATACAAATGAAACCAAATTTGGTTATTTGGTTTCATTTGTATACTGTCAGAGTTAAGTGGAGACCTTCACATTTTAAAGTTTGAGAACTATGACTTAGTCTAAAATGCAAGTTTAAATTGAATTCTGCAATAAATCTCTGTATTAACGATTAAACAGGATTTTTTACAAGGCTCCCTCAATTCACCCTTTGTCAAGTCCCGCCCATTGTCCTGCCCCTCTCCACACCCATTGGTTGCTTTGACTTGGAGGGACATTCAGTGGGACATTCCATCCACTGCCATGTTAATTCAGTTGCTTCATATTGTTATTCTGTGTGCTCAATTCTAATTTCAAACTTTGTTTCAGTCAATTGGAGCTGCTCAGTGGCAGCATAGTGAATCAGCATGTTTTTAAATGTTTTTATTTCTCCAAAAATTATGTTTTAGCTAATTCAACATAAAAAAGGCGGAACCAGGGCGGGACAAGGCAGATAGAGCCTGCTGGTTGGTCAGTCAGGGACCAACCAGGAGGCTAACAAAGGGTGAATTGTATCACGATATATACGTTATCTCTGAAAATGCATATCGCGGAGACATTGTATCGTCTCAACGATAATTATCACCATATCGCCCACCCCTATTTCAGACACTAGAGGAGCGCGCCCACAAGGTGCGTGTGGCGGCGGGCAGCGGGCTGCGGGCCGACGTGTGGAGGGAGTTCGCGCGGCGCTTCGGGAGGATCGCCGTCCGCGAGGGCTACGGCCTGACCGAGGCCAGCGTCGGCTTCCTCAACTACACCGATGAGGTGGGACCCATTGGCAGGGCCAGCTACTTCAACAAGGTACGTTCTGCAGGTCTATAAACTCTATGAGCTTGTAGATCTGAATATTTTTTACCCGATTCTACAAAAGGTCTTTGAAAAATGGATGTTTCTATGTCAGTGGTTCTCAAACCTTTTCATTAACACTTGGGCTGCCATTATTTTGGTAATTATTTGGCTGTAGAGTGCCGCCATTCACTTACGCTTTATTTTGAAGAGCCCCGGAAGCCACAATTGTGTCCAAAATGTGTGGAAATTGATGATTTTAAAATGGACGTCAGTTTGTGCAGCATTGGGAGCTTTTATATCTGCTATTTTTCAATAATTAATGGCTTAATAGCCAAGAGGATCTCTGCCCTACTGAAATGGTACCATATTATTCTAATGAGCATTAGTGAGGACCAATTGTTTGAACACAGGTGTTGGAGATGGGTCACATGGTCGTTTTATTGTTCAGCCCAGAATAGGGACACTTTGGTCATGTTGTTAACATATTATGCTATGGTAATGTATTGTGCCCAGGGGTCATCAAATGTATCCTCATCCGGTTTTGATCATAAGACCCAAATACTGAATGCCATGTCTTCAGCTTTTCTTCAGAATATGTAAGACACTGATTTACTACGACACTATGGCACATTGTGGGTCCACTAGTACTAGCGGTTCTCAAAAGTTTTGTTTGCAAGGACCCCCCTTAACTCTGAGAGTGTTCAAATGGAACCAAATGGACCCTTACAGATCCAACTGGTTCCATTTGTACACTCTCAGAGTTACAGACCTGTTATGGTCATTCAGGGCTAGCTCTTTGTGTGTTTCTGCTTAATATTGTCTGTGAAAAAAAATGATTTTCGATAAAAAAATGTCCAACACAAGCCAGCATAGTGATGAACCCTGCTTGTGCCACTTAACAGTTATTAATATTGTTTGGTTTTAATTTTTTATTTTTTTCAGCTAAATATGCCTTTTGAGCTTTTGAGATGTGATGCAGAGACATACGAACCCATCCGCACAGACACTGGAAGATGTATACTATGTCAGAGAGGTAAAATCCGCCACTGTTCATGTATGTATGTATTGTGTAAATGTGATTTCCTGTTTATTTTGTGTGTTGCAGTATTCCTAAACGTGTATTTGTTAAAAGGTTGCAGCTCTACTATATTCTAATCATTGCTATATAGAGCATGGGTCTCCAACAGGCGGTCTGGAACCGCTAGGGGAACAGATTGTGAGTTTTTGCCACTTCTGTATGACACTGTAGTACGATGAACTCTTTTACTGCTTTGAACGAGCGCGCTCGCTCGATTTTTCAATGAACGAGTGCTCATTCGTTCGTTCTTTTACCTGTCTGATCAGATGAGGGGTGGCGCGGGTGTGTACAGTAGCAGCAGCTCCCATAACGCTAGTCTCAAATCTGGACCGCACATAAACAATAATGGCGGCGTGATCGCTTTTCTGGTTGTTTTCTATGCCTGGATCTAGTTTCTCCATTTCTATGCTCTAAACTACTGGTTTGAGCGAGGAACTAACAGCCTCGTTCATTTCAATGGCTGTGCACGCCCGTCTGTTTGTTTGTTTTTCCCGGTGAGGGATACGCTTGTCTTTTACAAAAGATTGCGTTTGGAAATAATGGATGGATATTTTTCTATAAAAGGTAAGCTACTTTTAAAGGACAACATTGTTTTTTTACAACAAGGGTTCATATTTTAGATAGTAATTAAAAAATATAAAAGATGAGTGTTAAAATGATTTCATTTACTTCTTTCTATTGTTTTAGAGATTTGTATTTCAGTGGCTGGGGGCATGCATACAAGTACTAAATATGTCATTTTACACAGAATAAGCCCATTCCCAAGATACAACGCAACCTTTCATGGTTGGATGTGACTTATGGGGGCTAGTAGTGTTACTGTAAATAGCAATAAAGAAACTGCTGGCTTATTGTGTCTAAAAAGACATATTTAGCCACTTGTACGCATGCCCCCATTCATGCGCATGCCCCACATTTACAACGGTAAACGTGATAAAACGATAGAACGAAGCAAATGAAAACATTTTAACACTCACCTTTTCTTTTCCCTAATTATAATCTAAAATATGAACCCTTGTTGTAAAAAAACAAAGTTGTCCTTTAAGCTACTTAGTGGGGCGTTAAAATTACGAAAATACATCATTATAGGGTAGGTTAGAGGTACTAGCGAGATATCTGCCCGACAGTGACAGCATGTGTTTTCACCACGTCATGCAGGAGAGACGGGTCTCCTGGTGGCTCCGCTGTCGGCCACCAACCAGTTCCTGGGCTACGCCGGGAACAAGACGCAGTCGGAGAAGAAGCTGCTCAGGGACGTGCTCCGCCAAGGAGACGTCTACTTCAACACTGGAGACCTCATGCTGCACGACCACCGAGACTTCCTCTACTTCAGGGACCGCCTCGGAGACACCTTCAGGTAACTGCATTTCTTATTTGTCCGGAACCCAACCCATTTGTGAACACTTTCTGACTCCGTTTCCTAGCTCAGCAATGATTGCATGCATTAAGATGGGGTCTTATGTAATCGTGAATGGATCGCACACGGTTTGTGCATGATTCGCTCACGATGGACATGCACACGCCCACGTTACTTAAAAGGTAAAAAAAACGTGGCAGACAACCCAGAAAGACCTTCAGGTAAGTAATGACAAAAAAGGACCCCCCCCATCTAAAATGTTTTGTTCCAGGGACCCCCTCCAGAAAAGTACTTCAAGACTTTTCTAAAATGTTCAAATATAGCAAATGTACAGAATGAGTACAGTCTACGTTGTCAGAGCTCCCGTTGCACCCGTCTGTTTGTGTTCCTTTTGTGCCCATATATGAAGATCTCTGAAGTCATCAATATATGCCTATATATGGGGCATTCCCATACAACACGTTGTGAACTTGTAGATCAGCTATTCCCCGCGCCCACTCCCCCCCCCACTGAATATAGACGCAAGGTTGTTCATGTTCATAACCTAAGTCAACGGGGCTCTGACAGGGCTGTGACGAGGCTGAAACATTGTCCAAATTTGGAGTCACACGTCATGTCATACATCACAGATAAATGATAAATAGACTGCATTTATATGCTGCCTTCCCTCCAAAGCGCTTTACCACAGTTAAGAAGCACAGGAAAAAGAGACACGTACAGAGAGCCAGCCAGAGCCGTAATCCAGAGATATCTCAAAGGAGCGAATCCGCAAAAGACAACCCCTTTCTACCATGGAAAGTCGAGGACTCCAGTCCCAGCTGAAGGACAGCGTCCCTGTGGCGGGCCTGGGTCTCCAGCACAGCGCGTACGGCGTGCAGGACTCGCTGCGCAGCGGCTTCACCAGCGTCAGGAACCAGCTGCTGCCCGGTCACGCGCTTGAGCTGCCCGAGAGGAACTTCCAGCTGAACCGCGACCGGCTGAACCTGGCCACGCTCCGCGCGGAGCAGGGCCTCCACGCCCCGCTGCGGCTGCAGATGGAGCTGCGGGCGGCGGGCAAAATGCAGCGCCTGCCCTTCCTGCAGAGCTCCAACCTGGGCCTGGACACGCTGCGGGGCACGGACGAGAGCGTCGCCTTCGAGGACTTCCTGGGCGACCCGTCTCAGAGCGAGGTGATGGGCGACCCGCACGTGATGACCGAGCACAAGCTGGGGCTGTTGTGAACTTTGTTGGACCGATAATGCTCGCATAAGTTTAGTTTCCTTAACCACTTGAACCAGTAGTTATTAAGGAAACTCAACACGAGAAACCAGTAGTTCTCAAACTCCTTTTTATTTGGCTGCGGACTGGACCCCCATCTGAAAGTGTTTTGTGCCAGGGACCCCTCAGGGACCCCCCAGAAAAGATCTGTGCTAAAGCAAAATAGAAGATTTACAAGTGGTTAAAGTGGCATTCCTATTTTTTTTCCTCAAATGAGAATTTACAAAAATAAGAAATAATAATTTGGACACCTTTGGGCATAAGGACGACATCTGTCACCAAGAAGTCTAACATGGTCACTCCTACAGGAATGTTCCCTGTGGCAGGGTTTCTCAAAGTGTGTGCTGTTACGCAATTCCTAGGGTGCCGCAGAATTATTGTTTTATAATGTTTGGAATTCATCAATATATCACCTCAATCTAACCACTTAGAGTCTAGACCTTCTATGCATAATAAAACGGACTGCAACGAAGTTGCACTGCACTGTTATTTTTCAATTTAGGCCAAATCTCTTTGCCAAAAATAGTACCAATATGCACCACTCAAATTGACAGTGTAATTCAGGGGTGCTTTGTATGAAAAAATCACACCCGTGTGAAGTGAGCGGTGCTCACTTTGCCTGGTATCAAACGCGACACATGTGCATATCTCCTTGTATGGGCCATTCTGTCCGTGACGTTATTTATCTCCATACATGGCGTTCCATGCATGAGTTCCATACGCAGTGGTGTAAAGTTTACTTAAGTAAAATGTTGTCGTATTTGTACTTTACTTGAGTATTTCCAATTTACAGTACTTTTACTTCTACTCCACTACATTTATTTTAAAACTTTAGTTACCACTTACTTTACAGATATAGAATAGAATAGTATAGTATCATAGTAGTATAATATAGTAACTGTAAGTTGTCATAATTATACATTTAGTGGAGTAAAAGTACAATATTTGGATCTGAGATGTAGTGGAGTAGAAGTAAAAGTATTGAAAATTGTACTTAAAAATTGTACGTAAATGTACTTAGTTACTTTACACCCCTGACAGAAACAAAAAATCACACCTGTGTGAAGTGGAGCTGTGTGTGTGTGTGTGTGTGTGTGTGTGTGTGTGTGTGTGTGTGTGTGTGTGTGTGTGTGTGTGTGTGTGTGTGTGTGTGTGTGTGTGTGTGTGTGTGTGTGTGTGTGTGTGTGTGTGTGTGTGTAGATCATGTGTACCGATTTTTGTGACATTTGAAGAAAATATGTAGGTAAAGGAGCAAAAAGTGTGTTTTGGAGAAAATTCAAGATGGCGGAAAATCTATCCTGGCGCAAATGGGCGTGGCCTATATGGGGAGATGCGTCTTGACCCAAGGAATCCAGGGAAAAAAGAATTTTAATTTTCCGATCTACGGTTCAAGAGTTACGGGGCAAAACGTAAAGTGGGCCGTTATAGCGCCACCATGAGGCCGAATGATGTAATTATTTTTCAATTCATTCTTAAAATCATTATGAATCTCCTCTCCGAGGTTTGAAACTGTAGCTCCTATGGTTTACGAGAGAAAAATACTTGAAAGTGATTTCTTGCATTGTCCCATTATAAGTCAATGGGGACAATTAAGCGTCGTTTTTTGCCGATTACGTCGGCATGGTAAGGCGGATCGGAACGAAAGGTAATAGAACACCATTCCCGGCCGAGCCGCACATTTTGATGTATATATTGCGCGAGTGGCGTAAATGGTGCGGCACTAGTTACGCGCCGAAAGTCAGGCTACATACACACACACAGACAGACAGACCCACACAGCCACGTATAGGGAGCTGCACACAGCTCCAAAAAAGTCAACTCAGTTACTTGCGCCAGCAGAGTACTCAAGAACTGGGTTCGGTGTTTCTGTCTGTTCACGCCCGTAGCAAATCAGGGACCAGCATTCCTGGTGACGTCACCATCAACAGCCAACAATGGACCAGCATTCTTGGTGACGTCACCATCAACAAGTACGACCTGACATAATTAACCAGTAGGTGGCGCACAAGTAGGCCATACATGGCCACGAGTGCACAAGGCACAAGTTGGCACTTTTTGAGCGGTGGGCACACCACTCCTAAGCGTGTCTGTGTAGGTTTGTTACATCTGTGTGTTGGCATGTATCTATGCGTGTAGCCTGAGCCTGAACTACAATACCGCTGTTGACCAGGTGGCGCTGTTGCGTCACACGCATGCACACGCACACACATGCACCACTGCTCACTTCAAACTTGGTTTGATTTTTTCTTAAAATAATTCCCTATGTCTCTCACACAAAAGTAGCAGAAACATGCTTGAAAGTGAAATATCTCATCAAGTACAGTACTAATATAAATATACATCAGCCAGCGGCCTCCTGTGTGAGTGTGTCCAAGACCTGCAGTGGGCTCAGAGAACACGTCAGGGTGATGCTCT
Source organism: Nannobrachium achirus (assembly GCF_963921795.1). Classification (NCBI taxonomy): domain Eukaryota; kingdom Metazoa; phylum Chordata; class Actinopteri; order Myctophiformes; family Myctophidae; genus Nannobrachium; species Nannobrachium achirus. Next base: position 4,939,954 of record NC_137822.1, on the reverse strand, counting down.
TGTCTCTGGAGCGCTGGCCCTTCTCCACGCACACCTCGCTCCTCCGCACGCCCAGGACCTCCGCCAGGTATCTGACCAGCTCCGCGTTGGCCTCCCCGCCTGCGGGGGGCGCCGCTATTGAAACCCCCACCGCCTCCGGGGACACGTGCGTGACGGCGGTGCGCTTGGCGCCGGGCGTGGCGCGCACGGACACGGTGAGAGCTCCGCTCCTGTTGTCTCGCGCCACCGGCCCGGTGGGAGGAAGTGATGACGACGATGTCCTTGTCTCAGTGACACTGGGTTTCTGTCCTCCTCCGCCTTTAGGCATTTTGTCTTTTTTGGGCATTTCCTTCTGTTTGTTTGTTGGTAGACAAGCTGCCCTGGTAGGTTGAAGTGGGGATAATCAACGATGGGGACAAAAGCGAGGTTTGGCTATCTGTCTTTGAGGAGCTGGAAACGGGGTTGATTCCTCTACAAATGAAATGCATGTATGCAAAAGTGAAGATTTCGTTAACTATGATTTCTTTCTTACTCTCTGCTAGATACTGTATGTCACAGATGTCTGACGTCATAGACCTCTGATGTCAAAGATGTCTGCCGCTGGTCACATGAAGTCAAAGATGCACAGAGCCAAAACGTTTCTATGTGGATCCCAAGATACATATGGTTAGATTTTTGAGCGGGGTTAGCACCACTAAAGGCTGGGTGACGACAACGGCATACTATATCTGGCAAGCCGGCGGTGTCTGGTCTCAAATTGGTCCCACAACTGACGGAGGATGGTGCTCGAGATTAACTTTCGTGCTCGCAATGTGGCCTCCCTCTTTGCATTGATCGTAATATCGACATTTGCTTTGGCGAACGCTTCTGCGGCGCAAACTGTGAAAACGGTGGAATTCAACGTCAAACCGGGAGGCGTGGTGCACACCTTCGCCCAGGGAATACAAGACTATGAGTGCTCATTCACGTATGCCGCGCAAGGGGGAACCAACGAGCAGTGGCTGATGAGTGTGGGACTGGTTGATGACGACGACGGCAGACTCTTCTTCTACTGCTCGGTGGCGAGGCCCCAGGGGAAGAAGTCATACCTTTTCTTCACACAGTTCAAAGCTGAGCTGAAGGGAACCAGGATTGAACATGCCCACGCATATTCACAGAGCGACGTGCCTTTGGAGCCGAAGGAGTTCTCAGTTGGAGACTCCACAGTTACCCAGACCGATGGGAAGTTCCGGAATGAACTCTCCAAACTGACCCTCTTTGGCCAGACATGACATACCGAGCTGTAGTTTGGAAGGAGGAACCCTAACCTAACCAATCGGAACATTTGAGGAGGCTCTGAGGTCGGGGTAGAGCTCCATGCTCTACCTCAGTAGATAGAGCAGGGGTGGGCAACTTTGATGATGGGGAGGGCCACTATATTTTCACATTCACTCCAGAGAGCCACAATGCATATACAGTTTGAGCTTGTAGATCTGCTATTTTTGCTATTTTGGAATTGGAATCCTGAATATTTTTTAGCTAGAGTTGGAGTCCTGAATAGTAACATTTTTGTTTAATTTCCAATGCATTTATATGTTCTTATGTTAACTTTATGAACTTAAATACAAATACATAATGCATAAAAAGACTAGACTATAGACTATCTAGTCATTAAGCTACTAATTTAGACTGAAGTAATTAAAGCGGGTCATGTCTGCATGTTTGGAATTGTAAAAGCTGAAATCAGTAATATCTCAGTATTCAGATATTAACCTGTGGGCCAAGGTGAGGGCCGCATGTGGCCCCTGGGCCGCCAGTCGCCCATGTATGAGATGGAGGAATTGTGACGGAGAGCAATTCTTGTGCAGTGACAGCCAGAGGTTGCTTCTACTTTACTGTTGAATATGTGGGCACTTTGTCAACTGTACAATGGAATTAGCATGGAACTAGACTGCACTCTGTTGAGGCGCCAACTTGATAACTCGTGGCCATATATGGTCTACTTGTGCGCCAGCAGAGCGCGCAAGTCCTGCGATCGATCGGTGCTGGGTAAGTGGGTATGTGATGACAATTGTTGGTTGTGGTGACGTCACCAAGACGCTGCTCCCTCATTGGCTGAAGTCCCTGCCTTTGTACTGTCAAACGGATACAGACAGCACCAATCGCATTGCCTGCACGCTCTGCTGGCGCAATAAATATATGATGTAAGAAAATCACGTACCGAGTGCCGCGCTGCGAGCTTGTAGATCTGCTATTTTTGAAAAATCGTGAAAATTAGAATCTTGACCCGACTCTATAAGTGTCTTTTGAATCCTTCTAAGATTTTTTTGAAAAACCTATGTTTCTATGTCAGCAATCTGGCCAGCCATCGTCACTTAACTGGAGCTCAGTTAGTCTGTTCTTGAGAGACTACTATGTCAGTGGTTCTCAAACCTTTTCATGTGAAGGACCCCCAAAATGATATTTATTTGGCCACGGACCCCCATCTCAAAATATTTTGTTCCAGGGACCACCCAGAAGCAAAATTTGAGTTACAAACGTTCGCTTTGAAAATACATATATTCAAAGATTTGCACACATTTTCACTTTTTCAAAAATAGCAGATCTACAAGCTCGCAGCGCAGCACTCGGTGCCGCGCTGTGAGCTTGTATATCTGCTATTTTTCACTGGTTAAAGCAATCAATAATTCTAGGCCTAAATGGGTTAAATAAGAGCGGTGCTAACCGCTCGTGCATCTTTCTTTGTCTGTTTAATTTGTCCTGCGTCTGTGAGTAGAGTGTTTAGTGATGGTGTGTTGTTGTCGTTGCAGGTGGAAGGGGGAGAACGTGTCCACCACGGAGGTGTCCGAGGTCCTCTGTAGCGTGGACTTCATCCAGGAGGTCAACGTTTATGGAGTGACCGTCCCAGGTCTGTACCCCGCATCCACTGTTGTTTTTGACAGCAAATTTTGATTTAGTTTTAGTCATAGTCTTTTGAATAAAATGTCGTTTAGTTTTAGACATAATTTCGTCACCTGAAAAGTATTAGTTTTAGTCTAATTTTAGTCGACTAAATATCATAAGATTTTAGGCGACTAAAATGTATTTTGGCAGGCCTTGATAGCATCGTAATGATTGATTTTACACTTGTTAGTGTGCTGAAAATAGCAGATCTACACCTGAGAGCAACCAAACATAAAATTACTCTCTTCTCCACTAGATGGACGCTGCCTAACGTTTTAGTCTAGTTTTTATTTTGTTGATGAAATTGTCAATATATTTAGTCTTAGTTTTAGTCATCACAGGCACAGCTTAGTTTTTATTTAGTTTTCGTCAGTGAAAAAAACACAGTCGACAAAATTTTTCGTCATAGTTGTAGTCGACAAAATCAACACTGCCTGCATCACTACGCTTACCTTCAACGTGACACTGTCACTGTTGTTTTGCAGTGAGGCGATTTTCAAATAGTTTTCAACGACGAGACGTCCCACTGCCTCCTGCTTCATATGCAATTTCAAAACTACGTTTTTTTTCTTGCACAGAATTTCTTGACAGAAACTAGCTCATAACATGTCTACGGTGGATGTTTATGAAACAACTGTTTGACTGATAGAAAGAGAATAATTTAAGCTTTCTGTGCTGTTGCAGTGTTTCTGAGTTAAATGTTGTTTAAAACATTCAGATAGGACTTTTCTGTTTGGATGTACAGTACAGTATGGGCTCTCAGTGGTTGGTGTTGCAACTCTAGATTCAAGAAATTCAAAGTAGAATTCAAAGTTGCTTGCGGCTAGGTTTTTACTGAACTGTCCACAGCCCACCAATGAATTGATGCCAGATATTGTCCCTCACAGTCTAAGAATCTGACAGGCATCTGAAGATTCTGAACACATGTATCCACTCCAAATTGTATAGCTAATTAACAGACGTTTAAATTTCAAGGACCCCCATAACTCTGAGAGTGTACAAATTGAACTAAATTGACCCATACCCACCCACTCGTGAGATGCCATTTGGAACCCCCTCAAAGAGTCACGAGGGTCCCTGGACCACACTTTGAGACCCACTGGTGTAGCAGGGTGTTTCCGGTGAGCCAGCGTGGCTCTGTTTGACCAGAATGAAATGCAACCATAATTAGCTTCATTGGTAAGGAAGAGACCCAATTTCTTTCCAATATGGCTGCCGTGCATAGGGCCTATTTATGCTGGGTATCGACGTTCCGTTGATAAAACGAGGGCCATTATTATTAATGTGTTTCCAAACTGTGTCTGTGTGAACAGGATACGAAGGTCGAGCGGGCATGGCCGCCGTGGTTTTAAAAGCAGACCACAAGCTGGACGGAGAGAAGCTCTACCAGCATCTAGTGAGAACACTGCCTGCATACTCCTGGCCCTGGTTCCTCAGGATACAGGTAGGACTAGGGGTTGGACGACATGAACATTTCATATCAACATTATTGTGACAAAAGAAATATACAATATTATCCTTATAATCAAAATCCATTATCCTGGGGCAGAACATTTGCCAATAAATAGCAGATCTACAAGCTCAAACTACAAGCTTGCTATTTTTTGGCAAAGACATTTGATAGAGAGTGAAAACAAGACTGTATCAAGTATGTATATTATAAGTACCTTTTACCAATTCTAGAGGGTTTTAGTTGTACCGGATATGCAGCTCAGTAAATCAAAGGTGAATTGATCCTAAATCTCCACAATACGATTATCGTGTTTTTTATCAGGATAAATGATTATATCGCTTATCGTCCCATTCCTATAGTATGACTAAACTATTATTATAGTGTTTAGTGTGTTCATTTTTGTTTTTTATTTCGTTCTGATTTCCATGTTTTCAATTTCAGTTTGCTATTGTTCTTTTTCTTTCAAAAATGGTTTGCTAGTTCAGTTCAGTCTTTGTTTTGTGAAAAATGCTTAGTTTTATTTTATTGAAGGAAAATAGTGAACGTAGCCAATCTACAAAGAGCTTGTAGATACAGCTATTTCCACTATTATTGAAGCAAAATTATTATTATAAATTATTGAAAAAAGGAAATATTCTCTATGATTTAAAGGAGACATCCAGACCAAAACACATATAGGGTTAAATCTGCCTTTTATCATACCCCTTCATACCTGCTTTAGTCGATTTTTTTCATAGCTGCCCCTTTTGCTAGATTTCGGCTGCCCCTGTTGCTAGATTTCGCGTGCTCTCTCATAACTAACACAGTGGATTGTCCTTAGGCAAGTGCGGTCATTTCTTGAGCTTCAAAGTTATTTTTTTTTATTGGATTGTGTTTACAAAACGTCCTGAGACGAACCACACCGCTGTTTTGACCTCACAGGCACCCTTACTTGTCAAACAGACCCCTCCCTCCCTCCCTTTCTAGCCTCTCCTCAGAAGCCGTTTGACAAGTAAGGGTGCCTGTGAGGTCAAAACAGCGGTTTGGTTGATCTCAGGACGTTGTGTAAACACAATCCAATAAAAAAAACTAACTTTGAAGCTACAGAAATGACCGCACTGGCCTAAGGACAATCCACTGTGTTAGTTATGAGAGAGCCTGCGAAATCTAGCAACAGGGGCAGCCGAAATCTAGCAACAGGGGCAGCTATGAAAAAAATCGACTAAAGCAGGTATGAAGGGGTATGAAAAAAGGCAGATTTAACCCTATACGTGTTTTGGTCTGGATGTCTCCTAAGTTTGCTGTTTACAGTTATTTTTAACGAACTATAATGCCTTATATTTTGTTAAAACGTTAATTGGAGCGATTTATGATATTATCGTGATAATCAATATATCCCCAACATCCATTATCCTGTGGCGGAACATTTGCGCAAAGAGATTTGGTAGAGAGTGAAAAAAAAAAAGACAAGTATGTTATTTCCGGGTCAGTTTTACAAATTATAGAACCTCCACCGGCTGTCCATCCGTCAGTCAGTCTGTCTGTCACGTCACGTTGCCCCTGTCCATGCCAAACTTTGCACACACACTCCTTGCCTGCCAATCCACAACCTCCACCCCTCCAGGGACCCCCTGGCGCTGCTGCCAAAAAGTGCAAAAATGACCAAATGACCGGCCCAACGGGGCTGCTCACGTGGAATTCCCGGGGACCACCGGCTCCTGGTGCTCCAGAACGGATGCAAAAGTGGTCGCGGCACCTAGCAGCGGATCCCCGCCACTGCAGCCCGCTAAAAAGGCCGTAACTCGACCCCCGATCGACCGGGAGAGACGGGGCCGGACCCCCGCGCCGCAGGTAAAAAAATATGGGAAAATTGTCAAAAGTAGCCGTCAGCCGATCATACATATGACCTGACAGTCGCTTTAGGGAGTCTTACCGGTGATACCTGACATGGGTTTATATTTCTCAGTGCCATTCTTGGGAGACCACCTCCAACCAGACATTGTAGAATAGATACTGGTTATTATCTGCTATCTTCCCATCCCTACACCCGACACGATAGCCCTTACCTTGAAGTGTGATTCTCCGTCTCAATGTGTCCTGTCCTTACAGGAGTCTCTGGACGTGACGGAGACATACAAGCAACGGAAGCAGACACTGGTCCAAGAGGGCTTCGACCCCGCCTCCGTCCGCAGTCCTCTGTACTTCCTGGACCTGTCCCGGAAGGACTACGTTTCCCTAACACCACCTGTGTACCACGACATCGTCACCGCACAGGTCAAGCTGTAACGTCCAGGTTCACACGTGACCGCCCGTTCCTCTTAAAAATCAATGGCTGCGTCCGAAATGCCATACCGAACACACTGTTTTCAGTGTGCCGAAATAGTTATGTATGTGAGACTTTTTAGTATGTTTCGAGAGCTTAGGTAGCTACTAAATTAGTATGTGAAATGCATACTAGATTCCTGCCACAGTGGACACTTACGCTGCTATAAATGTCCCACAATGAGCAACATTCCAGAATTGACAAGGCTTACAGTGACCAAACCTCTGTCGTAACGTCAATTATGCTTCTATACATTCCAACACATGTAGAATGTAATTTGATTAATTATATCGTATGACGTCCAGTAAACGTTGAACTGCTACGGTGAATACACGCCACTGAGAATGAACATGTATGCGTAGTAGTACCGCTGCTTTGTCACTAGATGGGGCACTTTGCTAACATTCCGTGCGGTTGTCAGTATGTCTGAAATTGTAACTTAGGCCTATGTACAATTTTTGAGCCGAGGAGTGCCTTGTGGGCACTATCACAAGTGGCTTTTCAGGTTTTCTTGCTACATTGAAATATTTTCGCTGAAAATAGCAGATATATAAGCTCACAATGTGTCGCGAATTGTGAGCTTGCTATTTTCCTACGTTTCTCCCACATTACGGATGTGCAGGGTGCATACGCTCTAAAGTATGTTGAAAAATAGATTATTTATTAGTATGTAGTTTGTGATTTTGGATGCAGTCAAACTTAATACGTCCGATCCACATTTTTTAAATTTTTATTTAAAGGAATCCTTCAATTTTTTAACAGCCTAACGTATAAACGTTGCTGTCGGGTGGAAACCTTGTAAGTCCAAAAGTGTTACCTTTCAGGAAATGGACTCAGTGTAGTTATTTAGTCACGAGATCTTTTCAACACTTTTCATTGGCTCAATATTTATAAAACCCACAGACACACATTACTACTTTCACTCACAACGCCTCACGACGTGAGCCTGTAGATCTGCTATTTTAGTTACGACTCTTTAGTTACGACTCTCTCTCTAAATAAGGAAATATGGAGATACAAGGTTTCAGGCCGACAGCAAAGAAAAACACTTAAGCCTCGATCAGAGTCGGCTCCGTGGTGGATAGCCTTCCACCGCGGAGTGTAGTCTTTTTGAGTCATGAAACTACAACGTTACATCATTCCTCGCGGTGAAGAGCTTTCCACCGTGAGTCCCGACACATCTCTCTGTTTTTACTATCAGACAGATAGGCTCTTCACCCCGTTCACTGTTTGGTCGATCTAGACCAGTCAGTCACGGTGAATAGGACTTCACCGTGACTGACCATGATGGCCTTCGCTTATTTTCTGACCAGATTTGCGGTGGATAGCTCTTCACCGCAGATTCTGATCGAGGCTTTATACTCCGATGTTTACAATCTTTGCCAACTTAAACAAATCACTCCAGCTAAGCATCAAAATGCAGTTTAAAGTCATATTCCTTAGTCATATTTCCTTTTTAAAGTATTTTTTTAAATGTTTTACAACAATCATTCCACTTCCTTAAATCAGGGGTTCCCAACCTTTTCTGGATCAGGGTCCACTTGAATATCTCCAAAGTGCTTGAGATCCACTGTCCATCCATCTGACCACTTAAGCGGTCGTGTGCACTTTCAGAGCATGTTGGAGCATTTTATTGAGCAATCAATTGATTGTGATCCGGCTTGGATCAATGGAACTAACGTGGTATACTTTAAAGCTGTATTATGTACGTTTCTTTCTTATTGAATAAAAGGTAAATGTCCAGTTTTTATGGCAGAGTTAGTTAATACAATATAACTTCTATAATCGGGGTGGTTATCTTTGGTCTCCCTGCTCTTCTATTGAGACATTTAGATGCTGTGTCTGGGTGAGACATGACCTTTGACATGATCCTCTTTCTGGTAGGGCTGTCACAATTATTACATAATCGCCTAATCGTGATTATTTGACATTATCGCAATTATTTTGTCATAATCGTCATAATCGTGAATGTTGAAAAATCTCCGAAATAGTGGAAATAGCAGATCTACATCTTGTGAGCTTGTAGATCGGCTATTTCCACTATCAAAGTTATTCTTTAAGTAGTAAGTTGTCAAATATGTCAGTAATTTCTTTGTATATTTAGGTTATGTGTCATATCTACCATGTACAACTTCAAAGTCTAAAAGCCAAACAGAAATGTAATTATCAACGACAAAAACACAATTAAATCGTTAATCGCCAATTATTTGAGTGACAATTAATCGTCATGTAAAATGTCATATCGTGACAGCCCTACTTTCTGGTTTGACACAAATTTTGACCAGGAGGTCAAAATTAAATTTCTCCCCTGAGCAAGCAGGCAGGCTCTATTAGCTCAGTGGTAAAAACCTGCACCTGCACTGGAGACCTGGGTTCAAATCCCTGCTAGAGGAAAGTTACATAGTACAGCTTTAAGTTCCTATTTATGCATATCACAATGAAAACTAGGTTTTTATTTCTGTTTGGGTGAGTGACATTTCTGTCTAGGCTCTAGATGAAAGAGATATTCTCTTAACTTTCTCTCTTAACTCTAAAATGTCTTTATTACCTCCAGATTAATAAACTGTCTATATAGCACAATATAGATTAGTAGTTCTCAAACTGGTTCTCCCCCAGGGATCCTCGAGGGGGTCCCCGGTAAGATTAGGAACATTCTAACCACTTAAATGTATTTTATATTTAGCTATTTGAAAATAGACAATCTAAAGCTTGGACATCGGAATCTTTTTTAGTTTTTTAATTTTTTATCTTGACATTTTGTGAAAATAAATGTGAAATGGTTTTTAACATTCATCTTTCATGGGGGCTCCTCGCACAACATTGTTTCAGAAGGGGGGGGGGGCCGCCACCAAATAACACAAATTTGGGGGTCAAAATGTTTGAGAACCACTGCTGTAGATTAAGATAAGTCATAATAAAAGCAGGCTAGAAAGGTTTTATTGTAACAGTGAAATATTTCTAACATTCTGGTTTACAGATTAAATGTTTTAGTTTTTTATTTAACATGAGCACAAACCATCAAGCATTCATTCCTCGAAACAAAATGTTTTTTAAAAGGTGATGTATTTTTACGTATTTCAATTGTAAATTAGATTCTAAATGATATACATGTCAGTCTTTTGTAAGTCTTAACATTTTCCCAAATAAAGTGAATTCATCTGGAGGGACAAACGTGTGTGTCTCTTCTCAGATAAACATGGACCCGCCCACCTGTGTTTTGTCCAATCCAGAGGGACGCGTCTGTTACAATGAACAGGAAGTGATGTCACGGTCCCTGTAGTGCCGTTAACTGACTGGGAAAGTGGGTCAGTGATTTTACAGCACTTCAGTAACAATAACAGCACTGCTTCTGAAGATGTTTAAAACTTCAAAAGACCCAGTCATTTCTACCGGGGGGTGTCACACCAAGTTCTGGGCCCTGGGTACTTTAACTATTGAAGAATAGCACATATACAAGCTCACAGCGCGGCACCGAGTGCCGCGCTGCGAGCTTGTAGATCTGCTATTTTTGAAAAGACGTGACATTTGTGCAAGTCTTTGAATATTTCAAATCCTTCTACAGGTTTTTTGAAAAAACCTGTTTCTATGTAAGTGGTGCTCAAACCTTTTCATGTGAAGGACCCCCAAAAGGATATGTAATTGGCCACGGACCCCCATCTCAAAATATTTCGTTCCAGGGACCTCCCAGATGTAAAACTTTTGTTACGAATGTTCGCTTAAAAAATACATATGTATTTTTTTTACATAATATGTATTTTTTAAGCGAACATTCGTAACAAAAATTTTACATGTTATATTCAAAGATTTGCACACATTTTCACGACTTTTCAAAAATAGCAGACATACAAGCTTGTATATCTGCTATTTTTCAATAGCTAAAGTATAAAATAATTCCAGGCCCCTCCACCTTGGCCCTAGTAACTCAGTCCCACTCCCCCCCCCCCCCCTTGTGACGCACCCTCAAGAGTTAGGCTTATAGACCAGTAAGGGTCCATTTGGTTCCTAACTATCAATCATTTAGCTGTGGGGCCCCACATTGAGATACAACGGTTTAATGACATATTTATGTTTGATTCAAAACAAACAAGGATTCTTTTACAGGAGCACTGGTCAGACGAGAATATAAGCAAGGGCAAGCTGAATTCCAATACTCAAATTTCTGCTCACTCGCTCACTCTCACCCCAGTATGGTGGAGTTACGGTGGAATATGTGACATTGTGTAGTCACCGTTCAGTGTCCGAAACGTGAATCATTGCAGTTTGTTTGTTAACAGTGTTCAACCTAGCAGTATTTAGGCCACGTAGTTAAAGATGTCCAAGTTATGTGAAGTCCACAAGATGGTCATGTATTTCACCAATTTCACCGTAACACCGCCATGCTTGAGTGAGCTAGTGAGCAGAAATTTGAGTTGGGATTTGGCTTTGGTGTACACAGGGACATAAGGACACAATGCATTAACTAATGCCTGGGTGTGTCTGGTATGGAAATCAATGCATTTTAATTTAGGGATTTATGACATCTAGACCTCAAGCAGGGTATTAGTGTCTGACAAGAGCTATGTGCACTGCAGTGGCACCCTTCACCAGGGGGTGCCATAGGACATTTGTTATATAGCTGAGAAGGGGTGTTGTTTCAGCAGATGTGGAGTTATGACCAGTTTGGGAGCATATCTAAATTGTAAATGGTGCATTTATATAGCGCCTGCTTTACAGAGATTGTGCATTACATTCATCCATTCACACACGCATTCATACACCGATGGTGGAGGAAACCATGCAAGACCCCAACCTGCACACCGGCAGTCTAGTGTCTACTGTCTATGATTCCTCATTCCTATGTTTCCTCAGCTGTCAGCTCTATATAATGTTACAAGTTGCAAGTTCTTGTAAATACTTTTCATTGGTTCAGTATACCCCCCTATTTTCACATTTTTTGTGCAAAACTAAAATGTGGAGATACAAGGTTTCTGCCTGACAGCAGCAATAATTTACAATTTAGTAGACTCTCTTAATCCAGACAATAAGCAAGGTAATCAGTACATCAATATCAATACATAAAATGGAAAGAAATATGGTAGGCAAATTTTAGAAAAAACAGCTAGACCAAGCACCTACCTATTCAGTAAAAACCTTATAACAAATTATGACACAAAAAAAAGATGCTATCTAAATTGCATGTACGGTCATTTGAGGAAAGTGCTACAGTAAGTGCTATGGGCTAAGGTGGAGTCTGAATAGGTGAGTCTTCAGACCACGGCAGAAGCTAGGGAGTGAGTCTGCAGTTCTAAGTGCAACTTCAAGTGGGAGTTTATTCCAGAGTTTGGGGGCTATTGGAGGGAGAAGAGTAGGGCAAAACGTCTTCAGGGTCGGCATTTCCGTCAGTGTCATGGTATGCAAAAGGCTGCCCCCAGAACTATGCCGCGGGGACAGCCTGTGCCGGCGGGGACAGCCTGTTGTGTGGTATCATGACACTGAACCACTGGCGCTGATGCTGAGGGGAACAAGCAGGGTCCTGATGCCCACAGATTCACACATGATTGTATGATGCTTGATATGGTCAATATCAGTGCTTCTCAACATGTTGGTCGGGATAGTGTTGTTTTTGACAGCAAATTTAGATTTAGTCTGGCTTTAGTCCACAAAATCTACAATTGATTTCGTCAAATAATATACCATAAGAAAGAGGCAAACATTTTCACATGCAGTATGTATCTGTGAAACCGAGTAAAACTAAATGTAACGCCTCAACTCCTACAATTCCAAGTGCTTGTCAGGGTGGCGGGTCTCCAGTTCAAATATGATCAATTTGGGAGTTCAAATATGTTGGGGGGAAGTCGTGGCCTGAACATGTTGAGAACCACTGTGTGGTCTACTGGTCTATTAGTTTGCCTAAATCCAGTATAGGAATAGTGAACCGAGAAGCACAATTTATTACTTTTCATGTCTACGTTACGTTTCAAGTACAAATAATCAAGCATACTCTCTGTATGCTTGATGGTCAGGGGGGGGGGGAACTGCGTCCATAACTAACTGTTCCCCCCTGAGCTCTCACCATGTGACCATATGATCAGCCATCAACTGGCTGAAGCTGAAACTGAATTTCATCCTGTGGGTCTAACAACGGTCTCCCCTTCTGACACCTCTGTCTGTCTCTCTCTCTCTCTATCTCTATCATCTATCATCCGTCTAAACAGTAGAATATCCAGGAAAACAGTTTCTATATGCCAAGGTCACTCAATGCAGACAGTGCAGGGATATACACAATGATTAGTAGTCTTTAAGGTGGTTGTGTTCTATTTGATATACAGATTTAGCCCTAAAATCACGCAAAGCGGTGCACAGTATCTCTAAAGTCATGTCATCAACATGGATCTGTCCCATTTCCCATATTCCCTCCTGACTGGCTACCATTGCCTTCTAAAGTTTGTATGTGCGACCTGATGGTCGCTTATCTCCCAATAAGGGAGTCTTACTGGTATCCTTCTCCTATCACAGCAGCTCATGAATCTTGCTGCTGTGTTTGCACATTGTTGTACTTCACCCAGCAGATATGGGATGTTTTTGTCATTGGTCATGTTTTCAAACTCCTTGGGTGATTGCTCTCTCTCTCTCTCTCTCTCTCTCTCTCTCTCTCTCTCTCTCTCTCTCTCTCTCTCTCTCTCTCTCTCATAGTCAACAGTATTATCAAAGCACATTTTTGACACACCTACAGTAAATCTAACACGCCCATCAAGTCATGTTTTTCACCTGCTTAACCTGCCTCGCCATACCCCTTCAATTATCTACATTTTGTGATGAGAATATATAATTTCTTTTACTGACCCAACCGTCAACCGTTTTTGTCAAAATTCAGTCTTTGCCTTGGACTTCCAAAATTAGCAGACTATAATATTACCAAAAACATATATTATAAAGAGATAGTCCTGAATGACCATAACAGGTCTGTAACTCTGCAGACTGTACAAATGGAACCAAATGGTCATTTTGTACACTGTCAGAATTATCAGGGGCCTTGGAAATAAAAGTAACATTTGAGAACCACTAGTACTATAGTGGACTCCTAGTGTGCCATAGTGTAAATCAGTGTCATATAGCAGTAACTAGGTCTTATGATCAAAATGTGAACATTATAATGATGTGTAAAACAGAAAATCAAAAGATTTGCCACGGCCAAGGACAAGTTCTTTCCACGGACACGTAATATGTCATATTTAACCCTAACCCTATACATGTGTTTGTGTACAGAGCTACAGACATATTGATGAGCCCTGCTTGGCCTGCTAATAGCACTGAGGGAACATCGGGCCTATGAGGACTCTCTTGTGTGCAGTGTTGCCAGGTCTGCTTATTATAAGTGACTTTGGGCTTGTTTTTCTGTAAAGTTGCTTGTAAAATGTTGGTAGTTGCGGTTTTCTGGGCTTGACAGATTAGTGTCATTATTGTTTGGTTCGGACCCCCATCTGGAAATATTTAATGCCAGGGAATCCACATAAAAGATTTGTGTATTTTAAATGTTTCCTTTTTTCCCCCCAAGATTATTTGAAAATAGCAACCCAGAACCAAGAATACTCTCGCAAACCCATTATGCATGGTCATAATGGGTTTGCGAGAGTATTCTTGGTTCTGGGTTGCTTCTTTTGGGCTTGCTTATTTCTCTTGCAGGGTCTGGCAACGCTGGTTGTGTGAGGACACGCACACAGCCTGTGAGTCACACGCTAAAGCACCAGATGTCCTTCCTCCCCAAGAGCATGCAAGGTTTACCACAAGTAATAGAAACTATTCTATTAATGTTATCTTGGAGCGGTCCTCCTGAATCTGGAAGAAATGACATCATTCATATTGTTATGCAATGATGTTTTCTAATAGAACTTGAACTTAATACCCATTTAGGCCTAGAATTATTGAATGCTTTAACCAGTGAAAATAGCAGATATACAAGCTCACAGCGCGGCACCGAGTGCCGCGCTGCGAGCTTGTAGATCTGCTATTTTTGAAAAAGTTGTGAAAACATTTGTAACTCAAATTTTGCTTCTGGGGGGTCCCTGGAACTAAATATTTTGAGATGGGGGTCCGTGGCCAAATAAATATCAGTTTGGGGGTCCTTCACATGAAAAGGTTTGAGAACCACTGACACAGTAGTCTCTCAAGAACAGACTGAGCTCCAGTTAAGTGAAAAGGACCTTTTCTTTGACGATGGCTGGCCAGATTGCTGACATAGAAACATACGTTTTTCAGAAAACCTTAGAAGGATTCAAAAGACACCGGGTGGGGAGGGTGATATTTATCACTGCACATAACTCCTGGCTGGGGCAGCGCCTGTCAGCAGGGAGTGCTGCGTGGGAGGAGTAGGACAAAGGCTCTATGTCCTCCCGGTGGGGGCTCCTCACTGGCAGGTGGGTCAGTACGATAGGTCAGTGCAACAACACACAGAAATGTGCGTGGGGAGGAATTAATTTGCACAAAGACTACATTTGGGAGAAAAGGGGTAAAAAGAAGAAGAAAAAAAAAACGGTGGTGTAAAGCTACAAAGTACATTTACTCAAGTACTGTACTTGACTGTACTGTAATTTTGAGCTATTTTTGCTTTACTTTAGTATCTCCACATTTCAATACTTTTACTACTAACTAATAATATTGTACTTGTCTTTAACTCCACTACAAGCTATTTGTTACTTTGTAGAGTAACTAATAACTAATATTCTTTCATGTAGGACTACAAGCTCCCAACTGCTACATCTGCTAGATTGAAAACGTGAAATGGGACATTCTGCATAATGAGCACTTTCAACTTTTGGTACTTTAAGTGCATTTTGATACCAATACTGTTGTACTTTTAGTCAAGTACATTTTTAATTCGACTTGTATTGTAGTAGGCTACTTTTTTTTCCTACATTGCAGTATTGATATTTTTACTTTTACCCAAAAAAAGTGAGCACTTTCCCCACCCCTTGACAGCAGGTATGTCAGGTGTACTGGTGTAGCTGCTCAGTTATGAGCCAATGAGGTGGCTCCTCCCCACACAGTCCCAGTAGAGTAGTGTGTCAGTCAGTCAGTCAGATGAGTGAACGCTGCAGGAATGAATGTCAAACCAGTCTGTCCTGTGGCTCCAGTGTGACAGTCGGACCGACCGGTGACACTGCCCTCCATGCGGTGACAGACAGGCAGCCACCTCCTCGGGAACGGATCGCCTCGTGGCTTCTGTCTGGTCTCCACATCCTTGACTAACACACTGGTAGCTTTTAAAGCAGGGGTCTTCGACAGGGGGTCCCCAGAGTGAATTCCAGAACACTCGCCGCAAAACACTGTCGCCCCGGGGTGCAATTTCTGCGAACTCTGAGCGGGCTCTACCTGGTATTCCTAAACGTAACCTCAGTAAACTATGCCTAAACTTAAATTTATGTCTAACCTTATCCTCAGTAAAACAAATACAAATGACAAGAGTCACAAGACCCGCTCCACCGAGCAGTCGGTGGAAAAAAATAGCGTGTTTTGAGGTGAGCATTCCGGTGGGACTTTTTTTTTCTTCTTTTTTTACATTAACCACTTCAACCCACTACGCAACACTGATGATAGTGCTGTCAAACAGCCTATGAAGAAATTTGAGTTATCTGACATCCAAAGTTTAATCTGCAACACAATTTTATACAATATGTCGGCTATACATCTCAGCTAAGGGGTCCTTGGACTGAAAAATGTTGAAGCACTATTAGCTTTTCACCACTTCTAACCCATGGCCCTCCTATTATGGGCATTTAGGTGAAAAGGTCTGTGGAGAAGATATTGATTAGCGAGCTAAGTTCAAACGTCTGTGATTTCTTAACGGTTCTCAAAGTGGGGTCCAGGGACCCCCAGAGTTCCTTGAGAGGGTTCCACAGGGTCCCCAGAAAAATGTGTTTATACAACATCAAAATCAGTTTAACCACTTGAATGAAAAAGTCTGAGATCCACCGATTTAGACACAGTAACAACACAACAAAAACATCTCAAACTAAAGCCATTCATTTGAGAATGTTTATATGCCCTGTTACTGAGCAAACACTATATAGCAGACAGTGCAGTGCTTATCTGATTCTGAAGATAGAGCAAATCAACACATATTTTAACAACAAAATCACCTTTAAAGCGGCAATGCATGCAACTTTCCTCTTCCACCACAGATTTGAACCCGGTTTCCTGCTGAAACCGCTCAGGGGATGCATTGAATCTTGACCATCAGGTCAAACTTCTTGTCAGATCCTTTGTCTCTAGGTGAGACATGACCTTTGACACAATCTAAATGTCTCAATAGAACAGTGGTTCTCAACCTTTTCAGGCCACACACACACACCCTGACAAGCACTAAGAGTTGAGGCATTACATTTTGTATAACATGGTTCTGTTCTGTTGTGAAAATAGCAGATCTACATGCTCACAACGAGCATGTAGATCGTCTATTTTCACAATTTCTGCCTCTAATATTTGACAATTTGGCCAGTGTTTAATTTGTCATTTTAGAGGTATTAAAAAGTCCTTAAATTGTCACTTTATAAATGTGCAGATACCCTCTATACCAGGGGTCTTCAACGTTTTCAGGCCGGGGACCCCCAAACTGATGGGGAGATGGAGCAGGGACCCCCTACCACCTCGTAGGGTGGGGGGGGTCGGGGCTACGACATATTTTTTATTTTAAACATGTACAAGTTACAGCGAGCAGGGTGGGCCGTACCACTACCATTTCTAAACATACTACTTATTAACTGAGAACCAATGTCAATAATATCAACAATCTGTCAATTGCATAGTAATCATGTATTCAAGCGATTCAAAATGGATAGAATCATTATATATTTTTTAACAAATGTGAAAAAAAAAAAAAAAAAACATTTTTTGAAATCTTTTTTTTTTTTTTTTTAAAGCAATAATTTCGCGGACCCCCTGCAGTACCTCCGCGGACCCCCTGGGGGTCGCGGACCCCCTGTTGAAGACCCCTGCTCTATACACTTAAACTTTATGTTTATTTGTTTGTTTACTGTTGAGTGAGAAAACAATGTTGCACATTAGGTAAATCATCTGGGGACCCCCCTGGGGGTCATGACCCACAGGTTGAGAACCACTACAATAGAAGAGCAGGGAGACTAAAGTTATAATGTATTAACATACTCTACCATACAGATCAGACAAAAATAAAATGTACTCATTAAACAAAGTGACATAGTGCCACTTTAAGTGATTCATATTGATTCTAGCGCCCTCAAAGATTTTCTCATGAAAACATTTGAACTGATCGTATGGAGTCAATAGAAAGAAGTGTACTAATTTTCTACTAAGTAGGCTAATATCCACACCATGCCGTTGCTGCAGGTCATGTCTGGTCGAGGTTAAGTGGAGCCACAACAGCTTTATTTGTTCATTCAGGTTCTCCCATGAGTCCCATTAGCACGTGAATGGCAGCTAGCCTTGTAGCAAACAGGAACAAAGTGCAATCTGTCCTTAAAGTACACAGTATACTGTAGTTGGTCCATAGCCTAGAAAGTGTTCTCCGCGTGAACCCTAGCATCACTTTTTCGGGGTGGGGGCTGGGGGGGATTCACAGAAGATTGTACATTTACAAGCTCTGCTATTTTCTGTGTCAGTAGGTCGGGTTGGGTATCGGTCGAGAACAATGCGCTAGACCCCTGGGAGGTGGATTGCTGAGGTGGATAGATACCATCAGCGCCCAGCACTTACAACACCTACCACCATCTCCCCTCTAATGTGTTCTTATTGAGTGGTGCTCCTGGAAGGAGCTGAGCTCCAACATCTGGCTTTATCCGGGCTCTGAAGTGTGGCCTACATCTGGCCTACATCTTGGCACAAAGCTAGCAAAGTTTGTTGGCCAAGCTTCACGGGACGCTTCATGAAATTAACTCATAAATAGCACCACTCACTTCACACTAGGTGTGAAGTGGCCCACGAGCCTGAGTTTGAGTGTCACTGCGCTAGACCCCTGGGAGACGGATGCTGAGGTGGATACCATCCGCTCCCAGTGTTCGCAACTAACACTTAGTTAGCATCATCTGCCTTCTATGTAATAATGCATTTTTTTATTGTTGTATACTGATTACTGACTGCCAGTGTGCCAAAGGCAAATTTCCATTTTGTGTTCAATTGAATGTACCAACACTCTTATTAATTAATTGTATTTATTATTTTTCTATTAGTTGTGTTTAGTTTTTTTCATAATATTTCTTTTGACAGGAATACTCTTATGTACACAGTGTGTCTACTGTGTCCAACCACTCCCTCCACACAGAGCACAGACAGCCTGTCATTAAGCCTCTCTCCACAAACACACATGTCCTCTCTGTCGGGTGGAAGCCTTGTATGTCCACAACCGTTACTTTTCAGGAATGAGAATTAAAAAAATAACCTGTGTTCCAAAACTAGCATATTTACAAGCTCACATATAGCTTGCACATCAACTATTTTTGCTCCATTTAGAGGGACAGTGCATTATAATGAAGTAGGGCATTCATTTATGAAAGAAAATGTTGACATATAGAGACAGGCTACAAGGTTTTCTGCTGACAGCCAGGATAATACTGTATAACATAAAACAGCACAACACATGAATGCAACACTTTCCCACGCTACATAACAACTTAATTAAAGGATAACAATAATGCTGGGAAGTCTCCCCTCTGTCAAATGCACAGCACAGGATGCTAGTAGTTAACATAGCATCAAAATAATTGTAACCACTGTATAGGTTGCTATTCAAAAATAGCAGACACATGAGCTTGTACATCTGCTATTTTTGAGCATTTGTGTTACAGACAGACAGACAGACAGACAGACAGACAGACAGACAGACAGACAGACAGACAGACAGACAGACAGACAGACAGACAGACAGACAGACAGACAGCTACATAAGGGGGAAAAAACAATCACTCATTCCATGTATGGCAGGTTAATGTATGACTACAGAATGAACCCTATACTGTTCTCAGCCAAAGAAAAACTAAAAAACGAATGCAAACAAAAGAACATTTTCAAATGTCTACAGCTGTTAAAAGTTGCTGTTTTGTGTCGAGTATCAATTGCATTTATATGGAAATCCTTCCTCCATCCAACATCCATCGTCTGTAACCTTTTTTTGAATGAGTTACAAACTCTCAGATTTATGGGGGTCCAAGGCCTATAATGCATAATAATGGAGGTCCATCCTTGAAATCAAAACTTTTTAGAGTTACACTGTAATGCAATTATCCAAGTCCAATTAGTCTGTAATGATTACAAACCAATTGGACTTGCATGTACTGTATGTCCCTTTTAGAAAGGATTGTTCCACATACTGCATAATTCCTTATGTCAGTGGGTTGCAATGTGATCCAGGGAGCACAGCACATACTGTATGAGAGACAGACAGACAGAATGACTGACTGACTGACTGACTGACTGACTGACTATACAGTTTGCACTTGCAGATGTACAATTTATACAATAATGCGAAAACAATAACACAAAAAACCTTGACGGCTTGTTTCCATTGTGGTCCTGTGTATTCAATTAATCAAGACATATAAAGACATACAGTACAATACTATAATCATCAATACCATAGTCTGGGAGCTGTGGGGGTGAACATGGTTTCTGTAAAAGGTTTTTTCTCAACTGATTCTCATAGCTTGGGGTCACCTCACCTCTTAAGAATTCAAGAGGGTGCCCACTGCCCAGTGATATCCCTTGAGCATTTGTAAATATGAACCCCTTAATGCCAGAAAAAAAAAGATCCATAAGTATGGTATTTCATGCAAAATAATTGATCTAAATGCATACATTTTGCTTTCTACAGTGTTTTATACTACAACATAAATATTACTAGATAACCAACAGGTTCTCACCCTCAATGCGTCATACAACCGACGCGATCTTAAATACCCAATTCCTCTCACCCTAGACGCGGACGGATTGCCTAATGTCTCAAGGGTTAGACGCCTTGGGTGGTCTAAGAAGAAAGAAAAAAAAGTAGTTCCTGATGCGGGATTCGATACCGCTCTTTATTCTTTATTATTCTTTATTAGGATCCCCATTAGCTTCCACAAGTGGTCGCTAGTCTTCCTGGGGCTCTAAAGGCATCTTGGTTTACCAGCCACCCGTCGCTACCGTACACGCCACTATAAACGACGGAGCAGTGCCGTCTCAGGCGCCGATGACCCCCGTGAGGAGCCACCGAGGCGAGCGCTAGCGAAGCCGAGTTGCCGCGACGAGCGGTGGGAACGGCGCATGAGCCGACTCAGCCGCGTTACCGAATTACGTGCCGTTATGGACAGAATAGTAAATTTTGACCAGGGGACTGCTTCCGCGTCCGAATACGGCTCAAAGAAGGGACTACGTTATCATCCACGTTTTGTCAAAGATAAAAGCACAAAAAAAGGCATTTCCTAGGTCGTCTCGTTAGCTCAATTGGTAGAGCATGGAGATACAAATCCAGAGACCGGGGTTCGATTCCCCGTGACGGCCGTCGTCAGTGACAATTATTCCAGTAACCACATGTCGGCGCATGCGTACTAAGACACCGTTCTCGTTCAAAAACTCTCCGTCCCCGTCACAGGGGTGAGGCAAAGGGAAGCAAAAGACATGGCGTCGGATGGGTGAAGCAAAGGGAGTGAGAATGCCCTGAGATAACGTACACTACTACACAATGATTTCACAAATATAATGGATAACTGCAGAACATTTTTCGTCATTCCATCCAAACTGTCCTCTGTACCAATACTCAGCACAGTCTTCTCCTCCATCGTCATCAGGCTCAGAGCGCCAGTACCTGTAGAAGTATTAAGATTTAATTCATTACAATATGTTTACAATAATGTTTTTCTTGTCCCCCAAATGTTTTTTTTTTTTTTTAAGTTTTCAAATTGTGTTGCTATATGTAAATTAACTGGATAATGAAATGGTCATCAGATACATTATAATTGTGGAAATATGTGAAATGTAGAAGAATGAAGGGTCAAGTCTTACGTTGGTGTGGTCAGTGGTGTTCCATCCACCCACTTCCAGACTCCTTCCTCATCTCTGTCAGTCAATCCCAGCCACATCCGCCAGCTTGTGCCAGTGACGACTCTGCCAATGACTCTGTCAACCAAGTCCTGGACAGAAAAGCATCTGGTTACTGAAGTATAATCTGTACAATTGGGCATGATTTGCTGGTGGCACTGCCATTCATTTTTCTCATAGACTTTTACGAAGATATTTATATAATTTATTTTAAACCTAGAATAAAGCCATCCAGGATCCTGGTGAATCATGACCATATAACTTTTGATTATGTAAAAAGAAAAAAGGAAAGAGAGAGAGAGAAGAGAGAGAGAGAGAGAGAGAGAGAGAGAGAGAGAGAGAGAGAGAGAGAGAGAGAGAAGAAAAGAAAACTGCCAAACAAATGGTTTTTATTAAATGTAATATATCTTACAGAATCAAAGGTTTTATGGTCATGATTGATGATTCACCAGGATCCTGAATGGCATGATTCTAAGCTTAAAATAGTTGAAAATAGAAAAGTAATAGTCTATGGGAAAAATGAATGGCAGATGTTTTTGTAGAACCAGTAAACCACACCCATTGCTATGCCCTGTAGATGTGTCTCAACTAAATGGAATCGTTTACAGCAGGCGTCAGCAACCTTTTTGAAATGAAGTGCCATGTTTTTATTTTCTAGAGTGTCAGCGTGCCATGTCAACATAGATTTGAAAGACAAATATTTTGACATATTTTGATTGGCAGGACATTGTTATAACGATCATTAGACCCAGAGCAATAATCCACCTATCTCCCCGACACCCTCCCCAGTCAGAGTTCAGAGTTTTAATGAATGTAGAATTTTGTGCAAGATGTAATGTGCTAGGAACGAGCTAACTTCATTTAATTGACCAAGTTTAAAAAAAGATTTGTTTTTAAAATATAAATCCTTTCTGCCATTGTACCGTTGATCACCCTCCCCTGTGCCTAAGGTTGCCTACCCCTGGTTTACAGCATGCACTAATGGAAGCGCGCGCACACACACACACACACACACACACACACACACACACACACACACACACACACACATTTGAAATGTTTATTTATGTCCACATAAGCAGAAGTACAAGAATTCCTCGTACAAAGGACATAAACAGTATCAGTGCAGTCAGATAATCAAGGAAAACTGCCAGTTACAAAGCGCAGGTAGGGCAAAACATTGTTACATACAGTACTGTTGGCATACAGTACATGTCAAGCACAGCAGACAACAATCATGGGTAAAGATAACAACGCCTCCTCCAAATGGAGCGACTTCCTATAATAGCTGATACAGAGCAGTACCTTGCTAATTGTTTGGCTCTCCTTTTGGGGAGGCCGGCCATTTGAAGGCCCCTTACAACCAGCTTGTGCACATGCCCTAGGCTCCCAAAGATAAAAACCAAAAGCTTACATCTGTAGCCTAGCTGAGCGATGGTCTGCTCTAGCTGATGATATTTTAACACTTTGGTTAAGAAAGCTTCCTCTAAGCTGTAGTCAAAGGTACAGCCGACCTCGAGAATAAACACCTCCCTATGGGTTTCATTAACAACAATGACATCAGGGGTGTTAGCTGAAATGTTAGAGAACACAGAATCATCATTACAAAGGCTAAACATGCTCGGCTTCACAGTAGAATGCTTATATAGCATAATAGAGGACCTGAAGATGGATGAGATATCTTTTGATATCAAATCCACTAATCTGTCATGCCTACTTATGTAGAGTCCCCTGTATACATGGCACCCATTTAAGATATGGGACATGGTTTCAGCTATTTGTTCGTTGCCATGATGTATACAGTAAGGAGCATGATTGCCTGAGATGGAGAGGTTAAGTTTAGATGGTAAAACCTGCAACCTCGCTTTCAGAGTAAGGACAACAATACATTCGTCGATGGCAACATTTTTGAACACAGAGTGAGAAACAGAATGGTCCGCAGCAGGGAGACATGCAGTCTTGCCCTGCAGTCTCAGCTCAGTCCAATGCTGCCTTTGCCTTTGCTGTTGTGCCCATAGGAGGCGGCCTCTGGCATTAGTTAGTGGAAGTTGGTGTTCTGTTCCACACACAGTCATAGTGGCTCTGACAGAGATACTGGGGTCAGATATAAAGTCCTCTGAGACAGCCATCACCTCAGAGTTAGGCCCTACCCACTCCAGGGTAACATCCGCCCAGCAACACAGATCATTTAAGTCTGGCCAATCTGACCATGCACCGAAACCTGGGCAGCGACTGTCCAGCTTTCCACTGAGCTTCCTCTTGAAGCCTAGGAAGTTAGGATCTGAGCCACATGCCAGTGGGACCTTGCGTCGTTTTAGGTCCAAAAACAGAGAAGAACGTGCAAGCTCTCTCACATACTGGTCATCATTGTTCAACATATTTAACAAATGGGAGAGCCTTGTAGCAATATAAGACCATTCAAAATACGCACACACACACACACACACACACACACACGCTCTCTCTCTCTCTCATATACCTGTTTTTCTTTGCTCTTTATGGTCATCAGATCAGAATGGTGGTCTCTACAGTAGGTTCTGCTCTCCTCCCAGGTTTTCCTCCCAGTAGAGATGTGATAACACATACCACCACCAAATGTGAATCCATGTGATTCTAACAACAAAATATTACGTTAGACACTGGTTTTATGTGCTCAGAATGATGAACAACATGATATGACAATGTATGAACAGTGATGTCTCACTGACCACAGACTGCATAGAGTCTTCTTGATGGATCTTCAGTTAGGTTGGTGTGTCTGGTCTGTAAGTCATCAAAACTGGTCTTACACTGGTCGTTCTGTTGAGTCATGATGTTAAGTCTGGTCTGTAAGTCATGAGAACTGGTCTTACACTGGTCGTTCTGTTCAGTCATGTTGTTAAGTCTAGTCAGTAACTTGTCAAAGCTAGTATTGCGCTGGTCTTTCAGTCCGGTCAGGTTGTCAAGTCTGCTCTGCAACTGATCAAAACTGGACTGCAGGTTGTGTTTCTCTTTAATCAATAGACAATCTGTAAGGAGAATCAACAAACTGATGAATTTTAGATTGAAATTGTGTCATTCAAGTAAAAGTATCAATGCCACAATCTAAAAATACTCAATACTCTTGATGGGATCCCTTTGTGACTCAATACTTTTACTTGAGTAAAACATTTGAGTACTTTTTCCACCACTGATCAACAGTAAAGATAATGTTTATAGAATGCTACTCACAGAGTATAACCAGGATAATGATGCCAGCCAATAGGAGAAGACACAGCCCCACACACGCTGCAGCAGCTATGTAGCGATTCTGCTTTGAATCTTCACAGCCTGAAAAACATACGACACCAACCTTAAGACTCATCATCTCACTCACCTTAGCTTTTAAAGAGTGTTAATGTAAGACTTTTAAAATAAGTGACGCGTTTCAACAAGTTGTGATGCTATGACACTCAAGTCATGTTCTTAATTGAGTGGTTTGAAATCAACGTAGAGTTAGAGTATCATTCAGTGTCACCTTTTCTGACTCTTCTTTTTTAATTGTAATGTTTTGAAGTTTTTTGTACATTTTTGAAGAATTAATGTTTACCCACTTCTCCAGACACCACTACACTGTACTTCCATCCAAGATCCATACATAACTATGTATTTGTATGTTTTTTTTTCTTTTCTTTTTCATTCTTTTACCTCCAAGCTGCTCTTGTGCTGTGTTCTTCTGCACAGCATCCTGCGGTGTCCCAGAGTCAAGGTTATCTGCAGTCACATAGATGGGGTCTTGGTCATCTGAAGTGAGATAGATTCTTAATTGGGTTTGAAATCAATGTCGAGTTAGAGTATCATTCAGTGTCACGATCTGTCACCTTTTCTGACAATTCTTTTTTTAAACAGGCCACACGTTCATTTATAGCATGGATGATGACCTTGTAATGTTTTTGAAGAATTCATGTTTACCCACTTCTCCAGACACCACTACACTGTACTTGTGTAAGATCCATACATAACTATGTATTTGCACATCTTTGAGCGGCGGTCACACCGTCTCCATAGCGTGGCCGTGTGTGTAGTCGTGTACACACACACACACACACACACACACACACACACACACACACAGTGACAGCCTCCACCGCTCAGTTCACACAAGTGTGATTTTTTCTTTTCTTTTTTCTTTACCTCCAAGCTGCTCTTGTGCGGCGTTCTTCTGTGCAGCATCCTGCTGTGTCCCAGAGTCAAAGTCGTCTGCAGTCGCATAGATGGGGTCTTGGTCGTCTGGAGTGAGATAGATATCTTCTATCTCCTCTTCTCTCTCTCCTCTCTCCTCCATCTCCATCTGTCTCTCTCCTCGGCCATATCTGACCGTCTTGGTCAGGTCTGGCCCCATGTTGACATACACGCCCTCAGTCATTGTAGTTCGTTGTCAGACTGCATCTGTTCTAAAGCTTGTTGTTGGACTTAAAGTTACAAAAGAGGAAGATGGAGATCAATGCTTTGAAAGAATAGTGAAGTATTATTTTTCTGCCAGTCGTTCAAACTTCCCAGTTAGTAAAAGCAATCAGTTGTCCTTTAAATGGACAGTGTTAGCATACTTTACATGAGCTTATCCTCGGGCCCTCTGGTCAGTAATGCGAAGACTAATTGTAATGCAACTCTTGACAGCTACCTCTTTTTCTTCCTTTTTTTGTTTCAGCTAGATCAGATGGCTGAATATATTAGTATCTGTTGTTCTTTCATTTAAAATACAGTAAACTATCGTTATATGTCTCTGTCAGGTGTTGAGTTCTGTACCTTTGGGTGCGTGGACTTAATGTGCAATTACACACATACCAACACATCATGCAACACAGTTTGTATAAGTACATATGAAAGGACTGCAATGGAAATAAGCCGCAGCCTTTTTTTTTCTTCTATACCTTTGATAATGGCGTGACAAACAGAAGAACATTTTAGTTGTTTTGTGTCAAATATCAACTGCTCAACTTCTATGGAAATCCTTCCTCCATCCAACATCTATCGACTGTAACCTTTTTTTATGTTCACAAAATGTGTCTTGAATGCAGACAAATATGATGACATTTCTGTTCAAACCCATCTAAAACTGTCTACTTGTTAAAAGTCTACTTGTCTATATTACAGTGTGGTTCTCAAAGTGGATCGGAGACCAAATTGACCCTTGCACGTGTTTGCTCAGAGTTGTGGTTTGTGGGGGTCTGAGTTCGTTTGGATGAGGGCAAGATGAACAGATCAGACAAACCCAAAAGTTGCTAAAGTTACTTCGAAATAAATGTTCCAAAAATAATGATTCAAAAAAAGTAGGCCTATAATTCAAAACAGGAAAACAATAAACGTACAATTGCCTAAAGCAGGCAGGCAGCGTGAGTAAGGAGTGTAGACTAGTAGGAAGTCACACTTTTTGATGGTCTGTTGGTATAGGGCAAGGGTCTTCAACAGGGGATCCGGGACCCCTAGGGGGCCCTCAGAGTTACTACAGGGGGTCCTTTTTTTGGATATGCATGCACTTGAACCCTAGTGTGAATATTCTGAGAACTTTAGCCAAAAATAGCAGATCTACAAGCTCACAACGCCTCGCTGAGAGGTTTGGTGTAGAGGGGAAAAAGAGCACATTAAGTACAGGGTGAAAGGTCAAGTTTATTAAGTATTGACAGTTCAAGTGGTTAAATATCTGAAAACACAAATTGACATGAATCCAAAATACACAGATGATTGTGCTGTCAAACGATGAAAGTAAATGGAATCTCTGAAAAGGTTGTGGGGGTCCCTGCTTCATCTCTCGCTCAACCAAGGGGTCCTTGGCGTGACAACGTTGAAGACCCCTGGAATAGGGCATTCCTCATTTTCTTTCTTTCTTTCTTTTTCCTTTATTTATTCAGGGGAGCCCATTGAGAGCAAGCTCTCTTTTTCAAGGACACCCTGATCACATCATAAAAACAATACAAGCAATGAAAAATACAATAGACAATCAAATCAGAAATCAGTTACAGATGCAAGATGTACGTAACATATACAGAATATAGTTTTTACACAAAACATGTACATTCACTATGTAGTGTGCCCTCCAGGCGCACTTTAAATGTCCCTATTGAGACCAATCGAACCAGTTTCAAAGAGTCACCAAATTTTGGTGGCATGTCAAATTTAACCCCATGTTTGTGCCGAATCTGGGTTGAATATCGAGATGCAGTGGAGCTGCCTATCCTATAACTCTTTTGAAGGAGTCTGATAGGTATATGGGTGGGCCGACTATACTGGTCCCTTGAGTAGCTTGAAAACCAGGCCAATAAACCCTTTTGCAAATCCCGCCCCATTCTGCCCTGTTACTATGATGGGACATTAACCCTGGGCAGATTGTTTTTATAGTGGAAGTGGATGGGATTTTTTTTCCCTTCATAGCCTCATTACAGCTATATAAAGTACCAAAGGAAAAACACCTAGGTGATATTAATAAAAAGGGAAGACAAAGGTACAGTAGTTACATTGCAAAACAGGGGATTTACCCGAAAATATATGTTTTAATTTGTTTAATCCCAGTGGGACAGAATCCTCTTTGCAGATTCTTTTATAGTGGTAGTGGATGCGATTTTTTTTCCCTTCATAGCCTCATTACAGCTATATAAAGTACCACAAAAAACACATCTACGTGATATTAATAAAAAGGGAAGAAAAAGGTACAGTAATTACATAGCAAAACAGTAGTTTCCCCCCGAAAAATAAATGTTTTAATTAGTTTAATCCTCTGGATCAGAGATAGAAAGAGAAGCGCATTGCATCTTGGGTACTAGGAAGAGGACAGAGAGAATGTTTCTCCTCACATAATAGGCTGGCTTTTCGTAATTCTGCCCATTTAAATTATATGTACCCAATCGTGACTCTTAGACCATTGATAAGGTACATGTGAACTAGTTTGTTGAAGCTTATTCGTTATGATGAGCGAGATCGCTTGACGCTTGCCGTCGCTATCACCGTACCGGCCGATCTCCGTGTCGCGCACTGCGGACAGTTTTTGAAAGGCTGAAGCAACATTCTCCACTGCACAAACTCCACCCCCGATAGCAAAAAGTGAATGTTTTTTTCTGGTTGGCCAGTCAGGGAGTCTCAGGGACCAATCAGAAGGCTGACAAACGGTCTATTCAAATTGGTGTTCTCTGTCCTCTACCCTGATCGTCCCATTGATTGGTCCCGCAGGGAAATCCACTTGTCAATGGCAGATCACCAGAGATACAACTACTGGGTCAAAGCTATAGAGTAATGAATGGACAGCGTTACGCCCAGGGGTGTCGCACCAACCTCTGGGCCCTGGGTTCTTTAACTATTGAAAAATAGCAGATATACAAGCTCACAGCCGCGCTGATCTGCTATTTTTTTTAAATCGTGAAAACTTGTGCAAGTCTTTGAATATTTCAAATCCTTCTAAGGTTTTCTTTTCAAAAACCCATGTTTCTATGTCAGTGGTTCTCAAACTTTTTCATGTGAAGGACCCCCAAAATGATAATTATTTGGCCATGGACCCCCATCTCAAAATATTTAGTTCCAGGGACCCCCCAGAAGCAAAATCTGAGTTACAAATGTTCGCTTAAAAATACATATATTCAAAAATGTGCACACATTTTCACAAAATAGCAGATCTACAAGCTCGCAGCGCGGCATTCAGTGCCGGGCACTAGTAACTCAGTCCCACTCCCCCCCCCCCCCCCCCCCCTCCTATTTTGGAGCGATTTCAAATCTGCCATCTTTCTACATCCTCTCCTGAAATGTCTACATCAGGGTGTTGATGTGTGATGTTTCAGTTGAGTCACGTGCCGCGCAGAACAAAACCATACCAGGCTGTATCACACAACAAGTTCTGAAGTTTAATACACTCATAAATAGAGAATATATAGGATATATATACAGTATATACAGAAGATATGAGACAAGGACAAGAACAGAACGGATTGGATTGGAATAGAACATGCATCTCGTATCGTTGTGTACAGACAGACGTCTATCAGTCAGTCTATCTGATAATAGGCCTATTGTTGACGGTCATATCAAGGGTATCAATTATGCTTAAGCATATCGTGATTCACCGTATGTACTGTATGGGTCAAGCAGATAAAAGTAATAATTTCTGACAGTCATCATCATCATATTCAATATCTGAAATTAAACCAAACACATAAGTTTGGCTTTGGCTTTTTACCAGTTTCGAGTTGCAGCCACCTAAAGTGATTTTTCAGAGTGGTCTTCACAATGTTTGCCTTTTTCTTATGCAATATTTGACAATTTGGCCAATGTTTGACCATCAATAAAAAGGTCTTAAAGGTCCTTAAAGTGTCACTTTAGAAATGCACAGATAGCCTGTATACACGGTTTAGCCGGGGAGCCACAGGTCCAAAAGCTCAAAGAATAGATTATACCTGTGACGTCATGACATACCTTTTTTTTCTATTCATTTGATCATTAAGGTACACAAAATGAGAGGCCTGCTCTGTCGGAAACACTGTTTGTATCACTGTCCCATCGACTTCACTATACAGGAAAAAACACACCAAAATAAATATGCTTTAAGTAGCATGTGAGGCGTCAAACTAGGGGTTCTTGATGATTCTGAATCCATTGCAAGCATTTGTTTTGCATGAAAAACATTCCTTGGGCTGGAAAACGGCCCAAAAAATCTGAAAAGTAATGACTCATCACTTTTCACTTTTTTGAGAGGCTGAAATCTAGCCCAAGGAATGTTTTTCATGCAAAACAAATGTTTGCAATGGATTCAGAATCATCAAGAACCCTTAATTTGATGCCTCACATGCTACTTAAAGCATATTTATTTTTGGTGTTTTTTCCTGTATAGTGAAGTCAATACAATGGGAGTCAATGTTTCCGGCAGAGCAGGCCTCTCATTCTGTGTACCTTATTGACCAAATTAATAGAAAAAACTAGAAGCAGTGCTCTTCCGAGCACAGGTCTCCACCAGGCCATGCGTCCTGATGGTGCTACTGTATAATATGCCAATGTAAAAAGGCTGGCATATGTTCTTCACCTTAGACCTTTCATGGCAATCGGACACTGCATGCATGATTTGAGGCATTGTGTTCCAAAAACTGAGCAATCCTGCAAACTTTGGAAGCCAATATTAGCCAATTAGGATGGAATATGAAATATCAGACGGATCGGACTTGATCACATGACTATAGAGATACTGTGTACCGATTTGCATGATTTTTGGATAAAATCTCAAGGAATAATAGGAAAAATTGTGTTTTACATAAGTCGGCCTCCTGGTGGCGCTATAATAGGCTGATGTGAAAAATGCAGGGAATGGGTTTTTCCTTGGCCTATAGGGACTGAGCTTACAAAGTTTGAAACTGATCGGTGGAGTTGTAGGTAAAACCACAAATCGGCCTGTTATAGCGCCACCATGAGGCTGATAAAAAAAATGCTGAGGCATTTCTTCCTCGAACTAGTGGGAACGTGTGTGCGCGATTTCATGATAATTGCACTTTGCGTTTGGGATTTGAGGCATTTTTTTCAAAACGGCCAAATCCTGCAAACTTTGGAAGCCAAAATTTGCCGATCAGAATGGAATATGCTAAATCGGACAGATCCGTGTCAATCACATGATTGTCGAGATACTGTCTACCGATTTGTAGGATTTTTGGACAAAATCTGTAAGAGTAGTGCACAGAAATGTGTTTTGCGAACATCGGCCACTAGGTGGCGCTAGAAAAGGCCCATTTGAAAAATTTAGGGCAGAGGTTCTAGATTGACATCCAGGGAGTGTGTGTGCTCACTTTGGCAGCGTCCGGGCCAACAGCGACTGAGATTAGGTGCTCACAAACTGCGAGGACGCACGCACGCACGGACGCACGCACGCACGGACGCACGGACGGACGGACGCACGGACGGACGGACGGACGGAGGGGAAAACATACTCTCCCCCATGCCTTCGGCTGGTGGAGACAATAAAAAAATAAAATAAAAAGTATGTCATGACGTCACAGGTCCTCTCAAATTTTGGTCCTGTGTCTCCCCGGCTGGTTTGTTTAATGTTGAAGGAGAAAACAACGTTGCTGCACATGCACATTAAGCTATTCATCTGGGGGACCCCCCAAAATATATTTGGGGACCCCCCCTGGGTCTCCCGACCCCCAGTTTGTACCGAGAGAGAGAGATTATATAAAAAGCATGCCTTAAGTTGGCTTTGGGTCCTTGAGAAAATAGCCTACATTCATTAATTAATAGCCTACGTTTTTATTATTATTTATTTATTTATTAGATAGATCATCATCATCACCACCATTAGGCCTTCTTAGGTCACCCCCCCCCCCCCCTCCATCTATTTTTATGACCGCAACAAGACGCTCTCTTCTTTACAAAGAATCCTCCCCCTATTTAGCAAAACAACAGTCACATGATCCACGCACAGACAGCCAAGCCCCCTGCCCGACCCAAGATTCACGTCACGCGCACGCACACGCGCCCACACTCATCGCGCGCGCGCACACACACGCACACGCACGCACACGCACACACACACACACACACACACGCACACACACACACACACACACACACACACACACACACACACACACACACACACACACACACAAAGCAGTACAGTAGTAAGCATGCAGTGTTGCCATGTCCTCTTATTATAAGCTACTTTAGTTTGTAGTTGCTTTTAGTATAGGTATAGGCCTATGGCGGGTTGCAGTTATTTGGACTGTATCTAAAATTGTTGCTGTTTGTTTTGGACTTGCAGTCTAATGTTTTGTTGTATCTTCAGGAGTGTGAAGGACATGGACGCAGAGGCTTTGACAAAGTTTCAGATAACAGTTTATTGAAGAGAGTGGAGAATGGTGGGATAAAGGGAAGGAGATTGGTGGATAAGAAGAAGGAAAAGGTGAGAGGGCAGGGACGTGCTGGCCATTGAGAAAAGCGGGACAACCATTAGGAAAAATAATATAAATAAAATGTCGGCCTTCGTTCCATTTTGGGGGCTGGGCGGCCAACAAAGTAAATCATCACTGTCGGGCAGAAACCTTGTATCTAAGTTTCAAATGAGTAGATTTTTTCGCAAAGCAAAGCCCTGCTTCATCATACAAGGCCGTCGCACAAAAGTAGTGAAAACAGCAGATCTACAAGCACACAACGCCTTGCGGTGCGAGGCGTTGTGTGCTTGTAGATCGGCTGTTTTCACTATTTAAATCATTTTTAAAATGATACAAAACAAACGGTTTTGGACATATACCGGTACAAGGTTTCCACCCGACAACGACAAAATATAACTCATGTACAGTAATTGGCCCACTGGATTGTCACTTGTCATGAAACGCCAAATCTTTGAGTAGCAGCAGCGCTATAGAGAGAGATCTCTTTCTATAGCGCGCAATGAGGGCCTCTCCAACTCTTTTTCCCGGGCTGAATCAGGGGCCAAGCACGTCCCTGTGAGAGGGGGAATAGCTCTGAGGGTTGCTTCGTTCTGTCAGGGTTTTATATGGAATGTTCAAGCCAGGTGAACTGGCTCTCGTGCATCATGTGACGTGCATGTTTGAGATCATGTTTCTGTAGGATGGGAGAGAATCCATCTGCGGACTGGTTATCTGCCAAGGGCTGGCTATGCATACATGTTGTGTGTGCTATGCTATGTGCTTATCTGCATGTACCTGGCCTTGTACGGGTTATGTGTGCTTCTAACTGTAACCAGTAACCTGTAATGAGCAGATGAGTGAAATATACAAAGTATGTGTATGTTACAGATACAACAGTTTCTCAGACATTTTCAAGTCAAGGATCCCTCCAAATTAATCATGTAGGACTATTTGTCCGCACCGCAGACCCCCCAACCTGAAAATATTCTATGGCAGGGACACCCCACACCAAATCATGTTTCAATCATATTCAAAATATTGAAAACAGCAGATCTACAAGCTCACACTTGTAGTTTGTCTATTTTCAAATATGCCTAGGTTTAACTTTAAAGGACTCATAGCCTAGTCATGTCTTTTGGTGTAAAAAGCCAAAGGAAACAAGCCCTTAAGACTTTTTTGCGTTACCTTTTCGTATTATTGTAAAATAATCTGTACTTTTTGCAAACTGTTAATAAAGTAATCAAGCAATCAATCAATCAATCGATCGATCAAACAAACAATGGGGGGCGTCGGTAGCGCTCTCACCTCACAGGTCCTGGGTTCGATTCCTGCTGGGGATCCTGTGGTCAGGCTCTCTCCTCCACGCCGTCATCCATCCATCCATCCATCCATCCATCCATCCATCCATCCATCCATCTATCCATCCATCCATCCATCCATCCATCAAGGGAAGGAATTTCATGAAGGCCATGGCTGCTGTTCCCCCTCAGTTTGGCCTTGTGGCCCTCAAACCAATGGCATGACCTGAGGCCACAGTGGCCTTAACCCATTCAGGCCGGGAACACATTTTAGTGTATTACAGTACATGTAGAGTATGTAGCAACATATTTGTTTTTGTAGGCTAATCTTTGAATAATATAGTTTTTCAGAAAACTTAGGTCAGGCCTAAATCACACAATCACAATCAAGTTCAACCTTCAGAACTTTAAACAAATCAGACCTTGTTTGGCAGTTAGTGCTGCTAAATCTTATCTCCAATGCATGATCCAATCACACATTGAGTACTGTTTCACAAACTGGTCTTGCACAGGTATA
Organism: Nannobrachium achirus; assembly: GCF_963921795.1. Taxonomy (NCBI): domain Eukaryota; kingdom Metazoa; phylum Chordata; class Actinopteri; order Myctophiformes; family Myctophidae; genus Nannobrachium; species Nannobrachium achirus. Next base: position 4,905,612 of record NC_137822.1, on the reverse strand, counting down.
ACGATTCTCAAACCCATTGAACAGCTATATAAGAGTGCGCTTAAGGTATTCGATAGGAAACCCCGCTCATATCACCATTGTAATATTCTTCAGAGGTACCGTTTTTTGAGTTTCGCTAATTTTAAGGTATTTAAACAGGTCAGTATCATATATAAGACCCTAAATGGTCTATGCCCACCTCCCCTAAAGGAATTCATAAAAAGGAAGCCCGATAGAGGACTCAATACTAGAGCAATCACTAGAGGGGATTGCGAAGTACCGTACCGGGTAACCGCTTTTGGAAAAAACACCCTTTCAGTGCAGGGATGTTCAATCTGGAATGACCTACCTCTAACAATAAGAGACTGTTTGTCATTTCCATCCTTCAAGTTCAATCTAAAAAAATGGTTAGTTGACAATCAAACCTGTGACCATGTATAATTTTAAGAGTACAGCTCATGTCATGTACGTATATTTTTAACTTTTCTTTTCTAATGTAGGGTACTGTTAGTAATATGTGTTGTTTTGTTGTTTTCTCTTGGTTGAGGAAAAATAGTATTTGTATGTATGTTCTTAGGCGCCCTCTCCTAATGTAGGGTTACTGTTTGTTGGTATGTATTGTTTTGTCTTCATGTGGGGACTACGGATGAAATTTAGCATTCTTGCTAATTCCGGCTTATTTACATTGCTTTCATGTAGTGTTCATTAATATGCATTGTCCCGTCTAAATAAACAAATAAAGTAAAGTAAAGTAAATGGTCTGACTGTACCACTTTCTCCTCTGTCTCTTTCTTGTCAATATGTAGACAGTAGACACCGGTGTCTCTTTCCTGTCATGTAGACACCAGTGTCTTTTGTTGAGGTTCTGAAATCTTAACTTCCCTATCTTTAAACCAATCCAGTGACTCTAATTGGTGCAGGGCTGAGCATGGATCAGATTGTAAATATCATAATTTATCTATTTTGCAGCAGATTAGGATTATCATCTATTTTATTTGATAGCCGTCCTGCCCTGGCATTTGGCCTTTGTGCCCTCAAAAATTTTACACCAAAGGCCAAGTGGCCTTGCCCCTAAAATTATGAAATCCCAAGCCTGTCTATCTAATCTATCTATGATCAATCTATCAATAAACCTATTTAAATGTGTTTAGCATTCATTGTATAACTGTTGTCGGCAGCCTATTCTACTATTTGCAAAATGTTAATAAAGTATTCATGAAGTTCAAGTTCATGAATGATAGGTAATCATTGACGAGGTTGCTTGTTTTTCTCGCGAAACCGCCAACCTGGCAACCCCTGGTAGTAAGTTTCTAGGGAGCAGCCTGTGGCTGATAGATAGACGGAGACAGATAGAGATCATAGTAAGGAGGAGAAGGAGGAGGAGAACTACAGTGTGACCGACTCCGCGACTTCTCGTTGTCGCTCGTCGGGTGGTGGCGGGTCCATGTCGCTCATTGTGGCCGCTCTGGCGGCGCTGCTCGCGGGCATCGTCATGACGGTCGTTCCCCTGCATGGAAGCTGGGGTCTCCTTCTGGCGGGCGCGCTGCTGCTGTCCGCGCACGCCGCGCAGAGGCTGCTCTTCCCCTACCTGTGGCGGGACGCATGCTTCCTCGCCAGGGTGGTGAGCCGCGGCGCGCGGCTGGAGCTCTACAAGCTGCGGGGCTCCGTGGTCACCGTGGCCGACACCTTCTGCCGCCGGGCGGCCAGCGTCCCCGAGCGGCCGTTCATCATCTACGGCGACGAGACGCACACCTACCGGTAAAAGAAAGCATGTCACTGTCATTGTTGTTAGTTACATGACTGCCCTCTGATGTTTGCATAAGGACCACAAGAAGGTTTTAGCCTATTTCATGTACAGTAAAGTCACATAACTTAGGATACAGCTTAAATAGGCTACAAGCTGCGACATTGTGTTAGGACTTGTTCATAATTATAATATTTAATAACGATAAAATACAATGAAAACTAAATTGATTGATTGATTGATTGATTGATTGATTGATTGATTGAAGACTTTATTAGAAGTTTGCATAGGAAAAGGTACAGTTTCATGACGGTACAGTTCACTGGTACAAGGTCAACTAAAAGGAGATCCTATAGTAAGCACTTTACTTGGCTTATTTGCACAGGAAACCATTAAAGTATCTATCTCTACAATAGGCATGATAGGCTACAATCATGATAAAATAGCCTACTGCATGTAATGTAAAAAAAATAGTTTTAGGTACAATAGCTTCATTTTAGCAGCAGCAGTTTTGATCATAATTTTCATATTGACCATTTTTAATTCACTATCAAATATTTTCAAAACATAGCTCAAATAACCGATCTGCAAGCTCACTTACCGCTAGGCCTACTGCAGCTAAGTATAGCCTATTTTTTTAAATGTTTTTAAAGTATGAAGTTATTAAATATGTCATCATAACTCATTTCTTATGTTGACCCTTTTTCATATCTGCCATGTGAAAGCTCTGTTTACAAAGCCTCAAATTCAAACAGAAAAGTATTTTCAAGTAGGCCTATGTCAAATAATTAAAGCAGCTCTACAGCTACACCAATGGTTCTCAATTTCTTTGGGCACCCTTGTAAATACCCCTGAATTACATTGCAAGGGTTGACACTAAGGTCTCAGAGTCATTTTATACTTGCCCAAAGGTCATGCCCACTTGCCCGAAAATAAATCGTCCATTAGAAAATGATGAGTAACATTTGAATTATTTCAGACCAGCACTTGCCCGGTCAGGCAACCTTAAAGCAAACTCCACCTGCCCAAAGGTTTTATTTACCTGCCGGGGGCAGGTGGGCAAGCCTTAGTGTCAATGCCTGCATTGTTACTATCACTTTATGTTATATTAACAGCATGTATATAAATCTTTCCCCCTAAGATACTGTATGTGTATGTCTTGAGGAAAATTTCACTTAAACCCCAGCATCTCTGTTCTGGGGGGAACATTCGCCAAAAATAGATGATGATCTACAAGCTCACAACTCATCCCAACTTGTGACGTGTTGTGAGCTTGTAGATCGGCTATTTTGGGTAAAAAGAATGCACCAAGTAAAGTGCAAGTGACATTGACACATTCCAGATATTATCAAAGTATTCTGCGTAGTATTCTAGCACCCTAGGCCTAGGGTGCCATGGCACCCACTTTGAGGAACCCTGCTCTGACTACACTTTAGTCAGGAACATTCACGTCAAGTCATTTAACCATTATTGCAAAATGGAATACACAACAAGCAGTAGCTTTTCTGAGCATGCTAAGCAAAATCAGGGATTTGTGAGCTTGTAGATCGGCTATTTCCACTACCTATGATGTTATTATCTTAATAAAAAGTTGTCAAAATATGTCAGTAATCTCTTTAGGTTATGTGTCATATCTGCCATGCGCAACTTCAAAGCCTACAAGCCAAACAGAAATGTAATTGTTAAAGACAAAAACACAATTAAATCATTAATCGCAATTATTTGAGTGACAATTAATCGTCATGTAAAATGTCATAACCGTGACAGCCCTACCCATCTGTGACTGTGATGTCACTGGTAGGAAGGTTTCAGAACTGTCCTCAGTCCTCCTCTGGCTAGACAGAAATGCTGCCATCGATCTTATAATAATTATAATAATAAGGTTCAAAATGGGTGCTCCATTAATTGCAATTATTCATACAACAATTAATTGTCAACTAAACATACACGCTCATATAGTGTTTGCATTTGGTGATGACATGTATCATTGTGTTCATTTTGTTGATGAATGAAATGCATGCATCCTTATTGTGGGAAAAGCTTTCACGGAAAATAGCAGATCTACAAGCTGACAAACGGTTCGCAGAGCAGAAGCTTGTGGATCGGCTATTTTCAGCGAAAGCCTTTCACACAGTGGCGTCAGTTCAGCAAAAGCTAGGGTATAGCAAAGATGGGAGTCCTCATGCAAAAGAGGCATTACATTTTGTATAACACGGTTCTCTTGTGATAATAGCCGATCTACATGCTCACAACGCCTCGCGCTGTGAGGCGTTGTGACTTGTGAGCATGTAGATGTAAAACTAGTTTTGTCAGTTTTTTACACAGGTTTCTATGGTTTCTTGGGCTGGATATGGCAGCCTGGAACGGTTGTTCAAGTGCAGCTAAACTTGGCATGTTAGTAAACGTGCCACAATTAACAATAATGCATTGCACCTGTGCAGCTGACCTGCGGAACCTGGGAATATACCATTCTGTCAAGATGGGGAGAATATAATTATAATAGCTTGTTAAAGTGACCATTTTGTTAAATGTTGCATTTGTAGTTATTGTACTGTAATTTAACAACATAATAACCAGCGCAGATAGACAAAGAGACATTCATGGATTTATATTTCTGGACCCAGGGTATGGCAGCTGCATACCCCTGCCATACCCAATTGACGCCCCTGCTTCCACACAAATAACAGAAAAGTGAAAAGACGCCCCGAGGGACTCCAGTCCACCATTTGGGGATTAAGCAGTTAATATCTGACTTTACCAACCTGCTGTTTACATTTCTGACGAAGTAACAAAGCATTCGATCAATCATTTATAGTAGTGCATTTATATAACGCCTTTATCCAAGGTTCTTTACAATGATTGCACATTACGTTTACCCATTCACACACACATTCATACACCGATGGCAGAGGAAACCATTAAGGCATTCAAAGGAGCTTTGTTGGCATGAGAAAGCATACGTTTACATTGCCATATCAAGTGTCAAAACATATTAAAAACAGTTGAAAATGGGGAACGTATATACAGTTGGAGGGGGTACAGAATTACAGAGCTATGACACATTATAACAGTTATATACATGTTATATTTACAGTAGGGTATAAAGGTTTTTGAAACAAATTGCAGCAATCTTTTGCAGTCGCTTTGGAACAAATAGCAGTGTTTCCTTTTTTTTCCTCAATAAGATTTAAATAGTACAGTATTTTCTGGACTATAAGGCGCACCTGACTATAAGGCGCACTGTCAATGAATGGTCTATTTTCAAACTGTTTTTATATATAAGGCGCACCTGACTATAAGGCGCACATAATAGACGCTACCGTTGCGTTATGCATCAAACAGATGGAGCTGTGCTAAAGGGAATGTCAATGTCAATGAATGATCCATATATAAGGCACACTGGACTATAAGGCGCACTGTAGTTTTTTGAGAAAATTAAAGGCTTTTAGGTGCGCCTTATAGTCCGGAAAATACGGTATACCAAAAAAAAGACTGATATTTAAAACATGTTTAAAGGTACAGTAGCTACTCTGTTTATATGTGCAGTAGGTCTAGGTGTCACTGGATTTCAGTGTCTTGCTCAAGGACACTAACTCTGGGGGAGCCCGGGATCGAACTGGCTGGGAAACCTTCTCGTTCCCAAGCGGCCACAGACATACAAAATGACAGGATAATAATATTACCAAAACCACAAAAAGCTACAGCCCTGAATGAGTATGACAGGCCTGTAACACAGAGAGGCCTTTTCCACCGGCAAAGAACCGGTTCTGGTTCTTTCTCCAGCCTATGGGATGGGATGAACCAGAGGTGAGCTTTTCCACCGAGAACCGAGTTGGTTCCGAACCGTAAAAGTTGGTTTGCGGCCGGTTCGCAAGAACGAACCAATGTTCCAAGTAAGTTGCCATCCCATAGGCGGGAGAAAGAACCCAAACCGGTTCTTTGTGGGTGGGAAAAGGCCCCTACAATTTTGTTCCATTTGTACACTCTCAGTGTTAAGCAAATACATTTTTTTTAGTTGGACTCTTACTCCTACTCCTTCCACAGTGTCATAGTATATCAGTGTCATTCTGTACATATTCTGAAGAAAACCTGGAGACTTGACATTCAGCAACTGGGTCTTATGATCAAAAAAAGAACATTCTAATGCATGGTTAGGGCTGTCACAATTATAACATAATCGTCTAATTGCAATTATTTGAGGTAATCACAATTATTTTTGCATAATCGTCATGTTGAGAAATGTTAATGTACTTACAAACACTTTCAAAAAGTAGTGGAAATAGCCGATCTACAAACTCACAACGCTTTGCGATGCGACGCATTGTAAGCTTGTAGATCGGCTATTTCCACTATCAATGTTCTTTTTTTTAAGTATAAAATTGTCAAATATGTCAGTAATTTCTTTGTATATTCAAGTTATGTGTCATGATTGCCACGTGCAACTTCAAAGCCCAAAAGCCAAATAGAAATGTAATTGTCAACGACAAATACACAATTAAATCGTCATGTAAAATATAAACATAATCGTGACAGCCCTATGCATGGTGTTTAAAAAAAGACACTAAATGTTTCCACAGATAAGACCAAGTCTTTGCCACGGACACATCTGTCCGTGTATGGACACATTGATGACCCCTGAATTCAATCGATCCATTGCTTTACAGCATGTATGGGCAACTAGCGGCCCGGGGGCCACATGCGGCCCCCACCTTCACTTATTGCGGCCCGCAGGTTAATATCGGAACACTGATAGATTGCAGGTGTTACAATTCTAAACATGCAAAAATGACCCACTTTAATTAGGCTATACTTCAGTCTATATTAGTAGCTCAATGACTAGTAGGCCCACTATTCTTTTTTCATGCCCAATATATTTGTATTTAGTTTCATTAAGTTAACATATATAACATTTGAAAATAAATATTTTCAGGATTCCAATTCAAAAATATCAAAAAATTATTCAGCATTCCAATTAAAAAATAGCAAATCTACAAGCTCAAAACGCACCGCAGTGCAACACGTTTTGAGCTTGTAGATCGGCTATTTTTGTATATACTGTATGCATTGTGGCCCTCTGGAGTGAGATATAGTGGCCTTCTCATCATCAAAGTTGCCCACCTCTGCTTCACAGGGACGTGGACGAGCGCAGCAACCGCGTGGCCAACGTGTTCCTGTCGCGCGCCGCGCTGCGGCGGGGCGACACGGTGGCGCTGCTGATGAGCAACGAGCCCGACTTTGTGTGCGTGTGGCTGGGCCTGTGGAAGCTGGGCGCGGCCGTGGCCTTCCTCAACACCAACATCAAGTCCAGGTCGCTGCTGCACTGCTTCCACTGCTGCGGGGCCACCACCCTGGTGGTCGGAGCAGGTACTACTTAACAGCAGTGTTTCTCAACCACTCTGCCTGCATGGGGACCTTTGGTGTGCCCCTGAGAAGCGTCAAGTGTGCCCCTCGAAACGGCTTGAAAGCCAGTATTGTATTTATCATTTTAAAAAATGATTTAAACTAGTGAAAACAGCCGATCTACAAGCACACAACGCCTCGCGTCGCGAGGCGTTGTGTGCTTGTAGATCTGCTGTTTTCACTACTGTTGTGCGACAGCCTTGTATGATGAAGCAGGGCTTTACTTTGCGAAGAAACGTACAGATTTGAAACTTGGATATACAAGGTTTCTTCCCGATAGTGATGATATTTACACCCCCGTATTATGTTGGTGTGCCCATGGATTCTTGGGACATGAAAAGTTGAGAAACACTGACTTAAGCCCTTTGCACACAGGCGCGTTTAACCGCACGGATAAAACGGACAATATAATTTTTTGAAAAGAAAACAATGATTCTCTATGACCTCATGCACACCGGCTCCGAATTAGCCGTGCGACGAGTGGCTGCCGCCGTGCGGTTTTTTCTCGATCGAACCCAGTTCGATTCGTGCGTCTTGTCGCATGCGGTAAAAAACTCATCACTCCTTTTATGACTCCTTTTTGGATCCGCAGCGCCGATTCCGCACAGCCTTGCACACCAAATCCAATGCGTTTTATTCATGCCGCAAACGAAAAAAACGCAACTGTCCTGTGTGCAAACGGCTTTACAGTATACTCACTCAGTCAGTATAAGAGCCGATGCATACCGTACTCCACTTATAGAGATGAATTTATTTCGGTTCGGTTCGGGGAGTCACACAATCTCGGCAGCACCGAACAGCCGAATTAAGGGGGTATCATAGTACAGTCTGCGGTGAAGAGCCATCACCGCGGACCTAGACATCTCTCCTCTGTTTTTACCTTCAGACATCTCCCCATGATCACCCCCGTTCACTGATTGGTCGATCTTGACCAATCAGTGTGCCCCCTGGTTTCAGAGGCAGACTCGCGATGATAGGACTTCATCGTGAGTCCGTGACTATGATGGCCTCCACTTGTTTTCTCATTTTTAGGTGATAGCTTATCACCTAAAAGTTGAGGTGATAGCTCTTCACCTCGGACTATGATAAAGCCTTTAATGACGGTACCCGCCCAAACCTCTGAATGAGTTCATATTGTAGTTTAGACAGAGCCGAACCGAAAAAGTTTGGCTCTAAAAGTGGAGTATAGAATACTGACCAAGGGCCTATAGCACTGTTTCACAGTGGGTCGGGACACATTTCTGGGTCATAGACCAAGTTTTATGGTTCATGACTTGAGTAAATGTCCCATTTTCTTTTCCTATATTTAAAATTGTTATATTTCAAAATATTTAAAACAAACAAACAAACAAATCTAAGAAATTCCATGAATATAAAAAAATATATATATGATTAAGATGTAGTGAAAATAGCCGATCTACAAGCTTGCAACGTGGCGCGAAGTGAGGCGTTGTGTGCTTGTAGATCTGCTGTTTTAACTAGTTATGGGTCTCGGGCAAACGCCTGATGTCTCTTTTGGGTCACGAGCCCGGTGTGGATTGTTGTGTGTGTGTCAGTGTTAATTTCGTCGACTAAAACTATGACGAAACATGTTTGTCGACTGCGTTTTTTTCACTGACAAAAACTAAATGAAAACTAAATGAAAACTAAGCTGTGATGACTAAAACTAAGACTAGATATATTGACAGTTTCGTCAACAAAATAAAAACTAGACTAAAACGTTAGAGAGGGACTAGTGGAGAAGAGAGTCATTTTATGTTTGGTTGCTCTCAGGTGTTAGATCTGCTATTTTCAGCATGCAACCAAGTGTAAAATCAGTCATTACGATGCCATCAAGGCCTGCCAAAATACATTTTAGTTGACTAAATCAACTGTAGATTTAGTCAACTAAAATCTCATGATATTTAGTCGACCTAAAATTAGACTAAAACTAAAACTTTTCAGGTGACTAAATTATGACTAAAACTAAATGACATTTTATTCAAAAAACTCTGACTAAAACTAAATCAAAATTTGCTGTCAAAAACAACAGTGACGCGTGTGTGTGTGTGTGTGTGTGTGTGTGTGTGTGTGTGTGTGTGTGTGTGTGTGTGTGTGTGTGTGTGTGTGTGTGTGTGTGTGTGTGTGTGTGTGCGTGCGTGCGTGCGTGCGTGCGTGCGTGCGTGCGTGCGTGCGTGTGTGCGTCCTAGACCTGTTGTCGTCCCTGGAGGACATCCTGCCCAGCCTGCAGGAGGACAACATCCAGGTGTGGTCCATGACGCGTGGCAGCGACTCCGCCCGCGTCCTCACGCTGCTGGACAAGATGGAGGCGGCCTCTGCCCGGCCCGTGCCCGCCGCGCTGCGGCACGCCACCTCCCTCAAGGCCCACACCCTGTACATCTTCACCTCTGGAACCACTGGTACTACCTGAGAACTAACCCTAACCCGTACATAACCACTGCTACTGTACCTACTGATAACTGTACCCTCCTGGCCCCCAAACTGTGGAATAAACTCCCTGTCGCACTCCCTAGCTTCCGCCGTAGACTGAAGACTCACCTCTTCAGACTCCACCTAGTCTCGCGTGGCCAGACTGTTGCCTCCGCGATTTGGTCAAATGCTCCCGGCATATAGTCTGGCAGACGGAAATAGAAACGATGAGTGCGAGATGAAGCGGAAGTGAAGCCCCCACGTCACTTCTGTTTCAGTCTCACATCACACATATTTATCATTATATAAATAAAAATCATATAAGCATGTTTAGCTTGCTGCTTAGCAGAAATTACATTTTAAAATATATTTTATTGAACGGTAATGCCCGTTTCCATTACTCGCCGTTAGGGAGCTGCTGTTCCAGACTCTATATAGCATTCAGAGATTGTGGAATAGTTGTCTGGCTACGCGAGACTAGACTCCACCTAAACCCATAGCACTACTGTAACACTCCCCTTCCCTCAATGACCATACATGAAGCTAGATAGAATTTTCCATTTTTTTAGAAACGTTTTTTCTTTTTTTTTTTCTTTTACTGATTAGGTGAGTGGTCTACCTATGTTATTGTTTTTTCTAGATTGATATTCGTTATGCATTTGTTATATTGTTGTTGATGTACTAACATATTATCTTGCTTATTATAGTGATGTATTACCTGCTTATTGTAAGTTGCTTTGGATTAAAAGCGTCTGCTAAACTGTAAATTGTAACTAACACTAACAAGCAGGGCAGGAATTTCATGGAGGCCATGAAGGCCATGGCCTTGTGCCCCTCAGTTTAGCCTTGTGCCCCTCAGTTTGGCCTTGTGCCCCTCAAACCAATGGCATGACCTGAGGCCACAGTGGCCTTAATGCCCCAGCTGACTGTACCACTTTCTCCTCTCTCTTTCTTGTAAATATGTAGACGCTTGTGTCTCTTTCTTGTCATGTAGACTCCAGTGCCTTTTGTTGAAATCTTAACTTCCCAGAGTCCCCATCTTTAAACCAATCCAGTGACTTTGATTGGTGCAGGGCTGAGCATGGATCAGATTGTAAATATCATCATTTATCTATTTAAATCCTGTTTTATTTGATGGTCTTTGATTGGTTATTTGATTTGGCCTTTGTGCCCTCAAAGAAATGGACCACACCAAAGGCCAAGTGGCCTTGCCCCTAAAATGACGAAATTCCAGGCCTGCTAACCAGGCACGCAGTCGTGCACACATAGACATCAAAGGGGGCTTGAGCCCCTACCCTTTGATCCGTCTGTAAAAAAGTTCCCTCTCCAGACCAGGAATGCAGTTTTTACTATGGTGAAAGAACTGCTAATGCCCTCTTTCCATGCCATACCTGAAGGCACAATTCAAGAGAATTGCCTTGTCCAAAAAATAATTGCCCTCTCTGTGTTGAAATCAAGCATCGGAAATAGCCGACCTCCATGCTCACAACGCGTCGCAGCGTTGTTGTGAGCTTGATTCGCAAATGAATTCTGTCCTACCGTTTGAATTTTCCCCATTCAAGTCAATGGGTCAGACATCTAAGAGGGGGGGGGGGGGGGGGGTACAAGGGCACGGTGGCACAGTCGGTAGCGCTGTTGCCTCACAGCTAGAAGGTCCTGGTTCGATTCCCGCCGCTGGGGTGTGTTCTCTCCTCTGCGTTATTAGTGCCCAGGCTGCCCACACCCTAGGTGGGATTGGCGATTGAGCCTTTCTGTGTGGAGTTTGAATGTTCTCCCTGTGTCTCCTAGGGTAGATACCCTCATAAAAACATGCAGTAATCCTGGTCTATAATGCCTCCCCCTGCTATAGGGACCGTTAAGGAATCGTACCGTTAAGGGGGGATCGTTAAAGAACTGGAATTGTTAAAACCTGGAAGGATCCCCACCCTAGTAGCAGACCGTGATAGAAGCCCAAATAATCATCCGTCATCTTTATGTGTTGTTTCTGTGCTCTGTGATGGAGGGACTTAACACACAAACCAACGTAAACAAACCAACTCTGTCTGGGCAGAGGCAGCATGGATCTTGTTTGTGTTCGTAGGTACAAAGCTCAAAGCTGGTATGAACCTACATAAGCCAAGTCAAATATTTTCATGTCACGGACTCTCCAATAATATCTATTTGTCCCTAATCTTCATTCTCCATCTGAAAAGGTTTTGTGGCGGGGGATCCCCGTACAACAAAAATATTTCGCGTATTATTTCAAGATCTCTTCGGAAATAGCAGATCTGCAAGCTCACAAACTAACAGGGGTGTAACGATATAGTAATGAATTTGCAATGATCTATATCGATATGCAAAAGCAAAATACCGTACGGTTTGGCTTTGTATCGGTTCGTTTTACAAAGAAGATCGCAGACAATCGATTGTATGGAAACTAAGTATTAGTGCCTTTTATTTAGCAATTTCAAGAGGGAAACTGAAAAAGAGGGGTTTAATTACTTTTCCATTCCATATAGCTACTCTTGGTCTATCGATAAATGTGTCTAATCTCTGTGTTCAGGTCAAGGTGCGGGTTTGTCTATATGTGTTGAAATATAATGTCCATGTATTTGCTAGATAATCACAGTGTTTACATATTAACAGCCATAATAATAGTTTTTTCCCTGAAAAAAACTGCACTATTGACACGTTTCACACAGATTTAATTTCTTTGCTAAATAGTTACTATTTTGATTTTAAATCATTGAATCGAATCGTATCATATCGCCATGAATGAACCAATATCGTCCATGTATCGTATCGCCAACCATGTATTGTGATGCGTATCGTATCGTTATTAAATGTATCGTTACACCCCTACAAACTAACATCGCCACGCGTTGTGAGCTGGTTTAAGGTGCTCATGTTGCCTATGGTTGCCTCTTTTGGGCCTGTTTTCCTAGACCTGGTTGCTTATTTCTCACAACATCTGGTCAACACTGTGTCCAGCAGGCACGTGCACACATTGGTATCAAAGGGGGCTTGAGCCCCTGCCCTTTTATCCATCTGTAAAAAGTGCCCTCTCCAGACCATGAATGTAGTTTTAATATGGTGAAAGAAATGCAAATGCCCTCTTTCCATGTCATATATGCCTTGTCCAAACTCTCCTGAACTTGAATGCAGCATCTTATGTTGAAAGAATTGCCCTCTCTGTGTAGAAATCCATGCCGTTATACGTATTGACTTTGACGTATTATAGTTAGTTCAGTGTGGTGTCAAGCACCGAAAATAGCCGACCTCCAAGCTCACAACGCATCACAGCGCGACGCGTTGTGAGCTTGATGGTCTGCTATTTTCGATATATTCACCAAAAGGCCCTTTTAGAAATTACAGCCCCTGCCTCTCTTAGGCCTAGAATTATTGAATGCTTTAACCAGTGAAAAATAGCAGATATACAAGCTCACAGTGTGGCACCGAGTGCCGCGCTGCGAGCTTGTAGATCTGCTATTTTTGAAAAAGTCGTGAAAATGTGTGCAAATCTTTGAATATATGTATTTTTAAAGCGAACGTTTGTAACTAAAAATTTGGTTCTGGGTGGTCCCTGGAACTAAATATGTTGAATGGGGGTCCGTGGCCAAATAAATATCATTTTGGGGGTCCTTCACATGAAAAGGTTTGTGAACCACTGACATAGTAGTCTCTCAAGAACAGACTAACTGAGCTCCAGTTAAGTGAAAAATACCTTTTCTTTGACGATGGCTAAGCCAGATTGCTGACATAGAAACATAGGTTTTTCAAAAAAAAACCTTAGAAGGATTCAAAAGACACTTATAGAATTGGGTCAAAATTCAAATTTTCACGATTTTTCAAAAATAGCAGATCTACAAGCTCGCAGCGCGGCACCGAGTGCCGCGCTGCGAGCTTGTATCTGCTATTTTTCCATAGTTAAAGCATAAAACAATGACACACAATAATGTGTACCCGTTCTAAATGGGTTAACATTCTCCGCACGTCCCTGGTGTCCAGGTCTCCCCAAGGCTGCGGTCATCACCCACCTGCAGACCCTGAAGGCGGCAGCGGGCTTCTGGGCGTTCGGAGCCTCGGAGAAGGACGTGGTGTACATCCCTCTGCCTCTGTACCACAGTGCGGCCTCCATGATCGGCATCGGAGGGACCATTGAGCTGGGTAGGCCCTAGGATCCATGTCTGTGTTGTCTAGGGATGGGACGATGAGCGATATTATCATTTATCGTGATCAAAAAACACTCACGATAATTGCATTGTGGAGTTTTAATGTATTGTGATATCGTCCTCCGTCATGCACTGGGTTCTATTCACCTTTTATTTGCCGAGCTGCATATCAGGTACCTCTTAAACCCTCTATAATTAGTAAAAGGTACTTGTAATATACGTACTTGATACAGTCTTTTTTCACTCTATCAAATGTCTTTGCCAAAAAATAGCTGATCTACAAGCTCACAACGCGTTGCAATGCAACGCGTTGTGAGCCTGTAGATCACCTATTTTTTGGCAAATGTTCTGCCCCAGGATAATGGATTTTGATTATCACAATAATATCGTTTATCGTGATTTCTTTTGTCACATTAATCGTGATATGAAATTTTCATATCGTCCCATACCTAGTGTTGTCACTGCTGTAGCATCCTACTGACAGTCCTACGTCCTCCCACCGGGAGGACGTATTTGTAATGATTGGTGAAGCTCTTGGAGCGAGTTTTGTGTCAATTACGATCCGGCATCTGGGTCAAGACTTGTCTCTCACATGAATGTTTTGTGACTCTTCCAAGTTCCAAGCATCCAGTGTAAGAAAGAAGCCTCATTTGTGGTCCATGGGGTGATGGTGGTGTGCGCAGAGAATAGCCAAACTAAGTCATTGTGTTGCTTTTTCGTATCATTTGTCCGTGCTGCTCCTCGTGTGTAATGACCTTAAAGGCCTGTCCATAGTATCTCCGAAATGTTCTGTGAGTTGGACTTTCCGACGTGCAAACTAGACAGAACTCTCATTCGGTCTAATGCTTTTCAGAAGTCACATCAGTCGATTACATAATAATCCTTTTGGGCCAGCTTGTTAGCAAAACAGAGCGGTCCTTTGACAGGGCCCTGTGTGGCTCCAGAGCGCCGCAGCAACAGCGCAGTACAGTGGAGCTGTATGATGTGATGACGATGAACAAAGAGCCTGGCCTCACTGGACCCCGCGTCTCACCATTAAGGGCTTAATGAGCAAGGACGGCTAGAACCACACGTGTACGGGAGGACACAGTTAGCTTGTTGTTCAAGCAGCGCTCCGTGCGTGCGCGCGCGCACACCAGCGTTGCCGGGTTTTGTGAGGGAAATAAGCAGACATTGGTCCCTATTTTCGCCCATGCTAAACCCTAAACCAGGTGTCTTCCAACGTTTTCAGGCCAAGGACCCCTTAGCTGAGAGAGAGATGAAAGTGGGACCCCCACTGCATATTGAATAAAATTGTGTTGCAGATTCAAAAAGTTCATAGATTTCTTAGACAGCTTAGACTTGTTTGACAAGACTGTCATCATGTTGGAGTAATGTGTATTTTCAGACATTAACCACTTGAACCATCAAATACTGCTCTCCCTTTCCCTCAACAAACCAGCAAGCCAAAAATAGCTGAACTACAAGCTTGCGACACTATATCTGCTATTTTTGTCTGCCATGGCCTTTTTTTACTATTTTGAAAAACATTTTGAGATGAATGAATGAATGAATGAATGAATGAATGATTTTATTTCCGTGTCTGGCTGCCTTTCACAGCCCATCCCTTACGGGATTATTCAGACACAATTACATAATGTTTTCTTTTTTTTTCCTTTTTCTTTTTCAGTGCCAACAAGCTGACACAAAACAAAATAAAGTAATAATGCATAATTAAGATCAAAAGTACATCAATTGTTGTTCTGAACGAGAGTGGAGGGCAAGAGAGAGAGAGAGAGAGAGAGAGAGAGAGAGAGAGAGAGAGAGAGAGAGAGAGAGAGAGATAGTTCAAATAGCTGATCTACAAGCTCACACCGTGTCGATGTAGATCAGCTATTTTAAGTATTTTAAAATGTTTTTCAAAATAGTAAAAAAAGGCAAAGACGTTTAGGGGTTTAGGATTTAGCATGGATGAAAATAGGGCCCTGGTGTCTATGAAAACAATGGATAAGAGTGTCTGCTTACAACTTGTAATTGTACATTTGTAGTCCTTGCACTTTACTACCCGTTTACACCGTCTTATTATTCATTATGTTTGTCATTGTTTAAGCTTAGATCAATGTATCTCTTTAACCCTATATTATGTACCTGTCCTACGGTATGTCTCATACTGCTGTGCCGGCCGAGTTATTCCCCTCGCTGGATCAATAAAGGTCAGGGGACAATGTCCATCTGTGTCAATGATAAGACATCGTGGACAGGTTAACCTCCGTTAGGCTTATCTGTACTTATCTGTTTAGTCTGTTTGTTTGCGTTGTCCCCCCGAAAGAACTGCACAACCCGCGGTTCTGTACCTTCCGCTTGGCTTGTGTGATGCGCTTTTGCCGCGACCTTTGGGTCCCAAAATCCACCTCTGTTTGTTGAAGGAACGCTGTCAAAAGTTCACAGGCGGATCGTTGATGCTATTTGTGTGGCGGGATTGGCCAGAAATAAAACAAAGAATAAACAGTCTATCCGAAGTGTGTACAAATGTGACCAAATGGACTTGTGTGGGTCCATTTGGTCACATTTGTACACACTTCGGAGGTAGATTAACCCAGAGAACCCTCTAAATCAGTGGTTCAAAACAATTCAAATTCAGGAAACGACCCATAAAAACGACCATGGGTCCCGACCAGTACTTTAAAACCAGAGTTCTCTTTTTAGTGTCAAGGATGCCCAAATTGATACATATTTGGAAACATCTGACAATGTTTTGTGCCAGGGATGCCCAGAAGAGAAGATTTGTGTAAAAAAAAGTCCTAAGAATTTTCTGAAAAAGAGAGAGAAAAAAAAGAAAGAAGAATTAATGTTGCTTTATGATGTAATCATAAACTATCATGTTAATATGCAGGTGAGAAGCCAGAGATGTGAAAACAAAATATATAACGATCAATCTGACCAATAAGAATCATTGTGTTTTAATTCCAGGCGGGACGTGCGTCCTCAAGAAGAAGTTCTCCGCCTCGCAGTTCTGGAACGACTGCAGGAAACACAACGTGACCATCTTTCAGTACATCGGAGAGCTGTGTCGCTACCTCTGCAATCAGCCCAAGGTAATGTCCACACCACACAACACAACACAACACAACAGCACACGTACACGCACAAAGGTTCAGTTTGAAATTTGGATTCTATAGCGGGCGCTCTACCTCCTGAGCCACTGCCGCCCGGCATGAAAGCATGTTGCACAGCGAAAATAGCCAATCATTAAGTGGTCAAACTAGCAATATGTTCAAAAGCATCTTCCATGAAATCTTAATAGCCTCTGATATTTCATGTCTGTGGTTTCTTCACCTGGTTGGCAGTATGTAGAACAGCAGGGAAGATATCACTAAAACATCATCATTTTACTTTACATTATTTTACATTGTTTAGGAAATATCACTGGTGTGGGTGGGAGAGGGGGGGCTCCTTCCACATTGTTTCACAAATCACACATTAGGACTTTGCCATACAAACATTTTAAGTGGTAAGATTGTATTTTTGCTTGAATCCACACACACACATGCGCGCGCGCGCGCACACACACACACACACACACACACACACACACACACACACACACACACACACACACACACACACACACACACACACACACACACACACACACACACACACAGATGGTTATCTGAGGTCAGTTAGGAAGAACAGTAGTGTGTGTGTGTGTGTGTGTGTGTGTGTGTGTGTGTGTGTGTGTGTGTGTGTGTGTGTGTGTGTGTGTGTGTGTGTGTGTGTGTGTGTGTGTGTGTGTGTCTCATAGCATCACTGCAGAGAGGAGAGTAGTATTTGTAAGATTAAAGACAATTAAAAAGTATGCAAATACAATACAAACATCTCAACTTTCTCATACTGACTGGGTTAGTATTGTGTATAAGCTATAAATAGATACAGTATAGATATGATATGTCCTGTGTCTATTAGCAGTAATGTGGGCATACTGTATCAGCTATCATCCATGAATAATATATACTGTGTACTGTAGGCTGTACTGCTGGGGTCTTCAACGTTTTCAGGCCAAGGACCCCTTAGTTGAGAGAGAGATGAAGCAGGGACCCCCACTACCTTTTCATAGATTCCATATAGTTTCCTTGTTTGACAGCACAATCATCAGTGTATTTTGGATTCATGTCATTTTGTGTTTTCAGATATTTAGCCACTTTAACCGTCGATACTTAATAAACTTGACCTTTCACGCTGTACTTAGTCTGCTCTTTTTCCCCCTCTACACGAAACTTCTTTGACAAAAATATCCGATCTACAAGCTCACAACGCCTCGCGCTGCAAGGCGTTGTGAGCTTGTAGATCTGCTATTTTTGGCTAAAGTTCTCAGAATATGGAAGTGGTTAATATACTGTAAAAATCAGGAAAAAAAATCTATCACACAAAGATTTGGAGGACCCCCTGTAGTAACTCTGAGGACCCCCTAGGGGTCCCCGACCCCCTGTTGAAGACTGTACAGTATATCGTTGCTCTCGCGGGGGTAAACTTTGTATGTCCAACATTGTTACTTTTTATCATTAATTTAAAAACATTTAAATAGTGAATATAGCCGATCTACAAGCTCAGATACGCTCTGAGCTTGTTGGTCAGCTATATTCACTCAGGGTTCCCACGGTCATGAAATTCCTGGAAATATTTTGAAATTAGAAAAAAATAATTCCAGTACTGGAAAAGTTTTGGAATTGATCAAGGGTCCTGGAAGGTCCTGGAAAAAAATAGCTATGCATTGTCTTTGGTTATTACCTCTGAAATGACAAATTAAACATGGGCCAAATTGTCAAATATTAGGGGCAGAAACTGTGAAAATAGCCGATCTACATGCGTTGCGAGGCGTTGTGAGCATGTAGATCTGCTATTTTCACAATAGAACAGTGTTATACAAAATTCCTCAACTCTTGGTGCTCGTCAGGGGGCCGGGTCCCCAGTTAAAACATGATTATTTCGGGGGTCACAGCCTGAAAAGGTTGAGAACCACTGCCATACACTACCTGCGCATAGGAGTAAGCGACCTGTTATTGAGCTGAATTATTGTTATATAGTCCTGGAAATTGGGTTAAATATTGTGGAAAGGTTTTGGAAAAGTTTTGGAAATTAATTGGTAAAAATGTGTGGGAACCCTGTTCACTATATTTGTGCAAAAAGTCAAAATATGGAGTTACAAAGTTTCAAGCAAAGATATGCTGCATAACAGATTATCCCCATCGGATGTGTCTGTGAGCCTCATATTTTGTATGTACAGTACAGTGTCAGCCATCTACACAGTGGGACTATGTACGTGCGTGCGTGCGTGTATGCTTGTGTGTGTGTGGAGCAGTCAAAAGCGGCCTTTGTTCAGGCTCAACACAGGCGGTCTTTGAGCACGGCAGTCTGTCAGCCCCGGCTACGCATGGCATTCCTCCTTACTCCCATTCACAATGTTTACTGGGAGAACTGGTGGCTCTCTGACGCCCCTGTTTGTTTGTGTGAACAGGCAGGCCGCAGTTACCAGACCATTTCAGCACCAAAACTTAGAGCCCCAAACGGCCCCATGCTACAGGTCATGTTCTCGTCGCCATGCTAGGCTTGTGGTGGACATTTTTGTTCAAATTCAATTTCTGCCACGGACATACACACTTAGTGGACAATAATATTACCAGAAACACATAAAGAGCCTGCCTCAAATTACCAGAACAGGTCTGTAGTGTACGGGTCCATTTGGTCCCATTTGTACACTCTCAGAGTTAAGTGAGTCCTTACAGATAATTGTGTACTTTTACTTGCAATGGGAATGGAGCGGTTTGCTGCCATTTGCGGACTTCTGCAAAAAAAGAAAAAAAATCTCCATTCCCATTGAAAATGCATTGGCAGAATCCGCCCCCCATAAGTAGAATAAAAGTGTGACCATGAAGTAAAAATAAATGTGAGCATTTTTCCCACCCCTGTCTGTCTATCCCTCCCCTCCACTCCAGGCAGAGGGGGAGCGTCACCACAGCGTGCGTATGGGCGTGGGGAACGGCCTGCGGCCCGACGTGTGGCGGCGCTTCCACACGCGCTTCGGCCAGGTGCGGATGTGCGAGCTGTACGGCTCCACCGAGGGGAACCTGTGCTTCATGAACCACACAGGGCGCATCGGCGCCGTGGGGCGCTCCAACGCCATCTACAGGGTGAGTGCTTTTATTTTTATCCTACAATTTTGTGCCCATTTTTCACCCAGTGCCAATTGCCTAAGCTGTAATCCTGGGCTCTGCTCTCCCTCTGCCAACCTGGGGATGGCCCCGAACTGAGCTCATGCTTCCTTCAGTGCATGAGGAAAGAGCAGGCCACTTCCTGACACGGGGGGAGCTTCCCCCAGTTTCCGGTAGGACGCAGGGCGTGGAAGGAACACGTTATTTCAACCAGTTCCTTTCCCCTCCATCATGTGCCCCGGCTGACCAGGGGGAGGCATTATAGAGACCTGGATTACTGCATGTTTTTGTGAGGGTACCTACCCTAGGGCATTGGTTCTAAAATGGAATACAAATGGAACTAAATGGACCATGGACTTTGGTTCCATTTGTATAAATTGGGGTCTCAGAGATAGAAATGCCATTAAATGGCAAACTTGAACCGGGGAATACTTAATAAACTTGACCTTTTTTTTACCAGTTGCGAACGGCTGCTGCCTGTAAGTGGTTTTTCAGGGCAATTTTAAAGGATGCTAGGGATCCACACTCCTTTAAAGACCCTTGGTATACAGTATATAGACAGGAAATTGGGAGATACACACTGCAATGGTCGCCGGGATAGGGACTCGAATCCGCACTCTCAGGCTGCAATGGAGCCTAAGTGTCCGGACCGCTAGAGCAGCGGTCGCCCATATCTCAGTGGTACTCAATGGGCGGACCGCGAACTGCATTGCGGTTTGCGGACCACGGCGCATCAGCAAAGTATACTTTTCATAATATATATTATTTGTATTAGGTGGTAATTATAAAATAACTTTCCACTGCAGGCAGCGCTGTCTGCGCAGGGACTGCTTCTCTAGGAGCCCACAGGTGGTTGATTGGGGTCATTGAGAGTGCCGACGTTTGCCAGCAGTCTGGCAACAGTAGAAGCTTAGATTTCAAGCGTGAATGAATGAAAATGGCATGTTCAAAGTGTGAAATAAGTGAAATAACAATAATGTCTGCACACCAGAATGCTGCATGATGGGCGCAGCATTCTCGTGTGCAGATTTTATTCTTTATCTCATGTTAAAGTTTTTGATCCATCACCCAGCCCCACTTGGACAGGATAGTCTTTTGTCACTTTGTGACACCTTTTTCATTTCGGTGGACCCTGAAAAATGTAACCTTTGATGGGAAGTGAAAATAGCTTGTGGAATTGCCTGTAGATCTTAGGTCTTTGGAGACAAAAGGTTTTGGAACCACGTGCTTGACATGAAAAACGTTTGAGAATCACTGCAGTAGGGGAGTGTCAGCAAGAGGCAGTCTCCCTCAGTAACCTGGATGTCAACCTCTTTCAACACAAGCACATGGCTACTCTATTTTTATCCTAAGTGGTGGTGGTGGGTGGGGTGGGGGGTTATTTACTAAGAATACCACAGTCACAGTGTATTATCCAGGTCGCTGGGTCACACACAGGTAGGACAGGCATCACTGAATGAAAGAGACAGTGGGCTGAATCTCTAAGCCCTACTCAGATCTACAAGCTCACAATGCGTTGCTTTGTGACACACTTTGTGACGTATGCATATACTGTATCGTCGTTGTCGGTTGGAAAACTTGTATGTGTTAAAACCTTCCTTTTCTGTTATTATTTAAAAAAACGGTTTTAAACTAGTGAAAATAGCAGATCTACAAACACACAACGCCTCGCGATGCGAGGCGTTGTGTGCTTGTAAATCTGCTATTTTCACTACTTCTGTGCGACACTTTTGTATGATGAAGTAGGGCTTTGATTTAAGAATGTGAGGCGTTTAAGCATCGCAAGGCGTTGTGTGCTTGTAGATCTGCTCACTACTGCTCACTACTTCTGTGCGACACTTTTGTTTGATGAAGAAGGGCTTTGATTTACGAATGTACAGTATGATTTGTAAACAAATATCCTTAATCTAAAGTAACTGCAGTGGAGTAAAAGTGCAATATTTGACTCTGAGATGTGGTGGAGAAGAAGTATAAAGTATTGGCAATTGGAAATACTCCAGTAAAGTAAAAAAAAAGAATATCGCAGAAAAGTACAGTACTTGAGTGAATGTACTTCCACCACTTGCACTAAGCAGAGGTACAACAACAACATCCCCAACTAAGTGTAGAAACCAGACCCCAAGAGTACCATTAAAAAACACACTAAGGATTTGACACCAGTAGTGAGTATATTGTCTCTATCGGGTGGAAACCTCATCATACGCCCAGAACTGAAGAATAGTGAACATTTGTGCAAATCTTTGAATATATCTTTTTTTAAAGCGAACATTTGTAACTAAAACTTTGCTTCTGGGCATCCCTGGAACTAAATATTTTTAGATGGGGGTCTGTGGCCAAATGCATATCATTTCGGGGGCCTTGGACGTGAAAAAGTTCCACTGACATAGAAACATAGGTTTTTCAGAAACCTGTTATGATTTAGGAGACATTTATAGAATCGGGTCAATATATTCAAAGACTTGCTGAAATTGTCATGATTAAAAAAAGGGTTAAAGCATAAAATAATGGTTAAAGTAATAATGTGTCCTAATGCGTTCACGGTCTAAATGGATTTAAAAAATTGCAAAAGAAGCAGATCTACAAGTTCGAATCGAGTCAAGTTCGAATCGAGTCGAGCGCCGCGCTTCGATCTTGGGGCTCTGCTACTTTTGCCTCTTTTGTGATCACGTACGGCTTTAATTTATTAAAAAAAAAAACACACTCAAATTTAGAATATGGAGATACAAGGTTTCTGCCCGACAACAACGATGTTGTATTCAGAATAATAGGAGCTGGCACACAGAATGGTTGTCTGTCTGTTAATCCCTCAAAGCTGCAGTAAGGTTAAGAGCATTAACATTTAATCTGTTACCGTAGCCATACAGTTTTACTGATCAGCCAAAACAGAAGGCACTTAAATCATCTTCGCCCCCCTTTCTGCTAATTTGATTATATTCTTACGAAACTCCTGTCCTTCACCTGAACAATTTGGAACGTTGCACATCATGGCACTCTCTTGCTATTTTAAGTTTAATATCATTTTAATCAACACTTTGTACAAAGCACTCAGTGGTTCTCAACCTTTTCAGGCCGGGACCCACAAAATAATCATATTTGAACTGGGGACGGCCCACCCTGACAAGCACTTGGTTTGTAGAAGTTGAGGCATTACATTTAGTGTGACTCGCTTCCACAGATAAATATTGTGAAAATAGAAGAACATGGAAGACCTACAAGCTCACAAAGCCGGTGTTGTGAGCTTGTAGATTTTCAAAAATGTTGCAACCACTGATACCAAGTACAGTCGAATCCTCAGTGTTATTTTACAACTTTTGTTACTCTGGGTCCATTTGGTTACATTAGTACACTCTCAGAGTAAGGAGCCGTGTTCCCAAAGCGGTGAAAGAAAGCGTGCCTAAAAACGTTTAAAGTTTAAAACGGGTTTAAAATATTTCAACTCAAACGTCAAGCAGCTTCAAGCAGAGGAAAATGCCACACGTCGTGAACGCTGTTTTTTATTTATTTATTACAATTTACAATTTAGGCATTTAGATACTCTTAATCCAGAGCGATTTACAATAGGTTATAGGCAATACATCAACATCAATACATCAAATGCATAGAAATAGTAGTCTAATAAAAACATAGGTAGACCAAGAACCTATTCAGTAAAAATGTTATAAAGCTATCTAAATTATGTGTATGGTCATTGAGGGGTAGCAAGTGCTACAGTAAGTTCTATGGGCCAAGGCGGAGTCTGAAGAGGTGAGTCTTCAGACCACAGCGGAAGTTAAGGAGTGAGTCTGTCGTTCTAAGTGTATTTATATTTGCATTTATATTTACATTTCTTTTTTTTTTATGAATAAAATGTAATTTTGTCCAATGTGTATGGTAGGCAATGTTTATACAAAATAACCCACACAGCTGTGGTGCTGGTTGGAGGTAGAACTTGGTGGTTCGGTAGGACACCTACTGGTCGACAAGTGGTACTGCCTAAAGGTCAAAATACAATTTCAGGCATCAGTGGTAGAAATGTCAGCCCTCGCCTGGGGTTGGACATGGAAGTTACAGACATGGAAGTCATAACAAAGAATCATAAGGACCTCTGTTTGATATGCAATAGACCACAAACCCCCATTTGGTGGCATCTTTAATTGCTGGGCTCCCAATCCACACTGTCTACTCTGAGAGTGTACACATGGAAATGTTTACATTTGTACAGTACTCTCTGTGTTCAAAAATAAATTGATGTACTTGGATTGAATGCTGATTTGTTTCTTCTTTGTTTCTTGCTCCATTGTTCCAATAATGAAAACTAAATGAAATGAAAGCTAAATGAATGCCCTTTCAAAAAACACTTTTCCTTATTTTTTTTTTCACAGCTCCTGTTCAAGTATGACTTGGTGCAGTATGACCTGGTGAAAGACCAACCTGTGAAAGACCACAACGGTTTCTGTCAGCGAGTGAAGAAAGGTAAGGAAGTAACCAAGTACCTTTCCTCCAGGGCTCAAGGACAAATGTGTCAGTGGAAAATTTTAGATTTTCTTTTTCACACACCATTATAATGTTCTTATTTTGATCGTAAGACCAGGGGTCATTGCCATGTTGGCTTGTGTGGTGGACATTTTTGTCAGCCTCTTTCACACACTTCGTTTTGGGATTAACTTTAAAAAAAAAAGAAAAAAAAAACATTAAACTTGAGCCGTCGTTCATAAATCGAAAGGAAAACAACTGCGTTTAGGATATCATTTTAACAGTCTCTAATAATGAATATCTATAATGAAGCTCTTGGACCTAGAATCCTCTGGAGAGAGCCCAAGACGTCGACAACCCTCTTGTAGAGCGTGCCTTCAGTCCCTCTGGGACCGGAGTATCACTACTGGGAGAGTATTTTTTGCAGGTCGTTCAGTCCGATGTATCAAAAAAGCACCTCGGTTAAGAACCGTTGGTCCGACCAGTTTAACATTCACCAGGTTAACATTCACCAGTTTAACATTCACCAGTTTAACTTTCACCAGGTTAACATTCACCAGCGTCAGGCAGGTTAGATAATCACTCGTGTCACAGTTACTGAGGTTAGGGTTAGGTTTAGGGTTAGGTTTAGGGCATAGTTTTACTGAGGTTAGGGTTAGGATTAAGGTTGAGGAGCGGGCGAATTGAATGGGCCAATCAGGGCTTTAGACTTGAGGCACGTGGTAGGCTGGTCCGGTCCCAGCCCCCCCCAGCCCCCTCCCTTCGGAGCTGTTCTGCCCACGTGAGCCGCTAGTGGACTCTGATTGGTCCGTGAAAACTGTCATGGCGGAGTCAGACTCGACTCGAATTCTTTTAATAAACTATACAATAGTGCCGTTTCATTACGTTTTAATACCATTTTGCACTAACGTAAACATGCAGTCATATAATATGTTATGAGAAATAACGTATTTTTGCAATGTCACGCCACGTCGCCGTCGGGGGCTCTAAGCGTGTGTGTGTGTGTGTGTGTATGTGTGTGTGTGTGTGTGTGTGTGTGTGTGTGTATGTGTGTGTGTGTGTGTGTGTGTGTGTGTGACGTCAATAGGCTTTAGCCCGCCCACGCTGAAATAGAATCTCCGTCCCCAGGATCAGACTCTATCCGAAGTGTGTGATAGAGTCTGACGCTTGCAGTCAGGCTAGACTTTTGTCACCTCCGCACAGCCAATCACAAGCTTCCGCTGCCTTAACCAAGGTGC
This sequence comes from Nannobrachium achirus, assembly GCF_963921795.1. Classification (NCBI taxonomy): domain Eukaryota; kingdom Metazoa; phylum Chordata; class Actinopteri; order Myctophiformes; family Myctophidae; genus Nannobrachium; species Nannobrachium achirus. The sequence goes on along the minus strand of NC_137822.1, from coordinate 4,880,051 downwards.
ATTTTTGATACACTCGGACTGAACAACCTGCAAAAAACACTCTCCCTATCACTACTAGTGTAAGCCAGCCTAATTGGCTTCCACTAACCAACACGACACACGCGCCAAGTGAGCACAGTCGCGATTATCTTTGTTTGTTTTTCTGTTGCCCCCGTGCAGGCGAGACGGGGCTGCTGCTGTCCAAGGTGAGCGCCACCAGCCCGTTCTTCGGCTACGCCGGCAGCAAGGCGCTGACGGAGAGGAAGCTGATGAGGAACGTGTTCGTGACGGGAGACGCCTACGTCAACACGGGCGACCTGATGGCCGAGGACCAGGACGACTTCATCTGCTTCAAGGACAGAGTGGGAGACACCTACAGGTACTGTAGGCCCGTCACAATTATTACATGATAATCGTCTAATTATTTGACATGATCACAATTGTTTTGTCATAATCGTATCCATGTTGAAAAACTTTCAGATACCGGTATATTCAAACATTTAAAAAAATAGTGGAAACAGCAGATCTACAAGCTCAAAATGCGTTTTGAGCTTATAGATCGTCTATTTCCACTATCGATGTTCTTTTTTAAGCATAAAGTTGTCAGATATGTCAGTAATTTCTTTGTATATTTGGATTATGTGTCATATCTGCCATGTGCAGTGCAACTTAAAGGCCTACAAGCCAAACAGAAATGTAATTGTCAACGACAAAAACACAATTAAATCGTTAACCGCAATTATTTGAGTGACAATTAATCGTCATGTAAAATGTAATAACTCTGAGGACCCCCTAGGGGTCCCCGACCCCCTGTTGAAGACCCCTGCCCTAACTAATTATCAGTGCAATGCCAATCCAAAAAGTGTCCATTCGGTCAGCGCAAAGGTGTGAGAAGTGAAAGAGCTCACAGCAGAAAAACAAACAGCACAAAGAACACAACCCTATAGGAATGTCATTAGAGGTCAGAGTCTTCTCTGCCAAAATCAATTTATTCCAGGTCAAGTTACGGTTGTCCTGGCCAAACGACCGCTGTGTGTCTGGTCGTAGGTCTTTCCGCCTGTAATGGTGTGGGTGTGTGTTTGCTTATTGGCTGATGTCAGGTGGAAAGGTGAGAACGTGGCGACCACAGAGGTGGCGGAAACACTTGGACTGGTGGACTTCATCCAGGAAGTCAATGTTTACGGCGTGGAAATTCCAGGTATTGTGTTGTATTGTGTGTGTAAGTGCGTGTGCGTGCGTGCGTGCGTGCAGGTTGATTAAAAAGTACAGCCTCTCCCTTCATGGAACGTTTGCATGCTGAAATAAAAGACGTTGTTTCATGTTTGAAGGACCCCTTAGCTGAGAGAGAGATGAAGCAAGGACCCCACCTCCACTACATGTTGGATTCATGTTGAATGTGTTTTTTCAGACAAAACCCCAAATACTTCGTAAACATAACCTTTGGCTCAGAACATGGTTTGCTCTTTTTTTCCCGGCTAATGTTCCCCACAGAATAGGGATGCTAGGGTTCAAGTGGTGTGATATTAATAATAATAATAATAATAAAGTCTCTGAGGACCCCCTAGGGGTCCCGGAATCCCTGTTGAAGACCCCTGGTCCACACAGTACTGAACAGAGATGTGTGTGTGTGTGTGTGTGTGTGTGTGTGTGTGTGTGTGTGTGTGTGTGTGTGTGTGTGTGTGTGTGTGTGTGTTTGGTCAACAGGAAATGAAGGCAGAGCAGGGATGGCCGCCGTCATCATAAGAGCAGATCACACATTTGACGGGAGGAAGCTGTTTGATCACGTGGTGAACGACCTGCCAGCCTACGCCCGCCCCATCTTCATACGCATCCAGGTAAGAACCCACCGTCTTTTATTTATTGGTGCTTTTTAACCAGCTTTTCTCACCTGGCTCACCTGACGAATTATGCAACCACCCCCAATTGTATAAGTTATGTTGTATTAACATACCCTACCATACAGATTGGTCACAGAAATAAGTCTACCATTACCAGAACATTTTAATTGGAAATTGCAAGTGTGGTTGCCGTGACACGTGCTGACCATTCCGTCCGTTTATGCCCATATATGGAGATCCCTGATGTCATCAATATCAATAAGCCCATACCTTCAAATGCCCAAATTGACATATTGTGTCAGTCTCGTGTGGTCTATGATGTCATACATCTATCTATGATGTCAGCGTCTCCATATTTGGGAAAAGTTTAAATTTGAATTAAAGTCAATGTATTTAGGTGTCTAGGTAACTGGGTTTTTTGAAGGCCATAGCCCTGAAACGGCTGGGATTCTGGGTGGGTAGGGAGGTAGGTAAGTACCGGTAGGTAGGTGACACCTACAGCCAATGAGGGACCAGCCTTCCTGGTGATGATGTCAGCAGAGTTTGGTATAGAGTATAAGAGCGCTCTTGGTAATGTCTTCATTAACGGGCGAAGACATTAGGTACATGAGGCCAGCAGGGCACACCTTGTGGCACACCTCGTGGCACACCTTGTGGCGCGCTCTGCTTGCGCACAAGTAGGCCATGTGTGGCCTGCTTGAGTGTGAGCCGCAAGTTGGCACCTCGACGGAGTGCAGTTCTAGTTATTATTGTTGTTAAAGTAAATTGTGTTTGCATTCCATTGCAGGAACACATGGAGATAACCGGCACCTTCAAGCAGCAGAAGTTCCAGCTGGTGAAGAGCGGCTTCGACCCGTCCACCATCACGGAGCCGCTGTATTTCCTGGACTCCTCGGAGAAGTGCTACATTCCGCTCACACACACCTTGTACCAGGGCATCCTGGCGGGAGAAAGGAAGTTGTAACGAATACTTTGACAATGTCCAACGAACGCCCACGAGTTTCGTAATGGCAACTCGCGCTGCCGAGTTTCGGCCGGACGTTTTACCCTGAAAGCAGGGGCGTGTCAGGAAGAGGACGTTCTTCGCTTTGGAACTGTGTCCACGTTGCGTTGAACCTCTGAATCTGTCGACTTGTGACAAAAGCCAGTAACCTTTTTAAGCCTGATTTAGTTCCACGCTACATGATGTCTCGCAAACATAAATAGGCTAACCTACAAGCTCACGACACACGACCAGACACACGACACGCTGTGATAGTGTAGATCTGCTATTTTTGAATAGCCAATGCTAAAATCTAAAATCCCGGTTTTAATGGTTTATGGGGCTTTATTTTAGATTTGTCTTCACGGTTAAGGTTAGGTAACGTTAAAACGTTATCAAACTTACCAGAGTAATTCAATCACAGGCATTTGATTTTTTTTTTTTTTTACGATAGGACCTTCTTCAGCTTGTTTCAAATTAATCTGTGTTTTCAAATGGCAGCAATAGTCAAGCTCAAATCTGTGCTATTATTTTTGATAGATTCGGTGTAGAGGAAAAAGGCCTTTTTTAGAGCCCTGGGGGGCTCCTATCAATTAAGTATATAAATATATATATATATATATATATATATATATGGGGTTTACGTGGTTGATATTCCCTTCATCCACACTGTCAGTGGTATTGCTGACACACCCACACAGGTGATGGCTTACCGGTATGCTTAGTAGCTCAGTCGGTAGAGCACAACATCATGAGCTCGATCCCAGGCCACCAACTCAGAGAATGGGGATCACGATTTGGGCGTGACAAGTCGTGCTGTGAGTACTGGGAGCTGATGGTACTGTAGGTGTGGCGCTCCACCTCGGCAATCCATCTCCCAGGGGTCTAGCCTAGCGCATTGTGAGACAATGCGATAGACTCCCGCGCTCTGGCTGATACCGACAATAAGCCTCTCCGACCTACTTACCACTACTCCGCCGTATGATGTGTCACAGACAGAGAATAGCAGATAGCGACACGTTGTGATCTTATAGATCCGCTGTTTTCAGGCGAGCGACATCATAATGACAAAGTAGTTTAGAAATCAGACTTCTCTGCGCTTGTATGGAATACACTGAGACCAAGTTGGACCTAATAATACCTGGGACTCAATTGTGTATGATTGGGACAACGTGGAAATAATGTAGCCTTTGTGTATAAAAGTATATGAAAGAAATATGTATTTTCATATTTTTCTTAACCCGAGATTGTGAATGTTACGCGTGACGTTTTATAAATAACCGTTTCTTTTTCTACAACATGGCTTGGTGTGTGTGTGCGCTATGGCCTGATGGACTGTCTGTTAGACTGGTAACAAGCTAATGTATGGAGTGTCTAATGGGGCAGTGTTTCTCAAAAATTTACATTTGAAGGGATAAGAAGAGTGGGCCCTAAGGAAGAGTGGGCACCTCAATGTAAAATATGCTTTGTTGTCCAAAATAACTTTTTTGACGGCTGGGCACCTAGGCTGACAGCGTGTTGTGGGTTCGAGTAAAAGTGAATAATGGTAAAGTATACATGATTTGACCATTTATATAATATATATATATATTTTAATATTTTGGACAAAAGAGACATCGAGGTGCCCACTTCTTGTTACCATTTGAAGGACCACCCTTAACTCTGACAGCAGAACAAATGGAAATGGACCCCTTAGGGTCCATTTGGTTCCATTTGTACACTGTCAGAGTTACAGACTTGTACGGTTCAATCTTCAATATTAACCCTCCCTGACCCCCACTTTGAGAACCACTGTCTGTAATAGGGTATGCACTTCCCCCGGAAACGATCTTTTTCAACCAATCACGACGCTTGTTTCATGCAGAGAGAATGTAAACAGGATTGTAAAGCCTCGACGCAATTCCCTTGTCCGGTACTTCCACCAAATTAATTACTTCCTTTTAGACACTCAAAAGGCTATAGTGTAGGTCTTGCCCAGTCATGGTGTGCGCCAGACCTATATGCATACATTTCAGGAACATTCCAAGGTGGGAATTAACGGCAATATATGGGAATTAAACGTGAATAGAATGTAAATGTTTATTGAACTTAACAGAAGTTAAACTGGTTGTTAAATAGTTTTATATTCCCATTGCTATTGAGTAGTGTTTCCCAACCTGGGGTCCAGGGGGCGCCAAAGATCACAGGTGATGTGAGTGAGTCTTGTTTTGGATGTAGTCCAACATTTTTTAAACATGTTGCTGCAAAAAGAAAGGGGTTTCAGAAGGTTTCAAATTGAGCAAAAATAGCAGATCTAAAAGCTCACAACACAATCTGCTATTTTTGCTAATCGTCATGTAGTACGAGTATAGGGCTTATTGTAAGTGGTTAACATGTCTCAGCTTTGTCAGATGTAAGAAGGGTGATCTTAGGAAGACATGTTGGGAACCACTTTTACACAGAGCATGTTTGAAATTCACCTACATGCCCCAGTAGTATTGCCTTTTTATGTGTATCTCCCCAAAACACAAATGTTTACGTGTTATTGTCATAGGGAAAAACTTCCCAATTCCTGGAAAATTACCTGAAAATCCTGACTCTTTTCCAACACTAGTGCACAATTGCACATAATATGTAAGTTTAAGTAGATGTTGATAGATCGTGCTCTTTGTTTAAATCTTTTTTTTGAACTATGCATAGGTCTTGCACAAATGTGTTATTGCACAATGAAAGTGATGGCCTATAAGCATCTCTTAAGGTCTGTATAGAATATACTATACAAAGTTACATGATTCGTGAATGACTTTTCTAATAATAATATGGAAGATAAAAAACCATAAAATATTGTTCATGTCGAGTGTTTTCCTGTGAAGAATTATTTGGGGTTTCAACCATACACTGACCTATCTAATATTGGAATTATTGACCAGGAGTCATCAGTATCATTACGAGCAGTCAGGCAACAAAGAGGAACAGAATTGAAATGTTCAAAAGATGTAATCAATCAAGTACTGCTTGTATGCTATGCAAGTATATTGCATTGGTGAAAATAGCTAAAACAGCAGATCTACAAGCTGATATTGAATGCTGTGTTGAAACTTGAAATTCAATATCGATCCATTTTCAACCGCTTATCCGGAATAGGGTCACAGGGGTAACAGTCTTCCCTTTCCAGAGCAACAGTAGCAATTTCAATGTCCCTATTTTAAGACCTCTGGCTGATTCTACAAACGCCTTCCGAATCAGTAGTCCTTGGCACTTTTTCGTTCCAAACATTTTCAAAATAGCTGATGTACGAGCTCGCAGAGCTTGTTGGAATCTAAGATCTAAAATGACACATGCTTTCGACTAGAGATGTTACCGATCAATCGGCAATGGATCGGATCGGGCCGATCAAAGCGTGATCGGCGATAATCGGTGGTTTAGATCAAAAGGTAAATTCACCGATCCGATCCGATCCGATCGGTGCATCCGATCAACCAGCCGTTCAGTATGCCCACTTGAGGCCATTTTGGGGTATTGATTTCCACAGTGCTGAAGGAATAATTAGTTACTGCTATGATAATAAATACATAGTAATGCTGGTAAATAACTATAAGGCAAATATATAAATGAATTCATGAGTGAATTAATTAATTAAAGTTAAAACATTAACATTTAGAAAATATAAATAATATATAAATAATAACTTGATCGGATCGGTGATTGATCGGTATCGGGTGATCACACTTTTGTGATCGGTGCTCGGTGATCGGTTCCAAAAAACCTGATCGGACCATCCCTACTTTCGACGTTTTTAATGGGTTACGCTTGTAGATCGTCTATTTTCCCTATTTGTCATATGAGGAAGTACTGTATATGGGCTTACATGGTTAATTCAGCATGCAGTGTCTTCTGGTGTTGCCTGCTACAATTACAATGTTGAGCTACAAGCTGACACAAAAGTAATGAAGTCCTGAGGTCACTCGTTCATCCCTTGGTTCCCGGAAGTAATTTCTCTATGGAGAACTAGACCAGGTCACCTGGTTCTGCCAGACCCGCAATGAAAACTTGTAGATCGGCTGTTTTGACTAGTATGGCACTGAACTAACACATGAACACACAGGATTGCATAGGCTGAGCAGCTGGAAATGTTTGTGAGCTTGTAGATGGGCTGAGGAATTTATAGTGTCAGCAGCTCGTCAGCCAACTCAACTCAGCTGGTCCTGTACAGGTGACGGCACTCAAGGCAATCAGCCGAGCAAGGGAAGGGAGGGGCAGATGAGCAGTCAGAGGCAAACACAGGCACACTGAGGAAAAGAGGGACCGACCGACCGACCGACCGACAGACCGACAAAGCCTTTTGTAGGCCGACCCCCTGGGTCTGGCAATAACATTGGTTCATCTCATATAAGAATCGTGGTCCAAAAATAATCAAACTGTCTCTGCGATATTGTCAGGGAGGTGGCTTGGTAACTAATTCGGCGTCAGTAACATTACTGTTTTCTCGCTGTCAGTTGATCCTTCATATCCATGTGAGTCAAACCACCGGGATCATTTGTTTATTTTTGGAACGCAGTTCTTATTAAATGAAACAATGTGGAAAAAAGTCTACATTTGGGGGTATTTGTGATTCTGAAAGTGTATTTTTTATTTGTATTTTTTTATCTTTCAGATGACTAAGCATACATTTCTTGGTTAATATGGGAAATGAGCTTATAAGTGTGCACTATGTAAGTAATTTAGTTGACACATATGTCCTATAAATGACTGTCACAGACCTGATTTAAAATCGTTCACTGCTGCTCACCAGCTAAGTAAGTGACAGACAGAAAACATTCAATAAACATTTGTTTAAGAAGTATTACTTGTCCTCGACTCGTTAAGCTCTTTACTTCTCATATTGTCTTATGAGAAAATGTACTAGGCGTTATAGCAACAGATACTACATAGTAGGCTATACACGTTCAACTATACTGATTGCTTTGTCTGTAGTGTGGGCATTTCATTCATTATTTGAATATAATATCCAGCCATCTTAATGATTACATGTTTCACATAATTAAAAATGATGCTGAATGAAGGAAGTGAAGTCATTTTGAAAGTTAACATTATTACTATTCACCTTCAATAAAGAAATCTTTATTTATTGTTGATATTTCCTCCTCCGCCTAGCTAAGACAGATACATGTATTTTATTATCAGACAATGAGAGCAACCACGAGTTCAATCAACGGTTCAACAAGTGTCTTGCAGCTTTTGGTCTGTGTTTCATTAAGACTATACTTTCAGGGATCATTTCTATAGTTTTCAACTGGAGAAATGAGTTTCTAAAGTGTTTGGTCTCGCTGACCACGATGACGAGTTGTGATATTTCCTCCTGAGCGTTAAGCAGACATTGAATAATGATTCACTTAATATGTTCTCTGTCATTGATGACTGTTCTATGCTCCCTAGTGGAGTAAAGAGGGAGGAAATATGATCTGAGTGGTTCATCCTAAACAAGGTGGAAAGAACTTTAAAATTAAATGACATATGTGTAGTTTTCTTTATCTCCTACGATCATTATTTATGCGAGACATATTTTGCATCTGCAAGAGAAGAATTTCTGCCTTCTCTACTATCCTTAACAAAATGCAATCATGCACCTTTTATATTGGACTTCAAATCTACTTTGCCTTCCTTCCTATGTATGACGTCAAAGGTGTTTTTAGATGTCCATACATTTACAAATTCCATTTTTATGTTTATATTCATGGAAAACACATCTACTCTGTGTTGTCTGTAATCAAACTGCAATCAAATGTATCTCCCCTGACATTGTTGAAAGGCACAATGAAAATAAGGAATGTTTGGATGACATTCTTTTCCTCAATATGAATTTGCAATTGAAAGTATGTTGTACAATCGGAAAGAATGCATGCAACAGGTGCGTTGGTGGAGTAGCGTACTCATATGGATGAAAGAACAAGAATACACACCTAAACTGTAACGTCTTCACCTGTTCAATAAAGACATCTTTTTGTGCATTCTGTATTTATTGTTGACATATCCTCTAATACCTAGCTAGGACAGATGTATTTTATTAACCAATGCTTCATGCATGTTATTTATTATCAGACAATGAGAGCAACCACAAGTTCAATCAACGGTTCAACAAGTGTCTTGCAGCTTTTGGTCTGTGTTTCATTAAGACTATACTTTCAGGGATCATTTCTATAGTTTTCAACTGGAGAAATTAGTTTCTAAAGTGTTTGGTCTCGCTAACCACGATGACGAGTTGTGATATTTCCTCCTGAGTGTTAAGCGGACATTGAATAATGATTCACTTCATATGTTCTCTGTCATTGATGACTGTTCTATGCTCCCTAGTGGAGTAGAGAGGGAGGAAATATGATCTGAGTGGTTCATCCTAAAGCAAATCTTAAGAACTTTTAAAACAGAAACCGTTTTGAGCTTTTTTTAATATGGTTTGATTTTCTATATCTCCTGCCATCATCATTTATGCTTGTCTAGTTTTGCATCTGCAAGATAAGATTTCAGCCTTTAATTCTAGCATTTATCCTTAAAAAATGCAATCATGCACTTTTTATATTGGACTATTGTAATTGACTTTGCCTTCCTTCCCATGTATGACAACGTCAAAGGTGCTTTTAAATGTCCATACATTTACAAATTCCATTTTTATGTTTATATTCATGGAAATCACATCTACTCTGTGTTGTCTGTAATCAAACTGCATTCAAATGTATCTCCCCTGACATTGTTGAAAGGCACACTGAATATGATTTTTTTTTTTGGATGACATTCTTTTCCTCAAAATGAATTTGCAATCAAAAGTCTTTTGTACACTCGGACATATGGATGAAAGAATACACACCCACACTGTACCGTCTTCACCTGTTCAATAAATAAATCGTTTTGTGCATTCTGTAGGCCTATTTATTGTTGATATTTCCTCTAATGTTTAGGTAGGACCGATACATGTATTTTATTATCAGACAATGAGAGCAACCACAAGTTCAATCAACGGTTCAACAAGTGTCTTGCAGCTTTTGGTCTGTGTTTCATTAAGACTATACTTTCAGGGATCATTTCTATAGTTTTCGACTGGAGAAATGAGTTTCTAAAGTGTTTGGTCTCGCTAACCACGATGACGAGTTGTGATATTTTCTCCTGAGCGTTAAGCGGACATTGAATAATGATTCACTTCATATGTTCTCTGTCATTGATGACTGTTCTATGCTCCCTAGTGGAGTAAAGAGGGAGGAAATATGATCTGAGTGGTTCATCCTAAAGCAAATCTTAAGAACTTTTAAAACAGAAACTGTTTTGAGCTTTTTTAATATGGTGTGATTTTCTATATCTCCTGCCATCATCATTTATGCGTGTCTAGTTTTGCATCTGCAAGATAAGATTTCAGCCTTTAATTCTAGCATTTATCCTTAAAAAATGCAATCATGCACTGTTTATTTTGGACTATTGTAATTGACTTTGCCTTCCTTCCCATGTATGACAACGTCAAAAGTGCTTTTAAATGTCCATACATTTACAAATTCCATTACAGCATGCAGTTCCATTTTTATGTTTATATTCATGGAAATCACTTCTACTCTGTGTTGTCTGTAATCAAACTGCATTCAAATGTATCTCCCCTGACATTGTTGAAAGGCACACTGAATATAAAAAATGTTTGGATGACATTCTTTTCCTCAATATGAATTTGCAATCGAAAGTCTTTTGTACACTCGGACATATGGATGAAAGAATACACACCCATACTGTATGTACCGTCTTCACCTGTTCAATAAATAAATCGTTTTGTGCATTCTGTAGGCCTATTTATTGATATTTCCTCTAATGTCTAGGTAGGACCGATACATGTCTTTTATTATCAGACAATGAGAGCAACCACAAGTTCAATCAACGGTTCAACAAGTGTCTTGCAGCTTTTGGTCTGTGTTTCATTAAGACTATACTTTCAGGGATCATTTCTATAGTTTTGGACTGGAGAAATGAGTTTTTAAGTGTTTGCTCTCGCTACCCACGATGATGAGTTGTGATATTTCCTCCTGAGCGTTAAGCGGACATTGAATAATGATTCACTTCATATGTTCTCTGTCATTGATGACTGTCCTATGCTCCCTAGTGGAGTAAAGAGGGAGGAAATATGATCTGAGTGGTTCATCCTAAAGCAAATCTTGAGAACTTTTAAAACAGAAACTGTTTTTAGCTTTTTTTAATATGGTGTGATTTTCTATATCTCCTGCCATCATCATTTATGCTTGTCTAGTTTTGCATCTGCAAGATAAGATTTCAGCCTTTAATTCTAGCATTTATCCTTAAAAAATGCAATCATGCACTGTTTATATTGGACTATTGTAATTGACTTTGCCTTCCTTCCCATGTATGACAATGTCAAAGGTGCTTTTAAATGTCCATACATTTACAAATTCCATTTTTATGTTTATATTCATGGAAATCACATCTACTCTGTGTTGTCTGTAATCAAACTGCATTCAAATGTATCTCCCCTGACATTGTTGAAAGGCACACTGAATATGATTTTTTTTTTTTGGATGACATTCTTTTCCTCAAAATGAATTTGCAATCGAAAGTCTTTTGTACACTCGGACATATGGATGAAAGAATACACACCCACACTGTACCGTCTTCACCTGTTCAATAAATAAATCGTTTTGTGCATTCTGTAGGCCTATTTATTGTTGATATTTCCTCTAATGTCTAGGTAGGACCGATACATGTATTTTATTATCAGACAATGAGAGCAACCACAAGTTCAATCAACGGTTCAACAAGTGTCTTGCAGCTTTTGGTCTGTGTTTCATTAAGACTATACTTTCAGGGATCATTTCTATAGTTTTTGACTGGAGAAATGAGTTTCTAAAGTGTTTGGTCTCGCTAACCACGATGACGAGTTGTGATATTTCCTCCTGAGCGTTAAGCGGACATTGAATAATGATTCACTTCATATGTTCTCTGTCATTGATGACTGTTCTATGCTCCCTAGTGGAGTAAAGAGGGAGGAAATATGATCTGAGTGGTTCATCCTAAAGCAAATCTTAAGAACTTTTAAAACAGAAACTGTTTTGAGCTTTTTTAATATGGTTTGATTTTCTATATCTCCTGCCATCATCATTTATGCTTGCATAGTTTTGCATCTGCAAGATAAGATTTCAGCCTTTAATTCTAGCATTTATCCTTAAAAAATGCAATCATGCACTGTTTATTTTGGACTATTGTAATTGACTTTGCCTTCCTTCCCATGTATGACAACGTCAAAAGTGCTTTTAAATGTCCATACATTTACAAATTCCATTACAGCATGCAGTTCCATTTTTATGTTTATATTCATGGAAATCACATCTACTCTGTGTTGTCTGTAATCAAACTGCATTCAAATGTATCTCCCCTGACATTGTTGAAAGGCACACTGAATATAAAAAATGTTTGGATGACATTATTTTCCTCAATATGAATTTGCAATCGAAAGTCTTTTGTACACTCGGACATATGGATGAAAGAATACACACCCACACTGTACCGTCTTCACCTGTTCAATAAATAAATCATTTTGTGCATTCTGTAGGCCTATTTATTGTTGATATTTCCTCTAATGTCTAGGTAGGACCGATACATGTCTTTTATTATCAGACAATGAGAGCAACCACAAGTTCAATCAACGGTTCAACAAGTGTCTTGCAGCTTTTGGTCTGTGTTTCATTAAGAATATACTTTCAGGGATCATTTCTATAGTTTTGGACTGGAGAAATGAGTTTCTAAAGTGTTTGGTCTCGCTAACCACGATGACGAGTTGTGATATTTTCTCCTGAGTGTTAAGCGGACATTGAATAATGATTCAGTTCATATGTTCTCTGTCATTGATGACTGTTCTATGCTCCCTAGTGGAGTAGAGAGGGAGGAAATATGATCTGAGTGGTTCATCCTACTGTAAACCAAATGGAAAGAACTTTAAAATTAAATGACATATGTGTGGTTTTCTTTATTTCCTACCATCATTATTTATGCGAGACATATTTTGCATCTGCAAGAGAAGAATTTCTGCCTTCTCTACTATCCTTAACAAAATGCAATCATGCACCTTTTATATTGGACTTCAAATCTACTTTGCCTTCCTTCCTATGACGTCAAAGGTGTTTTTAGATGTCCATACATTTACAAATTCCATTTTTATGTTTATATTCATGGAAAACACATCTACTCTGTGTTGTCTGTAATCAAACTGCAATCAAATGTATCTCCCCTGACATTGTTGAAAGGCACAATGAAAATAAGGAATGTTTGGATGACATTCTTTTCCTCAATATGAATTTGCAATTGAAAGTATGTTGTACAATCGGAAAGAATACATGCAACAGGTGCGTTGGTGGAGTAGCGTACTCATATGGATGAAAGAACAAGAATACACACCTAAACTGTAACGTCTTCACCTGTTCAATAAAGACATCTTTTTGTGCATTCTGTATTTATTGTTGACATATCCTCTAATACCTAGCTAGGACAGATGTATTTTATTAACCAATGCTTCATGCATGTTATTTATTATCAGACAATGAGAGCAACCACAAGTTCAATCAACGGTTCAACAAGTGTCTTGCAGCTTTTGGTCTGTGTTTCATTAAGACTATACTTTCAGGGATCATTTCTATAGTTTTCGACTGGAGAAATGAGTTTCTAAAGTGTTTGGTCTCGCTAACCACGATGACGAGTTGTGATATTTCCTCCTGAGCGTTAAGCGGACATTGAATAATGATTCACTTCATATGTTCTCTGTCATTGATGACTGTTCTATGCTCCCTAGTGGAGTAAAGAGGGAGGAAATATGATCTGAGTGGTTCATCCTAAAGCAAATCTTAAGAACTTTTAAAACAGAAACCATTTTGAGCTTTTTTAATATGGTGTGATTTTCTATATCTCCTGCCATCATCATTTATGCTTGTCTAGTTTTGCATCTGCAAGATAAGATTTCAGCCTTTAATTCTAGCATTTATCCTTAAAAAATGCAATCATGCACTGTTTATTTTGGACTATTGTAATTGACTTTGCCTTCCTTCCCATGTATGACAACGTCAAAAGTGCTTTTAAATGTCCATACATTTACAAATTCCATTACAGCATGCAGTTCCATTTTTATATTTATATTCATGGAAATCACTTCTACTCTGTGTTGTCTGTAATCAAACTGCATTCAAATGTATCTCCCCTGACATTGTTGAAAGGCACACTGAATATAAAAAATGTTTGGATGACATTCTTTTCCTCAATATGAATTTGCAATCGAAAGTCTTTTGTACACTCGGACATATGGATGAAAGAATACTCACCCACACTGTACCGTCTTCACCTGTTCAATAAATAAATCGTTTTGTGCATTCTGTAGGCCTATTTATTGATATTTCCTCTAATGTCTAGGTAGGACCGATACATGTCTTTTATTATCAGACAATGAGAGCAACCACAAGTTTAATCAACGGTTCAACAAGTGTCTTGCAGCTTTTGGTCTGTGTTTCATTAAGACTATACTTTCAGGGATCATTTCTATAGTTTTGGACTGGAGAAATGAGTTTTTAAGTGTTTGGTCTCGCTAACCACGATGACGAGTTGTGACATTTCCTCCTGAGCGTTAAGCGGACATTGAATAATGATTCACTTCATATGTTCTCTGTCATTGATGACTGTTCTATGCTCCCTAGTGGAGTAAAGAGGGAGGAAATATGATCTGAGTGGTTCATCCTAAAGCAAATCTTAAGAACTTTTAAAACAGAAACTGTTTTGAGCTTTTTTAATATGGTTTGATTTTCTATATCTCCTGCCATCATCATTTATGCTTGTCTAGTTTTGCATCTGCAAGATAAGATTTCAGCCTTTAATTCTAGCATTTATCCTTAAAAAAATGCAATCATGCACTGTTTATATTGGACTATTGTAATTGACTTTGCCTTCCTTCCCATGTATGACAACGTCAAAAGTGCTTTTAAATGTCCATACATTTACAAATTCCATTACAGCATGCAGTTCCATTTTTATGTTTATATTCATGGAAATCACATCTAGTGAGTGTTGTCTGTAATCAAACTGCATTCAAATGTATCTCCCCTGACATTGTTGAAAGGCACACTGAATATAAAAAATGTTTGGATGACATTCTTTTCCTCAATATGAATTTGCAATCGAAAGGCTTTTGTACACTCGGACATATGGATGAAAGAATACTCACCCACACTGTACCGTCTTCACCTGTTCAATAAATAAATCGTTTTGTGCATTCTGTAGGCCTATTTATTGTTGATATTTCCTCTAATGTTTAGGTAGGACCGATACATGTCTTTTATTATCAGACAATGAGAGCAACCACAAGTTCAATCAACGGTTCAACAAGTGTCTTTCAGCTTTTGGTCTGTGTTTCATTAAGACTATACTTTCAGGGATCATTTCTATAGTTTTCGACTGGAGAAATGAGTTTCTAAAGTGTTTGGTCTCGCTAACCACGATGACGAGTTGTGATATTTCCTCTTGAGCGTTAAGCGGACATTGAATAATGATTCAGTTCATATGTTCTCTGTCATTGATGACTGTTCTATGCTCCCTAGTGGAGTAAAGAGGGAGGAAATATGATCTGAGTGGTTCATCCTAAAGCAAGTGGAAAGAACTTTAAAATTAAATGACATATGTGTGGTTTTCTTTATCTCCTACCATCATTATTTATGCGAGACATATTTTGCATCTGCAAGAGAAGAATTTCTGACTTCTCTAATATCCTTAACAAAATGCAATCATGCACCATTTATATTGGACTTTTTAAATCTACTTTGCCTTCCTTCCTATGTATGACGTCAAAAGTGTTTTTAGATGTCCATACATTTACAAATTCCATTTTTATGTTTATATTCATGGAAATCACATCTACTCTGTGTTGTCTGTAATCAAACTGCAATCAAATGTATCTCCCCTGACATTGTTGAAAGGCACAATGAAAATAAGGGATGTTTGGATGACATTCTTTTCCTCAATATGAATTTGCAATTGAAAGTATGTTGTACAATCGGAAAGAATACATGCAACAGGTGCGTTGGTGGAGTAGCGTACTCATATGGAGGAAAGAACAAGAATACACACCTAAACTGTAACGTCTTCACCTGTTCAATAAAGACATCTTTTTGTGCATTCTGTATTTATTGTTGACATATCCTCTAATACCTAGCTAGGACAGATGTATTTTATTAACCAATGCTTCATGCATGTTATTTATTATCAGACAATGAGAGCAACCACAAGTTCAATCAACGGTTCAACAAGTGTCTTGCAGCTTTTGGTCTGTGTTTCATTAAGACTATACTTTCAGGGATCATTTCTATAGTTTTCGACTGGAGAAATTAGTTTCTAAAGTGTTTGGTCTCGCTAACCACGATGACGAGTTGTGATATTTCCTCCTGAGTGTTAAGCGGACATTGAATAATGATTCACTTCATATGTTCTCTGTCATTGATGACTGTTCTATGCTCCCTAGTGGAGTAGAGAGGGAGGAAATATGATCTGAGTGGTTCATCCTACTGTAAACCAAGTGGAAAGAACTTTAAAATTAAATGACATAAGTGTAGTTTTCTTTATCTCCTACGATCATTATTTATGCGAGACATATTTTGCATCTGCAAGAGAAGAATTTCTGCCTTCTCTACTATCCTTAACAAAATGCAATCATGCACCTTTTATATTGGACTTCAAATCTACTTTGCCTTCCTTCCTATGACGTCAAAGGTGTTTTTAGATGTCCATACATTTACAAATTCCATTTTTATGTTTATATTCATGGAAACACATCTACTCTGTGTTGTCTGTAATCAAACTGCAATCAAATGTATCTCCCCTGACATTGTTGAAAGGCACAATGAAAATAAGGAATGTTTGGATGACATTCTTTTCCTCAATATGAATTTGCAATTGAAAGTATCTATACCTACATTTTAAAACTGCAGCCAGCGGTTTTTGTCAGTTTGTGTGTGTGTGATCACTCAGACACGACCAAAAGCAGCACTATGCAGCACTCCAATTGGCTAGGACTGATCACGTGCCACACGGACAGTCCGTGGGTCTAAACAGAAAGTGCAACTTTACAACGCGCGCGAGAGAGAGAGAGAGAGAGAGAGAGAGAGGAGAGAGAGGAGAGAGAGAGAGAGAGAGAGAGAGAGAGAGGCTTACGGTCCCCGTGGCTCGAAAGGCAGCACAGCAGTCCTCAATTATTCATTACTAGAGGTTCGCGGCCCTTCGGGCCGCTCACATCTAGAGTCCACACCCGCTTCTTTACTAAAAAACTGTTTTTTTCAACAAAAAAAAATGTTTTGAAAAAAAAAAAAAGTTACAAAAAGAAGAAAATATTTTTTTTTTTTAAAAGGAAAAAAAAAAAAAAAACAAGTTTAAAAAAAAAGTAATAAAAAAATAATAATCAATAAATAAAAAATTTTGGGGGGGGGAACTATTGTGGCGGAACTATTTTTTTTTTTACTTTTCTTTAGTAAAGAAGCGGGCGTGGACTCTAGATGTGAGCGGGCCGTAGGCCCGCGAACCTCTAGTGTTGTACAATCGGAAAGAATACATGCAACAGGTGCGTTGGTGGAGTAGCGTACTCATATGGATGAAAGAACAAGAATACACACCTAAACTGTAACGTCTTCACCTGTTCAATAAAGACATCTTTTTGTGCATTCTGTATTTATTGTTGACATATCCTCTAATACCTAGCTAGGACAGATGTATTTTATTAACCAATGCTTCATGCATGTTATTTATTATCAGACAATGAGAGCAACCACAAGTTCAATCAACGGTTCAACAAGTGTCTTGCAGCTTTTGGTCTGTGTTTCATTAAGACTATACTTTCAGGGATCATTTCTATAGTTTTCGACTGGAGAAATGAGTTTCTAAAGTGTTTGGTCTCGCTAACCACGATGACGAGTTGTGATATTTCCTCCTGAGCGTTAAGCGGACATTGAATAATGATTCACTTCATATGTTCTCTGTCATTGATGACTGTTCTATGCTCCCTAGTGGAGTAAAGAGGGAGGAAATATGATCTGAGTGGTTCATCCTAAAGCAAATCTTAAGAACTTTTAAAACAGAAACTGTTTTGAGCTTTTTTTAATATGGTTTGATTTTCTATATCTCCTGCCATCATCATTTATGCTTGTCTAGTTTTGCATCTGCAAGATAAGATTTCAGCCTTTAATTCTAGCATTTATCCTTAAAAAATGCAATCATGCACTGTTTATATTGGACTATTGTAATTGACTTTGCCTTCCTTCCCATGTATGACAACGTCAAAAGTGCTTTTAAATGTCCATACATTTACAAATTCCATTACAGCATGCAGTTCCATTTTTATGTTTATATTGATGGAAATCACATCTACTCTGTGTTGTCTGTAATCAAACTGCATTCAAATGTATCTCCCCTGACATTGTTGAAAGGCACACTGAATATAAAAAATGTTTGGATGACATTCTTTTCCTCAATATGAATTTGCAATCGAAAGTCTTTTGTACACTCGGACATATGGAAGAAAGAATACACACCCACACTGTACCGTCTTCACCTGTTCAATAAATAAATCGTTTTGTGCATTCTGTAGGCCTATTTATTGTTGATATTTCCTCTAATGTCTAGGTAGGACCGATACATGTCTTTTATTATCAGACAATGAGAGCAACCACAAGTTTAATCAACGGTTCAACAAGTGTCTTGCAGCTTTTGGTCTGTGTTTCAGTAAGACTATACTTTCAGGGATCATTTCTATAGTTTTCGACTGGAGAAATGAGTTTCTAAAGTGTTTGGTCTCGCTAACCACGATGACGAGTTGTGATATTTCCTCCTGAGCGTTAAGCGGACATTGAATAATGATTCACTTCATATGTTCTCTGTCATTGATGACTGTTCTATGCTCCCTAGTGGAGTAAAGAGGGAGGAAATATGATCTGAGTGGTTCATCCTAAAGCAAATCTTAAGAACTTTTAAAACAGAAACTGGTTTGAGCTTTTTTTAATATGGTTTGATTTTCTATATCTCCTGCCATCATCATTTATGCTTGTCTAGTTTTGCATCTGCAAGATAAGATTTCACCCTTTAATTCTAGCATTTATCCTTAAAAAATGCAATCATGCACTGTTTATATTGTACTATTGTAATTGACTTTGCCTTCCTTCCCATGTATGACAACGTCAAAAGTGCTTTTAAATGTCCATACATTTACAAATTCCATTACAGCATGCAGTTCCATTTTTTTGTTTATATTCATGGAAATCACATCTACTCTGTGTTGTCTGTAATCAAACTGCATTCAAATGTATCTCCCCTGACATTGTTGAAAGGCACACTGAATATAAAAAATGTTTGGATGACATTCTTTTCCTCAATATGAATTTGCAATCGAAAGTCTTTGTACACTCGGACATATGGAAGAAAGAATACACACCCACACTGTACCGTCTTCACCTGTTCAATAAATAAATCGTTTTGTGCATTCTGTAGGCCTATTTATTGTTGATATTTCCTCTAATGTCTAGGTAGGACCGATACATGTCTTTTATTATCAGACAATGAGAGCAACCACAAGTTCAATCAACGGTTCAACAAGTGTCTTGCAGCTTTTGGTCTGTGTTTCATTAAGACTATACTTTCAGGGATCATTTCTATAGTTTTCGACTGGAGAAATGAGTTTCTAAAGTGTTTGGTCTCGCTAACCACGATGACGAGTTGTGATATTTCCTCCTGAGCGTTAAGCGGACATTGAATAATGATTCACTTCATATGTTCTCTGTCATTGATGACTGTTCTATGCTCCCTAGTGGAGTAGAGAGGGAGGAAATATGATCTGAGTGGTTCATCCTACTGTAAACCAAGTGGAAAGAACTTTCAAATTAAATGACATATGTGTAGTTTTCTTTATCTCCTACGATCATTATTTATGCGAGACATATTTTGCATCTGCAAGAGAAGAATTTCTGCCTTCTCTACTATCCTTAACAAAATGCAATCATGCACCTTTTATATTGGACTTCAAATCTACTTTGCCTTCCTTCCTATGTATGACGTCAAAGGTGTTTTTAGATGTCCATACATTTACAAATTCCATTTTTATGTTTATATTCATGGAAAACACATCTACTCTGTGTTGTCTGTAATCAAACTGCAATCAAATGTATCTCCCCTGACATTGTTGAAAGGCACAATGAAAATAAGGAATGTTTGGATGACATTCTTTTCCTCAATATGAATTTGCAATTGAAAGTATCTAATACATACAATTCAGCAAACACAAAGTGGTGGCAATTCTCAAACAGAATGTTTAGCTCCATTCTCTCACAACACCTCTCACAAACATAGCCACCACGTCAAACAAGCGTGAACATTTTGCACTGTCCACATTTTAAACATGCCACTCTTTGAACCGCATTTATTTAAATTTAACAAAGTTTCGTCTTTCACCTCACGCAGAGCAGCCAGTCCTGAAGGAGTATCTTGACAGTGCTCATAAACTGGTCACCAGAGTATCAAGTTACAGAGGAGGGGGGAGGGGGGAGGGGGGAGGGGGGAGGGGAGCTGAGCGGAGGAGAGAGAGAGAGAGAGAGAGAGAGAGAGAGAGAAAGAAAGACGGGGAAGGGCCCGGGGAGCTGAGCGTCCGTATACACCACGTCATCGCAGAACCAATACCTTTCACAAAACTTTTTTTTTTTTCAAAAAACTTTTTTTATTTTTTATTTTTTTTCAAAAAACTTTTTTTTTTTCAAAAACTGAACTCGGGCCGCAAACTTCTAGTGTTGTACAATCGGAAAGAATACATGCAACAGGTGCGTTGGTGGAGTAACGTACTCATATGGATGAAAGAACAAGAATACACACCTAAACTGTAACGTCTTCACCTGTTCAATAAAGACATCTTTTTGTGCATTCTGTATTTATTGTTGACATATCCTCTAATACCTAGCTAGGACAGATGTATTTTATTAACCAATGCTTCATGCATGTTATTTATTATCAGACAATGAGAGCAACCACAAGTTCAATCAACGGTTCAACAAGTGTCTTGCAGCTTTTGGTCTGTGTTTCATTAAGACTATACTTTCAGGGATCATTTCTATAGTTTTCGACTGGAGAAATGAGTTTCTAAAGTGTTTGGTCTCGCTAACCACGATGACGAGTTGTGATATTTCCTCCTGAGCGTTAAGCGGACATTGAATAATGATTCACTTCATATGTTCTCTGTCATTGATGACTGTTCTATGCTCCCTAGTGGAGTAAAGAGGGAGGAAATATGATCTGAGTGGTTCATCCTAAAGCAAATCTTAAGAACTTTTAAAACAGAAACTGTTTTGAGCTTTTTTAATATGGTTTGATTTTCTATATCTCCTGCCATCATCATTTATGCTTGTCTAGTTTTGCATCTGCAAGATAAGATTTCAGCCTTTAATTCTAGCATTTATCCTTAAAAAATGCAATCATGCACTGTTTATATTGGACTATTGTAATTGACTTTGCCTTCCTTCCCATGTATGATGTCAAAAGTGCTTTTAAATGTCCATACATTTACAAATTCCATTACAGCATGCAGTTCCATTTTTTTGTTTATATTCATGGAAATCACATCTACTCTGTGTTGTCTGTAATCAAACTGCATTCAAATGTATCTCCCCTGACATTGTTGAAAGGCACACTGAATATAAAAAATGTTTGGATGACATTCTTTTCCTCAATATGAATTTGCAATCGAAAGTCTTTTGTACACTCGGACATATGGAAGAAAGAATACACACCCACACTGTACCGTCTTCACCTGTTCAATAAATAAATCGTTTTGTGCATTCTGTAGGCCTATTTATTGTTGATATTTCCTCTAATGTCTAGGTAGGACCGATACATGTCTTTTATTATCAGACAATGAGAGCAACCACAAGTTCAATCAACGGTTCAACAAGTGTCTTGCAGCTTTTGGTCTGTGATTCATTAAGACTATACTTTCAGGGATCATTTCTATAGTTTTCGACTGGAGAAATGAGTTTCTAAAGTGTTTGGTCTCGCTAACCACGATGACGAGTTGTGATATTTCCTCCTGAGCGTTAAGCGGACATTGAATAATGATTCAGTTCATATGTTCTCTGTCATTGATGACTGTTCTATGCTCCCTAGTGGAGTAGAGAGGGAGGAAATATGATCTGAGTGGTTCATCCTACTGTAAACCAAGTGGAAAGAACTTTCAAATTAAATGACATATGTGTAGTTTTCTTTATCTCCTACGATCATTATTTATGCGAGACATATTTTGCATCTGCAAGAGAAGAATTTCTGCCTTCTCTACTATCCTTAACAAAATGCAATCATGCACCTTTTATATTGGACTTCAAATCTACTTTGCCTTCCTTCCTATGTATGACGTCAAAGGTGTTTTTAGATGTCCATACATTTACAAATTCCATTTTTATGTTTATATTCATGGAAAACACATCTACTCTGTGTTGTCTGTAATCAAACTGCAATCAAATGTATCTCCCCTGACATTGTTGAAAGGCACAATGAAAATAAGGAATGTTTGGATGACATTCTTTTCCTCAATATGAATTTGCAATTGAAAGTATCTAATACATACAATTCAGCAAACACAAAGTGGTGGCAATTCTCAAACAGAATGTTTAGCTCCATTCTCTCACAACACCTCTCACAAACATAGCCACCACGTCAAACAAGCGTGAACATTTTGCACTGTCCACATTTTAAACATGCCACTCTTTGAACCGCATTTATTTAAATTTAACAAAGTTTCGTCTTTCACCTCACGCAGAGCAGCCAGTCCTGAAGGAGTATCTTGACAGTGCTCATAAACTGGTCACCAGAGTATCAAGTTACAGAGGAGGGGGGAGGGGGGAGGGGAGCTGAGCGGAGGAGAGAGAGAGAGAGAGAGAGAGAGAGAGAGAGAAAGAAAGACGGGGAAGGGCCCGGGGAGCTGAGCGTCCGTATACACCACGTCATCGCAGAACCAATACCTTTCACAAAACTTTTTTTTTTTTCAAAAAACTTTTTTTATTTTTTATTTTTTTTCAAAAAACTTTTTTTTTTTCAAAAACTGAACTCGGGCCGCAAACTTCTAGTGTTGTACAATCGGAAAGAATACATGCAACAGGTGCGTTGGTGGAGTAACGTACTCATATGGATGAAAGAACAAGAATACACACCTAAACTGTAACGTCTTCACCTGTTCAATAAAGACATCTTTTTGTGCATTCTGTATTTATTGTTGACATATCCTCTAATACCTAGCTAGGACAGATGTATTTTATTAACCAATGCTTCATGCATGTTATTTATTATCAGACAATGAGAGCAACCACAAGTTCAATCAACGGTTCAACAAGTGTCTTGCAGCTTTTGGTCTGTGTTTCATTAAGACTATACTTTCAGGGATCATTTCTATAGTTTTCGACTGGAGAAATGAGTTTCTAAAGTGTTTGGTCTCGCTAACCACGATGACGAGTTGTGATATTTCCTCCTGAGCGTTAAGCGGACATTGAATAATGATTCACTTCATATGTTCTCTGTCATTGATGACTGTTCTATGCTCCCTAGTGGAGTAAAGAGGGAGGAAATATGATCTGAGTGGTTCATCCTAAAGCAAATCTTAAGAACTTTTAAAACAGAAACTGTTTTGAGCTTTTTTAATATGGTTTGATTTTCTATATCTCCTGCCATCATCATTTATGCTTGTCTAGTTTTGCATCTGCAAGATAAGATTTCAGCCTTTAATTCTAGCATTTATCCTTAAAAAATGCAATCATGCACTGTTTATATTGGACTATTGTAATTGACTTTGCCTTCCTTCCCATGTATGATGTCAAAAGTGCTTTTAAATGTCCATACATTTACAAATTCCATTACAGCATGCAGTTCCATTTTTTTGTTTATATTCATGGAAATCACATCTACTCTGTGTTGTCTGTAATCAAACTGCATTCAAATGTATCTCCCCTGACATTGTTGAAAGGCACACTGAATATAAAAAATGTTTGGATGACATTCTTTTCCTCAATATGAATTTGCAATCGAAAGTCTTTTGTACACTCGGACATATGGAAGAAAGAATACACACCCACACTGTACCGTCTTCACCTGTTCAATAAATAAATCGTTTTGTGCATTCTGTAGGCCTATTTATTGTTGATATTTCCTCTAATGTCTAGGTAGGACCGATACATGTCTTTTATTATCAGACAATGAGAGCAACCACAAGTTCAATCAACGGTTCAACAAGTGTCTTGCAGCTTTTGGTCTGTGATTCATTAAGACTATACTTTCAGGGATAATTTCTATAGTTTTCGACTGGAGAAATGAGTTTCTAAAGTGTTTGGTCTCGCTAACCACGATGACGAGTTGTGATATTTCCTCCTGAGCGTTAAGCGGACATTGAATAATGATTCAGTTCATATGTTCTCTGTCATTGATGACTGTTCTATGCTCCCTAGTGGAGTAGAGAGGGAGGAAATATGATCTGAGTGGTTCATCCTACTGTAAACCAAGTGGAAAGAACTTTAAAATTAAATGACATATGTGTAGTTTTCTTTATCTCCTACGATCATTATTTATGCGAGACATATTTTGCATCTGCAAGAGAAGAATTTCTGCCTTCTCTACTATCCTTAACAAAATGCAATCATGCACCTTTTATATTGGACTTCAAATCTACTTTGCCTTCCTTCCTATGACGTCAAAGGTGTTTTTAGATGTCCATACATTTACAAATTCCATTTTTATGTTTATATTCATGGAAAACACATCTACTCTGTGTTGTCTGTAATCAAACTGCAATCAAATGTATCTCCCCTGACATTGTTGAAAGGCACAATGAAAATAAGGAATGTTTGGATGACATTCTTTTCCTCAATATGAATTTGCAATTGAAAGTATGTTGTACAATCGGAAAGAATACATGCAACAGGTGCGTTGGTGGAGTAGCGTACTCATATGGATGAAAGAACAAGAATACACACCTAAACTGTAACGTCTTCACCTGTTCAATAAAGACATCTTTTTGTGCATTCTGTATTTATTGTTGACATATCCTCTAATACCTAGCTAGGACAGATGTATTTTATTAACCAATGCTTCATGCATGTTATTTATTATCAGACAATGAGAGCAACCACAAGTTCAATCAACGGTTCAACAAGTGTCTTGCAGCTTTTGGTCTGTGTTTCATTAAGACTATACTTTCAGGGATCATTTCTATAGTTTTTGACTGGAGAAATGAGTTTCTAAAGTGTTTGGTCTCGCTAACCACGATGACGAGTTGTGATATTTCCTCCTGAGCGTTAAGCGGACATTGAATAATGATTCACTTCATATGTTCTCTGTCATTGATGACTGTTCTATGCTCCCTAGTGGAGTAGAGAGGGAGGAAATATGATCTGAGTGGTTCATCCTACTGTAAACCAAGTGGAAAGAACTTTAAAATTAAATGACATATGTGTAGTTTTCTTTATCTCCTACGATCATTATTTATGCGAGACATATTTTGCATCTGCAAGAGAAGAATTTCTGCCTTCTCTACTATCCTTAACAAAATGCAATCATGCACCTTTTATATTGGACTTCAAATCTACTTTGCCTTCCTTCCTATGACGTCAAAGGTGTTTTTAGATGTCCATACATTTACAAATTCCATTTTTATGTTTATATTCATGGAAAACACATCTACTCTGTGTTGTCTGTAATCAAACTGCAATCAAATGTATCTCCCCTGACATTGTTGAAAGGCACAATGAAAATAAGGAATGTTTGGATGACATTCTTTTCCTCAATATGAATTTGCAATTGAAAGTATGTTGTACAATCGGAAAGAATACATGCAACAGGTGCGTTGGTGGAGTAGCGTACTCATATGGATGAAAGAACAAGAATACACACCTAAACTGTAACGTCTTCACCTGTTCAATAAAGACATCTTTTTGTGCATTCTGTATTTATTGTTGACATATCCTCTAATACCTAGCTAGGACAGATGTATTTTATTAACCAATGCTTCATGCATGTTATTTATTATCAGACAATGAGAGCAACCACAAGTTCAATCAACGGTTCAACAAGTGTCTTGCAGCTTTTGGTCTGTGTTTCATTAAGACTATACTTTCAGGGATCATTTCTATAGTTTTTGACTGGAGAAATGAGTTTCTAAAGTGTTTGGTCTCGCTAACCACGATGACGAGTTGTGATATTTCCTCCTGAGCGTTAAGCGGACATTGAATAATGATTCACTTCATATGTTCTCTGTCATTGATGACTGTTCTATGCTCCCTAGTGGAGTAAAGAGGGAGGAAATATGATCTGAGTGGTTCATCCTAAAGCAAATCTTAAGAACTTTTAAAACAGAAACTGTTTTGAGCTTTTTTAATATGGTTTGATTTTCTATATCTCCTGCCATCATCATTTATGCTTGTCTAGTTTTGCATCTGCAAGATAAGATTTCAGCCTTTAATTCTAGCATTTATCCTTAAAAAATGCAATCATGCACTGTTTATATTGGACTATTGTAATTGACTTTGCCTTCCTTCCCATGTATGATGTCAAAAGTGCTTTTAAATGTCCATACATTTACAAATTCCATTACAGCATGCAGTTCCATTTTTATGTTTATATTCATGGAAATCACATCTACTCTGTGTTGTCTGTAATCAAACTGCAATCAAATGTATCTCCCCTGACATTGTTGAAAGGCACAATGAAAATAAGGAATGTTTGGATGACATTCTTTTCCTCAATATGAATTTGCAATTGAAAGTATCTAATACATACAATTCAGCAAACACAAAGTGGTGGCAATTCTCAAACAGAATGTTTAGCTCCATTCTCTCACAACACCTCTCACAAACATAGCCACCACGTCAAACAAGCGTGAAAATTTTGCACTGTCCACATTTTAAACATGCCACTCTTTGAACCGCATTTATTTAAATTTAACAAAGTTTCGTCTTTCGCCTCACGCAGAGCAGCCAGTCCTGAAGGAGTATCTTGACAGTGCTCATAAACTAGTCACCAGAGTATCAAGTTACAGAGGAGGGGGGAGGGGAGCTGAGCGGAGGAGAGAGAGAGAGAGAGAGAGAAAGAAAGACGGGGAAGGGCCCGGGGAGCTGAGCGTCCGTATACACCACGTCATCGCAGAACCAATACCTTTCACAAAACTTTTTTTTTTTTTCAAAAAACTTTTTTTATTTATTTTTTTTTTCAAAAAACTTTTTTTTTTCAAAAACTGAACTCGGGCCGCAAACTTCTGTATAATCGGAAAGAATACATGCAACAGGTGCGTTGGTGGAGTAGCGTACTCATATGGATGAAAGAACAAGAATACACACCTAAACTGTAACGTCTTCACCTGTTCAATAAAGACATCTTTTTGTGCATTCTGTATTTATTGTTGACATATCCTCTAATACCTAGCTAGGACAGATGTATTTTATTAACCAATGCTTCATGCATGTTATTTATTATCAGACAATGAGAGCAACCACAAGTTCAATCAACGGTTCAACAAGTGTCTTGCAGCTTTTGGTCTGTGTTTCATTAAGACTATACTTTCAGGGATCATTTCTATAGTTTTTGACTGGAGAAATGAGTTTCTAAAGTGTTTGGTCTCGCTAACCACGATGACGAGTTGTGATATTTCCTCCTGAGCGTTAAGCGGACATTGAATAATGATTCACTTCATATGTTCTCTGTCATTGATGACTGTTCTATGCTCCCTAGTGGAGTAAAGAGGGAGGAAATATGATCTGAGTGGTTCATCCTAAAGCAAATCTTAAGAACTTTTAAAACAGAAACTGTTTTGAGCTTTTTTAATATGGTTTGATTTTCTATATCTCCTGCCATCATCATTTATGCTTGTCTAGTTTTGCATCTGCAAGATAAGATTTCAGCCTTTAATTCTAGCATTTATCCTTAAAAAATGCAATCATGCACTGTTTATATTGGACTATTGTAATTGACTTTGCCTTCCTTCCCATGTATGATGTCAAAAGTGCTTTTAAATGTCCATACATTTACAAATTCCATTACAGCATGCAGTTCCATTTTTTTGTTTATATTCATGGAAATCACATCTACTCTGTGTTGTCTGTAATCAAACTGCATTCAAATGTATCTCCCCTGACATTGTTGAAAGACACACTGAATATAAAAAATGTTTGGATGACATTCTTTTCCTCAATATGGATTTGCAATCGAAAGTCTTTTGTACACTCGGACATATGGAAGAAAGAATACACACCCACACTGTACCGTCTTCACCTGTTCAATAAATAAATCGTTTTGTGCATTCTGTAGGCCTATTTATTGTTGATATTTCCTCTAATGTCTAGGTAGGACCGATACATGTCTTTTATTATCAGACAATGAGAGCAACCACAAGTTCAATCAACGGTTCAACAAGTGTCTTGCAGCTTTTGGTCTGTGTTTCATTAAGACTATACTTTCAGGGATCATTTCTATAATTTTCGACTGGAGAAATGAGTTTCTAAAGTGTTTGGTCTCGCTAACCACGATGACGAGTTGTGATATTTCCTCCTGAGCGTTAAGCGGACATTGAATAATGATTCAGTTCATATGTTCTCTGTCATTGATGACTGTTCTATGCTCCCTAGTGGAGTAGAGAGGGAGGAAATATGATCTGAGTGGTTCATCCTACTGTAAACCAAGTGGAAAGAACTTTAAAATTAAATGACATATGTGTAGTTTTCTTTATCTCCTACGATCATTATTTATGCGAGACATATTTTGCATCTGCAAGAGAAGAATTTCTGCCTTCTCTACTAACAAAATGCAATCATGCACCTTTTATATTGGACTTCAAATCTACTTTGCCTTCCTTCCTATGACGTCAAAGGTGTTTTTAGATGTCCATACATTTACAAATTCCATTTTTATGTTTATATTCATGGAAAACACATCTACTCTGTGTTGTCTGTAATCAAACTGCAATCAAATGTATCTCCCCTGACATTGTTGAAAGGCACAATGAAAATAAGGAATGTTTGGATGACATTCTTTTCCTCAATATGAATTTGCAATTGAAAGTATGTTGTACAATCGGAAAGAATACATGCAACAGGTGCGTTGGTGGAGTAGCGTACTCATATGGATGAAAGAACAAGAATACACACCTAAACTGTAACGTCTTCACCTGTTCAATAAAGACATCTTTTTGTGCATTCTGTATTTATTGTTGACATATCCTCTAATACCTAGCTAGGACAGATGTATTTTATTAACCAATGCTTCATGCATGTTATTTATTATCAGACAATGAGAGCAACCACAAGTTCAATCAACGGTTCAACAAGTGTCTTGCAGCTTTTGGTCTGTGTTTCATTAAGACTATACTTTCAGGGATCATTTCTATAGTTTTTGACTGGAGAAATGAGTTTCTAAAGTGTTTGGTCT
Organism: Nannobrachium achirus; assembly: GCF_963921795.1. Lineage (NCBI taxonomy): Eukaryota > Metazoa > Chordata > Actinopteri > Myctophiformes > Myctophidae > Nannobrachium > Nannobrachium achirus. Next base: position 4,850,789 of record NC_137822.1, on the reverse strand, counting down.
CGCTAACCACGATGACGAGTTGTGATATTTCCTCCTGAGCGTTAAGCGGACATTGAATAATGATTCACTTCATATGTTCTCTGTCATTGATGACTGTTCTATGCTCCCTAGTGGAGTAAAGAGGGAGGAAATATGATCTGAGTGGTTCATCCTAAAGCAAATCTTAAGAACTTTTAAAACAGAAACTGTTTTGAGCTTTTTTAATATGGTTTGATTGTCTATATCTCCTGCCATCATCATTTATTTTTGTCTAGTTTTGCATCTGCAAGATAAGATTTCAGCCTTTAATTCTAGCATTTATCCTTAAAAAATGCAATCATGCAATGTTTATATTGGACTATTGTAATTGACTTTGCCTTCCTTCCCATGTATGACAACGTCAAAAGTGCTTTTAAATGTCCATACATTTACAAATTCCATTAAAGCATGCAGTTCCATTTTTATGTTTATATTCATGGAAATCACATCTACTCTGTGTTGTCTGTAATCAAACTGCATTCAAATGTATCTCCCCTGACATTGTTGAAAGGCACACTGAATATAAAAAATGTTTGGATGACATTCTTTTCCTCAATATGAATTTGCAATCGAAAGTCTTTTGTACACTCGGACATATGGATGAAAGAATACACACCCACACTGTACCGTCTTCACCTGTTCAATAAATAAATCATTTTGTGCATTCTGTAGGCCTATTTATTGTTGATATTTCCTCTAATGTTTAGGTAGGACCGATACATGTCTTTTATTATCAGACAATGAGAGCAACCACAAGTTCAATCAACGGTTCAACAAGTGTCTTGCAGCTTTTGGTCTGTGTTTCATTAAGACTATACTTTCAGGGATCATTTCTATAGTTTTGGACTGGAGAAATGAGTTTCTAAAGTGTTTGGTCTCGCTAACCACGATGACGAGTTGTGATATTTCCTCCTGAGCGTTAAGCGGACATTGAATAATGATTCAGTTCATATGTTCTCTGTCATTGATGACTGTCCTATGCTCCCTAGTGGAGTAGAGAGGGAGGAAATATGATCTGAGTGGTTCATCCTACTGTAAACCAAGTGGAAAGAACTTTAAAATTAAATGACATATGTGTGGTTTTCTTTATCTCCTACCATCATTATTTATGCGAGACATATTTTGCATCTGCAAGAGAAGAATTTCTGCCTTCTCTACTATCCTTAACAAAATGCAATCATGCACCTTTTATATTGGACTTCGAATCTACTTTGCCTTCCTTCCTATGTATGACGTCAAAGGTGTTTTTAGATGTCCATACATTTACAAATTCCATTTTTATGTTTATATTCATGGAAAACACATCTACTCTGTGTTGTCTGTAATCAAACTGCAATCAAATGTATCTCCCCTGACATTGTTGAAAGGCACAATGAAAATAAGGAATGTTTGGATGACATTCTTTTCCTCAATATGAATTTGCAATTGAAAGTATGTTGTACAATCGGAAAGAATACATGCAACAGGTGCGTTGGTGGAGTAGCGTACTCATATGGATGAAAGAACAAGAATACACACCTAAACTGTAACGTCTTCACCTGTTCAATAAAGACATCTTTTTGTGCATTCTGTATTTATTGTTGACATATCCTCTAATACCTAGCTAGGACAGATGTATTTTATTAACCAATGCTTCATGCATGTTATTTATTATCAGACAATGAGAGCAACCACAAGTTCAATCAACGGTTCAACAAGTGTCTTGCAGCTTTTGGTCTGTGTTTCATTAAGACTATACTTTCAGGGATCATTTCTATAGTTTTTGACTGGAGAAATGAGTTTCTAAAGTGTTTGGTCTCGCTAACCACGATGACGAGTTGTGATATTTCCTCCTGAGCGTTAAGCGGACATTGAATAATGATTCACTTCATATGTTCTCTGTCATTGATGACTGTTCTATGCTCCCTAGTGGAGTAAAGAGGGAGGAAATATGATCTGAGTGGTTCATCCTAAAGCAAATCTTAAGAACTTTTAAAACAGAAACTGTTTTGAGCTTTTTTAATATGGTTTGATTTTCTATATCTCCTGCCATCATCATTTATGCTTGTCTAGTTTTGCATCTGCAAGATAAGATTTCAGCCTTTAATTCTAGCATTTATCCTTAAAAAATGCAATCATGCACTGTTTATATTGGACTATTGTAATTGACTTTGCCTTCCTTCCCATGTATGATGTCAAAAGTGCTTTTAAATGTCCATACATTTACAAATTCCATTACAGCATGCAGTTCCATTTTTTTGTTTATATTCATGGAAATCACATCTACTCTGTGTTGTCTGTAATCAAACTGCATTCAAATGTATCTCCCCTGACATTGTTGAAAGGCACACTGAATATAAAAAATGTTTGGATGACATTCTTTTCCTCAATATGAATTTGCAATCGAAAGTCTTTTGTACACTCGGACATATGGAAGAAAGAATACACACCCACACTGTACCGTCTTCACCTGTTCAATAAATAAATCGTTTTGTGCATTCTGTAGGCCTATTTATTGTTGATATTTCCTCTAATGTCTAGGTAGGACCGATACATGTCTTTTATTATCAGACAATGAGAGCAACCACAAGTTCAATCAACGGTTCAACAAGTGTCTTGCAGCTTTTGGTCTGTGTTTCATTAAGACTATACTTTCAGGGATCATTTCTATAGTTTTCGACTGGAGAAATGAGTTTCTAAAGTGTTTGGTCTCGCTAACCACGATGACGAGTTGTGATATTTCCTCCTGAGCGTTAAGTGGACATTGAATAATGATTCAGTTCATATGTTCTCTGTCATTGATGACTGTTCTATGCTCCCTAGTGGAGTAGAGAGGGAGGAAATATGATCTGAGTGGTTCATCCTACTGTAAACCAAGTGGAAAGAACTTTAAAATTAAATGACATATGTGTAGTTTTCTTTATCTCCTACGATCATTATTTATGCGAGACATATTTTGCATCTGCAAGAGAAGAATTTCTGCCTTCTCTACTATCTTTAACAAAATGTAATCATGCACCTTTTATATTGGACTTCAAATCTACTTTGCCTTCCTTCCTATGCCGTCAAAGGTGTTTTTAGATGTCCATACATTTACAAATTCCATTTTTATGTTTATATTCATGGAAACACATCTACTCTGTGTTGTCTGTAATCAAACTGCAATCAAATGTATCTCCCCTGACATTGTTGAAAGGCACAATGAAAATAAGGAATGTTTGGATGACATTCTTTTCCTCAATATGAATTTGCAATTGAAAGTATGTTGTACAATCGGAAAGAATACATGCAACAGGTGCGTTGGTGGAGTAGCGTACTCATATGGATGAAAGAACAAGAATACACACCTAAACTGTAACGTCTTCACCTGTTCAATAAAGACATCTTTTTGTGCATTCTGTATTTATTGTTGACATATCCTCTAATACCTAGCTAGGACAGATGTATTTTATTAACCAATGCTTCATGCATGTTATTTATTATCAGACAATGAGAGCAACCACAAGTTCAATCAACGGTTCAACAAGTGTCTTGCAGCTTTTGGTCTGTGTTTCATTAAGACTATACTTTCAGGGATCATTTCTATAGTTTTTGACTGGAGAAATGAGTTTCTAAAGTGTTTGGTCTCGCTAACCACGATGACGAGTTGTGATATTTCCTCCTGAGCGTTAAGCGGACATTGAATAATGATTCACTTCATATGTTCTCTGTCATTGATGACTGTTCTATGCTCCCTAGTGGAGTAAAGAGGGAGGAAATATGATCTGAGTGGTTCATCCTAAAGCAAATCTTAAGAACTTTTAAAACAGAAACTGTTTTGAGCTTTTTTAATATGGTTTGATTTTCTATATCTCCTGCCATCATCATTTATGCTTGTCTAGTTTTGCATCTGCAAGATAAGATTTCAGCCTTTAATTCTAGCATTTATCCTTAAAAAATGCAATCATGCACTGTTTATATTGGACTATTGTAATTGACTTTGCCTTCCTTCCCATGTATGATGTCAAAAGTGCTTTTAAATGTCCATACATTTACAAATTCCATTACAGCATGCAGTTCCATTTTTTTGTTTATATTCATGGAAATCACATCTACTCTGTGTTGTCTGTAATCAAACTGCATTCAAATGTATCTCCCCTGACATTGTTGAAAGGCACACTGAATATAAAAAATGTTTGGATGACATTCTTTTCCTCAATATGAATTTGCAATCGAAAGTCTTTTGTACACTCGGACATATGGAAGAAAGAATACACACCCACACTGTACCGTCTTCACCTGTTCAATAAATAAATCGTTTTGTGCATTCTGTAGGCCTATTTATTGTTGATATTTCCTCTAATGTCTAGGTAGGACCGATACATGTCTTTTATTATCAGACAATGAGAGCAACCACAAGTTCAATCAACGGTTCAACAAGTGTCTTGCAGCTTTTGGTCTGTGTTTCATTAAGACTATACTTTCAGGGATCATTTCTATAGTTTTCGACTGGAGAAATGAGTTTCTAAAGTGTTTGGTCTCGCTAACCACGATGACGACTTGTGATATTTCCTCCTGAGCGTTAAGTGGACATTGAATAATGATTCAGTTCATATGTTCTCTGTCATTGATGACTGTTCTATGCTCCCTAGTGGAGTAGAGAGGGAGGAAATATGATCTGAGTGGTTCATCCTACTGTAAACCAAGTGGAAAGAACTTTAAAATTAAATGACATATGTGTAGTTTTCTTTATCTCCTACGATCATTATTTATGCGAGACATATTTTGCATCTGCAAGAGAAGAATTTCTGCCTTCTCTACTATCTTTAACAAAATGTAATCATGCACCTTTTATATTGGACTTCAAATCTACTTTGCCTTCCTTCCTATGCCGTCAAAGGTGTTTTTAGATGTCCATACATTTACAAATTCCATTTTTATGTTTATATTCATGGAAACACATCTACTCTGTGTTGTCTGTAATCAAACTGCAATCAAATGTATCTCCCCTGACATTGTTGAAAGGCACAATGAAAATAAGGAATGTTTGGATGACATTCTTTTCCTCAATATGAATTTGCAATTGAAAGTATGTTGTACAATCGGAAAGAATACATGCAACAGGTGCGTTGGTGGAGTAGCGTACTCATATGGATGAAAGAACAAGAATACACACCTAAACTGTAACGTCTTCACCTGTTCAATAAAGACATCTTTTTGTGCATTCTGTATTTATTGTTGACATATCCTCTAATACCTAGCTAGGACAGATGTATTTTATTAACCAATGCTTCATGCATGTTATTTATTATCAGACAATGAGAGCAACCACAAGTTCAATCAACGGTTCAACAAGTGTCTTGCAGCTTTTGGTCTGTGTTTCATTAAGACTATACTTTCAGGGATCATTTCTATAGTTTTTGACTGGAGAAATGAGTTTCTAAAGTGTTTGGTCTCGCTAACCACGATGACGAGTTGTGATATTTCCTCCTGAGCGTTAAGCGGACATTGAATAATGATTCACTTCATATGTTCTCTGTCATTGATGACTGTTCTATGCTCCCTAGTGGAGTAAAGAGGGAGGAAATATGATCTGAGTGGTTCATCCTAAAGCAAATCTTAAGAACTTTTAAAACAGAAACTGTTTTGAGCTTTTTTAATATGGTTTGATTTTCTATATCTCCTGCCATCATCATTTATGCTTGTCTAGTTTTGCATCTGCAAGATAAGATTTCAGCCTTTAATTCTAGCATTTATCCTTAAAAAATGCAATCATGCACTGTTTATATTGGACTATTGTAATTGACTTTGCCTTCCTTCCCATGTATGATGTCAAAAGTGCTTTTAAATGTCCATACATTTACAAATTCCATTACAGCATGCAGTTCCATTTTTTTGTTTATATTCATGGAAATCACATCTACTCTGTGTTGTCTGTAATCAAACTGCATTCAAATGTATCTCCCCTGACATTGTTGAAAGGCACACTGAATATAAAAAATGTTTGGATGACATTCTTTTCCTCAATATGAATTTGCAATCGAAAGTCTTTTGTACACTCGGACATATGGAAGAAAGAATACACACCCACACTGTACCGTCTTCACCTGTTCAATAAATAAATCGTTTTGTGCATTCTGTAGGCCTATTTATTGTTGATATTTCCTCTAATGTCTAGGTAGGACCGATACATGTCTTTTATTATCAGACAATGAGAGCAACCACAAGTTCAATCAACGGTTCAACAAGTGTCTTGCAGCTTTTGGTCTGTGTTTCATTAAGACTATACTTTCAGGGATCATTTCTATAGTTTTCGACTGGAGAAATGAGTTTCTAAAGTGTTTGGTCTCGCTAACCACAATGACGAGTTGTGATATTTCCTCCTGAGCGTTAAGCGGACATTGAATAATGATTCAGTTCATATGTTCTCTGTCATTGATGACTGTTCTATGCTCCCTAGTGGAGTAGAGAGGGAGGAAATATGATCTGAGTGGTTCATCCTACTGTAAACCAAGTGGAAAGAACTTTAAAATTAAATGACATATGTGTAGTTTTCTTTATCTCCTACGATCATTATTTATGCGAGACATATTTTGCATCTGCAAGAGAAGAATTTCTGCCTTCTCTACTATCTTTAACAAAATGCAATCATGCACCTTTTATATTGGACTTCAAATCTACTTTGCCTTCCTTCCTATGACGTCAAAGGTGTTTTTAGATGTCCATACATTTACAAATTCCATTTTTATGTTTATATTCATGGAAACACATCTACTCTGTGTTGTCTGTAATCAAACTGCAATCAAATGTATCTCCCCTGACATTGTTGAAAGGCACAATGAAAATAAGGAATGTTTGGATGACATTCTTTTCCTCAATATGAATTTGCAATTGAAAGTATGTTGTACAATCGGAAAGAATACATGCAACAGGTGCGTTGGTGGAGTAGCGTACTCATATGGATGAAAGAACAAGAATACACACCTAAACTGTAACGTCTTCACCTGTTCAATAAAGACATCTTTTTGTGCATTCTGTATTTATTGTTGACATATCCTCTAATACCTAGCTAGGACAGATGTATTTTATTAACCAATGCTTCATGCATGTTATTTATTATCAGACAATGAGAGCAACCACAAGTTCAATCAACGGTTCAACAAGTGTCTTGCAGCTTTTGGTCTGTGTTTCATTAAGACTATACTTTCAGGGATCATTTCTATAGTTTTCGACTGGAGAAATGAGTTTCTAAAGTGTTTGGTCTCGCTAACCACGATGACGAGTTGTGATATTTCCTCCTGAGCGTTAAGCGGACATTGAATAATGATTCACTTCATATGTTCTCTGTCATTGATGACTGTTCTATGCTCCCTAGTGGAGTAAAGAGGGAGGAAATATGATCTGAGTGGTTCATCCTAAAGCAAATCTTAAGAACTTTTAAAACAGAAACTGTTTTGAGCTTTTTTTAATATGGTTTGATTTTCTATATCTCCTGCCATCATCATTTATGCTTGTCTAGTTTTGCATCTGCAAGATAAGATTTCAGCCTTTAATTCTAGCATTTATCCTTAAAAAATGCAATCATGCACTGTTTATATTGGACTATTGTAATTGACTTTGCCTTCCTTCCCATGTATGACAACGTCAAAAGTGCTTTTAAATGTCCATACATTTACAAATTCCATTACAGCATGCAGTTCCATTTTTATGTTTATATTCATGGAAATCACATCTACTCTGTGTTGTCTGTAATCAAACTGCATTCAAATGTATCTCCCCTGACATTGTTGAAAGGCACACTGAATATAAAAAATGTTTGGATGACATTCTTTTCCTCAATATGAATTTGCAATCGAAAGTCTTTTGTACACTCGGACATATGGAAGAAAGAATACACACCCACACTGTACCGTCTTCACCTGTTCAATAAATAAATCGTTTTGTGCATTCTGTAGGCCTATTTATTGTTGATATTTCCTCTAATGTCTAGGTAGGACCGATACATGTATTTTATTATCAGACAATGAGAGCAACCACAAGTTCAATCAACGGTTCAACAAGTGTCTTGCAGCTTTTGGTCTGTGTTTCATTAAGACTATACTTTCAGGGATCATTTCTATAGTTTTCGACTGGAGAAATGAGTTTCTAAAGTGTTTGGTCTTGCTAACCACGATGACGAGTTGTGATATTTCCTCCTGAGCGTTAAGCGGACATTGAATAATGATTCACTTCATATGTTCTCTGTCATTGATGACTGTTCTATGCTCCCTAGTGGAGTAAAGAGGGAGGAAATATGATCTGAGTGGTTCATCCTAAAGCAAATCTTAAGAACTTTTAAAACAGAAACTGTTTTGAGCTTTTTTTAATATGGTTTGATTTTCTATATCTCCTGCCATCATCATTTATGCTTGTCTAGTTTTGCATCTGCAAGATAAGATTTCAGCCTTTAATTCTAGCATTTATCCTTAAAAAATGCAATCATGCACTGTTTATATTGGACTATTGTAATTGACTTTGCCTTCCTTCCCATGTATGACAACGTCAAAAGTGCTTTTAAATGTCCATACATTTACAAATTCCATTACAGCATGCAGTTCCATTTTTATGTTTATATTCATGGAAATCACATCTACTCTGTGTTGTCTGTAATCAAACTGCATTCAAATGTATCTCCCCTGACATTGTTGAAAGGCACACTGAATATAAAAAATGTTTGGATGACATTCTTTTCCTCAATATGAATTTGCAATCGAAAGTCTTTTGTACACTCGGACATATGGAAGAAAGAATACACACCCACACTGTACCGTCTTCACCTGTTCAATAAATAAATCGTTTTGTGCATTCTGTAGGCCTATTTATTGTTGATATTTCCTCTAATGTCTAGGTAGGACCGATACATGTATTTTATTATCAGACAATGAGAGCAACCACAAGTTCAATCAACGGTTCAACAAGTGTCTTGCAGCTTTTGGTCTGTGTTTCATTAAGACTATACTTTCAGGGATCATTTCTATAGTTTTCGACTGGAGAAATGAGTTTCTAAAGTGTTTGGTCTTGCTAACCACGATGACGAGTTGTGATATTTCCTCCTGAGCGTTAAGCGGACATTGAATAATGATTCAGTTCATATGTTCTCTGTCATTGATGACTGTTCTATGCTCCCTAGTGGAGTAGAGAGGGAGGAAATATGATCTGAGTGGTTCATCCTACTGTAAACCAAGTGGAAAGAACTTTAAAATTAAATGACATATGTGTAGTTTTCTTTATCTCCTACGATCATTATTTATGCGAGACATATTTTGCATCTGCAAGAGAAGAATTTCTGCCTTCTCTACTATCCTTAACAAAATGCAATCATGCACCTTTTATATTGGACTTCAAATCTACTTTGCCTTCCTTCCTATGACGTCAAAGGTGTTTTTAGATGTCCATACATTTACAAATTCCATTTTTATGTTTATATTCATGGAAAACACATCTACTCTGTGTTTTCTGTAATCAAACTGCAATCAAATGTATCTCCCCTGACATTGTTGAAAGGCACAATGAAAATAAGGAATGTTTGGATGACATTCTTTTCCTCAATATGAATTAGCAATTGAAAGTATGTTGTACAATCGGAAAGAATACATGCAACAGGTGCGTTGGTGGAGTAGCGTACTCATATGGATGAAAGAACAAGAATACACACCTAAACTGTAACGTCTTCACCTGTTCAATAAAGACATCTTTTTGTGCATTCTGTATTTATTGTTGACATATCCTCTAATACCTAGCTAGGACAGATGTATTTTATTAACCAATGCCTCATGCATGTTATTTATTATCAGACAATGAGAGCAACCACAAGTTCAATCAACGGTTCAACAAGTGTCTTGCAGCTTTTGGTCTGTGTTTCATTAAGACTATACTTTCAGGGATCATTTCTATAGTTTTCGACTGGAGAAATGAGTTTCTAAAGTGTTTGGTCTCGCTAACCACGATGACGAGTTGTGATATTTCCTCCTGAGCGTTAAGCGGACATTGAATAATGCTTCACTTCATATGTTCTCTGTCATTGATGACTGTTCTATGCTCCCTAGTGGAGTAAAGAGGGAGGAAATATGATCTGAGTGGTTCATCCTAAAGCAAATCTTAAGAACTTTTAAAACAGAAACTGTTTTGAGCTTTTTTTAATATGGTTAGATTTTCTATATCTCCTGCCATCATCATTTATGCTTGTCTAGTTTTGCATCTGCAAGATAAGATTTCAGCCTTTAATTCTAGCATTTATCCTTAAAAAATGCAATCATGCACTGTTTATATTGGACTATTGTAATTGACTTTGCCTTCCTTCCCATGTATGACAACGTCAAAAGTGCTTTTAAATGTCCATACATTTACAAATTCCATTACAGCATGCAGTTCCATTTTTATGTTTATATTCATGGAAATCACATCTACTCTGTGTTGTCTGTAATCAAACTGCAATCAAATGTATCTCCCCTGACATTGTTGAAAGGCACAATGAAAATAAGGAATGTTTGGATGACATTCTTTTCCTCAATATGAATTTGCAATTGAAAGTATCTAATACATACAATTCAGCAAACACAAAGTGGTGGCAATTCTCAAACAGAATGTTTAGCTCCATTCTCTCACAACACCTCTCACAAACATAGCCACCACGTCAAACAAGCGTGAAAATTTTGCACTGTCCACATTTTAAACATGCCACTCTTTGAACCGCATTTATTTAAATTTAACAAAGTTTCGTCTTTCGCCTCACGCAGAGCAGCCAGTCCTGAAGGAGTATCTTGACAGTGCTCATAAACTAGTCACCAGAGTATCAAGTTACAGAGGAGGGGGGAGGGGAGCTGAGCGGAGGAGAGAGAGAGAGAGAGAGAGAAAGAAAGACGGGGAAGGGCCCGGGGAGCTGAGCGTCCGTATACACCACGTCATCGCAGAACCAATACCTTTCACAAAACTTTTTTTTTTTTTCAAAAAACTTTTTTTATTTATTTTTTTTTTCAAAAAACTTTTTTTTTTCAAAAACTGAACTCGGGCCGCAAACTTCTGTACAATCGGAAAGAATACATGCAACAGGTGCGTTGGTGGAGTAGCGTACTCATATGGATGAAAGAACAAGAATACACACCTAAACTGTAACGTCTTCACCTGTTCAATAAAGACATCTTTTTGTGCATTCTGTATTTATTGTTGACATATCCTCTAATACCTAGCTAGGACAGATGTATTTTATTAACCAATGCTTCATGCATGTTATTTATTATCAGACAATGAGAGCAACCACAAGTTCAATCAACGGTTCAACAAGTGTCTTGCAGCTTTTGGTCTGTGTTTCATTAAGACTATACTTTCAGGGATCATTTCTATAGTTTTTGACTGGAGAAATGAGTTTCTAAAGTGTTTGGTCTCGCTAACCACGATGACGAGTTGTGATATTTCCTCCTGAGCGTTAAGCGGACATTGAATAATGATTCACTTCATATGTTCTCTGTCATTGATGACTGTTCTATGCTCCCTAGTGGAGTAAAGAGGGAGGAAATATGATCTGAGTGGTTCATCCTAAAGCAAATCTTAAGAACTTTTAAAACAGAAACTGTTTTGAGCTTTTTTAATATGGTTTGATTTTCTATATCTCCTGCCATCATCATTTATGCTTGTCTAGTTTTGCATCTGCAAGATAAGATTTCAGCCTTTAATTCTAGCATTTATCCTTAAAAAATGCAATCATGCACTGTTTATATTGGACTATTGTAATTGACTTTGCCTTCCTTCCCATGTATGATGTCAAAAGTGCTTTTAAATGTCCATACATTTACAAATTCCATTACAGCATGCAGTTCCATTTTTTTGTTTATATTCATGGAAATCACATCTACTCTGTGTTGTCTGTAATCAAACTGCATTCAAATGTATCTCCCCTGACATTGTTGAAAGACACACTGAATATAAAAAATGTTTGGATGACATTCTTTTCCTCAATATGAATTTGCAATCGAAAGTCTTTTGTACACTCGGACATATGGAAGAAAGAATACACACCCACACTGTACCGTCTTCACCTGTTCAATAAATAAATCGTTTTGTGCATTCTGTAGGCCTATTTATTGTTGATATTTCCTCTAATGTCTAGGTAGGACCGATACATGTCTTTTATTATCAGACAATGAGAGCAACCACAAGTTCAATCAACGGTTCAACAAGTGTCTTGCAGCTTTTGGTCTGTGTTTCATTAAGACTATACTTTCAGGGATCATTTCTATAATTTTCGACTGGAGAAATGAGTTTCTAAAGTGTTTGGTCTCGCTAACCACGATGACGAGTTGTGATATTTCCTCCTGAGCGTTAAGCGGACATTGAATAATGATTCAGTTCATATGTTCTCTGTCATTGATGACTGTTCTATGCTCCCTAGTGGAGTAGAGAGGGAGGAAATATGATCTGAGTGGTTCATCCTACTGTAAACCAAGTGGAAAGAACTTTAAAATTAAATGACATATGTGTAGTTTTCTTTATCTCCTACGATCATTATTTATGCGAGACATATTTTGCATCTGCAAGAGAAGAATTTCTGCCTTCTCTACTAACAAAATGCAATCATGCACCTTTTATATTGGACTTCAAATCTACTTTGCCTTCCTTCCTATGACGTCAAAGGTGTTTTTAGATGTCCATACATTTACAAATTCCATTTTTATGTTTATATTCATGGAAAACACATCTACTCTGTGTTGTCTGTAATCAAACTGCAATCAAATGTATCTCCCCTGACATTGTTGAAAGGCACAATGAAAATAAGGAATGTTTGGATGACATTCTTTTCCTCAATATGAATTTGCAATTGAAAGTATGTTGTACAATCGGAAAGAATACATGCAACAGGTGCGTTGGTGGAGTAGCGTACTCATATGGATGAAAGAACAAGAATACACACCTAAACTGTAACGTCTTCACCTGTTCAATAAAGACATCTTTTTGTGCATTCTGTATTTATTGTTGACATATCCTCTAATACCTAGCTAGGACAGATGTATTTTATTAACCAATGCTTCATGCATGTTATTTATTATCAGACAATGAGAGCAACCACAAGTTCAATCAACGGTTCAACAAGTGTCTTGCAGCTTTTGGTCTGTGTTTCATTAAGACTATACTTTCAGGGATCATTTCTATAGTTTTTGACTGGAGAAATGAGTTTCTAAAGTGTTTGGTCTCGCTAACCACGATGACGAGTTGTGATATTTCCTCCTGAGCGTTAAGCGGACATTGAATAATGATTCACTTCATATGTTCTCTGTCATTGATGACTGTTCTATGCTCCCTAGTGGAGTAAAGAGGGAGGAAATATGATCTGAGTGGTTCATCCTAAAGCAAATCTTAAGAACTTTTAAAACAGAAACTGTTTTGAGCTTTTTTAATATGGTTTGATTGTCTATATCTCCTGCCATCATCATTTATGCTTGTCTAGTTTTGCATCTGCAAGATAAGATTTCAGCCTTTAATTCTAGCATTTATCCTTAAAAAATGCAATCATGCAATGTTTATATTGGACTATTGTAATTGACTTTGCCTTCCTTCCCATGTATGACAACGTCAAAAGTGCTTTTAAATGTCCATACATTTACAAATTCCATTAAAGCATGCAGTTCCATTTTTATGTTTATATTCATGGAAATCACATCTACTCTGTGTTGTCTGTAATCAAACTGCATTCAAATGTATCTCCCCTGACATTGTTGAAAGGCACACTGAATATAAAAAATGTTTGGATGACATTCTTTTCCTCAATATGAATTTGCAATCGAAAGTCTTTTGTACACTCGGACATATGGATGAAAGAATACACACCCACACTGTACCGTCTTCACCTGTTCAATAAATAAATCATTTTGTGCATTCTGTAGGCCTATTTATTGTTGATATTTCCTCTAATGTTTAGGTAGGACCGATACATGTCTTTTATTATCAGACAATGAGAGCAACCACAAGTTCAATCAACGGTTCAACAAGTGTCTTGCAGCTTTTGGTCTGTGTTTCATTAAGACTATACTTTCAGGGATCATTTCTATAGTTTTGGACTGGAGAAATGAGTTTCTAAAGTGTTTGGTCTCGCTAACCACGATGACGAGTTGTGATATTTCCTCCTGAGCGCTAAGCGGACATTGAATAATGATTCAGTTCATATGTTCTCTGTCATTGATGACTGTCCTATGCTCCCTAGTGGAGTAGAGAGGGAGGAAATATGATCTGAGTGGTTCATCCTACTGTAAACCAAGTGGAAAGAACTTTAAAATTAAATGACATATGTGTGGTTTTCTTTATCTCCTACCATCATTATTTATGCGAGACATATTTTGCATCTGCAAGAGAAGAATTTCTGCCTTCTCTACTATCCTTAACAAAATGCAATCATGCACCTTTTATATTGGACTTCGAATCTACTTTGCCTTCCTTCCTATGTATGACGTCAAAGGTGTTTTTAGATGTCCATACATTTACAAATTCCATTTTTATGTTTATATTCATGGAAAACACATCTACGCTGTGTTGTCTGTAATCAAACTGCAATCAAATGTATCTCCCCTGACATTGTTGAAAGGCACAATGAAAATAAGGAATGTTTGGATGACATTCTTTTCCTCAATATGAATTTGCAATTGAAAGTATGTTGTACAATCGGAAAGAATACATGCAACAGGTGCGTTGGTGGAGTAGCGTACTCATATGGATGAAAGAACAAGAATACACACCTAAACTGTAACGTCTTCACCTGTTCAATAAAGACATCTTTTTGTGCATTCTGTATTTATTGTTGACATATCCTCTAATACCTAGCTAGGACAGATGTATTTTATTAACCAATGCTTCATGCATGTTATTTATTATCAGACAATGAGAGCAACCACAAGTTCAATCAACGGTTCAACAAGTGTCTTGCAGCTTTTGGTCTGTGTTTCATTAAGACTATACTTTCAGGGATCATTTCTATAGTTTTCGACTGGAGAAATGAGTTTCTAAAGTGCTTGGTCTCGCTAACCACGATGACGAGTTGTGATATTTCCTCCTGAGCGTTAAGCGGACATTGAATAATGATTCACTTCATATGTTCTCTGTCATTGATGACTGTCCTATGCTCCCTAGTGGAGTAAAGAGGGAGGAAATATGATCTGAGTGGTTCATCCTAAAGCAAATCTTAAGAACTTTTAAAACAGAAACCATTTGGAGCTTTTTTAATATGGTGTGATTTTCTATATCTCCTGCCATCATCATTTATGCTTGTCTAGTTTTGCATCTGCAAGATAAGATTTCAGCCTTTAATTCTAGCATTTATCCTTAAAAAATGCAATCATGCACTGTTTATATTGGACTATTGTAATTGACTTTGCCTTCCTTCCCATGTATGATGTCAAAAGTGCTTTTAAATGTCCATACATTTACAAATTCCATTACAGCATGCAGTTCCATTTTTTTGTTTATATTCATGGAAATCACATCTACTCTGTGTTGTCTGTAATCAAACTGCATTCAAATGTATCTCCCCTGACATTGTTGAAAGGCACACTGAATATAAAAAATGTTTGGATGACATTCTTTTCCTCAATATGAATTTGCAATCGAAAGTCTTTTGTACACTCCGACATATGGATGAAAGAATACACACCCACACTGTACCGTCTTCACCTGTTCAATAAATAAATCGTTTTGTGCATTCTGTAGGCCTATTTATTGTTGATATTTCCTCTAATGTCTAGGTAGGACCGATACATGTCTTTTATTATCAGACAATGAGAGCAACCACAAGTTCAATCAACGGTTCAACAAGTGTCTTGCAGCTTTTGGTCTGTGTTTCATTAAGACTATACTTTCAGGGATCATTTCTATAGTTTTGGACTGGCGAAATGAGTTTCTAAAGTGTTTGGTCTCGTTAACCACGATGACGAGTTGAGATATTTCCTCCTGAGCGTTAAGCAAACATTGAATATTGATTCACTTCATATGTTCTGTCATTGATGACTGTTCTATGCTCCCTAGTGGAGTAAAGAGGGAGGAAATATGATCTGAGTGGTTCAGCTTCAACCAACTGGAAAGAACCAATTCTGACCTTTATTTATATGGCAAGATATGTGTGATTAACTTTATCTCCTATCATCATTTGCTGGTCTTGTTTTGCATCTGCAAGAGAATAATTTCTGACTTCTCTACTAACAGCTAAGCTATCCTTAGCTAAATGCACTATGCAATTAAAAATGTATTTGTATATTTATGGAAATCACATCTACTCTGTGTTGTCTGTAATCAAACTACATTCAAATGTATCTCCCCTGACATTGTTGAAAGGCACAATGAAAATAAGAAATGTTTGGATGACATTAATTTCCTCAATATGAATTTGCAATCGAAAGTCTTTTGTACAATCGGAAAGAATACATGCAACAGGTGCGTTGGTGGAGTAGCGTACTCATATGGATGAAAGAACAAGAATACACACCTAAACTGCGACGTATTCACCTGTTCAATAAAGACATCTTTTTGTGCATTCTGTATTTATTGTTGACATTTCCTCTAATACCTAGCTAGGACAGATGCATTTTATTATCCAATGCTTCATGCATGTTATTTATTATCAGACAATGAGAGCAACCACAAGTTCAATCAACGGTTCAACAAGTGACTTGCAGCTTTTGGTCTGTGTTTCCTTAAGACTACTTTCAGGGATCATTTCTATAGTTTTAGACTGGAGAAATGAGTTTCTAAAGTGTTTTGTTTCGGTAGACACGATGAAGAGTTGTGATATTTCCTCCTGAGTGTTAAGCAGACATTGAATAATGATTCAGTTCATATGTTCTCTGTCATTGATGACTCTTCTATGCTCCCTAGTGGAGTAAAGAGTGGGGAAATATCACAATTATGTTAAAAAGATGACTTTTTAGTGCTCTAATAACCTCATTCAATGCCATGGCATAGATACTTTATAAATGCAACGGATGCATTATGATGTGTGGTTCTCAATCTGTGGTACAAGGACCCCCAAACTGACACTTTAGCCCGTGGACCCCCATTTAATTTCAAGGACCCACAGTTGTAGGTCTACATCCATTGGACCCCTTGGCATTTCTCTGGGAGTGGAACCACGTTAATTTTGTATATATATATATATATACACACAACAGTGGAGTTAGCTGTTAATTCCCAATCTTTTTTCATCTGTAAATATAGCCACAAACACACACACGCACGCACGCACGCACGCACGCACGCACGCACGTACACACACACACACACACACACACACACACACACACACACACACACACACACACACACACACAGATTAGATATAGATAAAGATAGATATAGATATATCTCTCTCTATCTTGTGACAGGGCATAATAATTGCGACGTTGGGCCTTATTATTATTATGTTATAATATGATATATATATATAATATATATATATATATATATATATATATATATATATATATATAATATATATATATATATATATATATAATATATATATATATATATATATATATTTATATATTTATTTATATATATATATATATATATATATAAAGGTCTCTTATATATAGGGTTTTCACGAGGCAATCTATAAACACTTTGATTTCAATCCAAAGACATTAATGTGACGCCTTTTCTACAGACTCTGTCCTCTGCCCACTCACACAACCGGCGGGCGACGCCGTCCATACGACGTGCATACGACGTCCAAGTCAGACCTGCCACACACCAGAAAACAACCAAAAAACAGCCATTACTAGGCCAGCGTTCGCACGCCGTCTATACGACGTGCATACGCCGTCCAAAGTCAGACGTCCATACACAGACCTCACCACCAGTCGTCGCAAAAACACCATCGCATTTTGCTGCCTTGAAACCGGCGGACCATTGAAATAAATACAACCCCGACATGAAACTGTACCTTTTCCTATGCAAACTTCTAATAAAGTCTTCAATCAATCAATCAATCAAACAAACAAACAAACAAACAAAATACAAGTATACAACAACATGAAAATTCTATAATCTATAGTCCATTGCTGGCTTACACACACACACACGCACGCATGCACGTACGCGCGCGCGCACACACACACACACACACACACACACACACACACACACACACACACACACACACACACACACACACACACACACACACACACACACACACACACACACACACGAATGCAATTCTCCTCAAGTCTTCATTTATGAATTTATGAAGACGTGTCTACACTAGCAGCGAGCAGCCACTAGGGGGTACTGTTAACTGAAAAACAGTAGCTTAGAATCTGTCAGAAACACAAGGCCAGCATAAAAAGACTAAATATAAATATCAATGAAAATCTAGCATGAATTCAATAACACCTAAAAACTAGGTTTAATTCTGGGAAATTGTGGTTGCACTGACACGTGTTGGAATCCACTGGGAAATGAATTCCGTATTAGGCTACAGTATACAGTATTATATGTGATGTCAAGCTTCACTTTTTTTAATAAGGTTCACTTTGATAGAAAATAAATCTCAGACCTATATAGCAACCACACTGTAAAGAACCTGATCATTATTATCAGCCAACTCTCCTTATTCTCTTCCATATTAATCATTGAACAATGACTAATCAGTTAGTTGTTTGCATTTACTTTGGTTTTAAATATGTTATAAACATTATTCATCAGTGTAGGAGTTAATTTCTCCAGTTGAGAACTGAATTAAATATGTAGTAATGTATCTATCCATTAATTGTTGTACTTTCTAACAGATGACCTGAGTGAAACACACAAACATTACATTTGATTATTTTATTCAAAAGCAAATTTGCACAATCAGAGCACTATAAATTCAAACTACACCATAAAATTTGAAAAGAAAAAAAAATGGGAATAAACAATTGTAGTGGTGTTGATGTGGGTAGGCCTACTTAACTGTACATAGATTATCTTTACTGTACATAGATCATCTTTTAACAGGGGAATAAACAAATGAACCATAACGGAGAATATGATTGTTTTATATGTGGGGTAAAAAAATAAAAAATAAAATAAAAACATAAAACATTAACTCATTTGTCATATTGCATTCAACCATTCAATACAAACCATTTAAGCACACATATCCAAAAGTAAATGACATTAATCAGTCGAAGAAATTAATTCATAACCAAAAATAAAAATATAAATCATGCATGGCATCAAGTCAAGTACAGAAGTCTTGAACGTACAGTACATCAGGCATCCCTAAGGCAGTGGTTCTCAACCTGTGGGTTGGGACCCCCCAGGGGGGTCCCCACATGATTTTTTTTTGGGGGGGGGTCCCCAGATGACAGTGAAGTGACAATTTAAGGACTTTTAAAAAAAAGAAGAAGACCATTAGCTACTTCATCAAAAGTAATCACAAGCTATAGCCTGCTATAAAAACTGATCAAACATTGGCAAAATTGTGAAATAATATAAGAAAGAGGCAATACAATTGTGAAAATAGCCGATCTACAAGCTCACAATGCCTCGCAGCACAATTCTTATCTGTGGAACCGAGTCAAACTAAATGTAATGCCTCAGCTCCTACATTCCAAGTGCTTGTCAAGTTCAAATATGATTATTTTGGGGGGTCCCGGCATAAAAAGGTTGGAGAGCCACTGCCCGAAGGTGTATTAGACCCGGAAATATTTACTTTTTTTTTTCTTTCTTTCTTTTTTTCTCGTGGAACAGAGTGGAAACGTAATACATTATTTTACAACACATTTAAAACCTGGCTATAAATAATTCAAAACTATTCACAATTTGTGGCCCCAAGATGATCCATTACTGATGTTTTGAAACCTACGTAGTTCACCCCAACAATTACTTATTTTCTATCAATTACTCACCCTATGAAGCCTTGAATTCATCAATTGTTTTTGTTTTCTTCACATTCCTAAGCCAATAATTTGATGACCGGGTTCCAGACAAAGAGTCTACTTTGTGTTTCCTACCAGATACATTAGCCAGTAGGCGACGGATACCAAATTATTGGCCTAGGAATGCATCAAAAACAAAAAAGTCCATGCATTCAAGGCTTCGTGGAGTATACAATCGATAGAAAATACGTAATTCTTTGGGTGAACTACTCCTTTAAAGAAGCACTTCACTCATTTCTGACCTTATCAATCTGTCCTCCCTGACGCTCATTACAAGATGCCAGCGTCCATTTCTGTCATCTACACACGTTGTGTCTCATTGGTGGACTGACTGTGGACAGTTTGGAAACCCAGTCTACCAACTGACATCATCAATGGTGATTCTAAACTAATTGAAACTATACAGCCTTTCTCTTGCTTGCAAGTTAGGGCATGCTGGATTAGAAGCCCTTGCTGTTGTACTATTAATATTGTATTAATACAATATTTTAAATAAATAAAAGAGTTTGTTCTAACCATGACATCATTAGGCAGGTTTCTTAACTGTCCACAGCCCACCAATGAGAGTGAGCAGGGGTCATCGTCGCCATGATGGCTTGTGGTGGAAACTTTTGTCAAAATTCAATTTTTGCTACGGACAAACAAAATGAGTAGACAATAATATTAGCAGAGACACTTAAAGAGCTAGCCCTGAATGACCATAACAGGTCTGTGTGTTAAAATCAACCAAATGGACACGTACAGTCCAAATTTGGTTCCATTTGTACCCTCTTAGAGTTATGGGGGGTCCTTGGAAAATAAAACGTTTGAGAACCACTAGTACTAGTGGACTCATAATGTGTCATAGTGTCGTAGTAAATCAGTGTCATACATATTCTGAAGAAAACCTGGAGACTTGATGTTCAGTAATTGTTGGGTCTTATGATCAAAATAAGAACATAATAATGGTGTGTAAAAAACAAAATGTACAATGAAATTTGCCACGGACACATTTGTTGACGACCCCTGAGAGTGAGACACAGACTGAGTAGACAAATGGTGCCATCTCATAATGAGCATCAGTGAGGAGGACCAAGTATATCGTCACTGTCGGGCAGAAACCTTGTATCTCCAGGTTTCAAATTTGTACGTTTTTTCGTAAAGTAAAGCCCTGCTTCATCATACAAGACTGTCGCACCAAACTAGTGAAAATAGCCGATCTACAAGCACACAACGCCTCGCGGTGCGAGGCGTTGTGTGCTTGTAGATCGGCTATTTTCATTATGATTCTAAATCATTTTTAAAATGATAAATACAAATGAACGGTTTTGGACGTACAAGGTTTCCGCCCGACAAACAACGATATTATGAAGACAATATTGAAAATGTGCGAAGTGTTCCTTTAAAGTACAGACATGTGTATGAGAAGGTTATTGTTTTAGGTTAATCTGGATATATTATAATTTCATCAGTCCTTTCAAAAATGACCAAAGTCCAGCTTTGGCACAACTCTCATTACTTGGCACAATTTAATTTTTTGTGAATTTAACTGTGAGAGCAATTCACACTTATAGTTTCATGTCGCCTTATTGCACTGTTTAGTGGATGGATGCCAAATGATTCTATAATATTGTGAAATCTAAGATTTTTGATGAATTCCTACAGCTTGCTGGTCATCCAATTCTGTATTCATTTATTATTATAATCAATGGTGGAAGAAGTACTAGTAGACTTTTTTTTTTTTACTTGAGTAAAAGTAGCAATACCGCAATGTAAAAATACTGGATTTATATTACATGTAAAAGTTCTGCATTCAAAATTTTACTAGCGTAAAGTACAAACGTATTGGCATGAAAATATACTTATAGTACAAAAAATAACGTCCCATTCCACGCTTCTCAAAGGTTTTCAAAATGTGTAAAAAATATTTCTAAAATAGACGATCTACAAGCTCATAAAGCGTCACATCGCGATGCACCGGGAGGGTGTAGATCAGCTATTTCTTTTTTAATAGGTGAAGTATAAAATAGGGCTTAAGTGGTTAACGTGGGTTTTGTGATAACAATATAAATCTGCAAAGTAACTTGTAAGGTTTTCAGATAATTGTAGTGGAGTAAAAAGTACAGTATTTGCCTCTGAGATGTAATTAATTGTTAAAGTACAGTGCATGAGTAAATGTACTGAGTTACTTTCCACCTCTGCTCTGATACTGAAATATGAATCCGGATAATTATGAAAACATCACATACAGTTGTAATTGCAAGCATATGGTGTTATGGTTGCATCTTCCACGCAAACAAACATACAAAAAACGGGTCTTCTAAAAGCTTTTATGCAATAGTGTCGGCTGCAGTTCCTTCATGTTGTATACCAGGGGTTTTCAAAGTGGGTGACTGACGGGGCACCCTGGGGTGCCGCGACGGCAGTCCAGGGTTGCCGCGAGATCATTTGATAATATTTGGAATTTATTTGGACACTTGAAGAAATATTTAGTGTCATTTTAAACTTGAAGTACAAAGTTGTTTTCAGTCAGTTCTAACCAAAATGGCTATTATCTCAACGTTTTCCTCGCAACATAATCACTAAAATATCGTCACTGTCAGACAGAAGCCTCTGTCGCACAAAACTAGTGAAAACAGCCGATCTACAAGCACACAACACCTCGTGATGCAAGGCGTTGTGTGCTTGTAGATCTGCTGTTTTCACTAGTTTAGTACATTTTATAGATGATAAATACAAAAAGAAAGGTTTTGGACATACAAGGTTTCCACCCGACAACGACGATATCCTATAAATTTAAGGTGCTGGGAGTGAAAATTATAATGTAGGGGTGCCTCGGATTAAAAAAAATATTGATAGGGTGCCCTGAGAAAAAAGTTTGGGAACCCCAGTTGTATACAAGTGAAATATGTTACTAGTTACTGTATGAAAATATAAGGGTTGATTTGCTTTGATATGTTACAAGAAGAAATCATTACATCTCCCTAGATGTGTGGAATGCCTTATTAAGACTCTATTGTACCTGGAGTTAAAGCTCAAATTAAGTTTAACCACAGAAATGTTTACCCAGGTCCATCGCTTGGAAGGCCAAACATCCAGCGCTCATCCAAAGGGGATCCCCTCTTTCACCCTTGGTCCAAAGGGGATCCCCTGCCTCCCCCTTGGATGATATTATACTTCTGGTCTTCAGGCAGGGTGACTATGCTGCATTTACCCCCCTGACCGGGCCCCATGACCGGGAAAAAAGTGGGGGTAAAGTTTGTTTGTTTGTTCGTGTAGTGCTACACAGGCAAGTGTTATATCAGCCAAGAAGTGGTATCGTCATGGCCAGTTCAATGAGACCACTGACTCCATGTGGTGATTTGAAGGTTGGGCATTCATCGATGATGTTTTCAACAGTCTGTGGTTTTCAATCACATGCAGATAATGTACAGTTGGGTCTTAGCCACTCCGGAGTGACGTCTGTTGAGTTTGACCAAGGCATTCTGCGGTAGGTCGCACGAAGGAGGATTGCTTGAAGGGGAGTTGAAGCTGAATTGGTTGCTTGTTCCAGCAGTCAAGAATCCGTCCAGGGTGTGGAGGGCTCGTGGTAAGGAGTCTATAGCTATAAGGAGTCTATAGAGAAGTGTCTGCGTTTGCGTCTCTAGTTGACATATTCAACACGCGAGGGTATCAGACTTGTTGGCTCATCTGCATTCATGCAGGCCAGCTTCAGGGTCAGGATGTTTTGACGGAGCTCTGGGGGTGTGCCAGACAGTATGGGAGGAGTTAAGGCACCAACAGATTCATGGGGATGTGGAGTACAACACCTGTATAATGGCTGCTGTGACTCCATGTAGGGGGTGGCATACTCATTACTCAGTATGCAAGGGCATGGGTAGAGGTGTGCAGGATGGTGAAGTTCTCACCCCACCCAGTGCCAGCAAGTCTCTTCAGAAGCCGTCATGACAGCAACTTGTTGGATGTGTGGCTTAAAGGTGAGGCTTCGGTCAAGCGTGACACCAAGGTACCTGGGGTTGGGGTCATGCCTGACGTTGGTGCCATCGAGTGTGATGTTTAGCGTGGCATTGGCACATCGGTTGGCAAGATGGAACACAGAGCATACAGAGCATATTGTCTTTGGCTTTAAGTGCCATTTGTGGAATAACCTGCTCAGTGCTGTATATTTAGAGATCTTTCTCAATGGCATTCTCGACCACACAGAAAGCTTGGCCAGCAAATCCACTGGCTGAGTCGTCAGCATAGATGTATCGCGAAGCACTCTCCAACAGGCACGTCATTAAAAAGCATCGGGGCAATAACAGAGCCTTGGGGCAGCCCATCTCCTTCTCTTACTGCGTTGGCCGTTTGAGGTGTCCACTCTCCAGTGCAACGGTCCTGTATGAAACAACTTGGTGAACTTCACAAGCTTAACATTTGGGCAAAGTCTCCAGGAGCTTCTCCAGGGCCTCTGTGCTAAACTGTGTCGTACACCGCAGAGGTCAATGCAAAAAAATGAAAAACAAAACAAAAATAGCAACCGAATTCATAGGACAGTCCCCTGCATGGAGAACCAAACGGGATCCCACTTTGACCAATGGCTACAAATGGCAGCGTTCTTTACGCATAACCTGCCAAGCTGCATGATTAACGCGGTCGTAAGGAGAAAAAAAAGTAGCAAAACAATAATTACTAGTATGACAAAAGGTATAACGTGGCAAGTGCACAGCATTCCTGCACATGTGGATCACCAGGCATGTGGTCGTTGGTCCCTGCATGGTCATTGACCTGGTGGTTGGGATGAGGAACTGTCTCGGGTGGGTAGAAGGTCGTAGTGGGAGAGAGGATGTGGTAATTGTCAGTCCGCCCCCTAGTGGTCGGATGAGGGACTGTCTCGGGTGGGCAGCAGGTCGTAGTGGGAGAGGATGTGGCTGTTTTTGGGGAGGTCGTACGGGTCCTGGCCCAGGTGCAAGTTGCCATGCGAGTGGATGCCGTTAATGGTGGGTTCTGGAAAACAAACGCAAACAAACACAGCTAGAAGTTAATTCATTATACTGTAGTTGGTGCATGTCTTTAGGATTTTGTTCATGGTTCATTACTTCTACTACTGCTACTACAATTCTTATTAATATCATCACGTGATGCCATGAGGTGCACTCGCCACTGGCATCACCACTGGCATCACCAGGAATGCTGGTCCCTCATTGGCTGTTAATGATGATGTTGCCAGAAATGCTGGTCCCTGATTGGGCCATGGTCCCCGAATCTGTGGCTTTTAGTGTGAGCACTTTGAATTTTGAATTTGTACATTTACACAAATCTTCTCTCTCTCTCTCTCTCTCTCTCTCTCTCTCTCTCTCTCTCTCTCTCTCTCTCTCTCTCTCTCTCTCTCTCTCTCTCTCTCTCTCTCCATGCATTACAGTATGTCTCTATCTCTCTCATATCTCGTTACCCATACTGTGATTTGAGCCGCTGAAAACGGGGGGGAGGCCAGAGGTTTAAAGTGGATCGAGAGCCTCACCGACTTCGTAGACGTTCCTGTTGGCGCTAGCATTGTTGATCTCGGCGTAGGGCGTGGAGTCGCGGCTCACGGGCGACTTCATCTCCACGTAGCCGCACTCGGCTTGCTTGGGCGTGAGCGCCGGCGGGTCCTTGATGGTGGCGTAGGGGTTCTCTGAGCTGCTGAGAGAACAGGAGCTGCCGTGGTGGTACGGCGCTCCGCTCACCAGGTCTGAGGAGGACAGCAAGGGGACAAGAAGACATCACTTAAACTAGAAATATGTCATTTAGCAACCATCCCGCCATCCCATTCCCTGTTCTCACTCCTCCCATCCAAAAAACGTTACCAGAGCATCAAATCGCACACCACTCGTTTCAGTAATAGTTTTTTTGCCCAGGCAGTCAGGTTGCTCAACGAAGGGCTGAAAGTGAAACATAGGTAAACATGGGCACTCTGTACGCATTTTTAAACTGTACACTGTTACACTGTATGGTATAGTTGTTGTTGGGACTTGGCCTGCATGGTATGTGGGTGCACACTCTTGTCGGTCACTGTGCCCATGTCTTTGTGTAATAAGGCTGAGAGTGCTCCTGGCACAAGCATTTCATTGTATCTGTACTTGTATTGATATGTGTGACAATAAACCTAAACCTGAAATTGCAAGTAGTGGGAGAAATATGTGAAAAAGGTGTTCACTTCCGGCAGAAAGCGTGAAAATGTGCACCTAGGGGTATTTTTGTGCGCTGAATTCAAAAATGTACGGTCCCAAGCACTTTTCTCAAATTCACTTTTCTCTAATTCACTTACCATAGGGTTAGGGTTAGGAAAAAAAGACCCCCCAAAAATCTTCTTTAAGTAGCATGTGAGGAGACCCCTCACATCTAGGGGGTTTTCATGATTCTGAATCCATTCCAAGCATTCGTTTTGCACAAAAACGTTCCTTGGGCAAGAAATGGACCCCACAAAACTATGGTTTAGTGATGAGTCATCACTTTTCACAGTTGTATAGGGTCCATTTTTAGCCCAAGGAATGTTTTTCGTGCAAAACAAATGCTTGCAATGGATTCAGAATCATGAAAACCCCCTAGATAGACCCCTCACATGCTATTTAAAGAAGATTTTTTGGGGTACATACATACCCACATACAGTACATACCCACGTACAGTACATACCCACATACAGTACATACCCACATACAGTACATACCCACGTACAGTACATACCCACATACAGTACATACCCACGTACAGTACATACCCACATACAGTACATACCCACATACAGTACATACCCACATACAGTACATACCCACATACAGTACATACCCACATACAGTACATACCCACGTACAGTACATACCCACATACAGTACATACCCACATACAGTACATACCCACATACAGTACAGTACATACCCACGTACAGTACATACCCACGTACAGTACATACCCACATACAGTACATACCCACATACAGTACATACCCACGTACAGTACATACCCACATACAGTACATACCCACATACAGTACATACCCACGTACAGTACATACCCACATACAGTACATACCCACGTACAGTACATACCCACGTACAGTACATACCCACATACAGTACATACCCACATACAGTACATACCCACATACAGTACATACCCACATACAGTACATACCCACGTACAGTACATACCCACATACAGTACATACCCACATACAGTACATACCCACATACAGTACATACCCACGTACAGTACATACCCACATACAGTACATACCCACGTACAGTACATACCCACATACAGTACATACCCACATACAGTACATACCCACATACAGTACAT
This sequence comes from Nannobrachium achirus, assembly GCF_963921795.1. Taxonomy (NCBI): domain Eukaryota; kingdom Metazoa; phylum Chordata; class Actinopteri; order Myctophiformes; family Myctophidae; genus Nannobrachium; species Nannobrachium achirus. The sequence goes on along the minus strand of NC_137822.1, from coordinate 4,823,579 downwards.
ACCCACATACAGTACATACCCACATACAGTACATACCCACGTACAGTACATACCCACGTACAGTACATACCCACATACAGTACATACCCACATACAGTACATACCCACATACAGTACATACCCACATACAGTACATACCCACATACAGTACATTCCCACATACAGTACATACACACGTACAGTACATACCCACGTACAGTACATACCCACATACAGTACATACCCACATACGTACAGTACATACCCACATACAGTACATACCCACATACAGTACATACCCACATACAGTATATACCCACGTACAGTACATACCCACATACAGTACATACCCACATACGTACAGTACATACCCACATACAGTACATACCCACATACAGTACATACCCACATACAGTACATACCCACGTACAGTACATACCCACATACAGTACATACCCACATACAGTACATACCCACGTACAGTACATACCCACGTACAGTACATACCCACGTACAGTACATACCCACGTACAGTACATACCCACATACAGTACATACCCACATACAGTACATACCCACATACAGTACATACCCACATACAGTACATACCCACGTACAGTACATACCCACATACAGTACATACCCACATACAGTACATACCCACGTACAGTACATACCCACATACAGTACATACCCACATACAGTACATACCCACATACAGTACATACCCACATACAGTACATACCCACGTACAGTACATACCCACATACAGTACATACCCACATACAGTACATACCCACATACAGTACATACCCACGTACAGTACATACCCACGTACAGTACATACCCACGTACAGTACATACCCACGTACAGTACATACCCACAAACAAACAGACAGCCCTCAAATCACACTACTTTCCCGCTCTGCTGGCACAAGTAAGGTTAAGAGTTCACCAACACTTTTCAGCTCGAGAGAGACCCAAAAGACATTGTCCCGGGACACCAAACGTACAAAAATACTTTATGAACGCGTTGTGAGCTTGTAGATCTGCGATATTCAAAAATGTTTGATACATATTGCAATACAGATTTTTGTTGGTGCTCTAAGTAAATTTGATGGCAATACTTTTTGTCCTCAAATTGAAATGAATATGCTTCTCGGTTGCCATCGCTGCATGTGGACTGTCTGGAACGCCCTCAAGGAGGGTTCCCGAACCACCCTTTCAAACCACTGCCTCAGTACTACGCTGCAGAACCCCATGATCGTCTTGTGAGAGGACGTGTCCAAAATCCAACCCCCCCTGGGTTTGGATGTTGGCACGAGTGTTGGCACGAGTGACACGTAGTCTTTCCACATGATCCACTTCAATCAAGATAGATACAAATTGACTATTTCTTCACTGCAGCTCTCGATATTACTCGACATTAAAGATGTTGAAATCACCTCACCTTGCCAGGTGAGGTGCAAAACTATTTCCCTTGTGGATAATAAAGATATCTAATCTAACGTGCTGTTCCCCCTGAGGCTCATTCGGGGGTCATAATGCCCCCCCCCCCTATTAACAGAGTAGGTTTACGAGAGAACTTTATTTGATGACGTATGAATAAAGTACCACTAATTACGTAAAGGTGCCTAACTCTGTATAATTGCATTCAATTAAAGTATATTGTATCACTTAGATCTGTGGAGTGTATGTGTACACTGTATGTGGGACTGGTTGTCGAGTTTAACCAGTTTATCCAGACAGAATATACATAAATTGACAGTAACTAACAGTTACAGTGTTACTAAGTAAAGAAGTAACATCAAAGAAGCATGGCAAGGGAGACAGAGAGAGAGAGAGAGAGAGAGAGAGAGAGACACACACCACTCACATCTTCCAAAAAATAAAACAATAAAGAAATAAACAAACTGCCATGGCGATCTGCATAGCAAAAAGTGAATGGCCGTGGCTGCATATCAGTGGGGTGTGTGAGGGATGGTCTTATGTGGGCCTTTGACACATTGCCACGTAAGAAGGCTGAAATCCCCCAAAGCAGGAGAAAAGAAGGAGACATGATGTCTCCTGCAGAATGCAGGAAGAGTTGGCAGGCACACTATGCCCTGAGCTCATAATACATTATGATGGCACATATAATACTTCACAAGCGTTGTAAATAAGTTGTCATACATGATTCTAAACATCTATAACGAGTGTTATAATGCTGTATGAATGCGATTATAATGCATCAGAGACCCGACCCGACCTTTATCTGGCCAGTCTGTTGGGACCTTTAAGTAAAGTGTTAATGACAAGAGCTCATGCCTGGAGCCCTATGAATAGACAATCAGCTTTCTCTGAAGAACTGTCACGGGACATGAGAGAGAGGGCGGAGCACAGCGCGGCGTGTCCCAGGAAAGAATTTGGAGTTTCAGATGCTTTTTTAGGGAAACAAGCCATGGACGTCTTGCTGCCTGTGCTGCTGGCTCTGCTGGCCTGTGTACTGGGAGGGCTGTATCAGCTGGGGGCGTTTCGGCGCCGCCGCACCGGGGAGCCGCCGCTGGACCGGGGACCCGTCCCCTGGCTGGGACACGTGCTGGAGTTCCAACGGGACGCCGCCGCCTTCCTGGAGAGGATGCGGCGGCGGCACGGGGACGTCTTCACCGTGCAGCTCGGGGGCCACTACGTCACCTGGCTCACGGACCCCCTGTCCTTCGGGGCGGTCGTGAAGGAGGCCCGCGCCAAGCTCGACTTCGACCAATTCGCGGTGCAGCTGGTCAAGAAGGTGTTCGGGTACGAGCATGGGGATGGGACGATTGTGAAAATGTCATGTCATGGTTATTGTGAGCAAAGATATTGCGATTTACGATGTTATCGCGATCATCAAAATATCCGTTATCCTGGGGCGGAACATTTGCCAAAAAAATCGCCGACCTACTTGTAGATCGGCTATTTTTTGGCAAAGACATTTGGTAGAGAGTGAAAAAAATATAAACTGTATCAAGTACGTTATTTCCAGGTCCGTTTTAGCAAATTATCGAGGGTTTAAGTGGTACTGGATATGCAGCTCGGCAAATAAGAGGTGAATTGATCCCAGTGGATGACCGAGGACGCTTTCACGATGTGAAATCTCCACGATACGATGGAGTGTTTTTTTATCACGATAAACGATACTATCCCTAGGTACGAGTCGGAGCACCGGATCCCGCAAACGCACAGCAACAAGCACCTGATGGGGGACGGGCTGGCGATGATGACACAGGCCATGATGAAGAACCTGCAGAACCTCATGCTGCACCGCCTGGGCTCTGGAGAAGATCTACAAGACCTGACACCACACAGCGCGGGGTCTGGAGAGGATCTGAAGGACTGGCAGGAGGATGGACTGTTTATGTACAGGTAGTGCAAAATCAGTGATTCTCTGCAAAGTTTCGTTCGCTGGAAATGAAGCTGCTTCCGGGTTCTCGTTGAAGTTGCTGTTCCTATTAATGGGCCGGCAGATGTCGCTGTTTCACCTTCTACTGGTGTCAAGAAACCTTTAGCTCAAATACTATAGATAGATAGATAGATAGATAGATAGATACCGGTAGATACCTTTATTATCCCAAGGGGGAAATTCAGTACTATGAGGATCCGGCAAATTTTACACTTGATTTTATTATCTTAGTAAACCTTATCATAAACACTGTATGTTTTCTTTTTTTTTTCTTCAAATTTTTATCCCACGATTTTTGCAACTCATTTTCAAACAGTGCCAATTGCCTATGTAATCCTGGGCTCTGCTCTCCCTCTGCTGCGCCTGGGGAGACAACGGACTGACCTCATGCTTCCTTCAATGCATGAGTAGTCCAAGTTGTTTCTTTTCACCTGACAGGGGGGGATTTCCCCGGGATGGACGTAGCGCGTGGAAGGAACACGTTATTCCAACCAGTTCCTTTCCCCTCCAACACTGTATGTTTTCAATCGCTAGATTAGTATTTTTTTTTAATCATCATGACATGCGTTTAGTAAATTGTGGTCACATACATTTTAAAATTAATGATGATTCTAGAAAGCAGAAAACCAATAATCTGTAATCCTATATTCTACAAAGTAATAGGATTAGCTTTCAATCCATATATTTAACAGAGAAATCATCCCTGGGCCTAGACTGAGTTGAGGGTCTTGTGACACAGTTGATATTCAGTTGAGAATTTCCAGATGTTCTACAGCCAGCGCCCCCTTACCCCCTAGGTTAGTGCGTGTAAGCAGGGCCGCCACAAGACCGCTCTCATTTTCTGGTGCCTTTTGGCAACGTGATGCCTGACTCTCACTGCGTCATGCGCGTCATAGTAGGGGCGGCGCTGCGTGTAAGAGCGGTGTGCGCTCCACAAGCACACACCACATGTGGGATTGTGGGAATAGAGGCTGTCTGGAATAAGAGCACAAAAGCAATCTTAGCGTACTAGGAAATGATTGTAACCAATGATTGTGTGACATGAACTCCTGTAATATGCGAATGAGGTGTATAACTCGTCATGTGAAGACAGCTCCCGGAGTCAGAGTCTACGGCTATGCTCGCTGTTATGTATCTGTCTGCATTGCTATGTCAATAGCAATTGTTGGCAGAGAATCATGTCTTCTACATCAGCGTCTACAGAGTGTTATTTACATAGTTTCAAAGAGGATTCTCCTCTACTGGCTATACAGAGTGAATTAAGACCCACCCTCCAGCTAATAGCATTAATTTGATTCATTTCCGTGTTGATTTCTAAGAAAGACGTCAGATTTTTCAACCCTTGACATGAAAACGTTTGAGCCCCAGGACTCCTATACATAACAACTTAGGTTTTTCAGAAAACGTCTGTAGACGGCCTCAGGTCTTAATAAGGATTCCGTTTCCGTCCCAGCTACAACGTGGTGTTCAGGGCCGGCTACCTGTCCCTGTTCGGCAACGTGGCGCCCCAGGGGCCGGGGGCTTCCGAGGAGGCCATCGAGAAAGCCAAAGAGATGGACAGGCTGACGTCAGACGAGCTGTTCCGCGAGTTCCGCAAGTACGACCAGCTCTTTCCCAAGGTGGCCTACGGCATTCTGTCGCCCGGCCAGAGGAGGGAGGCAGACAGGCTGCAGAGGCTGTTCTGGAAGAGTCTGTCGGTGCAGAGGGTCAAGGCCAAGGACAACGTCAGCCCCTGGGTGTGGGAGCAGCAACAGGTGAACCAGCGCTGGAAACTAACTATACATTTACTTAAAGATGGGGTGTCATGATTTTTTTCCCCCTAAAACATGATGATCCGCTATTATGATTATACTAGGAGCTGAGTGTATGATGTCATTAACTCAGTGTTTTTTAATCGCTGGTTAATCTTTCAGCTTTCAGGAAGAAACCAAAAATACACAGGGAAGGCAAATTTGCACATTATAAACACACCTGGGGTCTATTAGAGTAATGTTAACTCCATAGACACACACAAAACTGAAAAAGTACAAAACTATGGCACCACCTCTTTAAGTACAGTTTTGAGGTACAGTATTTGTACTTTACTTGTGTAGTTCCAATTTCCAATACTTACTGGCTACCTGAAAATAGCCGATCTACAAGCTCACAATGCGTCGCGATGCGATCAGGGGTGTTGTTGGCTGGATTATTCATGAAGCTTTCCCGGAAGAGAAGATCCCATGATTGGCCGCTAGTTGTGCTGGTACCAAAAATATTTTTTCTCCCCTGGACTCCATTCATTTTCCCCTTTGATTTTCTAACCTTAACTCATTTTTTTTATTCGAAAGCTGTCATCTTGTCTACCGGTCTACTACATGAGTCGCGCACAGATCATGCACTATGCGTGCACGTGCCCACGTTAAAAGGGAAGGACAATTTGGCAGGAAAACAGTTCAGCCTATGTTTAAAATAGCATCATATGAGTTAATAAACATCGTCATAAATACTTTATGGTTCCTGTCGCTAGTGAAAAACTGTCTTTCAATTACCATGATATGCGTTTTGTGCAAATATGGTCCCATTTATGTTAAAATTGATGATAAAGTTGCGGGGGGCGTGGCCAACTAAGCTGATACCAGTCTGCTGTGTTCTTCTTCGTGTGCTTTATTTCGGGAGGCTCCGACAACATTCTCCCATATATCCCTGCGGTTGCACGTGACCGTTGGCAGCCAATAGCATTCCTTATGATTCCTGGGGTACCATTCAAAGAATGATGGCGACACCCATACAAGGGACAAAAAAGCGTAATTTTCGCCGCATAGAAACTAGGCCTGTGCAAAAAAATCGATTCACTATATTATTGTGATGTTAATGCTGGCGATTCAATTAATCGATTTTCAAAGTTCAGAATCGATTTTCCCGATTTTTTTTTATTTATAAAAAAGAAGAAAAAAAAACTTTTTTTTTTTTATGGCCAAATTAACCTGAAGGTGAAATAACCACTTTCAGTCAGAGTAAGTACAGGTCCTAAAGGAACAGTTTAGATTGAGGATGTCATGTTATGGCTAAAGCTAGCACAGTGCTGTAGGCCTGCAGCACAGTGATTTTTTCCCCCCTTTTTTTATGACTGTTGTGTTCTGTGTTTTCTGGCATCTGGACCAGGAACATGTTGTTGTAATGTTGTACCACTGGCACTTTGGCTGAAATAAATGTCAGAAAGATTGACTGACTTTATTTGGCTGCATTGATTTGAAGTATATGATTCAACTTTTAATGTTTTATATTGTTTAGAATTGTTTTAAAATATTTCAATATAAAAAAGCTGTAATTTTTGGGGAAAAATCGCAATAATCGTGATTCGAATCGCAAATCGCAGGAAAACGCAATAATTGTGATATAATCGAATCGTCACCCTATGAATCGAAATCGAATCGAATCGGGAAAAAGTGAATCGTCACAGGCCTAATAGAAACCAATGGCTTCGCATCATCCATATTTTTTTTTACAGTCTATGGATGCGATGCATTGTGAGCTTGTAGATCTGCTATTACATTTTATGTTTGGTTGCCCTCGCGCTCTATTATAGCAGAGCTTTAGCAGCCATCAAGGCCTGCCCAAGATACATTTTTGTCAACAAAATCATCTTAGATCTAGTCGACTAAAATCTTTAGTGGACTAAAACTAGACTAAAACTAAAGCATGTCAGATGACTAAAATGTGACAAAGAAATAACTAATACAGGACACGTGAGTCTCGCCCCGCCTCAACCTCGGGCGAGACTCACGTGTGAAAACGAAGACTAAGTATATTGACCCAAGTAAATGTACTTTGGCTAACTGACCACTGCTGCAGGTGAGGGAGGAGCAGGGCATAGAGGAGTCCATGCGGGACCGCTACATGTTCCTGCTGCTGTGGGCGTCCCAGGGCAACACGGGGTCCTCCGCCTTCTGGCTGCTCTTCTACCTCACCAAGCACCCTGACGCTATGCAGGCCGTCAGGGCAGAGGTACTCCACCCCACCTCACCCTAGGGTATTCACCAACTATTCGAATATTCGAATATTCGAATGATCTACATGCTCGATCTACATGCTCACAACGCCTAACGTTGCGAGGCGTTGTGAGCGGCTATTTGATCGGCTATTTTCACAACGTTCGCCTCTTGCTTACTTAATATTTGAGAGTTTGGCCAGTCCTGTCGAATATTTGACTATTCGAATACTTTGAGGTCGAATAATTCGAATACTAAAAATCACTATTCGTGAATGCCCTATCTCACCCTAGCACTCACCTCTTCTATTTTCTATGATCAGTGGTTCTCAAACTTTATCATGTCAAGGATCCCCAGAATTATGTGTATTTGGTCACGGACCCGATCTTAAAATGTGTTGTTCCAGGGACTCCCCGCCCAAGAAGTAAAGATTTTAGTTAAAAATGTCACCAATGCGAAGTGAGCGGTGCAAACACGACACACGTGCATATCGCCTTGTGTGGCCCTTTCTGTCCATGACATCAGTTACTTTACATATCGTCATTGTCGGGTGGGAACCTCGTATCTCCAAGTTTCAAATTTGTATGTTCTTTCACAAAGCAAAGCCCTGCTTCATCAGACAAGGCCGTCGCACAAAAGGAGTGAAAACAGCAGATCTACAAGCACACAACGCCTCGCGGTGCGAGGCGTTGTGTGCTTGTAGATCGGCTGTTTTCACTAGTTTAAATCATTTCTAAAATGAAAATGCAAAACAAACGGTTTCGGACATACAATGTTTTCACCCGACAACGACGATATGTCTATGACTATGATCTCCACACATGGAGATCCGTACGAATACACACAAAGTGAAAGCACCGCTCAAAAAACATATATTCAAAGATTTGCACAAATGTATGATTTTTCAAGTCTCTCTGACTGGATAAGAGTGTCTGTAAAAAAGAATACCTAAACTGTAAACCGTAAACTGCAGGTGGAGGCGGTTCTGCGCGAGTCGGGCCAGGAGGCGCGGCGCGGCGGGCCTCTCATCGACCTGACCCGGGACATGCTGACCAGGACGCCGGTGCTGGACAGCGCCGTGGAGGAGACCCTGCGGCTGACGGCCGCGCCCATGCTCTTCCGGGCAGTGCTGCAGGACATGACCATCAAGATGGCCGACGGGCGCGGGTACGCCGTGCGCCAGGGCGACCGCGTGGCGCTGTTCCCCCGCGACGCCGTCCAGCTCGACCCCGAGGTCCACCCCGACCCCCTCTCCTTCAAGTACGACCGCTTCCTCAACCCGGACGGGAGCAAGAAAACGGACTTTTACAAAGCAGGTACGAATATAGCCACAAGTTTCCAGTGTCCCATAAGCCCTTGCGTGTTCTTTACTTTAAAGGCATAGTTTACCCCCCAAAAAATACTAATTTTCTATCGATTACTGACCCCATGGAAACTTGAATTCATGAATATTGTTTTGTTTATGTCGCATTCCTATGCCAATCATTTGATGACCAGCAGTGGTTCCCTATGGAGACACAAAAGCACCTCCTTTGCTCACTATGGAGACACAGAGTGTCTCCTCAAATTATTGGCTTAGGAATGCGACAAAAAAAAAAATGGGATGAACTATGCCTTTAAGCCTTGCTGTAATATGCTGTATTGTCTTCATAGAATGCTGGAATGTGCCCACGATACAGTAGCTTCATTATCAGGGCAAGGTGTTAGAGCAGCACTTACATTTTCAATATTTTAATATAATTTTTCAATGATGCTCATTATAAGACGGCGCTATTTACGTCTACTCACTCGTCTACTACGTACAAGTACACAACGCCGTTGTGTGCTTGTAGATCTGCTGTTTTCCCTACCTTTGTGCGACGGCCTTGTATGATGAAGCAGGGCTTTACTTTGCGAAAAAACGAGATACGAGGTTTCTGCCCGACAGTGACGATATATTTTTTGACCTTTTTATCCCCCATAATGACGCAGGCAAGAGGCTGAAGTACTTCAACATGCCGTGGGGGGCCGGGCTCTCCATGTGTCCCGGCAGGTTCTTTGCCACCAACGAGCTGAAGCAGTTCATCTTCCTCATGCTGATCTACTTTGACTTTGAGCTGGTGAACCCAGACGAGCCGGCGCCCGATGTGGACGTCAAGCGATGGGGCATCGGGTCCATGCAACCCAGCAGAGATGTTCAGTTCCGCTACAGACTCCGATTCTAACCCAGCAGAGTTTAAGCATTTAGGGCTGTCACAATTATTACATAATCGTCTAATCGCAATTATTTGACATAATCGCAAATATTTTTGTCATAATCGTGAATGTTGAAAAATGTTCATACATTTACAAACATTTTCAGAAATAGTGGAAATAGCAGATCTACAAGCTCACAACGCGTCGCATCGCGACGCGTTGTGAGCTTGTAGATCGGCTATTTCCACTATTAATGTTATTTTTTTATGTAGAAAGTTGTCAAATATGTCACTAATTTCTTTGTATATTTAGTTATGTGTCACATCTGCCCTGTGCAACTTCAAAGCTAAAAGCCAAACAGAAATGTAATTATCAACGACAAAAACACAATTAAATTGTTAATCGCAATTATTTGAGTGACAATTAATCGTCATGTAAAACGTCATATCGTGACAGCCCTATTAGCATTATGCTCATTATCAATACCATAATCATGAAATCGAATTGCATAGAAATAGGCATTGCTTCTCTTTGTTTCCACAATATTATTTGCCTGCTTAATAAACCAGACCGAACACAACAACACCCCCTGGCGGATAGAGGCTGGCAACGCCAGGCAACAATATTATAGCATTTGCACTACATTGCAGAAGATCAAACAAAGCTGTGAACGCTATACAAAAATGTATAAATAAATGATTATGCTCTGATCAATATGCTGTTTAGTCTATTATTGTGTTTGTGTATGATTCTTAAAAGATATGTGAATAATGAAATATGTATACTGTAGGCTAAGTATACTTGAATATTTGAAATGTGTACGGGGTAATGTGCACGATTTGCTTGTGTCCACATAATCCATATGGCCCTCATTTATCAACGTGGTGCAGATCAAAATTTGGGTGTACACCGAAATTTAGGCAAGTCTCTGCATTTATCATTTCAACTTGACTTTGACTTTGGTCTAGGGTTGGATCAAATCTCACGTCAAGTCCTGAGGTGGTGTAGGAATCATCCTACACCACTTTGTTCCATTGTAGACGTGCGGAGCAGCATTGTCTAATTATCTGACAGGCAATGGACACATGTATCCACTCGAAAATGTATATCCAACACAATAATAAATAATCCTGTGAAAATATAACATTTTATATAGCCGGCTACATCATGGACATTCACGCCGATTTTATTTCCAAGTTACAATGACAAGCATTAAGCAATTTAAATCTAGCGATATGGAAGAAATCTACTGTTAATTGATTTAACAGTCTAATGGACTGGCTCAGAACAAGCACATACGAAAGCATGCGAGAGCATTTTCGGGACCAGCGGACCAGCCCAGCGCAGACCTGGCTGTGAACACCCAAAATAATCATATTTGAACTGGGGACCCCCCACCCTGAAAAACACATGGAATGTAAGGGTTGAGTTGACATTTTGTTTGACTCACTTCCACAGATAAATATTGTGAAAATGTCTCACAACGCCTCGCAACGTGAGGCATTGTGTCATTTGCTGACCCCCTCCAGAAAGATCATGTGGGGACCCCACCTGGGGGACCTGACCCCCAGTTTGGGAACCAGCAGGGGCGTCAATTGGGTATGGCAGGGGTATGCAGCAGCCATACCCTGGGTCCAGAACATAAAAGTTACTTTTAAATATAAATCCATGAATGTATCTTTGTCTATCTGTGTCTATACTGTGTCTAAATTACAGTAATAACTACAAATGCAAAACTTTACAAAATGGTCACTTTAACAAGGTATTATAATTGTATTCTCCCCATCTTGACAAAATGGTATATTCCCAGGTTCCGCAGGTCAGCTGCACAGGTGCAATGCATTATTGTTAATTGTGGCACGTTTACTAACATGCCAAGTTTAGCTGCACTCGAACAACTGTTCCAGTAAGTAAGGCAACATGACTGGTGTCTTGCACGCGCGCGAAGCCAGTCATGTTGCCATACCTTAGCTTTTTCTGAACTGACGCCACTGGGAACCAGTGCATTACGTAGTGATGGAAGTCAGATATCTTACTAGTAGAATGGAACTCACCTCGTAAGGACTTCCCCAGGAAGCCTCTGTCCACGCCGTAGGCTCCTGCTGGGAGAGGAACCAACATCATGTCAGGGTGAGATATCCATGGCTCTGCTTTTGATATGTTATATTGATTAATATGGATTAAAGCAAAATACAATCTCTCGACTGAGATTTATTTTGTTTGTTTGTTAGGCCACGTCCTAATAATGCAATCCAAGGAAACCCCACACACACAATCTGAGTTTCATATAAACAAGTAGCCTACAATAGGTAGACTTTTGGAAGCCATACAACCAACCAGTTGAATACATTTCATTGCTAAAGTCGCCATACCAGCCCTGACAAAAAGTGAAAAATGAACATGCCTTCTGTTGCTAGTTTGACACTAGAACTACTAGAACTTTGGCACTTAGAACTACAGACTCACTCCCTAGCTTCTGCCGAGGACTGAAGACTCACCTCCTCAGACCTAAACCCATTGCACTACTGTAACACTCCCCTTCCCTCAATGACCATACATGAAGCTAGATAGCATTTTTTTTCTTTTTTTTTTTCTTTTAAGTTTTTTACTCCTCCCTTCCTTAGGTGCGTGGAGCGTGTGGTCTACCTATGTTATTATTTTTCTAGATTGATATTCCTATGCATTAGTTATATTATTGTTGATGTACTGACATTATCTTGCTTATTATATTGATGTATTACATGCTTATTGTAAGTCGCTTTGGATTAAAAGCGTCTGCTAAATGCCTAAATTGTAAATTGTTATTGTAACAACAAGCACTACGTGTTGTAAGCTTGTACTGTAGATAGCCTATTTTCGGAGCATAGCATGATTCCAAGGCAGACACACTGACTTCTATCTCACCTAGCTCATTGAAACAGTCTCCGTGTTTCCAGTCTGCAGGAAGGGTGCCAGTGTTGCTGCCCGCCGTGGGCGGTCCCTTCCTGGGACCCGTCGCAGCGTTCTTCACAAACATCTGCTCGTTATTGCTCTGTAACGGAGACACAATGCATGCACGTTAAGACTATAGTCCTCCAGGGTTTCTCAAAGTGGGTTACGTGGCCCTACATTATAATTTTCACTCCCAGTACCTTATATTTATAGCATATTGTCGTTGTCAGGTGTATGTCCAAAACCGTTAGTTTTGTATTTATCATCTATAAAATGTAGGCTACTAAACTAGTGAAAACAGCAGATCTACAAGCACACAACTCCTCGCATCGCGAGGTGTTGTGTGCTTGTAGATTGGCTGTTTTCACTAGTTTTGTGCGTCGGTCTTGTATGATGAAGCAGGGCAAAAGACAAGACACAGATACGAGGTTTCTGCCCGACAGTGACGATATTTTAGTGATTATGTTGCGAGGAAAACTTTGAGATAATAGCCATTTTGGTTAGAACTGAGTGAAAATAACTTTGTACTTCAAGTTTCAAATTATACTAAATAATATTTTTTCAAGTGTCCAAATAAATTCCAAATATTATCAAATGATCTTGCGGCACCCCTGGACTGCTGTCACGGCACCCCAGGGTGCCCCGTCACCCACTTTGAAAACCCCTGCCCTAGGGTGCCGTGATGCCAGTCCAGGGGTGCTGCAGAAAAATCTGATAACATTTCGAATTCATCACTACATCACTATCACTTCACTATGCTTAGTCAAACAGACCTGATTTGCACTGTACTTTATGAGTTATCTTTCCAACTCCTTCACCAAAAATAGCAGATCTACAAGCTCACAACATTTTTTGGTGAACCTTGCCCCCAGAATGTGGCTCTTAAGTCTGACATCATTTTGTAGGCAGAGGAGAACTTTTGGGGCCAAAAGGCCCCGGCGCCCATGAATCTTTTTACTATTTTTACGATTTACTAATTTGTCTTCTCTTTCTTGTTGACAGGAAAGTGGTAGAGTTATACTTTAGTCGTTATTTTTGTCTCGTATCTGTTGAAATAGCGAGGGACACATATTGACAATAAATCTTCTTGGAGGTCTGACTACAAAATGATGTCACGGCTTAAAAGCCCCATAGGGATGCTGGGGTTCGAGTGGTTAAACGTCAAGTATAAAGTCATTTTCAGTCAGTTCTGATGGAAATGATATTTCTCAAATATGATGCAAGATTCAAAAAATGAACAGTCTAACTCTGTGGATGAAAAAGTTATTTACAGGGCTGCCCTGAGTCAAAAAAGTTTGAAAACCCCTGTTATAGTCATTGGAATGTGTTCTGAGGGCAGCGTGAATATGAGTCACATCTCTACAATGCACTTCACAACTGTGAACCTCGTGTGAGACGAAAGCAAACCAACTCGCTACTGCCACGCCATTCATTTGAATGTGTACATTTATAGAGATTACAGGCCTTACACACAGAGCCAACATGGTTGTTGACAGTGGTGTAAAGTAACTAAGTAGATTTACTAAAGTACTGTACTTAAGTAAAATGTTGAGGTATTTCTACTTTACTTGAGTGTTTCCAATTTTCCGTACTTTTACTTCTACTCCACTACATCTCGGATGCAAATATTGTACTTTTACACCACTACATTTATTTGAAAACTTCAGTTACTAGTTACTTGGCAGATATGAATGATTATATTATAAAACATACATAAACTACTTTAACCCTATTTCATACCTAGGCTATTTGAAAATAGCAGATCTACAAGCTCACAACTCGTCGCATCACGACGTGTTGTGAGCTCGTAGATCTGCTATTTTCGAACATTTTGTACTTTTACTTTTGGTACTTTAAGTACATTTAGAACACTTTCGTACTTTTACTCAAGTACATTCTGAATTCCGGACTTTTACTTGTAACAGAATAAGTATAACATGTAAGTACTTTTTCCACCACTGGTTGTGTATGTGTACCTTTCTGTAGGGCAGGTTGTTGATGTGGGCAGGGCCGGTGCACTGCGACAGAGTGTGATAGCTGGGGTTGGAGAAGTAGTTGCTGGGGTGATTCTCGCTTGTAGCAGGCACAGTATCTGAAGGACGAAAAAATAAAGAATAAAAAAGGAATCAGAAATAAAACACTTGTTTATCAACCCTTTAGTTTTCCACACCCCTAGCAACGATTTTATACAACATACTAATCATCATCAGCGTAGATTTAACACTAAACAAGGCGCTAACTCGTTCTCCTGCTATACCATCAACATGTGGAACGCCCTTCCACAAGCCCTAAAGGAGAGCAAATCCCTAGCCTCCTTCAAAATTGGTATGAAAAGTCACCTTCAGACAGCAGCTACCCGTGACTTGTAAATAGACTAAGCCCCCATGCTCCCCCTCCCCCCTTTTTCTTTGTATTCTGCCTTTTGTATTTGATGTTATGCTTTTGAAACTGATATTATCCTAGATAAAGTACTATGTTCTATCCGTCTGTCTTTCAATGTTATATGAGATACTTAAAAGTGTGGTTCCTGTGGAAATAAGCCTCGGCTTTCTAGGATCTCCTTTTAGTTGACCTTGTACCAGTGATTTGTACTGTCATGAAACTGTACTTTTTTCTATTGCAAACTTCTAATAAATTCTTCAATCAATCAAACATGTAGTGGGGGTCCTGCTATAGTCAAGTGGTGGTGAACAAGATAGTTATAGTTATCATGCCTGGTGGCAATGGCGTTTAACTATTGAAAAATAGCAGATATACAAGCTCACAGTGCGGCACTCGGTGTCGCGCTGTGAGCTTGTAGATCTGCTATTTTTTTAAAAGTCTTTAAATATTTTGATCCGATTCTATTAGCGTCTTCTAAATCCTTCGATGTTTCTATGTCAGTGGTGCTCAAACTTTTATTTGTCAAGGACCTTCAAAATTATATGTATTTGGCCACCTTCCCCAATTTCAATATCTGCTATTTTTCAATAGCTAAAGTATAAAATAATTTCAGGCCTAGATGGGTTAACTGTGGCGTTTGTTTCGTGGGTTACCGGCGATGGCGTAGTCGGTGGTGACGCGCATGGCGGGGGTGTAGGTGACGGCGGCGGCCATGCCGTGGGGCTCCTTGATCTTCTGCTTCTTCCTGTACACCATGAAGAGCAGCAGCAGGAAGATGAGCAGCAGCACCAGCACGATGATGCCCGCTATCGCCCCCATCTGGTAGGTGTCCACGGGCACCGCCGTGCTGGTCAGGCTGTTGAGGCTGCCCACGATCACCGCGCCTGCTGGAGGAGAAATGTTACATTGATCGATTTATTGATTGAAGTATTTATTAGAAGTTTGCATAGGAAAAGGTACAGTTTCGTGACAGTATATACAGTTCACTGGTACAAGGTCAACTAAAAGGATAAGCTCATGAAAGCCGAGGCTTGTTTACATTCAATACATTGAGATACTTTTTTTTAACTCATCGTCGCTGTTGGGCAGAAACCTTGTATCTCCAAGTTTCAAATTTGTATGTTTTTTTCGCAAAGCAAAGCCCTGCTTCATCAGGCACAAAAGTAGTGAAAACAGCAGATCTACAAGCACACAACGTGCTTGTAGATCGTCTGTTTTCACTAGTTTAGTTAGTTTTTTAATGATAAAAAAAAAGAAAGGTTTTGGACATACAAGGTTTTCACCTGACAACGACGTCATATAACAATGATCAACAGACAGTTAGAACACAGTACTTTGGTAGGGTGTTGCACATTCTAGTGGTATACCAGGAATCTGGGTTAAACATGATCTGAACATGATCTGTGGCGCTGACGTTACACTTAGCTTTAATGCTGCCTTCAGGTATGGCATGGAAAGGGGCATTTTCATTTATTTCACCATAGTAAAAACTGCATTCATGGTCTGGACGACTCTGGAGAGGGCACTTTTTATAGACGGATACAAGGGGCGGGGGCTCAAGCCCCCTTTGATGTCAATGTGTGCATGTGCCTGGAACGAAACATGCAACAATGTAAATGCACATGTACAGTATGTGTTGTGGTTGTGGTTACCTTGGTCGCACCGGGAGCCCTTCCACCCGGGGTTACAGTAACATGTACCGATCATGTGATCACAGGTGGAGTTGTTGAGGCAGTCGCACACCTGACGACATCCATAACCGTACGAACCTGAAGGGCATTCTGGGAGGGAGCAGAGGGGGAGACAACGTTTATTACAAATTGTTCACTTTCATTTTAATGATCAGTTCATATTTTTCTGTTATTTACCATGGTCCCTCAACATCACAATTTTACAATTTAGGCATTTAGAAAAAAGTAAGCAAGGTAAACACAAGGTTAGAAATAGTCATCTAGGATCATTGGTAAACCCAGAACCTATCATCAGTCTAAATGTTCATTCAACCATATGTTCCTTCAAACGTATCTCTAACGCCAACACTAAGATATCAAACTCTACGTTTTTTATTTTTTATTAACTCTAAGTTAATAACTAATCCTGGTCTCAATAATGCCTCCCCCTGGCCAGCCGGGGCGCCCGATGGAGGGGAAAGGAACTGGTTGGAATAACGTGTTCCTTCCACTCGCTACGTCCAAACCAGGGAAATCTCTATTGTCAGGTGAAAAGAAGCAACTTGGGCTCCTCATGCATAGAAGGAAGCATGAGGTCAGTCCTTTGTCTCCCCAGGCGCGGCAGAGGGAGAGCAGAGCCCAGGATTACATAGGCAATTGGCACTGGGTGAAAAATGGGTAAAAAAAATCGTGGGATAAAAATTATATATAAAAAAAAACTTAACTATGAGTTAACTATAAAAAGTTAACTATGAGTTAATA
This sequence comes from Nannobrachium achirus, assembly GCF_963921795.1. Taxonomy (NCBI): domain Eukaryota; kingdom Metazoa; phylum Chordata; class Actinopteri; order Myctophiformes; family Myctophidae; genus Nannobrachium; species Nannobrachium achirus. The sequence goes on along the minus strand of NC_137822.1, from coordinate 4,806,294 downwards.
ATCGCTGATCTACAAGCTCACAACGCGTCTGCTGCGACGTGTTGTGACCTGCCATTTTCAGAGCGCGACACTGGAGCACAACCAAACATAAAATGACTTGTCTTTTAGTTCTACTGGAGCTCATCTACACTTGTCCCTCCAAAACATTTTAGTCTAGTTTTTATTTGCTATATTTAGTCTTAGTTTTAATCATCATAGCTTAGTTTTTATTTCGGTTTTATTAAGCTTTCATCACTGAAACAAAGGTAGATGACGAAATTTTTCGCCATAGTTTTAGTCGACCAAATCAACACTGGATGTGTGTTTGTTGCTGCGTCACTCACTCTGCTCACAGCTGCGTCCCATGAATCCGGTGCGACAGGTGCAGTGACCAGAGATGTGGTCGCAGTCCGCTCCGTTCCTGCACTGACAGCTCTGAGAGCAGTCCTTACCGTAGAAACCCAGCGGGCAGCCTGCCACGGAACAACAACAATTAAAACCCCACTTAAAACCTGAGGACCCGATTCTACATAATGTCTTCTAAATCCTAACAGTTTCCTGAAATGTCAGGGGTTCTCAAACTTTTTTATGTCAAGGACCTTTAGAATTATATGTATTTGACCGCGGACCCCCACCCAGAAATGTTTTTTGAAGAAACACATGTTTGCTTTAAATATATATATTCAAAGATTTGCACAAATGTTCATGATTTTTCACAAATCTACAAGCTCATAGCGCGGCACCCGGTGCCGTGCTATGAGCTTGTAGATTTGCATATAAGTGGCAAAGTGAGTTTAACATTGTTTAATGCAATCACATAGGACTTTTCTGTTTGGATGTATGGGCTGTCAAGGCCAGAAGGTAGCTTTTTGCCACTCAGTATGCGTTCCCACATAACTTCCAGGTATGATGATGATGTCACGTTCATACCCTCTATATCTGCTATTTCTTAATAGCTAAAGTTTAAAACAATGGTTAAAGTGGTTAAAAATAAAAAGTGCTTTAAATGGTCTAAATAAACCCCATTATGGTTGAGTGGAGTCCCTCAGGGCTCTATGCTAGTGTTTTGTTGTTGTGTGGGGAAAGCTTTCGCTGAAAATAGTCAACCTATACAGCTTGTAGTTGGCTATATGTTCAAATGGCCCAAGTATAAAATAGGGTCACCGGACCCAAATTCAGGAACAGCGGTACAACGTGCACATGCGAGCATGCATGCCTGTGTGTGTGTGTGTGTGTGTGTGTGTGTGTGTGTGTGTGTGTGTGTGTGTGTGTGTGTGTGTGTGTGTGTGTGTGTGTGTGTGTGTGTGTGTGTGTGTTAGGGCATTAACAACTTGTGATTTTTGCAACTCGACTCGACTCAGTAAAAAGTTGAGTTGAAGTCGACTTTATAGTTTGATGAGGCCATCACATCACACACGACCCCCCAATTAGTTTGGGGGGGTCCCCAGATGATTAACTTAATGTGAAACATTGTTTTCTCACTCAACTGTAAACAAACCAACATAAAGTTTAAGTGCATAGAGGGTATCTTCACATTTCTAAAGTGCCAAATTAAGGACGTTTTAATACCTCTAAAATGACAAATTAAACATTGTCCAAATTGTCAAATGTATAGAGGCAGAAATTGTGCAAATAGCTGATCTACATGCTCGTTGCGAGGCGTTGTGAGCATGTAGATCGGCTATTTTCACAATAGAACGTTTTTTTTTTCCAACTTCGACTTTAGACTTTCTCTGGTGGGAGTCGACTTGTGTAATGAAGTCGACTGAGTCGACTTGTCAACTTTTTCGTGCATGCATGTGCGTATAACTCACGTTGTGTGCAGTAGAGGCCCGTCCATCCTGGCGTACACTTGCACTCTCCGTCGTAGGCGCTGCAGAAGGCTCCGTTGTGACAGTTGCACGTGTGGATGCAGTTTGGACCCCACTGAGCCGGAGGGCATGCTGTCACCACAACATACATCCATGTCACCTCTAAATACATCACTGTCACATCTAAATGCTGTACATCACTTTACCAAATGGGTTCCCAGATTGCCACAAATTACATCACTGTTACTGCTACTGTCACCACAAATAACATCACAATGTCTCCGGAGCCAGACTGTTCAGATATTGTGGAATAGGTGTCTGTCTAGGTGAGACTTCTACATCGTCTCTCTCTCTCGGGTGGAAACTTCTTATGTTCAAATGACAAAAGAAATGGCAAAATTAGTAGATCGATAAGTTTGCAATCGGTAAGCTTGTGGATCTGCTACTTTTGTTGCTTTTGTATGACGCTGTAGTAGGATCAAGCGGGTGCATTAATTTACTAACAAAAAAAATATGGAGATAGGAGGTTTCTGCCCGACAACAGCGGCGACATGGAATACCAGTGGTGGACTCAGTACTAAACTCCAGTGCTTGGGTGAAATCATAGATAAGATACCCCTGGTTATTGTACGTACATTGGGAGCAGTCGCTGCCGATCCATCCAGGGTAGCACTGGCAGGAGCCATCGATGGGGTTGCAGGTTCCGTTGTTGGTACAGCTGCAGCTCCTGGCGCAGCTCTTACCATATCTGCCACTGGGACACACTGCAGGACATCAAGGAATGAATACATTAGACCAGGGGTGCTCAACCTTTTCAGGCCACAACCCCCAAAATAATCATATGTGAACCTGGGACCCCCCCCCCCCCCCCACCCCGCACAAGCACTTGGAATTGTAGTAGTTGGCATTACATTTAGTTTGACTCGATCTATTCCATTATGAAAATAGCCGATCTACATTTTCAGAATTTCTGCCTCTAATATTTGACAATTTTACCAATGTTGGACCAGAGATACTAAGCTCTTTCTGTGCCAATGACGTCTCTTGATGTCTTTTTTCAAAGGGCCCTTTTTTTGATTAATTCAGCTCTATCTCTGGAACCATTTGTCCGATTGACAAAATTATTTTTGCCACTGAATCACAACGACTGTGATCAGTCGTTCATTCAACAGTAAAGAAAAACATACAAAATCTTGGCACATGGACCTTGGAGCCATTTTTGCTTCTGGCACGGATAGAGCTAAAAAGGTCTTTAAAGTCCTTAAAGGGGAACACCACCCATTTTCAATATTGAAATATGTCATTAATATACCTTAGAGGAGTTGTGTGGAAATAGAAGTTCCCCCCCTTCTGTGTTGCCTAGAACTGGAGGATTGATTTTGGGGTTTGTATTGTAAAGTACAATGTGTGATGTCATCAAGTTGTAATTTACAATACAAACCCCAAAATCAATCCTCCAGTTCTAGGCAACACAGAAGGGGGGGAAATTTTTTTCTATTTCCACACAACTCCTCTAAGGTATATTAATGACATATTTCAATATTGAAAATGGGTGGTCTTCCCCTTTAAACTGTCACTTCAGAAATGTGCAGATACCCTGTATACACTTACAATGAATGTATGTTGGTTACTTGGTCTGTTTACTGTGAGAAAACATGCTGTATAAAATTAAACTTTCCCATAGATTTCATAGTCCGCTTCAGAGACTTGTTTGACAGCACCATCGTCGGTAATGATATGAATTAATATGTATTTTCAGACATTTAACCGTTTCACTCTCCCCTCACTACTTTGTACATTTGACCCATGGCTCTGAACTTTCTTCCCTTTTCTCCTTCTGCACCAAATCTCTTTGACAAAAATAGTCAACCTAATGAAGTCATTTACTGTAACTGGGGACCACTGGCTTACAGGAATGTGTCTTCCTCTCCATATGCCCAAACAAGGTCGCCCGATATGGTAAGAGATCATAAACACATTTCACATTATAGTTCTTGGCCACTCAGTTTGAGAAACGCCATTGGCCGTTCCACATAATGACTTCACCATGCGGTGACATCACAACATCTACAACACAAGCATGTAAACTGTCCCTTATATATTGATTCTGTTCGATGAGCAAACCTGCTGTCTAACAACTTCCTCTGTAGATTCATTCACAGTAGCGCTGGGGTGTGAGATGTTGCACTGGACAGGACATGTGAAATGTCCAGACTTATTCCGCCGTTATTCTGCCGATCGCTTCAAGGCTGTGGTGGTCGGGCACAAAATGTACATCTTTGCAGGAGAGTTCTCAGTGCTCACTGATCATCAGATTGATGTCCATATCTTCAACGCAATGTCTTTGCACTGGGTGAAGTTGCCTCCAGTGACAACTGGAAGGGGAAACCCTCCCCTTGAGGGTCCCTCCATGTGCCTTGGCCACACGGCTGTGCTGATAGACAATAACATCTATATCTGGGGTGGGTATCCCTACTGCAATGTGCTTTATGCATTTGATGTCGACACCCATAGATGGTTCAAGCACTGTTCTGGTACTGTTCCAGAAGCGAGGTACGGCCACTCGGCCTGTGTCTTGGGGAAGGTCATGTATATCTTTGGAGGACACACTCGGCGGACAGGATGCACCAATGACTTGTACAAGTTGGACACCGCCGCAATGCTCTGGACTTTGATTAACACCGGAGGTTCTCCACCATCAGCTTCAGAAGGTCACTCTGCCACCATCATGGGGACAAAGATGTTTATACTTGTGGACAGTGTGGTGCAGGCGTTTGACACAGAGACCGACTGCTGGCTGAGGAAGCCTTCTGAAAACCTGTTAGGACGACGATGGACCGGACGTTCAGCCTTTGCCTACAACGGAGAGCTGTACATATTTGGCCACGAAAATCCCTCCTATGTTCTGTGGAAATTCAATCCAAGGACCTTCTCCTGGAAGGGGGTTCAGCCCAAATTGCCCCCGTTTCAGATGTGGAAGATGTGGTCTACCACATCTGGTAGTGGTAGACCACGAGTTTGTTGCATGGAGGGAGATCGTGTCATAGTCTTTGGAGGATTCAATGCATGGAACACTTTTGATGACCTGTACATCTTAGACTTGTGTCCTACTCTGAAGGCCTTATGCAAGCTAGCAGTTATTCGGTACGGTCTGGACCAATCAGAGCTCCCACGCAACATCAGGTGGGAACTGGGCTGGCGGCCCCCAGATCCAGATCTTCTTGATGTGTAAGATCTCACTCAACAGTCAACAAACCAGCGTCCAGTATACAGCAAGTGTATAGGACAGGAGGATGGGATCTGCACATTTTCGATATTTTATCGACGTTTAAGACCTTTTAATACCTCTAATACCTCTTGAATGCACCCGTGGCACCTGAGCTGTTCGGTCGTGTCACCGGAGGTGCCGGAGCGGGCGACACTCGCAGGGTTCGAGAAAACGAGTTTCCGGAGCGCGCCCTCACGCCGAGAGGGAACGCAGACGCAGAATATTCCGCAATTTTTCAAAGATACGTGAAAAAACGCTCTTTGACAATATGTTTATTTTGGGGGGGGGGGGGGGCTGAAAAGTTTGAGAGCCACTGAAGTACAAGAACTAACAAACAACTAACAAATAAACACGCACCAATTTACTTTTAGACTAGTGACAGGGGTGGGCGACTCTCTCACCTTCGTTGCACAGAGCCCCCTTGAAGCCTGGTAAGCAGTCACACTGGCCGGTGACGTGGTGACACGGCCCGTTGCTGTGGACACACTGGGGACACGCCTGGCTGCAGTGGTGGCCGAAGTACCCTGGAGAGCAGACTACACAACATAATGTATCATTAATATTATTATCTTTCACATCAACACTACACAAAAGAAAAAGACATGGCAATTCAGAATGGGGGGGAAAAAAGGGGACCCAGGGATGTACTGCATTGTTTATGAATTGTAGTTGCATTGTGTACAGTTGTATTGCATTGTGAACCAGTGGCGTCAGTTCAGAAAGGTATGGCAACATGACTGGTGTCTTGCACGAGCACGAAGGCGCGCGTGCAAGACACCAGTCATGTTGCCATACCTTGGCAACAGGCATAATGCATTTATTTTAAGAAGTACATTTAATTTTTTCCCCGTTTCTACAGTTTCTTGGGCTGGATATGGCAGCCTGGAAAGGTTGTTCAAGTGCAGCTAAACTTGGCATGTTAATTCATTCACTGCTTTGCCACGAGTGTCCCGTGTTATTTCAGTACCCCCATATTGCCACGGCCCGAGTTTTCCCGTTTAAAAATAAATAAATAATCAAAAAACATTTTTTTCCAAAAATGCCTAAAATGTCAAGGCATGATCGCAATCGCGAAATTGCATGTTTAGCCCCATAACAAACACATCTTTAAAAATGGCAGCCATGTTTGTTTACAATTGAAGACTTTGAAGGCTTCTATCTCATGAATGCCTGAACGGATTTCCAAGCAGATTTTTTTGTTTGAAAGCTGTGAAAAAGTGCACGATCCGTGCACTAAAAATGTATCTGTGCACTAGAAATTTAGGAACGTGGCAGTGAGGAACCTGTGGGCCATTTTGAAAAGGCAAAACGTGCCACAATTAAAATGAATGAATTGCACCTGTGCAGCTGACCTGCGGAACTTGGGAATATACCATTTTATCAAGATGGGGGTAATTTAACAACATAATAACCAGCACAGATAGACAAAGAGACATTCATGGATTTATGTTTAAAAGTAACTTTTATTTTCCCCCCTGGACCCAGGGTATGGCAGCTGCATACTCCTGCCATACCCAATTGACGCCCCTGCATTGTGAACAGTTGCGTTGCATTGTGAATGTGTACAGTTGCATTGCATTGTGACTTACTCCTCTGACAGCTGGCTCCTCTGTATCCAGGAGAACATTCACAGATGCCTTCGTCCGGGGAGCAGGAGGCTCCGTTCTTACAGTTGCACTGCAGAGAGCAGTTGGGCCCCCAGCGGCCCTCCACGCACACGCTGTCACAGTGAATGCCTGCATGGGGAACCAACACACACGCACACGCACACGCGCGCGCGCACACACACACACACACACACACACACACACACACACACACACACACACACACACACACACACACACACACACACACACACGCACACGCACGTACACACACACAAACGCACACACAAAGATTCAGAAATATTTTTCTAATCTTTTTGTGTAAGCTTATATAGCAGTGGTTCCAACCAGTGGTCCGGGGACCACCAGTGGTCCTTGCGCCAGTGTTGATTTTGTCGACTAAAACTATGACGAAAAATGTTTGTCAACTACATTTTTTTCACTGACAAAAACTAAATAAAAACTAAATAAAAAGTAAGCTGTGATGACTAAAACTAAGACTAAATATATTGACAATTTCGTCAACAAAATAAAAACTAGACTAAAACGTTACGGAGGGACTATAGTGGAGAAGAGAGTAATTTTATATTTGGTTGCTCTCTGGTTTCTGCGACGCGTTGTGAGCTTGTAGATCGGCTATTTTCAGCACGCAACCAAGTGTAAAATCAATCATTACGATGCCATCAAGGCCCTGTCAAAATTTATTTCAGTTGACTAAATCAACTGTAGATTTAGTCAACTAAAATCGTATGATATTTAGTCGACTAAAATTAGACTAAAACTAATACTTTTCAGGTGACTAAAATATGACTAAAACTAAAAGACATTTTATTCAAAAGACTATGACTAAAACTAAATCAAAATTTGCTGTCAAAAACAACACTGCCTTGCGCCCTAAATGACCAATAAAGATCTGTAACTCTGAGAGTGTACAAATGGACCCTTACGGGTCCATTTGGTTCCATGTGTACACTCTCAGAGTTATGGGTGTCCTTGAAAATAAAAACATTTGAGAACCACTAGTACTAGTGGATTCATAATGTGCCATAGTTTCATAGTAATTCATATAAATCATAATCATACATATTCTGAAGAAAACCTGGAGACGTTCAGTAACTGGGTCTTATGGTGTGTAAAAACAAACAAAATCAAACAGACAAGGCCCAAGTCTTGCCATGGACACATGTGTCCCTGTGCGGACATATTGATGACCCCTGACTTCACCACTGCACCACCGCCGCCCGTCCCGAGCGCCGTGGCATGTCCTTCTAGTTCCGTTTCCCTGACACCACTTCACTTCCTCCCCCTGGATTTGGTCTTATATGGGTTCTTCCCACTCCACCTCTCTCCTTTTATCTCTTTTCTCTCTCTCTCTCTCTCTCTCTCTCTCTCTCCATTCACTCTGTCTCTCTCTCTATCTGCTCTGACCCCGTGTGAACTTCCCTTTCCTTCCGTCCCGTGTTGGCATTCTGTCCAGCATATGTAACAGTGTATGCAGCTAATTGCCTCGGGACAAAGGCCTCTTTGAGGTAACTGTGTGGGTGCGCATGCGTGCGTGCACGGTCACGTTGCTAGGTGACAGCAAGCAGCCGTGCACGCCGCCAAGATCCTGAAGAAATTACTTAGGCATCAGTATGGTGTTTAGGCATAGGCCGCCCGTCCTGTCTTTTTTCCAAAGATGTTCAAAAATAGCCGGTGTACAAGCTTCGTGCGGCGCTGCGAGCTTGTAGATCTGCTATTTATTTAATAGCCAACATATAAATGGAGTGGCTAAAATGATGCTGTGTTAATTACTTTTGCTGGGGACCCCCTGGAACCCCCCTCCAAGGACCCCCGGACCCCACTAGGAAAACCACTGGCTTAGGCTTAGACGTGTCTGTGCTGCATATGGTGTAGCCCGGCCGTCAGGCATGAGAATCACTGTTGTTTTCTTGACCACAATGTCAAGGACGTGATTTAGATGGCATGCAGAAACTAAGGTTCATTGTTTACCTGGCATACTATAGTTTCAAATGATATTTTGATAGCATGTTGTTTAGACCGATGCTATGGTTCTTGGCTTACCTGGGATCCTAATTTCTTTAGGCACTATACTCTGTCTGATGCATTACTTGCTTATTGTAAGTCACTCTGAATGCCTAAATTGGGGATCCTTGAAATAATATATATAAAACAAAGGTTGAGAATCACTGGATGAAAGTGAGGCGAGATCCTTGACAGGGTTCCAAATGTACCTTACATGTCTGTAACTCTGAGAGTGTAAAAACAGAACCACGTTTGGTAAACCATAAACAAAACCGAGGTGTCTAACGAGTAGCTTGCCCTACGTAATCAGCTGGACATAAAGACAAGCCAGGTTTTTAAGAGCGCGTGCCTTATAAACCTCTGAAATGGTAAAACATTTAGAAAACCATCTGCAATTTTAGGCTCTATAAAAAGCCTGTTACGCACCGGAAGTGGCAGACGTGCGCGTCATCCGCAGCAATGTAGCTACACTGTGACTGTGTCAAAACCTGTCGAACCCTCCTTCAGGGCTTGCGTCCAGGGGCGTCTCAAGGGGTAGGAAAGTGGGACTGAGTTACCAGGGCCCAAGGTGGAGGGGCCCTAGTAACTTTAGCTATTGAAAAATAGCAGATATACAAGCTCACAGCACGGCACCGAGTGCCGCGCTGCAAGCTTGTAGATCTGCTATTTTTGAAAAGTCCTGAAAATGTGTGCAAATCTTTGAATATGTATTTTTTAAGCGAACATTTGTAACTCAAATTTCACTTCCCTTGGGGGGGAGGGTCCCTGGAACTAAATATTTTGAGATGGGGGTCCTTGGCCAAATTCATATCATTTTGGGGGTCCTTCACATGAAAAACTTTGAGCATCACTGACATGGAAACATGGGTTTCTTGCACACATTTTCAAAATTTAAAAAAAATAGCAGATCTACAAGCTTGCAGCGCGGCACTCGGTGCCGCGCTGTGAGCTTGTATATCTGCTATTTTTCAATAGTTAACATTCATGGGGGGCGCGCAGTGAATCCTTGTACCCAGGGCCCAGAATTTGGTGTGACGCCCCTGCTTGCGTCTACTCTTGAGCTTCTGGTCGAGCAACAGAAGTCTGTTGTCAACAGAAGACCTGCAGCTAAAGAAGACCATCGCTTATAGATCCACACCGAAGGAAGTCACTTCTGAGGAGCTCCACTCATCATGGCAAAAACAAAATACCCTCTTCAATGGCACAGCACTGCTTCAAAATCTTTCTATTTCTCCCCGTGGAGTTCATTAAAATGTCTTGCCTGTGTTTCAACACAGTAGGGAGGGGGAAATCTAGAATTGGTTGGGGAGGGACAGAGGAAGTACCGCTCGCCGCCACTGAGCGACACTGTTGTGTCAAACTTGTTGCCCTTTGCTCTTTAGAGATGTTGAGGTGGTATTTTGGGAAATATACTGTCTTGTAAGTAATGTAAAGTATACAAGATTACGCAATTGAACATTTGACAATTAAGTTCTAATATTTGTACAGTTGCCTGCCAAAACCTGTACATCCAAATTGTTTCGAGCATAAACGAGGAGTTGAAGGGTACATTTAAATCTGATATTAATGGACTATGCATGTTAATCATGTATACTTTACATTACTTAGGACCATTTTTTTTTATATTTTTATTTTTACATTTTGGACAAAAGAGGCATTGAGGTGCCCACTCTTCCCTAGTGCCCACTCTTCTTCGTACCCATAATTGTAAACAAGAGTGAAAAGCAGAACAGCAGGGACCACCCCCAAAATATCTGCGATGAGTGCAATAAAATGCGGACTCACCGGTCCATCCCGCCAGGCATCGGCAGTATCCAGTGGAGGGGTGGCATCCGTCTGCGTGGCTGCAGTCACATCGCTCTCTACAGTCCATACCGTAGGTACCATCCTGTATGGGGAAACATTTCACACTGTAACACCTATCACTCTGTACAGTCCATACCGTAGGTACCATCCTGTACGGGGAAACATTTCACACTGTAACACCTATCACTCTGTACAGTCCATACCGTAGGTACCATCCTGTATGGGGAAACATTTCACACTGTAACACCTATCACTCTGTAAAGTCCATACCGTAGGTACCATCCTGTACGGGGAAACATTTCACACTGTAACACCTATCACTCTGTACAGTCCATACCGTAGGTACCATCCTGTACGGGGAAACATTTCACACTGTAACACCTATCACTCTGTACAGTCAATACCGTAGGTACCATCCTGAATGCGGAAACATTTCACACCGTAACACGTAGATATGTCTTTCAACCTGCTTCTGATCTCCTAAAAAGGTGTCCGCCCTACTTCACAGGAAGTAAACCGTAGGTGGAGATATACTGTATATATTTTGCCTTTGCCTTCATTAACAGGACAGTAGACTGACAGGAAATGGGGGGTAACACGCAGCAAATGTCATCAGGATCGGGATTCGAACCCATGACACGCTGTCATGCATCAGAGCCTAGGTGATATGCGCCTGGACCGCTAGGCCAACGGGCGCTCCTTTCTTTTTATTAATTTCTTGTCTTGGGTACAACTCAGGCGTTATAGGGATTAACACTACGGCGGTCAAGTGGCTTCCACATTACTTGAAGATCTATCATTCTGTAAAGACGTGATGGGATGACTGTTGTTGGGTCTTACTGGACAGGGTTGCTCGCATCTCTCCCCCCTCCACCCGGGGGAGCAGGTGCAGTGTCCGTACAGGGCGTTGCAGGCCCCCCCGTTCAGGCACCTGCAGGTGCGCTCGCAGCCCAGACCCCACGTACCACTGGGACAGTTGATGGAGCAGTCCACGCCATGCCACCCTAAACAAACACACACACACACACACACACACACACACACACACACACACACACACACACACACACACACACACACACACACACACACACACACACACACACACGCATTTGTATTTAAAGAAAAGCAACATTATTCAATGTATTTTCAAAAATAGCAGATGTACAAGCTTTGTTTGTTCAGGAGCAGTGTTTGCCTTGTCTTTCCAGAGCCAGTGGCGTCAGTTCAGAAAAAGCTAAGGTATGGCAACATGACTGGTGTCTTGCACGCGTGCGAAGGCGCGCGTGCAAGAAACTAGTCATGTTGCCATACCTTAGCAACAGGCATGATACATTTATTTTAAGAAGTACAATTTTTCCCCTGTTTCTACGGTTTCTTGGGCAGGATATGGCAGCTTGGAATGGTTGTTCAAGTGCAGCTAAACTTGGCATGTTTTAGTGAACGTGCCACAATTAACAATAATGCATTGCACCTGTGCAGCTGACCTGGGAATATACCGTACCATTTTGTCAAGATGGGGAGAATACAAGTGTGAAGAATACAATTCTAATACCTTGTTAAAGTGACCATTTTGTAAAATTTTGAGACCCCTCCCCTTGTTTTCATATCATATCACAGTACAACTGCATTCTGCGGCAGTGGCTCAGTTCGATCCCGGGATCCCCCAGAGTTAGTGTCGAAGGGTCCCTGAGCAAGACTCTGAAGCCCTGGTTGCTTCCGGTGAGCAGGTTGGTGCCTTGCATGGTTTCCTCTGCCATTGGTGTATGTATGTGTGTGTGGATGGGTGAATGTAATGCACAATCTATGTAAAGCGCCTTGGATAAAGGAGCTATATAAATGCACAATTTACCATTTACCATTCTGTCTCACCTGCTTTACAGCTACAGGATCCATCCACAGGTGAACAGGAGGCAGCGTTCTTACAGTTACACTTGGAGGAGCACCTGATCCCATAGGTTCCTACTGGACATGCAGCGGAGCAGTTGGATCCCTGCAGCAACAACAACACAGCACATAGCCTTTTATTTCGTTTTTTGACCAAAAGTCACAATATGAATTTCAGGGAATATGTGATTTACGATTCTGTCCCTTTCGGGACATAACTCGGACGGCGCCGACTTGCTCGCCTAGGCTCGCTTTTCGGACCGTCAAAAAGCAGTAGAAAGTACTCTTTAATGTCATTATGCAGAATGTCCAAATGAAAATAGCAGATCTAGAAGCTCACAATGTGTTGCTGTGGACTATTTTCAAATGGCCCAGGCTCAAGTGGTTAATGGATGTTTTGTAATAATAATCTACAAAGTAGCTACTGTAGTAACTAATGTTTTAAAATAATTGTAGTAAAAGTACAATATTTGTCTCTCAGATTAAGAGGAGTAGAAGTAAAATTACAGAAAATTGGAAATACTCCAGTAGCATATATCCCAACGTAATTCTAGCTGTGATAAATGTAACGATGAGGCCACGCTTATACATCAATACTGGACGTGCCCACGGCTCCCGTTCTGGGAGGGTGTATTCAGCACGTTATCCAACATTTGATATCGCGACATAGACCCGGACCCCTTACTGGCTCTGTTTGGTACAGTTGGAAGCGAGGGCCTTCCTCTAACACGGACGGAAGGTCGTATGGTCGACTTCGCTTTATTGATCGCTAGGCGCGCCATTCTGCTTAAGTGGAAGGATGCTGCCCCGCCTGTGCTCAACTTGTGGCTTCGCGCTATAATGTCCTGTCTGGAACTGGAAATGTTGAGGTTCTCAATTGCCGGCTCTGAAAATAAATGTTATAAAACATGGAGCCCTTTTATGATGTTCTACCATAATACTCAAACGGTGTTGTGTGGCGCTTACCTGCTTTGACCAACCCAATACGCGGCAAGCTTTGATTACCGGTATTTATTCTGCTTTATTTTTTTGATTATTTATCTACTTTGTTTTATTGAAAGTTTAACCGTCCTGGGGATTGAGGGTGGTGGGAGGGGGGACAGGGGATGGGTTTTATTCACTCTCATAATAATGTACTTTGTTTTTCTACATGTGATGTATCCATCTTTTTGAGATTGTATACCCGCCTCTGGGCTATGCCTATTTGAAAATGTAATAAAAAGATTTGAAGAGAAGGAAATACTCCAGTAAAGTAAAAAATACCTACTTGAATAAATGTCTACTTACTGACTTTACACTACTGGAAACGATGGCATTTATGCTATGAGCTTATTGATCTGCTAGTTTTGAAAGATTGTGAAAATGTGTGCAAATATTTGATATTCATTGATTGATTTTGAGTTATGTATTGCAAAAATTGTAAGTATTTCTACATTGCAGTATTGATACTTTTACTTAAGTAAAACATTTGAGTACTTTTTTTTTTACACCACTGCTTTAGTTACACTCCACCACTGGAATGTGCCTTTCAGAAATAAAACACTCACATTCCTACAGATGTACAGAATGGATGGACATGCTGCACATACCTTGAACCCGGGGGCACAGATGCACTCTCCGGTGACACTGTGGCAGTCAGCACCGTTCTGACAGTGACACACTTGTCGGCACGACGCCCCGAAGAACCCCGGCGCGCAGGTCTCGTTGCAGTACAGGCCCGACCAGCCCGGACGACACGTGCACTCGCCCGACATCGGGTGGCAGCTGGGGACAAGAGGTGACAGTGTCGCGTTAAGGGGGGACACTTAACCTCCACACTCAAGCCTCTCTGGACTGAGTGGACTCAAGTTTACCACTCAACTCTGAGGTTTATTACTGGTGAAAACTACACTCATGGGTCATCAATATGTCCGTACATGGACAAATGTGTCCATGGCTCTGTTAATTGGGTCTTATGATCAAAACAAGAACAGTATAATATTGCGTCAATGTCAAGTCTCCAGGTTTTCTTCAGAATATGTATGACATTTATTTACAACAACACTATGGCATATGAGTCCAGTCCACTAGCACTAGTGGTTCTCAAATGTTTTATTCGCGAGGACACAATGATGACACACCTCTTCAATAGAGGCTTTGCGCATGCATAAAGTGAATGGCAAAGTGAGTTTAACGTTGTATCAGATAGGACTTTTCTGTTTGGATGTATTGGATGTATGGGCTGTCAAGGCCAGAAAGTAGTTCTTTTGCGACTCAGTAGGCGTTCCTGCATAACTGATGAGGATGTCACGCGCATACCCTCCTCTATTATTAAGCCCTGTTTGGAAAATGAACACCATATTTCATCCATGCTGCGCTCTTCTTTGTTGTTTTTATTTGGGTTTGAGTGAGTGTACACATTTGGTTATGCAAAAGCAGCCTTATTTATGAACAGTTATGAGAATTCATAACTGTTATGTAAATGTAAATGTACATTTGACTTTATTTTGTATATGTGTTTGTTTTATAGGGAAGCACTGTAAAAGTATTTGATTTGAAACCGAATACCTTTCCCTGTGCTTTACAATAAAAAAATATTTTAAACAAGACCATCATCAGTGCCATATGAATGTTCCTCTGGGCCTTTTCCACCTGCAAAGAAACGATTCAGGTTCTTTCTCCTGCCTATGGGATGGCAACTTTCTTAGAACCTTGGTTCGTTCTTGCGAATAGTTCCAAACCAACTTTTATGGTTCGGAACCAACTCGGTTCTCGGTGGAAAAGCTCACCTCTGGTTCATCCCACAGGCGGGAGAATTAAAGAACCCGAACCGCTTCTTTGCCGGTGGAAGGATCGGGGTCATCATCAGGGAAACTAATCAAGGTATCAAAACAAATCTGCCATCTTAACAACGAGCATTAGGGAGGACCAATTCGCACGAAGACAGGTTGAAAAATGGGCGAAGTGGACCTTTAAGTGAATCTGAGCCTTACTTCCAAGCCCGCTGAAAGAGCGGTCGCCCACATTAGAGCAGCAGTGTTACGGAGGGGCGGTGGGCAGCTGTTCACAGCTGTCGTCTCTCTGATGGCCGGCCAAGGGGGCCAGACAATGCTTTCACTGTGTGTCCGGTTAACTGCCCCGCGCTCTAACAGACATGAAACAACAGCCACGCAGTCTAAAGACACTGTTTGTCAAAACCCTCAAATTGATATGTATTTTGGCCCGGCACGCACCGTAAGAGACACTGTACGTTTTGTTGTCACAATCTTTACCAACGTAACTTTAGCAGATCTACATGCGCTCACAAGACAGTTTGCTGGGGGAGCCCCCTGGAACGCCCTCAAGGACCCCTGGGCGTTCTCACATTGTTGAGAACCACTGGTCTAAGTCTTACACAAGCAAAACAACAGCCACAGTGTTGGTAAAAACATTTTCATGGCCCGCGGACCACCATCTGAAGAGACTTAGTGCCAGGGAGACCCCCAGGAACAGGGATGGAGCTTGTTAATTGTTATTGATAATGAGCACCTTATCGATCCTGCTTATTGAGTCAGGCTTTTATCGAGCCCACTATTGAGCGTTTTCTAATATTTTGTGGAAAGATGGAATTAAATATCATAAAACAATCATTCATTCATGTGCAATAAGTGTAAATGGCTTTATATTATGAATAGTACTGTAATAATTTTTTTGATCGCCTCTTGTCTTGATTGTTGATAAGCCCAAATCTTATTGATACTGGGTAATCAATACATTTATGTTATGTTATGTTTTATTTATTTGAATATGGACATCACAATCACATTGGACGAACCAGATGCATTGATATAAGTGATTTTAGCACAAGTACTAATTCTCATCACCTGTCCACAGGAGGCTTTTCTATTTTACAATAGTCAAATATAACACCCAATCAAGTACAGTGAACGTTAATACTAATCTAAAACCCAATCAAATACAAAAACAATAATACTAATCTAAAACCCAGTCAAGTACAAAAAAATATAATATGTGGTTACCAATACCAATAAGAACAATCTGACCCTTCAGCTTGTGGGACATACAACATCATAAATAGCCATAATCAAACAAGTCACACAGCAAGTAGAAATTCAGAAACTATTCATGTGAACACAGTTGATTTGATTTCAACCATAACTTGAGTCCTCTGTAAAAGACATTACCATCCATCTCTAGTTTTAAAACGGTAGGCAAGGAGTTCCAAAGGTCTACCCCCTTAACTGAGAAGGCAGACTGTCCAAATGAGTTACTGCAGGTGGGAACAATACAGTCACCATTTGTTGAAGCTCGTGTTGCTCTACCAGAGCTTGGACGTCTCTGTATCAGTCCAGAGAACAGAGGTGAGACATGATTGTGTAGACATTTAAAAACCAGTTTGGTTGTACAGAAACTCACAAAATTTTCAAACGTAAAAAGGTTGTGTTTTCTTATAATGCCACAGTGGTGATATCTCATTGGTTTCTGATCCATGATTTTTATAGCTTGTTTGTATATTGATGTTAATGGTAGTAATACAGTTTGGGAAGCTTGTGACCATGATGTAATGCAGTATGACAGATGTGAGAAAATCATAGCGTGCATGTACAGCTGTGCAGTTTGACATGTTAAATCCCTTCTTATGTGACGGAAACAGTTTAAATTTGGTTTGACCTTCTTGCATATATGCTTTATCTGTTTTTCAAATTTTAAATGTTTGTCCAGTATAATGCCTAAATATTTGACTTCACTCATTTCAGAGATTGTTTCATTTTTGATTATTACCTCAAAAGTATCTGTAACAGGCCTGTTACGTATTGAGATACACATTGACACTGTTTTCTTTACGTTTAAGGTTAATTCTGATGACTCAAGCCAATCAGAGATGTTTTCTAGTTCCTTTGTCAGTTGTGCAGCTGCTATGCTGGCTGTTTTGGCAGACACGTATATGACAGTGTCGTCTGCATACATCTGACAGCTAACACCTGGGCAGGTTTTGGGAAGATCATTTATGTACATTGTAAACAACAGTGGTCCAAGTACCGATCCCTGAGGCACTCCCATGCTATTGGGAAGCAGTGACGATTTCTCCCCATTTACCCTCACACACTGTTGTCTCCCCCCCAAGTATGACTTCAGCCACTGTAGGGCGCCTGCTGACATGTGGAAGTGCTTCAGTTTTGTCAGTAACACTCTATGATTGACAGTGTCGAAGGCCTTCTTCAGGTCCAGGAACACTGTCCCCACAACATGTCCCTTCACCAGTAGACTCTTGATCCTGTCAATTAAATAGCAATTGGCTATTTCTGTGGAGTATTTGGGTCTAAATCCAAACTGCTGTGGATGCAGCAGATTGTTAGACTCCAAATGCTCAGTCAGTTGCGCAGCAACAGTTTTCTCCAATATTTTGGAAACCACAGGAAGGATAGCAATAGGCCTATAATTGCTCGCCATGTCCTTGTCTCCTGATTTGTAAATCGGGGCAATTATTGCCGTTTTCCAGCTCTCTGGGAACCGGTTTGTTTTTATCGATAAATTTACTAGGTGTGTAATGGGCTCCAACAGACAGTTCTGATTTCTCTTGATTAATTCTGCATATAAACTATGTATATCTTTCGACATCGAGTTGCTCATATTTGCAATGTATTTTTTCACTGTGTTGCTTGATACTTCTTTGATTTGGAAATCATCTGGGTGGACAGTTTCATGCTGCTCAGAGGATAGCTTTCCTGATTTAAATTTACTGGACAGTTCCTTTACGGACTCAATGAAAAAATTATTGAAGACATTTGCCATGGCCTCATTGTCTTCAATAATGACATTATCTACTTTTAGATTATTTAGTTTTGGGTGCTTGTGTCTACTCGAGTCTGTTACTCTGTTAATATGCTGCCATAGTTGAGAACTGTTGCCATTGGCCTCTTCAATAAGCTTACGGAAGTAGTTACTCCGAGCCTTCCTTAGTTCAGACACCACTTTGTTCCTTAAAGCAGTGAATAGAAAATGGTCAGTGTTGTTTTTAGTTGTCAGAGACTTTTTAAGGGCAAAATCTCGCTTTTTAGTGAGCTCCAGAATATCCTTATTAAACCATGGGAGAGAGTATTTCTTTGGTTTGCTTTTCCAAGTTTTTGTGTATTTATTTATCAAATTGCCCATGATTGAGGTGAAATTATTCACACTGATGTCCATATCCGATTCTCCAGTTACCCTTTCCCAATTAACATCCAGTAAGTCATGTTCAAAGTTAACCATATTTGTCCTAGGAATTCCTGTTGTTGAACATTTGTTATCCGTTCTATTATGGTGAACCAGACGTTTTCCTGTTAGTTTTCTTACAACTAAGGTCATATTATGATCTGAAAGCCCAGTAATAAGATTATACGTTTTTATTGCTCTCTCTGGCCTATTTGTGAAAATCAGATCAATAAGGGTTTCACTCTTGTGAAACCCTCTTGTGATGCGAGTAGCTTTATCTATCAGCTGTTTATATTTAAATTTCTCCATAACAGATTTCAGTTTGATTTTACCCTTTTTATCCATCCAATTAATGTTGTAGTCTCCAAAAAATATGGTCTCATTGAATTTATCACAAGCAGGAAGAAGACTTTTGAGCTCATTATACAAATCAGCATCATGAGATGGAGGATTATAAAGCACAACTATATTAAAATTCATATTTGGGGAAAGTGTCACATTAAGTCCCAGACACTCCAGGTTTACATTCAGTTCGAGTTCCACACATTTGAAACACTCCCTAATGTAAATTAGAACACCCCCCCATCCAACTTTCCCTGTAATTCTATCTTTCCTATAGCATGAGTATCCTGGTACATTAACTCTATCAGTAGAGACATTACAATTCAACCAACTCTCAGTTAAACACAAATAGTCCAGATTGGACTCCATGAGCAGATTCCGCATCTGATCTATTTTTGGTAGAAGGCTTCTTATATTTAAATGACCCCCCAGTAAACCTTTAGGTTTACTGTGTGGATTCCAAATAACTTGTGCATGATTTACAGTTTGAAAGAACTTGCACTGTCTCTGTTTTTGCGATGCGCGAAGACGAGAGTCACGTGACTGTTGTATGACCCTCTCGGGGCACCGTCTGTGTTTACTGTTGACTACTGTCCCATGCGTGTTGTTGATGGCTCTATGATTGTTGCAGTCTGTACAGTCTGTTGATATGCTATTAGCGACTTCAGGACTCACCCGAGTGCCAAAGACAACGGCCCGGGACCGATCCGACTCCACTGCTGCAGAAACAGCAGTATACGCTGCTGGTCGGTGTAGCACCGCGTTCTCCTCCGTTCCCATGGGATGTAACGTTGGCCGCTGCATGAGCCCAGTGGGCTCCATGATGACACCCGTAGATTCCCGAGTGCCAGAGACAACGGCCCGGGACCGGTCCGACTCCACTGCCGCAGAAACAGCCGTATGCGCTGCTGGTCGTTGTAGCACCGCGTTCTCCCCCGTTCCCATGGGACGTAACGTTGGCCGCTGCATGCGCCCAGTGGGCTCCATGGCACCCTTGGATTCCTGACCGCCCGGTGCGTTGATTCCAGCGATGATCGTAGAACAGGCGACCCGTTCGCCTATCGCTGCCTCCGCCAAACAATCCTGCCGATGAAACCCCTCACCATCCAGACTCCCAAGGGCAGCGTCCGCCGCGGTTGTACCTGGACAGATGCCACCCAGTGAAACAGGAGCTCCGGTGAGTTGCGTGATTGTTGTAGATTGTATTGTAGGCTGGAAGTTCTCAGTCGCTGGAGATGGTAACTGCACCGGCGGGATCGTGTCTTGCATGGTAGCATAGCCGCCCGCTTGTTGTAATGAGGGCGCAGGGTTAAAGTGAATATCCCAAGATAACAGCAACAGTAATAACAGTTTGGCAGTGTGCCAACTGTTGCTCATCCGTCTGGTGGCAGATGACATTAAGGGCAGCATTGTTAAAAGTTAAGTTATGCAGTTGAGTGGAGCCTTCCTAACCACCCACCGCCACTGCCGCCATCTTGCCCCCCAGGTATCATCATGTTATCGAGTTTGTAGCAGGCCCTTGTTTCAAATGTCACTTAATTTAGCGGCCTATTTTCATTATTACACACTTGGGTGAATGCTTGATTCTGACCTGCGATTTGATGACTTAGTCAGTCTACAGTACGTTCCACACACAGTCAGTTTGCCCTCTTCAGACATTCTCCACACATTCTCCACAGACATTTATCACTGCACAAGGACTTTCCAGATCTGTCCCATGTGGTTTGGTTGTGAGGTTGAAACAACTGATTGTCCAGGAATATTAAATCAAACGCATCCTTTCCAAGCTGTAGTGTTTTTCTGTAATCTATTTACCGCTTTGGTGTAGACTGTATCCAGTAATTTCCACACGCACGCACACACATAGGCACGCACAAAGGCCATTTCCGTATCCGTTCTGGACGGATCTACAACCTGCTAAGCATCCAGTCTAGTCGCGCACGCACCACAGACAGCGACATTGCAGCTCGCAACTTAACAAACCCTCTCCATGTGAGTAAATAAACACAGTTAACATAACGGATTACGTTTCACAAACACACCAAAGCGATTTAGAAGCACTTCATAAGACAACTACTGTAACACTCATATTGATTTAACATGAGTGCACGTGTTGCCACTGTTTTCTTTGGACAGCCCTCACTTCTCCCTCTTCTTTTAGCCCAATTTCACCCCGGACATCAGGGATGTCCATATTTGGGCATAAAAGGACAGACGGTTTATACATCTCTATGGTCATCTCCATTATGATCAATTGGGCATTAGTGTTAGTCAGCTGACAGACAAACAGACAGATACAGAGATCTGATCTCCATATATGGGCACAAAAGGGAGACAGACGGTTGCATGCGGGTACTCTGACAACGGATATAATGGGCATCGTTCCCAAGTAGTAGTTTTAATAATAACCTTAACTCAGTAACAGACCGCTGTCTAATCAAAGGCTCAGAGCACCTGGCTCATATCAAAACGCGCTGCTTGATTTTATGTATCCAAGATGGCAGCCATGTAAACAAACACATAATAGCTAAGCATTGCTCTCAAGAAGGTTTTTGAAAACATCTGAGGCGAGAAATAGACAATGCAGTTACAAATCAGGGATCTCCATAAGGGACAGACAGGTAAACAGACAGATACTGAGATCTCCATATATTGGCACAAAAGGGACACAGACAGGTACATGGGTAGAACTTAAGTACATTATTTGCTTAAGAGGTATCCACCTGTTTCCACGAAAATTTACAGTAGCATTATTTGCGGGACACTTCTGGTTGTTAACAGCAGACATACAAGCTCACGTTGCGTCGCAGATGCAACCGTTGTGAGCTTGTAGATCACTCTCGGCTGCGGCGCCGGAAGCTGCCTGCACATTCTGCGCAATGCACGATGGGATGTTGGAAAGTTGTGGATAGCAGTGGAGTTAAAAAAAAAGAAATGCTAGGTTACCTGCGTGTGTTGGGTGCGTAGCAGGGACACTTCTTGTCACACTTGAGCCCGTAGTGTCCGTTGGCACAGGTGCGCACCTCACACATGTCCCCCGTGAACCCCGGCTCACACGTACAGGTTCCGCTGACGTGGTAGCACTTGGCGCCGTTCTGACAGCCACACGTCTGAGCACAACCCACGCCGTACGTCCCGACAGGACACTCCTCCTGACACCTGGAACACATTAAATCACTGTCAAACATTTTTTGTGTCAAGGACCCCCAAAATGATACGTAGGGAGTGGGATTTGTATTTTATTTATTTTTTAATTTAATTTTGGCCTGGACGTCTGGGGTAGTGGTCCGGACACCTAGGCAGTAGGCACCTAGACAGCGTGTCGCGAGTTCAACTCCCGATCCCAACGATCTTTGATGCGTGTCACTCCCCTTCTCTCTCTTCCCATATCCTGTCAGTCTACTAAGTCTGTAAACTATCAAAGGCAAAAAAAAGCCCCCAAAAGAAACTTCTTAAAAAATTATATATTTATAAAAAAAAGTTGAAAACACTTTCAAAGACTTTTCAAAAATGTTGAAAAATAGCAGATGCACAAACTTGCATTGCGGCACAAAGTGACACGTACGCTGTGAGCTTGTATATCTGCTATTTTTGAATAGATCTGTTACTTTCGCTGCTTTTGGATTGGAATCCTGAAAAATGAAACCGTTTTGGACATTATGAGGTTTCCACCCGACAGAGACGATTATATTCGTTGTCAACAGCAGCTGTTGTCGGGTGCAATGTTTTCACTAAAACCATATCGTTGATATGGAAATATACAATTCATATTCAAGGCTACCGATGCATCATGCTTTTCTTTTTGAAATGTGCTATAAATCAAGTGTTTTTGGCCACTACTTGACCGGCCCTGTTCATCTAAACACCACAGCACCGCTGAGAGCAGAAGGATTCGTTTACGTGGCTGCAAATCAAGCACTGCAAAAACAAACCATTTGAAAAATGAATGGGCCCGTTATCTTTGACTTAATTACTGTATATCCTACATTACATACAAGCACAAAACCAACTTATTTATGCACACTTGAGGTTGGTTTGAAGAAAAAAAAAGACATGCTCATGATGTACATTTGAAGGATAGTAATAATAAGGAAAAAAGCATAACAAAACCTTTACGTGTCATGGACCCCCAAATTGATATATATTCCAACTACAAGTTTACAAGTCTACAAGTTATTTTTTTCCATTTCCTGTAGCGGTTTTGGATGTGACAGCTCAGTGGTTCTCAACCTGTGGCTCGGGACCCGCAGAGGGGTCCCCAAATTTGTTTGGGGGGTCCCCAGATGATTAACTTAATGTGTAACATTGTTTTCTCACTCAACGGTAAACAAACCGACATATAGTTTAAGTGAATAGAGGGTATCTGCACATTTCTAAAGTGATAATTTAAGGCCTTTTCAATACCTCTAAAATGACAAATTAAACATTGGCCAAATTGTCAAATATTAGAGGCAGAAAGGGTGAAAATAGCCGACCTACATGCTCACAACACCTAGCAACGCGAGGCGTTGTGAGCATGTATATTGGCTATTTTCACAATATAACCATGTTCTACTAAATGTAATACCTCAACTTTTAGTGCTTGTCAGGCTGGAGGGGTCCCCAGTTAAAATATGATTATTTTCAGGGTCGCGGCCTGAAAAGGTTGAGAACCACTGACTTAGATGACCGAGATCCCCCATAGCTCTATACCAGGTCCGCCAGTAATTCTCTGTCCACCAACATCTCCCCGGCAACAAATAGCCGAGCTACAAGTTCACAAGCTTGTGGATCGGCTATTTCTATTTCCGCAAGAATGTTTGCCCCAAGATTTAGGACAGTAGGTTTCATGTGGTTAATATGCCTCTGTAAAATAAGCAGACACTAACACTCACAACACTCTCACACACACACAAACACACTCACAAAACTCTCACACACACACACGACCCGCCCATGAACACTGTCCCTGGTTTTGTGTTAAAAGGTTCCGAACGGATCCAGGGTGTGGCTAGCAAACACACACACACACACACACACACACACACACACGCACGCACGCACGCACGCACACACACGCACACACACACACACACACACACACACACACACACACACACACACACACACACACACACACACACACACACACACACACACACACACACACACACACACTTCTGAGGATAATATTTTAGGACGACATTGAAAATAGCAGAAAATAGCTAAACAAAACTGCTGATCTACAAGCTCCCAACGCAACACACTGCAATGTACTGTGAGCTTGTAGACTGCCTAAAGTGAAGTAATACAAGTGACACGTGCACGTGCAACACACACACACACACACACACACACACACACACACACACACACACACACACACACACACACACACACACACACACACACACACACACACACACACACACACACACACACACACACACACACACAGTGGTGTGGTGGGCTAACCCTCAGACCATTATTTAGTCATGAAGCCGGGCTGGCAGGGTTATTTCAGTCTAAGTATACGGTGCAGAAGGCTCTCTGATACTGCTAATTATATGGATGCCGGACCGGCCCTGTGAATGGAGCGCACACACTGTGGGCTTTGAGCTGCTAAAACAGCGTGGGCAAAGAGAGGCCTGCTGAGAACTCTTTTAAGAATGAGACAATGTCAAAGTTTGTGAATCGTGAGACTTGGAGGGTGGGGGGAGAAAAAAAAAGATACTGTTGTTCAGTGGTGTCAGTTCAGCAAAAGCAAAGGTATGGCAACATGACTGGTGTCTTGCACACGCGCGTAGGCGCGCGTGCAAGACACCAGTCATGTTGCCATACCTTAGCAACAGGCACGATATGAATTTATTTTAAGAAGTACATTTTATGTTTTTCCCCTGTAGCCAAGGTATGGCAGCTGCCATACTTTGACATACCCAATTGACGCCTCTGGCTTAACTCATTAAAAGCCAACCCCGCGATGTCGCGGGAAAAGTAATAGAGTATCTATAGTGCCATCCACGCGATGTCGCGGGAAAAGTAATATATTACTGTAACGGCGAGTAAAAATACCTAGTACAATGGCCGACGCTCCGGAGACGAAATCCGCGCTGATTTGTCATCATCACGGCTCCACGAGCACACAATAGTCATCCCATAACATTGAGGTGGACGGCCGATCTCATCTTTAATGTCCATTATCTCAAAACTACACTTTAGAAGCTAGGATGGAGGCAGATGCTCGCTTATTTTACACAGTTATAAAAGCTCCCGGTCGGCCATTACACAACTCCACGTGGACACGCATCGGTTCCGGCGCACGATCCGATGACGTCAGACCGGAAGTACTTCCGGTCTAGACTTCTGGCCTTCAAAATAAGACAGCGGCCGTTAATGGGGCCGGGAGGGGGCACTCTGGACCCCCTAATCCGTTAATGTCCTGGGCTCAGAATGAGTTAAGAATGATACAATGTCAAAGTTTGTGAATCGTGAGATTTGGGTGGCGGGGGGAGATACTGTTGTTGTTGTTTTTTATTCTTTCTGCTGTTTTGTCATTGGTCCGATTAACTACCACTGTTTCCCAAACCCTGGGGTCGGAACCCATTATGTGGGTCGCCGGAGCAATGTTTATGGGTCGCAAGAACAGCAACTATCCCCTTATTGTTTGTTTGCTACACATTATTATTCCAAAATATTTTCAATAAACTTTCCCCCTACAGAAAATCACATACTGTACATAAATACAAAAACTTAAAAATGAATTCTGAAGCTTTTCTAGAGATATCCAAAAGTCGGGAAAATAGCAGATCTGCAAGCTCACAACACATTGCATCGCTTGATGTGAGCTTGTAGATCATCTGTTTTCACTAGTTTGGGTCCCGGGGACAAAGAATTAAAGTTTTGAGTCTCGAGCTAAAGTTTGGGAACCATCCAGTGTATCCTATCGTCGCAGTCTGGTGGAAACCTTGTATGTCCAAAACTGTTCCTTTTTTTTTATTATTTTAAAAACAAGTAGTGAAAATAGCCGATCTACAAGCACACAACGCCGATCAGCTATTTTCACTACTTTTGTGTGACACTTTTGTATGATGAAGTAGGGCTTTAATATACGAAAAAACATACAAATTGTGGTTGGGGCTTCAACAACAGATTCAAGTACACAAATGCTCCTTTCTTTTTGCTGTTTTCAAATCTGTTGCTTTGTACGGTCCTGTTTATCTCATCTTTTTAAAACATGCATCATTATGCAGTCCTCAGGGATTATTATTGGGTTTTAAGATGAAAAGGGACAGTGTCCTCTCCAACTACAGATCTCCAGAGTGAGCGACACCCACAGCCACAACACCAGAGGGAGCACCCACGATCTGGTCTACCACCCAAATTTAGCACAAACATGGGAAAATTCTCATTCTACTACTCTGCCAGTGTCAGTGAAGGATGTGACCCACTTTCGTTCAAAACAGGGCTGAAAAAAGCATCTACCACGAAACCACAAATGGAGTTAGACTACAAAAGTTTTTTTTTTTCCCTTTTTCTCCTTTGAAAATATAGCAATTTGTATTTGTTGATGACATGTATTAATATGTTAATATTGTATGCTGAGTTGATGAACTGAATATATATTTTATATTAGACATTTTTGTTTTTGTGTTATCCTTTTTTTGTACATGTATTGTAATTGTATTGTTACATTTCGAGTCCAGATGCGTACCGTTCTCCGGTGTAGCCGGGCCTGCACTGGCACCATCCGGTGGAAGGGTTGCACGCCGCCTCGTTGTGACACTGGCACTCCTGGGAACAGTTCCAACCGAAACGGCCCTCCGGACACGGCTGCCCACACACTGTACCCTAGTACACAGTAAGGGAATGGACAGTTACAATGGACCCTACCGGTATATACACAGCAAGGGAATGGACAGTTGCATCACATGTAGATGGACAGGCATGGATAGAGATGCACACAGCATTGTTAAGAAATCAGATTTATCTGCAAAATAGTTCAGAATTGGGGGAAATATGCATAAAAGAACTGAGGAAGAACTGAAACTTAAGGTCAATGTGAACACTAGGCGGTTGCCATCCCCCGAAAGACCAAACGAAGCCCCTGATGCGGCAGGCAAAACATCCACATTCAGACAAGATTGAGTATTAAGCCCAGTTCATACCAATGATTCACAAATCACACAACACAAGTTGGAAACTGCAAGCACTGGCAACATTTATCCCAAAAGTGCACCGAATTGCAACAGGTCAATTAAAACAGTGGTTCTCAACCTTTTCAGGCGGTGACCCCCAAAATAATTATATTTTAACTGGGGACCCCCCCCCCCCCAAAAAATAATTTGGGGACCCCCCTGGGGGTCCCGCCCCACAGGTTGAGAACCACTGAATTAAACGACTCACTGCCAACTGATTCTGTTTTGCGAATGAATCATTCGTGTGGACTGGGCTATTGGAAAGTGTGTGTGTGTGCGTGTGCGTGTGCGTGCGTGCGTGCGTGCGTGCGTGCGTGCGTGCGTGTGTGTGCGTACCATCCATCCTGCAGGACAGGAGCACTCTCCGGTGACGTGGTGACACACCCCTCCGTTCTGACAGGGACAGCGCTGCTCACACTGCGGCCCGTGCTTGCCCGGGGGACACAGGTCCTCACAGCTAAAACAAACAACCAAAAAAACATCCTCTTAGAATCAATCCCCTGACCTTAAAGCAGTAATTTCTCAAAAAGTCAAGGAACAGTCAAATTGATACTGTATGTATTTTTGTACTTTGTGCCGCGCTGCGAGCTTATACATCTGCTATGTTTTTTGAAAGATCTTGAAAAATGTTGTTATTTCTTTAACACAAATCTTCTCCTCTGAAGGTTCCTGGCACAAAACATTTTCAGACGGGGGTCCACGGCAAAATACGAAGTTTGAGAACTACTGGTTTAGAAGGGACATGTAGAGTCCTCAGAACTCAATGGGTTTTAAACCACAACCCGGCATGCATCTACTGTATATACCTCAACATAACACCCCACCCCCTCCTCTCTCTGACTCTCTCAATGGCGCCCCCTACTGTCCATACATCCTCCCCAATACTCACAAGACTCCGGTGTATCCCGCGGGGCACTTGCACTCCCCTGTGATGTGGTGGCACACGGCGCCGTTGTGGCACTGGCAGCGCTGCTGGCAGCCGTGCCCGTAGGTGGCGGCGTCACAGCGGTCCTCGCAGCGCCAGCCCCGATAGCCCGGCGCGCAGATGCACGCTCCGCTGATGGGGTTGCACAGGGCACCGTTCTGGCACTGGCACCGGTTGCTGCAGTGAGGGCCCCAGCGGCTGGCCTCACATGCTGCAGAGGGAGAGACACAATGGAACGCCATAAGAACAATGTTTCACAAGTTACAACCTTTTATCTCCATGTTCATGCTGTTTTTTCTTTTTTCTTTTTGTAAATGAATGCCCTACTTCAGTGTTTTTCAACCTTCTACATATCAAGGTCCATTATCTATTCTGCATTTGAGCCACGGATCAACATTTGATGAGATGTATTTTCTCTGCACCGAAACTTGGAATATTTTGTTATGCAAACAATTGATCAAAACAATTCTTCTACAAAGAGTTAAAGATCTATAAGGGTCCATCTGGTTTCATTTCACGCTCTCGAGAGTGAAAGATCTAATAAGGGTCCATTTGGTTACCAACTCTCCATCATTTAGCTGGGGACCACCTGGAACCCCCTCAAGCACCACTGGTGGTCCCCGGACCACTGCCCTACTTGATCATACTACAGCGTCACACAAAAGCATCAAAAGTAGCAGATCCACAAGTTCGAAACATGGCACGAAGGGTGCGTCCCTTAAGATATTTAGTAGACTAAAATCAGACTAAAAGTAAAACATTTCAGATGACTAAAATATGACTAAAACTAAATGGAATTTTACTCAAAAGACTATGACTAAACCTAAATAAAGAATTGCTGTCAAAATCAACACTGACAACACTGATATAGAATAGAAGCATAGTAGTATTTACACATACAGAATGAGCCTCAGGTCTTCATGGTTAAGCTGTCATTTCTGTCTGTATGCTTTGCTCTGATGAAGGATAGATCTCCCAACTAACCATCCCAACCTAAACACCACAATGTTTACTGTTTATGCTATAACATCTGCTCACACATCTGCATCTGTCACACACACTCTTATAGTTATTTGACGGGCAGCTGTGCAGTGCACACCAATCATCTCAGCACCGATGACCACTAACTTCAAAAGCACGTCAGCAACATATGGTTGCTATCGGGGAAGAAGAAACCTTGTATGTTTCCGTGTTTCAACTTTTTAGAATTTTTTTTCTCCAGTGGTGGGAAAAGTAATAGTTTTACTTAAGTAACTCTGTAATGTGCACACACCAAAATACCCATGAGAGTGGAATCCGCGTTCCGCCAATGCATTTCAATGGGAAGGGGGCGTTTTCATGTCAGTGGAGGATATCTATGCGTCGCGACGCGCCGACCTTGCGTTTATGCTGGAGCTCCGGTTTTTCCCCTCTGTCCAATCGAGTGAGTCGAAGGCGGAATGGGGAGGGTTCTGGGAATGACTGACAGGCGCGTCGCTGCTTTGGGACAGAATGCGCTCTCTGCGTTTTTAGTCAGCCGGGCACCAAAAACGTTCATCCGCTGGCGACCATATTTTGGTGTGTGTGCCCACTGCCCCCTTAGGCTGCACCCACACCAAAGTACCTATGAGAGTGGATTCCCCATTCCATCCAATGCATTTCAATGAGAATGGAGCGTTTTCATGCCATTAGAGGATTTCTGCAAAAAAACGCTCCATTCTCTTTGAAATGCATTGGTGGAATGGGGATATTCCACTCTCATAATTATGTACTTTGGTGTGGCTTCAGCCTTACAAGTAAAAATCCGGAATTCAAACTGTACTCGAGTAAAAGTATAAAAGTACTTTAAGAACCAAAAATAAAAGTACTCATTATGCGGAATGTCCCAGTTTTCACAAGTATAGAAATCTTTTGAAAATAGCAAATCTACAAGCTTGTAGATCGGCTATTCTCAAATGGCCGACATATATATATAGAGTTGAAGTGGTAATGTTTTGTAATCAAAATCTCCAAAGTAACTAGTAACTAAAGGTTTCA
Source organism: Nannobrachium achirus (assembly GCF_963921795.1). Taxonomy (NCBI): domain Eukaryota; kingdom Metazoa; phylum Chordata; class Actinopteri; order Myctophiformes; family Myctophidae; genus Nannobrachium; species Nannobrachium achirus. The sequence continues at coordinate 4,776,283 of NC_137822.1, read as the reverse complement.
AATAAATGCAGTGGAGTAAAAGTACAATATTTGAATCTGAGATGTAGTGCATGTAGACATTGTGACTTGTTGTGAGTTAGTAAATCTGCATTTTTTTTTACTTATTTTGGTGTTTTAAGTGCGTCTGTGGGTTTTATTTGTACTGAACCAATGAAAAGTATTAGAGCTTTGTGACTAAATAACAACACTGGAACCATTGGAACACAGGTGTTGTCATGTATTTATCTACCTATCTATCTATTTATTTACTGTATTTATCCTGAAAAAAATACACACGGTACATTTATGTTAGCCACTGTGTCAAAGCAAGCAGCCCTGGAAAGGCTGCACAATGATACGTAAGGGTTTTCGTCATGTCGCCCCTTTAGCTGCGGTCAACTTTAGGAACCCCTCAATTCAACCCACTGCCTGTTTATTTGAGGGTTTTTCAAGGGTCTTTCATCTTTTCAGAGAAACACGTGAACTAAAGTCACCACCACTCTCCCCTGGCAATGAAAAGAAAACACAGAATACGAGGGTTTAAATACACCCCCAGAAACCTTTCATTACTCTATACTACTGTTAGTCAGTGGTGGGAGAGGTACTCTGATTTTATACTTGAGTAAAAGTGGCAAGAATACCACAGTGTACAAGTAAACAGTGGTGGAAACTGGAAAGGGTACTCGAATGTTTTACTTGAGTAAAAGTATCAATGCTACAATATAGAAATACTCTGTTACAAATAAAAGTCCGGAATTCAAGTAGGCCTACTGAAAATTTGAAGCAACGAGTTGTGAGCCGAAAACTAAACTGAATTTTGTTCAAGAGACTATACCAGCTCTTATGCCTTAACTTAAAGGCCTGACCATACTGTCTTTGACCACCGAACTTTTCGTCGGAATGGTGCGGTTCAACTACAAAATGGCGTTACTCGCATCTTCTGAAAAGCATATTAGCCCGAATTAGAGTTCGGAACGCTGCATGTCGGAATGTCGGAACTCTCTGACGCAAGGTTTGGTGGTCGTAGACAGTATGGACAGGCCTTTAAGTTAAGGCATAAAGGTCTTTGCACACTGCTGCGTTTTTCGGCCGAATATCGGAGTGAATTTCGGAGCGCGCAAATAAAAAAATCAACCTCACATTATGTCAGTCACGTTTGCACACTGCCGCCCGTTTCGCGCACCACTCTCTCTATCTCTCTCTCTCCTTGCGCTGAAAAACGCATTTCGCAACGAAAAACGCAGCAGTGTGCAAAGACCTTAAGAGTTGGTACTTAAGGCATTCAAAACAGAGCCCTGAGACTGAAACTAAATCAAAGTTTGCTGTCAGAATCAACAGTGCTTTCCCAGCACTGCGTAGGACAGTAAACACCGAACCCTAGCAGTCGAAGTTCATCCAGGAACACGGCAGATTACAGTCAGCCGTGTTGCTTCCGGCGGCTACACATCATAATGGCAGTTCCCTCAGATGAAACTCCCAGTGTGACGAATATTTGGCCCACAAGGGCTCTGTGTGACGGTGAAAATACACTCTGATACACAACAGCTGTTCTGGAGAGAGAGAGAGAGAGAGCTTTATTTGGTCTGTTTGTATCATGGTTTGAGAGCTGTGGAGGAGGACATTTATACGCAAGGGTAAACAGTCATTTTATAGACTTTATAATCTATACCTATCTAATTTATCCTCCCGATGTCAGTAGGTTCGTTTTCTCTGATGTTACAGTGGTGGAGAGCAGTGTTCATTTTGGAAGCAAATTCCACACACTCTGCTTGATCATCCTGCGGGGCTGTAACCATGGATCCCATAGCCCGAACTTCGAATCTCCGGCATTTACATAGAAAAAGGCTAATAAACAGCTTACATTTTGGGGAAAGTGGAAAAACGTGCATCAATTGCTCCAGCCGAACAGAGAGGTTTTGGTGACAGGTTTTCTTATATGTAAGATGTTATTTTCAAACTTTCAAACTTTTTTGACCCCCCTGAAAATAACTTTTTCATGGGTGTCGCTCTCCATTCCGACATGTCGCCACTCCGAAATTGACTTCTTATTGTCGGAGTGGCGACACTTCCATAGGGGTTAAGTTTAGGGTAAGGGTTAGAGATAGGGTTAGTGTCGGAATGGAGACATGTCGGAAAGGAGACATGTCGGAGTGGCGGGGTGTAACCCTTTTTCATCCACAGCACCCCTGAATTACACTCTGATCTTTTAGAATCTTATATCATATTACGCTATGTAAATATTGAATTACACTCTGATCTTTTAGAATCTTATATCATATTACGCTAGGTAAATATGCAAATCTTTCTCCCTAAGATACAGTATGTCACGGAGGAATATCCGTTTCCATCACAACAGACTGAAAATAACTTTATACTTGACGTTTAACCAATCCCAGCATCCCTATTTCTAGGGGAAGGATCAGGTTCACCAAAATAGCCGATCTACAAGCTCACAACGCGTCACTTTGTCACTTTGTGACGCGTTGTGAGCTTCAAGTACAGTGCAATCATGTCTGTTTTACTAAGCATAGAGGGTCTATGGTTAAACTGAAGTGATATTGATGAATTCCAAATGTCATCAAAGTATTCTGATCAAAGTAGACTGGCATTGTCCACTTTGGGGAAACCCTGACAGATGCCAGGTTCATTTGTTGACCCGGCTGGCATCCTATAGTTTGTATAGTTTCAATGTACAGATCATTTTTGGTTCTTGATTTACCTATCCTATCCTAGTCTAGACCAGTGGTTCTCAACCTTTTCTGGCTGTGACCCCCAAAATAATCATATTTGAACTGGGGACCCCCACCCTGCACAATCACTTGGATTTGTAGGAGTCGGAATTACATTTAGTTTGACTCGATCTATACCGTTGCGAGGCGTTGTAAGCATGTAGATCTGCTATTTTCACAATTTCTGCCTCTAATATTTGACAATTTGACTCATGTTTGACCAGAGGTACTAAAAAGGTCTTTAAAGTCCTTAAATTGTCACTTTTAGATACCCTGTATACACTTATACTGTATGTTGGTCTGTTTACTGTTGAGTGAGAAAACAATGTTAACATTTAGCTAAACATCTAAATGCTAAATAATTTGGGGACCCCTCTGGGGGTCCCGACCCACAGGTTGAGAACCACTGGTCTAGACGACCATTTCTATGCATTTGATGTATTACCTCGTTTTTACCTTGTTTACCGTAAATCACTATGGATTAAAATCGTCTGCCAAAATGCCTGAATTGTGAAATAGTAAATTGTACGAGGGGGGCTTTCAGGTAGGAAGGGGCCAAAAACGCCTAAAGGTTTTTATCTTGTTCTTTCTCTCTTTGTTTCCAAATAGAGGAACTCAGTCGCAGATAAACAGCTGATGATCTTGTGTTGTGATCATGAGTTGCTCCTGTTTAAATCACAAGCTCTCTCCCTCCACCCTGAGGTCTGCTACGTCAGGTTAGTTAGATTCACTCACTAACCTTTACTTAACCCATTAAGACCCGAGGCCAGTCTACAAATGCCTTCTAAATCAATAGCTCTAAAACCTTCTTATTTTTATTTATTTAAAACCCTTCACGAATCTGCTATTTTTGAATAGCCAAATTGCTTTCCCGGGTTGAGTCAGTGGTTTTCAACCCTTTTCATATCATGGTCTATTATTTATTCAGCATTTGAGCCACGGACCACCATTTGATGAGATTTTGCCTCTCAGAACCAAGACTTGGATTTTGCCCACAATCCCATGCTGTGCTGTATTGATGTTGGTGCCAGGAGAGATCAACAGGCAGGCTAATTGTGTAGACTTCTTGGAAAATTAAGTGATGCAGATGTTTAACAATAATTTAACTCTTGAGAGCATAAAACCACTGGTTGAGAATCACTGGGTTAAAGTAACTTGATGAATAGAGGCTATGAGCGTGAGCGTGACATCATTGTACCCGTAAGTTATGCGAGAACACCTACTGAACTGAAGAACAACTTTCTGGCATTGACAGCCCATACATCCAAACGGAATAGTCCTTTCTGATTGTATTAAACAACGTTAAACTCACTAACATTGCAACTATACAGAAAGCTGCAAAGTTTTTGTTTCATAAAAATCCACCATAGACATGTTATGAGCTACTTTATGTCAAAGGATGCTGTGCAGGTGATAAATGTAAATGTCAGAGTTTGGAATAAAGCAAGCAACGTCCTGCTGCCCCTTCGTTATGTGACATTTAGAACCAGGTGGTATGCAGTACCGTTGAGTGAATTCCAACGAGCGCTTCCAAACTCCAACGCTCCATGCAGCTCAATGTTTTTCCACTCAGTCTAGATGAGGAGGGTCCCAGTGGAAAAGTGACACATGTGCATACCATCTATACACTGTAGCCTATTTGTAAGAATAGTTTTAATAATTACTTTCCACTTTTACTTGATTTTTTTTTTTTTACTTTTACTATTTGGGCCAAATGTAAAGACATAAAAGTAACATGATTTGGAAAAACTAAAGTCAAGTACCAGGAAAATTGAGTAGTAAAAATATTAGATATTAGATAGATTGCAACCCTTACAAATGTATTTATTTTATTTCCTTTGCCTTTTCTTCTTTTCTGCAGTTTTGGTGTTTTTATTTCTTTATTGCATTACTGCTCCCCTTGTAAAGTTGTATTCTTTTGTATTATCCTATTGAACTTTTACAGTTTACAGTTTACAGTTTAGGCATTTAGCAGACGCTTTTAATCCAAAGCGACTTACAATAAGCAGTTAATACATGAACATCAACAACAATATAACAAATGCATATGAATATCAATCTAAAAAAAAACAATATAATCAGTAAAGAAAATTCTAAAAAACCTAAAAAACAAATGCTAACTAGCTTCCTGTATGGTCATTGAGTGTTTCAGTAGTGCTATGGGTTTAGGTGGAGTCTGAAAAGGTGAGTCTTCAGTCCACGGCAAAAGCTAGCAAGTGAATCCGTTGTTCTAAGTGTGACAGGGAGTTTATTCCACAGCTTGGGGGCCAGGAGGGCAAACTGTCTCGGACGAGTGGATCTTTGTCCTGGGGCTTTTAGAGATGGTTCTGTCAGCATCCCTGTGTTGGCTGATCTAAGTGAACGGGTGGGGGTGTAGGGGTTGATCAGGTTTTGGAGGTATGGAGGAGCCATACCTTTGGCTGCTTTGAAGGTCAGCATCAATCAGTGTTTTGTATTCAGTGCAGGCTGCAACCGGGAGCCAGCCGCAACCTTTTAATCCATGTTATTTAATGACCTCTTCCATTAAGGAAAGGATTCCAAATAAGCCTGCAGGCCTCTTCCTTTCCTCACACAGTGTTTTTTCGTTTAAACTAAACTAAACCAATCGGCGAGTCATCTGTGCTGTTGAACATTACAGTGTGTGTACTGTATGCTTGCCTCGAGGCCACATGCATCAAAGGGTTATAAAGCTGTTCTATCAAAGCCAGCAGCATGTTAGAATGCAGACTGTTGTTACCGGGCGGAAGCTGTTTCCACACAGCCTGCGGTGCTTTCACCTATGACCTTTAAAGGGTCAGGACACCCCGCCTCATTATTTATTTGATCAGAATTCAGATATGAAAATAAATCTAAAATGTAGGCGTGGTTATCCTTTGCTGTGGGAGGGATCGGGGGGCAGAGTTGAGCGTGCATATAAAGATGTTTATACATTACAATCTGTAGCTATTCTTATACAACAGCTGGCCGGTGAGGCCAAGTGCAAGGGCTCCCAAACACCCCCAAAATAATCATATTTAACCAGGGGAACCCCCACCCTGATAAGTACTTGGAGTTGTAGGAGTTGAGGCATTCAATTTAGACCCCGTTCCAATTTGACTCCGTTCCAGAGATACAGTAGTACATATTGTGAAAATCTGCAAATGGCCGGACTACAAGTAGATCTGCTATTTTCAAAATGTTTGCTTTTTTACTTCGGCAACATTTGACAATTTGGCCAATGTTTGACAATTCTTTATAGTATAGTTTGTTGGTTACTTTTGACATCTTTATTATTTTATTACAAGGTCTTAAAGGTGCATATATGAGCAGTGGTTCTCAACCAGTGGCCCTTGAGGGGGTTCCAGGTGGTCCCCAGCTAAATGATGGAGAGTTGGTAACCAAATAGACCCTTATAGATCTTTAACTCTTTAGAGTGTAAATTTGGTTTCATTTTATGCCCTCAAGCGTCAATTTATTGTTAAACATCTGCAATAATTTACAAGAAGTCTACACAATTACAGAATGCAGAAGAATTGTTATTTTGATTGACCTGTTATCTCTCCTATGGTACCAACATCAATACAGCATGGAATTGTGGACAAAATCCTATCTAATGGGTCTGAGAGGCTACATCTCATCAAATGGTGGTCCGTGGCTCAAATGCTGAATAAATCATGGACCTTGATGTGAAAATGGTTGAAAACTGGGGCACCGACTGGCCTACTGGTCCGGGCACATACCACTTAGGGTCGATTCATACTACACTTTTAGAGCCTAATTTATTTCGGTTCGGCTTTGATATGGTGTCATTCAGAGGATCGGGGGCGGGTAGCGTCATTAATTCGGCTATGAATGACACCATATCATAGTTTAGACAGAGCCGAACCGAAATAAATTAGGCTCTAAATGTGGAGTATGAATCGACCCTTAGGCATTGCCACATAGGCATGGATGCCTGGTGGCGTCGTCGGTTCGATTCCTGATCCGGACGACCTTTGCCGCGTGTCGCTCCCAATCTCTCCCCCCATTTCCTGTCAGTCTACTGTCCTATCAATAAGGCATAGAAGCCCAAAAAAAATTATATAAAAAAAAGAGAAAAAGGGTGAAAACCACTGGCCTAGAGTGCCGGGTTGTGGCCAGAAATGCATAAAAAACAATTCAACATGGGATAGCAAATGCAAAGACTCCACTTACCCCCCCTATGCCCTCCCCCAGCAATCCAACCCTGAATGTGACCATAAACCTGAACGTTGGGGTTAAGCTCAGACATATTGCATTGAAACACACCCAGGGAAATATGGGATCAGAACTAAAGACCAGCACCGGTATCCATTTCTCTGTCAGCCAGACAATCAAAAAATAAAATCATGCACTCCTTCTTCCTTCACACCACTCAAAACATGGGATCAGCAGGGCAGCCTACAGGAACCGAATCCCCCGGCAGCCTACAGTATCCATGTCTTTGTGTTGCAGACAAGGCAAAGGCAGGGCGAGCCCCAGGTTGCAGACACAACAATAAGCTGCTTTATCCCATTCAGAACGGGTACACATTGTGTATCATTATTTTATGCTTTAACTATTGAAAAATAGCAGATATACAAGCTCACAGCGAGCTTGTAGATCTGCTATTTTTGAAAAATCGTGAAAATTTGAATTTTGACCCAATTCTATAAGTGTCTTTTGAATCCTTCTAAGATTTTTAGAAAAACCAGCAATCTGGCCAGCCATCGTCAAAGAAAAGGTCCTTTTCACTTAAATGGAGCTCAGTTAGACTGTTCTTGAGAGACTACTATGTCAGTGGTTCTCAAACCTTTTCATGTGAAGGACCCCCAAAATGATATTTATTTGGCCACGGACCCCCATCTCAAAATATTTAGTTCCAGGGACCACCCAGAATCAAAATTTGAGTTACAAACGTTCGCTTTGAAAATACATATATTCAAAGATTTGCACACATTTTTACGACTTAAAAAAAAATAGCAGATCTACAAGCTCGCAGCGCGGCACTCGGTGCCGCGCTGTGAGCTTGTATATCTGCTATTTTTCACTGGTTAAAGCATTCAATAATTCTAGGCCTAAATGGTTTATTAGACGGCTGAAACTGTAGACAGCTGGCACGGGCCCCTGGGGGCCGGGGCCCGGGGGCCCGCCACCTCCACCAACTCTACCAGCTCCACTACAGTATGTTGTAATGTAGGCCCTGAACACTGAGTGAAACTCTCACACAAAGACACAGAGGTAGACCACTCAAGCCAGACAGCTAGTGATATGCCTGTTAGCGCGCACACCCACACACACACAACCATGTTCTGCTATGGAGTGATTTAAATACCAGCTGAGATGAAGAATAATGATGTTTTTCATACTTTCAGCAGTGGTTCTCAAACTTTTTCATGTCAAGGAACCCCAAATTGATATACAATATATAGGCCTATATGTCATCGTTGTCGGGAGGAAACCTTGTATGTCCAAAACCGTTTGTTTTGTATTTATCATTTAAAAAAATTAGTTAAACTAGTGAAAACAGCCGATCTACAAGCACACAACGCCTCGCACCGCGAGGCGTTGTGTGCTTGTAGATCAGCTGTTTTCACTACTTTTGTGCGACAGCCTTGTATGATGAAGCAGGGCTTTGCTTTGCGAATAAAACATACAAATTTGGAACTTGGAGATACAAGGTTTCTGTCCGACAGTGACGATATATTTGCCAGCCAGGGACCCCAGGAAGAAAAGATTTGTTTAAAAAAATATCCTAATTATTCAAAGGTTTTCAAACCCAAGAATGTTCTAAAATGAATATGGTATGGAGAGTTTTCTGCCCCAGCAATAATATACTATGACTGGGGTCCCGCAGGGCTCTGTACTGGGTACTGTATTCTTCTTCCACACCAACGTATTGTGAGCTTGTAGATCAGTTATGTTATGCTGAATGATGGGCCTCAGAATAAGACCGGGGACCACCAGTGGTCCTTGAGGGGGTTCCAATGTGGTCCCCAGCTAAATGATGGAGAGTCTGTAAAAATAATATTTGACCCTTATACTGTATGTGACCCTTATGTAATTGAAGCTAAATGTGTTTATTTTCGTTTTGTTTTGTTTGTATTTTTTTAATGACCGAGATAAAATAAACAAACTAACTAACATAGATTCAGTTAGTTAGAGAGCGTGAAATGAAACCAAATGGACCCATAAGAGTTCAATTATCGTTAAACATCTGCATTACTTAATTTACAAGACATCTAAACAATTAGAGAATATAGAAGAATTGTTATTTTGGTCAACGTTGGCCTGTCATCAGTCCTATGGGGCTGTTAAGTATGACATCATTTTGTAGGCAGAGGAGAATTTCTGCCCCCAGTTTCCGTGAATCTTTTTACTATTTACACATTTTTCTTCTCTTTGTTGTTGAAAGGAAAGTGTTAGAATTATACTTTAGTCGTTATTTTTGTCTCGGATCTGTTGAAATAGCGAGGGACAGAAAATGCTCTGGGGGCAGAGTTCTCCTCTGCCTACAAAATGATGTCACGGCTTAGTTTCCCTTGCTTTTTTAAATTTGTAGATGTACTGTGCAGCACTTTGTGACTTTGTCTAGAAAGGTGCTATATAAATAAAGTTATTATTATTATTATTAAAAGCCCCATGGCACCAGCATCAATACAGCATGGAACTGTGGACAAAATATCTTATCCAACGACAACTAAAGATTCTACGTTTTGGGTCTGACAGGATACATGTCATCAAATGGTGGTCCGTGGCTCAAATGCCGAAAAAAAATAATGGACCTTGATGTGAAAAAGGTTGAAAACGACTGCTCTAGGGTTTCATAACATCTCTCTGCTTCCCAGGCCCGTCAGAGGGCCGTCTTTAAAGGCTAGTGTGTTTGCTGACTGTGTGTGTGTGTGTGTGTGTGTGTGTGTGTGTGTGTGTGTGTGTGTGTGTGTGTGTGTGTGTGTGTGTGTGTGTGTGTGTGCGTGTGCGTGCATGCGCGCGCCTACATGTCAGACAGCGTGGGAGACAGAGGAACACGGGCAAATATGCGTCACTCTGCCGTACATTCTCAGATAATTCAAGTCTCTCTCTCTCACACACACACACACACACACACACACACACACACACACACACACACACACACACACACACACACACACACACACACTCTTCAGTAGTACTACACTTGTGAGGACATCCACATATTAGGAGTCCGATTTTATGATGGCAGATTTTTGCGAAATAAATAAAATAAAATCCATTTTAACCCTAATCCTAAAAACCGAGCAGCAGCCGATCTACAAGCTCACAAGGGGGCCTTTTCCACCGCCAAAGAACCGGTTCCAGAACCAATCAACTTTCTTGGAACCTTGGTTCGTTCTTGCAAACCGGCTTGCGTTTCCACCAGATTGAACCATGATTGAACCAGAGGAACCAAGGATTTGGTGGTTCCCGTTCGGAACCAACTTTTACGGTTCAGAACCAACTCCGGTTCTCGGTGGAAAAGCTCACCTCTGGTTCATCCCATAGGCGGGAGAAAGAACCGGAACTGGTTCTCTGCCGGTGGAAAAGGCCCCAAAGTGTCGCTCGCTGTGATGAGTCGCGAGCTTGTCGAGAAGCCTATTTTCAGTGGACGGCATGCATACAGTAAGTACAGTGTAAATCAGACATAACTCTTAACCACAACCCCCCAACATATAACTTCTAAATCAGTGGTTCGGTCTATGGGAAACAGTGCTCTAAATATCTGATCCTAACCCTATCCCTGAGTGTTTTCCTACTTGTATCCATACTTTTGATGCTTTTGTGTGACAATTCTGTAGCAACAGTAGTAGTGTGATCAAGTGGGGGCGTTAATTTACCAAAAAAAGTTAAAAATCACACCTAGAGGCGTGAAGTGAGCGGTACAAGTTCATTTCATTTAGCGTTCCTCAAAGCTTGGCCAGTGTGACCCTGGGCGTACAACACAACTTTGAGCGCTTTGTGCCGAGATGTAGGCCAGATGTATATAGGCCACGCTTCGGGGCGCTTTGTTCTGGGACGCTTCGTAACCAGACAAAGCCAGATGTCCCAGGAGTACCACTGAAAAATATGGAGAAAGATGGAAAAGATGCTACTATGCTTGTGGGGACCTTTTGGCCCTCACACACACACACACACACACACACACACACACACACACACACACACACACACACACACACACACACACGCACACACAGACAGACAGGCACAGCTGTGCGGTCTTACCGCTGGAGCAGTCGCTGCCTCCCCAGCCTGGCTCGCAGTGGCAGGTGTTGGGGGCCATGCAGCGGCCGTGCACGCACTTCTCTGCACACTGAGCTGCAAGGCAAAGCACGAAAAGAGAGGATTAGGGTCAAATAAAAATGCCAAGTAGGCTATATGCACAGCAGCCACATCATGTAGAGCAGGGGTGCCCACACTTTTTTGACGTGAGATCTACTTTTAAAATGACTTGCTCAACATGATCTACCCATCCAAAATGTTTTAGCTGAGGGCCTGAGGGAGGCTTTGGAATAGCAGCACTGGCGTTACATTTTAGACAAACACACTTTCTGTAAGGGGGAAATAAATGGGAAATACTGGGGGAAATGTCTTCCTCCCATTCTGTATGGAAGTGGTAGGTTTTGGGGTTCTTTGTAATGCTACTGACTCTTGAACCAAGCATTGCATTGGAGGTTTGCCTACTTTAGAAGCCATGAAGGGAGATTCTTGATGTCATATTGACATATTCTTTTTATATTTTAATTATATATTTTTAGAGGCATGTCATGTGGTCTACCTGCACACCCTTGGTGATCTACTGGTAGATCACGATCTACCTTTTGGGCACCCCTGATGTAGAGAATGTTAGAAAGGCAGGGGCTGACATTTCTAAAGGGACTTTTGGTGAAAATTTCGAAAATAGCTGACCTCCAAGCTCAAAACGCGTCACAGACGCATTGTGAGCTTGGAGGTTGGCTATTTTCGGTGCTTGATATCACACTGAACTAAGCATAGTCAATACTGGAGATGTGGCGTAACGACATGGGCAATTCTTTCTACTGTAAGATGCTGCATTCAAGTTCAGGAGAGTTTGGACAGCTCTTGAATGCTGCCTTCAGGTATGGCATGGAAAGGGCACATTTGCATTTCATTCACCATAGTAAAAGCTGCATTCATGGTCTGGAGAGGGAACCTTTTACAGATGGATAAAAGGGCAGGGGCTCAAGCCCCCTTTGATGTCAATGTGTGCACGTGCCTGGGCCGCATTGGAGAGAAGTTGGGTCTCTTCTCACTTCCTTCAAAGTTGTTACCAATGATACTAATGAAGGCTCTGTTCCATTTCATGTAGCATGTAACCTTTTATGTATGGGTCCATTTGGTTCCATTTATACTATACTCTCAGAGTTACACAACTTTGAAGGGGTAATTTGGAACCCCAAAGGAACCATGAGGGTCCCTGGACCCCACGTTGAGACCCACTGGTGTAGCAGAGTGTTTCCAACATCCACAATATCAGCACCCTGTCTCTGTTTGACCAGAATGTAACAGAGCCTTCCTTCATTAGTATTATTTGATAACACAAGTGAGAAGAGACCCAACTTCCCTCCAAAATGGCTACTGTGCATATAGCCTATTGCTTTTTGACAAGGAAACAACCTCTTTTCCAAGGTAACCTTTTATTTTATTGTTGGCACCAACTCATACAGGTACAAGCAATGATATATTGATGGGACTTGTTTCCGAAAGGTCCCTGTCCTCGTAGAAAGTGAACAAATAAAGGTGACTTACGGACACAGGTGTCCCCGTCCTCGTAGAAGCCAGGACAGCACTGGGACATCCTGCGGTACATGGTCTTCTCTCCCCGCCGATAGGCTGTCCTATAGCTCACCCTGCATGGACAGCCAATCACAGGAAGGATTCCATTAGCACACACAGCCAATGATAATGATGATGATAATAGTATTTATTGTCCCCTCAGGGATATCCACCTTCACAGTCTGTTCCAACAGATTAACACAGATAAAGCAGGACAGCAGCGGTGCCGCACGGTAACACCAACTGGATGCGGCACGCTGCCGCACTGTGCATCCATTTCCTCCCGGAGGGGAGAGCATTTTCACCGTGCGGCAACGCTGGAAAAATAGAACCGTGTCGTATCGGTGCGTCAGGCAAGGCCGCAGACTCGCATCTGCCGTGACCGCGGCTGGTGTGGGTTAGTTAATTGAAAATAACCGGGCGTATGTTTTGACACGCCACGTCTGCGCCGTCTCCTTGCCGCCTTCGCGAAACAGCATAACACCAAGACAATACACAAAGTTCCCGCTATAGGTGTAAAGTATCTACCATAAGTACATTTACTCAAGTACTGTACTTAAGTACAACTTTGAGGGATTATTTACTTTACTGGAGTAGGCTATTCCTAATTGTCAATACAAGCTCACAATGCGATGCGACGCATTGTGAGTTCTGCTTTTTTCAAAAGATCTTTATACATTTTATACATTTGAAAACTTGTGAAACGGGACATTCTGCATGAGATCACGGTCACACCGCACTTTTATTCTACCTATGAGGGCGGATTCTGCCAATGCATTTCAATGGGTTTTTTTGTTGTCGCTGTTTTTTTTTGTTTTCTTTTCAGAAATCCGCAAATGGCAGGAAACAGTACCTACGGCGTGACCGTGCCCTAATCAGTGGTGTAAAGTAACTAAGTACATTTACTTAAGTACTGTACTTAACTCATTCTGAGCCCAGGACATTAACGGATTAGGGGGTCCAGAGTGCCCCCTCCCGGCCCCATTAACGGCCGCTGTCTTATTTTGAAGGCCAGAAGTCTAGACCGGAAGTACTTCCGGTCTGACGTCATCGGATCGTGCGCCGGAACCGATGCGTGTCCACGTGGAGTTGTGTAATGGCCGACCGGGAGCTTTTATAACTGTGTAAAATAAGCGAGCATCTGCCTCCATCCTAGCTTCTAAAGTGTAGTTTTGAGATAATGGACATTAAAGATGAGATCGGCCGTCCACCTCAATGTTATGGGATGACTATTGTGTGCTCGTGGAGCCGTGATGATGACAAATCAGCGCGGATTTCGTCTCCGGAGCGTCGGCCATTGTACTAGGTATTTTTACTCGCCGTTACAGTAATATATTACTTTTCCCGCGACATCGCGTGGATGGCACTATAGATACTCTATTACTTTTCCCGCGACATCGCGGGGTTGGCTTTTAATGAGTTAAGTACACTTTTGAGTTATTTGTACTTGAGTAATTCCAATTTCCAATAACCCTAACCCAAATATTGTATTTTTATTCTACTACATTTATTTGAAAACTTTAGTTACAAGTTACTTTGCAGACATAAATTATAATACTATAAAACATACATTAAAGGGGAAGACCACCCATTTTCAATATTGAAATATGTCATTACTATACCTTAGAGGAGTTGTGTGGAAATAGAAAAAAAGTTCCCCCCCTTCTGTGTTGCCTAGAACTGGAGGATTGATTTTGGGGTTTGTATTGTAAAGTACAATGTGTGATGTCATCAAGTTGTACTTTACAATACAAACCCCAAAATCAATCCTCCAGTTCTAGGCAACACAGAAGGGGGGGAACTTTTTTTCTATTTCCACACAACTCCTCTAAGGTATATTAATGACATAGTTCAATATTGAAAATGGGTGGTCTTCCCCTTTAACCACTTTAGCCATATTTTATACCTTGGCTATTTGAAAGTAGCCCATCTACAAGCTCACAATGTGTTGACGCGTTGTATGTAGATCTGCTATTTTCCAACATTTTGTACTTATACAGTACATTTTGTACAAGTACATTTTGATGCCAATACGTTCGTAGTTTTACTCAAGTACATTTTGAATTCCGGCCTTTTACTTGTAAGGGTGCCCTCACACCAAAATACCTAGTGTGGAATCCGCCAATGCATTTCGTTTTTTGCAGAAATCCTCTACTGGCAAAAAAACGCTCCATTTCTCATTGAAATGCATTGGCGGATTACACTCTAGGTAAATACCTATGAGAGTGGAATCCGCGTTCCGCCAATGCATTTCAATGATAAGGGAGCGTTTTTTGCAGAAATCCTCTGCTGGCATGAAACCGCTTCACTCTCATTGAAAAGCATTGGTGGAACGCGGATTCCACTCTCATAGGTATTTTGGTGTGAGGGCACCCTAACAGAGTATTTCTACATTGCAGTATTGATACTTTTACTCAAGTATACAATGTGAGTACTTTTTTCCACCACTGGTCCTAATCCCTTTTATTTTTACCGAGTGGGTTCAGAATAAACACAAACCAGAAAACAAACTTTTTCTTCTCTTACCACTCTCAGAGTTAAGTGAACACTCCGGATCTCACTGTGTGCGTCTCCATGGATACGGTGTTAAACAAAGAAAACATCTCACATCATTCTCAAGGCGTTTCACATCCACCAGAAAAACACAGTGCTGTGAACTCACCGGTGGCGGGTGCACTTGAACCAGTTGAGGATGTCTGCACAGCTGGTGTAGTAGATCTGATCGAATGGATGAGCGTACGACTCTTGTACCGTCACCGAGTAACTGCAACACAACACAAACAAAAAGGTTAGTATTGTGTGTGTGTGTGTGTGTGTGTGTGTGTGTGTGTGTGTGTGTGTGTGTGTGTGTGTGTGTGTGTGTGTGTGTGTGCGCGTTAATTAGTGTTTTAGCACACACAATGCACAAACACACACGAACGCACGCGCAGTCGCGCACGTACACACACACACACACACACACACACACACACACACACACACACACACACACACACACACACACACACACACACACACACACACACACACACACACACACACACACACACACACACTTCATAATTGTCGGGCAGAAACCCTGTATCTCCAAGTTTCCGATTTGTATGTTTTTTCGTAAGGTAAAGCCCTGCTTCACCATTCAAGACTGTCGCACAAAACTAGTGAAAATAGCAGATCTACAAGCACACAACGCCTCACACCAGATCGGCTTTTTTCACTATTTTAAATCGTTTTTAAAATAACAAAAAAGGAAGGTTTTGGAAATACAATGTTTCCACCCGACAATTTAATCATGTATTTATGTCCACATACTGTAAGAGATACAATACAAGGACACACATATTACAAGGTGCAGTAAAAATGTACAGTCAGCAAATCCTGGACAAATACCCACACACCCTTCAACAAATATCGTAAAAGCGATAGGCTTATGGGCTCCACTCTATGCTATGAGGGCTGCTGGGTTCTGCTGGGGAAACTGGATGACGAAGGGCATGTCTGCCTAATACACCCCATGGAAAGTCATTTCGGATCAATATAAGTACAGTAGGAAAATGAGCCTAGATGTTATTTAGCCTGGAGTTCTCCTCTAATGACTTTGGTCATACAGGCTTCCTCTGAGCTAGAGTCAAATGTGCAGGCCACTTCAAGAATGGAAACTGGATTTGGAGCCTTCATTGACAACAACAACATCTGGTGTATTAGCAGAGAGATGTGCAAAGCTTTCAGGATTTCAGTACAGAGTTGAAACATGGAAGGTTTGACACGGTAATGTTTGTACATTCTCACTGATGCTGTAAAGATAATAATGTCCTTTGTTGGATGAATTATTCTGTCGTGGCGTGCTAAGTAAAGCCCTTTGGAGGCATAGCGGCCATTCAGGATGTGTGACATGGTTTCTGTAACAAGCCCTGTTACAAACACGCACGCACGCACACAGAAGAGGTTATGAAACAACTTGTCACACCCTAACAGGTGTGACTAGCGTCACAGCCAGAGTTGTCCTGTCTGAGGACTTTATAACCCGTCAGCTCTTGACCCCCTGACCCCCTTTAAACACCCCCTAACCCCTGATTCTCACTTTCACCCCCTCTGAAATCTTCCAGGACAACAACAACAAGCAGGCTCGCGCCACACACACACACACACACACACACACACACACACATGCACGCGCACGCGCACACGCGCACGCACACACACACACGCACGCACACACACACACACACACACACACACGCACGCGCACACACACAGGCACACGCACACGTTTGCTCTACTTACATTTTAGGAAGGCAATTTTATGACTGCCATTTT
This sequence comes from Nannobrachium achirus, assembly GCF_963921795.1. Taxonomy (NCBI): domain Eukaryota; kingdom Metazoa; phylum Chordata; class Actinopteri; order Myctophiformes; family Myctophidae; genus Nannobrachium; species Nannobrachium achirus. The sequence continues at coordinate 4,759,466 of NC_137822.1, read as the reverse complement.
AAACATTTGTTTTTATCAATTACAACACCAAGACCTAAAACACTATCTAAACGTAAGCGTTTCTCAGTGTCTATTACAAATATCAAATTCTGATATTTGCTGGCTGCTGGGACATGGCCCTCGCAAGTATAGTAATACAAGTACAAACACACACACACATGCACACTAAAACACACGTACCCATGCACGCACACACACATCGTTAAACACCCCCGTTTGCAGCTGTTGTGTCAGATTAGCAGTGAAAGTGAATCTAGCTGGGAACAGGCAGCTTTTGGGCTTTGTTCTCACTCACAACTCCTTCTTGGGTTTTGGGTGCGTGTTCCCTTTAATTGGTCCATGGAAACCATTGGCTGGTACAAAAAAAGCCTTGTTAAGTGACTGGATTCCAGAACTGTTCCCCCCATTTTTCCTTATAATGGCTTTGTGATGACTTTACATTGTAAACACACTGTAAAAGCCTGTACATTAGAGTTCTCAACGGGCCTGAAAATGAAGGCCCGGCCCTAACTGGGCCCTAACTGTGCCGGCCCGAGGCCCTACCCGGCCCGACTAGTTAGCATACATTTTGGGGCCCTACCCTACCCTAAATGTCGGGTCGGTTGGGGTATGGTCGGGTTCGGGTAGAATTTGAGAACTCTACTGTACATTTGCACACTCTCAGAGTTACAGGCGGCTCAATTAAAGGAGAACTTTTCAAACTCATCTACATAAAATTGGTCCTCCTCACGAATGCTCATTATTATAAACCTGCCTGTCACTGCTGCTAGTGACATAACCGAACAAACAGAAACTACAATATTTCATATTCAGCTTCTGTGATGAATACAAAACTGCCTCTCATCTACTGAAAACAACTGCAGAAGACTATTTAGTATAGCTTTTGACAACAGTTCCTGTTTGGCAACAGAGGCTAGCTGTCTCAAGCGAACTTGAGCCATGAGAGGCACAGCTGAGCGAGCTAAAGCGTGTGAGTTGCCGTGCAGAACTTTGTAAAGTTTGCTTGAGATGACTCAGCGCCGTCCACGTTATGTCCCGATAGCCACAGAATTATAAATCATATTTTAGGGTGAGCGTTTTCCCCAACTGCCACTCAAAGTGGCTTCTGGCCAATCACAGCGCGTCCTTGAACAAGGCTCTTGGAATGTCGCCGAGTAGACGATATGACACTTAAAGTTGTACCATGTAACTTTTTTTATAAAACAAATCTTAAAATTGTCCTAACTGTTAAATCGCTAAAGTTTTAGAACACCCACTCCGTTATTTTCAGCTTCTGAAGCCTTCTCTTTATATGTTTTCTATGATCCTGGCCGTGGACCGGATTTCGCGCCAAAATGACGTAATCTGCATCATCTGTATACGTTGTGTATACGTTGCCCAATCACATCGCCGATCATGCACACATGGTACACTACCGGCCAATCACAGCGCATCTTGAAGTGGGGTCGCCATATTTGTAGTCGCCCGTGTGTCTCTTTACTCAAAAGGTAATCTCGCCTACCAGGCAGGGTGAAGTAGTCCGTTTCTCCGGAATGCCTGAACGCACAGGAACCAGGGACCCCTCTAAAGATAGCTCTCGGCGTTGTGGAGGCAGACGCGGGGGTGTGAAGGTACGAGAAACGGGCGAAAGACGCGAACGCGACCGCGGTTTGCTATAGGGCTACTGACCACTAGTTGAGCATCTTACACAGTATAGCTTTAAGTAAACATTTCTGAATCGTTTTCTTATTTTTATTTTGTCTTGGCTTTGTCTTTGCCTTGTAGTGAGCGGTGCTCACTTTCACTCTTCACACTAGAAAATACTGTTCCTGAAGAAGTGTGGGTTCGAGTAGCACCCTAGAGCAGTGGTTCTCAACCTTTTCAGGCCGCGACCCCCAAAATAATCCTATTTTAACTGGGGACCCCCCCACCCTGAAGAGCAAGAGTTGAGGAATTACATTTTGTGTATAACACGGTTCTATTGTGAAAAAAGCAGATCTACATGCTCACAACGCCTCACATTGCGAGGCGTTGTGAGCATGTAGATCGGCTATTTTCACAATTTCTGCCTCTAGGTATTAAAAAGTCCTTAAATTGTCACTTTGTTTACTGTAGAGTACCCCCAATAATTTGGGGGTCCCCCTGGGGGTCTTGACCCACAGGTTGACAACCACTGCGCTAGAGTACAATATGATGATGATGATGTATAGACCCACATGATGTCACAGGGGGTTGGAATAATACATTCCTGACAGACAGACAGACAGACAGACAGACAGACAGACAGACCAGCCGATCCCCGTGTTATCCTCCCTTGGGATGGGTCTGTTATCACCCCTGTCATGCCTTGGCCAAGGCTCAGTAGTCAGACTACCAACTACCAGGAGCTGGTAGTTCCGATATCACCCATAGACTTGTCATTACAATGCGCATGCGCCAACGCACGTTCTCTGGAATAACGTACTGGTGGCTCCCTGTGAGAATCGAACCCGGGTCTGAGTTTTACTAGTCCCATGCTCTACCAACTGAGCTAACGAGACGGTTGGAAATCGCTCGTTCTTTTGTCTGCTCTTATTTTTGACAACGTGGATACTCCTTTATTTGAGCAGTCCCCTGGTCAAAATGTACTATTCTGTCCATAACGGCACATAATTCGGTAACGCCGCTGAGTCGGCTCAGGCGCCGTTCGCACCGCTCGTCGCGGCGACTCGGCTTCGCTATCGCTCGCCTCGGCGGCTCCTCACGGGGCTCATCGGCGCCTGAGACGGCGCGGCTCCGTCGTCTATAGTGGCGTGAACGGTAGCGTCGGGTGGCTGATGTCACTGGGCGCGGTATCGAATCTCGCTTCGGGAGCAACTTTTTTTTTCTTTCTTCTCGGCTGATATTAAGGTTGATATTGGGACTACCCAGCTACTGGTAGCTGGTAGTCTGACTACTGAGCCTTCTCTAAGGTATGACAATTTTGATAACAGTCCCATAGCAAGGATATGATAACACGTGTATCAGGTGGACAGACAGACAGACAGACAGACAGACAGACAGACAGACACAAAGACATACATACTGTATGTGCTCAACATTATATTGACCAATCAGAAAAGGGACATACGGATAGGGGCGTACATATACACATGGACATACACACAAAGTCACGTATTGGAGCGGCTAGCAGCACTCAAAAGTACTGGGTCGACCTGTTGCCGTAAAGTACTTATTTACTGTTGCTAGAAATTACCAGTGTATTGTCTTATGCTGTACGTTGCTAAAGGCAGAAACAAATGACTAGTACTACTGCTTCTACCAGAGAAACAGATGATGTCAGTGTGAAACCCATACAGTTAGCAGAATATGCATTACAGTATACATAAAAGCTGTTGATGACAGAGCCAGGTGAAACAGTCATAATAAAATGATTTGTTTGGGGGCGGAAATTATAGAAAATCACAGCATAGCCTTTGTGGTAGAACCAAAGCTTTGGAAAATGAAACTAGTTTGCAAATGAGAGCCAATCAACTGCGGAGGAGTTGACTTAAAACAAACATGTCTTTTGGAGGTTACTGATTCGAGGCGCTGAAATTAAAAGTCAAATCTGAAGTCAAAATGTCATTTCTACGTCACAATTTGATGACACAGGTAAAGTCGTCAGATTTAGACAATTATCAAATATCAATACGTTGACATTTGACTGTATTTGACTGCATTTTAACATTAACCCAAACCCTCACCTCAAACAAAAATAACGGAAATAGACGATTTACAAGCTAGATCGCTTATTACATAGCTATTATCAGTGAGCGACACCGGCGATTCAGTGTCCCAAAACACAGCATCTTCAATGAAACTGTGCTATTTTTAACAATTTCCGATCTAAACAGTCACATGCACATGTCAAATCCATGGAACATGCCTGGACATGCATGTGGGGTTCAACACGAGCTGCGTTCTCTCACACCCTCCTCATTCATCCTACAACGTGCATCCTTTCTACAGTAGCAAGGATATGACTGGACTGGATAGAAGATGCCTGGATTATACTGTCAGTTGTGTTAGTGTTTATAAACAGAGTTTTGATATTGTTTTTCTGTTGTTAATTATGGACCCCTATTTTCTTCAATTCAGCTTTTCTTCATTCACCGCGAAGGAATGCGACAAAAACTAATATTTGTCCATGAATTCACGTCTTCACAGGGTGAGTAATTGATCGACAAAAAAAATGAAATACTCCTTTAACCACTTAAATTAAAAAACACGTTATATACTTAATTGACTGGGGGTCCCCCACATGTCTATACTAGCCCCCCCCCCCCCCCCCCCACCTTTATTTCCTCTCGTCTACACCAAATATCATCTGCGAAAATAGCCGATCTACAAGCTCACAAAGCCTCACGTTGTGAGGTTGTAGATCAGCGAGAATGTTCGCCCCCAAAATAGTGATTATAGGGTCAAATCAGTTCAAATAGATGAGGATCCCACAATGGCTTGAGACCTCAAACACACATCACTTACCTTTCCCAGTGGCTGCAGACATTGGGGTCCTCCAGTTTGAGGGAGAACGCTGTGTGCGCTATGAAACAGATGGCCACAGTGAGGCACTGTCCCAGAGATATGGCCATCTTTATCCCGCCTCAACCTAGAGGGAGGAATGAAACAGGGAATGAAAACAAAAATTATATACCGTATATATATTCAGGAAAAGGTAATGATCACGATTTCAGTTTGCTGTCCAAATAACTCAAATCAGGGAATACGATCTTTAACTGTCCCTTCACTGTTGGAATGGGACTTCAAGTGGCTCATAGCTTGATATTTACATTGTTTTTCTTGTTTTGCCCTATTGCTACATTGTCACGAATGACACTTATATGACTGCTTTACCTTTTTTCTTTTCTTTGTGATTGGTTCTCATAATATGCGAACAAGTCTTGGTTTAATGTATGCCCTGGCCTGAATCTCAAATAAACAAAACTGTGAGAAAAGAAAAGATCACAATTTCATTAAAACCTTGAAAATGTTGTTTTCATCGTGATACCAATGAATAGGAACAAATGAACAGGGAGTAAAGGTGGCAAGCAGGTGAAAGACAAGTTCATCATAAAGATGGACATTACAGTAACTGGTACTGTACTTTTTACCATCACTGCTACAGATATAACCAGAGCAGCACAGCAGCCTACAGTATTTAGATTTATTGCCTCAGCAGGTCGGTCAGCTGAGCCACGTTATATGAAGGGTTAGACTGAAGTGGTAATCTTTTTGTGCAACATCCTTTTTAGTTATTCAGAAGAAAAAGTGCTTTAATGAATGGATGACGCATTAATGAGAAATCATATGCACGCAGCATGCAGCACTCAATGCACAAATTGTAATGCAGCTAATTCATCTATTTGTGTAAGTCACGATGGCTTGCCAACGTGCCCGTTGTGTGAGGAAGGTAATGTTCCCCTTCAGCTCCTAAATAGCCTGCGTCAGGGCCTGTCATCACTACAGTATGTTGTTACGCCAGTGGCCTTTAAAGGACAACTTTTTACAACAAGGGTTCATATTTTAGATTGTAATTAGAGAAAAGAAAAGAAAATGCTTTAATTTACTGCTTTCTATTGTTTTAGCGATTTTAGTATTTTGATTTCAGTGTTTGGGGGCATGCGTACAAGTGAATAAATATGTTGTTTTAGACACAATAAGCCGGCAATTTCTTTGTTACTATTTACACCAGCCCCCATAAGTCACATTTGCACATGAAATATTGCAGTCCATCTTGGGAATGGGTTTATTGTATATAAAAAGACATATTTAGCCACTTGAAAAATCACTAAAAGGATAGGAAGAAGTAAATGAAAACGTTTTAACAGTCATCTTTTCTTTTCTCTAATGACTAAAGTCTGATCTAAAATATGAACCCTTGTTGTAAAAAAAATAAAGTTGTCCTTTAACTCGTTTTTCCTATAATAAAGTTGTTTTTATTTGGCAGCTATTTTGTAAAGCAACTTTGAGTGCTCTGAAAATCGGCATGTCAATTGCACGTATTATAACTAATCCGCTCACAAAGACATTTTGACCAGTGACCATGCAGTGAGTCCTTATATTGAGACAAGTTATGAATCCTCACTAACAGGTGTCAGCCAGGGGGAATAATGTCCCCATCTGAGGACGTCCTAACCTGTCACCTTGTGACCCCACCCAACACCTCCTAACCCCTCGTATCCCCTCCCAACACCCCCTAAACACCCCTAACCTCTTCTAACCCTGCTCCCCAGCCAGCGCTTTAGTTGCTAGTTACTTTCCTGATTTAGATTATTAATAATGAGTCGTTTCTTTACGCATTTTTTAAAAATAGCAGATCTACCATCTCACATCTCAAGCTATGAGCTTGGGCAGGGTGTGTAATGATCAATGACCATCAGTCCAATAACATGATAAATAGGATTCTGAAATGGGACGAACAGACAGACAGAGAGAACATCTGATAGCCACAACATGTTTTTATTATGACTTTCCTATCTTCTTGCATTTGTATTGTCACACTGGGGCTCGTTACAGCATCACATGTCACATGCCGCGACACCACAGCTGTGTAAGTATGTAGCAGTCCCAACAAACACACACACACGGACAGTACAGTTGTGCGAGCACGCACGCACGCACGCACACACACACACACGAAGAGTAGGCCTACTGGGCACCTCGATGTGAAATTGAGTATTTGTTTTCCAAAATGCGAAAAAGTAAGGGTATCGGGTGGAAAAGTCCGAAACTGTTACTTTTCAGGATTAAAATGAAAAAATAACAAAAGTAGCAGATCTACAAGCTCAAAACGCGTCACTATGTCATATTACGGTATACAGTACAATGACATAAATGTGGTTTTGGCAAGGAAGTTTGGTGTTCTAAGTATAGAGGGTTTAAGTGGTTAAACTTGAGTGCTTTCGATAAATTCCAAATATTATAAGTATACTGTGGCACCCACTTTGAGAAACCCTGGGAAAGATGGATAACCACGCCCCGGACTCATTTTTGAAGCTTGTGATTGGCTGAACCGGACGTAGGGAGCGCTCCGTTGTAGTCTCTTGGACCGCGCGAGGTGCACCAAACCCCAATTATCATTGCGTTTATCGTGCGCTTGCCCAAAATAGAACGATTGCATTCACCACGGCTTCGTAAGCCTGCGGCGCTCGGGGGTGAAGAGCAGGACCAAGGTCCGCTGGCCTTCGCGCCGCTTGCAGTGTCGTGGACAATAACTGTGAAAACGAGCGCTCTATGCCGTTTCCATCCATCTTTCCCAGTGGGATCCATAATCACGCGTCAATGACAGACAGGCTCTGCCAGCCCAAGGAAAAAAATACAACTAAAAACTGTGTGGACTGTTTGACACGGCTCCCCAAAGTATGTTTTGCAACACAGTCTGAAATAATGCATAAAATAACCATGATTTGAACCTCCATGCACACGGTAGAGCCATATTGGACCTTAAAATGATACCCTTCAGATTTACATCAACTCTGAAGGAGACAGTGGCTAAGATGGTGAACCACATGACAGCAGCATGTGTCCAGCTGTCTGCTGCTACCATCAATCAGCTCACACTGTGTCTGTCTGTCTGTCTGTCTGTCTGTCTGTCTGTCTGTCTGTCTGTCTGTCTTCCTGCCTAGCAGTGGTTCTCCACCTTTTCAGGCCATGACCGCCCCAACATAATCTTATTTAAACTGGGGACCCTCACCCTAATAAGCACTTGGAATGTAGGAGTTGTAGGATGTAGGATTTGACAATTTATCCAATGCTTGGCCTTTTTTATAGTAATACTATAGTTAAGTTGATTACTGTAATGGTCTTTTTCTTTTCTTTCGTTTTGAGGTAACATTTGTTGTTTCACTGTCATCTGGGGACCCCCTTACCCCAAAAATAGATATCTGCTGGGGACCCCCCGTACCAAAAAAATAAAAATCTACCGGGGGCCCCCTGAGGGACCCGACCCACAGGTTGAGAAGCGTCAATCTGCTCACGCACAAATGAAAACATTGCAGCAACGTCTGGTTGTCTGTCTGTCTGTCAGTTTATCTATCTGTCTGTCTGTTTATCTGTCTGGTCGCGTCACGTTAGCATGAAGCTATAGCGTCTGGCGTGTGGCCTTGTTGCTGCGTTGTAGATTGTTTTATTGTCACCTGCTACGATGCAGCTGTCAGCGACACCACAGGCTGTTGGTGGCAGTGGTGGAGGAAAGTATGCCAATGTTTTTCCTTAAAGCAGGGGTCTTCAACAGGGGGTCCGGGACCCCTAGGGGGTCCTCAGAGTTACTACAGGGTGTCCTCCAGAGATGGAAACTTTGTTTCCTCCTTTTTTACATTAACCACTTGAACCCTAGCATCCATATTCAGAGAACTTTAGCCAAAAAATAGCAGATCTACAAGCTCACAGTGAGCTTGTAGATCGGCTATTTTTGGCAAATAGCTTTGGTGTAGAGGGTGAAAAGAGCACACTAAGTACAGAGTGAAAGGTCAAGTTTATTATGTATTGACGGTTCAAGTGGTTACATTTCTGAAAACACAAATTGACATGAATCCAAATTACACTGATAATTGTGCAGTCAAACAATGATATATGCTATATGGAATCTATGAAAAGGTTGTGGGGGTCCCTGCTTCATCTCTCTCTCTCTCTCAACCAAGGGGTCCTTGGCCTGAAAACATTGAAGACCACTGGACTAAATAGATGATCAAAAAGCTCTCGATGTGACACATCATGACCTTGCATCGGCTATTTATTTTCAAATAAAGACATTATAAAACAGGGCTTGTTAATGTACATCTTTTTTTGTATAATTATTTATAAACTATGAGTAGTAAATATGTTTTGGTCTGAGATAACACTTCTCATCAAATGGTGGTCTGTGGCTAAAATGGCGAATAAATAATGGACCTTGAAAGGTTGAAAACCACTGGTATATAGTATTGAAAAGAAAATGAGACATACTTAGGTAAAGTAAACGTGACTCAATAAGCACAGACTTGAGTAAATGTACAAGGTCAGTTTAGGAGTTGGTGTTGGTTCAAAGTTCAAGACGATTTATTGTCACCAACGATGCAGCTGTCAGTGTGGCATCACAGGCAGGGACATTCCTCTGCACTGAGCTGACCTCAACACAGTATACTTTTACTTATGTAAAAGTAGCAAGTACATGCCATGCATTCAAACTTTTACTTGAGTAAAAGTAGCAAGTATGCCATGCATTCAAACATTTATCTGCGTAAAACTACAAAAGTATTATCAACATCAACCCATTAAGACCTGAGGCAGATTGTATAAAATACCCTTCTAAATCAGTGGTTCTCATCTTTGTCATGTCAAGGGAGACCCCCAAAATGACATGTATTTGGCCATGAGAAAAGTAATTGACAAGAAAGGACGGGTGTCTTCGATGAATCCATCATGGTTAAAATGGAGTTTGAATTTACACTGGGTGTGTATAGGAAGATAAATGGGTAGTCTGATACAATTAACATCAAATATCTATTCTAAATACTGAATCAAGCAACTTAAAACTGTCATTGTGGAAAAAAAGTAATTGTGAAATATCCCTTAAAACGTGTTTGTTTGTGTGTGTGAATATCCACACCACAGGTGCATGTGCGCTTAATGCACAGTGTGTGTGTGTGTGTGTGTGTGTGTGTGTGTGTGTGTGTGTGTGTGTGTGTGTGTGTGTGTGTGTGTGTCTGCGCGTGTGCGTGCATGTGCAGGTAGTAGTTTACGCACCAGGGTTGCACTGATCTCCAGTTTCACTGAACAAAGAGTTCCCAGTTGCAAACAACAGCAGGCAGCCACCATAGGACAACTGCTCTCCTCCCCTCCCCTCCTCTCCCCTAACCATGACAACTGCTGTGCTGGTAAACAAGGGCCACGCTGTGTGTGTGTGTGTGTGTGTGTGTGTGTGTGTGTGTGTGTGTGTGTGTGTGTGTGTGTGTGTGTGTGTGTGTGTGTGTGTGTGTTTTAAAGTTAACCGTGGCAAACTGCATGGTTCAGATACACTGCTCTGAGTGAATATCAAAACACTCGCCCCTAAACACAGTTGCCCCGGGCGCAAATCCGGCGAACTCGGACCTCAATCTCCACCAGGTATTCCTAAACGTAACCTCAGTAATATGCCTAACCCTAAACGTATTTCTAACCTTATCCTCAGTAAAACAATAAAACAAATAATACAAGCGGAAATAAAATGGGGGCGAGCGTGTTTTGGGGTGAGCCTTCCGCTTACCCTCTGAGTGGCCCACTTTGCCACCCCTTTCAGAAAGAGCAGCAGGAAAAAACGGCCAGCGAAAATAGCCGATCTACAAGCTCACAATGCGCTACAATGCGACAAATTGCGAGCTTGTACATCGGCATCACATCACGAGGCGTTGTGTGCTTGTAGATCTGCTATTTTCACTAGTTTTGTGCGACAGTCTTGTATGATGAAGCAGGCCTTTACTTTGCGGGAAGAAAGATTACTCATTTTGAAACTTGGAGATACAAGGTTAATTCCTAACAGTGACCATATTCTGATAGTAATCTGGAGTGTTTGTTCAGTGTCTCCCTGTCTCTCCAGAGGTCTTTTGTAAACAGAAAATACATTCTAAGGTTGGGATACCAATGTCATCCAATCAGGAGAGAGAACTCTCTTAGCGGACAAACGCGCGGAATGGGAAGCGATGACAAAAAGAAACGATCAGCCAAAATTGGAACTGGAACACTATATGTATAAGCTAAAGCCGATAAATGGGTAGTCTCTCTAAAACTGAGTGAAGTGAACCTCAGGACGCCACCATTCACTTACGCTTTATTTTGAAGAGCCCCGGAAGCTCCGTGCGTGTGCACGTGGGTGTACACTGACGATCCAAGATGGACGTCTGTTTATTTACAAACGGTCGCGAAAACTAAAATCCTAACCGGGGCCGACCATCACGGCATAGTGTCGCCGTGAAGACAAGCTGATCTCGGCCTCCTCGGCGTTATTTGCACCTTATTTCGAGATAAAGCCGCTTTTATGTTTCAGTATAGAATAGGAGTCAATGGATAATGGCCGCTCTCGGTTGCTTCTGGCTGCGTTGCGTCATGACGTATGCAGTTTTTTCTTTCACCAGCACCCGTAGCAAGCGTCTGAGATGCGGGTTACCATGGAAACCTTATCTCGTCTGTGAACGTGTTTGGCTACCGAGAGCAGCCAAACTGTTAAAGTGCCATTAAGGTCAATTAAATTGTGCCTCTTGATGGTGTCCTCAAACAATTTACGGAAGAGGTTTGTTCTTCCACCTCATTTTGCAGGTGAAGAGCACAGTGATTTCCCTGGGTTCGATTATGATCCAATCAGCTTTCAACACACAATGCAGTAAGCTGTTCATGTCAGGACTGTCCAATCCATCCTTCTAACAAGCTCAACAGCGTGGCACGTTACTGAGCTTGTAGATCGGCTACTTTCGGCGAAGGGATGGGCAATTAGAGTCCTGCATGGGGATGCAACTAGACTTCAGACTCAGGTGTTTGTGAACAGCCGAGAAAACAAACCAGGACCAGAGTGTGAAGTCTATTTGTCATTTGGCCGACCTCCATCTGAAAATATTTTGCTCCAGGGACCCCCAGAAGAAAAGATTTTGGTTAAAAATGTTCGCTTTGGCCCTAAGTACAGTAACAGTGTATCGCGGCCCGGGTTCGAGTCCTGTTCCCGACAATCTTTACTGCATGTATAATGCTTTTTTAGCTCAAATCTAAAATTACACTTTCTCGGTTTTAATGGGTTAAAGACTCCATCTCAGCACTTCTCCCTGCACTCCTACTTCCTGCATCCATTGAAGCTAGCAATTGACCAAGATTCTACCATGCTTTTTGTTTTCTTGACCACTATGTTAACCTATATTTTAAATGTGCAGATTTGTTATTTTTAAGGTATATCTTATTGAACAGTGGTTCCCATTTCCCAAACTTTTCAGGTCCAGACCCGAAAGAGAGATTAGACGTTTTCCCGGGACCCAAACTACTGAAAATGTCTCATATTTATGGTATTTCTTAGATTATAATTTCTTAGATTATATATTATACGTATATATATTTTATGTAGGAAAAGAAAATTAGATTTTTATGGGTCCCGACCCACTGTTTTGGAAATCGTTTTTCATTGTTGTTCACTGTTTACCCATCCCTATAGTTTCAACGTACAAATTGTTATGTTGATAGTTTAGTGTTTAGACTGCTTGGGCTTACCTGGGCTGGGATCCTAGTTTCTTGAGGTGCTACAGTGTCTCTCTGCATTCTATGTACATGTGATTACCTTGCTTATTTGTTCGTCACTCTGGATAAGTGTGTCTGCTAAATGCCTAAATTGAAACTAATTCTAACTAAGAGAATATAGGGTTCAAGCAGTTAAAAGTATAGCCTTTTAGATTCAGAGGTTCATTTCACAGCTCACGTTGAAAAAGCAACACACAACCTTTGTCTGGAGACAGTTAGAGATCTTATCCTGAGGCTGTCAACTCTAACACATGTTGACACGAGACTGGTGTTCACACTGTCAAAACATGCATACCCACAACATCCCACAGTGCGCGCACACGCACATGCACACGCACACACATGACACATCCACACCCACATGATAACATGATGAGTGGAGGCACACCGCACACACAAACCATATACACACTAGAGGATGACACGGGAGTGGATTTTCAGTCCTGTCCCGTCCCACTCCCGCAGAAAAAATCCTGTCCCATCCCAATCCTGGGCCAGAGTAAAAAAATAAATCCCGTCCTGTCCCACTCCTGTACAATGTATCCTGGTCCCATCCCGCTCCTGGTCAAAATCACTCCCGTTCACATCCCGCTCCCGGAAAAAAAATAAAAAAATAAAATCGCGCAGATGTATTTCTATTTTGATCCATATTATATTTGATATCATGTTTATTATTATATAATGTATCATTTTATAATGTTGGCAGTTCAAAGACCTCACTTTCCTGTGCAATTTATTTTTGCGATTTGATGAACTGGTCTGGGATGATTCCCACTCCTGCCCACTCCTGTTGATTTTCATTCCTGTCCCGTCCCGATCCTGGCATTAATACAAATTTGACTCCTGTCCTGCGGGAATCCCACGGGACCCACGGGAATTCCTGTCAAATGTCATCCTCTTACACACTAATAGAAATATACAAATGTAAATTATAAAACACACCAACATATGCAGAGAAACACACCACACTAAAAACATACATGTACAATTGTACACATGCCACCACTCTGCTGTCTGTAACCTATACACATACAGACCAGTGCAATACAGAATGTACACTGCATCTCAGCACTATCAATTTGAAGCTGTCACTCCATTTCTCAACCTCGCATGAAAAAGCCACTAGATACAACAGTATGTGTAATTAACAACATAAGGTGGTTTGTCATGTCACCATTAGTTCTGATTTAGTGAGCACTCATCATTCCATTTCCGGGCTGTCAAACTATGTCTGAAATCAGCTTTCTTGCACAAGTTCTGCTCAAATCTAACTCGCTCAGCTACAAAAATAGAATTCTTGATTCAGACTACAGATGAAGGATTGCAAAAAGAATACAAGAACAATACTAAGGCATACTAGGATAGTGGTTCTCAAATGTTTTATTTTCAAGGACCCCCTTAACTCTGAGAGTGTACACTCTCAGACCTGTTATGGTCATTCAGGGATAGCTATGTGTTTCTGGTCATATTATTGTCCTCTCATTTTGTATGTCTGTGACAAAAATGGAATTCTGACAAAAGAATGTCCACCATAAACCAGTGTGGCTGGCGATGACCCCCTGACTGGCCCCAATTCTTTCTGGAGAACCCCCGAAACCCCCTCAGGGGTCCCCGTTAGACCCACTTTGAGAACCCGTCCAGAACGCCACCGACAAAAGAGATTTCTGTTTATTTTTCTTCAATGAAGTATATATGGCTGCAGGGGACGAGTTATTGACAACAGACATATTGTGTATGGAGACATCAGTGAGTGCTGTGTGACAAGATGACCCACGCCCTGCGCTCTCAGCCTCACCACAAGCAGAGTGCTCACACTCAGGGACGTGCTGGGCCCCTGATTCAGCCCGGGAAAAAGAGTTGGAGTTGAGTTATATTTCGTCGTTGTCGGGTGGAAACCTTATATGTCCAAAACCGTTTGTTTTGTATTTATCATTTAAAAAAAAATTTAAACTAGTGAAAACAGCCGATCTACAAGCACACAACGCCTCGCGGTGCGAGGCGTTGTGTGCTTGTAGATCTGCTGTTTTCACTACTTTTGTGTGACGGCCTGATATGATGAAGCAGGGCTTTGCTTTGTGAAAAAATGTAGAAATTTGAAACTTGAAGATACAAGGTTTCTGCCCGACAGTTACGATTTACTTTGTTGGCCGCCCAGCCCCCAAAATGGAACGAAGGCCGGCATTTTATTTTTTATTTTTTTCCTAATGGCCGGCCTGGACCGGCCGGGAATGAACCGGCCGTTGGGAGTTGTCCCGCTTTTCCCAATGGCCAGCACGTCCCTGCTCACACATGCACGCAGACTCACGCACGCAGACACACACAGCTCACAAAAAGCATGCAGTTCACACAGCCCTCTGGGCTACAGAGACACACTTATCCTACAAGCAGTGTTGGAAGAAGCACTCAGATTTGTTTTCTTTTTTTTACTCAAGTAAAAGAAGCAATTAAGGAATACCACAATAAAATATATGTATATTTTTTAAAAGGCCTGTATTCAAGATTTTACTCGAGGAAGTACAAAAATGCTGGCATCAAAAATTCCAAATACGATGAAAGTACCAAAAGTACAACTTTTTTTCCCTCCAAAATAGCAAATGCTTGTGAGATTACAGACTCTTTTTGAATAGACTTTTTGAATGCATATTTTGTGATACAAATTTAAATCTATAAAGTACACTAACTAGTAACTAAAGTTTTAAAATAATCATAGTTAGGACAATAATTGCCATCTATAGTGTAGTGTAGGTCTAGGTCCTATAATATCTTCAAAATTGTACTGCAGTAGCAGCTACTTGAGTAAATGTATTCTAGGTACTCTCCAGCAGTGAACAGCTCAGTGCCCATGCCATGCCCTGTGGGCAGAGAGACAGACACGCGTCTTACAAGCCACATTCTTCTGAATTCTTGTTAAGAAGAGAAGAGCAGCTATTCATAGAAAATATAGGACACAGCTGGACCAGTGCCAGCACACATCAGCACAGCACAGTGCACAAACATACTGTACAGCAGCTCAAACCATGGGGTCTTCAATGTTTTCCCTTTTTTTTTTTTAGGTCAAGGAGGACCCCTTAGCTGAGAGAGAGAGAGAGAGAGAGAGAGAGAGAGAGAGAGAGAGAGAGAGAGAGAGAGAGAGAGAGAGAGAGAGAGAGAGATTAAGCCTGCAGGGAGTAGGGACCCCCACTACAGGCTATAATATTGTGTTGCAGTTTAAACATTTTCATAGATTTCAATTTGTAGATAGCTTGTTTTGCCAGCACTGTCGTGTTGGATTTGTGTTAATGTGTCTTTTTAAAGACATTTAATCCCTTAAACCAACTTTGTAAACTTGACCTTAAATTGGCTCTGTACCTGGTCTGCTCTTTTCCCCCTCTACACCAAACCTCTTTAGGCATTTTGAGCTTGTAGATCTGCTATTTTGGGCTGAATTTCCTCAGGGGTGTTCTATGTTGTTTTACATTAACTTGAACCCTTAAAGGAGTAGTTCACCCCCAAAATGTTTTCTTTTCTATTGATTACTCACGCCATGGAGACTTGAGTTCAATAATATTGTTTTCTATTTTTCGCATTCCTAAGACAACAATTTGATTTTAGTAAATGTACTCCCATTGATTCCGGATGGGGACCCAGATGCATTTGGGTCCCCATCCGGAATCAATGGGGGTACATTTATTGTGATGAACTTTTTGTCTTTAATAGGAATGCGACTAAAACAAAAAAATATTATTGAACTCGAGTCTCCATGGCACGAGTAATCAATAGGAAAAAAAAGTCATTTTGGCGGTGAACTAATACTTAAAGCCATACTGTGTAAGATGCCCAACTAGTGGTCATTAGCCCTATAGCAAACCGCGGTCGCGTCCGCGTCTTTCGGACGTTTTTCGTACCTTCAGACCCCCGCGTCTGCCTCCACCTCGCTGAGATCTATCTTTTAAGGGGTCCCTTGTTCCTGTGCGTTCAGTAATTCCAGAGATACGGACTCCTTCACCCTGCCTGGTAGGCGAAATTACCTAGAGAAGGGATGGTACAAACGGGCGACAACAAATATGGCTGCCATAGCGACCCCACTTCAAGATGCGCTGTGATTGGCCGGCAGTTGTATAACCCTCGCTGTGATTGGCCGGTAGTGTGATGACGCAATTTTGGCGCGAGATCCGGTCCACGGCAAGGATCTCAGTTTACATACAGAGAAGGCTTTACAGGCTGAAATTCACGGCGCGGATCTTCTAAAACTTTTGTGATTTAATAGTTAGGAGAATTTTAAGATTTGTTTTATAAAAAAAGTTACATAGTACAACTTTAAGTTAAGGGTTCAAGTGGTTAAACAACAGGTCACCAGCACTTTCGCCTATAACATATTCGCCTACACGCATTTGGTCCTTTCGCCTGGCATTTTCGCCTTGGGGGAGAGTCTTTTCACCTACCTGTCTGAGCCATTTCGCCTACCCCCAATTCTGCTATCAGACTGTCCATGTTTGCAAATTATCTCTTTGTCATTTAAATATTATAGTGACTGTGACAGTGGTGTCAAGTGAATCTAACCGTTTATTTGACATTTATTATTTACATCACATTTTATTCCTAAAAAATTGCAAAATAGTTTTTTATGCCTGTTGACAGGCAAGGTTGATTCTATAGGCTATTTAGGTGTAGCATATATCTTATATAGACCTATATAGGCTAATAGCCTACATATATATTTTGTATAGCCTAATGTTAAAACAATATAGGCCTACAATACTGTTCATTTTACAATACTGTTCAATACTGCACCAAAGAATGTATAGTATCGGGACATGGATTAATTAATTATTTGGGCGCACCTGATTCCAATAGCTCTGTATTTATGTGATTACTATGGAGTGCATAGGATAGCCGTGTGTAGTTTTGACATGTAACACCACTGTCACAGTCACTATAATATTTAAATGACAAAGAGATAATATGAAAACATGGACAGTCTGACAGCAGAATTGAGGGTAGGCGACATGGCTCAGACAGGTAGGTGAAAAGACTCTCCTCCAAGGCGAAAATGCCAGGTGAAAGGACCAAATGCGTGTAGGCGAATATGTTATAGGCGAATATGCCTGACACCAAACAACATCTAGGCTATTCGATCATACACAGATTTGGCGCCCCTCTCCTGTAACTCTAAGGACTCCCGTTGAAGACCCCTGGCTTTAAATTAATTAAACACAGCACACGCACGAACGCAGGCGCGCCTGAAGGCAAAAAATCAAACCTCAGTTCGAAGTGGAGCGGTGAATCTGAGCAGCTATACCCTGTGTGTGTGTGTGTGTGTGTGTGTGTGTGTGTGTGTGTGTGTGTGTGTGTGTGTGTGTGCACAAAACAGCGCCCCTCCTTTAACTAGTGTGTTGTGTGTGGCCACTCAAGGTATTGCCAGGCTACGGACGGACGGACACGGCCAGCCAGCCAGCCACCCACATACCCACGGACATACCTGTCTATTGGGAGCGCTTTCACCGCTCCAAAAAAAGACATGCATGCATGATTTAATTGGCTAATATTCCCAGAATGATGACGTTGTGTTCATACATTCTAATTGACAGGAGGTAACAATGAGACAATGTTGTGACCCTACGTGTGCTTTCCTATTACATTGTGCTGAGCCTGTTACATGTAATTATGTTTGTAGCCTATTAGGCTATAAACAGTAAAGCAGACAACTTTTGTTTAGGCTATATGCACTTTATTTCGATGTGATTTATGTAGGTCTGAGTTATATTGACATAGTCCATGCATGCTTTCTGTGCTTTCCAATGTCCCATTTATACCTCTGGATAAGGGTCTGCCAAATGTCTACAATATTGTAATTTATGTTAGTTTGTCACATATGAACGGGGTTTACGACTTTACATTAAAACATTTAATGTACGCTATTCGTCATGTAACCGCGTGATAAAATTAAACAGATTCATCATAACCCTGGAGTGCAGTTTATAACTCCATATTCCCGAACATGCAATTATGACGAAGCTCTACATAATGTAGCCTAATTACACCAATCTCTGCACAGCTGCGAAACAGCCTAATTAGTAGGCTAATTCACCCCAGGTTTAGTGAGAAAACTAAACTTTTACCTTTTCCTTTTTCTTCCACTGATTCCACTGATGTCGCAGTCGGCACAAAAAGAAGAAAGAAGGAAAAAAAAGTAAAAGAAAGTCAATATAATCCCATGGGATTGAACAACAGTACTCCAAAGTCTGTGAGTGTGCTCCCGTGCACTTTATAATTCCACCGCTGATATTATTTATCGCATGGTCGTTCAAACAGCTCCGTGTTGCAGCAGCATTGTGTAGATGTGGTCTCCATACACACTGCACTCACTGACTCACACACACATGCATGCGCGGTGTTTGAGGGACAGAGAGAAAGTTTCACATCCAGCAGGGCTCCAAGCAGCAGCAGCAGCAGCAGCAGCAGCACTGCAGCCGCGTGTGTGTGTGTGTGTGTGTGTCAGTGTGTGTGTGTGTGTGTGTGTGTGTGTGTGTGTGCGTGCGTGCATGCGTGCGTGCGTGTGCGTGCGTTCAGACTAGTGTGATTGAGCATTCATGTCAGGACTCTGCATTACACAGTGTGTGAGCCAACAGGACTCACAATGCTGGAAGGACTCTGGAGGAAGGAAGGTTTGGAGAACAGCCAGGATTGGGAAGTTGAACACTGTAAAGAATCCTGTCCATGTTAGAAGGTAAAGATACAGGCTAAAACATGATAAATGCCTAAATTGTAAATTGTAATGGTTTAAAACAAATTAATACACAACAAAAAGACAAATAAACAAACATCATGTTATGTACCATCATATGTAGCTGGCTACACTGATAATATTCTCAGAGTTCATTACAAATTAACCAAATGGACCCATATAGGCCTAAGTGATTTGTTGTTAGTGTGACAATCAGACTACTAGGTCTATACTCTATAGCCTAGTTATTATCCAACTTAGGCCTACTAAAAACAGGGGGTGCTTTTTCTGTGATCTTCTAATAAAGTATTCAATCAATCAATCAATCAATCAATCAATCAATCAATCAATCAATCAATGAGTGTTCACTTAAATAGCTCTATATTGTGATAAAAATAATCAAAATAAAGTGTTGGTTTGGTAACAGGGCTCAACAATAATTTCCTGATTGAATGAAATTGGTGACCCAGCTGAAAATGGAGAGACTCATACAAAGAAATGAAATTGGAAGTGATGGGGGGAAACTGACAATATTATAGCAAAGTGGTTCTCAAAGTGGGGTCTGGGGTTCTTGAGGGGGTTCCAGGGGGCTGTGGTCTAAGTACAGTTAGACTAGACGATTAGACAGACAATTCCCTGTTGCCATAACTCTGACGCCATCTACTGGTTGGAATGACACTTCTCACCCAGCTGGCCAGCTAAATAATGATGATGTGATGTTAAAATAAAACACACTGGTGGTTGCTAATCGTTTTAATAAACAGTGTTATTTAAGCACTTACAATTTATATAAGTTAATTAATGACACGTTGGACATGTTTACATACTGTAGGTAGCTTCCAGAAATATGTTAATTCCTAAAATGAGAACAAAAACTAAGCAACATTTGACAAACCAAATTAAATGGCCTTCTTGAATAAACAGTGTTATTTGAGCACTCACAATTTATATAAGTTAATGCTACACCGTAAATGGACACGTTTACACACTGTAGGTAGCTTCCAGAAATATAAAATGAGAACAAAATATTGAAAACTAAGCAACATTTGACAACCCAAATTAAATGGCCTTCTTGAATGGCTATATGTACACACACTCAGCCACAAGCTAGCATACTCTGAGATTAGTTTTTCCCCTCACACAATCATTGTTGTATGGTCTTGACTACATAGAATTAATGTAATTACTATAAAATAACATGAATAGATAAATCAAGGAATAAATAGCATATTCTTTAATGAATTGGTCAATTACAGCCATAATTTAGCATAAATAATAAAGTAACAGTATAAAACAGTAGTATTTAAGAATTGTTTTTAGATCAATGGTCCCAACCAGGGACGTGCAGAGAATGTTAGAGGGGCATGGGCTGAAATATCTTTGGTGAAAATATCGAAAATAGCAGACCTCCAAGCTCACAACGTGTCGCGTTGTGAGCTTGAAGGTCGGCTATTTTTGGTGCTTGAAACCACACTAAACTAATCAATTCAATACTGGAGATGTGGCGTATGGAATGGATTTCTACACTGAGAGGGCAATACCCTTGATGGAAAGAGGGCATTTGCATTTCTTTCACCATAGTAAAAACTGTCTGGAGAGGGCACTTTTTACAGACGGATAAAAGGGCAGGGGCTCAAGCCCCCTTTGATGACTGTGTGCAGACTGTGCACGTGACGTGCCTGATTGTTCTGTTCTAATTTTTGTGGATGGAGCTGAGCTATGTCTGCAGTAGATATTGCCTTGGATATTTGCATTCTGGTGGGGGCCAGCCGTGTATAAGGGGGAAGCTAGAATGCCTTCCTCTGTCTTGAGGGATGGGTAGTGACAGGGTTTAGATGAATATGTCCTATAGTCCCACTGTACCAATGATGATGTGGCAGGTGTCACACAGGCATCTTGTAGATCTGCTATTTTCACTGTTTTTGAAAAATGTCTAAACAGTTTGGAGACGTTCACTTATAATGCTATGCCCGTAAAAGGGGATGCCGGGGTTGAAAGTGGTTTTATAAATATTGAACCAACAAAAAGCATTAAAAAGAGCTTGTGAGCCTTTTCCCTCCATTTCCCTGAAAAGTAACGGTTATGGGACGAACAAGGTTTCCCACACAGCAGAGATGATATATTGTCGCCAGGTGTGAGGTGTGCACCCCAGACTTTCAACACCTCAGGAAACACAGTTTGGAGTTGACTGGTGTTGACTGTTTATGTGACCGTGGCAGCAGTGTGAATGCTGCATTGTACTGTTAGCTCTGACTGTATTGAGCATAGCTGGTCCTTTATTGATCTACTAGAGGGGAACTCAGTTGGACAAGCCAGGACTCCAAGCACTTTCACACTGTCAGAAGAAAGTATTATTTTAAACAATCAATTAAATCAATTAAAATCCAAACTAGACTAAAAGTAAAACATTTCATTTGACAAAAAAACTTGCTATCAACACTGGTTGATTTTTAATTGTCACACAAATAATTGCAAAACACATTAATTGTACTTTTTGGCATTGAACATTGTACCAATGAATCAAAATTAATTTTTTGTTTTATTGTAGGCTTTGTAAATCAAAACCTAATCAAAAGTAAAAAACAAAATAAATTTGGCTAAAACAGGGCACGCGCGAGCACACGTGTGTTGGCATCGGTAAGGGTGTGTCTCTCTACAGTGTGGTGTTGCTTGAGGTGACTTTACACATTAGTGAGAAGCTTTACCCTCAACATCTGTCAGTGGTAGGTCCATGAATTCTCTGGTGGGTTTTGAGATTACTGCGCTGGCTGAACCCTTTACCACACTGTTCACAATGGTAGGGCTTCAACTCAGTATGAATTCTCTGGTGTACTTTGAGACTATTTTTGTGGCTGAACCGTTTCCTACACTGGTCACAGCTGTACGGCTTCTGTCCTGTATGAATTATCAGGTGTTCTTTGAGACCACTGCTCCGGCTGAACCGTTTTCCACACTGGTCACAGCTGTACGATTTCTGTCCTGTATGAATTATCAGGTGTTCTTTGAGACCATTGCTCTGGCTGAACTGTTTCCCACACTGGTCACAGCTGTACGGCGTCTCTCCTGTATGAATTCTCTGGTGTACTTTAAGACCACCGCTCATTCTGAACCATTTCCCACACTGGTCACAGTGGTAGGGTTTCAACCCTTTGTGAATTCTCTGGTGTACATTGAGAATACTGCTCGTGCTGAAACTTGTCCCACACTGGTCACAGTTGTAGGGCTTCAACCCTTTGTGAATTCTCTGGTGACGTTTGAGACTACTGTTCATGCTGAACTGTTTCCCACACTGATCACAGTGGTAGGGCTTTAGTCCTGTATGAATTCTCTGGTGTTCTTTGAGAATACTGCGTGTGCTGAAACCTGTCCCACACTGGTCACAGTGGTAGGACGTCTTTCCTGTGTGAATTCTCTGGTGTTCTTTGAGACCACTGCTCCGGCTGAACCGTTTCCCACACTGGTCACAGCTGTACGGCTTCTCTCCTGTATGAATTCTCTGGTGAGTAATGAGAGTACCTATCAGACGGAACCTTGTCCCACACTGGTCACAGTGGTATGGTTTCTCTCCTGTATGAATTCTCTGGTGTTCTTTAAGACTAATGCTCTGGCTGAAACTTGTTCCACACTGGTCACAGTGGTAGGGCTTGTCTCCTGTATGAATTCTCTGGTGATTAATGAGATGACCTCTCCGACGGAACCTTGTCCCACACTGATCACAGAGGTAGGGCTTCAGTCCTGTATGAATTCCATGGTGTTGTTTGAGACCACTGCTCTGGCTGAACCCTTTGCCACACTGGTCACAGCTCTGGTGATGTTTCAGGTGGCTGTTTTTGCTGTAGACATGTTTCTTCAGTGTTAGTTGGGCAGGAAAGACATCTGAGACGGAGAATGAGGAGAGAGAAAAAAAGGATACAAAAGCATAATGAACGTTTTGAGATAACATGCAAGCTGAGTTGTATTTCCAACTTTTAAGGTTCTAAATATAAATTCATCCCCCAGCTTCTTTCTTAAAAGAGTAGTTCACCCCATAATTACTTTTTGTCTATTGATTACTCATGCAGACGTGAGTTCAAAAATATTTTTCGTTGCATTCCTAAGACAATAATTTGATTACAATACATGTACAGTAACTCCCCATCCGGAATAAATGGGGGTACATTTACAATAATACATTTTTTGTCTTAGGAATGTGACAAATACCAAAAAATATTATTGAACTGACTCAAGTCTCCATGGTGTGAGTAGGCCTAATCAATAGGAAAAAATATAACACATTTTGGGGGTGAACTACTCCTTTAAGAGTTTCCAATCATAGTCACTAACATGCACCATTAACACTAACATGACTGTGAAAACACCAACTACCCCTGACCCATTGTTGAGAATGAGGTTGTCAAGCACTAGAGTCTAGCTGTGACACAAGTCCTGAGGTGGCTCAGAATACTTTGATAATATTTGGAATGTATCAATGTCAATTCAGTTTAACCACTTATACTTGATAAAACAGACCTGGGTTGCGCTGTACTGGCATCAGAGATAGGACACTACAGTAGCTGTTAACCTACTGGAGAAGGGCAGTGACTTGTGGTCTAATAACTGTTCCAGTGGTCAAGGGTCCAACATTCAATGAAGCTTGGGGACTTCCTGATGAGCTCTATTGACCAATAGGCTTCATCCGATAGAAATGGATGGTAAAAGCATCTTTGTTATACTACAACAGTGTTTCTCAAATGTTTAAATGCCAAGGTCTCACCTTAACTCGAACACAACACACACACACACACACACACACACACACACACACACACACACACACACACACACACACACACACACACACACACACACACACACACACACAGTCACACACACACACACACACACACACACACACACACACACACACACACACACACACACACACACACACACACACACACACACACACGCACTCAACATTGGTAAACAAACTTGTTGTGGACACAGAGGGCAAGGGTTGAAGGGAAAACAGACGATTAACTAGAAGCAGTGCTCTTCCGAGCACAGGTCTCCACCAGGCCACACAAATCGGCCTGTTATAGCGCCACCATGAGGCTGATTTAAAAAATGTGGGGCAGAGGTTCTGAATTAGCATCCAGGGAGTGTGTGTGCTCAGTTTGGCAGCGATCGGGCCAACAGCGCCGGAGATTAGCTGGTAACAACCAGGCCACACAAATCGGCCTGTTATAGCGCCACCATGAGGCTGATTTGAAAAATGTGGGGCAGAGGTTCTAGATTGGCATCCAGGGAGTGTGTGTGCTCAGTTTGGCAGCGATCGGGCCAACGGTGACTGAGATTAGCTGTTCACAAACTGCGAGGACGCACGGACGCACGGACGCACGGACGGACGGACGGACGGACGGACGGACGGACGGAGGGGAAAACATACTCTCCCTCAGCCTTTGGCTGGTGGAGACAACTACAGGGCCGTGGGAACTCATGTACAGCAACAGATGCTGGTCCACAGGGACACCTCCTGCGGGCACAAGCGCAGCGAGCGGCGGCGAAGATTTTTAGGTTTTTAATCGGTTTTTAATCAATTTTATAATGGGTTTAATTTGGGTTTTTCAAAATATAAATAGGCCAAATTGCAGAATTGTCATGCAATGTAGCATCAAATAGCCTAACATAACATAGGACTGGACAAATACCTCCAGATAAGCCTAGATGTAGGCTATGCCAAGGCGATGACCTGAAAAAAGGGCTATTATAGTTGGCTATATCATTTGTAAATATACATATAACAACTACAACAACAGGCAACTTTTTTTAATGTTTGATTTGTTCTTTTCTTTTTTAAATAAAAAAAGAAAAACTAAAAAAAGAAGCACCTGCAGCACCTATAGTTCCCACAGCTATGATTAACTAAGTATCAATACCACAATGTAGACACACCCTTGGTCCATAACCCTAACCCTAACCCTTTCAAAATGTAGGTCTACTTGAGTAAAAGTAGGCTATAAATGTTCAAATATAATTATTGAAATAACTCCAACCCAAACAGCTCTAAATGTCTAGTCAAATATTATTTAAGAAAGACAAATATTGTGAAAATAGCAGATACAAATAATCATAATAAAAAAGGAGGAGGTTTTCGACATCTAGGGTTTCCACCTGACAGCAGCAATAATATATATATATATATATATATATATATATATATATATATATATATATATATATATATATATATATAACAATGTTTTGTTATTGGGCAAATTACTATATACTTTGTTCATCACAGAAAATGTCAAGTAGTTTACCCACTTTCAAGGTGCCCACACCCACGGTCATCTCTGAATTCTGTGGCTCTAACCCTAAGCCTAGCAGATGGAATGACCTGCAGTTTTTTTTAATTTGTTTAAATTTTGTCTTGCTACTTTTTATATGTTTTTCAATTCCTAGATGTCTATGTTTATCAACAGTGATGTTGTTGAATTGCATTGTAATACTATTCGACACTGCAAATGAGTATAACGAATTAATACATCTTGAATGAATGAAAAACAGTGACATAAAAACCCACCTATTCTATGTAACTTAATCACAGGCTGCTTCAGCATGGCTTCTTCTGACTCCGGTAAAAAGTTGGACGACATCTCTCTTTTAGAAATCCCCCAAAATAGTTCCTCTCCTTCCGGTCCACTGTGCTCGTTTGTGCTAGTTTACGTCTGAGGTCTGTTATATTGTCTTGAGTTCAGTAGAACACTGGTAATGATGACTTGAGAGAAAGGCCTAGTAGCCTGTTCCTACTAAACTGTCCCAGATCCACACAGGACAGAACAGTGCGGACCCACCCACTCTCCACCCACCCACTGTTCTAGCACTACCCATCAGATACACAAGCACACATAATACGCACACAGTGCCCCGTAGCCCAGCCTTACCCCCCCTGACCCTTCTATTGTAAATATCTACTGTATAGGCCTATATTTATCTGCACTGTGTTCTATCCGTCTGTCATTCAATGTTATATGAGATACTTTAATAGTTTCCTGTGCAAATAAGCCAGGAGCTTTCTAGGATCTCCTTTTAGCTGACCTTAATTGTACCAGTGAACTGTAACTATACCTTTTTCTATGCAAACTTCTAATAAAGTCTTCAATCAATCAAAGCGTCCTACAATCCTTTTGTTCATTTAACTTGGAGAGTAAAGGGACCAAAAGGTCCATTCTAGTGAATGTATGTGTGATTCAAAAGTGGTGTTTCATGCATTTCTGCAAGCAAAAGCATGCCTTGGCCTCTATTTGTGTGTGTGTGTGTGTGTGTGTGTGTGTGTGTGTGTGTGTGTGTGTGTGTGTGTGTGTGTGTGTGTGTGTGTGTGTGTAGAAGTAATCCATTGTTAACACATTTGTTTTGCATTTATGAGTTTATATAATGCTTAGTTTTCATGACTGCATTTGTAGGTGTGTGTGTGTGTGTGTGTGCGTGCGTGCGTGCGCGCGTGTGTTGTGTGTGTGCGTGTGTAGAAGTAATCCATTGTTAACACATGGATTCCTAAACCACAGATTACTTGAGCACAATCCACATTGCTCACATGTATTGTTACCACATTGCTCACATGTATTGTTACAACGGAACAGTTGATAACAATGCTTCTTGTTTGGTACTGCACCATACCTCTGCACCAAATTACAGTTTGTCAATAACGAGACTCAAACATCCAATTTATAATTGTAGCTGTTGTTTATAATAATACAAACAATAATATCCCATGTCTATTTTAAGGCTGTAGTCGTTTTCTTTATCACAGTTTCGGCTAAAGTTATATTTCTTAAATCTTTCCAAAGAAGTAGGCCAATAATCACATTCTAAGTTCTAGCTCTCCAGTTTAAGGTAAAATCTGTTATTTGACATTAGATATTCATTGAGTTTTGTTCAAAATTACATAAGCACACTGAATAATAAACAACATTTTCAGTGCAGCAACGTAGCCTACGGTTGTATTGGCTGTGGGGCTCAGTAAGGGACCTGGATACTGGATAGGTCAGCACTAGCCCAACAAAAAGGTTGTGAACCACTGTTCACTAGACACAGACTGTGTGTGAAGTCGTATTTTCATATTTCTTTGTTCAAGTGTGATAGAAATACTGACTCAATGTAGACGACTGGCTAGAGAAGTTGCTTGCATTCGTCTACATGTGAGGCTCACCCAGGGCCGTTTGGGAGAAATGCGGGGCCCTGAGCGAAGTCCAACCCCCCCCCCCCCAAGCGAAGTCCCCCCCCCCCCCCCCCCGCCGAGCGCGGCCGCGATTTTTTTACTTGTACGTGTGTGCACGCGCACGTGTGCGCAAACGATTTTCTGTGGCTGTGCATCTATAAATGCTATGGAATTATGCTGCAACTCTACCTCTAAAACGGTAAGAAAAGCATGTTTATTCTGCTGCTTTTAATTGTACACGGCCACAAAGCAGTCAAGCAGACTCCTGCTGAATGAATGCAATAGCTGAATGGGACCATGTATTTACTTCACTATAGTCTATCAATCAGACACAAGATCGTCATGTTGTCAGATGATGGGATTCCTCATAACTTTGTAGAACATTACCCTGGCCTTACCTCGCGCAGATATGATTGCGACCGTAAGGTCGCAGTTTAGTATCAAAACCTCCACCGGCCGTCCGTCCGTCCGTCGGTCGGTCGGTCGGTCGGTCACACGTCACACCCAATGACATCACACCACATGTGTACACAAACCTTTGTGTACGTTGCTGTGGCAACAGTCTGTTTGTTGTTACTTCTGTTGGTTTCTGCACTGATCATTTATACAATTCAGCTGTGTTTGCTCGTGTCATCATGATGAGGTCATAAATCAGCCATGCCCAAATATAGATTTTACGGGTTTACATGCTTACTCAGTTATTCGTTATGTGAAAGTCCTATGACGTCTATGATATCTGACATCATCATACATACATTCCCTTTTATGCCCATAAATGGAGATCCCCTCTGTAGAACCAGCCACTGACATCACTGTAATGTCAGGGGAACCAAATCCCTTTTATGCCGATATATGGAGATCCCTGTGATGCCAGGGGAACCAAATCCCTTTTATGCCCATATATGGAGATATGGAGATCCCCGTGTTGCCATGGTAACCAAATCCATTTTATGCCCATATATGGAGATCCCTGTTAAAGGGCCTACACCATGCTTTTAAAACTATATTTTTTGTATGAATATATGCTCAAAATTGAGTCTTAGACAGGTTTAACCCTCAACAAACACTCTGACCATTCTTTTTGTTTGTTCTAGCTCTACTATAATGAGGCTCTCCAGCTGCAATACCAAAACGGCCTCTGTTTGCTCAGGGGCGCATCTAGTGGGGTTTTTCCACCCCTCCCCCCTCCCCTCCCCGGACCCCACGTTGACAACAAATAATGTTAATATTGGGCCAATACAAAAATAGGATAATGTTGCAGCTCTGATTATAGCCTACTGTAGGCCTATGTTGTATGTTATAGGCCTACTGTCAAATGACACAGGGCGACCGTTGCTAGACCAGACATTACTGAAAGTTAATCTACATTAGACAATCAACCCCACCTGCCCTAGCCCTAGCCCTAGCCCTCAGGTCCAGTTCCATGGTATTAGTAGTTATTAACCCTAACCCTAGCCCTATCCCTAGCCCTCAGGTCCAGTTCCATGGTATTAGTAGTTATTAACCCTAGCCCTAGCCCTAGCCCTAGCCCTCAGGTCCAGTTCCATGGTATTAGTAGTTATTAACCCTAACCCTAGCCCTAGCCCTAGCCCTCAGGTCCAGTTCCATGGTATTAGTAGTTATTAACCCTAACCCTAGCCCTAGCCCTCAGGTCCAGTTCCATGGTATTAGTAGTTATTAACCCTAACCCTAGCCCTAGCCCTCAGGTCCAGTTCCATGGTATTAGTAGTTATTAACCCTAACCCTAGCCCTATCCCTAGCCCTCAGGTCCAGTTCCATGGTATTAGTAGTTATTAACCCTAACCCTAGCCCTAGCCCTAGCCCTCAGGTCCAGTTCCATGGTATTAGTAGTTATTAACCCTAACCCTAACCCTAACCCTAGCCCTCAGGTCCAGTTCCATGGTATTAGTAGTTATTAACCCTAACCCTAGCCCTAGCCCTATCCCTCAGGTCCAGTTCCATGGTATTAGTAGTTATTTTAACCCTAACCCTAGCCCTAGCCCTAGCCCTCAGGTCCAGTTCCATGGTATTAGTAGTTATTAACCCTTACCCTAGCCCTATCCCTAGCCCTCAGGTCCAGTTCCATGGTATTAGTAGTTATTAACCCTAACCCTAGCCCTAGCCCTAGCCCTCAGGTCCAGTTCCATGGTATTAGTAGTTATTAACCCTAACCCTAGCCCTAGCCCTCAGGTCCAGTTCCATGGTATTAGTAGTTATTAACCCTAACCCTAGCCCTATCCCTAGCCCTCAGGTCCAGTTCCATGGTATTAGTAGTTATTAACCCTAACCCTAACCCTAACCCTAGCCCTCAGGTCCAGTTCCATGGTATTAGTAGTTATTAACCCTAACCCTAGCCCTAGCCCTATCCCTCAGGTCCAGTTCCATGGTATTAGTAGTTATTTTAACCCTAACCCTAGCCCTAGCCCTAGCCCTCAGGTCCAGTTCCATGGTATTAGTAGTTATTAACCCTTACCCTAGCCCTATCCCTAGCCCTCAGGTCCAGTTCCATGGTATTAGTAGTTATTAACCCTAACCCTAGCCCTAGCCCTAGCCCTCAGGTCCAGTTCCATGGTATTAGTAGTTATTAACCCTAACCCTAGCCCTAGCCCTCAGGTCCAGTTCCATGGTATTAGTAGTTATTAACCCTAACCCTAGCCCTATCCCTAGCCCTCAGGTCCAGTTCCATGGTATTAGTAGTTATTAACCCTAACCCTAGCCCTAGCCCTAGCCCTAGCCCTCAGGTCCAGTTCCATGGTATTAGTAGTTATTAACCCTATCCCTAGCCCTAGCCCTCAGGTCCAGTTCCATGGTATTAATAGTTATTAACCCTAACCCTAGCCCTATCCCTAGCCCTCAGGTCCAGTTCCATGGTATTAGTAGTTATTAACCCTAAACCTAGCCCTAGCCCTATCCCTCAGGTCCAGTTCCATGGTATTAGTAGTTATTAACCCTAACCCTAGCCCTATCCCTAGCCCTCAGGTCCAGTTCCATGGTATTAGTAGTTATTAACCCTAACCCTAGCCCTAGCCCTAGCCCTCAGGTCCAGTTCCATGGTATTAGTAGTTATTAACCCTAACCCTAGCCCTAGCCCTAGCCCTCAGGTCCAGTTCCATGGTATTAGTAGTTATTAACCCTAACCCTAGCCCTATCCCTAGCCCTCAGGTCCAGTTCCATGGTATTAGTAGTTATTAACCCTAACCCTAGCCCTATCCCTAGCCCTCAGGTCCAGTTCCATGGTATTAGTAGTTATTAACCCTAACCCTAGCCCTATCCCTAGCCCTCAGGTCCAGTTCCATGGTATTAGTAGTTATTAACCCTAACCCTAGCCCTATCCCTAGCCCTCAGGTCCAGTTCCATGGTATTAGTAGTTATTAACCCTAACCCTAGCCCTAGCCCAAGCCCTCAGGTCCAGTTCCATGGTATTAGTAGTTATTAACCCTAACCCTAGCCCTATCCCTAGCCCTCAGGTCCAGTTCCATGGTATTAGTAGTTATTAACCCTAACCCTAGCCCTAGCCCAAGCCCTCAGGTCCAGTTCCATGGTATTAGTAGTTATTAACCCTAACCCTAGCCCTAGCCCTAGCCCTCAGGTCCAGTTCCATGGTATTAGTAGTTATTAACCCTAACCCTAGCCCTAGCCCTAGCCCTCAGGTCCAGTTCCATGGTATTAGTAGTTATTAACCCTAACCCTAGCCCTAGCCCAAGCCCTCAGGTCCAGTTCCATGGTATTAGTAGTTATTAACCCTAACCCTAGCCCTAACCCTAGCCCTCAGGTCCAGTTCCATGGTATTAGTAGTTATTAACCCTAACCCTATCCCTAGCCCTCAGGTCCAGTTCCATGGTATTAGTAGTTATTAACCCTAACCCTAGCCCTATCCCTCAGGTCCAGTTCCATGGTATTAGTAGTTATTAACCCTAACCCTAGCCCTAGCCCTCAGGTCCAGTTCCATGGTATTAGTAGTTATTAACCCTAACCCTAGCCCTATCCCTAGCCCTCAGGTCCAGTTCCATGGTATTAGTAGTTATTAACCCTAACCCTAGCCCTAGCCCTAGCCCTCAGGTCCAGTTCCATGGTATTAGTAGTTATTAACCCTAACCCTAGCCCTAGCCCTAGCCCTCAGGTCCAGTTCCATGGTATTAGTAGTTATTAACCCTAACCCTAGCCCTAGCCCTAGCCCTCAGGTCCAGTTCCATGGTATTAGTAGTTATTAACCCTAACCCTAGCCCTAGCCCAAGCCCTCAGGTCCAGTTCCATGGTATTAGTAGTTATTAACCCTAACCCTAGCCCTAGCCCTAGCCCTCAGGTCCAGTTCCATGGTATTAGTAGTTATTAACCCTAACCCTATCCCTAGCCCTCAGGTCCAGTTCCATGGTATTAGTAGTTATTAACCCTAACCCTAGCCCTATCCCTCAGGTCCAGTTCCATGGTATTAGTAGTTATTAACCCTAACCCTAGCCCTAGCCCTCAGGTCCAGTTCCATGGTATTAGTAGTTATTAACCCTAACCCTAGCCCTATCCCTAGCCCTCAGGTCCAGTTCCATGGTATTAGTAGTTATTAACCCTAACCCTAGCCCTAGCCCTAGCCCTCAGGTCCAGTTCCATGGTATTAGTAGTTATTAACCCTAACCCTAGCCCTAGCCCTAGCCCTCAGGTCCAGTTCCATGGTATTAGTAGTTATTAACCCTAACCCTAGCCCTAGCCCAAGCCCTCAGGTCCAGTTCCATGGTATTAGTAGTTATTAACCCTAACCCTAGCCCTAGCCCTAGCCCTCAGGTCCAGTTCCATGGTATTAGTAGTTATTAACCCTAACCCTAGCCCTAGCCCTAGCCCTCAGGTCCAGTTCCATGGTATTAGTAGTTATTAACCCTAACCCTAGCCCTAGCCCAAGCCCTCAGGTCCAGTTCCATGGTATTAGTAGTTATTAACCCTAACCCTAGCCCTAACCCTAGCCCTCAGGTCCAGTTCCATGGTATTAGTAGTTATTAACCCTAACCCTATCCCTAGCCCTCAGGTCCAGTTCCATGGTATTAGTAGTTATTAACCCTAACCCTAGCCCTATCCCTCAGGTCCAGTTCCATGGTATTAGTAGTTATTAACCCTAACCCTAGCCCTAGCCCTCAGGTCCAGTTCCATGGTATTAGTAGTTATTAACCCTAACCCTAGCCCTATCCCTAGCCCTCAGGTCCAGTTCCATGGTATTAGTAGTTATTAACCCTAACCCTAGCCCTAGCCCTAGCCCTCAGGTCCAGTTCCATGGTATTAGTAGTTATTAACCCTAACCCTAGCCCTAGCCCTAGCCCTCAGGTCCAGTTCCATGGTATTAGTAGTTATTAACCCTAACCCTAGCCCTAGCCCTAGCCCTCAGGTCCAGTTCCATGGTATTAGTAGTTATTAACCCTAACCCTAGCCCTAGCCCAAGCCCTCAGGTCCAGTTCCATGGTATTAGTAGTTATTAACCCTAACCCTAGCCCTAGCCCTAGCCCTCAGGTCCAGTTCCATGGTATTAGTAGTTATTAACCCTAACCCTATCCCTAGCCCTCAGGTCCAGTTCCATGGTATTAGTAGTTATTAACCCTAACCCTAGCCCTATCCCTCAGGTCCAGTTCCATGGTATTAGTAGTTATTAACCCTAACCCTAGCCCTAGCCCTAGCCCTCAGGTCCAGTTCCATGGTATTAGTAGTTATTAACCCTAACCCTAGCCCTATCCCTAGCCCTCAGGTCCAGTTCCATGGTATTAGTAGTTATTAACCCTAACCCTAGCCCTAGCCCTAGCCCTAGCCCTCAGGTCCAGTTCCATGGTATTAGTAGTTATTAACCCTATCCCTAGCCCTAGCCCTCAGGTCCAGTTCCATGGTATTAATAGTTATTAACCCTAGCCCTAGCCCTAGCCCTAGCCCTCAGGTCCAGTTCCATGGTATTAGTAGTTATTAACCCTATCCCTAGCCCTAGCCCTCAGGTCCAGTTCCATGGTATTAATAGTTATTAACCCTAACCCTAGCCCTATCCCTAGCCCTCAGGTCCAGTTCCATGGTATTAGTAGTTATTAACCCTAACCCTAGCCCTATCCCTAGCCCTCAGGTCCAGTTCCATGGTATTAGTAGTTATTAACCCTAACCCTAGCCCTAGCCCTATCCCTCAGGTCCAGTTCCATGGTATTAGTAGTTATTAACCCTAACCCTAGCCCTATCCCTAGCCCTCAGGTCCAGTTCCATGGTATTAGTAGTTATTAACCCTAAC
Organism: Nannobrachium achirus; assembly: GCF_963921795.1. Taxonomy (NCBI): domain Eukaryota; kingdom Metazoa; phylum Chordata; class Actinopteri; order Myctophiformes; family Myctophidae; genus Nannobrachium; species Nannobrachium achirus. The sequence goes on along the minus strand of NC_137822.1, from coordinate 4,726,097 downwards.
CCTAGCCCTATCCCTATCCCTCAGGTCCAGTTCCATGGTATTAGTAGTTATTAACCCTAACCCTAGCCCTATCCCTAGCCCTCAGGTCCAGTTCCATGGTATTAGTAGTTATTAACCCTAACCCTATCCCTAGCCCTCAGGTCCAGTTCCATGGTATTAGTAGTTATTAACCCTAACCCTAGCCCTAGCCCTAGCCCTCAGGTCCAGTTCCATGGTATTAGTAGTTATTAACCCTAACCCTATCCCTAGCCCTCAGGTCCAGTTCCATGGTATTAGTAGTTATTAACCCTAACCCTAGCCCTATCCCTCAGGTCCAGTTCCATGGTATTAGTAGTTATTAACCCTAACCCTAGCCCTAGCCCTAGCCCTCAGGTCCAGTTCCATGGTATTAGTAGTTATTAACCCTAACCCTAGCCCTAGCCCTAGCCCTCAGGTCCAGTTCCATGGTATTAGTAGTTATTAACCCTAACCCTAGCCCTATCCCTAGCCCTCAGGTCCAGTTCCATGGTATTAGTAGTTATTAACCCTAACCCTAGCCCTAGCCCTAGCCCTAGCCCTCAGGTCCAGTTCCATGGTATTAGTAGTTATTAACCCCATCCCTAGCCCTAGCCCTCAGGTCCAGTTCCATGGTATTAGTAGTTATTAACCCTAACCCTAGCCCTATCCCTAGCCCTCAGGTCCAGTTCCATGGTATTAGTAGTTATTAACCCTAACCCTAGCCCTATCCCTAGCCCTCAGGTCCAGTTCCATGGTATTAGTAGTTATTAACCCTAACTCTAGCCCTAGCCCTATCCCTCAGGTCCAGTTCCATGGTATTAGTAGTTATTAACCCTAACCCTAGCCCTATCCCTAGCCCTCAGGTCCAGTTCCATGGTATTAGTAGTTATTAACCCTAACCCTAGCCCTAGCCCTAGCCCTAGCCCTCAGGTCCAGTTCCATGGTATTAGTAGTTATTAACCCTATCCCTAGCCCTAGCCCTCAGGTCCAGTTCCATGGTATTAATAGTTATTAACCCTAACCCTAGCCCTATCCCTAGCCCTCAGGTCCAGTTCCATGGTATTAGTAGTTATTAACCCTAACCCTAGCCCTAGCCCTATCCCTCAGGTCCAGTTCCATGGTATTAGTAGTTATTAACCCTAACCCTAGCCCTATCCCTAGCCCTCAGGTCCAGTTCCATGGTATTAGTAGTTATTAACCCTAACCCTAGCCCTAGCCCTATCCCTCAGGTCCAGTTCCATGGTATTAGTAGTTATTAACCCTAACCCTAGCCCTATCCCTAGCCCTCAGGTCCAGTTCCATGGTATTAGTAGTTATTAACCCTAACCCTAGCCCTAGCCCTAGCCCTCAGGTCCAGTTCCATGGTATTAGTAGTTATTAACCCTAACCCTAGCCCTAGCCCTAGCCCTCAGGTCCAGTTCCATGGTATTAGTAGTTATTAACCCTAACCCTAGCCCTAGCCCAAGCCCTCAGGTCCAGTTCCATGGTATTAGTAGTTATTAACCCTAACCCTAGCCCTAGCCCTAGCCCTCAGGTCCAGTTCCATGGTATTAGTAGTTATTAACCCTAACCCTATCCCTAGCCCTCAGGTCCAGTTCCATGGTATTAGTAGTTATTAACCCTAACCCTAGCCCTATCCCTCAGGTCCAGTTCCATGGTATTAGTAGTTATTAACCCTAACCCTAGCCCTAGCCCTAGCCCTCTGGTCCAGTTCCATGGTATTAGTAGTTATTAACCCTAACCCTAGCCCTATCCCTAGCCCTCAGGTCCAGTTCCATGGTATTAGTAGTTATTAACCCTAACCCTAGCCCTAGCCCTAGCCCTCAGGTCCAGTTCCATGGTATTAGTAGTTATTAACCCTAACCCTAGCCCTAGCCCAAGCCCTCAGGTCCAGTTCCATGGTATTAGTAGTTATTAACCCTAACCCTAGCCCTAGCCCTAGCCCTCAGGTCCAGTTCCATGGTATTAGTAGTTATTAACCCTAACCCTATCCCTAGCCCTCAGGTCCAGTTCCATGGTATTAGTAGTTATTAACCCTAACCCTAGCCCTATCCCTCAGGTCCAGTTCCATGGTATTAGTAGTTATTAACCCTAACCCTAGCCCTAGCCCTAGCCCTCAGGTCCAGTTCCATGGTATTAGTAGTTATTAACCCTAACCCTAGCCCTATCCCTAGCCCTCAGGTCCAGTTCCATGGTATTAGTAGTTATTAACCCTAACCCTAGCCCTAGCCCTAGCCCTCAGGTCCAGTTCCATGGTATTAGTAGTTATTAACCCTAACCCTAGCCCTAGCCCTAGCCCTCAGGTCCAGTTCCATGGTATTAGTAGTTATTAACCCTAACCCTAGCCCTAGCCCTAGCCCTCAGGTCCAGTTCCATGGTATTAGTAGTTATTAACCCTAACCCTAGCCCTAGCCCAAGCCCTCAGGTCCAGTTCCATGGTATTAGTAGTTATTAACCCTAACCCTAGCCCTAGCCCTAGCCCTCAGGTCCAGTTCCATGGTATTAGTAGTTATTAACCCTAACCCTATCCCTAGCCCTCAGGTCCAGTTCCATGGTATTAGTAGTTATTAACCCTAACCCTAGCCCTATCCCTCAGGTCCAGTTCCATGGTATTAGTAGTTATTAACCCTAACCCTAGCCCTAGCCCTAGCCCTCAGGTCCAGTTCCATGGTATTAGTAGTTATTAACCCTAACCCTAGCCCTATCCCTAGCCCTCAGGTCCAGTTCCATGGTATTAGTAGTTATTAACCCTAACCCTAGCCCTAGCCCTAGCCCTCAGGTCCAGTTCCATGGTATTAGTAGTTATTAACCCTAACCCTAGCCCTATCCCTAGCCCTCAGGTCCAGTTCCATGGTATTAGTAGTTATTAACCCTAACCCTAGCCCTAGCCCTAGCCCTCAGGTCCAGTTCCATGGTATTAGTAGTTATTAACCCTAACCCTAGCCCTAGCCCTAGCCCTCAGGTCCAGTTCCATGGTATTAGTAGTTATTAACCCTAACCCTAGCCCTAGCCCAAGCCCTCAGGTCCAGTTCCATGGTATTAGTAGTTATTAACCCTAACCCTAGCCCTAGCCCTAGCACTCAGGTCCAGTTCCATGGTATTAGTAGTTATTAACCCTAACCCTATCCCTAGCCCTCAGGTCCAGTTCCATGGTATTAGTAGTTATTAACCCTAACCCTAGCCCTATCCCTCAGGTCCAGTTCCATGGTATTAGTAGTTATTAACCCTAACCCTAGCCCTAGCCCTAGCCCTCAGGTCCAGTTCCATGGTATTAGTAGTTATTAACCCTAACCCTAGCCCTATCCCTAGCCCTCAGGTCCAGTTCCATGGTATTAGTAGTTATTAACCCTAACCCTAGCCCTAGCCCTAGCCCTCAGGTCCAGTTCCATGGTATTAGTAGTTATTAACCCTAACCCTAGCCCTAGCCCTAGCCCTCAGGTCCAGTTCCATGGTATTAGTAGTTATTAACCCTAACCCTAGCCCTAGCCCTAGCCCTCAGGTCCAGTTCCATGGTATTAGTAGTTATTAACCCTAACCCTAGCCCTAGCCCAAGCCCTCAGGTCCAGTTCCATGGTATTAGTAGTTATTAACCCTAACCCTAGCCCTAGCCCTAGCCCTCAGGTCCAGTTCCATGGTATTAGTAGTTATTAACCCTAACCCTATCCCTAGCCCTCAGGTCCAGTTCCATGGTATTAGTAGTTATTAACCCTAACCCTAGCCCTATCCCTCAGGTCCAGTTCCATGGTATTAGTAGTTATTAACCCTAACCCTAGCCCTAGCCCTAGCCCTCAGGTCCAGTTCCATGGTATTAGTAGTTATTAACCCTAACCCTAGCCCTATCCCTAGCCCTCAGGTCCAGTTCCATGGTATTAGTAGTTATTAACCCTAACCCTAGCCCTAGCCCTAGCCCTCAGGTCCAGTTCCATGGTATTAGTAGTTATTAACCCTAACCCTAGCCCTATCCCTAGCCCTCAGGTCCAGTTCCATGGTATTAGTAGTTATTAACCCTAACCCTAGCCCTAGCCCTAGCCCTAGCCCTCAGGTCCAGTTCCATGGTATTAGTAGTTATTAACCCTATCCCTAGCCCTAGCCCTCAGGTCCAGTTCCATGGTATTAATAGTTATTAACCCTAACCCTAGCCCTATCCCTAGCCCTCAGGTCCAGTTCCATGGTATTAGTAGTTATTAACCCTAACCCTAGCCCTATCCCTAGCCCTCAGGTCCAGTTCCATGGTATTAGTAGTTATTAACCCTAACCCTAGCCCTAGCCCTATCCCTCAGGTCCAGTTCCATGGTATTAGTAGTTATTAACCCTAACCCTAGCCCTATCCCTAGCCCTCAGGTCCAGTTCCATGGTATTAGTAGTTATTAACCCTAACCCTAGCCCTAGCCCTATCCCTCAGGTCCAGTTCCATGGTATTAGTAGTTATTAACCCTAACCCTAGCCCTATCCCTAGCCCTCAGGTCCAGTTCCATGGTATTAGTAGTTATTAACCCTAACCCTAGCCCTAGCCCTAGCCCTCAGGTCCAGTTCCATGGTATTAGTAGTTATTAACCCTAACCCTAGCCCTAGCCCAAGCCCTCAGGTCCAGTTCCATGGTATTAGTAGTTATTAACCCTAACCCTAGCCCTAGCCCTAGCCCTCAGGTCCAGTTCCATGGTATTAGTAGTTATTAACCCTAACCCTATCCCTAGCCCTCAGGTCCAGTTCCATGGTATTAGTAGTTATTAACCCTAACCCTAGCCCTATCCCTCAGGTCCAGTTCCATGGTATTAGTAGTTATTAACCCTAACCCTAGCCCTAGCCCTAGCCCTCAGGTCCAGTTCCATGGTATTAGTAGTTATTAACCCTAACCCTAGCCCTAGCCCAAGCCCTCAGGTCCAGTTCCATGGTATTAGTAGTTATTAACCCTAACCCTAGCCCTAGCCCAAGCCCTCAGGTCCAGTTCCATGGTATTAGTAGTTATTAACCCTAACCCTAGCCCTAGCCCTAGCCCTCAGGTCCAGTTCCATGGTATTAGTAGTTATTAACCCTAACCCTAGCCCTAGCCCTAGCCCTCAGGACCAGTTCCATGGTATTAGTAGTTATTAACCCTAACCCTAGCCCTAGCCCTCAGGTCCAGTTCCATGGTATTAGTAGTTATTAACCCTAACCCTAGCCCTAGCCCTCAGGTCCAGTTCCATGGTATTAGTAGTTATTAACCCTAACCCTAGCCCTAGCCCTCAGGTCCAGTTCCATGGTATTAGTAGTTATTAACCCTAACCCTAGCCCTATCCCTAGCCCTCAGGTCCAGTTCCATGGTATTAGTAGTTATTAACCCTAACCCTAGCCCTAGCCCTAGCCCTCAGGTCCAGTTCCATGGTATTAGTAGTTATTAACCCTAACCCTAACCCTAACCCTAGCCCTCAGGTCCAGTTCCATGGTATTAGTAGTTATTAACCCTAACCCTAGCCCTAGCCCTATCCCTCAGGTCCAGTTCCATGGTATTAGTAGTTATTTTAACCCTAACCCTAGCCCTAGCCCTAGCCCTCAGGTCCAGTTCCATGGTATTAGTAGTTATTAACCCTTACCCTAGCCCTATCCCTAGCCCTCAGGTCCAGTTCCATGGTATTAGTAGTTATTAACCCTAACCCTAGCCCTAACCCTAGCCCTCAGGTCCAGTTCCATGGTATTAGTAGTTATTAACCCTAACCCTAGCCCTAGCCCTAGCCCTCAGGTCCAGTTCCATGGTATTAGTAGTTATTAACCCTAACCCTAGCCCTATCCCTAGCCCTCAGGTCCAGTTCCATGGTATTAGTAGTTATTAACCCTAACTCTAGCCCTAGCCCTATCCCTCAGGTCCAGTTCCATGGTATTAGTAGTTATTAACCCTAACCCTAGCCCTATCCCTAGCCCTCAGGTCCAGTTCCATGGTATTAGTAGTTATTAACCCTAACCCTAGCCCTAGCCCTAGCCCTAGCCCTCAGGTCCAGTTCCATGGTATTAGTAGTTATTAACCCTATCCCTAGCCCTAGCCCTCAGGTCCAGTTCCATGGTATTAATAGTTATTAACCCTAACCCTAGCCCTATCCCTAGCCCTCAGGTCCAGTTCCATGGTATTAGTAGTTATTAACCCTAACCCTAGCCCTAGCCCTATCCCTCAGGTCCAGTTCCATGGTATTAGTAGTTATTAACCCTAACCCTAGCCCTATCCCTAGCCCTCAGGTCCAGTTCCATGGTATTAGTAGTTATTAACCCTAACCCTAGCCCTAGCCCTATCCCTCAGGTCCAGTTCCATGGTATTAGTAGTTATTAACCCTAACCCTAGCCCTATCCCTAGCCCTCAGGTCCAGTTCCATGGTATTAGTAGTTATTAACCCTAACCCTAGCCCTAGCCCTAGCCCTCAGGTCCAGTTCCATGGTATTAGTAGTTATTAACCCTAACCCTAGCCCTAGCCCTAGCCCTCAGGTCCAGTTCCATGGTATTAGTAGTTATTAACCCTAACCCTAGCCCTAGCCCAAGCCCTCAGGTCCAGTTCCATGGTATTAGTAGTTATTAACCCTAACCCTAGCCCTAGCCCTAGCCCTCAGGTCCAGTTCCATGGTATTAGTAGTTATTAACCCTAACCCTATCCCTAGCCCTCAGGTCCAGTTCCATGGTATTAGTAGTTATTAACCCTAACCCTAGCCCTATCCCTCAGGTCCAGTTCCATGGTATTAGTAGTTATTAACCCTAACCCTAGCCCTAGCCCTAGCCCTCAGGTCCAGTTCCATGGTATTAGTAGTTATTAACCCTAACCCTAGCCCTATCCCTAGCCCTCAGGTCCAGTTCCATGGTATTAGTAGTTATTAACCCTAACCCTAGCCCTAGCCCTAGCCCTCAGGTCCAGTTCCATGGTATTAGTAGTTATTAACCCTAACCCTAGCCCTAGCCCTAGCCCTCAGGTCCAGTTCCATGGTATTAGTAGTTATTAACCCTAACCCTAGCCCTAGCCCTAGCCCTCAGGTCCAGTTCCATGGTATTAGTAGTTATTAACCCTAACCCTAGCCCTAGCCCAAGCCCTCAGGTCCAGTTCCATGGTATTAGTAGTTATTAACCCTAACCCTAGCCCTAGCCCTAGCCCTCAGGTCCAGTTCCATGGTATTAGTAGTTATTAACCCTAACCCTATCCCTAGCCCTCAGGTCCAGTTCCATGGTATTAGTAGTTATTAACCCTAACCCTAGCCCTATCCCTCAGGTCCAGTTCCATGGTATTAGTAGTTATTAACCCTAACCCTAGCCCTAGCCCTAGCCCTCAGGTCCAGTTCCATGGTATTAGTAGTTATTAACCCTAACCCTAGCCCTATCCCTAGCCCTCAGGTCCAGTTCCATGGTATTAGTAGTTATTAACCCTAACCCTAGCCCTAGCCCTAGCCCTCAGGTCCAGTTCCATGGTATTAGTAGTTATTAACCCTAACCCTAGCCCTATCCCTAGCCCTCAGGTCCAGTTCCATGGTATTAGTAGTTATTAACCCTAACCCTAGCCCTAGCCCTAGCCCTAGCCCTCAGGTCCAGTTCCATGGTATTAGTAGTTATTAACCCTATCCCTAGCCCTAGCCCTCAGGTCCAGTTCCATGGTATTAGTAGTTATTAACCCTAACCCTAGCCCTATCCCTAGCCCTCAGGTCCAGTTCCATGGTATTAGTAGTTATTAACCCTAACCCTAGCCCTATCCCTAGCCCTCAGGTCCAGTTCCATGGTATTAGTAGTTATTAACCCTAACTCTAGCCCTAGCCCTATCCCTCAGGTCCAGTTCCATGGTATTAGTAGTTATTAACCCTAACCCTAGCCCTATCCCTAGCCCTCAGGTCCAGTTCCATGGTATTAGTAGTTATTAACCCTAACCCTAGCCCTAGCCCTAGCCCTAGCCCTCAGGTCCAGTTCCATGGTATTAGTAGTTATTAACCCTATCCCTAGCCCTAGCCCTCAGGTCCAGTTCCATGGTATTAATAGTTATTAACCCTAACCCTAGCCCTATCCCTAGCCCTCAGGTCCAGTTCCATGGTATTAGTAGTTATTAACCCTAACCCTAGCCCTAGCCCTATCCCTCAGGTCCAGTTCCATGGTATTAGTAGTTATTAACCCTAACCCTAGCCCTATCCCTAGCCCTCAGGTCCAGTTCCATGGTATTAGTAGTTATTAACCCTAACCCTAGCCCTAGCCCTATCCCTCAGGTCCAGTTCCATGGTATTAGTAGTTATTAACCCTAACCCTAGCCCTATCCCTAGCCCTCAGGTCCAGTTCCATGGTATTAGTAGTTATTAACCCTAACCCTAGCCCTAGCCCTAGCCCTCAGGTCCAGTTCCATGGTATTAGTAGTTATTAACCCTAACCCTAGCCCTAGCCCTAGCCCTCAGGTCCAGTTCCATGGTATTAGTAGTTATTAACCCTAACCCTAGCCCTAGCCCAAGCCCTCAGGTCCAGTTCCATGGTATTAGTAGTTATTAACCCTAACCCTAGCCCTAGCCCTAGCCCTCAGGTCCAGTTCCATGGTATTAGTAGTTATTAACCCTAACCCTATCCCTAGCCCTCAGGTCCAGTTCCATGGTATTAGTAGTTATTAACCCTAACCCTAGCCCTATCCCTCAGGTCCAGTTCCATGGTATTAGTAGTTATTAACCCTAACCCTAGCCCTAGCCCTAGCCCTCAGGTCCAGTTCCATGGTATTAGTAGTTATTAACCCTAACCCTAGCCCTATCCCTAGCCCTCAGGTCCAGTTCCATGGTATTAGTAGTTATTAACCCTAACCCTAGCCCTAGCCCTAGCCCTCAGGTCCAGTTCCATGGTATTAGTAGTTATTAACCCTAACCCTAGCCCTAGCCCTAGCCCTCAGGTCCAGTTCCATGGTATTAGTAGTTATTAACCCTAACCCTAGCCCTAGCCCTAGCCCTCAGGTCCAGTTCCATGGTATTAGTAGTTATTAACCCTAACCCTAGCCCTATCCCTAGCCCTCAGGTCCAGTTCCATGGTATTAGTAGTTATTAACCCTAACCCTAGCCCTAGCCCTAGCCCTCAGGTCCAGTTCCATGGTATTAGTAGTTATTAACCCTAACCCTATCCCTAGCCCTCAGGTCCAGTTCCATGGTATTAGTAGTTATTAACCCTAACCCTAGCCCTAGCCCTAGCCCTCAGGTCCAGTTCCATGGTATTAGTAGTTATTAACCCTAACCCTATCCCTAGCCCTCAGGTCCAGTTCCATGGTATTAGTAGTTATTAACCCTAACCCTAGCCCTATCCCTCAGGTCCAGTTCCATGGTATTAGTAGTTATTAACCCTAACCCTAGCCCTAGCCCTAGCCCTCAGGTCCAGTTCCATGGTATTAGTAGTTATTAACCCTAACCCTAGCCCTAGCCCTAGCCCTCAGGTCCAGTTCCATGGTATTAGTAGTTATTAACCCTAACCCTAGCCCTATCCCTAGCCCTCAGGTCCAGTTCCATGGTATTAGTAGTTATTAACCCTAACCCTAGCCCTAGCCCTAGCCCTAGCCCTCAGGTCCAGTTCCATGGTATTAGTAGTTATTAACCCCATCCCTAGCCCTAGCCCTCAGGTCCAGTTCCATGGTATTAGTAGTTATTAACCCTAACCCTAGCCCTATCCCTAGCCCTCAGGTCCAGTTCCATGGTATTAGTAGTTATTAACCCTAACCCTAGCCCTATCCCTAGCCCTCAGGTCCAGTTCCATGGTATTAGTAGTTATTAACCCTAACTCTAGCCCTAGCCCTATCCCTCAGGTCCAGTTCCATGGTATTAGTAGTTATTAACCCTAACCCTAGCCCTATCCCTAGCCCTCAGGTCCAGTTCCATGGTATTAGTAGTTATTAACCCTAACCCTAGCCCTAGCCCTAGCCCTAGCCCTCAGGTCCAGTTCCATGGTATTAGTAGTTATTAACCCTATCCCTAGCCCTAGCCCTCAGGTCCAGTTCCATGGTATTAATAGTTATTAACCCTAACCCTAGCCCTATCCCTAGCCCTCAGGTCCAGTTCCATGGTATTAGTAGTTATTAACCCTAACCCTAGCCCTAGCCCTATCCCTCAGGTCCAGTTCCATGGTATTAGTAGTTATTAACCCTAACCCTAGCCCTATCCCTAGCCCTCAGGTCCAGTTCCATGGTATTAGTAGTTATTAACCCTAACCCTAGCCCTAGCCCTATCCCTCAGGTCCAGTTCCATGGTATTAGTAGTTATTAACCCTAACCCTAGCCCTATCCCTAGCCCTCAGGTCCAGTTCCATGGTATTAGTAGTTATTAACCCTAACCCTAGCCCTAGCCCTAGCCCTCAGGTCCAGTTCCATGGTATTAGTAGTTATTAACCCTAACCCTAGCCCTAGCCCTAGCCCTCAGGTCCAGTTCCATGGTATTAGTAGTTATTAACCCTAACCCTAGCCCTAGCCCAAGCCCTCAGGTCCAGTTCCATGGTATTAGTAGTTATTAACCCTAACCCTAGCCCTAGCCCTAGCCCTCAGGTCCAGTTCCATGGTATTAGTAGTTATTAACCCTAACCCTATCCCTAGCCCTCAGGTCCAGTTCCATGGTATTAGTAGTTATTAACCCTAACCCTAGCCCTATCCCTCAGGTCCAGTTCCATGGTATTAGTAGTTATTAACCCTAACCCTAGCCCTAGCCCTAGCCCTCAGGTCCAGTTCCATGGTATTAGTAGTTATTAACCCTAACCCTAGCCCTATCCCTAGCCCTCAGGTCCAGTTCCATGGTATTAGTAGTTATTAACCCTAACCCTAGCCCTAGCCCTAGCCCTCAGGTCCAGTTCCATGGTATTAGTAGTTATTAACCCTAACCCTAGCCCTAGCCCTAGCCCTCAGGTCCAGTTCCATGGTATTAGTAGTTATTAACCCTAACCCTAGCCCTAGCCCTAGCCCTCAGGTCCAGTTCCATGGTATTAGTAGTTATTAACCCTAACCCTAGCCCTAGCCCTAGCCCTCAGGTCCAGTTCCATGGTATTAGTAGTTATTAACCCTAACCCTAGCCCTAGCCCTAGCCCTCAGGTCCAGTTCCATGGTATTAGTAGTTATTAACCCTAACCCTAGCCCTATCCCTAGCCCTCAGGTCCAGTTCCATGGTATTAGTAGTTATTAACCCTAACCCTAGCCCTAGCCCTAGCCCTCAGGTCCAGTTCCATGGTATTAGTAGTTATTAACCCTAACCCTATCCCTAGCCCTCAGGTCCAGTTCCATGGTATTAGTAGTTATTAACCCTAACCCTAGCCCTAGCCCTAGCCCTCAGGTCCAGTTCCATGGTATTAGTAGTTATTAACCCTAACCCTATCCCTAGCCCTCAGGTCCAGTTCCATGGTATTAGTAGTTATTAACCCTAACCCTAGCCCTATCCCTCAGGTCCAGTTCCATGGTATTAGTAGTTATTAACCCTAACCCTAGCCCTAGCCCTAGCCCTCAGGTCCAGTTCCATGGTATTAGTAGTTATTAACCCTAACCCTAGCCCTAGCCCTAGCCCTCAGGTCCAGTTCCATGGTATTAGTAGTTATTAACCCTAACCCTAGCCCTATCCCTAGCCCTCAGGTCCAGTTCCATGGTATTAGTAGTTATTAACCCTAACCCTAGCCCTAGCCCTAGCCCTAGCCCTCAGGTCCAGTTCCATGGTATTAGTAGTTATTAACCCCATCCCTAGCCCTAGCCCTCAGGTCCAGTTCCATGGTATTAGTAGTTATTAACCCTAACCCTAGCCCTATCCCTAGCCCTCAGGTCCAGTTCCATGGTATTAGTAGTTATTAACCCTAACCCTAGCCCTATCCCTAGCCCTCAGGTCCAGTTCCATGGTATTAGTAGTTATTAACCCTAACTCTAGCCCTAGCCCTATCCCTCAGGTCCAGTTCCATGGTATTAGTAGTTATTAACCCTAACCCTAGCCCTATCCCTAGCCCTCAGGTCCAGTTCCATGGTATTAGTAGTTATTAACCCTAACCCTAGCCCTAGCCCTAGCCCTAGCCCTCAGGTCCAGTTCCATGGTATTAGTAGTTATTAACCCTATCCCTAGCCCTAGCCCTCAGGTCCAGTTCCATGGTATTAATAGTTATTAACCCTAACCCTAGCCCTATCCCTAGCCCTCAGGTCCAGTTCCATGGTATTAGTAGTTATTAACCCTAACCCTAGCCCTAGCCCTATCCCTCAGGTCCAGTTCCATGGTATTAGTAGTTATTAACCCTAACCCTAGCCCTATCCCTAGCCCTCAGGTCCAGTTCCATGGTATTAGTAGTTATTAACCCTAACCCTAGCCCTAGCCCTATCCCTCAGGTCCAGTTCCATGGTATTAGTAGTTATTAACCCTAACCCTAGCCCTATCCCTAGCCCTCAGGTCCAGTTCCATGGTATTAGTAGTTATTAACCCTAACCCTAGCCCTAGCCCTAGCCCTCAGGTCCAGTTCCATGGTATTAGTAGTTATTAACCCTAACCCTAGCCCTAGCCCTAGCCCTCAGGTCCAGTTCCATGGTATTAGTAGTTATTAACCCTAACCCTAGCCCTAGCCCAAGCCCTCAGGTCCAGTTCCATGGTATTAGTAGTTATTAACCCTAACCCTAGCCCTAGCCCTAGCCCTCAGGTCCAGTTCCATGGTATTAGTAGTTATTAACCCTAACCCTATCCCTAGCCCTCAGGTCCAGTTCCATGGTATTAGTAGTTATTAACCCTAACCCTAGCCCTATCCCTCAGGTCCAGTTCCATGGTATTAGTAGTTATTAACCCTAACCCTAGCCCTAGCCCTAGCCCTCAGGTCCAGTTCCATGGTATTAGTAGTTATTAACCCTAACCCTAGCCCTATCCCTAGCCCTCAGGTCCAGTTCCATGGTATTAGTAGTTATTAACCCTAACCCTAGCCCTAGCCCTAGCCCTCAGGTCCAGTTCCATGGTATTAGTAGTTATTAACCCTAACCCTAGCCCTAGCCCTAGCCCTCAGGTCCAGTTCCATGGTATTAGTAGTTATTAACCCTAACCCTAGCCCTAGCCCTAGCCCTCAGGTCCAGTTCCATGGTATTAGTAGTTATTAACCCTAACCCTAGCCCTAGCCCAAGCCCTCAGGTCCAGTTCCATGGTATTAGTAGTTATTAACCCTAACCCTAGCCCTAGCCCTAGCCCTCAGGTCCAGTTCCATGGTATTAGTAGTTATTAACCCTAACCCTATCCCTAGCCCTCAGGTCCAGTTCCATGGTATTAGTAGTTATTAACCCTAACCCTAGCCCTATCCCTCAGGTCCAGTTCCATGGTATTAGTAGTTATTAACCCTAACCCTAGCCCTAGCCCTAGCCCTCAGGTCCAGTTCCATGGTATTAGTAGTTATTAACCCTAACCCTAGCCCTATCCCTAGCCCTCAGGTCCAGTTCCATGGTATTAGTAGTTATTAACCCTAACCCTAGCCCTAGCCCTAGCCCTCAGGTCCAGTTCCATGGTATTAGTAGTTATTAACCCTAACCCTAGCCCTATCCCTAGCCCTCAGGTCCAGTTCCATGGTATTAGTAGTTATTAACCCTAACCCTAGCCCTAGCCCTAGCCCTCAGGTCCAGTTCCATGGTATTAGTAGTTATTAACCCTAACCCTAGCCCTAGCCCTAGCCCTCAGGTCCAGTTCCATGGTATTAGTAGTTATTAACCCTAACCCTAGCCCTAGCCCAAGCCCTCAGGTCCAGTTCCATGGTATTAGTAGTTATTAACCCTAACCCTAGCCCTAGCCCTAGCACTCAGGTCCAGTTCCATGGTATTAGTAGTTATTAACCCTAACCCTATCCCTAGCCCTCAGGTCCAGTTCCATGGTATTAGTAGTTATTAACCCTAACCCTAGCCCTATCCCTCAGGTCCAGTTCCATGGTATTAGTAGTTATTAACCCTAACCCTAGCCCTAGCCCTAGCCCTCAGGTCCAGTTCCATGGTATTAGTAGTTATTAACCCTAACCCTAGCCCTATCCCTAGCCCTCAGGTCCAGTTCCATGGTATTAGTAGTTATTAACCCTAACCCTAGCCCTAGCCCTAGCCCTCAGGTCCAGTTCCATGGTATTAGTAGTTATTAACCCTAACCCTAGCCCTAGCCCTAGCCCTCAGGTCCAGTTCCATGGTATTAGTAGTTATTAACCCTAACCCTAGCCCTAGCCCTAGCCCTCAGGTCCAGTTCCATGGTATTAGTAGTTATTAACCCTAACCCTAGCCCTAGCCCAAGCCCTCAGGTCCAGTTCCATGGTATTAGTAGTTATTAACCCTAACCCTAGCCCTAGCCCTAGCCCTCAGGTCCAGTTCCATGGTATTAGTAGTTATTAACCCTAACCCTATCCCTAGCCCTCAGGTCCAGTTCCATGGTATTAGTAGTTATTAACCCTAACCCTAGCCCTATCCCTCAGGTCCAGTTCCATGGTATTAGTAGTTATTAACCCTAACCCTAGCCCTAGCCCTAGCCCTCAGGTCCAGTTCCATGGTATTAGTAGTTATTAACCCTAACCCTAGCCCTATCCCTAGCCCTCAGGTCCAGTTCCATGGTATTAGTAGTTATTAACCCTAACCCTAGCCCTAGCCCTATCCCTCAGGTCCAGTTCCATGGTATTAGTAGTTATTAACCCTAACCCTAGCCCTATCCCTAGCCCTCAGGTCCAGTTCCATGGTATTAGTAGTTATTAACCCTAACCCTAGCCCTAGCCCTATCCCTCAGGTCCAGTTCCATGGTATTAGTAGTTATTAACCCTAACCCTAGCCCTATCCCTAGCCCTCAGGTCCAGTTCCATGGTATTAGTAGTTATTAACCCTAACCCTAGCCCTAGCCCTAGCCCTCAGGTCCAGTTCCATGGTATTAGTAGTTATTAACCCTAACCCTAGCCCTAGCCCAAGCCCTCAGGTCCAGTTCCATGGTATTAGTAGTTATTAACCCTAACCCTAGCCCTAGCCCTAGCCCTCAGGTCCAGTTCCATGGTATTAGTAGTTATTAACCCTAACCCTATCCCTAGCCCTCAGGTCCAGTTCCATGGTATTAGTAGTTATTAACCCTAACCCTAGCCCTATCCCTCAGGTCCAGTTCCATGGTATTAGTAGTTATTAACCCTAACCCTAGCCCTAGCCCTAGCCCTCAGGTCCAGTTCCATGGTATTAGTAGTTATTAACCCTAACCCTAGCCCTATCCCTATCCCTCAGGTCCAGTTCCATGGTATTAGTAGTTATTAACCCTAACCCTAGCCCTATCCCTAGCCCTCAGGTCCAGTTCCATGGTATTAGTAGTTATTAACCCTAACCCTAGCCCTATCCCTAGCCCTCAGGTCCAGTTCCATGGTATTAGTAGTTATTAACCCTAACCCTAGCCCTAGCCCTCAGGTCCAGTTCCATGGTATTAGTAGTTATTAACCCTAACCCTAGCCCTATCCCTAGCCCTCAGGTCCAGTTCCATGGTATTAGTAGTTATTAACCCTAACCCTAGCCCTATCCCTAGCCCTCAGGTCCAGTTCCATGGTATTAGTAGTTATTAACCCTAACCCTAGCCCTAGCCCTAGCCCTCAGGTCCAGTTCCATGGTATTAGTAGTTATTAACCCTAACCCTAACCCTAACCCTAGCCCTCAGGTCCAGTTCCATGGTATTAGTAGTTATTAACCCTAACCCTAGCCCTAGCCCTCAGGTCCAGTTCCATGGTATTAGTAGTTATTAACCCTAACCCTAGCCCTAGCCCTAGCCCTCAGGTCCAGTTCCATGGTATTAGTAGTTATTAACCCTAACCCTAGCCCTATCCCTAGCCCTCAGGTCCAGTTCCATGGTATTAGTAGTTATTAACCCTAACCCTAACCCTAGCCCTAGCCCTAGCCCTCAGGTCCAGTTCCATGGTATTAGTAGTTATTAACCCTAACCCTAACCCTAACCCTAGCCCTCAGGTCCAGTTCCATGGTATTAGTAGTTATTAACCCTAGCCCTAGCCCTAGCCCTCAGGTCCAGTTCCATGGTATTAGTAGTTATTAACCCTAACCCTAGCCCTAGCCCTAGCCCTCAGGTCCAGTTCCATGGTATTAGTAGTTATTAACCCTAACCCTAGCCCTAGCCCTCAGGTCCAGTTCCATGGTATTAGTAGTTATTAACCCTAACCCTAGCCCTAGCCCTCAGGTCCAGTTCCATGGTATTAGTAGTTATTAACCCTAACCCTAGCCCTATCCCTAGCCCTCAGGTCCAGTTCCATGGTATTAGTAGTTATTAACCCTAACCCTAGCCCTAGCCCTAGCCCTCAGGTCCAGTTCCATGGTATTAGTAGTTATTAACCCTAACCCTAGCCCTAGCCCTAGCCCTCAGGTCCAGTTCCATGGTATTAGTAGTTATTAACCCTAACCCTAGCCCTAGCCCTAGCCCTCAGGTCCAGTTCCATGGTATTAGTAGTTATTAACCCTAACCCTAGCCCTAGCCCTAGCCCTCAGGTCCAGTTCCATGGTATTAGTAGTTATTAACCCTAACCCTAGCCCTAGCCCAAGCCCTCAGGTCCAGTTCCATGGTATTAGTAGTTATTAACCCTAACCCTAGCCCTAGCCCTAGCCCTCAGGTCCAGTTCCATGGTATTAGTAGTTATTAACCCTAACCCTATCCCTAGCCCTCAGGTCCAGTTCCATGGTATTAGTAGTTATTAACCCTAACCCTAGCCCTATCCCTCAGGTCCAGTTCCATGGTATTAGTAGTTATTAACCCTAACCCTAGCCCTAGCCCTAGCCCTCAGGTCCAGTTCCATGGTATTAGTAGTTATTAACCCTAACCCTAGCCCTATCCCTAGCCCTCAGGTCCAGTTCCATGGTATTAGTAGTTATTAACCCTAACCCTAGCCCTAGCCCTAGCCCTCAGGTCCAGTTCCATGGTATTAGTAGTTATTAACCCTAACCCTAGCCCTATCCCTAGCCCTCAGGTCCAGTTCCATGGTATTAGTAGTTATTAACCCTAACCCTAGCCCTAGCCCTAGCCCTAGCCCTCAGGTCCAGTTCCATGGTATTAGTAGTTATTAACCCTATCCCTAGCCCTAGCCCTCAGGTCCAGTTCCATGGTATTAATAGTTATTAACCCTAACCCTAGCCCTATCCCTAGCCCTCAGGTCCAGTTCCATGGTATTAGTAGTTATTAACCCTAACCCTAGCCCTATCCCTAGCCCTCAGGTCCAGTTCCATGGTATTAGTAGTTATTAACCCTAACCCTAGCCCTAGCCCTATCCCTCAGGTCCAGTTCCATGGTATTAGTAGTTATTAACCCTAACCCTAGCCCTATCCCTAGCCCTCAGGTCCAGTTCCATGGTATTAGTAGTTATTAACCCTAACCCTAGCCCTAGCCCTATCCCTCAGGTCCAGTTCCATGGTATTAGTAGTTATTAACCCTAACCCTAGCCCTATCCCTAGCCCTCAGGTCCAGTTCCATGGTATTAGTAGTTATTAACCCTAACCCTAGCCCTAGCCCTAGCCCTCAGGTCCAGTTCCATGGTATTAGTAGTTATTAACCCTAACCCTAGCCCTAGCCCTAGCCCTCAGGTCCAGTTCCATGGTATTAGTAGTTATTAACCCTAACCCTAGCCCTATCCCTAGCCCTCAGGTCCAGTTCCATGGTATTAGTAGTTATTAACCCTAACCCTAGCCCTATCCCTAGCCCTCAGGTCCAGTTCCATGGTATTAGTAGTTATTAACCCTAACCCTAGCCCTATCCCTAGCCCTCAGGTCCAGTTCCATGGTATTAGTAGTTATTAACCCTAACCCTAGCCCTAGCCCTAGCCCTCAGGTCCAGTTCCATGGTATTAGTAGTTATTAACCCTAACCCTAACCCTAACCCTAACCCTAGCCCTCAGGTCCAGTTCCATGGTATTAGTAGTTATTAACCCTAACCCTAGCCCTAGCCCTCAGGTCCAGTTCCATGGTATTAGTAGTTATTAACCCTAACCCTAGCCCTATCCCTAGCCCTCAGGTCCAGTTCCATGGTATTAGTAGTTATTAACCCTAACCCTAGCCCTATCCCTAGCCCTCAGGTCCAGTTCCATGGTATTAGTAGTTATTAACCCTAACCCTAGCCCTAGCCCTAGCCCTCAGGTCCAGTTCCATGGTATTAGTAGTTATTAACCCTAACCCTAACCCTAACCCTAGCCCTCAGGTCCAGTTCCATGGTATTAGTAGTTATTAACCCTAACCCTAGCCCTAGCCCTCAGGTCCAGTTCCATGGTATTAGTAGTTATTAACCCTAACCCTAGCCCTAGCCCTAGCCCTCAGGTCCAGTTCCATGGTATTAGTAGTTATTAACCCTAACCCTAGCCCTATCCCTAGCCCTCAGGTCCAGTTCCATGGTATTAGTAGTTATTAACCCTAACCCTAGCCCTAGCCCTAGCCCTCAGGTCCAGTTCCATGGTATTAGTAGTTATTAACCCTAACCCTAACCCTAGCCCTCAGGTCCAGTTCCATGGTATTAGTAGTTATTAAGGATGTCCATAATTACAACACCAGAGGCAGTGCCACAGATCACGTTCAACCCAGAGTCAACTCAAAGAAAGGGTCGAACTCGTTCTTCTGCTACACCACAAAAATGTGGAATGCCTTACCGAAGGCCATAAAGGAGTGTGGATCACTAGCATCCTTTAAAAATGCCCTGAAAAACCACTTACAGGCAGCAGCCGTTCGCAACTGGTAAAAAACCTAGCCCAACCCTACCCTCCCTGCCCCTTCCTTGTATATACTGTACATACTGATTGTTTAGACTTACTGTTACCTGCCCCTTCCTTGTATATATTGTATATACTGTACTTACTGATTGTATAGACCTACTGTTTTCTTTTTTCTTTACATATCTACTGCATAGTACTGTGTTCTATTTGTCTGTCATTCAATGTTATATGAGATACTTTAATGGTTTCCTGTTGAAATAAGCTTAGTCTTTTCATGGATCTCCTTTTAGTAGACCTTGTACCAGTGAACTGTACCGTCATGAATCTGTACATTTTCCTATGCAAACTTCTAATAAAGCCTTCAATCAATCAATCAATTAACCCTAACCCTAGCCCTAGCCCTATCCCTCAGGTCCAGTTCCATGGTATTAGTAGTTATTAACCCTAACCCTAGCCCTAGCCCTAGCCCTAGCCCTCAGGTCCAGTTCCATGGTATTAGTAGTTATTAACCCTAACCCTAGCCCTAGCCCTAGCCCTCAGGTCCAGTTCCATGGTATTAGTAGTTATTTTAACCCTAACCCTAGCCCTAGCCCTAGCCCTCAGGTCCAGTTCCATGGTATTAGTAGTTATTAACCCTAACCCTAGCCCTAGCCCTAGCCCTCAGGTCCAGTTCCATGGTATTAGTAGTTATTAACCCTAACCCTAGCCCTAGCCCTAGCCCTCAGGTCCAGTTCCATGGTATTAGTAGTTATTAACCCTAACCCTAGCCCTATCCCTAGCCCTCAGGTCCAGTTCCATGGTATTAGTAGTTATTAACCCTAACCCTAGCCCTATCCCTAGCCCTCAGGTCCAGTTCCATGGTTGCGACCGTCAGGGAGCAGTTTACTATGAAAACCTCCACCGGCCGTCCGTCCGTCCGTCGGTCGGTCGGTCGGTCGGTCACACGTCACACGTCACACCTTTGCCCTGCTCATATCTCCGCATCAGTATATAGGGCTTGTTTGTTTATTGTATGACATCACGCCACATCATCAGCTGTGGACTCTGTGATGTCATCGTATCGCATCAGTATATAGGGCTTGTTTGTTTATCGTATCTCCATATATGGCCATCTCCGTATATGGAGATATAAGTCGTCCATGCCCAAGTATGGGCTGGTGAGGTCAGACTTTGTGTGATGCGTAGGTTATCTCCATATATGGAGATTCAACATTCCAGGCAATGCTCTCTTCCCTGGTGAGAATTGCCCCTTTATATAGGGCTTGTTTGTGTATTGTATGACATCACGCCACATCATCTGCTGTGGACTCTGTGATGTCATCGTATCTCCATATATGGCCATCTCCGTATATGGAGATATAAGTCGTCCATGCCCAAGTATGGGCTGGTGAGGTCAGACTTTGTGTGATGCGTAGGTTATCTCCATATATGGAGATTCAACATTCCAGGTGTAACTATGGCTACCCGTATGACGTGAGAGGTGGAGGTTGTGATATTTGTGGAGATAAGCGACCAACGGTCGCTTATCTCCTGATTAGGGAGTCTTACTGGTGCTCTCTCTCTCTCAACTCTCTCATTGTAACGGAAGGGAAGGGAACGCTGAATCAAGTTGTAGGATCCCGTCTGCGTCTCAAGACTAGATACAGTATTAAATCCCATAGCCCGAAGGGACAGTCAGCCGTTTCACTGGTTGTTGGTGGTTGTCAGGGAGATATCACAGCCAATCGGTTGACAGGCTCTGTCTCCGTCCTGCAGATTGTGGTGTTTGTGTGAAGATTTAATATGAAATCAAAACTAAATCAATTAACCAAGCCTAGCGCGGGGCCCTTGCAGGTGCGGGGCCCTGAGCGACCGCACCGTTCGCTCTACCCTAGAATCGGCCCTGGGCTCACCTTCCAACACCCCTATGCACACAGAGAAATGTGTGCATTGGGGTAATTATTACCCTGGCAGAAACCAACATGACACTGATCTATCTGTCTGTGTGTGTGTGTGTGTGTGTGTGTGTGTGTGTGTGTGTGTGTGTGTGTGTGTGTGTGTGTGTGTGTGTGTGTGTGTGTGTGTGTGTGTGTGTGTGTGGTCCAGGCGTTTAACTTTCGGGCAGTATTTTGATGTAATCGTGCACTTTATGAAAGAAGCATGAAATTTGGCACACAGTTAGAACATGCCATATGGAACATTTTTGGCTATAGGGGCATCGCATATTTGTCTTGGGAAACTTGTGGGAGCCAATTAAAGTTGGGCTCTCATAGACTTTACAATAGAGTGAAATAATACAAAAAAAAACATATGCTTCAAGTAGCATGTAAGGGGTCAAACTAGGTGTTTTGGGGGATTCTGAATTCAATGCAAACATTTGTTTTGCAGGAAAAACATTCCTTGGGCTAAAAACGGACCCCATAAAACTATGGTTTAGTGATGAGTCATCACTTTTCAAAGTTTTGTGGTGGCCGTTTCTCGGAAAGGAATGTTTTTCGTGCAGAACAAATGCTTGCATTGGTTTCAGAATCCCGAAAAACACCTAGTTTGACCCCTCACATGCTACTTAAAGCATATTTAGTTTTTGTATTATTTTACTCTATAGGCCAATTATTTGTTTACAAACATTGAGACTGAATGCACAGCTGACTGTATCATGTAATCAATTCCCAACAGATCCCCAAACCTGTTGTTTTGGGGAGCACTGGTTATTCAACCTCCTCTTGTGTGCTAGTGAGGTGCTCCCATGGGTGCGCCCTTATCGAGACATATATACTTCATTGCGCAACGGTGTTCCTCGTCAAGAGTAGCTGATATACAAACTCACATCGCGTCACCAATGCCATAGATATATATAAGAAGGCTAGATGGCGCAAGGCGGAGTCGGCGGCGTCGTTCACTGGCGGCCATCTTAGGACAGGACCATCCCCCGCGTCCTGCCGTTGTATTGTGCCTGTAAGGTGAGTGATCTGCACACTTAAATACTCTTTACTCTCTGAAATCTTGACCGATTTACTAACGGTTTGGATTATTACAAACATTATTAGCGTGGCTATGAGCTCAGGCTGGTTGACATGTTGAAATTGAAGCTTTTCATTTCGAAAAGAGAGCATGCAGCATAGTTAAGTGACATGGCTGCTTGCACAAGTTCGTCAAGACAACAACAATCGAGATTTTCAAATATTATCAGGTTTTCCTGAGACCAATAACGATTTCATGACAACTAATCTTTTGTCTAAATTACATTTCTTTGTGTGGATATTGTTGTATTTTTTAGCTGCAGGCTAAGAGACAAGAAAGAGGCTGTGAGTGTGAGCTAGACCTATATCTTATTACAAAGTTGACAGCAAAGTTACAATGGTGGGAGAGGCAGAATTACATGATTTCCAAGCGGTTTGGTTTGTTAAAAATATCTTACATTTAGATACATAATTGATACAGGGAATTGCTGGCTTTTTGTTTACAGAAATAGGCCTAGGCTACTGTATGTGAACTTAAGTCTGTTGTGAAGATGCCTGATTGTTTTGCTGCCTAATGCCTATGGCTGCTCCAATGAAAGGAGTAGGCCTATCCAAATGGAACCTGTGGGATCACCTGCCACAAATATGACAATATTATATTATAATTAGGATAATCATTATGTACAATACAAGTTCTGCTTCACAGGAACAACAGGGCTGTGAGATAATAACATTGCAAGAGTGTTGTTGACCCTGGCTTTTAGAAATATTTCTACCACCTGTTTACACACTTTTTAACTCTTTTATTGTGGTTGTCTTATTCTCAAAGTTTGCATAGGCTAATGCATACATGCATACATACATAGTGTACATAGGCCTACATACATCCTACATAAATCCTTAAAGGAGTAGTTCACCCCCAAAACGACTTTTTTTATATAGATTATTCACACCATGGAGACTTGAGTTCAATAATTTCTTTTTGTGTTTGTCACATTCTTCACAAAAAAATGATTATAGTAAATTTACCTCCATTGATTCCGGATGGGGACGAATGCATTTGGGTCCCCTTCCGGAATCAATGGGGGTAAATTTATTGGGGTAATAATAATATTAATAATATTATAATAATCTGTCTACTGCTAATTTCAGGATTTGTTGTGCGACGCTCTTTGAAGAAGCTGTCCTGTGATGTCTGCCGGGCCAGCCTTGTGACCGATGCTGAATCTGCCTGTAAGGACAAGAGCTACCACCTGCTGACCCTGAAAAGCAATGGAGGTCTGGTGATACCATCTGTTCTGAAGGCATGGTGAAGGCAGCAGAGTGGGTCGTTCGCCAGGCATCTGCAGAATCCAGATGAAAACAGCCCATAGGATAGGAGGATAGGTTCAGAGGATGTGTTTTTGCTCAGGCATTGACAGTCACCACCATACACTGATGAAGTTAGTTATGTCCCTGTTTTTTAAGCTGAGGCTGCACCATATTGCTAAAATGACTACCCAAAACAGTCCTTTTTAAAGGCCATTCGCTCAAACTCTGTGTGCACATACGGAAGCCTAATTTTGGCTTCGAGCCAATGTTCCTCAGTGGTTTATACTGTGTATATATATATATATATATATATATATATATATATATATATGTGTGTGTGTATATATATATATATATATATATATATATATATGTATGGAAACATTTCATCCACAATTCCATGCTGTATTGATCTGGTACCATAGGAGAGATAACAGGCAAACAATGATCAAATAAAACATTCTTCTACATTCTATAATTGTGTAGTCTTCTTGTAAGTAATGCAGATGTTAAATAATGGGTCATTTTTCCCCCAATGAATGTATTTGAGTCTGGTTTACCTCCTTTTTAGGCTTTACATTTAAAGTTGACTCCAAGCAAGAACGTATGAGCCCATGAGTAGTGCACTGAATGCCATCTGAGAAAAGGAACCCACTGTGATTTTGCTATTCAGTTAATGCTACAGGTATACTTGATGATGGTAAATCCTGTCTGTCTCTCTACACTGCCACACCACCGCCCTCTCAACAGCCCCCAACAGTTCCAGTCTAACCCCCAATCTCATTGATCATTGTTGAGCTGTTCAATACAATATTGGTCCATTGAACCTTCAAACAGGTGTACTGCATGTAGCCTACTTCAATATCAAGGGCCACCAAAAGCTACCTGTGCAGCATGGGGTTTAACACAAAAAAAAAAAGATTATTATATATCATGATTATTGCTGTTATGACTATAGTTGGTATATATTATGTATGTACTCGTCTAGCTGTTAGTGGTCTGATTTCAGAGGGAGGGGAGGATTGGTCATGTTACTGATTGGGAAATGACTTGCAGTTGCAGTGCTGAAATAAAATGTATTATTTTAGTTAAAAAAGAGGTTTATTTGGTTTTGTTATGTCCTTAATAAAATAACCTTGAAGCCCCATCTCTAATCTCATATTTTACAGAATGGCAACATGAGACTATTTTATATGAAATAAATATAAGCCAAATGAGACAGTTTTTTATATTAAATAAATACATTGATACATTTAATACATAATGTATTAAATAATATAAATATTACTAATAATGGAACTATTACATGTTATATTTACAATATAAATACAGTGTGTGTATAGCTAATTGCTTTACTTTACCTATATACTTAATGTTATTTCATATGGAAATCCATGGTTATAATTATTCTAAGTATACAGTAACGTAGCTACGTTTCTTAGGTTTATAACAAACCAATCCGTTTCAAAATAGGTTGAAAATTGAGCAAGCTCTGGTCATTTAAATAGTTCATGCACTATAGAAATGAATGTTAAACTGGGCGATCGGTCCTGTCCCAAGATGGCCGACCTGTAGCGTCGTCAGTCCCCATTGGCCAACAGCGGGCGTGAGCTATCTAGCCTTTATATATATCTATGACCAATGCAACCCTTCTGAGCTTGGAGGTCTGCGGCTCTGCGCACGACACCGTCGCAGGACGGAGCATAATTAGGCTTCATGGACTGCAGCTGGGCGAGCAGTAGACGCTCTGGTGATCCAGTGCAGAGCCGTAGAATGGAGAGTTAGGCCAACTACGTTCACTTCATGGGGCGAGTCCAATGGCGGCTCGGGAGGAGCTTCTATAGTGACAAATATCTAACCGGAAGTCTGCTAAATGAATGAGAGCAGCAGCTCAAACATTATTTTCTAACGACTTAGACCTTTATAAAAATAATCGATTCAGACAAATGAAAGAAAAAATATCACAGGTTATTTCCTGATATCTTATTTTCTGATTTGCAAACGATATAATTATATTGACGTATCACGATAACAAAGTACATGCCTTTCATTGCATTACTGTAACCTGCCACTTGGAGGTGCTATTGTGCATGTTAACAACATTATGACGACGCACTGATTAGCCAGTGACAAGGCAACAGTCCGACTTTAATAATCTTTATTAACCATGTTATTTTACATCGTTTTTTGGCAATAGTACAAAGTAAATATTACAGAGACTTTAGTTGTCACTGTAAAATACTTTAAAACCGTTCTAATGTTGTATATTTACCTAAAAATGCGGATATTCGCGACGCTGCATTGAAACCAATGTTATTAAATCGCCCGCTTGTCACTTTAGGCTGAAACATGGGTGACGTAACAAGTTCATTTTCGGACCCCTCGGTGACACCACTCTCTGATTACATTCGCTCTGATCCAGTGGATCGGGTGGGTGATCATGAGGAGCGCTCCCTCTGTTCTGATGACGGTGAATAGAGGTGGGGTTTGAAGGACAACTGTTTTGAATCGCTATTATTGTTCACAATCAACAGAAACTAAGGATTATATATTTCAAGAGTGAGAATTTACAGTAAAAATCCTAAGCATTCTTCCTCCACACTGGGAGAAAAACGGCATCTGAAAGATGGAATGCATTTTTAAACACGAGTGCCATCCATTGCATCCTATGAACGGTGGGGTTCATTTGGTGCCGACCGGCGTGCGCATACTGGTTTATATCAATGTGACGTGGACCATTAAGGCATCTATAGTAAAGTCTATGAGAGCAACTTTGATTGGCTCCTACAAGTTTCCCAAGACAAATCTGCGATGCCCCTATAGCCATAAATGTTCCATATGGCATGTTCTAACTGTGTGCCAAATCTCATGCTTCTTTCATAAAGTGCACGATTTTTGCCTGAAATGGTCTGACTAGTGTGTGTGCGTGTGCGCGCGTTCGTGTGAGAGAGATGTCTTCCTGCATAGAAAGACTCCCAACCTTCAGGATCAGGGCCGACTTGAAAACAGGGTTCCCACACATTTTTACCAGTTAATTTCCAAAACCTTTCCAGAATATTTAACCCAATTCACCCTTTGTAGAAGGCTGACAAAGAGTGAATTGGTCCCTGACTGACCAACCAGCAGGCTCTATCTGCCTTGTCCCGCCCTGGTTACGCCTTTTTTATGTTGAAGTTGCTGAAACAACATTTTTGGAAAAATAAAAACATTTAAAAACATGCTGAGTCACTCTACCTGAGAGGCTCCTTTTTACTGAAACCAAGTTTAAAATGAGAATTGAATTCACAGAATAACAATAAGAAGCAACTGAATTTCAATGGTAGTGGATGGAGAGAAAGCACTTTTGTACCACCAAGACACAGCAGCAACCAATGTGTGTGAAGAGGGGCAGGACAACGGGCGGGACTTGACAAAGGGTGAATTTCCTAGCCTAGTTCCAGACCCTGAATCACTACACCCCTTTAAATTTTTGTTTCGTGATTCACCCAATAATGGAGTGAAACGAAATGTCAATTCAGGCTGAGTGAAACAAAATGTCAATTCAGGCTGAGTGTCAGGCTACCAATTTCCAGGACTATATAACAATAATTCAGCTCAATAACAGGTCGCTTACTCCTATGCGCAATGCCCAAAGACAGGTAGTGTATGCCAGTGGTTCTCAACCTTTTCAGGCTGTGACCCCCGAAATAAACATGTTTTAACTGGGGTTGCGAGGCGTTGTGAGCATGTAGATCGGCTATTTTCACAATTTCTGTCTCTATATATTTGACAATTTGGCCCAATTTGTCAGAGGTATTAACAAAATCAATAACCAAAGACATTGCATAGATATTTTTAACAGGACCTTCCAGGACCCTTGATAAATTCCAACACTTTTCCAGTACTGGAAAAATATTTTTCTAATTTCAAAATATTTCCAGGAATTTCATGACCATGGGAACCCTGTGAAAATCTTGAGAAACTGTTCAAAGTGTCTCCACCGAAAATGAATTGGTTCAGAACCCTAAAAGTTTTTCTTGCCCTGATCTGGGAACAAAAGTGGGCATGTCACTATGCAGGCATTGACACTAAGGCTTGCCCACCTGCCGCCGGCAGGTAAATAAAACCTTCAGGCAGGTGGAGTTTGCTTTCAGGTTGCCTAACCGGGCAAGTGCTAGTTTCAGTGGGGACGTAACCATTTATAAACACAACACGAGATATCTGTCTAAACACCTGAACGTGGCGAGAGAGCTCTGTCTTCTGGTCTGTGGAATGTAAAATAAGATCACTGTTTACCTGTAATGTGCTGTTTTCACTGTTGCTACAGTTACAAATATAAAATAGGTGTGGACCCATAGTCATATTCAATCATAGATTGGTATTTGGATACAAATTTAGGTATGACATTTTTTATTGCACAGCCCCAGAAAACGAAATAAGTGTTAAATAGGACGGTAATTCAAATTTTACCTATAATTTTATAATGGATGATTTACTGTTCGAGGCTAGTAGAACATGACCTGTACTTGCCCGACGGGCAAGTGCCTCCGAGACCTTGGTGTCAACCCCTGACTATGCGATAGGTTGGAAGATCCAGATGCGATATAAACAGTGGTAAGCAAATAAAAAAACAATTATTAAAAAAGAAAAGGGAAACTGCCATTGATGGTTGAATTCCCCCCTGTGAAATGGACACTTGGACCGGTCATATTCCACACATTGCTGCCAGGCCTGTAATCTGACCTGGGCAGGGGCGTCAATTGGGTATGGCAGGGGTATGCAGCTGCCATACCCTGGGGCCAGGGGGAAAAATAAAAGTTACTTTTAAATATAAATCCATGAATGTCTCTTTGTTGTTCTAGTTATTATGTTGTTAAATTACAGTAAAATAACTACAAATGCAAAATGTAACAAAAAATGGTCACTTTAACTATTCTCCACACTTCTCCCACTTCTTGACAAAATGGTATATTCCCAGGTTCCGCAGTTCAGCTGCACAGGTGCAATGCATTATTGTTAATTGTGGCTCGTTTACTAACTAGCCAAGTTTAGCTGCACTTGAACAACCGTTCCAGGCTGCCATATCCAGACCAAGAAACCGTAGAAACCTGTGCAAAAAATGGCAAAAATTTGTTTTTTTTTCAGATATTGTGAAAATAGCAGATCTACATGCTCACAACGCCTCGTGCTGCGAGGCGTTGTGAGCATGTAGATCTGCTATTTTCACGATATAACCGTGTTACACAACATGTAATGCCTCTTATCCATGAGGACTCCCTTCTTTGCCATACCCTAGCTTTTGCTGAACTGATGCCACTGGACCTGGGGCAACCGGGTTCTCCAGCTCCCTATAGGCAATTAGGCATGGCTCTCTAACCATTCTGATAGGTTGCCCCCAATGACAATGGTTCTGCTTAAAACGCAGCCAGTTCCATGAAAGCACCTTTGGTTAAAATAATCTAGAACAGAACCAGTTCTGGAACCAAAGTTCTTCAGGTGGAAAACGGGAGAGTAGTTACTATCCAGCTTTCTTTGTCATCACCACTGACACGGTTATGACAACGATGACACAAACCACCAGAAACACTATGGCCAGGATTTTACAAAGTTTTTCCTTCATGAATTCGGCTTCCTTTTTCCTCAGTAGAGAGTCGAACCCAGGCGTGTATAATTCCTCAAGCCAAAAGTCCAGTTCCTTTGGTGAGTTCTCTTCCTCCTGCAAAAAGCACAAACAAAAGAAAATGGTGTTTAGAATGAAAAAAAGTTTAAAAGTTAAGAAAAAGAAGATGCAGTATATGTCATCTGTCCGCCAGTGTGTTGAAAACAGCAGGCGTAGCGGAACCGCTGCATCCACTAGGGCACTAGTGGACCCCCCACCCAGACAAGCATGTGGAATTGTAGGCATTATGCATTTAATTTGACTCGGTTCCACAGATAAACATTGTGAACTACGTGCTCAAACAAGCTTGTAGATCGGCTATTTTCGCACTTTCTTGCGTAATATTTGACAATTACTCTAGATACTCGTTACTTTGCAGATATAAATTATAATATTATAAAATATGCATAAACAACTTCAGCCCCATTTTATATCTTGGCTATTTGAAAAATAGACGTTCTACGAGCTTGCAGATCTGCTATTAAAACATTTTGTACTTTTACTTTTGGTAAGTACATTTTGATGCCAACACTGTCATACTTTTACACAAGAAAATGTTTTATTCCAGACTTAGGGTTAGGTAAACAAGAATATTTCTATATTGCATTATTGATACTTTTACCTAAGTAAAACATATGAGTACTTTTTCCCCACCACTGACCTTCATATAGTCCGCCAGGTTACCATGCATGGTGTGTCGGTCGTACTCCTGGATGGTCCAAGAGGGCTTGCATTTCTCCGGTTGTGGCTCGGGGATCTTGGTGTCGGTGTACAGAGGGTTCCTCTTGATGTTGGGCTTGAAGGTGACCGGTGTGATGTGCTCCAGATAGCGCTCCACAAACTCCACAGGAGCCACCTCTGGCGGAGGAGAGGGCCTGACCTCCTGCAACGCACTGGGGTCCCGCTGTGGAGAATAAAAAAAATTAAAAAATACTTTTGGTGTTGTTGTTTTTAGGGTAAACTAGAACTGCTCTCTGTCGAGGTGCCAACTTGCACCTTGTGCACCAGCAGAGCATGCCATGAGGTGTTCCTTCAGTGGCATCACCAGGAATGCTGGTCCCTCATTGGCTGTTAATGATGTTACCAGAAATGCTGGTCCCTGATTGACTACGGGCTTACACACACCTCCCTACATACGAACTTTCGCGCTCTGCTGGCGCAATTAGTCAATTCCCTACTTCAGTGAGTCAGAACCCCAAGGGATTCCCCCATTCGATTTTTGGGGTTCCCCAGATGACAGAAAGTGAATTTAAGGACTTTTAATACCCAATACCTAAAAAATATATATACTGTATATCTGGGGAACCGAGTCAAACTAAATGTAACGCCTCAACTCCTACAATTCCAAGTACTTGCCAGTCATTATTTTTCAGTGTCATGGCTGAAAACCACTACTTGATCATACTACCGCTTCACACAAAAGCATCAAAAGTAGCAGGTTCACAGGCTCGAAACAAGAGCTTGAGATCTGCTTGTAGATCTGCTACTTTTGCTGTTTTCTGACATATGAGGTTTCCACCGGACAGAGACGATATAACAATTAGATGAGACAATGTGTTTTGTCATTTTGACGGATACAGCAGATATGGTCATGTTTATGTACCTTTTGTAAAAAACAATGGGGCATTTTAACCAGTAACCAGATATCGGCAGGCAGAAACCTTGTATCTCCACATTTCAACCTTTTTATGTTTTTGTTTTTTGAATGCCCTTATGCACAACTGTAGATTTGATTTGATTGATTTGACAGCTGATTTTGTCGACAAAAATGTATTTTGGCGGGCCTTGATGGGGTCGTAATGCCACATTTTACACTTGGTTGCATGCTGAAAATAGCCGAAGTAGATCTGCTATTTAAGCTTGTAGATCTGCTATTTTAAGTGTGCAACCAAACATAAAATAACTTGTCTTTTAGTTCTACTGGATCTCTTCTCCACTATAGTCCCTCTCTGACATTTTAGTGTAGTTTTTATTTGTTGACGAAATTGTCAATATATTTAGTCGTAGTTTTAGTCACCACAGCTTAATTTTTATTTAGTTTTTGTCAGTGAAAAAATTAAGTCGACAAACATTTTTCATCATAGCTTTAGTCGAAGAAATTCACACTGCTTGGAATATCCGTGTAGGAGGAGGGAGACGGAGGTTCAGAATGTGACACCACATATCCAATACTATTGGATGGATGGCAAGCATCCTTTGACCTGGCTACTTATCCACGCCTGGATTCATTACATCCTGGACCAAAGAAATGGGTCCATGGTGATTGGTGAGATCCACTTAGCCTGGTAAAAATGTTAATTCACATTATCATCATGGCCTAATTTCAGAAAGACATGGGGTATGGCAAAAAAAAGAAGTTGCTATAGCCCCATTTCTAAAATAGCTTGTAGAATATAGATCAACTATTTTCACTATTTGTTTGGGGGCAAAAAGAGAGAATGTTTGAAAATGTTCGCCTATAATAACATTCCAAAAATAGGTAAATTGGTGATGACACAAATAAACAGACCAAATTGGAACTGGAACACTATAGAAATGAACACTCTATGGCAATGGTTACTATCAGAATATAGTGCTTCTTTAACCTTTTAACAACCAACTTTTTGTTTTAACCCAAAAACATCACTTACCCTACCTTTAATGGGGGGTGGGCAACTTTGATGATGGAGAGGGCCACTATATTTTTACACTCACTCCGGAGGGCCACAATGCATATACTACTGCAACGTGTTTTGAGCTTGTAGATCGGCTATTTTTGAATTGGAATCCTGGATAATTTTTAGCTATTTTTTAATTGGAATCCTGACTAATTTTTAGCTATTTTTGAATGGGGCTTTTAAGCCGTGACATCATTTTGTAGTCAGACCTCCAAGCAGATTTATTGTCAATATCTGTCCCTCGCTATTTCAACAGATCCGAGACAAAAATAACGACTAAAGTATAATTCTACCACTTTCCTTTCAACAACAAAGAGAAGAAAAATTAGTAAATAGTAAAAATAGTAAAAAGATTCGCTTTTTTTGGGGGGCAAAAGTTCTCCTCTGCCTACAAAATGATGTCAGACTTAACAGCCCCATTGGAATCCTGAAAATATTTATTTTCAAAAGTTATATTATGTTAACATTATGAACTTAAATACAAATACTTTGGGCATAAAACAGACTAGTAGGCCAACTATAGTCATTGATTGAGCTGCTAATATAGACTGAAGTAATTAAAGCGGATCATGTTTGCATGTTTAGAATTGTAACACCTGAAATCTAGTGTTCTGATATTAACCTGCAGGCCGCAATAAGTGAAGGCGGGGTCCGCATGTGGCCCCTGGGCCGCCAGTTGCCCATGTATGGTGTATGTAAAGGACACTGAATTGCATTGTTGAAATTAAAACTTGCAGTGCCTAAACAGGCACCAGCTGCTGGTGGCACGTTCACATGAGAGAGCGCTGCTGAAAGCGGATACTGTATGATCCTCATCATCCTGCTGTTCAACATGATTAAAACATATACACCACGGCTCTGGTAACACCCCGGCTTCCCTGACTGTGGATCTCATGACATCATGCTGATGACATCAGGAGGGACCCATGAGGGATCTAAAGAGGGCGTTATAAACCAGTGGTTCTCAACCTTTTCATCCCGGGAGGGACCCCCAAAATAATCATAGGCCTACTTTAACTGGGGACCCCCCACCCCCCCACCCCAACGAGCACGAAGAGTTGAGGCACAACACGGTTTTATTGTGAAAATAGCAGCTCTACATGCTCACAACGCCTCGCGTTAAGAGGCGTTGTGAGCATGTAGATCTGCTATTTTCACAATTTCAGCCTCTAATATTTGACAAGTTGGCCAATGTTTAATTTGTCATACATGTATTAAAAAGTCTATAAGTTGTCACTTTAGAAATGTGCAGATACCCTCTATACACTTAAACTTTATGCTGGTTTGTTTCACATTAAGTTAATCATCTGGGGACCCCTCAAAATAATTTGGGGACCCCCCTCGGGGTCCCGACCCACAGGTTGAGAACCACTGTTAAAAATTACTAGGAGCAGTGAGTATTATTAATACATTAACCCAGTGGTTCTTAACCAGGGACCACCAGTGGTCCTTGAGGGGGTTCCAGGTGGTCCCCAGCTAAATGATGGAGAGTTGGTAACCACATGAACCCTTATAGATCTTTAACTCTTGAGAGCGTAAAATGCATAGTAAATTTACGCTCCCAAAAGCTAAATTAGTGTTAAACATCTGAATTACTAAAAGACGTCTACACAATTAGAGGATGTAGAAAATGTGTTATTTTGGTCAATGTTTGCCTGTCATCTCTCCTATGGCACCAGATCAATACAGCATGGAACTGTGGACAAAATCTTATCCGATGATAACAAAGTAGTTTTGGGTCTGAGGGTCTAAGTCTCATCAAGTAGTGGTCCGTGGCTCAATTGCTGAATAAATAATGGATATTGATATGAAAAGGGTTGAAAACCACTGCATTAACGCTCCCTAACTATTAGCAGCAGCGGGTCTTATTAATACATGAACCCATCCTAAAATTAGGAGCAGTGGGTGATATTATCACAGTGACTGACTGGGGGAAGATCGGGTAAGGGACTCCTCCCAAACCGATTTTATTTTGCCATTAAACTTGTAGTATGCATTGTCCTTACGTGTCTTGCTCAGGGACACAAGGACTTGAGTGGGTTGACCGGAAGGTGAACCGGTGACCTCATCTTATGATTCTTATCTGACCCATTCAGCTACGGCCGCCTGAGCAATAGCACACAGTGTGAACTTGTGCTATTTTTGCTATTTGTCATGTGACGTTAATTTTACTTGCAAAATTGACAGCTTCTGTCCACGAGTTGGCTGATATGCTAAACGACATTGTATTTTCAACTCTTTTTAATCTGTGATCCAGTATCCATATTTTGACGATTTCTTTATTTAAAAAAAAAAAAATCTAAAATAAAACATGAAACATGAAAATTATTTAAGAGCAACAAAAGTCATAAGACAAAATATAACAGAACCTAATAAAGCAAACAACATAAAAAATATACTATGGAAGCAGGTGCCAGCAGTCTACCACCAAATCAGACAAACATAAACGACAGGTCAGTTGCTTACTTAAGCTTCAGATCTGTCCAGTTATTCCAGGCTGCAGGGGCAGCACACATGCAAGTCTCCCATACTATACAGTAAGTAGCACAGTTACCTGCTCGTAGATCCTGTTGTGCCAGTGCCTGTGGCTGGACATGGCCGCTCGCACCTGGAACATGCCGTGCGTGTGGGGCAGCATCCCCACGTCCAGCTGGAGGAACTTCTGTGGGTGGTTGTTGTTGGGCAGAGCGGAGACGTCCATCCTCTTGTGCAGCATGGTGTCCAGAACGCTGCCTCACTCCAGTGGTAATGTCACCTCACTCCAGTGGTAATGTCACCTCACTCCAATAGTGTCCAGAATGCCGCTACACTCCAACCAATGGTGTCCAGAAGGCCGCCTCACTCCAACCGTCCGGAATGCTGCCTCACTCCAACTGTCCGGAATGCCGCCTCACTCCAACCAGTGGTGTCCAGAATGTTGCCTCACTCCAACCGGGTCCAGAATGGCTGTGTGCATGTGGCTCTGCTCATGCGGTTACCTCAGTCACTACAACCTCTCTCTCTCTGTCTGTACTAAGCTCTGGAATTATTCACGACATGCCAGACCTTCACCAGGTGTCATTTAACAGTGCTGTGAAACCCAACCCCATGCCTTCTGGTTGGAAAGCTAGTAGTAGCAGCTGTAGTGACCAATGAGAAGAGAGATCTCAACTTAGGCCTGGGGCAACTGACTGAAAGTGTATCGAAACCAATATTTAGAAACAATAACCAACTTATAACCGAATAATCGAGAAGCGAGTATTTTTTGAAGCGGTGAAAACCGCTTCCAATGAATGGCTTTGTGTGTATCACGCCCATATATGGTCATTTCAGTCCAGAATGAACAGGCTTTTTCAAAAACAGAATGTCCGTTTAATTACCATATATGGTGATCTCAGTCCAGAATTAACAGGGTTTTTCAAAAACAGAATGTCCGTTACCTTATGTCCATATATGGTCACTCCAGGCCAGAATGAACAGGTTTTTCCTGTCCCGTACGTGTTCCAATGAATGGCTTTGTGTGTATCACGCCCATATATGGTCATTTCAGTCCAGAATGAACAGGCTTTTTCAAAAACAGAATGTCCGTTTAATTACCATATGGTGATCTCAGTCCAGAATGAACAGGGTTTTTCAAAAACACAATGTCCGTTACCTTATGTCCATATATGGTCACTATAGGCCAGAATGAACAGGTTTTTCCTGTCCTGTACGTGTAAAATATCAGTCCAGAATGAATAGGCTTTTTCAAAAAGCAAAATGTGTGTCTCATGTCCAATGGTCATTTCAGTTCAGAATGAATAGGCTTTATATGTCCTGTACATCTAGAATATATATATTTAAATACCATATGACCTCAGTCTAGAATGACTTCAAAAACACAATGTATGTTACTTTATGTCCATATATGGTCACTCCAGGTCAGAATGAACAGGTCTTTCCTTATACCGGTTGGTATAATGGGTTTAAAAAAAATACATTAAAATAAGAAATTGAAAATAAATAAAATTAATATTAATTAAAATATTTAATAAAAAATGATGATTTATATGTCCTGTACATCTAGAATATGTGTGTGGTGTTCCTCCCGGTCAGATGAATGGATACCTTGAGGATTGGTCAAGCTTCACATGATAATTTGGCCTCCAGGGTTTATCTGTCTTGTACATAGCCGCAAAAGTAAAGGCATAATAAAAATATACAGATGCTAACAGAATGGTAAAAAGGAGCAGACAAGAGTAAATACATTGAAAACCTAGCAGAAGTGGCTTACTACATTGAAAAAATGTAGTAAGCCACAAAGCTACAGCCAGCTACAGCCACGTCAACGGGCCAAAAAACAGCAAATATGTCCCTGTGGTTGGAGGAAGGTTACATCCTATCTGGGGTTGAGAATTCATCAGGGAAAGATGAAGTGTTTAACAGAAGAGAGACAGGCCTCGCGTTAATTACCTTCTGCGAAAAGAATCAAATCAGTTGAATTAAGTACAGCAACTGGATGCAAACCATAGCTTGTAGTACATCAATACCACTGTTGTGACACAATTATGATATTTTATTTAAATATCCTTTCATTTAAACACTCATTTTTTTTTAAATACTTTAATTAATATTAATTTTATTTATTTTCAATTTTACTGTATTTTTTTTAAACCCATTATACCAACCGGCTCTCCAGACAATATCCTTTAATTTAAACACCTTTTCCTTTCATTTTTAATTCAACATCTTTTTATTTAAACACTTTATATTTATTTATGTATTTATTGCCAGACCCATGAAATGGGTAGGCCTACATAAGCAAATGTCGGTCTGTCTGTCCGGGTTTTCTATATAAAGGGTATATATGATGATGACATGATGATGACATGCCTACAAAAGGCATGATGTCATAAATGATGATGACAGACAGGGGGTCTGGCACAACCAGGTTGACCTGGTCTAGTTTAATTACAAGTTCTTATTTTAATGTATCTATATATTTTTTAAACCTATTATACCAACTGTCATACCGGCTCTCCAAATACATTCAGAATAAGGGTTCTATCTGTCCACCGCTTCACTTCGAACCGAGGTTCGTCTTGTTTTATCAACAAATCACCACACAAAAATGTGAATAGGGTTTTTACATAACAATTGCATTAGTCTGATTAACTACTGTACTTAACCCTGTACACTCTCAGAGTTAAGGTGTTCCAGGTAGTCCCCAGCTATAGTGGTAAGCTTACTCCTAAACATGCAAATTGGAGGCCACCATTACAGAAAACAGCTTAATACTCAAAGGGGTCCAAACACTTTTCATGAACAAACACGAACTGCAATTT
The DNA here is from genome assembly GCF_963921795.1 of Nannobrachium achirus. Taxonomy (NCBI): domain Eukaryota; kingdom Metazoa; phylum Chordata; class Actinopteri; order Myctophiformes; family Myctophidae; genus Nannobrachium; species Nannobrachium achirus. The sequence goes on along the minus strand of NC_137822.1, from coordinate 4,689,645 downwards.
TCTTCACTAATAATTGAGTAGGTGATCAAGAAATGGCTGAAATGGATCATTTGAGTTAACTTTGAGTGGTAAATAGATTTCCACATCATCCTCATAACAGTGAAAAGCTATGTTATGTTCGGCAAAAAAAAATGTAAATCCTAAAGGAATCATAGCATAGGTGCCACGATGGAACCTCACATTAGAGGGTGGCCGCAGGCGGGGAGAATTCCCCTAGATGAACAGAAAAACTTCTCTCTGAGAGGTACAGTAGGACTGGAATCAACTAAGGTGTACCTCTTTTGAATATTAAAACAACAAAGATGTAATTCTGGAAAATGTGCAAGTCTGGTTGCCGTTTTTGCCCATTCAAGTCAAGGGGGAATAATGATTCACTAATAAATCATCTCAACAACGTACCCGCAAAATGCAAGTACACGATTTGCGATGAAGCCGCGACTGATTTAACATATGACTCGAGTCTGTACTGCCAAAACTGTAGGAGTAGTCTGGCAAACTTTTGGGGTTACTTTTGGTTGGGCAAGTGTGTCCTATAGGTATCCTTGTATGGGCCGTTCTGTCCGTGACGTTAGTTATCTCCGTACTGTACATGGAGTTCCGTGTTCATACACACATAGCAAAAAAATTATCATGGTGGTTATGTCATATTGATGACGTCACTCTTGCCCAAATATGGAGGGCCGGCAGTCTGCACATCTGTGTTGTCATTGTGTTGTGAGTGAGGTCAGACCAGAGATCTGCACAGCATATAAGATTTGAAAATATTTTTGAATTCCACTTCAATCCACAGAGAACAGCGAATTAAGAGTTCTTACTTAGTGTCGTTGGAGATAGTACATAGAGGATCCGAAAGAGGATAAATAAATTGTCCATGCAACAGAACCTAAACTCTGTCCCTATAACAGTCCATGTATAGATGCAGATTTGACGATGAACCGCCACTCCAGCCATGATGACCTCTATTGCCAAATGCCCATAAATGGACAGATCCCATCAGAATCCTTCCAGCAAATCACCGGAATTGTAACCAGCCAGGAACAAGGAGACACAGACGAACCAAAATCTTACAGTCATCAAAAGTTTACAAAGACTTTAACTCAACCAGGAGAAGTGAAGACACATCAGCTGACTTATACAGGGAAGAAAACTCACATCTGTAAACAGTGTGACAAGAGCTTCAGTCAGTTAAGCAGCCTGAAGACACACCAGCGTATCCACACTGGAGAAAGACCATTTCACTGTATAGAGTGTGACAAGAGTTTCAGTCAGTTAGGTCACCTGAAGAATCACCAGCGTACCCACACTGGAGAAAAACCTTTCCACTGTAAAGAGTGTGACAAAAGTTTCAGTCATTTATGTTTGCTGAAGAGACACCTGGCAATCCACACTGGAGAAAAACCTTTCTATTGTAAACAGTGTGAAAAGGCTTTTAGTCGGTTAGATGAACTTAAGATCCACCAGCGTGTCCACACAGGAGAAAAACCTTTTTACTGTAAACAGTGTGACAAGAGTTTCAGTCAGTTAAGCTACCTGAAGATTCACCAGCGTGTCCACAGTGGAGAAAAACCTTTTCACTGTACAACGTGTGACAAGAGTTTCAGTCAGTTAAGTAACCTGAAGATTCACCAGCGTGTCCACACTGGGGAAAAACCTTTTCAATGTACAGAGTGTGACAAGAGTTTCAGTGAGTTATGGTTACTGAAGAGACACCTGGCAATCCACACTGGAGAAAAACCCTTCTGTTGTAAACAGTGTGAAAAGGCTTTTAGTCGGTTAGATGAACTTAAGATCCACCAGCGTGTCCACACAGGAGAAAAACCGTTTCACTGTAAACAGTGTGAAAAGAGTTTCAGTCAGTTAAGCTGCCTGAAGACACACCTGCGTACCCACACTGGAGAAAAAACATTTCACTGTAAAGAGTGTGACAAGAGTTTTAGTCAGTTAGGTCACCTGAAGAGTCACCAGCATACCCACACTGGAGAAACACCTTTTCACTGTAAAGAGTGTGGCAAGAGTTTCAATCTGTTAAGTGGCCTCAAGAGTCACCAGCGTGTCCACACAGGAGAAAAACCATTTCGCTGTAAAGAGTGTGACAAGAGTTTTAGTCACATAGGTCACCTGAAGAATCACCTGCGTACCCACACTGGAGAAAAACCTTTTCACTGTAAAGAGTGTGACAAGAGTTTCAGTCGGGTAGGTGGCCTCAAGAGTCACCAGCTTATCCACACTGGAGAAAAACCTTTTCACTGTAAAGAGTGTGAGAAGAGTTTTAGTCAGTCAGGTGCCCTCAAAAGTCACCATCAGCGTATCCACACTGGAGAAAAACCTTTCTATTGTAAACAGTGTGAAAAGACTTTTAGTCAGTTAGGTGACCTGAAGATTCACCTGCGTTCCCACACTGGAGAAAAACCTTTTCACTGTAAAGTGTGTGATAAGGATTTCAGTCAGTTAGGTCACCTGAAGACTCACCAGCGTATCCACACTGGAGAAAAACCTTTCACCTGTAAACAGTGTGACAAGACCTTTAGTCGGTTAGATGAACTGAAGAGCCACCAGCGTATCCACAGGAGAAAAACCTTTTCACTGTAAAGAGTGAGAATAAAAAACCCAATTAGGTCACACCAAAATATGTCTGTAGGCTGAGAAATGCAGGTTGTGGACAGCTGCCTGTTTTGTGCAGCCAGTGTGAAGTGAGCAGTGCTTTTTATGAGTTAATTTCATTAGGGGTCCTAACATACATACGTACAAACAGACAAAGCCAGATGTAGGAGCGGTTTTCACCGCTCAGGAAATAAGGGGTGTGTGTGCAATGTGCATAGACATAGAGGTACGCCTCCTCCGGCTCTGGGGCGTTGGTAAAAGAGGACTGGCAAGCTTCCGGAATTCTGATGGACGCTTCCTTGAGCGTCACAGAATGGGATGCTCGGTAGACCAATCAGATGCGATCTTTCCCACTGCAGGGGGCAGAGTGCCTTCCACAGTTACGCACAGTCCTGTTTTACCAGTTGCGCAAATGAACTGCAGCGGAGGATGAGGCATCTAGCTTTTTATATCTGTGTGTGTGTGGACCCCTTTGAGTACCAAATAGTTTTCTGTAATGGCAGCCAATCATTTGCATATTTAGGAGTAAGTAGGCTTACCACTTATTTAAAATGCCTTAATCACATTGTCTAGTCAGCAGCCCAGAGATGGACCCCACCTGGAAAGGGGAAACAAGGGAGGCCAAAAACAACCTGGTGAAGAACTGTGACCTCAGAACTGAAGATGGCAAACCTTACATGGGGCGAGGCACAACATGTTGCACAGGACAGGACCAGACGGAAGCAGATCGTCACAGCCTTATGTTACACCAGGAACGAAGTAAGTAATCACATTGTCTGACACTCTGTCATATATATTTTTGCTTGCCTTGTTACAGAGCTATTGAAGAAATAGTTCAAAATGGGCACTTCCATCAGCCATTTTGTTATGCAAATTAGAAGGCCAAAATGTTTCCTTTTTAACTAGAAATACTGTTCCAACAAAACAGTGTGGGCTTGCATGTAACAATAAGTATGTGCACAAAGATCTACCCTTTGGCTGAACCTCATTGGCTAAGGGATAGATAAAGATCTATAATGTTGATTTATTCATCTCAAATATGAAAAACCTCTTAGAGTTTTTAGAGATCATGGATCATCACCCAAAAATCTGTTGTCCAGCACACCACATCCAATATTTGATGTTTTTGAATCCAGAGTACAGTATATGTACAGGTAATCACAGGTGCAACCACTGAAAAGAACACACTGTTGGACCACATTTTCATCTCTCGACCACAGCATTGTATCCAGTCAGGAATATTACAAACATACTATAGTTACCACAATCCTGTGTACTGGGTAAGAACTTCTAATGTGTCTGTTGAAAGAACCCTGGTTTAACATTATGAAGCAAAGAGGACAAAAAGAAAGCAACAAGGATCCAACGCCAGAACTCCTCAAACTGCCACTACCATAACAACCGCTCACATATGTTTAGATTTTTTTTTAGTGTGTTGCCTGTAAGGCAGTTTATGCAGCATTCACATTTTATTTATTTATTTAAAATGTATGTATATTTTTATTTTTATTGGAAATTCCGGTAGCCATTTTGTTAGACAAATTAGAAGGTCAAAAACTCAAAATGTATTTCCCTTTTATTTTCTTTCTTTGTTATGTAAAATGGACTGGGTTCCACTTCCACCCAAATGCCCCTAACTTCCTTATAGAAAGCCTTTTTTCTTTTCTTTTTAAAGACACTATGTGCAGACCCTCTCTGTGGAGGTTGTACTTTGAGAGAGAGAGAGAGAGAGAGAGAGAGAGAGAGAGAGAGAGAGAGAGAGAGAGAGAGAGAGAGAGAGAGCAGTGGTTCCCAAACTTTTTAGCCTGTGACGCAAAATAGACATTCGACCTTTGCCCGGGACCCAAACTAGAGAGAACAGAAGATCTACAAGCTCACACCTGTTTGTTTGATCTGAAACAGAATTCACATCAGCACATTACAAATTTCACCTAATGTTGGACAAAAACAACTGCCCGATATCATTGCTGTCGGGCAGAAACATTATCTCCATATTTGAACTTGTTTTTGATCGGTGCTCCTGGACATTTCTCCAGCAAAGTTTGTTGTACGCCCAGGGTCACATTGACCAAGCTTTGTTGGACGCTAATGAAATTAACTCATAAATAGCACCACTCACTTCACACTAGGTAGGCATCTTTATTTGTAAAGGATACTCTGATGTCATTTTATCTTTTGAATGTACATGTACAAAATGAATATTCACTGAGAATTCTCAAACCCCTGGAGGGTTTTTAGGCTTTCTCCTTCACATATCTTTTGTAAACAAATTTATATTATTATTTTTTAAACAAACAAACAAATTAAGTGTGATCTTTCTAAACGCGGCACAAAGCGACACGTTTCATGGCCGTGGAAGCCCTGTACACCAGAAGATGGACAGGATTTGGACTCCTCTCATGAGGACTACGTAGCTACACGACCTGACGTTCGAACAAATAAACACTTAAAGGCCCGATGACGCCCCAAAATTATAATACATATAATACAGTACATACAATACATACAGTAGGTCACGTGGTCTATCTGAAAATGGTCTGAAATAGTCTGAAACTCATGTCACAGTGTAATCTGCCCCTCGCCCCCCAACAACAGCTGACCAGTACAGTAAGTAGTCTATAAGTACAGTCAATTAATTTGATTGGCTTATAATTGCGCATTCCCACAATGACATCATAAAAATATTAATTTATATGTTAAGATGACTTCTTAAATTAAGGTGACAGTACCCCTTTAGGTGACAGTACCCCTTTAAATAAACAAATAATAATAACCTGTGATAATTTGCTATGTTTATTTACAATCATTTCGGTTTGACAAGCTTGCTTGCACGAACAGATATTAAACAGATAACTCCACAACTTCACAATGGTGCTGAAAGTGACATTCTTTGTCCAAATAATTGTCTACATTTATTGTTCAGTAACAGGGGTCTCCCCCGTTTCTCCAGCTCTTCACTAAACAGACAATACATGTTCAGGTCGGGATACCAATCTCATCCAATCAGGAGAGAGAACTCCAGTATACAGGATAAACAAGTGGAATTGGAAATGACAAAAACAACAACAAAAACACTAGCAGACAAAATTGGAACTGAAAAACGATATAAAATTAAAGCTGAAGACAAATAATGCTCTCTGTGGGGTTTTGAAAATGAATTTTCTGTCTACTAAAAAGCTAGAGTGACAAAGGGACTTTAAAGGTATATTCAGTGATTGTATTTCATTCAAATAAAAATATAATTGGTACATTTTCCATTCATTCTCCTCACTAGAATGTGTGCTGACCATATAAGGACTTCCACCATGGCCTGTGTTGCGAGCATAGCTAGATTCCGTTTTCAGAGGTGGCCAGCCAATCCTCGACCAATCAGGGTAGAGTATGGCCGTAGTTATGTTATGATGTTTAGTTATGATGGTCAAAATAAAAGTTTTGAGAACCACAGTCGCTCTGAATTAAGAACGTCTGCTAAATGCCTAGATTGTATACTACTGAACTCATAAAATGCCACAGTCTCGTAGTAAATCAGTATCATACATATCCTGAAGCTGGAGACGTAGGCCTACCGATATTCAGTGATTGGGTCTAATGATCAAAACGAGAACATTGTAATGGTGTAGAAAATCTATAAAAAATTAAACATTTCCACGTTGTGACAAAATGATCCCCGGCCACTTTCATTATCACTGAATACACCTTTAATTCAACAAGATAATATCACTTAACCAAAATTAGACGATCTAGATCGGCCATTTCTTACACGGTACACCGTCGTACGGTGAAGTATGAACGAGGCATAAGAGTCAATGGTAACATCTCACATACAGCACACACCCGGATCTCGTCTCCACTGCCATCTTCAACCAGACAGAGGGAGCGCAAAACGCACGTGGAACCTTCTACACCAAGGTTTCCCACAGGGTGCCTCAGGATACTTTGATAATATTTGGAATTCATCAATATCATTCAGTTTAACCACTTACTTAGTAAAACAGACCTGACCGTTGGTGCTAGTTGAGATTGGCAAATTTTCTGGCAAGATCACACATGACACACGTGTCGTGTTTTACTCTCAAAAAAGCACCTGTAATGTAGTGCATTCGAAACTACATTGCAGTGCACATCATGGGGTGATCACTGCTTGCCTCCTGTGAATTGTTTTATTTTTACCTTTGTTTATTTTCTTTTTATTTGGTTGCTGAGTGAGGTCAGCAGACAAAGTGACTTGAGTGAGATGAAAAAACCTTGGTGAAATCTGCCAATCTCAATAGGCACTAACAGTGAGTTGCACTGTACTTGGTGCGTTCTTTTTCAGCCTATATACCGGTACATGTACTACACCAAGTGTCTGCACCAAAAATAGCAGATCCACAATCTCACAACACGTCGTGACGCGCTGTGACGCTTGCAGACCTGCTATTTTTTGGTGAATGTGCCCCTTGAATAGGGATGAAGGGGCTAAACGCCAAGCTCAAAAGTCATTTTCAATCCGTCCTATAATGGAAATGTGGCTGTACTGTATCTTATGGGGAAATGAAAACGTTATTTACAGGGGTGACCTGAGCCTGAGACACTTCTCACACTTTTGCACCGACCAAATGGACACTTTTTGATTGGCATTGCACTAATTATTATTATTATTTGTTTTATGACAAGATATGGTGTGACATTTTTATTCACGAATACCGTTGCTTTGTATTGTTGATACTTCTTGTTTTTCTTTTTGCCTTGTATTGCTGTGCTCTGGAAGACTGAATTTCCCTGTGGGAAAACAAAGGTATCCATCTAGGTATCTATGTATGTACAGTAGGTACTGTATGTATGTATGTATGTATGTATGTATGTATGTATGTGTGTGTCTGTCTACGGTATCTATCGTATCTATCCGTCTATGAATCAATCAAATGGAACCATATGGGCCCTTACAAGTCCATTCGGTTCCATTTGCAATGTACACTCTCAGAGTTACGGACCCGTAAAGGGTCCATTTGGGGCCCCAGGTGGTCCCCGGAGGCGACCTGGAGAAACGGTGTAATATATACATTTCTACAGCTTGGTGAGGAGGCCAGACTCGGGAGCGCTGGTTCTGATGAGGCTCTGGACCTCCTTGAAGCTGGGATGCTCCTTGTCCCCGAGCAGCTGCAGGAGCACCGCCTCGCTGGTGGTGACGATGGCACCCGCCCGGGACAGCCTCTGAAAAATAATAGATAGAATATTATACCGGTGGTGACTAGGGATGGGAGGATAAGCCATAATATAATCGCCTATCGTGATAAAAAACACTCACGATAATCATTTAAATTTATTGTAAAATCGTCCTCCGTCATGCACTGGGATCAATTCACATTTTATTTGCAGAGCTGCATATCCAGCACCACTTAACCCATTTAGGCCTGACCTAAGTTTTCTGAAAAACAATATCATTCAAAAATGTGCCTACAAAAACAAATATGTTGCTACATACTGTACATGTACTGTAATACACTAAATAGTATACGTATAACATACGTACTTGATAGTCTTTTTTTCAATCTCTATCAAATGTCTTTGACAAAAAATTGCCGATCTACAAGCTCACAATGAGATTGTAGATCTGCTATTTTTTAGTCTAGTAGTTTTTATTTGTTGATGAAATTGTCAACATATCCAGTCTTAGTTTTAGTCATCATGGCTTAGTTTTTATTTCGTTTTCGTCCGTGGAAAAGAGTTAGTCGACTATCGTCATAATTTCAGGCTTCACTGTGCACCTGAAAGGCAAACATCCGGTCCACCATGCTGCGTGAAGACGTGGCGTCCGCCACGACGTGGACCTCGTAGCCGCGGCCAATCAGATCCAGAGCTGTCTGCTGGATGCACACATGAGCCTGGATGAGGGACAGAGAAATCAAATAACACACATGAGCAGGGTCGGGACGCGGAACAGGAGGAACCGGATCCAACAGTGAGGAACCAGGAATCCGTTCCGTCTCATTTGAAAATGTACTACTTAGTAGGGCATTCACCAAATATTCGAATATTCGAATATCAAAGTCACTAATCGACATTGTTCACCAATGTCAAATATTCGCTTATTTAATTTTTTTTATTGTTTTCTCTTTAATTTTTTTAAATATATTTCTTCATGGTTTATAAAGCGTGGCTAGATAGGAAGGCATAAGAATGACCCTGGTGGATGAATTTGTTAATGCTCTATACCAGGGGTTCTAAAAAAAAATAAACATATTTGAACTGGGGTCCCCCACCCTGACAAGCACTTGGAATTGTAGGTATTACATTAAATGTGACTCGGTTCCGCAGATAAATATTGTGAAAATAGCCGATCTACATGCTCGTAGATCGGCTATTTTCACAATGTTTGCCTCTTGCTTACTTAATATTTGACAGTTTGGCCAGTCCTGTCGAATATTCGACTATTCCAATACTTTGAGGTAGAATAATTCGAATACTAAAAATCACTATTCATGAATGCCCTACTACTCAGTTACTTTACACCACCGGAGGCGTTGTGTCGCGGTCCTTACCTCGATCCCAAACAGCACAACAGAGCGCACGGCGGGCAGAGCTGCCAGGACGGCCTCTGTCTCCGGGAGCACCATGGAGAACCTGGTCTTTGGGAAGACCAGCTTGGCTCTGCTCACGTCCAGCTCCGCCACGGTGCTGCCCAGACCTTTAGGGTACTGCTCCGACACGATGACTGGGACGTCCAGGATGCCAGCCCCCTGCAGCTGGACAAAACAAGAAAAACTAAGATGACCGGGTTTGTTACCGTGGTGTAAAGTAACTCAGAACATTTACTTAAGTACTGTACTTAAGTACAATGTTGAGGTATACTTTTACTTCTACTCCACAGCATCTCAGGCAAATATCGTACTTTTACTCTACTACAATTCTGTGAAAAATGTAGTTACTAGTTACTTTTTAGTTTTTCAACCCTATATACATTTCGTCCATTTGACAATAGCCGATCTACAAGCTCATAATGCGCCACATCGCGATGCACTGTGAGCTTGTAGATCCGCTATTTTCGTAAGATTTGTATTCATTTTGGAAACGTGTGAAATGGGACATTCCGCATTATGGTTCATTATTAACGTACTAATAATTATGTAAACCACTAAGACCTGAGGCAGATTCTACAAATGTCTTCTAAATCAGAAGGCGTTTCTGTCTACGGATCAGTTTTCAGAAAACACAGATGTTTTTATATCAGGTGCTCAAAACTTTGTCAAGTCAAGGACCCCCAAAATGATGGGTGAATGAAGCATACCAGTCTCTGTCCCACGGTGACAATGTCCTCAAAATAACTAATGGCAGGTCGGAATCTCTCCTGCAAGTCACAGCAGAAGAAGGCAGTGGTCTTCTGACACAAGTTACCCAATGGCACCATCTGGTGGTAGAAGAGACATGAAGCACATCAAAATGCATAAGCTATTTACTAAGCAGTTTATATACCATATAACCATATATGACCATAAACCGATATTTCTCAAACAATGGTTTGGAACCAAGCTTAAAACGTGCCTCTTTTCAAGCTTGCGGATCAGTTACTTTTGAGTGACGCTGTAGTATGATCAAGTAGGGTGTTCAATCTGTTCATTAACGAACTTACGACTATGGAGTTGGTTAGACTATGGGGTTAAGAGGTTTCTGCCCGACAGCAGACAGTGATGATAGCAAATAACAGGCCTTTCGTGTGAGTGACAAATTATTTAAAATTATATTGATTGATGTTTCAGAATACTACTACAGCGCCCAAATATGGACATGTAAAACATCACTAAAACGTCACAGAAAAGAAAAACGGTTTAAAAGGAACGGGAAGCCCTTGACATAGGGCACTCTCTCAGGCAGAGATACCCCTGGCAGTTTTAAATCTGAAACCTCAATTTCAGTCTTCTGAACCGTGACCGACATATAAAAATGGCTGTCTTAGTCGGTATCGGGCGGTTACTGACGGCTGTGAGAGCACTCTGCCTTAAGGGCCGGCACACCACGACGGCAACTCAAAGCAGAAGAACAGTCGCGAACCTCCTCGACAAAAGGAGAGAGTACTCGGAGCGCAGGATACTCGGATACTCCATGGAACAGATGTACGAGATAGTGAACAACGTCGACGACTATAAGCACTTTGTGCCATGGTGCACGGAGTCCATAACCATCACGAAAAGTCTTAGAGAAGGCCTCTCCAAAACAGCGCTTCTCGAAGTGGGTTTCCCGCCACTGGTGGAAAGATACACCTCTCGGGTCGTTAGCGTCCGGCCTGGACCTGGTCACAGCGGCCACAACGGCCTGGTCACAGCGACGAGCAACGACGGCAAGTTCTTCAAGCACATGGAGACCGAGTGGCGCTTCAGCCCGGGCCTTCCCGGCTGTCCGCTCACCTGCACCGTGGACTTTCGGACCTCCTTCGAGTTCCGCGCGTGGATCCCCAGGCTGTATGAGCGCTTCTTCGACGAGGCGGTGCGGCGGAACGTGGCGGCCTTCGAGCGGCGCGCCGGCGAGCTCCACGGCCCGCCGACCCGCATCCATGCATAATCATTGAGATCGTTATAAAATTGAACATGTCGAAACAGTTGAATTGTTAAACGAGACAATCAAGCAACAATTAATTGTCAAGTAAAATGTCATAATGGTGTCAGCCCTAACCAGACGGTGCAGTCTGCACATCCTTCTGGTCCAGGTGGACCCCCTGAGGACTTTCAGGGAGTTCCAGGGGGTCCCCAGCCAAAATCAGGCCTTAGGGCACGATCACACGGCTGCTGGCTGATAAATTATTTTTATGTGCTGCCGACTGTTTTTTATTTTACTCTTTTATTTTATTCTAAAAAATAACCAGTTACGCATCTGTCACTCACTTTCAGGACCGTCCCTGTGTGCTTGTCGTTCTGGATGCAATGCAACGTCACTCTGATTGTGATTATGCAGATTATGCAGATCAGATATGTCAGTAATTGTTATCATGGTCATCATCAATATATAACACCTGCAAGCTGCTGATACCAATACTTTTGCACTTTGTCTTTTACACAGGTACATTTTCAATTCCATACTTTTTTGAAGCGGTGAAAGCGGCTTCCAAGGAGTGGCTTTGTGTGTCCCATGTGTGTCCCCCACGTCCATATATGGTCATTTCAGTCCAGAATGAACAGGTTTTATCTGTCCGTAAATGTGTGTCCCATGTGTGTCCCCCACGTCCATATCATTTCAGCCCAGGTTTTATCTGTCCCGTACGTCCAGAATATGTGTGTAGTGTTTGATGATTGGATGATTAAAAATGTCCAATGAGAGATGAGACCATACTTGGTCAAGCTTCACATGACAATTCGGCCCTCCAGATAAAATCATTCATTCATTCAGAATTCTGAATTCTGAAGCTCTAGAACACATACCGCTTCATAGCTCTAGAACACATAGAATAAAAGTTCACCGCTTCACTTCGAACGGAGGTTTGATTTTTACTTGTCTAGTAAGGGCACGGTCACACACACCGCACTTTTATTCTACCTATGAGGGTGGATTCTTCCATTGCATAGCAGAACTCCACAAATGGCTTACAGAGTATTTATACATTGCAGTAGTGTATTGATACTTTTACTTAAAGATGTGGTGCCGTGATTTTTTAACACCATATACAACATAATCATCAGGTATTATGTGTATACTTGGAGGACGATGTTTTTCAAAATAATCTACAGAAAGTGTTTGTATGTAGCCACACCCACCTGTTCATTAAGTTAGCCTGGTTGTCAGGTGGGTGGTAACCTTGCGTAGCCAGGCTTACTCATCTGCGAAGAGAAAAGCCTGGTTACGACCATAGGCTGAAACGGCATGAAACGGTGCTACTTCCGCCGGGAGAATTTCACCGGAAGACTGCAACGCATGACGTAACTTCCGTTAACCGCAGCACTTCCGGTGTCTGTGCAGGTTCATGCCATTTACATCGCCTATTGTGGCCAGGGTGGGTGGGTGGCACTCCAACCTAACACGGACCTGTTTGTGTAGGCAGCTGGGCGGGCGCGGCGAATCTCACCGCAAGTCTCTGGCCAATAGCATGTGTTCTCCTCCCCCTCCCCCCTCTGCTCCTCTGCTCAGCGCAGAGAACGCTGCTGCGTCATGACGTCAACACATTCGGTGTGACGTTCTCTGCACCTGATTGGTTAGGGAAATTCTACACTTCCTACAACAGTGATCATAACGCAATCGCCCAGGCTTCTTTTTCTTCCCATCGCCAAAAGAAGTCTGGGTTTCCGAGGCTAGGTGGGTGGTGAACCAGCTGAAGTTAGACACACCCACCACAGCTGCAGTTGAATGGTAAAAGGGGAGGGGATGATATTATGATGTCATCATTACATCTGTGTATTTCAACTGGGCCTTTTGACTCAGAGGCTTTTTTAGCTTTCAGGAAGTAACCAAAAATACACAAGGAATTCATATGTGCACATTATAACCACACCTGGGGGTCTATTAGAGTAATGTTACCTTCACAGACACATACAAAACAGAAAAAGTACAAAACTATGGCACCCCATCTTTAAGTAAAGACACGTGACGTGAGTAGCCTACTTGTTCCAGCTTGCAGCAGGGCACCAGTCTCAGCTTGCATGGTGTGTGCGGCACGGTGAAGTCCTCCCCCACGTCCACGTACTGCCCCCACTCCTCCGAAAACACCTGGATGACGTGCTGCTTCGCACGTGACGTCACGTCCACGTCACGACCGTACGCGGACGCGAACCTCTGCAAGATGACGTCGCGACCACTGCCCTTGGGCAGGGAACAGGGACGGGAGAACGCGGAGAAGGACAGCAACACTGGAACTTCTGCACCGGCCGTGGAACTGTCCGCCATGTTTGTTGTTGTCACACGCACACGCTGAGGAGGACGGGGAACCCGGAATCTCTTCATCAGCTCATGCGTGTATCTATTCTGCATCTAGCATGAGGCCAGACCCACATTTAGAGTTTGATTGATTGATTGATTGAAGACTTTATTAGAAGTTTGAATAGGAAAAGGTACAGTTTCATACAGTTAACTGGTACAAGGTCTACTAAAAGTTGATCCATGAAAAGACTAAGCTTATTTCCACAGGAAACCATTTAAGTATCTCATATAACATTGAATGACAGACGAATAGAATAGAGTGATAGAGTGAACATTTTTAACTCAAATCTTTGATTCTACGGGTCCCTGCACTCCCTGGAACAAATTATTTTTGAGATGGGGGTCCGCGGCCATCATTTTGGGGGTCCTTGACAGGACAAAGTTTGAGAACCACTGATATAGCAACAGTTTTTCAGAAATTTGTATTTAGTTCTAAGAGCTAAGACATTTGTAGAATCGGTGCAGTGGTTCTCAAACTTTGTCATGTCAACGACCCCCAAAATGACAAGCATTTGGCTGCGGACCCCCATCTCAGAAGCAAAGATTTGGGTCTTGCCTCATGCTAGATGCAGAATAGATACAGGCGTCAGATCCATAACATGTTCCTTAAACTTTGCAATGCCGCCATCTGCTGGACTGTAACAGCGTTGCTGTGCAAACCCAGGAACCTTCAACGTTTTCAGGCCAAGGACTATGAGAGAAATGAAGCAGGGAGGGTCCCCTAATACTACTACTGAAACTGTATTGCAGATTTTCATAGATGTCCTAGATAGCTTTATAGACTTGACAGCGCTATCAGTCTTGTGAAAATTAATGTAAACTTGTTTTTCTATTATTTTGTTTGGATTATTTTCATACATTTAACAACTTGAGTTAACTTAAACGGTTACCCTTCGTGGCTCTGTACTTGTCTCTTTTCCCCCTTTAGGCTACACCAAGACCCCACTGAAAATAGCTGATCTACAAGCTCACAATGCATGTGTGTGTGTCAATATGTCTGTCAGTATCCAAATGTCTTGATGGGCACCACACTTCTTCAGGTCCTCTGTGATACACATGGCCTGGCCTGGCTCTCAAGGTTCACGAAGGATATGTGAGATACGCACACTCACTCACACATTCACACACACACACACACACACACACACACACACACACACACACACACACACACACACACACACACACTCACACTCACACTCACACTCACACTCACACTCATTGTGTGAATTTGTAGAAGGATATTTATTGTATAGTAGGCCTGGCCATATACTGTAAAAGGGAGACCAGCACAATTTGCACAAATAAGTGCTGTTAAAGTTAAATGTAAACAGCAGGGTGACCATAGCCTGACACTCAGCCTGAATTGACATTTTGTTTCACTCCATTATTCAAAAATGTAAAGGGGTGTGGTTAGCGATTCAGGGTCTGGAACTAGGCTAGGGTCACCAAATACAACCTCCCCAATTAAGTTGTATATTATATTAACATACACACTAAAAACTCATGGGTCATTTCTTGACCCAAATCATGGGTCATTTGTGTTAGGTCACATTTCTGGGTCATTTCTCAGAGCCACAACCCTTCCTTGAGTTATTGGGATATTATTTTGACCCAATTCCAGGGTTGTTCGAGTTAGGTAATATTTATCTGGGGGTGACCCGTTTTTGGGGTTAGTGGTAACCCCTATACTTGGGTCAGTTGTCTAGCTTTGGGCCAATCAGGGGACAGGCACCATAAACCTGTTTGCAAAGCATGCTGGGAAAAGCATTTTTCTAGGTTTCCAGAGACATTTTCTAAGCTGTTGGGAGCTAAAAATGCTAAATATGTCATATCCATGTGTCTGTCTCGGCAAGCTGTCTGTCATATGTCTGAATTTGATTTGTCAATATTTGAGCCTAAACCCTAACCGTAAGTGCTTGGCTGCTAGCTTAGGGTTGAGCTCCCTCCCCAACAGCTTGTCTGAAAGAGAAGAACTCATAGTAATTCTGAGATTATTTTTGTGTATCTTCTCTAAACTATTCTGACTATAGTATTATCAACATTGTTGCATAATATATTGTATGCACTTTTATGTTGATATTACCAATCTTCGAACAAATCATCTGAGAAGAAAACCTGAAACATTTCTGATGTTATGTTAATGACAGATAATATTGACATTGTCATTCTAAAGACCCCAAAACTTGGGTCATATTGACTACAATCTTGGGTCATTTTAAACAAATAATTTGGTTATTTATTTGACCCAATTTATGGGTCAATATTCATAACCAAATTTCTTGAGTTAAAATAACCAAACCTGGCATTGGTCCCTATTTGACCCGTGAGTTGGATCAAAAATGACCCAAGTTGAGTTGTTTTTGACCCAGCAGTTTTTAGAGTGTACCGGTACTCTAGTCCAGTGGTTCTCAACTTGTGGGTCGGGACCCCCAGGGGGTCCCCAAATTATTCTTTTTTTGGGGGGGACCCCAGATGATTAGCTTAATGTGCAACATTGTTTTCTCACTCAACAGTAAACAAACCAACATAAAGTTTAAGTGTATAGAGGGTATCTACACATTTCTAAAGTGACAATTTAAGGACCTTTTAATTAATTTGTCATTTAAAATGACAAATTAAACATTGGCCAAATTGTCAAATATTAGAGGTAGAAACTGTGAAAATAGCCGATCTACATGCTCACAACGAGTTCTCAGTGATGTCAGTTACACCATAAGTCACAACATGACTAATGTGCTCCTTAAGATGGAGTCTGAGGCTGATCCTTATTAATGCCACCTGTCACACCCTGTCCTGTCTGCATCCATATGCTATGACACAGGTCTCCCAAGTGTCAAAGGGTACCGGTGGGGCAACTGGAAAGTAGATGAATATATGTGTGGAATCTCAGTTCAAATTCACTTCATAAGATCATTAACACCACTTCAAGCCCTGCTATTTATGGATTATATTATTGTAAAAATATAACATCTTCAAACATTTTCAAGCTGGTTCTGATGGAGCCGCTTTGCAGCCGCCTTTGCAGTGGCCATATTCTCTGCCATGGTCTGGGAACTCCTTGGCTATGAAAACAAAGTTCAGCGGTGCACAATACAACTTGACAGAGTTGACAGAGTTAAATAAACACTCCCGGACTGTACAGCGTACAGTAGAGATGTTGGCTGCATGGGTCTAGTGGTGTATGTGTGGTGGGGGATGGGGTACTAGTTGGTGCTAGGCTAGATAATATTATGATATAATATAATGGTAATAATAATAATAATAATAATAATAATAATACCTGGAGTACCCAAAGGTTCTATGTTCCCCGCTTATCCAAAAAAGGTCCTATGTTCCCCAGGTTCTATGTTCCCCACTTACCCCCATAAAAAAGGTTCTATGTTCCCCGTTCAACTTACAATAGGTTCTATGTTCCCCACTTATCCAAAAATGCAGAAAACATTCCTTTATAATTATTAATAACAACTCAAAACACCCAATAATGGGGAGAGATTACGAATACTAGTGGGACAGGGGGCACTAGGGACATCTGGACCATAGGCGATTTTAAGGGGTGTCCTAGGGTGCACGTGCAACCCCTGGCCGCCAGGCGGCCATTTTGATTTTTTTTTTTTTTTGTAATGTAACTTTACATCCACTCAGACCGAATACAACAACACCCCCTAGTGGTAGTGATAGAGGCTGGCAGCTCCAGGCAGCCCCCCCCTCCCCTCCTGATGTGATGTCATATCCACGCGCCAGTATTGAAATTGAAAACAACATCTGTTAAAGATAAAGCATGGAGTTCGAGCTCTTCACTACTATGGACGTGACTACCGGTAGATATTATAATATAGCTGCTTGCCCTGAAACATCACATGGAGAGGATCATTTTGTACCTGACTTTCCTCTACAAAACACAGACCTCAGGCTCTATCAGCCAGGACTCTTGTCTCACTGTGCGTGACTGAACCATTTCCTCCTGACCAGCCCAAGGTAAGACTAAGACAGTCAGATCATGCTTTTATAAACCCTATTATATTAAGCCCAAAATGGTTCTGCCGCCGTGTAGAACCGAACCGATTTTAACTTGAAGCCGATAACCGCAAGTAACTTATTTTTACATTTGGGTACAAAATTAACTGCAGAAATCCGCTAAAACAACATTACAAAACCGCTAATATCCGCAATTTTTTTCGCGCGCGCGCGTCGTACACGCGCGCTGTGCGCGCGTGCATGAGGTAATAGAGGTCGTGCACCCCTTGCTGGAAGAGGCTAGAGTCGCCTATGATCTGGACACCATACTTTTGTTATGTCTGGGCATCTGCACGAGTGGGCACCTGGACATCTGGGCAATAGGGACATGTGGGCATTTGGACGAGTGGGCACATAGACGAGTGGGCACTTAGGGGTGGAGAAATCTGGGCACCTGGGCAAGATGTCCCACCATTTCCTGCATTTGAGTGGGGAACATACATTTTTTTGTGGGGAACATACAGTAGATCCTGTTTTTGGTTGAGAGGGGAATATAGAACCTTTTTGTGGGGAGGGTGGGTGGGGAACATAGAACCTGGGGAACATACGGTAGAACCTTTTTGGGGGGTAAGTGGGGAACATAGAACCTGGGGAACATAGAACCTGGGGAACATAGGGTGGACCCCGGGAGGGGGCGAGCGGCTAAGTAACAACTATTGCAATGTCAAGTGATATGATATCGTCCAATCCGAAAAAGGGACAGAAAAAGTCCATTGAACTCAATGGTCATTTGGGTTTACAGAAAAAAGGGTTACTCCAGGTGAAATGAAAATGGACAGCAACCACACTAACTACAACTTTATTAGGGGAGAAAAAAAGAAAGCAAAGAAAGGGAAGTATACGATAAGAGATGATATTAGGCAGCAATAAAACACTAAAAACAAGAGTTGAAACCAAGTCAAGTGGGGAAAGGCAGTCGTGATCAGGTGGGTTTTCAGGGTGATTTTGAAGGGAGGGAGGGGGCCACACAGAAGGCCCTGTAACGCCCCAGGTTTGGGGACCTCGAGGAGGCCGGCATCGCTGGACCTGAGGGACCGCCCGGTAGGGCTGTCATGATTATGACATTTTAGATGACGATTAATTTTCTCTCAAATAATTGCGATTAACGATTTAATTGTGTTTTTCTCGTTGACAATTACATTTCCGTTTGGCTTTTAGGCTTTGAAGTTGCACATGGTAGATATGACACTTAAGGTAAATACACAAAGAAACTAGAAGCAGTGCTCTTCCGAGCACAGGTCTCCACCAGGCCACACAAATCGGCCTGTTATAGCGCCACCATGAGGCTGATTTGAAAAATGTGGGGCAGAGGTTCTGATTTGGCATCCAGGGAGTGTGTGTGCTCAGTTTGGCAGCGATCGGGCCAACGGCGCCAGAGATTAGCTGGTAACAACCAGGCCACACAAATCGGCCTGTTATAGCGCCACCATGAGGCTGATTTGAAAAATGTGGGGCAGAGGTTCTGAATTGGCATCCAGGGAGTGTGTGTGCTAATTTTGGCAGCGACCGGGCCAACGGCGCCGGAGATTAGCTGCTCACAAACTGCGAGGACGCACGGACGGACGCACGCACGGACGCACGCACGGACGCACGCACGGACGCACGCACGGACGGATGGACGGAGGGGAAAACATACTCTCCCTCAGCCTTCGGCTGGTGGAGACAATTACTTGACATATTTGACAACTTTATACTTAAAAAAGAACATTGATAGTGTGTGTGTGTGTGTGTGTGTGTGTGTGTGTGTGTGTGTGTGTGTGTGTGTGTAGTGTAGTGGTGAGCGTGAGTGTGTGTGTGTGTGTGTGTGTGTGTGTGTGTGTGTGTGTGTGTGTGTGCGTGCGTGTGTGTGTGTGGTGGGGGATGGGGTACTAGCCAGTGCTAGGCTAGGTAATGCACCGCTGAGCGCTAATCCTCAATGTCACAAAGAGCCACTGCTGAAGACACTAATGAGATCTGGACTAAAACCCGGACCGGATGGCTGCTGAGTGGAGTACATGGCGTTCCCCCCCACTTCCATGCAAAGGCCGGCAGGTGGCTCAGGAGGTGGAGCGGCTGTCGTGGAACCGGAAGGTCCCCGCCCGGTCGAAGTGTCCTTGAGCAAGACACCGAACCCCTAATCGTTCCCGGCGAGCATGCAGGTTTGACGCCCTTCTTGCATGGTTTTCCTCGGCTGTCAGTGTGAGAATGTAAAGAATGCTTTGCAGAAATTGGACATACTGTATGAATGCACCATTTCCATCAGCGATTCCCGATCCCAACCTGTGGTCCCGGGGCCGGGCCCACTGGCAGGCCGTGATGGTATTACAAGTGGGCCCCCAAATAATTGGTCAATCACTATTGATTTTATTGACAACAATCTATACTATAATTTTGGAGATGTCTGAGTGAGTGTCTGTCTGTCTGAAACCGCGTTTCTCCTCAGTGCCTGGAGCAATTGATCTGAAATCGCATCACCATTACCATATGAACACACCTGACATAACTGTGAAGCCCGTTTGTCACTTTCACAAATCGTATGCTGTATAATAGCATTTTTATGGTGTATCTATATCTATTTAGCCTACAGTACCTTTTGTGACCACACATGTTAAGGGAGGGGCGCTGTTGTTCAGGCCATGCACAATCACACACAAACCCCCCCCCACACACACACACACACACACACACACACACACGGGGGGGGGGGGGGGGGGAGTGTGTGTGTGTGCAGGCAGGCGGGTGTGTGTGCAGGCGGGTGGGCGGGCGGGCTGGGGGGGGGGGGGGGGGGGGGGGACAGTATCTCTGTAGCCATTAAACGAAACGGGTTTCTTACATTGATGCTCCTACATCATGCAAGCACCAGTTAAAGTTACTTTCCATCCCTCATATACTGTGTGCACAGTGCACATAACCCACACACTGCACATCATTTTGGAGCTCATATCTTTGAACAGGTAAGGGCTAGTTAATATAAAAAAGGAATAATGCAAAAAAAATATATATTATTTCCATTGATCCAAGGCAGAACGCAAGCGTTTGCCTGATCATTCAAATAAACGTGCTCTGAAAGTGCACAGCGGCTTTTCAGAAAAGCAGATGGTTGGTGGTCAGATGGGTTGCGCCCTGATCCAGAAAAAAGGTCGGAAAACCCTCGATTTACGTCTCGAGCAGCCATCAGGACACATCTTAAAATCCACCCCGTGTTTTCGTGCCCTCCGTCTATACTCCTCATGGCTGATTACCTCCTAACCTCCCAGAGCAGAGCGGTATGTCTGTGTAACGCCAGTGTTACACTCTGATTAGTGTCCCACCATGGCCTGTCTGCTGACCGCCCGCCCGCCACCTACATCTGAGCAAACGCAAACCACCTGCAGCATGGTCACCCTTTAGCGTCACACTTTTTGTCATTGTTTTGTTAAGTTTCTATATTGTTCCTCTGTTTGAAAAAAGAGTCAGGGCCCCCCCACCTGCCCTTTTGGCCATGGAATCTGGGACGGCCCGCTTGAACCTGAGGACAGTGCTGTTGACGATGATGATGTTCAAACTGGGTGAGTGGGCTATTTTTCTTCTTCTCCTTCTTATACATTTTAGATCAGGGGACTTCAACAGGGTGGTCCGGGACCCCTAGGGGGCCCTCAGTTACCACATTCCCTAGTTTGAGTGGAACATTAGCCAAAAATAGCAGATCTAAAAGCTCACAACGCCTCGCGCTGCGAGGCGTTGTGAGCTTGTAGATCGGCTATTTCTGGCAAAGAGGTTTGGTGTAGAGGGAAAAGAAGAGCAGAAGTATTGATGTTTCAAGTGGTTAAATGTCTGAAGAAACACATTAATCCAACATACACTGTCTGATGACAGTGCTGTCAAACAAGTCTAAGCTGTCTAAGAAATGTATGAACATTTTCAATTTGCAACACAATTGTATACAATATATAGGCTCTAGTAGTGCTTCATGTCTCTCTCTCAGCTAAGGGGTCCTTGTCCTGAAAACATTGAAGATCCCTGTTTTAGATAGATTGTCATTGCAATAGAATTGCAGCAGGAGGAAGTGCCTAAGAAGGTGAGAGATTTAAATGTCCCGTGTGGGAGATAACAGTGTCACCGCCTGCCATGTAATCCCCTAAGCAACAGGTTGCACGTTATATTGATGAGAGCCAAATACAAATGCAGCGGTTGGCACTGCAGTGGTTGAAAGTAACTATTTACTCAAGTGCTGTACTCAAGTAGAATTTTGAGTTATTTTTACTTTACTTGAGTGTCCAATTTTCTGCACTTTTATTTCTACTCCACTTCATCTCAGAGTCAAATATGTCACTATTACTCCACACATTTATTTTAAATCTACTTACTTTGTAGATTTTTATTATTATTACAAAACATACATTAACCACTTCAGCCCTGTATACCTTTCAGCCATTTGAAAATAGCCGATTTACAAGCTCACAATGTGTCACAATGTGACGCATTGTGAGTTTGTAGATCTGCCAGGTTTTTATTGGATTTATTGGATTATTAGATTTGAAAACTTCTGAATTGGGACATGCCGCTTAATGAGATCTACTTTTGGTACTTAGAGTTCATTTTACTTTTACTCAAGTAAATTTTGAATTCCGCAATTCAAAATTCAGCTACTATTTCTTGTTAGGGCACAACACACTTTTATTCTATCTGTGAAGGTGGATTCTGACAGTCGGATTCCTGCAAAAGATAATTATAGAAAAGAAAAGATGAGCATTAAAATGTTTTCATTTACTGCTTTCTAGCGTTTTAGTGATTTTAATGATTTTGATTTCAGTGGTACAAGTGGCTAAATATTAGCCTAGTAAACTAGACTCCACCTGCCTTAGCTAAGTATGTCTTTTTAGACACAATAAGCCCATTCCCAAGATGCACTGCAATCTTTCATGGGCAGATGTGACTTATCGGGGCTAGTAGTGTTACTCTAAATAAATAGTAATAAAGAAATCACTGGCTTATTGTGTCTAAAAAGTCATATATAGCCACTTGTATGCATGCCCCCAACAACTGAAATCAAAATCGCTAAACTCTCTAAACGATAGAAATAAGTAAATGAAAACATTAACACACTTGTTTTACAATCTAATATATGAACCCTTGTTGTAAAAAATATATATATATATACAAATGCACCGGTTGGATTTATCAGTTATAACTGGTGAATAAAAAGCTTCAATGAAAACCTTGAGCTTTGTTTAAAAAATGTCAAAAATAAACGCTCAACAAGCTCACAGTGTGTTGCAATGCGACTCGCTGTGAGCTTGTAGATCAGCAACTGTCACTAATTATGTTTTCATTATGTTTTCTTCAATGTATTTGCGTATGCCAGGCTGAAAGTGGTTCCTTCCCACTCACATCGCTGTCACTGAACACACAACAAGTGCTGTGCAGAATTCTGTGTTGTGTCAGTTCTACTTCCTGCTTACTGAGCCGTGCAACAAAGCTGGCCTCCTTCCCTTCCTAATAGAGCAGAGAGAGAGAGAGAATGAACAGCAGAATGAACCGTGTTCCACATGATTACAAAAGGAACCTTCATAAGCAGTGGCGCTCTGATCTGGACAAAAGGGCAGGGTGGTGGCTGTTTGTTTTTCGATGCTACAGTAAACCCAATGAACGGGAGGCGGCAGTGGCTCAGGAGGTAGAGTGGCCGCTCGGTTCGATCCCGGGCTCTCCCCCCACAGTTAGTGACGAAGTGTCCTTGAGCAAGACGACGTGCAGGCTGGTGCCTTGCACGGTTTCCTCCGTCATCGCTGTGTGAATGGGTGAATGTAATGCATCATTGTGGATAAAGGCGTTATATAAATGCACCATTTACCATTTGTAACAGTCGCTGCTGTCAGGCAGAAACCTCATATCTCATATCTATTTTATCTAACTGTTGTATGTTTTTCTCTTTAGTAATTTAATGCCCTGCCTGATCATACTACAGCAGCGGTTCTCATTCTCAACCAGTGGTTCAGGGACCACCAGTGGTCCTTGAGGGGGTTCCAGGTGGTCCCCGGCTAAACGATTTCATTTTACACCTTCAAGAGTTAAATTATTGTTAAACAAATCTGCATTACTTAATTTACAAGAAGTCTACACAATTAGAGTTCGTAGAAGAACTGTTATTTACGTTTGCCTGTTATCCCTCCTATGGCACCAACATCAATACAGCATGTCATTGTGGACACATTTTATCCAACGATAACAAAATATTCGAAGTCTGAGAGGCTAAATCTCATGAAATGGTGGTCCGTGGCTCAAATGCCCAATAACTAATGGGCCATGATATGAAAAGGGTTGAAAACCACTTCTCTACCGGTCATACTACAGTGTCACACAAAGGTAATGAAGAAAAGGTGGAGAATGTTCTATAGAAATATATACATACAGACAGCTATTGGCTTTGTGCCAAGATGTAGGCCAGATGTAGGCCACAGACAAAGCCAGATGTCGGAGCCTTATAGCTCCTTCCAGGAGCACCGCTCTAAAACATGAAATGGAACTGCGTATCACTAAACATTTCCTTTCATTTCCTTCAGGCACACTGTGCTCGGCCACGTCCGACAAATGCTTGTCGGGGCCCTGCCAGAACGGAGCGACGTGCGTGGACGACATGGACGACTACGCCTGCATCTGTCCCAGAGACGAGGTTCGCTTCATGGGCAAAGACTGCCACGAGCTGTACGACGCCTGTGCCTTCTCTCCGTGCGAAGACTGCACTAGTATCCCAGGTAACTATTGATTATATCGCTGTTTTTTTGCAAATCAACGCCCTACTTGATCACACAGCGCCACACAAAAAGCATCAAAAGTGGCAGATCTGCAGGCACGAAACATGGCACATTTTGAGCTTGTAAAGTGGCAGTTCTTAATTTTCTTTTTTTTACCGTTTTTACCCGACAGAGACGATATTTTAAGTGATTATGCCATTGATTACTGTCTTTTTTTTAAAATATATCAACTAATTGACATGAACAATGTCTAATTGACCAAATTGATTAGCCGTAAAGCCCTACAACTGTGTCACACAAAAATAGCAAAAGAACTGGTGATCTACCAGCTCACAATGTGGCCGCTAGACCAAAAAATAAATATCTAAATTCCCCTCCAAAATCAATGATTAAAATCAATCGCCGATTATTTTGTTATAATCAATTAAACCGTTTAGTTTGATTCAACCGTCACTCTCCTTAATTCCAGGCACGGCGGAGTACCACTGCACATGCCCGGAGGGTCTAGCGGGTGATAACTGTACTGAGGAGGTGGATGAGTGTGAGAGCAGCCCCTGCTCAGAACCCCACTCTGCCTGTATAGACCAGCTCAACGGCTACTTCTGCAGGTGTCCTGCTGGGTACGGAATATATATATGTTTCATTATGTTTATTGTACAATCTCTTATAGGGGCCTTAAAGGAGTAGTTCAGGGGCGTCAATTGGGTATGGCAGGGGTATGCAGCTGCCATACCCTGGGTCCAGGGGGGGGAAATAAAAGTTACTTTTCAATATAAATCCATGAATTTCTGTGCTGGTTATTATGTTGTTAAATTACAGTAAAATAACTACAAATGCAAAATGTAACAAAATGGTCACTTTGACAAGGTATTATAATTATATTCTCCACACTTTTCTCCTCATCTTGACAAAATGGTATATTCCCAGGTTCCGCAGGTCAGCTGCACAGGTGTAATTCATTATTGTTAATTGTGGCACGTTTACTAACATGTTTAGCTGCACTTGAACAAACGTTCCAGGCTGCTATATCCAGCCCAAGAAACCGTAGAAATGGGGAAAAAATAAAATGTACTTCTTAAAATAAATGTATCATGCCTGTTGCTATGGTATGGCAACATGGCTGGTGGCTTGCACGTGCGCGAAGGCGCGCGTGCAAGACACCAGTCATGTTGCCATACCTTAGCTTTTTCTGAACTGACACCACTGGAGTAGTTCACCCCCAAAATGACTATTTTTCTATTGATTACTCACGCCATGGCATGGAGACTTTAGCTATTCAAAAATTGCAGATCTATTTTTGAGAAATCACAAAGCCTACTGGGCACCATAACTTTAAAGATAACAATAACTATATCTTTCATCATTGTATTTTTGTAATAGTTGGTGTGAACCAGCCATGAGCCACTTGGCTTAGAACAACTATAAAACT
Source organism: Nannobrachium achirus (assembly GCF_963921795.1). Lineage (NCBI taxonomy): Eukaryota > Metazoa > Chordata > Actinopteri > Myctophiformes > Myctophidae > Nannobrachium > Nannobrachium achirus. The sequence goes on along the minus strand of NC_137822.1, from coordinate 4,664,010 downwards.
ATATTCTTTATAGTTATAGTTATAGTGCTCAGTGGGAGAGGTGAAAATGACCTCCCCTTTTGGCCTCCTGAAAGGTGAATAGAAGAATAAGCCTTTATTGTCTCCGAAGATAAATTTGTCTTGGGCAATGGAGGTAACAGCGTACCAAAAAATATATATATAAAACCACAAAGACACATACATACCGGTACATACATACATACATATAAACCTAAAATGTATCCCGCACCCATCATGACACCCCAGTGTGCGATATATCAACAGCCTCTAGTCCAGCATACAGATTTCCCGTCCCCCCAGCAATTCATCGTCTTTTATTAATGTACTTATTGAGAGCTTGGATTGACAGCGGAGCGAATGAGAACTTACAGTATATCTGTTACGTTTTGCATCTGATGATCTGTACCGTCTACCGGATGGCGACAGCTCATACAGTATATCTATCTATAAAACCAGCAAACTCACTCACTCACTCACACACTCACGCTCTAACGCTCTAACGCTCACGCTTATCTACGTTTATCTATTCACTCGCTTCAGCAACTGATCCCAAAGTTCACATGGTATTGGTCATTAGCATTATACCAACGGTGACTGAGCCCGAATTTCATTTCTCCCAAATTAAAGCAGTTTATTAGCGTTTTCTACTGTCTGTTGCCAGGGTTACGGTCCGTTCCTCCAGGCCATGGGATCTGTAGCCCCACACACACACACAGCTCCCTCTCTCACAGTTAGGAATGTGCTCTCTCTCTCTCTCTCTCTCTCTCTCTCTCTCTCTCTCTCTCTCTCTCTCTCTCTCTCTCTCTCTCTCTCTCTCTCTCTCTCTCTCGCACACACACACACGCTTTCACCAGGTGCGTTTGATGTGTGTCTCATCTTCCAACGGGTAAATAAATATACACTCCTCCACGAGCTGCTCCTTACATTATGATGCTCCCGCACATATTCTCACGCACGATCCAGTTACAGTAACTTTCCCCACAACCCACACTCTGCACATATTTTGGAGCACATATCTTTGAACGGGTAAGGTCTAGTTTTATATAAGATGTGACCGGGGTCCCGGATGATTTTAAGGGCCTGCTTTAACGCTGTCTTATCAAAGATTTCTTTGAGAGTACAGGGGGGGCTGCATGCCAATGATTTTATCAGCCCTCTTAACTAGATTTTTGCGGTTAGGATTTGAGTTTAACGGACAGATATATTCAGGGTCTGTTTTAAAGGAAGCCAGTGAACCACATTTTTTCAAGGGATGGTGTGATGTGTAATCCTCCTGGCAGGTACGGAGGGGAGGACTGCCAGAGCCAGGTGACGGACTGCGTCGACGAGCCCTGCCTGAACAACGGGACGTGCGTGCTGCTGCCGGACGGCTTCGCGTGCCTGTGCGCGCCGGGGTTCATGGGCCAGACCTGCGAGGAGGACGTGGACGAGTGCTCCTCGCACCCGTGTCAGAACGGCGCCATCTGCGTGGACGGAGTGGCCGAGTTCCACTGCTTCTGCGTGCCCGGCTTCCAGGTACGCTGAGCAGTCTCCGTTAGGGTTAGGATGATTTAGGCCTAGAATTATTGACTGCTTTAAGTGTTGAAAAATACAAGCTCACAGCGCGGCACTGAGTGCCGTGCTGCGAGCTTGTAGATCTGCTATTTTTTGGAAAAAGTCGTGAAAATGTGTGCAAATCTTTGAATATATGTATTTTTAGAACGAACGTTTGTAACTTGGAACTATAATATTTTGAGATATGAATATATTTTTTTTCAGGGGTCTTTCACATGAAAAGGTTTGAGAACCACTGATAGCAGTCACTGATAGCAGTCTCTCAAGAACAGACTAACTGAGCTCCAGTTCAAGTGAAAAGGACCTTTTCTTTGACGATGGCTGGCCAGATTGCTGACATAGAAACATAGGTTTTTCAAAAAACCTTAGAAGGATTCAAAAGACACTTATAGAATCGGGTCAAAATTCAGATTTTCAAGATTTTTCAAAAATAGCAGATCTAGCTTGTATATCTGCTATTTTTCACTGGTTAAAGCAGTCAATAATTCTAGGCCTATTAAAGGTAGCTAGGGTAAGTGATTTAATTTAATTCAAATAATAACAAAATGGGTCTGACCTGTGAGGAGAACAAAGCAGTTTCGGTTTTGGTGGATTCAATCAGGATAGAGTGGGGCCTTCCTCCAATCATGGTCGAGTGGGGGCAGGCCTTACGTGCACGTCACACTTTTGGCCCTACTCTTATCTCCGCCACCGTTGCCCCTATCCATGCCCAAACATTGCACACACACTCCTTGGCTGGCAAACCACAACCTCCGCCCCTGATCTCTCACATGCCCCTGTTCTAGCGCCACCATTAGGCTGTGTGTATACATGCGACCTGACGGTCGCTTATCTCCCGATTAGGGAGTCTTATTGCTTTAAGTGTTACCAGATCACCTGAACTAGCGGTTCTAGTCATGTGGTCATGTTCATCTCTTATATATCCTACCTGGTCAAATAATCTTTTGTAAATTAGAACAGGGTTAAGGTTAGGTTTAGGCATACTATTTGTGGGGTTAGGGTTAGGATTACGGTTAGGTTTATCATGAGTGTTCTGTTGAAAAGTCAAAGGTGCAGTCATTAAAACTAACTCTCCCCATCCTGACGAAAAACAGGTGGAGAGAAAAAGAAAGTGAAAATAGCTGTTCTACAAGTGATTAAGTGTCCCGGTTCTAATATGGTCACCCTATACTTCCAGGGCTACAACTGTGAGATGGACATCAACGAGTGTGCGTCGCGGCCCTGCGAGAACAACGCCACCTGCATCAACGGCAGGGACCATTATGAATGCGAGTGCCTCATTGGATTTGAAGGTACATGCAAATTGTGAAAATTAAGGCCTGGCCCTAACTGGGCCCTAACTGGGCCCTAACTGGCCCGGCCGAGGCCCAGCCCGACTAATTAGCATAGATTTTAGGCCCTACCTGGCCCGAAAACGTTGGGTCGGGTCAGGTAGAGTCTGGAAGAAATAGAGAACTCTAACATGCAGTAGAAGTAGAGTAGAAGTATTGAACAATGATTTTGATTTGATTTATTTTACACTATGTTTAAAAATCACACGTTACATGCTCAATAGAAACCATTGTGGTCCTCGATTTTGGACGAAAAAGTATCACATGAAACAGAGTACAAAAGTAAAATAAAGGTAATCCAAAATTGTACGTTAAGTACAGTACTTGAGTAAATATACTTTACTGTGCAGGAATCACACTCTAATGCCATTTCTTCCCCCGGGGCTGTTTCACAATAAAGTGAATCTCCTCATTAATATAAAGTTTTGTACAAATTTAATTTTGTATTTTTTGTAAATGAATAAGGCCTCCTGTTTCCAAACTGGGTGATGATGTGATGTGGTCACTGTCGGGTGGAAACCTTGTATGTCAAAATAAAAATAATACAAAAAGTAGGCCTGCCAAGAGGGACATCATTTTCAAAATTGGGCTCCCCACCCTGTTTGATGATGCAGAACAGTGACACACACACACAGACACACACACACACACACACACACACACACACACACACACACGCACACGCACACGCACACACACACGCACACGCGCACACACTTGTCTCACTTCGCTCCAGCAAACTCTTCAACAACCTTGGCGTAGGCTAATCCAATTTGTGAGGAATTTGGTGCTCATTTGCTCATTTCCATCAGCATATCCTGCGGTCCTGACTCTGTACCCTTCATACCCCCTCCCTCCTGCTGCTGGGCCTAGAAATGTAGGATCCATCCATCCATCTTCAACCGCTTATCCGAAATCGGGTCACGGGGGTAACAGTTCCAACTGAGACCTCCAGATTTCCTTATCCCGAGCAACTTCCTCCACTCCCTCAGGGAGTATACAGAGGCGTTCCCAAGCCAGTTTGGAGATATAATCCCTCCATCTGGTCTTTGGTCTGCCACGGGGTCTCCTCCCTGTGGGACGTGCATCGAGGACCTTCCTAGGAAGGCGCTCGGGAGGCATCCGTACTAGATGCCCGAACCACCTAAGCTGACTCCTTTCCAAGTGTAGGAGCAGCGGTTCTACTCCAAGTCTCTCTCGGGTGACTGAACTTCTTACCCTATCTCTAAGGGAGATACCAGCCACCCGTCTGAGGAAACCCATTTCTGCCGCTTGCACCCGCGACCTTATACTTTCGGTCATGACCCACACTTCATGTATTATTATTTGGTCACAGACTCACAATACTATTCATTGGTTCGATATGAAACCCACAGACACACTTAACCACTTAGTTTCAATGTGGCAAACGTATTTTTGGGCATGTCATTATGGGTGAAGATTTTAATAATAGCTGATCTACAAGCAAGACAACGCGTTGTCAGCTTGTAGATTGGCAAGCTGCCATGATACGACAAAATATACAATAGTGCGTTCATTTATGAAAGAACATGAAAAAGATGAAATAATAGAGATACAAGGTTTCTGTCCGGCAGACGATATTCGTCGTCATTCTCACCGTCCTTTTCTTTGAACTCATCAAGTCATTACGCCCCTGGTTTCCACCATTTCCCCATACCTTCCATCAGGAGCAAGAACATGCAGAGAATGTTAGAGAGGTAGGGGCAGAAATTTCTAAAAGGGCCTTATGGTGAAAATATCGAAAATAGCAGACCTCCAAGCCCACAGTAGCGCGACGCGTTTGTGAGATTGGAGGTTGGCTATTTTCTGTGCTTGATACCACACTGAACTAAGTATAATCAAGTCAATACTGGAGGTGTGGCGTACAGCATGGATTTCTACACAGAGAGGGCAATACTTTCAACATAAAATGCTGCATTCAAGTTCAGGAGAGTTTGGACAGGGCAATTCTCTCGAATGCCGCCTTCAGGTATGGCATGGAAAGACGGCATTTGCATTTCTTTCACCATAGTAAAAACTACATTCATGGTCTGGAGAGGGTACTTTTTACAGACGGGTAAAAGGGCATTCATTTATGAAAGAACATTAAAAAAAGATGAAATAATAGAGATACAAGGTTTCTGTCCGGCAGACGATATTTGTCGTCATTCTCACCATACAAGTCCTTTTCCATGAACTCATCAAGTCTTTACGCCCCTGGTTTCCACCATTTCCCCCGTCCATCAGGAGTGAACTGTGAGTTGGAGATAGACGAGTGTGAGTCCGGCCCGTGCCACAACGGAGCCACCTGTCACGACCTCATCGGCGAGTACACCTGTGAATGTGTGGAGGGCTTCGAAGGGACCCAGTGTGAGGTCGACATCGATGAGTGTGCCAGCGATCCTTGTCAAAATGGAGCCGTCTGTCACGACATGGTAAACAGGTACGACACGCAGGGCATTATATTCCTATGTTAACTCATTAAGACCTGACAAATAAATACTGTAACGTTTAGCAGACTGAGTGAGGCAGCTCGCTCCAACCGGGACGCGAACCCCAGCCCCCCCACTCAGCAGACGAGGAAGCAACCCGCAACCCCAAGGCTAGCCCCCTTGGCGGAGCGAGTTACGGCCTGATCTCTTGCAGGGTCGTTACACTACCCCCTCCTCACAGAAGCGCGCCCTCGCGCTTCACGCTTCACTGCACACGGCCGGTCCCTCACGTCCCTCAAGCGAGGGCACGCTCCACGGGTCCGCCCTTCTGACACCAATGTAACGTTTAGCAGACTGAGTGAGGCAGTTCGCTCCAACCGGGACGCGAACCCCAGCTCCCCCAACCCCCACTCAGCAGACGAGGAAGCAACCCGCAACCCCAAGAAGGCTAGCCCGCTTGGCGGAGCGAGTTACGGCCGGATCTCTTGCAGGGTCGTTACACTACCTAAAAATGTCTTCTAAATCCTAACGGTTTTCTGAAAGACTCTTGTTTCTATATCAGTTGTGCTCAACCTTTTCAAGTCAAGGACCCCCTAGAATTATATGTATTTGACCGTGGACCCAAACGGGACCGCGGATCCCGTTCCAGGGACCCAAAGAAAGAAAAAATTTGCATTACAATTGTCTGCTTTAAAAATATATATGTTCAAAGATTTGAACACATTTTCAAGATTTTTCGAAAATAGCAGATCTCCAAGCTCGGAGCGCGGCGGGAACTGGTACCGGTATATCTGCTATTTTCTAATAGTTAAAGCATAATGGTTAAAGTGGTTCAAATTTAGAGTGACACGGATGCGTTAACGTCAACTAGGCCTGGGCGTGATTATGCAGTGGTGTAAAAAAGTACTCAAATGTTTTACTTTTTTTTTTTACTAAAAGTATCAATACTGCAATTCAGAAATACTCTTAAGTAAAATCCGGAATTTTAAAATGTACTTGAGTAAAAGTACAAAAGTATCTCGGCATCTAAATGTGCTTTAAAAGTCTCAAAAGTAAAAGTACTCTTTATGCAGAATGTCCCATTTCATGTTTTCAAATGTATAAAAAAATCTTTTGAAAATAGCAGATCTACAAGCTCTGAAAATGCATTCTGAGCTTGTCAAATGGTCGAAATGTAGCTATAGGGTTAAAGTAGTTAATGTATGTTTTGTGTAAATCGCTCTGGATTAAGAGCCTCTGCTAAATGCCTAAATTGTAAATTGTTTGTGCACACAGCTACGAGTGTGACTGTAGCGACACAGGCTTCATGGGGACCCACTGTGAGGAGGACATACCGGAGTGTGCTTCAGACCCCTGTCACCATGGAGCCACCTGTCTGGAGGGGGCCAAGCAGTACATCTGTCTCTGCTGGCCGGGTACGTCAACCGCTAAACCGCTAACTGTCAACTGCTGGCGACTATCCGTGAACCGCTATCTGCGAACTGCTAACCGCCAACAGCTGACCGCAACGCTCGCCCCACAAAACACACTCGGCCCCCACTTTTTTCGACGTACCACTTTATTCTTTATTCTTTATTCGGATCCCCATTAGCTTCCGCTGCCGCGGTTGCTAGTCTTCCTGGGGTCCACATAAAACGTCACAACATCAACATACAATATTCATACAAACAACAACTGACACTTGTCAGTCTGAATATAAAATACGTTAAAATACAAATATAAAATAATACAAGAAAATGTACAAAAAAACATTGATTATTCAAAGTGTGTTGTCTCTCATTAATATTTGTTTAATATTTCTTTTGAATAAGTACTTACTTTTGATTTGTTTCATATTGACAGATAATGAGTTCCATTGTTGGATGGCTCTATAAATAACAGCTCTTTTAAGTATTTCTGAATTTGGTTTTGGAAGTTCCAAATACCCTGAGCTTACCTGTCTGGTTTGATAACCATGTTTTAGACCTGCATTCAATAATTGATCTCTAAAGAAATCTGGCTTCCCCTCAATAATTGCATTTCTAGAAAATGTTATAATTCTTAACTACTTAAGCATAGTTTTACTGACGTTACATTTACATACAAGGTTAGGTTTAGGCATAGTTTTTCCGTGATAGGTTTCCTTCTTTGACAAACACAGCATGTGGCCAATTGCATTTTAGGTAAATAAATAAATAATACGGTAACAATCGTTACCTTTCGGTTGGCTGGCTGAAAACTACTCAGCAAAAATGAACTCTACTGCAAATTGGTAAGATCTTGATTCATCAGTTCCATCTCCTTCTCTCTTGCTGGTTATAGAGCTGGCAACAATCAATCAAACACTGTCCGATTGAAGCAACCTTTCGACCATTGTTTCTCTCTCCAGGCTATGAAGGCGAGCACTGTGAGGTGGACATCGATGAGTGCGCCGAGTCTCCCTGTGAGAACGGAGGAGAGTGTTTCCAGAACTCTGACCCGTCCATCTGGGAGGAAGACTGGGAGCTCCACTACTCACAGGCTGCTGGATACATCTGCCAGTGTCAGCCTGGATACGCAGGTCTGTTTCTCCATTGTTCTCCTAATTTAGCCATTATGCCAAGGTACACAGTATTGTGTATCATTATTTTATGCTTTAACTATTGAAAAATAGCAGATATACAAGCTCACAGCGCGGCACCGAGTGCCGCACTGCGAGCTTGTAGATCTGCTATTTTTGAAAGATTGTGAAAATTGGAATTTTAACCCGATTCTTTTGAATCCTTCAAAGGTTTTTTTTTAAACTCTATGTTTCTATGTCAGCAATCTGGCCAGCCATCGTCAAAGAAAAGGTCCTTTTCACTTCACTGGAGCTCAGTTAGTCTGTTCTCGAGAGACTACTATGTCAGTGGTTCTCATAATTTTTCATGTGAAGGACCCCCAAAATGATATTTATTTGGCCACGGACCCCCATCTCAAAATATCTAGTTCTAGGGACCACCCAGAAGCAAAATTTGAGTTACAAACATTCGCTTTGAAAATACATATATTCAAAGATTTGCACACATTTTCACGACTTTTTCAAAAATAGCAGATCTACAAGCTCGCAGCGCGGCACTCGGTGCCGCGCTGTGAGCTTGTATATCTGCTATTTTTCACTGGTTAAAGCAGTCAATAATTCTAGGCCTAAATGGGTTAATAACAAAATATATTCCAAGTAAGACACGTGAACAGCCAGGGTTCTAACTTCAGTTTCACTCGTAACAAAATAAAATAGATCACTGCTTGTAACATGCGTCACCACACTGTTCTCTCCTGACAGGACAACAACACCGCGCCAAGCGTATCCCATAATACCCCTCTCAGCCCGCCAACTCTTAAAGGCAAATTATAGGTACATACCCCTGGCCCTGTGTATACTGTATATAGCATAGGGTTACACGTCATACTCTGACATCACAGACTGGCCTGGACACGGAACACCATGTGGCATAAAGATCTGCCCAACGGGCACTACAACATTACTTCTGAGACTCCTACATTCAATCCCTCAGATACTGTGCACACCCCTGTGCATTATTATATTATAATGAAATATATATTGTATCGGAAGCGGTATTGACAGATATGACCCTGCAAATATGTAATATATTTTTATTTAAGGGCCACAAAGTCTTCTCTCGGTGGGGCAACTACGTATTACACAATTATTCCACATCTTATATTTACAATGGGCTTATTGCCGCATCCCACTTCCAAGCCCAGTCACGCCCCCTTTACATCCACTCCAACTCATAGGTAGTCGTCTAGGACGTAAGGAATACAGCCCCTAACCCTATGCCGTCCGCTCATTCGCTAAGCACGAGAGAGAGGAGGCAACAGGGGAGGGGGGGCGGGCAAGCGAGAGAGAGAGAGAGTGAAATTTGACACCACTGTGTTTGCACGTGCAGCTGCTGCTGCTGCCTCCACACGTGAGTGCAGAGCACGGCAGCAGAGTCCCCGCTACAAGACAAGCATCAATGATCAAATATAGAGCAGTCCTGCCTGAGCGCCCGGAGGGCGCAAAGTCCTAGGAATGGAGCGGCGGCGCAGCCGCCGCGACAGTTCTAGTTTGATAGAATTTGTCTCTTTGAGTTACTAGGAGGAGGTATGTCACATTTTCCACTTTGAAGATTGCCAGGACTGTTCCACGCCAATCATCCATTGTGGGTGGATTTCTTTTTTTTTTTTTTGATGCAGCAAAGTATGAATTGGGCTATTAGACCTGGGACGTGCATAGAATGTTAGAGAGGCAGGGGCTGAAATGTCTAAAAGGGCCTTTAGGTGGAAATATCGAAAATAGCAGACCTCCAATGCTCACAATGCGCTGTGACGCATTGTGAGCTTGGAGGTCGGCTATTTCAGTACTTGATACCACACTAAACTAAGCATAATCAAGTGAAAAGAGAGTTTGGACAGGGCAATTCTCTTGAATGTGTGTTTCTTTTACCATAGTAAAAACCGCATTCATGGTCTGGAGAGGGCACCTTTTACAGAGGGATAAAAGGGCAGGGGCTCAAGCCCCCTTTGATGTCTATTGTGTGCACATGCCTGTATTAGACCAATGTGTTGATTTGTTGTGTGTTCCGTGGTACAGGAGAGAACTGCTCTGTGGACATCAATGAGTGCGAGTCGGAGCCGTGCCAGAACGGTGCGACGTGTGAGGACCAGATCAACGGATACGTGTGTACCTGCTCCGATGGATTCACAGGTCACACATCTTCATAGTTTTTCAACACTTCGTCTGATCAAATCGTTTGTAGCAAATAATCCTGGATAGTAATTAAGCAATAATACACGAGAGGGTGTTTGTTATCATGATTATCGGCACGCTTGTGTTGATTGCTGGAACGAGTTTCATGGGCAGCTTAGAAGTGCCGATATAATCATGATAACACACACCCTCAAGTATAATATTGCGATTATACAACAGTTACCATTTAAAAAAAAGCATCAACTTCATTACATTGTTATTCAATTATTCAATAGAAAGTTGTACATTTTTATGCTACATTAAGCTACTATATGTCCCTGAACTTCACATGAATACTGCTAGCGTAGCCGCCTAGCATAGTGTTGGGCCGCTCTTTCGCGACCGGCACAGCTGATTTCTTTGTTTGATGAGACCCGTTCCATAATGCTCGTTATCATCACGCGTAGATAGCTATTTCAAGACCAATCAGATTGCTTTGTCGGAACTACCTGTTGTACAATGTGTGTTAAAACATGCTTCTCTACTCGTGTCTAACCATCACACCATCTCTCCCACAAAACAGGTGACACGTGCGAGGTGAACATCGACGAGTGCGAGAGCCAGCCGTGTGAAAACGGCGGCCGGTGCGAGGACGGCGTGGCCTCCTACACCTGCCGCTGTCCGGAGCCGGAGCCCGGCGAGCTGCCCTGGGGCGGGGACCACTGCCAGGTCCAGCTCCACGGATGTGTGGACCACGAGTGTCAGAACGGGGCCACCTGCCACCCCTGGCTGGACGGGGACGACCACCACGGCCACGACTGCCTCTGCGCCCACGGCTTCTACGACGAGCACTGCTCCACGCCGACCACCTTCTCCTTCCGCGCCCTGGGCTTTGTCCACGTCGAAGTCACGCCAGAAGAGGAGGGAGGAGAAATCGGGGACGAACAACACCAACATGACCACGATGACGACGGTCACCACCACAAACCCGGGGGCGTACGGCTCCGCTTCCGAACCACGCTGCCTGACATGGTGCTCTTCTACAGGGGCGATGCCGACAACCACCTGCTGCTCGAGATCCAAACCGGCAACCTTCACGCTAAGGTATAAGCTATATGCATGCTTTTCTAGTGCATGGGGTCATCGCCATGCTGGCTTGTTGTGGTAGACATCTTTGCCAAAATTCAATTTTTGCCACATACATACAAAACGAGCGGACACTAATATTACCAGAAACACAAAGAGCTAGCCCTGAATGACCATAACAGGTCTGTAATTCTGAGAGTTACAGACCGGGTCCATTTGGTTCCATTTGTACACTCGGGGGTGCTTGCAAATAACACATTTGAGAACCACTAGTACTGGTTGGACTCCTAATATACCATAGTGTCGTAGTAAATCAGTGTCATACATATTCTGAAGAAAACCTGGAGACTTGACATTAAGTAATTGGGTCTTATGAGCAAAATAAGAACATTATAATGGTGTGTAAATCTACAATTTCCACGGACAACACCAAGTCTTTGCCAAAGACACATTTGTCTGTGTACGGACATATTGATGACCCCTGTACTGTATTTCTAGCGCTTTACCTTGTGTACTGAAGATATACAGTACTGTATGTAAGCTAATCTAGGGCTGTACCTCATGTACTGAACCCTAAAACTATAGGTTATAACTGGCCTAAAAGTTTTTTTTAGACCATTATATAGTAACTGTTGAAATAACGTTGTTTCAACGTCTAATCTACTGTAAGCTTAGCCGTTTAAAAAACGTTATCACCCAATTTTAGACGGATGTCTAATAGCCGACTATGGCTCATTGGGTTATGTGTAACCATCTGCTGCTACCTTTTCATGGTTGCGACCGTAGGTCGCATTTACTACCAAAACCTCCACAGGCTGTCCGTGAGTGAGTCAGTCAGTCAGTCCGTCAGTCACACGTCACACGTCACACTCTTGCCCTGCTCATATCTCCGCAACCGTTGCCCCGATCCATGCCCCCGGAGCTCCAGGGACCCCCAGGTCCCTGGGGGACCCCCAGATGTAAAAAATGACCAAATGTGCTAAACTGACCAAATGACCACCCCAACGGGGCTGCTCACGGGGAATTCCCGGGGACCACCGACTCCTGGTGCTCCAGAACGGATGCAAAAGTGGTGGCGCCCCCAGTGGAGGACCCCCTACACTGCAGCTCACATAAAATGCCGTAACTCCGGCTAGGAGCGATCGGGACAGCCGGGGCCGGTACCTATTCGTCCGCCTTGGCGGCGCGGAGACCCCACCCCTCATTTCTCACATGGCCCTCTTCTAGCGCCACCATGAGGCCGATTCTTGCAAAACATATTTTTGGACACTGCTCCTACAATTTTTGCCCTAAAATCACGCAAATCGGTACACAGTATGTCTACACTCATCCCATCAACATGAATCTCTCCCATATAGCGCCACCTCCAGGCCGATTTTTAAAAACACATTTTTGGACACTGCTCCTACAGATTTTGCCCTAAAATCACGAAAATCACTACACAGTATGTCTACACTCATGTCATCAACATGGATCAGGAAGATTTTGGCAAAACAATTTTTTGCCGTATTTGGGAGTCTTACTGGTATTATGTATAAATGTACATATCATAGATGTAAGCCATTTACCATGAGAGGGAGTGGGTTGTTGGCTGATTTACCACTGTTTCAGGGTTGTGGCACGAGGCGAAGCCGAGTGCCACACATCGACTCTCGAATGGTAAATTGCTTTTCTACCACTTCTACCATATAAATGAAAGAAAACACAGTTGTAACTTGCAAGGTTATTTAGTTACAATCATTAATTGTTTCAGTGGGCGGGGTCCATGACCCAACTCAAGGTTGTTGACTGATTTACCACTGTTTTAAGCCAATCAGAATCCAGTATCTGAACATGTGACCACAAAAAGTGGTAGAAGTTTCGTTTCTCTCTCTTACCACCCCCCCCCCCCCCCCCCCCTTTTCCCTGAAAACTACAAATGCTGGAGCTTTCACCTACTGTAGGTTTCAAACCATTTATTACAAATGTAAACCTGTGATGTGACAAAGAAAACCTGTCGATTCTGATCGTCGCTGTGAAGGTGCTGTCCGAGGACGCCGAGCTCAACGCCGTGTTCCCCAAGGCGGTGAGCGACGGGGGCTGGTGGGACGCCCACGTGTTCGTGGAGGACGGGCATCTGGTCCTGGTCACGAGAGGCCCCGGCTGCGGAGACGACCCGGGTTGCAGGGTGGTCGACGACGGCGACCCGGACGGGCCCGTTTTCCAACCCTCCTCCTCCGACGCGTTCGCTCACGTTTACGTGGGCGGAGCGCCGGAGGAGCTCCTGGGACTCACGGCCTCGGGGGCCAGCTTCATCGGCTGCATGGAGGACCTGCTGGTCGACCACAAAGCCATCCTACCCCAGGAGATGACACAAGGTTAATAGAGAAAGAAAAGAAAGATAGAAAGAAAGAAAGAAAGAAAGAAAGAAAGAAAGAAAGAAAAAAGAAGTAAATGACAGTTACACTAGGCTAATGAAACGATTCTTTACTTGCGCCCTCTGTTTAATATTAAAGGAGTAGTTCAGGAAAGAAAGAAAAGTAAATGACAGTTACACTAGGCTAATGAAACGATTCTTTACTTGCGCCCTCTGTTTAATATTAAAGGAGTAGTTCAGCCCCAAAATGTATTTTTTTCTATTGATTACTCATGCCATGGAGACTTGCCATGGAGAATAATATTTTTTGTTTTTTGTCGCATTTCCAAGACAGTAATTTGATTACAATATGTTTACCCCCATTGATTCTGGATGGGGACCCAAATGCATCCGGGTCCCCATCCAGAATCAATGTGGGTGCTTTTACAATAATCAATTTTTTGTCCTAGGAGTGCGACAAATACAAAAAAAATATTATTGAACTCAAGCCTCCATGGCATGAGTAATCAATAGAAAAAAAAGTAATTTTGGGGGTGAACTACTCCTTTAAGTCCTGATATAATATTAGAGGAAACACCAGGCAGCTATATAGGCTACGTGAAAGCAAAATAGAACATAATAGTAGGCCTTCCTTGACTACTAAAACAATTCTGAACAGGGCTACATTTGCAAGCATGCTTTAATGCTAATGTTGTTGTCTAAATAGCTGAATGGTCCTTTTTAATAGAATAGCCTGTACTGTATACTTATCCATCTAGAACAATGGTTTTCTAAATGGGGATTGTCTGTATGATTTTAGTTAGCTCTAGTCTTGTATAGACACACACACATACAGTTTGAGTTGATGTGGATTCCAAACTAATAGAAACTGCAGGCTTTTATTATTCATCATTTGATCATGAGCATTAGTGAGGACCAGTAGGTTGAGAATGGGTGACGTGGTCCTTTAACTATGAGAACGTATTAACATGTTGCAGATGACCAGATCATGGAGCTGGGTTGCAGTAAGACAGAATGGTGTTCTCCTGACCCCTGCTCTGGTAACGGACGCTGTGTGGACCTATGGACCAGCTACCACTGTGACTGCCATAGACCCTACCATGGAGACAGCTGCTCTGACGGTAACACCATTTAATTGTGACTGCTTTAGAGTTTATTACCGAACGTCAATTCCCCACGTTTTCTTCAGTTTACTATCAGAACCGTCACAGGTTGTTTGTGTCTGCCCGGACGGGTCACGCCTGACACTGTGGTTCCCCTGACACACCACTGACTGTGACATCACAGGTGACATCACAGTGATGTCAGAGACTCAGAGCAGGGATCTCCATATATTGCCATATATGGAGATCCCTGTGATGCCAGGGGAACCAAATCCCTTTTATTCCCATATATGGAGATCCCTGATGTCCCAGGGGAACCAAATCCCTTTTATGCCCATATACGGAGATATGGAGATCCCTGTGATGCCAGGGGAACAAATCCCTTTTATGCCCATATATGGAGATCCCTGAGGTCTACATCACTGTGACAGTACATGGATCTCCATATATGGGTACCAGTCATCTCCATATACTGTATAGGTAACTGGTCCGATATACATCCCTGGCCAGATGGCCGAGACATGGCGCGAACTCGCCCTTTAGGGCGAGGTCGCTTGTCGGCCTTAGGCGTCTTACTGGTAATATGTATGACACTGATTAACAAGTCCACTAGTACTAGTGGTTCTCAAACGTTTCTCTTTGTGTTTCACATTTTGTAGGCCTATAGGCGCATTTCCACTGCAGGGCCAAGCCAGAACCAGAACCAGAACTTTCCAGAACCAAGAACTTTCAAGAACCCGTGAAGTTCCAGAACCAAGTTCTGCTTTTGTTTCCATATAACCAGACCCAACCGGGAAGCTCAACTGGTCAGCCTGATTTGGCTGAGACAAAACAGCTGGTCATTTTAACAGCAGCACATTCGGGAATCTAAAATCTAAAATAACAGCTGTATGTAAATACGTATATTATTAGTTACTACTTTTTGAATATAAAAAAAAAATAAAACAATAGAACGTTCAAACAAGCTGCTATACCGTAGGCTACTGAGCGTTTGGTCGGTACGCTGCCTTTGCTCTAGGGAGGAAAAAAAGCGCCTCTCTCTCTCACACACACACACACACACACACACACACGCATAATGAAATGAAATGCGTATCTCCACTGTAGTTTGTTGTCTGTCTATCGACGTTGGACGTACATTTTCTTTATTTTTGCTTGGCACCGTGTCTGTTTGCTTATGCACTCGACGCCCGTTTCAGAAAGACGACGGCGACGGAATTTGTTTGAAACTCCTTCATTTAGAACGGATGCTTTTAACTCCTTCTGGACATTTTCTTCTGTCTTCTGGCGTCGCGTCCATAGTGTTTCAGTGTTTCTGTCTGTCGGAATAGGATTTTAAAAATGACGGGGTTGTGTTGTCGTGAGAGATTTCTCCCAGTTCTCCTCGGCGTAGTCTCCGCTCAAGCGGCTCAACCAATCAAGAGCAGTAGCGCTGCTAGCCCCGCCCATAGGTTCCCAGAACTCAAGTTTAGTTCTACATCAGGAGCAGGACCGAAAAAAGGTTCCAGGAGGTTCCAGGAACCTTGTATGGAACCGGGCCGTTCGCAATGGAAACAAAACCAGAACCAAAAAAATAGGTTCTGGTTCCTGAAAGTTCTGGTTCCACCTTGCAGTGGAAAAGCGCCTTATGTCCGTGGTAAAAATGGAACACCACAAGCCAACATGGCGATGACACCTGGACATTGATGATCATGAACGCATTTTTTTATTTAGTTTTATTTGTATTTTTCCGTTGTGGCCCTGACAGAGTTCCCGTCGTGGACGTACAGCCACGAGGACTCGGTGAGCTTCACCTCCTACGTGGTGGCGGAGGGCGGCCACGGTGGCGGCGGTGACCTGAGCGTGTCGCTGTTCCTGCGCTCCCTGAAGCCCGACGGCCTGCTCTTCCAGCTGAGGCGCCACCGCGCTGAGGAAGAGGAGGAAGGAGAGGTGTACTTCTCACTCTACCTGGGAATGGGCCGGGTGTTCGTCAGCACCCTGGCCAGCGGCGTCCCCGTGACCGCGCCCATCTTCATGACCACCGGAGAGAAGCGGTTCCTGCAGGTCTGTCTCGGTGGCTCGGTGTTGATTCTGACATCTGATTTGACTTTAGTCATATAATCTTTTGAATGAAATGGAATTTAGTCGATTTGGTCGACGAAATGTATTTTGGCAGGCCTTGATGGTGTCATGGTGGCTGATTTTACGCTCGGTTGGATGCTGAAATACGGTGCGGCGCGTTGTGAGCTTGTAGACCTGCTATTTTCAGAGTGCAACACCAGCGCGCAACCAAACATAAACATAAACTTTTAGTTCTACTTGATCTCTTCTAGTCTTTTTTTTATATGTTGACAAAATTGTCAGTATATTTAGTCATAGTTTTAGTCATCATAGCTTAGTTTTTATTACGTTTTTATAGTTTTCGTCAGTGAAAAAAGGTAGTCGGCGATCATTTTTCGTCATAATCGACGAAATCAAAACAGTTTTCTTTTTTGTTGGAGACAAACATCTGACATAATCTGAGACCCCCACACACACACAAACAATCTTGTACACTTCCATTTACAGTATACTCTCTCAGTTTCAGAGTTATAGACCTATAT
The DNA here is from genome assembly GCF_963921795.1 of Nannobrachium achirus. Lineage (NCBI taxonomy): Eukaryota > Metazoa > Chordata > Actinopteri > Myctophiformes > Myctophidae > Nannobrachium > Nannobrachium achirus. The sequence continues at coordinate 4,646,876 of NC_137822.1, read as the reverse complement.
GGTCATTCATTCAGGGCTACTGGGCTAGCTCTTAATGTGTTTCTGGCAATATTTATTGCCCACTCATTTTGTATGTCCGTGACAAAGATGTAATGTTGAAAAATGTCCACCACAAGCCAGCATGGAGATGACCCCTGCCTACAGTACGTGGGTTAAAGTCCTCTGGTCCTCCCCAGGTGGACGTGCAACACGGCCAGGTGTTCTTCCAGCACGGCGACCTGCGCTACGGCATCGGCTCCGTCCCCGAGGTGGAGGTGTCCGGCGGGGACGTGGCCTACGTGGGGGGGCTGCCAGGGGGGTGGAGCTCCGAGCCGTGGGGGGGCACGTTCAAGGGCTGCCTGCAGGACCTGCACCTGGACGCCGCGCGCCTGGAGCCGGAGCCCTGGGACGGCTCTGAGGACGGCGAGGTCCACGGCCAGGAGAGCGAGAGCATGACGAGCGGCTGCGTCAGCGATGACACCTGCAAGGTGAGGACGTGGGTCTGTTACGCATGTGTCTGTGCGGGTTTCCCAACGGGTCTGAGCAGTGGGTGTCTATTCTGCATCTAGCTTAAGGCAAGACCCAAATTTACATTTTTAACTCAAATCTGGTCCTGGGGGTCCCTGGAACAATATTTTGAGATGGGGGTCCACGGCCAAATACATATCATTATGGGGGTCCTTGACATGACAAAGTTTGAGAATCACTGATATAGCAACAGTTTTTTCAGAAAACAGAAAGAATTTAGAAGATATTTTTGGCCTATATCAGTGCTTCTCAAACTTTGTCATGTCAAGGACCTCCAAAATGATATGAATGTGTGGCGGTCCCGACCCGCAGTTTGTGAGCCACTGTGTTTTACGGGACTGGTCCTTAGAGTGTGGTCCGGGGACCTCAAGGGGTCCTTGAGAGGGTTCCAGGGGGTCCCCAGATAAATGATTGATAGTTAGGAAAAGAAGGAAAAGGACCAAATGGAGGCTCTTCCTTGGCCTACTGGGAGTTCCACGAAAGATTTAACCCCAGTCGGTGACGGCCTAGTAGTGCTTTCTTTACTTTGTTTCCTCTTTGTCCTTATTTGAAGCGGTGAAAGCCGCTTCCAAGGAGTGGCTTCGTCTGTCCCATACAGTCTGTCCCATAGGCTTCCAAGGAGTCCCGTGTCCGTGCATGCAGTATTGAGGATTGGTCAAGCTTCACATGACAATTTGGCCCTCCAGACAAAATCATTCATTCATTAAGAGTTCATAAAAATATAGAACTAAAACACATAGAAAGCATAGATCTAGAACACAAAATGTATAGATCTAGAACACAGATTTCATAGCTCTAGAACACATAGAATAAAAATTCACCGCTTCACTTCGAACCGAGTTTAGATTTTTTTCTCCTTCGGTTGGTTTAGTTGAGATTACATTCTACCAAACATGTGTGATCCACAGGAGGATCCATGTCTGAATGGAGGTCAGTGCGGCATCACCTTCAATGACTTCACGTGTCTCTGTCCGGAGGAGTACACCGGCAAGACCTGTGAGACGCGCGTGTGGTGCGTCAGCGACCCCTGTGTCAACGGAGGGTACTGCATCGACCTGGCTGACGGATATGAATGTAAGCAAGATTTTCCTTGCAGATTCTTTGTTAAGGAATTAAAGCTGCAATCGTTTTATGTCCCTTGTCTCATTGGTGCACTGTGGACAGTTCAGAAACCTGCCTACCAATGACATCATCGATGAGGGTTTCAAGCTAATAGAAACTGCATGCAGCCATTCTCTTCCTGAAAAGTTAGAATGCTGAAAAAGAAGCCATTGTTAATGGCATCAATTAAATAAATAATCAAATCAAAATACAAAGATTGAATTCTTGTTGAATTGAAATGTCCACATCTGTCAACCGATGATGTCATTGGTAGCCAGGTTTCCAAAAGGTCCACAGGCCTCCTCAGAGACAGTAGTAGACTGACCTGGTGTCATATTATATATACGGTAATGATAATTAGTGAGGACCATCCACATGAAGATGAAATGGGTAAAGTGGGCCATTAACATACTCTACCATACAGTACTAGTTAATAGGCGAGTGCAGTTATGAAAAAAAAGCACCTTACCCTGAAAAAATTGCAACAAAAGGTTTTTCAACAGTTTTTTGTAGTATTAGGTGTCCTTAATAACATACTAAAAGTTTTCCAAAGTTTGCCCACTGGAAAGTGGTAATTTTCAAGATGGCGTCCAAGATGGCCATATATTCCTTAAAATGTCTATATCTCGTACATTATTCACCCTAAACAAGTAATTTTGGTGTCTAACCCTATGTTCATGGGGCCTAGGAATACATTGGTCTTGTCCAAACTGCTGAGAAACATTTACATAATTGTAAAATCCAATATTTTGTATGTGACTATTAAAACCCTCTGAAAGGATCACCTGTTTCAGGTGAAATACATCAGTTATAATACAAAATAAATAACATCAAAGATTTTTATTTTCTTACCAAAAGTAGGCTTATCCTTAAAATCAGCCTAACACAAAAATCCAATTGTCACAATTTCCTGGTAATTCAGAAGGTGATGGAAGATAATATTGGCAGCTGTTAAGACAGCATTGTTAGCTCATTGAAAGGTTTTGGATAGCCAGATCGAATTTGGCTTAAACTAAATTAAACTTTGACTATATTATAAATATTGACAGGCACAGTGTCATGTTGTAGGGTAGCAAACAACATTGAAAATATTAAATAGATTGCTGAACAGTGTGAGTGTGCCAAGAGGGGATGACAGTCATTTCAGCAGGTGAAAAAAGCTGACTCAAAATGATAGCCTAACCATGCGTGCTGCTCTCATAAACCAAGAGACTTGCAAAATCTGCCATGCAGAATTAGGAGATGATGCTGATGTGGTTGAAGTTCATCAGAAGGGAGCTGATGGAATCAACAGTGCAAGTGAGCAAAGAGGGGATGACATTTCAGCTGGTGAAAAAGTACACTCAAAATGTCGAATGCAGTACATAAACCAGTAAGACTCCCTAATCGGGAGATAAGCGACCGTTGGTCGCTTATCTCCACAAATAGGCCAAAAGTTTGTTTTACCAATTATTACACTCTATGTGAACATTTACATCAACAAATCCCAAGTACTGGTTTTTAGGGGTGTAACGAAGGCTCTCAATTGCGCTCAAGACATACGGGCAGTTGACAGTTTGCCATGGTTACTCATTGAAGTTGAATTTCCATATATGGAGATAACCTACGCATCACACTAAGTCTGACCTCACCAGCCCATATTTGGGCATGAGCAACTTATGTCTCCATATATGGAGATATGATGACATCACACAGTACTCAGCAGATGATGTGGCGTGATGTCATACAATACACAAACGGGCCCTACAGTATAAAGTGGCAATTCTTGCCAGGAAAGAAGCATTTCTTCGACTCAGACCTTATCGCCAGGGTTGGCTTATAGCTTATCATCACATCCAACCATCTCCAATACTCGGCTAGTTCTCCCAACAAGACTTCAGAGCCTTCCATACGATTCAAGGCATCTCGGTTAAGTTCTTACCGGACACCACTCGTCGGTTATCTCCATATATGGAGGGATGTGTTGGTTATCTCCATATCTGGAGATTGTGTACGGTGTGATGTCATACTGATGTCAGCAGTGTGATGTCATACTGATGCGGAGATATGAGCAGGGCAAAGGTGTGACGTGTGACGTGACGGACGGCCGGTGGAGGTTTTGATACTAAACTGCGACCTTACGGTCGCAATAAAAAAGCCATTAAAAGACAACATAAAAAAAGGTTGAACCACCAAAGAGAAGTGCCAGAGTAGCAACTAGTCCTTTCAACAGCCAAACAGACTGCCTTTTCTGTGGGACAATAGTAACACATGGAAGCGCTAGTTATGTAAAGACAGATGCATTTGTGAAGTCCATTCTTGAATGTTGTGACAATCGCGCAGATGAATGGGCCTTTACTGTGAGAGGCAGGATTGAATATTTTGGCTGTGATCTGCATGCTGCAGATTGTATTTACCATCACACGTACTTCCGTACTGCTTTCCAGAAACTTGTGAATGGTGAATCGACCATCCAGACATGTGCGAATGAGTTTGCACTCCCAAATCAAGCAAAAGCTGTCAAAGAGGACCTTGGGAGCAAGGCAATGGCAGTCATGTTTGGTGGCAAGAATACCGATGCACTTGCATCTTTGCGCTACAATCTTCTTAGCAAGAAATTTGTGTCTGCAAAGGCATTTGTTACCCCAGAACATCTCCCTCCTACAGAGTCCTCAACTAAATATCATTGCCAGAGAGTTTATCACCAGATCATGGTGTGGACTGAAATGGAGAGTGACATGAATCCTGTGGATTGGGGATGGAAATTGGAGGACAATCGGTTTGTGCCAGTTATGACAAAAAAAAACTGCTGCCCCAGAAAGCCTGCTGCAGATGGTCCACTGTAATTGCACAACTGCTTGCCAAACACAACAGTGTAGTTGTAGAAGATACGGACTGCCTTGCATGCCTGCTTGTGGATCATGTCAAGTTGAAAATTGTGAAAATCCACATAATCAACCTTTATGGGAGGAAGAGTGTGACGACTAATTGTTAATCTGGTGTGAAAAAAAGAAAGTAAAATGAAAATACACAAGTAAAAAAAGAAAAAGAAAAAAAAAACATAAAAAAGAAAAGGCAAAAAAAAAAGCAAAAACAAAAAAAGACAAAAAAATATATATAAAAGGGGTTAGCGGTACTGAGCCTTCACGTGGCAGCCCTGTTTAGACTAATTTCTCAGTACCGCACAGTAATAATCAATGTATTACACATTAGTATCAAAATAAATCTCTAGAAAGCTCCAGAATGTGAATTAAGTAAAATCTCCAATACTGGGCCTTTTAGCTTGTGGGAAAAAGGAGAAATGTCCAATAACATTATAATCATTTTTCATGTCTATGTACTGCATGCTCTTTATAAACATGCTTATAATCAATTGTTTTAATACATAAATGTACATAATGGTTGTAATCACTTAACTATAATTTGTATGCTCATTTTAATTCTAGATCATTAAATAATGTGGTTAGACACCAACATTACTTGTCTAGGATGAATAATGAGGGGATATTGGTATTTTAAGGGACTGGCGGCGGCCATTTTGAAAATCGGACGTTTCTAGTGGTCAAACTTTGGAAAACTTTTGATATGTTATTAAGTACACCTGATACTACAATAAACCATTGAGAAACCTTTTGTTGCAATTTTTTCAGGGTCAAACCATATCTGCACCCGCCTATAAACCTTCCCTATTATACAGATTGATTGGATTAGATTCATTTGATAGTTTTAATTTAAAATCACACCAATAGATCCTCATAGAACAGGGGTCTTCACCGTTTTCAGGCCAAGGACCCCGTAGTTGAGAGAGAGAGATGAAGCAGGGACCCCGTCAACCTTTTCATAGATTCCATATCGTTTCATTGTTTGACAGCACAATCATCAGTGTATTTTGGATTCATGTAAATTGGTGTTTCAGATAATAATATTTAACCACTTGAGCTGTCAATACTTAATAAACTTGAGCTTTCACTCTATACTTAGTCTGCTCTTTTTCCCCCTCTACACCAAACCTCTTTGCCGAAAACAGCCGATCTACAAGCTCACAACGCCTCGCAGCGCAAGGCGTTGTGAGCTTGTGGATGTGCTATTTCTGTCTAAAGTTCTCAGAATTTAGACACTAGGGTTCAAGTGGTTCATATAAAACAGGAGGGGAAAAAATGAATTTTCTATCACACAAAGATTTGGAGGACCGCCCCCAGCAGTAACTCTGAGGACCCCCTAGGGGTCCCAGACCCCCTGTTGAAGACCCTTGTCATAGAAGACCAAAACCAAAGCAACGAAACCTAAACCCTGCATGTGTGTGTGTGTGTGTGTGTGTGTGTGTGTGTGTGTGTGTGTGTGTGTGTGTGTGTGCGTGTGTGTGTGTGTGTGTGTGTGTGTGTGTGTGTGCGTGCGTGTGCGTGTGCGTGTGCGTGTGCGTGTGTGTTGACCTGCAGGCGTGCACAGCGCCACGTTTGACAACAGCCCCGTGCAGTTCAGCGCCGAGGGCACCCTGACGGAGCCCGTGACCTCCCTGTACCTGGAGCTCCGCACGCGCTCCCAGAACGCCGTGCTGCTGCGCGCCACCCGCGCCGGCGGCGGCGGCGACGACCTGCTGATGGTGGGCCTCCTGGACTCCTCCGTGCACGTGGAGTTCCACGCGGGCAACAGCGTGGAGGCGCTGGTCTTCCAGGGCCTCCGGCACGTCGCGGACGGGAGCTGGCACCGCGTGGGCATCGCGTCGGCCAAGCCGGGCAGCGAGGTAAAACGGGCGTTTTGTACATCCGTCACGTTGTCATGATGCTATTGTTGTAAAACAATCGTCGACTAAAACTATGACGAAAAATGTTTGTCGACTGTGTTTTTTTCACTGACGAAAACTAAATAAAAACGAAATAAAAACTAATTTGTGATGACTAAAACTAAGACTAAATATATTGACAATTTCATCAACAAAATAAAAACTAGACTAAAACATTAGGGAGGGACTAGTGGGGAAGAGAGTTATGTTTGGTTGGTCTCAGGTGTTGCGTGCTGAAAATAGCAGATCTACAAGCTCACAACGCGTCGCGCTGCGACGCGTTGTGAGCTTGTAGATCTGCTATTTTCAGCACACAACCAAGTGTAAAATCTGTCCTTACGATGCCATCAAGGCCTGCCAAAAATACATTTTAGTCGACTAAATCAACTGTAGATTTAGTCGCCTAAGATCTTATGAAATTTAGTCGACTGAAATTAGACTAAAACAAAAACTTTTCAGGTGACTAAATTATGACTAAAACTAAATGACATTTTGTACAAAAGACCATGACAAGGGGCGCCCGCTGGCCTGGTGGTCAAGGCGCACACCACATACTAGGCTATGATGCCTGCTGGCGTCGCCGGTTCGATTCCCGATCCGGACGACCTTTGCCGCATGTCATTCCCCATCTCTCTCCCCGTTTCCTGTCAGTCTACTGTCCTATCGAATAAAGGCATAAAAAGACCCAAAACAAATCTTAAAAAAAAAAAAAAAAGACTATGACAAAACTAAATCTAAATTTGCTGTCAAAAACAACATTATTGGGGTGCCCGCTGGCCTGGTGGTCAAGGCGCATACCACATACTAGGCTATGATGCCTGCTGGTGTCGCCGGTTCGATTCCCGATCCGGACGACCTTTGCCACATGTCATTCCCCATCTCTCTCCCCATTTCCTGTCAGCCTACTGTCCTATCAAATAAAGGCATAAAAAAGCCCAAAAACAAATCTTAAAAAAACAACATCATTACTTGCGCCAGCAGAGCGTGCAAGTACTGCGTTCGGCTGCGTATGTACCCTGTGCCTGTTGAGATCGGCACATTTCCTGGGGCAAAGCTGCCCAGATCACACATGTTGCACGTGTCTTCTTATTTTTTCACTCTTTCAAAAAAGCACCTGCAATGTAGTGCATTTGAAACTACATTGCAGTGCACAGCATGGGGAGATCACTGCTTGCCTCCTGTGAATTATTTTATTTTTATTTTTTGTTTATTTTCTGTTTATTTCGTTGCCGAGTGAGGTCAGCAGACAAAGTGTTGTGAGGGAGATGATAAAACCTGGGTGAAATCTGCCAATCTCAATATGCACTAACTAACGGCACACACAACTGTATGTCGGTGTCCTTCTTTGTTTAAGCCCGTAGCCCCATCAGGGACCAGCATTTCTGGTAACGTCATCATTAACAGCCAGTGAGGGACCAGCATTCCTGGTGATGCCAGTAGTGATGTCACTGGCATCGCCAATGGTGATGCCAGTGGTGAGCGCACGCACCTCATAGCGCGCTCTGCTGGCGCACAACTAGGCCATACATGGCCTACTTGTGCACAAAGCGCAAGTTGGCACCTCGACAGAGTGCAGTTCTAGTTTATTCAGCATTTGACCCACAGACCACCATTTGATGGCATTTTGCCTCTCAGACCCAAAAGTCTAAAATGAAACGGGTAAATCTCAATATTTCTACATGTCATTAGTTCGACTAAGGGTTAGGGTTAGGTTTAGGCATAGTTTTACTGAGGTTTGGGTTAGGTTTAGGCATTGTGGTTAACATTCACCAAGGTTAGCATTCACCAGCCTCGGCAGGTTAGCATTTCACCAGCATTCACCAGCGTCAAACTAATGGGGCGGCGAACAAATGATATGTCGCAATATCGACACTCTCCCAAATGAAACCTTTAATTTCACCATCATTGGCTCCAAACCACCACTAGGTGTCTCGCTGGGTCATCTCCGTGGACGGCATCACGGACACCAGCAGCGTGCCGGGGCCGGCCGTGGACCTGGGCTTCCTCAACCAGGAGGACGCCGTTCTGGCCGTGGCCGACAGCTTCACAGGCTGCCTGGGCGCCGTGCGCGTGGGCGGAGTCTACCTGCCCTACGTGGACGACCGCCAGGCGCCGCAGAGCGCCCAGTTCCACATCCTCGGAGACGGGAAGGTCAACCTGGGCTGCACCAGGTCAGTGGAGGAGTTCAGATTCACTTAGGTGCACTGTTTAGGTACATGTGGAAAAACCTGCGCTCGGAAGCTCCAGTACAACTTGATATAGGACCCAAAAGCACTCAATAAAGGGTTAGGGTTGGGTTAGGGAAATGGACCGATCGTTGCCGTCTCCATATTTTAAATTAGCTCCTCTACTTGATCAGTGTTACACAAAAGCATCAAAAGTAGATGTAAAATACATGTACATGAGCGGAATTTTAATCCTGAAACACTGTAAATCGTAAATGGTGCATTTACTGTAGATAGCGCCGTTATCCAAGGCGCATTACATAGATTGCGCATCACATTCACCGATTTGCACATACAAATGATGACAGAGGAAACCACGCAATGCACCAACCTGCTCATCTGGAGCATAGGGGTTCAGAGTCTTGCTCAAGGACACTTTGATATTCATTTTGGGGATCGAAATGGGAACTCAGATGGCCACTCTACCCCTGAGACACTGCCATATTGAAAAATCACTCATATTTTCTTCTAAATATATATATATTTCAAATATATATTTTTATAGCAGATTTGCAACACATTTTGAGCATGTACATTGGCTACCATCAAATAGAGAGAATCATAAAAAAGTCGGCTAATCGGCTTAGTGTATGTTTTGTAATAATGATATTTAACCCATACTAAGTAAGTCAACTCTTCCATCTTATCCACCAGTGCCCCCGTCTGCGACTCCAACCCGTGCCAGAACGCGGCCACGTGCGAGGACCTCTTCGACGCGTACGGCTGCGTGTGCCAGCCCGGCTGGGAGGGCGAGCAGTGCCAGACGGACACGGACGACTGCGCCTCGCAGCCCTGCGGCGCCCACGGGGCGTGCGAGGACCGCCTGGCCGGGTTCCGGTGCTCCTGCCACGCCGGGTACGCCGGCGAGCTGTGCGACGTGGACCTGGACGAGTGCGAGCGCCACGCCTGCCAGAACGGCGGCGCGTGCGAGGACGGCGCCAACACCTACACCTGCCACTGTCCCGACCAGTACAGCGGACCGCTCTGCCAGTGAGTCAGCTGCTGGTTCCTAAACCTTTTAGCTCGAGACCCAAAAGACAAATTATAGACCAGTGTTTCTCAAACTTTCAAATTTCAAGGTCTCCCCTTAACTCTGACTGTGTACAAATGGAACCAAATGAACCTGTTAGGGTTCATTTGGTTCCATTTGTACACCGTCAAGAGTTACAGACTTGTATGGGTCAATTTAGACCACCATAAAGGAACCCACAGAGGCCCTGGAATCCACTTTGAGAACCACTGTGAGGCTTTGTGCCGCGTTGTGAGCTTGTAGATCGTTTTCACTACCTCTTAAAGATTTTTAATTCTAATTTATGGAATTTTCTTAGATTTTTCTTTTATTTATTATTGACATTACATAGAATAAATGAATAACCTGGACTAGAGGATCTGTCCTGGAACGAATGACTTAACAAGTTTTCTGTTGAATACTTTCTTTTTTTCCGTTTCCTCGGATAATTGAGAAGCAGTACATTACGCATTTTTTATAAATGAATCAACAACCTCAACATTCTAAAAGTAGTTTTTTTCTACAGTCAACTAAACCGATTAGTCTGATGACCATTGTGTCTTGCAAAAACAACAAAATTAGCTGATATACCAAGACATAGCAGTGTGATGAATTGTAAGCTTGTAGATCGAATAGTTTTTGCTATTTTTGACAGTTTTGGAATACAAATTTAAATTATTCAATATTCCTTTCCCCAAAAATGTACTATTTTATTAAAAGTGATTTTTTTTATAACTGATCAGTTTTGATTAACTCTCGGGCACCCCTACATGGAACCTCAGGTTGTGTAGATACCAGGCAATAACACCAGTCCATTGTTTGCGTGCGTGTGCGTAGGGGTGTCAATTGGGTATGGCAGGGGTATGCAGCTGCCATACCCTGTGTCCAGGGGGGGAAATAAAAGTTACTTTTAAATATAAATCCATGAATGTCTCTTTGTCTATTTGCGCTGGTTATTATGTTGTTAAATTACAGTAAAATATCTACAAATGCAAAATGTAACAATGGTCACTTAATTATATTCTCCACACTTGTATTCTCCCCATCTTGACAAAATGGTATATTCCCAGGTTCCGCAGCTGCACATTATTGTGAATTGTGGCACGTTTACTAACATGCCAAGTTTAGCTGCACTCCAGCTAAACCGTAGAGACCTGTGTAAAAATCTGACAAAACTTGTTTTTTTTTTCAGACATTGTGAAAATAGCCGATCTACATGCTCACAACGCCTCGCAGCGAGAGGCGTTGTGAGCATGTAGATCTGCTATTTTCACAATAGAACCGTGTTATTCAAAATGTAATGCCTCTTTTCCATGAGGACTCCCATCTTTGCCATACCCTAGCTTTTGCTGAACTGACGCCAGTGTGTGTGCCTGTGCTCCACCAGGTGGGACTACCCCCCGCTGCAGTGTGGTACAGACGTGCAGTGTGACAACGATGGCGTCTGCAACGAGGGTCCATGGGGGGCAAACTGCTCCTGTGTGCCAGGATTTGCAGGCGACAGGTAAACCCTGACTTCTACAAACACGTCTTCTTTCTTATCTTTTCTTTTTTGCCATTGCCCTTGTGACTTTACCCACTGGTTCTCAAACTTAGAAATGTGAAGGTCTCCCCTTAAAGGACCATTTCACCTCTGATCTTATTTTATTGTTGTTGGGGACAAGATCAACACAATCCTGAGTTATTTTTTGTGTTCAATCTGTGTTTTGAGATATTATAGTATTTCAGCATGAATGATGATGCATTTTGCATCATATGATACAAAATGCATTGTAGTGTACAAATGTGTACACTGTCAAAGTTACAGACTTGTAAGGGTCAATTTAGACCCCCATAAAGGAACCTAGAGAGACCCTGAAATCCACTTTGAGAACCATTGACTTAACTCAGTGGTTCTCAACCTTTTCAGGTCATGACCCCCCACAATAAAACTGGGGACCCCCCACCCTGATAAGCACGTTGAATGTAGTTCAGGCATTACATTTAGTTTGACACAGTTCCACAGATTGTGAAAATAGCTGATCTACGAGGCGAGGTGTTCTGAGCTTGTAGATTGGCTATTTAAAAAATGTGACTCTTTTTTTTAATTCTTTGGCAAGTTGGTCAATGTTTGACCCATTTTAGTTTGTTGATTACTGTTGATACTTGAGGGGGTTCCAGGTGGTCCCCAGCTAAATGATGGAGAGTTGGTAACCGAATGGAACCTATCTTTAACTCTTGAGAGTGTAGATTGTTGTTAAACATCTGCATTACTTAATGTACAAGAGGTCTACACAATTAGAGAATATAGAATAACTGTTATTTTGATCAATGTTTGCCTCTCCTATGGTACTACATCAATACCGCATGAGTTGTGGACAAACTCTTATCCAACGATAACAAAATATTCGTTGTTTTTGACTCTGAGAGGCTAAATCTCATCAAATGGTGGCTCAAAAGCCATGTGAAAAAGGTTGAAAACCACTGCCTTAACTGGTCAGCTTTGCTCGCATAGCATAGTGACTCAATATTTACGGTATCCTTTGTGCATTTTCTCCATCTTCTCTGCAGCTGTGAGACAGAGGTGGACGAGTGTGCTTCTAATCCGTGTCGGAACGGAGGTTCCTGCCTGGACCGACTCAACAAGTTCCTGTGTTTGTGCACCCCTGGTTACATCGGACCCATGTGTGACACCAATGTACGACCTCTGACGCACACACGCATGCACGCACGCACGCACGCACACACACACACACACACACACACACATAATGTTGTTATGACTGAAGTATGACTACCTCTGATCACACCTTTGAGAACATCATGTGATCATATGTGAGATGCTTTTTTTACACACCATTAGAATGTTCTTATTTTGATCATAAGACCCAATTACTGAATGTCAAGTCCCCAGATTGTACAAATAGAACCAAATGGTTCCATTTGAACACAGTGGGCTCTATTTTGATTGTCTTAAGCATAGACATAGAAAGGTAAACGCCTCCTTCGGCTAGGGGGCGTATGCATTTAGCAACCATGGGAATCTTCATCACTTCCGTGTTCATTGCTTCCGCGTGCGTCACACATAGGGAAATTGCCAGGCCAATCAGAGGCAGGTCTTTACGTACGCAGCCTGTGAGAACAGCTGAGCCGCGCAACATCGGAACTGGCTCTGTTGAATTGAATTGTGGTCCTTGGATAAGTCCCGGAAAAGTCGCGCTGTGATTGGCCAGAAGTCACTTTGACTGACAGTGTCCCTTGGTTTTTCCAGGAAGTCCGGACTAGAACTTTTGCACATCGCTCCAATTAACTGCAGAGGTGACCGAGGCATCTAGCTCTTTATATCTGTGGTCTTAGAGTACCATACTGTCTCCGACCACCAAACTCTTCGTCGTAAAGGTCCAGTTCAACTACAAAATGCTGTCACTTGCATCTCCTGAAAAACATTACCCCGAATTATAGTTCGGAAAGCTGCACGTCAGAAAGTCGGAACTCTCCAACAAACAGTTTGGTGGTCGGAGACAGTATGGACAGGCCTTTAGGTTAAGGCATAAGAGCTGGTACTTAAGACAATCAAAATACAGCCCTCAGAGTTACAGACCTGTTATGGTAATTCTGGGTTAGCTCTTTATCTGTTTCTGGTAATAGTATTGTCCACAATGTATTTTATGTCCGTGGCAAATATTTGACAAAAATGTCCACCACAAGCCTGCATAGCGACGACCCCAATTGAAACTAACCGCCGACGTTTGTCCCTGCTTCACAGAAACAGGCCCAGAGGGAGCGTGCTCCCTGGCTGGTGGTGGCCATCCCGCTGGCCTGCCTCTGCGTGCTCGTCGTCATCGTGGCGGTGACGGTCATGGTGATGACGGCCAGGAAAAAGCGCCAGTCGGAGGGAGCGTACAGCCCCAGCACCCAGGAGCTGGCCGGGGCGCGGCTGGAGATGGACAGCATGCTCAAAGTACCGCCAGAAGAGCGTCTGATCTGACCTTGAACTATTTCCAGAAAGCACTCTTCACCTTTTTTTTTTTTACTTCCAGGGGTCCCAAGCCATTGGATACGTTTGTTATGATTGTCTTTAAATCTCTGGGACCCCCAAACTACACTAAAATCTTCGGTGCTAATTTAACTCTGAGAGTTACGGGCTCGTAAGGGTCCATTTGTCCGTTCGGACAGTGGGGAACAGAACAATTTAGGATTACCCCACTGCTATGGAGGACTTGGAGGACCACAGTTAACAAGACACTGCTCTCTATTGACACTGATCCCCAATGATGCTATAGAGGGTATGCGCATGCATAAAGTGAATGGAAAATCGAGTGGCTAATCGAGTGGCAAAGTGAATGGCAAAGTGAGATTAACGTTGTTTAACATCGTTTAAAGCAATCAGATAGGACTTTACGTTTTGGATGTATATTGTATAGGCTTTCAAGGCCAAAAAGTAGTTTTTTGACACTCAATAGGTGTTCCTGCATAACTTCCTGGTACGGTGATGATGTCACGCGCATACCCTCTATTCCAAGTGTAGGCTAACCGAGTGCAGCCATTCTTGGGAGCAGAACAGGATACACTAGCCAGAAGAATTTGTTCTCCGCCAATAGCATTTGTTCACCGATCTCTGTGTTGATTTGGAAAAGGTCCATGGATTGTGTGTGACTGTTTCCAGCGCCCTCATCAAATGTGTGAGTGGCAAACCCGTTCACTCCATAGTCTCGCGTGGCCAGACTGTTGCCTCCCACAATTTTCAACTGTGATACAGTCCGGAGTCTCACAAGAAAAACTTATAGCGGATGTGAAGCCTTCTCCACACTTCCATTTCGTCTTTACGGTCATGCAAATGTATCCTAATATAAATCAAAATCCTCTATGCATATAGCGTAGCTGTTTAGCAGAAATGTAAAATAAAAGAAATAATACAAATATATATTTAGAGATATATAGATATTTAAATATATCTGCGTGAACGGAAATGCCAGCTTCCGTTACGTAACTTTCAGGAGGTGTAATTCCAGACTCTATATATAGCATTCGGAAGCGGAGATTGTGGAATAGTCGTCTGGCTACGCGAGATTCACTCCAGAACTTGTGGCTGCACAGCAACGTGGTCTCTCGTAGATGACGCAAGAACGAGTTCTTTAGATGAAGTGCAGCTGTGAGTGTGAGACTCGAAAGAACAGGAACGTGTTCTTTCACATAATGTTAAAGGACAACTCCGCCCTAAATCACTTCTAGGCTAATTCTCCTACTTATATTGTTCCAAAAAGACTGACCATGGGGTCTATTAGGCAGAAATGCCCCTGTTGTCCAGTTTCCCCAGCAGAACCCAGCAGCTCTCATAGCATAGAGTGGAGCATATAAGCCTATCGCTTTTACACTATTTGTTGTGGTCAAAGGTGTTTTTATTTTTCATGAATGTGTTACTAGTTGTCATTACAAACACATCCATGTCATCATTGTCCCACACAAGCCATCACACTCTGCTAAACAGATGTCATGCTTTTATGTGTTTTGCCAAGTCCCGGAAAAGATGCCCTGTGATTGGTCAGCACATTCACTTTGATTGGCACTTGTGCCGAATGCTCACCCCAAAACATCATTTATGAGATTGTGATGGCTTGTGTGGGACAACCAAGGCATGGATGTGTTTGTAATTAAAACTAGTAAACATTCATGAAAAAAAAAAAACTTTTGACCACAACAAATAGTGTAAAAGTGATAGGCTTATAGGCTCCACTCTATGCTATGACAGCTGCTGCGTTCTGCTGGGGAAACTGGAGGGGCATTTCTGCCTAAAAGACCCCATGGACAGTCTTTTGGGATCAATGTAAGTAGAAAAGTGAGCCTAGAAGTGATTTAGGGCGGAGTTGTCCTTTAATGAAAACCCACAAAAACTGTATGTCTGAGTACTACCAGCACATCACGGGTGCTAGAAAGTAAATATTTGCTCAGGTATGTATATATAATATACTGTATTTGAAAATAAGGTAAACATTTGGGAAATCTTTTCCCCCGCTAGAGAGTTTTGAACATGGCAAGGTTAACCCATTTAGGCCTGAACACATTATGACGCAATATTTTATGCTTTAAATATAAAAAATAGCAGATATACAAGCTCACAGCGCGGCACCGAGTGTCACGCTGCGAGCTTGTAGATCTGCTATTTTTGAAAAATCTTGAAAATTCTAATTTTGACCCGATTCTATAGGTGTCTTTTGTATCCTTCTAAGGTTTTTGGAAAAAAACGATGTTTCTATGTCAGCAATCTGGCCAGCCATCGTCAAAGAAAAGGTCCTTTTCACTTATAACTGGAGCTCAGTTAGTCTGTTCTTGAGAGACTACTATGTCAGTGGTGCTCAAACCTTTTCATGTGAAGGACCCCCAAAATGATATTTATCTGGCCACGGACCCCCATTTCAAAATATCTAGTTCCAGGGACCCCCCAGAAGCAAAGTTTGAGTTACAAACGTTCGCTTTGAAAATACATACATTCAAAGATTTGCACACATTTTCACGACTTTTTCAAAAATAGCAGATCTACAAGCTCGCAGCGCGGCACTCGGTGCCGCGCTGCGAGCTTGTATATCTGCTATTTTTCACTGGTTAAAGCATTCAATAATTTTAGGCGTGGTTCCCAAACGGTGTGCCAAGGCACACTGGTACGTGTGCCCAGAGACAAGTCTAGGTGTGCCTTGAGATTCTGTGACAACCACAACATTATTATTGCAATATTCAAATATAGAGTACCGAAGTCCTGACGTCACTTGTTCTTCCACTGGATCACGGAGGTTTTTCTCAATGTAGAATAACATTGGGTCATCTTAGAATCGTCTCATATAAGAATTGTGGTCCAAAAATAAACAAACTGTCTCAGCGAGCGATATTATCGGGGAGGTGGCTCTGTATCGTTTACAATAGTCAGTCACTCATATTTGATACAGTCTGTTTCTGGAGAAAATGTAACTCGGCGGCAATAACATTAGCGTTTTCTCGCCGTCAGTTGATTCTTCATATCCATATGAGTGAGTCAAACCGCCTGAATCGTTTCATTAGTTTATTTTCAGAACACACTTCTTGACACGTTATTAAACAAGTCTATGGGAATTCAGATTGGGGTGAGAAAAAAAAAGTCGACCCAGGTAGGATGCTTCAATTACGGCAGACTTCGGTGCTCTAAACAAAAACATTATTAGGTTTTTCTTTTTTATGTACATTTCTATTTGCCATACTTTGTGCACACTCATTTCCCAATACAGAGGCAGATGAATTCTATATATACTATTATGTTCTAACCCTGGCGGAGTCTCTATTTTCAGATCGTCATTAACGAAAACGGTTAATGGGCTATTTATTTATTTTGTGGCTGGACATTGCCTCTATGAATACAGGTGTGCTCTGAGATGTTTTGACTTGCCCATGGGTGTGCCTTGGCCACAAAATGTTTGAAAACCACCCTTTTACACGATAGATAAAACACAATCAATCAGCATTGTTACACTACGTATTAAAGATGCTTAAAAAAAGGAATTGGTGAGCAACTGATTTTATTTGTATTGTTTGGCTGTTCTTTCCTGTGGATCATCAAGTAGCTGTGGAAGGACACATACATTCATACACAACTATTTGAGTAAATAATTGACCAGGGACCTTTATGGGAAACACCAAAAAAGAACCTTTGGTCATTTTATCATCTATTCAGGCTTTTGTGAGCACCCGGGACAGTTTTAGATTTTTTTTATTCAGTATTTACCGGTAGATATTTGGTATTGATTTTATCAGACACGCCCCCTTCCTATAAAAACCCCATTGTAACAAATATTTTGGAAAATGACAAAAATGTGATACAATAAATATATTATTAAAAAAAGCACGGCCAGCTCACATATAAGGGGTGTTCCCCAAAGCCTGATTAGAGGATAAAATGACCAAAATTTAAATATCCCTTTAACTTACCGGTAAGTACATTTACTAAAGTTTTGAGGTATTTGTAATTTACTTGGGTATTTCCAATTTCCAATTACCGGTACTTCTACTCTACTATACATTTTGGATCCAGATATTGTACTTTTAATCGACTAAACTTATTTGGAAACTTTAGTTACTAGTTACTTTGCAGATATACAGTAAATCATAATATTAAAACCATACATTTACCACTCTAGCTTAATTTTATACTTAGGCCTAGGCAATTTGAAAAATAGCTGATCTACAACCTCACAGCGTGTCGTATCGCGACGCGTTGTGAGCTTGTAGAGCTTGTAGACACGTTGTGAGCTTGTAGATCTTAGGCTGGCTATGCCATGGGCACAGCGTCAGCCACCCGTGACTGGTGGCTAGCAAAAGGATGTTTTCTAACACTGATGAATGAAGCTATCAATGAAATCTATGAAAATGTTTAATCTGCAACACTATGTATTATACAATATGTAGTGCCTGCTTCATCTCTCTCTCGCTCTCAGCTGGCCTGAAAAACGTTGGGGACCCCTGGACTAAAACATTAAAAACACATAACACCATATAATATATCTTTCAATAGGGTATAGGCAGGTGGAGAATAATATTATACACAAAAAAATGAAAAATAAAATAGATTTGAGCAAAACACAAAGCAATAGCAACAAAAAAAAAGAAGAATTCTGAAGCAATATCTACGAAATCACATTCAACACTGCAATTAAAAAAGTTTGAATTCTGAAAAGTGTAAATGTTGTCAAGTGTGCAAACGAAAAGGTGTCAAAGACGTAATGAAGACGTCACTATAACGTAATCAAAGAACTACAAATCTGCTCAAGAAGGGATGGAAGCCATCCATTTTGACTAGTTTGTCGTAGAAATACCCTATTGCAAGTGTGGTTGCCGCGACGCGAGTCACGATCACGAGGAATCCGCCGGGAAATTAATTCTGTCTTACCATTTATATTGTGATATCAAGTGAAGCATGACAAAATCTTCACTTTTCTATGCCGCCGACTCAAGCGGACTTCAGCCACACGAGACAATGTCTAGCGAAGTCCGCTTGAGCCGACTCAGCGCTGTCCGAGTTACGTACCGATAGGGACAGAATCGTACATCTTCAACCCCCAGGCTTTCGGCACCTCCGCGCGGTCTGCTGTGCTTCCCTACCAGCCAACAAGGCATCTCCCACAGACACAATAATCGCAAACAGGAGGTTGTTGAAGATTGTTTAGTTTTTTTGTCACAGCCAACGCCAAAGATTATTTGTCCTAAGCAAATAATTCGATGACCCATGGAGATCAAATTATTGGCTTAGGGAATGTGACAAAATAAAAAAAAGATCTCTGTGAATTAAAGGCTTCCTGGGATGTGTTATTCATATAAAACAAGGACAGAATTAATTTGCAAGTGTGGTTGCCGTGACGTGAGTCACACTTGCAATTGAATTCTGCCTTGGTCATATATGGAGCGTGACATGAGCCGTGACTGACTGACTGACGCACATGAGCTGCAGATTTTCATAGTAAATGCTACCTATGGTAGCAATAAGTAATTATTATTTTAGATAAGCAGGCCAGATGGGAGATACAGGCAGGGAGACATTTTTATTAGTGTGTTTGCTATAGGCAACCACGTATAAATAACCATTTACTGTATATTCCCAGAATAAACAGGAAATTAATTTCATAGCAGATTCCTCGGGACTTGCGTCACAGCAACCACACATGAAATCCAGAATTGCATCCTTCTAGTTAGTGTGGTCTCCTGTAGGGCACTATTGTTCTGTCCCGAGTTTATGGGGTAGTTTTTAGCCAATCAGTAGGCAGCATTCTCTGTGACATCACCTCTTTGCAGCCTCCTAATTGGCCAAAAAGCAGTTTTTGCTGCTTCCGCATTGGCGAATGACGCATGGTGACGTCACCTCTAAGGTGCTACCTCTTCGGCATTAACCCCATTGACTTGAATGGGAAAATGCAAAAATGGCAACCACACTCGCAATATCCCAGAATTGCATCTTTCTAGTTATTATTATTATTTTCTTTTTTTAAAACAAAACTCTTGTTAGTAACCAGCTTTACTGTTCTTTTAATCATTATGAATAGTGCTCTCACACAACAAACCTCACCCTATAGTCGAGTCGACCCATTCTCACCCCCAACTCGTCACATGTGGACTGGACCACTTGGTGCGAGCGGGCGCGGGGACGGCCGGTGCTGGGCGTCAAACATGGACGGCGCGGCCGCTGTTGGCTGCTGGGGCGTGGCGAACACGTGATAGGCCGCGGAGGAGCTGCGCTCTCCGCTTCTCCCGTTGTACCGACCGGAGCCGCATTGAACTAGGGCCGCTTCTGGCTTCTGGCACATCCGTGTGTTCACTTTGCACGGTAGAGCGATGGTTGCTCGCGTCAGGTCCGTGGGTGTCCTCGTTCTGCCGCTGTTATCCGAGGTTCTGTTGCCGCTACTCGGTAAGGGCTCCTTGTAGTGGTCCTTGATCCAGCCGAACAGTCCGTTTACTGAAGTGAACATCCGGGAGCGATACCAGAAGCCGTCCGGGGTGACGGTCACATATTCAACCCGCGGTTTCCCGCGAGGATGGTAGCCCAGCATGAATTTCCCTGGCAGATCCCTGCAGGCCGAGATAAAATACGGAATGAACGCAGGCTTCTCCCTCTTCGTCTTCACCAGCAGCTCCTCCATGGCCCTGCGGTCTCCTCCGTTGCACTCCCGGAAGTTCTTGTGCCTCAGCAGGTCCAGGGCAAACGCGGCCATTGGCCGGACGTAGCGATCTGTGATCTCGTCCAAATCTTCAAACTCTGTTGTGCTGATCCACAGTGTCTGTCCCAGGCTGAAGTCGTTCTCCTTGCCCTCCTCTCTCACGTTCACATGCTGGCAAATACCGTCCGCCACCTTCCAGGTGACAGTGAGGTGGTTCACTCCTTTGCTGCTGGGCCTGAACACCAACTCCCCCTGGCCCATGGACTCCATCATCTTCTCTGCCTGCTTGAAGGTGACGTTCCTGAAGTTGGGGTGGTCGATGACGCGCTTCACATAGGGCATTCGCTGTTGCTTCTTCTCGAGCTCCCCGTCCTTCCTCTCATCCTCTGCCTCCGCCTTAAAGTCGTAGAAGACGTCCCTGGGGAGCCTCCAGTCACCGCTCTTGTCCATCAGGTCCGAGGTGCGGCACGTTAGGTCGACACTGAACCTCTCGATGTCGATCTTCATGATGCGGCAGTGGACCATCATGCACACCTTGACCCTCTCCTCGGGGTGCGTGACCACCTTGTCGCTGAGGAACTTTTTGGGGATGAACCCCTGGACGCCGTTGTCCAGCCTGGTCCGAACGCCAATGGCGTTTCCCGGACAGGAGCCACTATCAAAGTGGTTCCACACCTTGCCGAGATCGGGGAAGTTGTCCCGCAGACACAGGGGGCACTGCCACAGCCCCGTGTGGTCATTACGGATGGCCTGGTCGCAGCTCTCCCTTTGGGCCCGCTTGTAAACAATGCTCGTTACTGTGCTGGTGATCAACTTGCCTGTATTGAAGGTCTCCGGTGTCTCCTTTGTGAGAAGGTTGAATACCTCCTCTGTGTTGGGGGCTCTGTAGTCAATTCTCAGGTCTCTGTACCTGCAGCTCAGCTCAGCGCGGATGTCATACAGAGTGATCTTGTTATTGCCATAACCCTGTCTCTCCAGCTCCTCTGCAAAGTCGTCCAGGTCCAGGTCTTTGAGGTGGTCCGGGTTCTCCACAATCTCCTCCAGGGCTCCGGCCGGGTTGGCGTCCAACACCGACTCATCGTACCCCATGGCGTCCATGGCCATCTTCCGAGCCCACTCGTACATCTCCGGGTGAACGCGAGAGCCGTCCAGGACCTCGATGTATGACTCTGTGCTGTCCTCCAGCGACACTGTGTCGATCCTGACGAAACCGGCACTGTTGGTGAAGACCTTGGGCCCCATGTGACACAGGCTGTGGAGCTGAGTCCTGTTCTCCAGGCGAGCGTTGCTCTGCTTCAGGGCCTTGAGGAGGTGAGAGGCCTTCCTCGGCCCAAGGCCGCACACGTACGGGAGCAGGCCCTGCGTGTGAGGATGGCAGGTGGCCCGGTTCACATCCACTCCCACCTCGTTGACGCGGTTGATGAACTCACAGTGCAGAGCGCCGAGCAGCTCCTCTCTCACCACGTGCTCCTGCAGCGGGTGCAGCTTGAGGCAGAGGACGTCCTCGCCGCCACCGCAGACGTGAGCGTACTCCACCAGCGGGTCCTGGATCACCCTGGCTATGGACACGGCCTGCCGCAGCAGGGGTGGGTAGTCCCGGAAGTCCACCTCCGACTTCTTGCTGTTCATGTACAGCGTGGCCAGGTGATTGTCCACCAGCTCCACTGCCACCGGGGACAGAGAGGACTCTGCGATGGTCCTTCTGATGTCGTCGATTATCATTTGGGCGTCTCTGTTCTCCCCGGCGACGGCGACCACGTGGGGCTTCTGGCTGTTCAGGAACGCCCGCAGTTTCCCAATATCGTTGGCTTTTCTCTCCCTCTCATCCTCCCTGAAGGAGTTCCTCCTCATCATGAAGTAGGACAGGCGCAGGATGTCGATCACCTTTCCCTCGCCGTCGATGAGTGCACAGAACACAGGCGTGTCCCTGCTGGAGGCATAGGCCACTCCCAGGACTCGGACCCCTTTGCCGTGGCTCTCGTCCATCAGGTCGTCGTCTTCCAGTAGCTGGTCTGGCCTGTACGGAGCCACCTTCAGCCAGTGGTACAAGCGACGGCTGCAGGACTGGACCACGTGCTCCTTTGCCTCTGCGACAAGCTTGTTCTTCAGTTCCTCAGACATCTGAGGGTAGAGGAACTGAGCGAGGGCCATCTCTATGGCTAAGGCCCTCTGCCCGTTCCATTCTTGGACCAGGTGGCTGAACGCATCCCTGTAGTAGAGGTGTTTGATCTCGTCAAAGTATGTCCGGACGCTTGGATAGCCAATGTCAGCGATCATATCGATAGAGATATTCATGGTGAGAAGACCCTCTTCCTCAGCCAAGCACATCTTGAGGAACTGATCTCCGTTTAGCGTTTTCACAGGCTTGTTCTTGAGGTACTTGAATGGGTAGGCGAAGTGGGCCTCGTCTATCTCCTTCTTTCCTTTTTTGGTCGGTTTGATGTTGACCATCGCCCTCTCCTGGAATCTTTGCCTGAGGACCTGGCGAACTAGGGGCTCCCGGGCAATCTGCAAGGCCACCATGTACCTGGTCCCTTCAAGCACAGCTTCGGGAGTAGTGAACTGACTGCAGACATAATCTTTGGCCAACTCCATGGGTTCAGCTTGGAACTGCTCTGCCTCGTGGCGCTGGTAGCAGTCTTGCAAATTTACTCCAAACTTCTCTGGTGTTAGGCCAAACTTCTTGGCCAACCCATCAAGTCCCACGCTCTGGCAGATGCTGTACATGTTCTTGCGTGAGGCCTGCTTCAGGTCTGGTTCTTTGTGCTCCTCCTCTTCCTCTTCTACCTCCAAATCCTCCTCACCATCCTCTGACACCTCCTTGATCTTCTTGAGTCTAGTCTTGCCAACCTTTGCAGAGTTCCTGATTTTGGGGATGTGTCGGCTGTAGTATAGCAGAAAGTAGTTGTACACGTCGGTCAGCTCATCGAGGGTCTGGATGTCTTTCAGCCTCTCCATGTCGGTGGAATCCAGGGGACGGATGCCATCTGCCAGGGGTTTTTCGGGGTCAGCGGAGATCCGCTCAAACTGGTAGGACTGCATCCTCTGGAAGAGCCGCATCAGATTCTGCTTGCGGGTCTTCAGCTGAGTCCACTTCTCGTCCCACTGCCACACCCTCCACAGGTCATTGAGGTTTAGCTCTGGTTCCACATACTCCTTCCTGTAGAAGGCTATGAACGGAACCTCAAAGTGCTGGTTCCTCATGAAGTTGAGGGCCTCCTTGATCTTGTCGATTGTGCTTGGGCCTTTCCTCCGGAGGTTTGCATTCATTCCCCGGTCTACGTAATCTCTGCTCTTCTGCATGGAAATGGTCAGGGCAGTGAAGCCGTGTCTAAAGATCCACCTGGCTTCCTCCTCCAGCTCGTCATCCTCGGCGGGTCGCACCGGGATCGAGCGCAACTGGAACCTCTCCGGCACGTCTGTGGAGCGGATCACGTTGTCCTCCTTGGTCAGGTGGCTGCTCTCCAGCTCGCTGGGCTCATAGAGCTCCAGTATGCTCCTCCTGGCCTCCCTCTCGGCCGCAAAGTCAGCGTCAAAGTCCCCACCAAAGAAGATGTCCTGGGCCTGCTGCAAGGCCGCGTCACTAGTGTATCCCCTCCTCTTGGTGATGGGTTGGCCGTCATCGTCCACGATGAAGTCGTCTATGTCCGACTCCTCGTCCTCTCCCTCGTTGCCGGAGCCTCGCCGGGGTGCCGTGGCGGCGGCCTCTCTCTCCCGCGGCTCGCCCCCGTCGCCAGTGAAGATCTTGTCTGCAATTGAGTCTTTCATATTGTCGTCCTCTTCGTCATCGTCCATTGTCTTCAAGCGTTCATATTTCTTCCTCCTTTTAAATTTAACGCCCAGATTCTCCTCCACGAGGTCTAGATCATCGTCGTCCACCTCATAGTTGCGCCTTTTCTGTCTATTCCTGTCTATTCCTTCATCCTCGGAGTCACTACTTCCTCCTGCCTCCTCATCCTCCTCCTCCTCCTCGTCTCCGTCATCAATGAGTCTTCTTAAATTCCCTTGCTCGTCCTGATCTTCTGTGTTCTCTTCTTCCTCCTCATCTTCATCCTCCTTTTTCAGCTCAAGCTCTTCCTCTACAGAGTCTTCCTGTTCAGACTCCTCTGCCACACGTTCAATGAATTCTGACATGTTTCTCTCTCTCTCTCTCTGAGGCGGTATATTCCGTCAATATTCCTTTAAAATATATAAAGGTTGGAGAGCCTCTAATTTATAAAAGCCGCTGAGAGAGTGAGACTGAGCGTCGTGCATCCTTTCTCTTTTATGTTGGCTGTGATGTCACAGTTTGTTTCCGACCTAGCATTGTGATTGGCTGAGACAGATTGACAACGTTTTCAAATACAGAGCATTGGGATGTTGTAGAAGTCAATAGGGATGTCACAGAATCTACATAGGTGTTCAAATCCACTGTGGTTCAGCTGGCTTGCATTCAGTCATTGCCGCTGCTGCTGTGCTAGCGCCAAAGACCGGATGCTAAGAAACAGACTGTGCCCTACTGTGTTAGCCTATGATTATTTCACTTTGTGATAGTCAAAAAATTAACACGGACCAAAAGGTGCCTACTTGTGTGCCAGCAGAGCGAGGTGCGCTCACCACTGGCATTACCACTGGCGATGCCAGTGACATCACCACCGGCATCACGAGGACTGAACATTGGTTAGACCTCCCGGTGGTTAGACCAGGTTAACATTCACCAGGTTAGCATTCACCACCGTCGGCAGGTTACCCATTCACCAGGTTAGCATTCACCAGCGTCTGCAGGTTAGCTACTCACCAGGTTAGCATTCACCAGCGTTAGTTACCCAGCATCACCAGGAATGCTGGTCTCTCATTGGCTGTTAATGATGACGTTGCCAGAAATGATGGTCCCTGTTTGGGCTACGGGCTTAAACACACAGCTACCTACCTAGCTACATACATACAGTACATACGCAACCGAACACAGTAGACTACTTGAACGCACTGTTGGCACAAGTAATAAACTAGATACCGTACACAGTTTTGGGAAATTCGAGTGTCGTTGCCTATAAAGGCTGGATAGCTAAAATGTCATGATTCTTGACCAATCCTCAAGCTTTCACCACTCCTCCATTGAACTCAATGGACCAGTGAGTTTAACTCCCATTGAATCTCTATAATGGTGACGTCACCGAGAATGCTGCTTCCTGATGAGTTTACACAGAACGAAATGATGACATCACTCTGTGTTTTTCAAGGGATTCCCCATTGGATGACGTCACCGGATGATGCTTCCTGATTGGAGTTTACACAGAATTGTGTAGAACTATAATGTGTTGCCCTCTGGGCAACCACACAAATAAATAAATACATTTCCATGCTCACCATGCTGGTGCCAATACGTCAATCTCTCAAATTGTACTTCAGTAAATATACTCGGTTACTTTACACCAGTGCCATGGGGTCCGCAGAGACCCCCTCAAGGCAGTAGGACTGCATCCTCTGGAAGAACCAGAGAAGATTGCTGATTCTGAGAAGTACACTTTATATTTCTATTATTATTGTGGGTTCGCTGAAAGGCGAGACCAGTACAGTATGTTATATCATTCTAGGTCAAGTTTATTCTCCTCAAAAGAATTACTGACAGTACAAAGGCAGGGTCCTTAGCCAATGAGGAGCAGCGTTCTTGGTGACATCACCACCAACAAGTGCGACCTGATATAAATAACAACAACACGTGGCTCGAGACCAGTATGTTATTGTGGGCTCGCCTGAATGGCGAGAACACTATGTTATCTTCATTATTATATAATAATAATATAATGTGAGTTCCGTCGCGTGAGTTCCATCGGAGACAGTACAAAGGCAGGGCCCTTAGCCAATGAGGTGCGAAAAACCTGGCAGTGGTGTTAGCTGGAGTATTGGTTGAGCTTCACATGACAGTTAACACGCTGCAGAATATAGTCACGATTTCGTAGGAACAGTATTTCTAGCACCGGCAGTGTTGGGGAAGTTAAAGTTACATGTAACTGAGTTACGTAACTAGGTTACATTTTGCTGTTACTTGCTGGTAACTGAGTTACATTCATATTTCAGTAACTCGTCAAGTAACTGACATACTTTTTGGGTAATTTTTGTCTCAAGTTACAAGAAGTTACAAGCAAAGTTATAATTTTACATTTAAGTTTTGTCATCAATCAAATGTCCTCAACAGATCATAATGTTCTTTTTTTTTACTTTATTTTAGGAAGACAAATGTTTACTAAAGAAAATGACAACCTTTTTGAAATAAAACATAAAACTCAGCTGAGAGGCATATTTCTGCTGGCATGTGACTTTTTTTGTAGGATATTATTTTTTGTTTCATGTACACCAAATGTACGTTCAATTTAACACTGGAAAAAAAAGTACCTCAAGTTACTCAAGTTACATTTTCTATGTAACTTGACACTTTATACGTTACATTTCTCCAGGGGTATAACCTTAACTTGATCAAGTTACTGCCATGGTGAGTTACTTGTAACTACAAGTTACACTTTCCAAGTAACTTCCCCAACACTGAGTATCGGTATGTCATACCAAAACTTTATAGACCAAGGTTATTCTCCTAAAAGAAATTACTGACAGTACAAGGGCAGGGCCAATGAGGTGCAGCCAAAGGGTAGATCTTTGTGCCCATACATGGTGTTCCATGTGAGCAACTTATTTTATTTGTATTCTTTGGTAGTTGCTCCCTGTGGCTTCATCAAGTAGCTGTGGAAGGACATATTCATTCATACACAATTAAATTGGTAAATCATTTACTCAAAGGAAAACCAGCGACCCAGGGGCACTGGAAGTGGGGTGCTGAGGGAGCTGCAGCTCCCCTGGTGGTGGGGAGCAAAAAAAAACAAAAAAAAAAAAAACGTTTTTTTTTTTTGTTTTTTTTTATAAGTCTATATATATACACACACACATAACTATATTAAAACAATAATGTATTTGACTTTGGGGAATAAAATATGTTGAAAAAAGGTATTTGATTATCACATGGTGACCTAATCACATGGTCACCTTGCCACTTCCGGTCAGAAGGGAAGTCAAATTTAAATCCCGCTTTGATGGCACACTAGTCTCGCGTAGCCAGACAACTATGCCACAATCTCTGAATGCTATATAGAGTCTGGAACAGCAGCTCCCGAACGGCGAGTATCGAAAACGGGCATTAACGTTCAAAAAAATATATTTTAAAATGTCATTTCTGCTAAGCAGCAAGCTAAACACGCTTATATGATTTTTATTTATATAATGATAAATGTGTGTGATGTGAGACGGAAACGGAAGTGACGTGGGGGCTTCACTTCCGCTTCATCTTCGCACTCATCATTTCTTCCCCGGTCTGCCAGACTGTATGCTGGGAGCATTTGACCAAATCGCGGAGGCAACCGTCTGGCCACGCGAGACTAATGGCACACCAAAGTCTATTTATTTGAGAACTAGAAACTGTCTATAGGCTCATTGTTGCAAACTAACACCGTTGTATATGGGGAATAAAAAACAGTAGAAAACTGTTACAAAAATAATACCTGATTTTGTAGTGTGTGCGTGAGTGAATGTGTGTGTGCAACTGTGCATGCGTGCTGTGTGTTGCACTGTGTGCTAAAATAACTAGTAACTATATAGCTCCTTGTTACACCGTTGTGCGGGGAATAAGCACCCGAAACCGTAATAAAAATAACTCAAAACCGGATAAAAAACGTGAATTTTTCGGCGTGCGGCCAAAGGATCAGCTCCCCTTGGGATTTG
Organism: Nannobrachium achirus; assembly: GCF_963921795.1. Taxonomy (NCBI): domain Eukaryota; kingdom Metazoa; phylum Chordata; class Actinopteri; order Myctophiformes; family Myctophidae; genus Nannobrachium; species Nannobrachium achirus. Next base: position 4,618,883 of record NC_137822.1, on the reverse strand, counting down.
GGAGTTCCAGCGCCCCTGCAGCGACCTTTATGGGAACCAGTGGTATAATGTAACTTCTTTCACTTAAAAAAAAAGATCATGTTAATCAGGCTTTTGTGAGCACCCGGGACAGTTTTAGTTTTGATTCAGTAGTGTAACGACCCTGCAAGAGATCAGGCCGTAACTCGCTCCGCCAAGCGAGCTAGCCTTCTTGGGGTTGCGGGTTGCTTCCTCGTTTGCTGAGTGGGGGGCTGGGGTTCGCGTCCCGGTTGGAGGGAACTGCCTCACTCAGTCTGCTAAACGTTACAGTATTTAGATATTTGGTATTCATTTGATCAGACACGCCCTCTTCCTAATACAAACCCATTGTAACTTCAAACTCCATTTTAACCATGATAGATTCATCAAACAGACTCATACTTCCCACCGATATGTGAGCCCGCCATGTTCTTTTTTTAATATATATTTTGGAAAATTACAAAAATTGAATGAAATAAAAAGAGTTTGAAGTTAAAATGGGTTTGTTTAGGAAGGGGCGTGCAAAATATCTAAATATTTAATAAAGCAATTTAAAAACTGTCTGTTGTTTTCCCAAAAGCCAGATTAGATGATAAAATGACGAAAACATTTTTGAACTTGAAGTATCCCTTTAACTTAAATGGATAACAGGAGCAGTGAAGACAAACAGGATTCAAGATTCAAGATGTTTATTTGTAGTAACACACAATATTTCACAGACACGTTTTGTCTACAGTATAGGATACACTACAAAAACAATTGCTAATATGTCATCACAGTCAATATCTTTGGTCTAACTATGGTCTTCTTCTATGATGATCACAACATTCAAATGTACATGTGGCGTTGAAAGTCTATGTTCAGGGGGGACATATAAATGCTGTGATACATTTTCTCCAAAATACAGCTAGACCCAAAAGACACCTGAGAACCAAACTAGTGAAAGTAGCTGATCTACAAGCTCACAACAAGCCATGATGTGCATGATGTGTTGTGATCTCATAGATCTGCTATTTTCTTAAAAGTATTTTTCCCTCTAATTAATGGAATTCTTTTGAAAAAAACTAAACGTTTGAACTTTTTTTTAATGAATTTGAAATAATAATCAAAACAAAGGGAACAAATAGGGAAACAATAAAGGGATATTTACTTGTGACCCACAAAATGGGTCTGCGACCCACTGTTTGGGAAACAGTGCTGTATAGCCTATTATAGCCTATCACTATCAGCAGAACAGCCCAGCAGCACTGCTCAGCAGCAGAACAGCCAGAATGCACAACATTTTCACCAAGGAATGATCAAGTAAGCAGGGAGCTCTAAACCATGAAATTGGGCTTGATGCTGGCCTTGATTCTGGCTTTGATGCTGGCTTTGATTCTGGGTTTGATGATGGGTTTGATTCTGGTTCTAGTTTTGATTCTGATTTTGATTCTGGCTTTGGTGTCGGTTTTGATTCTGATTCTGGTTTTGATTCTGGTTCCGTTTTTGATTTAATTTCTGATTCAGAATCTGATTCTAGCAGGTCCGAATCAGATGAAGGCCTTGGCATCCATTGATCAGTCACATTCTCCAGCGAGACACTGACCTTCCCTGGTAACACCCTCATAACGACATCATCTTCAAGGTTATCCAAGTATGGAAAGACTCTCTCTGTGAAAGAGAGCGTGAAGGTGTGTAGGTGTGTGCGGGCATCGGGATCAGAAAAAGACAGCTGTCCTTGGTCCCAGTCCAGCTGGACTCTGATCCTCTTGGGTTTCTGCTTCATCGGGAAATCGACTTTTGACACCGCCGACACAGCTGCGTATTTATCAAAGGCGAACTCTATTCCCCAGTATCCACCCTCTTTACTGGCCTTCCTACCTTTACTGGCCTTCCTACCTCCTTTACTGCCCTTCCTCCGAAACGACTCCTCTATCACACCCAGTTCCCAGAGGTCTCCTACCTCAACATCCCAGCTGTGAGTCCCTGAGTTAAAGCCCTCAGATCCCAGCACAATTTGCCAGTTCTCAAACCTCTCTGGGATGTCAGGGCGAGGCAACTCCTCATTGAAAACATCCCAAAACGCTGTGGTAAGGTCATCAGACATGATGAGTCCGTCAAAGGCCGTGTTGGGATCCAGGATCACGGGTGTGTACGAGACAATGCACTTCATCTCACTCCAGATTTTGAACCGCAGGTTGCCCAGGTGTTGGGCTACGTCTATCAGTGCTCCTGAGCCCAGCTGTGGGTCCACCCGTGTTCGGTGGGCGTGCCAACATTTCTCTAACAACATCCGACACTTGTGATCCTCCTCCTTTCTCAGCGCAGAGATCCTGGCCTTCTCTTCCATGCGTAGCCACTCATGAAGCGTCTTAAACTCCTCTTTGATCTCCGTCTCTGTCGCCCGGGCCTGGAATTGAACGTATAGTGCTGGATAACAGGAATCCATCATGCTTGTCGTTTTAGTCACTGCAGCGTCTTTTCAGCAGGAGTTCTAGAGGAAACAACATTGATAGCATTATAACCAGCAGTTGTAGTAATAATAGTAATTGTATTAGTAGTAGTACTAAAGTATTAAAGGTGATATTACTGACATTAGTTGCAGGATTGACATGAGCAGTATAGCAGTAATATTACAAGTAGATTTTGTTCTAGTGGCTTTAGAACTTGTAAGACTTATCTTGCACTGAAGTTGCGAATCATGAAACATTTTTATTTTGTTTTACTTTACCATAGACTGTTTTATTGTTGTTCTTATGCACCTTGTACTGGCATGCAAACAGACCATGCAGGGGTGAAAAATGTGATTGAACATGTTTTGGGGGGCACCGTTTTAAACTACGGTTGCCCAGCATTCATCAGACATTGTTGACTCATTGACTCATGGATGTTAATAGAAAATGTTATTGCCCTCTCTAACATCTTCACTAAATGTCTGGGAATATGTGAGTGTCAATCCATGTCACTAAAGCCAGGCATTCATAAGGATAGCAAATAATAGACCAGCTAAATTACCACAATTAGAGGAGTTTTTCTTCTCCCCGGGGACATGGTCATTTAAAAAGTGACAATCCTGGGCTGTTCTCCCCTGCCATATGTTTTACTTTAATTACTAAGAACACGTTAGAATAAACTTGGGGGTAACTTTGCATTAATTGCTGTTAAAAGTGAAGCTTTTGGTAGACACCTAGTTAACGTTTCAGACTCCCCGGCCAGGGTTTAAAATTAAGCCTCTAATTTGTGTTTAAAACGATGAAAAAAAAAACATAGTGGTGTAGTCAAATGAACATACAAAATAATTGTAAATGCACAACACCACACATACCTGATCACTTTGCCTTGTCCAGAGGAGAGACGTTGAGCTCGGCTCTTGGGAACAACTCTTAACACAGATTTAAAGTGACAAGACATTCAACAGACAAAGAACAGGACCCTGCTAAATACTCACAGGGGTATGTCTGATGGTCCAATCAGAGACAGGGGGGAGTGTTAGGCCAACCATAGAGTTTAAGCCCCATTTAACCTTTGCATCAAATAATCTAAATGTACAAAAGTATAGGCATCAATATACTTAAAAGTACCAAAAGTTGAATGTCCCATTTCACAAAGTTTTCAAATGTATAACTTATAAAAACATTTGAAAATAGCAGATCTACAAACTGTGACACATTGTGAGCTTGTAGATCAGCTATTTTCAAATGGCGGAAATGTACATAGGCCTAGAGCTGAAGTTTTCTAATAATTGTAGTGGAGTTTCCCCCTAAGATTGTCCACAGTTTTTTTTGTCACTTTATGCCATTCTTTCTGATGATTTCTTTACTACAATTTCAAATAGCCTATACTTTTACTCTCATCTCAGAGTCAAATATTGTGTTTTACACTACAGTTATTTAAAATATTTCTGTTCATCATTATAAAAAAAATACTTTTGATCACATTGATGTACTAATTGGAACAACTCTGGTACCAGATCTATGAAGGGGATGCATCCATATAATAACAGTAAAATATTGTCCTTCTTTATTGTTTATTATTGTTCTTTATTCCCGTGAAAATGTCTTGCTTATATCATGTCATCACTGTTTTGAGTAGATCCACACACTTGAAGTCCTTGACTTCAAGCTCTTAATACCTTCCGTTGGGTAAAAGTTCATAAAACCTTTAGAAAACATTAATCAAATTAATTTCTAACCATGATCATGTGCTTCAATTATCCCATACAATGGGATTATTCAAGCACACAGCTAAACCTAATGCACTTTCAATTGAGGCTTGAGGAAAATGCCTTCGATATTGTGTCATATAGTGTGTCAAATAATTACAAGTCAATGGCAAACATTATCGAACAACAAGCAATCACCAACGAGACACCATCCTTATTCTTTACACACTGTTCCTTAAAGGCAAAACCTGGCTGCCTGCTTTTAATGACAATGAGACACCATCAGCCATCATTATGCAGCTTTTCTGACTGAATTACACATGAATGGTAAAGCCATCAACGACCAAAAAACGGTGTTTACACTTGAATACCTGTGCATTGCTGAGGAATACATTATCATACAACAACACATAGGCAGTGGGACAGTCGTTCTCACATTCCCTCCCTAACTGACCACCAACACCTTAGATCAGGATTGAGTATCCAAACCTTTTTCAATGAGGGCCATATTTAGAAATGTCATACAGTACCCCTCTACCTTTGGACCATGACAAAGCCACATACAAATAGATATAGTTTTATTGTCATTCAACAATTCATCATGATTGAACACAATCCATTCCACTTGCTTACTGAATTTGTTAACTAAAACCACCACTAATTAAAACACAGTCTGTTCATAATGAGACAAAAATGTCATCAGCAGCATATAGGAGAAAGGATGGAGGATATTGTACTGTAGGTGATATAAATAATTTAGAGCTCACAAGCATGAAGAAAGAAACTCTTGCTAAACCTGTCTTTTCTGCCCCGGATGCTGCTGAACCGTTTGCCAGAGGGCTTTGCACTGCAGTTGAACATTTGTTAGGAGTGCCGCCTAGTGTTAGAAATCTATGCTGTGAGCAAAATAAAAACATACGTTTTGTTTTAACTCACCCAATGCCAAGTGCCAAAATGGCTCCAAGGTAGATGTGCCACGATTTTGTATGTTTTTCTTTACTATGCAATGAAAAAAAATGTGTTTTTTTATAATTGTTTTCCCCACATAAACAGACACAGTTGCTGTGATTCAGTGGCAAAAATAATTTTGTCAATCAGACAAATGGTTCCAGAGAGCTGTTTGAATGAAAAAATGTGTCCATCCACTAGAATGGACACACATTTTCTCAATCAGCTAAACGAGGGAGCCAACACACAAACAGAGAAAACCATCTCTCTGATCCCAGGTCATTTTGACATCTTTAAAAAAAAAAAAAAAAAATCTATACAAAAAACACAAAAGACGTCAAAGACGTCATTGGCACCCAATAAATCAGTCCAATAAATCGTATTTGTTCAAATGCAACCTATGTCATGAAGTGTAATCATGGTTGAGAACACAAGAAACACCCAGTAAGTAACTACTAATGTATGAATTTCATGTGACTATAGGCAGATCATGAATAAATGTATTTTAGGCAGGACGTCATGGGTCATATTATGGAATCTGCCCTGGCGCCACGATTGGACGTTGGACATGTCTTCTGTTGATAAATATACCTGTACAGTACTTAAGCATGAGATGTGTCTAAGCATTCAAGATGAGGCATTTGGGGATGCAAAAATACTATGTTCATTTGGGAAGAACAGCCTGTGTGTGGTTGCAAGATATAATGTGCAACTTTCTCCCCCAGGAACAATTTACAAAGGGGCATTTTGAGCAAAAACAGGGCATTCTTTATCTGCTTTAGTTGGTACTTGGTACCCCTGAAATAGGCCTAAAGTAGGAGTTGGAGGGAGAAGAAAAACATGGCAGTGATAATCTGACCAAACAGATGGTCTTCCCTGTCTCTCAATCCATTTAAAATATGTCAAATAATTATTGGCATGCATGTAAAGATAGTTATATGACACAACATCACCTACAGCAGGGTTCATTCTTAGCTCAGTGCATCACTTTACATTAGATTAGATTGTGATTTTATATGTGCCAGTGTAGCATCCATACATACATATATTCATTGGATAGAGATGTTATTAATATAGAGATATGTTCATATATCGAAGCTATAACAAAGCCTCTCTCCTTATCCTTTTTTGGTCATTGTTAGATTATTTTGTTGCCAATTTATTTGTAGAAGGTTGCATGCAGCATGTCTGGGGGAGGAGTGGAACATGTAGTATATTCTATGAAAATGAAAAAGAAACCATGCATATGCAATCTTATAAACATGTTAACATGGCTGAATAACGTTTTTGGTCAAAGATTGTTATTTTATTTTGTTGCCACTTTATTTGTATAAGGTTGCATGGAACCTGTCTTGGGGAGGAGGGAGGGAGGAGCACATTATGTTAAACTGTGATTGGCGGAGGTGGTTCTATTGTTCTCATTTGACAATCATTCATATCAGTTAGTGTTTTCACCCCAGGCTCTCTACTATAAGAAGAGTTGGTCTGTGTCATTTCTCCACAAGTCTTCCAGGATATTCATCATTGCTGATCAAATCTTACTGTGGACTCCAGACTTCAGGGGAAGATGAACTCTCTCAACCTCAACTCTGCTGAACAGGAGGAAACCAAAGACTTTGGTATGTTACTCACTCTACCTCCCTTTTATTTAGATTGTTATTACATTTATTCTCAATAACACATTTTATTTCATTGTATGGGCTTTGTGGCTTTGCTAGATTGTCTGTTGTGCACCACACATTCATCAACAGAATATCTATTATAGAATACAAGTGCTTTTAGTATTAGGCTATAAGTAACCACTTAATATCTATAGTTTGTGTATTTTTTTTTTACGTTTTGAAGGTAATATCTACATCTCAATGATTTTGCCTTTGTTTCCAATACAGTGTTGCATCATCAGCCCATCCTACCAGAGGTGAAGGAAAACAGACGATTGGCTAAGCAAACACAACACTGCTGTGATCAGTGTGGAAAGCACTTCCTTAGCATCTCCAAACTTAAAAGCCACCAGAGAATTCACACTGGGGAGAAACCATATGGGTGTGATGATTGTGGACAACATTTCTCTATAATGGCAAACCTTAAAAGACACCAGAGAATTCACACTGGGGAGAAACCATATGGATGTGATCAGTGCGGACAACATTTCTCTATAATATCGGTCCTTAAAAGCCACCAGAGAATTCACACTGGAGAGAAACCATATGGATGTGATCAGTGCGGACAACATTTCTCTCAATTGTGCAGCCTTAAAAGACACAATAGAATTCACACAGGAGAGAAAGCATATGGATGTGATGAGTGTGGACATCACTTTTCTCAAATGGCACACCTTAAAAGCCACCAGATAATTCACAATGGAGAGAAACCATATGGTTGTGATCAATGTGGACAACTCTTCACTAAAATGTTCAGTCTTAAACAGCACCAGAGAATTCACACTGGTGAGAAACCCTACGGATGTGATCACTGTGAACAACAATTCTCTTCTTTAACAGGCCTTAAAAGCCACCAGAGAATTCACACTGGAGAGAAACCATATGGGTGTGATAAGTGTGGACAACACTTCTCTCAATTAGTTAACCTTCAGGTACACCAGAGAATTCACACTGGAGAGAAACCATATGGGTGTGATCAATGTGGACAACACTTCTCTCGAATGTCCAGCCTTAAAAGCCACCAGAGATCCAAAAAATGTAATAGAAACCAAAATTAAACCAAAAACGTTGGCGATCATTTTTAATTCTCATTTTACTACCAGATCCCATGGGAAAAGTGCTTGGATCCATACATTTTTTGTTGTATGATCCATCAGCGTGCACAAATACCCCTAGGTGCAATTTTTCCACGCTTTCTGCCAGAAGTGAAAAACGGAGCCTATTTTTGTTACATATTTCGTTTTTTGCATTATTTCCCTTCTTCAATGTTTATTTTGTATTTTTGCTCATTTCATCTGACATTTATAATTATCGTCACCCTTTTGTTGTGTTATACTGTATGGTCTTTGTGGAACATGTCCCACATACATTTTGCTGCCGATAGAGATAAACAATTCTCAATATTCCTTTGATTTACAGTCTGTTTCACCGTAATTTGACCTGTAGATTTCATGTAGATTAGATTTAGACGAAGACTCGTAAATTGTCCATGCATTATATTAAATATTGAATACAGGGTAATTTAGTGGTACTAAATGACTAAAACAATACAGCCCATTTAATATTTTCAAATGGTCCTTTCTTAGCACAATTAAAAATCACACCTGTATGTAGTGAATTATTGTTATTATTCCTTTATTGCTTTGTTAAATGTGAATAATGGTTGGTGGAGGTAGAGCAGAGTTTTTGTTGTTTTTAAGCTTTTAGGTGTCTTCTCAAGCCCTTATTCTGAATCTGATATCTCTTACATCCTAGCTCCTACAGGAAGTATAATTTGTGGGAGGTTTCTATAGGAACTTGAATGTGTCCTAATGGCTCTGCTTGAATAACAAGATGGGAATGATAGACTCTCTTTCACACGTGAGGACATTGATAGCTGTTTAACCCCACAAGACAGTAGCTTAAAATAAAAAAAATATATAAAAAAATAATTTGTTTTCCTGTTCTTTTTTTCACTTAAACATCACCATTGGATCCTATCGTTTAGTATTACAAAGCCATTGGCCAGAATATCTGCACTTCAAGATCTTAATACCGTCCGTTGGGTAAATGTTCATAAAACCCTCAGACAACATTAATCAAATGAATTTCTAACCAGGATCATGTGCTTGAATTATCCCATGCTTGAATTATCCCATATAATGGGATTATTCAAGCACACAGCTAAACCTAATGCACTTTCCAGTTTGAGGAAAATGCCTTATAGATATTGTTTGTTATATAGTGTGTCAAATAATTACATGTCAATGGTAAACATATAGAACAACAAGCAATGACCTACGAGACATCATCCTTATTCTTTACAAACTGTTCCTTACAGGCAAAACCTGGCTGCCTGCTTTTAATGACAATGAGACACCATCAGCCATCATTATGCACGGCTTTGCTGACTGAATTACACATGAATGGTAAAGCCATCAACAACCCTTGAATACCTATGCATTGCTGAGGAAAAAATTATCAGGGGTACTTGGTATCCCTGAAATAGCCACTTTTAGGAGCGGTTTGCACCGCTCAACAAGATGGGAATGATAGACTATCTTTCACATGTGAGGACATTGATAGCTGTTAACCCTGCAAGTCTGTAGCAAAAAAATAAAATGTTCCATTTTCACCTTAACATCACCATTGGATCCTATCGTTTAGTATTACAAATAGTCCAGGCGTTTCGGGCAGTATTTTGATGGAATCGTGCACTTTATGAAAGAAGCATGACATTTGGCACACAGTTAGAACATGCCATATGGAACATTTTTGGCTATAGGGGCATCGCAGATTTGTCTTGGGAAACTTGTGGGAGCCAATCAAAGTTGGGCTCTCATAGACAAAAAATAAATATTCTTTAAGTAGCATGTAAGGGGTCAAACTAGATTTTTCATGATTCTGAATCCAATGCAAACATTTGTTTTGCAGGAAAAACATTCCTTGGACTAAAAACGGACCCCATACAAGTGATAAAACTATGGTTTATTGATGAGTCATCACTTTTCACAGTTGTGTGGCGTCCGTTTCTCAGAAAGGAATGTTTTTCGTGCAAAACAAATGCCTGCATTGGATTCAGAATCCCGAAAAACACATAGTTTGACCCCTCACATGCTACTTAAAGCATATTTATTTTTTGTATTATTTTAATGTATAGTAAAGTCTATGAGAGCCCAACTTTGATTGGCTCCCACAAGTTTCCTAAGACAAATCTGCGATGCCCCTATAGCCAAAAATGTTCCATATGGCATGTTCTAACTGTGTGCCAAATGTCATGCTTCTTTCATAAAGTGCACGATTTTTGCCTGAAACGCTTGGACTAAAAGCCATTGGCCAGAATATCTGCACTTCAAGATCTTAATACCTTCCATTGGGTAAATGTTCATAAAACCCTCAGACAACATTAATCAAATGAATTTCTAACCAGGATCATGTGTTTGAATTATCCCATTCTTGAATTATCCCATATAATGGGATTATTCAAGCACACAGCTAAACCTAATGCACTTTCCGGTTTGAGGAAAATGCCTTATAGATATTGTTTGTTATATAGTGTGTCAAATAATTACATGTCAATGGTAAACATATAGAACAACAAGCAATGACCTACGAGACACCATCCTTATTCTTTACAAACTGTTCCTTACAGGCAAAACCTGGCTGCCTGCTTTTAATGACAATGAGACACCATCAGCCATCATTATGCACTGCTTTGCTGACTGAATTACACATGAATGGTAAAGCCATCAACGACCCTTGAATACCTATGCATTGCTGAGGAAAAAATGTTCAGGGGTACTTGGTACCCCTGAAATAGGCCTAAAGTAGAAGTTGGAGGGAGAAGAAAAATATGGTAGTGATAATCTGACCAAACAGATGGTCCTCCCTGTCTTTCAATTCATTTCAAATATTTCAAAAGATTATTGGCATATTATTATTTGCATGTAAAGATATAAGACGCAACATCACCTACAGAATGAAGGAAAAAAATCTACCAATGAGCATGGGATCAGCATTTGTTTTTATTCATTTAAAACGCTATTTTACAAAAGCTTCCCTCCTATCTTACAGCCCTGAGTGTTGGTACACATTGTTCACAGACATGGATCCCACTCCAAAACACCATGAGAACTGAGAAACACTTAAACCCCATTTTCTTTTGACTGGCGTCCCACATGGCTCTATACTAGGTCCTTAGATGAATGTGCCACCCTGGAGCACATGTTAATCACTTGGCAATTGTCGATGCAAAGATTGTTATGATTTAAGAGTGCAAGTATTTTTTGTATTATGACAGGAAAGGGCCCTGGGCAGGGGCCATCAATCTGTCCATACACAGTCAAATGTGACTGTGGCAAGACTTGGCCTTGTCCGTGGCAAATTCAAAATTTCGTTATTACACAGCCTTATAATGGTGTGTAAAATACATTTTAGATATATTTTGATAATAAGACCCAATTACTGAAAATCAAGTCTATCTTGACAACACTTCTAGTTGTATCCATATCGATTTAGTAATTATATTGATATTCTCCATGTACTGTAGCCAATGAGCAGCTGTTTCTGCAGCCATGCGCTTGGCTCTGATGTAGAATATTTCACATTACTGTAGGCTATACCTCAGAAAAAGAAAAACATATGGGGGGGGGGCAGTGTAAGCGGTTCTGCAAATACAGACATCTGACATTAAGATATCTTTTATTGAAAAGATTCACTCCACAAACATATATATTTTAGGATACCGGTAGTTGTATATAAACTCTTCCATTTTACCCAGACCCTGCTTCTTTGTAAAAAAAAATGTGTTCCACTAAATCCAAGGAGGTAAACGTTTAATATATGATGTACAAGGGACCAATAAAAACTATGTTTCTTGCTGAGCCAAACTAAAGAATCATGTAACACAAGATGGGGGCTTGCAACTGACGCTCAAGTATGATTCCAATACAAACTATGACACATTACTATTGAAATTTCTCCTGCGTCCGAGCATTTTAGATTGTACTATATTATGTAAAAGCACAATTTTACCAGATTTTAGTATGCAATGATAAAATTACCCAAAAATAAAGGTGTGTGTGTGTGTGTGTGTGTGTGTGTGTGTGTGTGTGTGTGTGTGTGTGTGTGTGTGTGTGTGTGTGTGTGTGTGCATGCGTGTGTGTAGCACAAAGATGTTTAACATATCCTCCTGTTTGCCTGAGAGTAACAATTCACTCAACAATGGACATTTGGCATCATTGACACATGAACACAACATGCAGCATGGATGTAAATGAAGATGCATCTTATCCACAATGGAGCAGATTGGTGTGATTAACATATCCCCCTAAGTGAATGCAAGAATGTAAAGCACAAAGGATGACTTATTAGAGCTCTGATAAATTGACCAATTTACACCACATCCAGCATATTCCTGTGGAATTAGACTGCTTTTACATGATGCTATGACAACTGAAACTAAAAATAGATAGCCCACTTTATTGGTGGGTGACCAGTTCCACTCTCTTTTGGATGTATTCTACATTAAGATTCATCAAACTGGAGATATTATGAGACATGATTGAACAAAATTAACTAATCTATTTCTGTTATTAATCTGTTCTAATTTCCCTGCATTGTAAAGTGGTCTACAGACATGAAGTCCATACATTTTCCCCTTCGAATATACCCACCCTATGGAGACTTGAGTTCCTACTTTTTTCTTTTCTTTCTGCAAATTTATAAGATAATAATTAGATTTTAACGGATTTACCCACATTGATTCCAAATGGTGACACAAAAATGCATTTGTGTCTCCATCTGCATAACGAGTACCTTTATTTTTTGTATTCTGTATTATTATTTTGATACCAATACTTTTGTACTTTTTTACCCAGGTAAATGTTGCTTAGTTTGCTTGCAACAGTGTTTCTACATTTAAGTATTGATACTTTTGCTTAAACAGAACATTTGGGTACTTTTCCACCAATGTTTTTACTCATAATACTAATTCAGTTCAAGATAACTTTTATTGACAGAATGACAGTCACTACTTTTAGCCTTTTTAACCACTATTTATGTCCCTATTCTGAGGCAAACATTATGTGAAAAGTAGATTAACAAGCTCTGTATTGCAATGAGTGTCATTGAAATACACTCCAATTAACAATCAGTGTTACAATGTAATAATATTTATTGTAAAGTGGGAAAAAGGAGGGCCTAGACAGTATAGAGCCCTGTGAGATTCCAGTCAACCGGGTTTATGTTTAATTGATCAACAACCTCAAAAGTTTCGAGCTTGTAGATTTGCTACTTTAGGTACTTTGGTTTTGACCAAGTAGGGCTTTAATTTATGAAAAAAAACACAAAAGGGTTTCCTTTTACAACAAGGAATTACTGAAGCAGTTTTAATTGACTAAGTAACTCATTTTATTTACTTATTTTATTGAGATACAGTAAACCTATCTAATTGGAATCAGACTCATGCTGTGTCTGACATCTGTGCACAATAATGTCTAATCTGTTCATTTGTAAGAAGAAAATGCACATTTTCTGTCACCATCATTTTCTAGTGTCTTTCTCTGTCCTTTTACATCTGCCTCTAACGGAAGGTGAAAAAGCCAGCTCTGTTCAGCAACAAGTCAACAAGCAAGCTGATCTCAAGAATCATAAAAATAAACTCCTTTTTCTCTGGGTTTCACAGCACATTGTCAGTATTGTGGGCACTGGCGCCAGTGAGGAGACATAAGTGCCTGCATACAACCAAGCAGGATTTACATTACTTTGATAGCAGATGCTACGCTGCATATACTGTGTTGCAAAACAATTTGACCCAACCCAACTGAAGTTAAAGCTTGAAAGAAAATAAATACCCCCTCCCCCCACACACAGGCCCGGATTTATATGACATGAGGCCCCTGGGCAAGGGGAAATAAAGAGGCCCTTGTGCGCGCGCGAAAATTCCACCTCCGGTCCACCTGACCACACCGTGACCTCACCTTCGGACCGGCCCGTGCATAATCTGACTGTGTATCCTCATTGGCTCATTGGAAGGGTCTAAAGCGGATACAGAATTGGAGTTTGCGTGCATGTGTGTAGCCTATGTGTGTGTAAAGTACCGGATACATAGAGTGGGCGGGCTTTAGACTGCACTAAGCTTTCAGAGCAGCTACATGCAGTGCAGCCAGCAGAGCAGAAGCTCTCAATAATAAAACAAAATGTACTGTAACTAAACACAAATATCACTTTATTTTGATTGCAATACTTTAAAATGTCATCATTAAATTTACTCATTCAGGGTCTTTTCAAAATGGCTTCCAAGTTCCACACCACCTCCCTCTCCATAGACTTCCATGTAATTAATAGTGCACGGATCATGCACGCCCATGCCTAGATCATGCACCACGTGTGTCCACACTGTTCACAGCTTTCAAACAAAAAAATCCGAATGGAAATCCGTTCAGGCATTCATGAGCTAGCAGCCATTATGTTTTCTTGAAATGTAAACAAACATGGCTGCCATGTTTGTTGGTATGGGGGTTAAACATGGAATTTCGCGTTTGCGATCATGCCTACTACATTTTTTGGGATCCAAAAAATATTTTTTTAAAAAAAAAAAAAAAAAAAAAAAACTTTTTTTTTGAGGCCCCCCCTCCCCTGAGGCCCCTGGGCTCGTGCCCACCCTAGCCCAATGGTAAATCCGGCCCTGCCCACACACCGACACCCCACCCCTTCTAGTCCATCACAGACAGGCAGCCAATCACCACAGTGTCCATTCACTGGAGCGGCCCACGCCTATAAGAATGCAAATTTCTGGCTTTGTCTTTCATGGGGCCATCACCTGGCAGATAGAGTACAAAAGGGCCACAGAGAGTAGCTTTCCAGCACTCATACGTACTACAAGACGATGGCACCACCAGCAAAGAAGAGCTTTATCCAGAGGACCCTACAGAAGACCCCAGTGCCAGGTCCTGCCGAGGCGGCTGTTGGAAAACAAAAGCAGATGGCTGAGGCAAGACGAGCTTTGCTGCACTGCAAAAACTGATTTTCAAGAAAGTAAATAAATCCTTGTTTGTAGCATTTAAGTCTTATTTTCTTCGTAAAAAGAAAAACATTGCTTGTCAAGCATGTTTCGCACTAGAATGTTTTCCTCATTTTAAGGAAAATATGACTTGTATTTTCTTAATAGGGAATTTGATCAAATATTGAGCAATATTTAACCAGTAACAAGCTACAACAGTGATGTCCATGCATATCTCAGCAGAGGCACTAGATCATATTTCCTTATTTCAAGACTAAGACCAGTTTGAACAACTTCTCAATATAAGAAATGATTAATGCATCATAGTTTCATTTGTTTTACTTCATGGGCTGCGACTGTGTGCTTTGTTAATGTGATGTGTTAATATGCTCAAAAACATGTTGAGCTTTAAAGCCACAAAAACACTACAAATTACACAGCGCCAAAACATTTGTGTTACTTAGTTTTTTTTTTCTTTCATAAACTCGCCATTCCACCTCAGTGTTGTTTGCTTGAGTTCCTCATGCTGAAGTTCTGTAGAAGCATTCACACCAGAAGATCAAAGAAGAGGATGGACTGACGTTAAACATAGTCCCACCCCAGTCTCTCCTATTCGTCAGCTGGGTTGCACTGCCTTGCAGCTGGCCTATTGCACTTGCAACTCAATTTGATTGAGTTTTATTTGGAATATTCCAAATAAACCTGGCCCTAAAGGGCGAGGTTGCGCCATGTCTTGGCCGTCTGGCCGGTGATGTATATCGGACCAGAGACTCCTGGTACCCATATATGGAGATCCATGTACTGTATATGGAATGGATATATGCTGTGAGACCCCAATCATGCTTACTCAGTTATACTCAGCCACACAGATATGGGCTGTCTTCCTCCATATATGGGCATTCCAATATGAAGTCCTGTTAGATATGAGCTTAATATTGATTACATCAATCCCATTATAAAGCATTCTATGATATAGCCCCATATAGAACCTCACCCGTCGCTGCATACTGTTGTGCTCCGAGACGAGGTCCTATAAAGATTTCCCCATGGGGGGGTGGAACGCCTCCAACGTTTAGGTAGTAAACACCTTTCCCGAAATCGTATCCACAAAGTAAAGGTAGTTCCGAGCTCCCAGACTGTGATAACCTAACAAGGGTCCATAAAACATGAACTAGGGCACAAACGTAGCCCCAACCGTCGCTGCATATATACTGTCACAGTATGCAACATTCGACCAGAGGAGGCGCTAATGCTGCCATTCCGGCTGCAACTTCCAGGCTTGTAAACATTAGACCGGCTGACAAAACTAGCGATTTTAAGGGGTTGTTTCGTGCCCTAGTTCATGTTTTATGGACTCTTGTTAGGTTATCACAGTCTGGGAGCTCGGAACTACCTTTACTTTGTGGATACAATTTCGGGAAAGGTGTTTTCTACCTAAACGTTGGAGGCGTTCCACCCAGGCTTGTCAACTCTCCTGGATTTCCCAGGAGTCTCCTGGATTTTGAACCCCTCTCCTGGGAGTCTCCTGGATTGGCAAATCTCCTGGATTTCTCCTGGATTTTGTATCAAACTCCCAAAATTCACCAGAACACAGGAAATGACATCTACTATGTTAAAAATGTTATGGGGGAGGACCCCCAGACCCCCCGTTTTAGGGGTGGGGGCAATGCATGCAAGAAAGATCATACAGATATTCACTTAAGTAATGACTTACTGTAAAGATGAGAAATCATTATTAAAGATGTCCTTTTGCTTCTGTCATCAAATCTGTACACCAAGGGGGGGTGGAACTTCCACCCCCCCATTCCACCCCCCCATGGGGAAATCTTTATAGGACCTCGTCTCGGAGCAGTATGCAGCGACGGGTGAGGTTCTATATGGGGCTATCTATGATAATGCTTACTGTATATGCAATGTAATATGCTTGCACTCATAATGCTTCATGATTATAATTACTGGTCACTCACTGACTTTTTTCTTTTGGCGAGGATCATAGTCTCTCTATAAATGCCACTTGGAATTTTTCAAAACAGCCCCCCCCCCCCCCCCCCCCCCCCCCCCACACACACACATTTGTTTCAGACAGGACAACTTTTTCATATTTGAAGGTATCTGAATTCAATGAACTTGGTCGTGTGTCCCTACGACATTTATAACCCCTATTTGAAAGATGCCAAATCCGTTGAAATGGGTCTCGTGTCTCTCCGACAATTCTAAGCCGCATGTCCGTCTCGGCGAGCCGAACACGCCAGTATAAGGTTAATCCCACACGGACACTCCTGTGAGGAGATAGCTTTCTCTGGCCTGCAGTTCAATGTGCTCTAACGGTTATAGACTCTATGACCCTTGGTCAAATTGGAGTTCCCAGGGAAGAAAGGTTGTAGGAGGACAACCAAGACATCCACGTGTTCGTCTTGGAGAGCTCTACAACATATCTCAGAACCAAGGTCTGATGTTGCATCGTCTTTGACTTATAACGCAAAATAACTAACCATAAGGTTAGCTATTTCGCATTAAAAGTCGAAAACCATCATGTGTCAAGGGTCGATCTTTTAGTATGTTGTATAGCTCACCGAGACGAACGCGTGGAGTTGTGTTTTATTTCTGTGCAACATTCCTAGAGTAAAAATACGGTTAGCCTCCCTTGAATTACAATAAAATCGTGATAGGATATTAGGATTATTGAATGTCGACCTGAGGCTTAGAATTATGTGCAGACTTGAGAAAAAAATATATCGGAGCACCTACCAACCCGTAACACCCAAAACACACCAGGAAGTGGCCGGTTTGAAGCACTTCCTGTCGGTGCATCAAAATGAAACCTGCATATTCTGACTCAGCACACATGATTTAGGGGGGTAGCCCTATTTTTTTATTTCTGTGCGACATTCCTAGGGTTAAACTAGGGTTAGCCTCCTTTGAATTACTATAAAATCACGATAGGATATTAGGGTTACTGAATGTCGACCTGAGGCTTAAAATTACGTGCGGACTTGAGAAAAAAATATATCAGAGCACCTACCAACCCGTAATACCCAAAACACACCAGGAAGTGGCAGGTTTGAGGCACTTCCTGTTGGCGCATTGAAACAAAACCTGCATATTCTGACTCAGCACATGTGATTTAGGGGGGGTAGCCAGAAAGTCATTTTGGGGGTGAACTACTCCTTTAACTCCTAAATTCCATGATTATTTTGGGGGGTCTCCAGTTCAAATATGATTATTTTGGTGGGTCACCGCCTGAAATGAGAGCCACTGGTTGTGAGCTTGTCGAACTGCTACTTTTGAACATCATTGAAAGTATAATGTAAAGTTTGGTTTTATTCTATATAAATTATTACCAAATCAAAATGAGCATAATATCCCGGAGGATATCTAGTCTCATATCACGATGTATCAATAGAAAAGCCCTAAAAATTATCTAACAGAAGTATCCATGGTATTATCACCATCTTAGCAGCATTTAATAAGGGTAATAATAATAATCTAATAATCTTTCTTTTATCATTTTCGCCATAGATGTTATGGCAAATAGCCTATAATTATCAGGGTTTGACAAATATTTCCATTGTCCTATACAACTCTCCTTTTGTCAATTTCCCTCCCCTCCGAAATGCATTATATAAGTCTAATAACCTTTATTGATTCACTTTCACTTGTTGGAAGACCTGAAGTTAAGGGGTAGTCCTCATAATTCTGTGCTTTCACAATATCAACTTAGCGCAATTTATTAATGTTATAATACAAGTGAATCTACATTTTATACTGTTTTACGTGCATAATCCAAAACGTGTATTTAGAGGAAACAGTTATTAGCAAATATAAAATATATTTATTACTGGAACACCCCCTCAGAGGAGATGGTATGGTCCAATGAACAGAACACAGGAGGATGTTACGTAGTCTCCTCCCATCCCCCGCCCGCCCGATTCAAACAGTGCGGTGGTAACGGCTGATTTCATTGTCTTTTTCATTTCGTCAAAGTTGGATAAATAAAATACTAAAAGACTACTCCGCATCATGGAAGTGGACGACGTGATCGCCAGCACGCTCGCAGGTATGTGTCTAGACATGTGTAAATCTTACGTTGTGTAATTTGTGTTTCATGTGTTATTGGCCATGCTTAGCATTGTTAGCTGCTAACGCTAGCTGCCTGTGGGCTCACTGGGCTGTAGCTTCTGTAAAACACATTTAATGTTTCAAGGTTGTGCTTATTGCGGACAGACAAAACTTTTTTTGTGTGTTTGGACAGTAATGTCAGGGCTAGGCGCTAGCATGTCTGTATTGTGTAGGTGGAATGCTTAATGTTATCGCCTGATTAGCAGTGTTGTCAACATACAGCTAGGTGGCAGCATTTGACTTGCCACATCTAAACAGGGGGTCTTCAACGTTTTCAGCCCAAGGACCCCTTAGTTGAGAGAGAGATGAAGCAGGGACCCCCACAATGTCCAAACCTCTTTGTGGCATTGTGAGCTTGTAGATCTGCTATTTTTGTCTAAAGTTCTCAGAATATGGATACTAGGGTTCAAGTGGTTAATATAAAATATAGGAGGAAAAAAGTTTCTATCACACAAAGATTTGGAGGACCCCCTTCTAGTAACTCTGAGGACCCCCTAGTGGTCCCAGACCCCCTGTTGAAGACCATTGCTGTGAAATCAATGGTAATTTAACTCGGAGTCTCTGAGTTACCTACCTATAAGCGTCCATTTGGTTCCTAATTATCATTTAGCTGGGGACCCCCAGGAACTCTCTCAATGACCCCTGGGGCTCCCCAGACCCCACTTTGAGAACCGATGGTATAGTATCATTTAAGGTTTTCATACCTAAATGTCTGAACATCATTAATTGCAATTGTACAGGAAATGTAACAATGTAAAATGATTGAGAGATTCTCAAATGTGTGAGAAAAGTACTGCCATAAAAGTGTAGGCTACCTAAAGCAGGGGTTCCCAAACTTTTTGTCTCAGGGCACCCCATGAATATTATTTTTCATCCGAGGCACCCCTACATTAAATCGTCGTTGTTGGGTGGAAACCTTGTACCGTAAATCCCCAATGAATCGCCCGGTGGCAAACTGCCGCCGGGTCCCATATATCCGCCCGGGGTCTGACCCCATTTTGCGCAATAAACGCCTGTTTCAAATAAGCGCACGGTTCGTATAAGCGCCTGGGCCGCTATTTGCAATTAATATTATCCTTATTATGTTTTATGTAAGAGCCCGGGCTATTATTTGTTTGGTTGTTTGGTATTATTTGCTATTTATTCAACTTAACTGGTCATTTATGTTGCATGGCAGTGGTGCGCTGAAAACAGCAAATCTACAAGCTCACAGCAGTGCTGTGACAACACGTTGCAACGCACAGCACTCGCTGTGCGTCGCTACGGATCATATGTTGCATGATGACGGTAGTGCGCTGAAAACAGCAAATCTACAAGCTCACAGCCCTGTGGACAGACACTTCAAAGCCAAATGTATATGGTGCCCAGCCCAGTGCAGCGCTACCATGACGCGCAGGACGCACTGTCTGTGCGTCGGGGAACAGATTGCCAAAGGACTCCAAAAAAAGAGAGAGGAAAAAGGGAGTCTGCTGCTCTCTGCGCACTGACCACCATTCATTACTGTCTAAAACATTGCTACAATGCAAAGTTTGCGTGAGTAGGCTACTTTAATGGCAAAACGTTGTGATGGAGAAAGACTGGCCAATAAAGGCCAGCTGGATCAGAATAACTCAGAGTCATTACCTACTGTTGCTGCCTCTTTTTATCCAGTCCGCATTTTGAAGAAGTAATCCATTATTTTGAGGTGCAAGGGGAATGCAGAAGGCTTAATCATAATGCAATACCATAATGGTTTAATGTCAGGATAGTGGAGCTGTTCAGTGGTCATGTCAGCGAGTCCAGTCAGAACCGCTCCAGCTGCAGGACTTCTGCGCTAATTGGGTCGTTGACTCGTTGACTACAGACCTAGATGCGTCTTTGCTGGCATGCGGTAATTGATTATTTTGGAGAAAGATTCCCTTAGTATAAATAATAGTATATATATTTTTTTTAAAAGGCATTCATACACTCTTGATATTTTTTAAATGAGGTTTGGTCTAATAGATCACAATGTGCTATTTTCTGGGTGTTCATAACAATTAAAATAATAATAATAATAATTATAACATTTATTATAACATTTTGATTATTACCCCTATTATATAGTTTGAGAAAGAAAAATTTACCAAATAATGGCCCAGTGCTGGCCAGTGCCAAAATAAATAAAAGCCTGTTACCAATAGCCGCCTGGTCCCTTTTAAGCGCCCGGGGTCCGACCCCATTTTGCGAAATAAACGCCCGGGCTACTAATTGGGGATTTACGGTATGTCCAAAACCTTCTCTTTTAGTGTTATTATTTTAAAAACGATTTAAAGTAGTGAAAATAGCTGATGATGCGAGACGTTGTGTGCTTGTAGATCTGCTATTTTCACTACTTGTTTGACACTTTTGTATGATGAAGTAGGGCTTTTATTTTACCAAAAAACATACACATTTGAAACTACAGATACAAGGTTTTTGCCTGAAGAGTTACGATATTGATCATTTTCACTCCCAGCACCTTATATTTATAGCATATTTTAGACATTATTTGTGAGGAAAACATTGAGATAACAGCTATTTTGGCTAGAACTGACTGAAAATAACTTTGTACTTCAAGTTTAAAATGATACTAAATATATAAGCCCCTGACCTAAAGTACCAAAAGTGTTTTCATTTCATGTTATGAAATGGACAATCTACAACCTCACAGTGTGTTGTGACACGTTGTCATACAGATGATGTCTATATAGGGTTGAAGTGGTTCTTGTATCATTCTCTTGGAATAATTGAAATCTACAAAGTAACTTAAGTTTTAAAATGAATGCAGTGGATTGAAATGGGGGGGGGGGGGGGGGGGGACATTTCGGTCGAAGTATGGAGAGGCCTTAAGGGTAAAGGCCCATTCCCACTGGGCCAGATAACAGATAAAAAAAATATTTCTCCAGATATTTTTCCATTCAAAGTGGATGGTAGATACAGATAAAAAAAATCTCTGCCACAGATAAAAGAAATATCTGTGGCAGATATTTTTTCATCCACCATTTTTTATCTGTTATCTGGCCCAGTGGGAATGGGCCTTAAGAGAGACGGTTAGTGTCTGTCAGAAAGGAGACATGTTGGAAAGGAGAGATGCACCCATTAAAATGTTAATATTTTGAGTCCAGATGTAGTGGAGTAGAAGTCAAAGTATTGAAAATTGGAAATACTCAACTTAAGTAAAAATAACTCAAGTGTACAGTACAGTACAGAATTAGTTTGCACCACTGGTGTTCATGTCAATGATCCCCAAATTAATTTGATATTACATTTACAATACCTTACTTGGGAGCTTGTAGATCGACTGATTTCAAGTGTCCAATGTATAGAATTAACTATGTTGTACACACAGATTGACTGGGGACCGACCCACTTTGAAAACCACTAATGCAAACATCGGGCTGAATTAGTTTAGTGATTTATTAAATGTAATTTCTGTTCCAGGTTCCAGCTGCCATTAATGATATTGAGATGCTTTTTACACCTTCTCTCGAGAAGAGGCTTTGGCGCTCTTTCCTGGGTGAGTTGTACAAATTACATTACATTATTATTATTTTTTTTTTTTTGTTGGTTCTTGCTAGTCAGATGTCTCACAGTATACACTTCGATATGGTTTGGCATGTCATTAATGGGCAACATTAAAGGGGAAAACCACCCATTTTCAATATTGAACTATGCTATTAAAGGACCACCTCACCTCTGGGACAACCAGACTGGTCAAATATGATCAGTTGTAGCATGCTGAGATACTAAAATATCTAAAAACACAGTTTGAACACAAAAAATAACAATTGCATTGATCGTGTCCCAAACAACAATAAAATAAGATCTGGTTTTCCCAGAGGTGAGGTGGTCCTTTAATATACCTTAGAGGAGTGTGGAAATAAGTTACCCCCTTTCTGTGTTGCCTAGAGGATTGATTTTGGAGTTTTGGAGTACAAGACATTTTTCAGGATCTTTGCAAAGGCAGGAACTGCTGTTTTGTATGTGTACGACGTCCCACAGGCTCACCTGGTCCAAGCCAGGGTTTGCTTTGAAAAATATAAACTCAAAGATTTGCAAATATTTTCATGGTTTAAAAGAAATAGCAGATCTACAAACTTGCAGCGTGGGATTCTGTGTTGCGCTGTGAGCTTGTATCTTTGTTTTGTTTTCTTTTTAGTTTTTTTCCTGCTAATTATTTCAATTTATTGTTCGTTGCAATGTTATATATTTTATTTCACCTGTTTTGCAATGTATTTTCAGGCCCTGGATGAGATGAGGAGAATTGTGCATCCCTACAATATCCTGTACGACGAGGAAGTCATGCAGTGACGACACAGCTTCGTCGGGGACTACCAGTTTTATGCCATCCTAAAGAACCAGAAGATCGGCAAAGGTGAGGTCGCCCCAGTTCTATTTGGAGATCTCCTAATGAATGGATATTAATCTAGTTCCAATCCCTTTTTGTATACTCCTAGAGCTGTTTGACCCATAGTACCATGCACCTCAGTCCTGTCTTAAATATGCGTTCTATTAAATGTTTAATATCTCTGCTGCTGGGCCGAAATGTTCATTTTCGGGAAAATTTGCTTACGTGGAGTTAGGAGGTTTTGACCGAAGGGCTTTTTACTACTTTTCATTGTTTCAATGTTATTTAAACCAACACACAGACGTAAAGGGTGTTCAGTAGCACACATTTATGAAAAAAAGAGAGGGCCAATCGGGTGGAGTTAGCTGATTTGGCAGAAAGTGGGGAGTTAGGAGGTTTTGTCCCATGCACTTTTTACTACTTTCCATTGGTTAAATTTTATTTAACCAACACTCAGATTTAAAGGGTGTTCAATAGCCCTGATTTATGCCACAAAAATCAAAAACCTCAAAATGGAGTTAAGAGGTTTTGGCCAGACAGTGACGATATCTAATATGGTGACTTTATTTTCTTTACCATGGGAAGCAATATTAATGTGACTCCCTGTGCATTCTGCCAGAGTTTCTTTTTATACACAGCGCAGATTAGTAAATAATATCTGACTATGGGAAGCAACGTTAATGTGCAGTTTGTGCTCTGATCTGCACGTCGGAAAGTTGTGAATCACCAAACAAAAGTTTGGTTTTGGAGATGCTGTGGACAAGCATTTATATACACTTCCGTTGTCATTGATAACTGTGCGTGGAATATTGACCATCATTATTCTATTTTAGATTGCTTGTACAGCGCTTGTCCTTGATTTAAAGGAGTAAGTAGTTCACCCCCAAAATGACTTTTTTTCCCCTATTGATTATTCACCCATGGAGACTTGAGTTCAATAATATTTTTTGTTATAGGGACAGAGTTTTAGGTTCTGTTGGGTAGCGGAAGATGTATTTATCCTCGTTCTGAATATTCTCTATTTGCTTCTCTCACGACACTGAGAATGAACAATGTTTTCAAATCTTATACATGCTGAGCAGAGCTCTGGTCTGACCTCACTCACAACACAACCGGTTGCCGTGCATGCTGCCTGACAACACCGATGTGCGCAGGCTGCCGCCCCTCCATATTTGGGCAAGCGTGACGAGTAAATTCATCCCCATTCGTTCCGGATGGGGACCCAAATGGATTCGGGTATATCCGGAATCAATGGGGGTAAATATTATACATAAATATACATGGTGTGAGTAATTAATACCAGTAAGACTCCCTAATCGGGACCACAAATATCACAACCTCCACCTCTCACGTCATACGGGTAGCCATAGTTAACCTGGAATGTTGAATCTCCATATATGGAGATAACCTACGCATCACACAACGTCTGACCTCACCAGCCCATACTTGGGCATGGACGACTTATATCTCCATATACGGAGATGGCCATATATGGAGATACGATGACATCACAGAGTCCACAGCTGATGATGTGGCGTGATGTCATACAATAAACAAACAAGCCCTATATACTGATGCGATACGATGACATCACAGAGTCCACAGCTGATGATGTGGCGTGATGTCATACAATAAACAAACAAGCCCTATATACTGATGCGGAGATATGAGCAGGGCAAAGGTGTGACGTGTGACGTGTGACCGACCGACGGACGGCCGGTGGAGGTTTTCATAGTAAACTGCTCCCTGACGGTCGCAATAAAAAAAGTCATTTTGGGTCTTCATGCATTGACTGCCATATGTTGTCTTTTCAGTGAAACCCAGTGGAGCAGTCCATCTCGCTGTTGGGAATCCTGCCACAGCTTTCCCCATCTTCAGTGCCCCCCCCCCCCCCGGGAGATGGCAGCGAGGCCATGTTTCACATCCTTAAGGTGAGAGTGTTGAAAGTTTGTTTTATTTGACAGGGACCGTGCTCATTAATGGACATGTCAGTTTTCACTTCAATGTAAATGAGCCAGAGTTAGCCAGCCGTAGGCTAATTTTCATCTGTGGTCCCTGGACCCCCCTTGGTGGTGATCAACCCCCCAATCCAACCCTTGATGCTGAGTGCCAAGCAGGGAGGCATTGGGTCCCATTTTTATAGTCTTTGGTATGACCCGGCCGGGGAATTGAACCCCCGACCTCCCAGTCTCAGGGCGGACACTCTAACCACAAGGCCACTGAGCTGGTATGTGCATATACTGTAAGTTAGTAATGCCTGTACAGTACATTTTATTTTTGTTCAATCTCAAAATACATAAGGTGGAGTGACGAAAGTGATCACTTTGTTTTAAGAGTACTTTTTTTTTTAAATAGTTTATAAACTAGTCCTTGATATTCTGCAAGAACTAAAGTAAAGTTTGGAGAATATTGTCAGATTAATGTTGGAACCTTGTTTATTGAAAGATACTGTAGTGTGGTTTAATTTGGTCATGTATGCTATTAAACATGTTTGCTCAATTCAAAGTATCATGTTTTCACTGTTTTTCTAATCTTTTTCATTGACTTGTCCATTGACCAGCCTACTGAAGACCCCAATGGCTTCCTTCGTCAGCGTCCTCTGGCCAGTCCTGTCGTCCTCGTCGGTGAGGACAACTGCCTGCTCTGCATTGGGACTCTGTCGGTGATGACCTTTGGGAGGAGGACTTTCAAAAGGGACTCATCTAACTCATGGCATATTACTATGCCCTTCATCTGGCGTACCCCAAGTGTGCGTCTACAGTGCTCTCAGTACTGCAAACTGAAGTCCTCCATGATGCCATGCATTAGGGAGATACCACCCACGCATACAACGTCCTAAGCTGAATGGAAGGACTACCTCAGTCAGTGAGTGTGCAGATCTACAAGCTCAAAACAGCAGATCTACAATCTCATAACACAGCGCAAAGTGGATCGTTGTGAGCTACTAGATCTGCTGTTTTTACTTCAGTGAATGCTACCCTAACTCAGTGGTTCTCAACCTTTTCAGGCCGCGACCCCCCAAATAATCATATTTTGATTGGGGACCCCCCACCCTGATGAGCACTAAGAGTGGAGACGTTGCATTTTGTATAACACGGTTCTATTGAGGAAATAGCAGATCTACATGCTCACAACGTCTCACTGCGAGGCGTTGTGAGCATGTAGTGCTATTTTCACAATTCTTGACTCAATTTGGCCAATGTTTAATTTGTCATTTTAAATAAAAAAAAAGTCTTTAAATTGTCACTTTAGAAATCTGCATATTATACACTTAAACTTTGTTAGTTTCTTTACAGTTGAGTGAGAAAACAATATACCCTTTATACACTTAAACTTTGTTGGTTTCTTTACAGTTGAGTGAGAAAACAATGTTGCACATTATGTTAATCATCTGGGGACCCCCAAAACTAATTTGGGGACCCCTCTGGGGGTCCTAACCCACAGGTTGAGAACCACTGTGCTATATAATGTGATCAGTGAATGCTTCCTTAACTCCCCCTAAGTTGGGCCTTGTTCAGACTGGCGGCCCAAATCCAGCCCAAATCTAATTTCCTATCCAGATTGGAGTCAAAATGTTTTTTTTTTTAATGCAGTCTGGAGATGGCTATGGATTGTGATTCAAATCTGATTTATACTGCAATATAGAAGTTACAAGTTTACAAGTAAAAGTCAAGAATTAAAAATGTACTTGAGTAAAGGATCTGCTGTTTTCACTTGGGTCCCGAGTGCAAACTAATCTATTTTGGGTTTCCGACCAGAAAAGTTTGGCAACCTGCATTGCACTATATAGTTCTGGGAAACTTTGTTCGGGAGCGACTTTGTTCGAAGGCGATGTTGTTCTGGGCAGTGTTTTTGGGGGCGGTGTTACTGATTGGGGAAGGAGCTCGTACATTTTGATAAGTAGCACCTTATCGATCCTGCTTATTGAGCCCACTATTGAGCATTTCTAATTTGTGGAATTATGTCACACGATAATATTTTATCGGTCAGTTGACTTGCTAGTTTTTCGAGCTCCATCCCAGATAGTGACATGTACTGTAACTGCGCCTGTGTTTACATTTTACATGCACGTTTGTTATTTTTGTTTTAGTATTATTCCTTTTGTTGTGTGCTGTGAACAGCAGATCTACAACCTCACGTGGCGCAAAGCGGGTCGGTGTGAGCTTGTAGTCCTTACCTAATCTCTCTTTTGGGTTCCGACCAAGTTTGGGAACCATTGCCCTATAGTTCAGAGCGCTGTATGGGGCGCTGTTGTTTGAGGCAGTGTGAGCTTGTAGTCCTAATCTAATCTCTCTTTTTGGTTCCGACCAAATTTGGGAACCATTGCCCTATAGGTCAGAGCGGTGTATAGGGCGATGTTGTTTGAGGTGGTGTGAGGTTGTAGTCCTAATCTAATCTCTCTTTTGGGTTCCAACCAGAAAGGTTTGCGAACAATTGCCCTATAGGTCAGAGCACTGTATGGGGCGCTGTTGTTTGAGGCGGTGCAAGCTTGTAGTCCTAATCTAATCTCTGATGCTGCTGGCATGTAACTGCACTTGAGTTTTGTTTTGTTTCATGTGTTTAAAACAAACAATTTCTGTATGCTGCAAGTGTCCCCCCTCCCAACCAGGCTTTGAAGAAAATAAATGCTGGAAAAGTGCTTCTGGTGTCTTCATTTAAGACTTTTCATTTTGCTTATTTGAAGAAATTGCGTCTTAATTTAAGAATTTTGGGTCTTATTATTGCTGCTAGATTAAGCAAGAAACAATCCTATCAAGAGAAAAAAATGCCACTTTTGAGAACGTATTTCCTAAATAACATGGTACTCTTTGCTTATATTAAGCCAACCCTTGCTTTAGAAGTAGGCATTTTTTTGTCTAGTTTTGAGACTCGATATTCTCGTTCAGTGGCTAGACCTTTGTTGCTAGTTTTAAGAATTCTAAGCAAGGAAAAAATGCTTACCCCATTGGCAGATTTTTTTGCTTGATATGAGACAATTAAGGCTAGTTTTAATTTTTTTTTTTCTTATTTTAATCGGGGCATTTTTTGCAGTGTGGCCATTTTGTGGAATCTTCGGTTCCTTTTGTGCCAGGGATTGGCAGGAGAAACAGATGATGATGACGACGAGACCAATGGGACCGAGCACGTGACCGCGTTCCTAAAACTGCGTGCCGAAAATAACCCAGAGCTGCAGGCATGGCTGGATCGTGAGGGGAAGAGTGAATGGCTCTCTCGTGACATCCTTAACGAAATGAGCGAAATCATGTCGCGTGATTTGCTGAGAATACTTAAGGAAGAAACACAGTCTGCCGAGTTTTTCTCCGTGGTGATGGACCAGATGACTGACTATGGAGACAAACAGCAAGTGTCCGTCTGTATTCGTTTTGTGACTGAAAATCTGGAGACAGAGGAACTTTTTGTTGGATTCTATGAGACGGAAGGGGGTCTGCAGACGGCAGAGCCACTGTTTCAGCTGTTAAAAGACATCTTGATGAGATTCTCACTGCCAATTAGTAAATGCAGAGGACTATGTTTTGAGGGGTCTGCAAAGCTATCTGGCATTCGAACAGGCCTACAAGCCCGCGTGCGGGAACTGGAGCCGCAAGCGCTCTACACCCATCCCACCGAACGTGTTCTGGATTTAGTTGCGCAGGATGTCTCCCAAAACACCCGAGGGTGTGCCGTCGTCATGGGAATTGTTCGCGACACAATAACACTGATCAGAAATTCGCGAGAGCCAGTCGCCTGGTTTAAGGAGCACCAAGACAAAGACGCGCAGTCTTTGAGACCCATGAGCCCCACACGCTGGACTGTGGAAACGGCCTCCTTACAATCCATTGCTTCCAACTACGGTGCACTGATGGACTTTCTCGAGCACCTGTCTGAGGAAGACAGAGGTGACACAGGAGCAAAAGCCGATTTTCTGCTTGAGCAAGTACAGCAGTTTCGCACATTTTTCTCACTGCATCTCATGCTGAAAATCTTCGTGTGCATGGAAACAGCCAATGCCGCGCTCCAAAACCAGCCGCTGCACCTTCGGAACGCTAGACAGATGGTGGACACACTCAGAGGAGACATAAAGTCCCTTCGCGAAGGATTCCAACAATTGTGGGAAAACACTACTGCAGCAGCCAAGGACCTGGACTTGGAGAGCCCAGCTGTGCCACCACAGTCACGATGGCGTTTGGACAAGAATGGACACACATTCCTAACACCAGAAGAAATGCACCGGCAGCAACACTCTGACGCCATGGACACAGCAGCAGCATCCCTGGACTGCAGATTTGGTGCTTCTGTGTTGAAACACATGCAAGATGTCGAGGATTTTGTGGTCGGAAAGGAAAGAAATTGCAAACGCATAGTGCAGTTCTATGGGAATGATTTCGATGAAGTCAGGCTGACAGTGGAGCGTAACCTGTGCATGCACTATGCATACGCAAAGCGAGGTAGAGTTGAGTTTGCCACTTTTCATGACGTAGTTGAGTACTTGAAAGATGAGCAGGGAGGCCACTTATCAGAGCTCACAAGACTGGTAAAACAAGTGCTGACTATCCCGGTGACATCGTGCAGCTCGGAAAGGTCATTGCCAGGCCTGCAGAGCCTCAAAAAAAATCTGCAATCCACAACAGGGCAAGCCAGATTCAATCAACCTTCTCTGTTTAACTGTCACAAGCATGTGGCAGAGAATGAAATGGACCTGGACATCATAGCCAATGAGTTCATCAATCGCACAGCTGCAAGGAGTAACGCCTTCCCCATAAAGAACACGTGAATGGTAAGTGAAATATACTTTTTTACTGCATGCACTAGTATGCTTTGTTCACTTGTCAATGGTTTGTCTATTATGCTATGATTAGCTGTATATCAGCAATAGCGTTTTTTTTCCCAGAATCAATGTCAACAACCTTTGTTGTTTGCAGTGATGTGAGAGCCATAGAAATGTACACCCTTTCCTATGTGTTCTGTACACGCCTTTCGTGGTTGTAATATTATTTTTCTCTCTTTCAATTTTCTTTCTTCATTTTTAGCAAACGATGAGCACCAGCTTGAGAGAGTGAAGGCACAGTCAACGAGACACAGAGGGAGTGAGGGAGAGAGATTTTCCCTCCACAATTTAATAGAGCATAATAAGAATCCTGCTAGTGCTTGTATAGATAGATGCCTTCTTTCATAATGTTGGCGCAATGGCATTAATTGCACTACTTTGTGTGCATTTTTCTATTGGTACAACAAATACATTCCCAGGTGCTAGATGGAACAACACTTTTAAAACAGATAGACTATGCATATTGTTTCAGGCTCCTAAAGAGAAAGTGTGGGCTAGTTACAAGGTGATATTTCTGTGCTCCTTATTCGGTTGTTATAGATCTCGAATCCTTATACACGATTTTCCTACGCCCCATAGTGCATTGCGCAGACGTTTGCACCGATCTTCCGCCGCCGATTTACAAGCTCACAACGGGTTGCATCTGCGACGCGACGTGAGCTTGTATGTCTGCTGTTAAACCCGGAAGTTTGGTCCTGATAGTCTCCAGTAAACCCCCGGGGAAAATTGTGGATAGGCAAAATGTTTTGTGTGATTGTATGCCTGTTGATATGGTGCTGAAATGTGCATTTGGCGACTTTTTCAAGGGAGTGAGTCATGCAGGACACAAAAAGCCCAAGGACATTCATTGTAAAAGTGTACCACTGTACTATAAGCAAACTGTTAATAAAGTATTCAGTCAATAAAAAAAACATTTGTTTTGACTACTACTACTAATGAGTCGGTTCTGAGTTTTCAATACCAAATGTATTGCCTGTGATGACTTTTAGCCTTTGTAAACACTTCAACCAACACTTCAACCCTACTGTATATTGTCCCTATTCTGGGGGCAAACATTTAGAAAATCAACTGTATTACTGTATTACAATGAGTTGCATTGCAATACACACAAATTAACACTCAGCTTAGAATCATCAGTCACCATAAAAACAGCTAAAACCACAGGAGATGCATTGCATCTCAATGCTACCTCCTCGGCACAGCAGCACAACAGAATTAGAAATATATATATTTCACTGGCCAGACACCAACAGAGATTTGGTGTCTTATATGGAAAAGGGGGGAGAACCGATTTTAGAGCCCTGGGGGAGCCCGGGCAACACATGTGGTTCATGTGATTTGTCTGTGGGGCTACTGTACTTGTGTCTCCACTAGATGGCAGCAGAGTATTTTCTTTTATGACAGGTTGTAGCAGTATATATGTTACCGGATGTTTGGGTAACTCAGGACGTTCTATGTAAGAGCGCTTGTTTTGTCGTTCACCACACACCAATCACCACCAGGTGGCGACGACAGCCCATAGAGTTATAATGCGACAGCCATTCACTAGTGAAGGCGCTGACGTCACTCGTTTGCGACTCTTTCTTTATTGCGACCGTCAGGGAGCAGTTTACTATGAAAACCTCCACCGGCCGTCCGTCCGTCCGTCGGTCGGTCGGTCGGTCGGTCACACGTCACACGTCACACCTTTGCCCTGCTCATATCTCCGCAATCACACTGCTAGCTTCGCTGCTGGTGATGTCACTAGCTATGATGTCACTGTGACAGTGCACCATGCCCAAATTTGGAGATCATGTGTGGCAAAATATCAACAAACGAGTGAAAGGCCTTTATCAAGTAACCATAGCAACTAAAAATCAACAAATTGTGCAAAGTGAAATATCTTTATCTGGTAACCATAGAAACCAAAATAATCAACAAATATGAGTATGTGTCCCCTTGTAGTATGTCACTAATAGGGAGAATGCATATAAAAATGTCGGCGCATATTCGTGACGTCACGGATGGGGACGCCACTTCCTGTTGTGACCTGAATCTATGTTATTCTATGGATAAAGGACGTGTGGTCATCATAATAAGCAAACGAAACGGTGAAAACGGGATTAGTTGACGTGGTTTTTTATGTCATGTTCTTTTATACTTTTTATTATTTGTTTGTCGACGTTTAAGTGATGCCATGAGTTCAAAACGTCTTAATAAAATCACTTTACAAAAACGGGAGGGCAGTTCTGCCTCATACCACTGCTGTGTTCCACAGTGTACAGCGTCAGCTAAGTTCAACTCCTTTCTCAGTTTCCACCGATTTCCAAAAGACAAACAGCTGCAGAAGAGGTGGGTAACTAATATCCGAAGAGACAAATTTACTATCACGGAGAATACAAGAGTTTGTAGCAGACACTTCAAGAGCACAGACCTGATCGAGCATCAATATATGGACCTGTTAGATCTTCACATAAACGTCTCAAAGATGGGTCTGTCCCGGTGCTCTTTACATGGAATGACTTTACCCTACCCACTCCTCGGCCCGGGGTTTGGCAAAGGAAAGAGCGTCCGAAATCTCCGAATACTGAGAACTGCCCCCCTGCGATAAACCAAAAGGAGGACCCTCCCATGGAAATAGATTACCAAGACCACGACTACTGTTCCAGTCCTGAGCCTTCGGCAGTGGATCTCAACATAATTCTCGCCCAGGAGCGCATAACGGAGCTCGAGAAACAGATGTTGGAAATGTCCATCACAAACAAGTTTGGCGTGGAACGCTTTGCTGCTTCCGACGATGACATAAGGTTTTTCACAAGGTAAGCGTGGCTGTAACTGTAACCCCTAGGGTGTACAAATGTAACCAAATGGACCTGTGAAGGGTCCATTTGGTTCCATTTGTACACTCAGAGTTATGGTGGTCCATGGTCTAATGCTAGCTCTGGTCCATCGCTAATGCATGCATGTCCCTATATCCTATATTAATACAAAATATCTATATAAATGTATATCTACATATCTATCTATCTACCTATCTATAGAGAGAGAGAGAGATTGATAGAAGTATATCTATAAATATAGATGTCTATTGAGAGAGAGATTCATTGATAGAAGTATATCTATAAATATACATGTCTATCTATCTATATATCAGTATCTCTCTCTATCTCTCTCTCTCTCTCTCTCTCTCTCTCTCTATATATATATATATATATATATATATATATATATATATATATATATATATATATATATATTATATATATATATATAATATATATATATATATATATATATATATATATATATATATATATATATATATATATATACTGTGTATATATATATATATATATATATATATATACACACACACACACACACACTGTACATACATACATCTATATCTATCTATTATCCTATTCTATTGACACCTATATGTTTACATTTTGACAGGTTTGCAACGTATGCTCACCTGATGGCCTTTTGGAAGCAGATAGAGCCAGCAACACACAGGATGCTCACCAGTACAAAAGCTCAGCCTGCAGCTAAGAAGACTCTACATTTGCAGTCCCAGCAACCCATTGATGAGTTTTTTCTGTTCATGACCTATCTGTCGTTGGGTCTGATGCAGAAAGATCTGGCCCATCGATTCAAAATTCACCAGTCAACAGTGAGTCGCATCATCAAAACATGGGTTAACTTTCTTTACACAGTACTTGGAGCTATAGGCATTTGGATGTCTGAGGAAGCTGTAAAGGCTCACCTGCCAGATGTTTTCGCCAACTACTCTGATACACAAGTGGTGTTGGACTGCACTGAGCTGCGTTGCCAAACACCACACTCTCTTCTCCTTCAGAGTGAAATGTTCTCCAACTACAAATCACATTGCACCTTTAAAGGGTTGATTGGCATTGCCCCTCACGGTGCAATAACCTTTGTGTCAGCTCTTTATGCAGGCTCAATCAGCGATAAAGAGATCCTGAAGCAGAGTGGCATTGTGCCTCTCCTCAAACCAAATATGGCCATCATGGTAGACAAGGGTTTCCTTGTGGAGGACTGTGTGCCCTGTAAGGTGTACATACCTGCCTTCCTGTCCAAGAGAGCACAACTATCTGCACTAGATGTTAGGCAGACACAGTCTATTGCAAGACTGAGAATCCATGTAGAGCGCCTCATTCGAAGAGTTAAGGAGCACAAAATATTTGATACAGTAATCCCTCTTTCACTCACAGGTAGTATCAATCAACTTTACACAGTAGCCTGCCTCTTGGTTAACTATCAAAATGGGCCCTTAGTCAAAGGCTGGGTAAAAGAGATGTGATCTCAAAACCATGGAACTGTTTGGCAACAACTTCATAAACGTAAATGATGACAAGCCAATGTTGTTAGGGTTTCTGCTGCCATCATATGTACAGTTAAAATGTATTAGGATAACACCATTTTAATACCATTCCTCAAGTTTGACACATTTTAATACCGTTCCTCATGTGTGACACCTACTGAATGTGATTGTACCATTTGTTTTTGAAAATGAAATGCAATGATAAAACCCATGTATTGCATAGCCATTAAATGTATTTCATAGCCATTGAAGTGTTTATAGTCTTTGTCATGTTATAAACAGCACTGTGCAGTTCATGTTATCCATATAGATCCCACCAGAGTTATATTCAGTGATCAAATTCTTATCCCAACTCTATACAAAAAGCCCAAGCTTAAATGTCAGTGCCAATCAAATGGCAGGTGAGCAAACCATTATTAAAAAAATAAGACAAATGAGTATAAATTCAACATTGTTTTATTATTTCAGCTTAAAACACTGAGGGCAAATAACCCTCTTCTGAGTCTGACAGTTATGGTTGTGAGTTTTCTCCCAAAGTATAATTTCAGTAAATGTTGTGGGTTTAGTCATTTGATATGAACTGTCAACTTGAATGATGTGTATCATCATTTTTCACACAGCATTGTGGCTCTTCATTTACTGGTGCATAGAGAGGTATTTTGACAGATAAGTATAAAAGAAAAACAAGTCACATTTCTTTTTTAGGTTGTCTAACACAGTTGTGTTTCTGTGAATACGCTGCAAAAACATGTCATCATGGGCGCAAATGACAAAATCGCACCATTCCATACCCGTAATCAGTAATTGCCCCTGCACTTGCCAATAATAGGCATGGCTCTCTTTCAATTTGTATGTGCCATGGTCAACTCTGAGGTACTTGCATTCAATATAGCTTTGTACATTTGGGCATTTGATTTCAACTAAGCCAAATGATGGTCTCTCAAGTGGGTCATAGACCAGCCCATCAGGAGATGCTCCAAGCCATGGTGCATCTGGATGAACCACCAGTCCACATCTCCTCAAGTTGATGTTTTTCTGTGTTGCATAGTCCTTTAATGCACCCGTCTCCAGATCCAAGCCTCTCCTCATGAGTGCGGTTTGACGTGTTCCTCGGATGATCCTCTCAGCCAGGTTTTCTGCTGAACTCTGCCCTCTAACATGGCTTACCTCTCTAAATGTTGAAGCCGTCACCCTCTCTTTCCTCAGCAAATGCCACTCAGGTGCTCCACTTTGGCATCTGGTTGCCTCTTCAATCTTGTGTGACTGTGACAAGGTCACAGACAAAGATCTCAGGTGCAACTGTTCTTGTTTAGTTGGCACAAATGTACAGACAGTTGGCTCTAGCTGGTATCCCTCTAAAGGTATTTTGGGGAATGGGGGGGCATCATCATGGTTGATAACACAGTCCTCTGATGTAGCAGGCGGCTGCTGATATGAGAGGACGCTACCAGCCTGTACTTTACCAAAGATGGAGTCTACAAGTGGTTTATCTGATGATATATCCATAGTGCAGATTAGAGGAGTGGAGCCTGTCTTGAAGTCAGCGTAGAAAGGAGTAGGGTCAAGGGATGACGGGTCTGGAAGCTCACCATTGTAGGCTCTGTATAGTGTAGACCTGGAAAAATAAATACATGATCAATAGCCATTTTTGGTGCCAAACCATTCAAAGACTTAAAAACAAACTTCTTAAACTGAAGGCAGCCTGTAACGAATGCCCCCCATGCCCCTATATTAAGTGCCGAGCAGCAGCGTTTTGGATCTGTAGGAGCGACAAGCTGGCTTGGCTAACACCAACATAAAGTGCATTACAGTAGTCGAGTTGGGTTGAGATAAAAGCACAAGATGTTCAATATCAAAAAGGGTTACAACAGCAGACTTGATTTTGATTTTGGCCTCAGCTGATAAAAGCTAGATTTAACAACAGTTGCAATGCTTACCTGATTCCACTTGCTGAAGTAGCACCTGGTTTGGGCCTCACGACCACCATGGCATCAACCGGTCCTGGCTTTACTCCCTATTTATTAAACAGCTATTAATAAACAGGTTACAGCAATCAAACATTATGAAAGATCTTTAAATAATACATACCATTGTTCGAGGTTTATGCCACTTTTGTTCAGTCTCGGTGCATGAAAGGACAGGAGGGACAGCGGACATGCCACACTCAGAGTAATGGGCAGTTTGGTACAGCAAGGCTACCAAGTGGTTGCACAACCCAGTGCCAGCCACACATGAACAGAAGCTATTAACCAGCACAACTGGATCTGAATCCCGTAAGGTCATCTGAAAAAACACACACACACACACACACACACACACACACACACACACACACACACACACACACACACACACACACACACACACACACACACACACACACACACACACACACAAATTAAAATTACTTTATCTCAAGTAAATTTGTTCCTAAGCAATACATCGTGAAAAGTTAAAGATGACAGGACAGTTTAGACCACCACCAAAATAAGCAGTTTAGAAGATAGCTGAGGGAATGAAAGGTCACTTTCTCCATTTCCATAACATTTTTGGAGAAACATTATCATCATTATTTTACAACCATAGCTACATGCCTTTGTTTACATTGTTGTTAACAGACATCACACTCACTCAGCTACCACGTAACTGCATTGCCACTGTTTCAGCTTATTTATTTTTTGATATTATTTAATTGGATATCATGGATAT
Source organism: Nannobrachium achirus (assembly GCF_963921795.1). Taxonomy (NCBI): domain Eukaryota; kingdom Metazoa; phylum Chordata; class Actinopteri; order Myctophiformes; family Myctophidae; genus Nannobrachium; species Nannobrachium achirus. The sequence goes on along the minus strand of NC_137822.1, from coordinate 4,581,850 downwards.
CACTGCATTATGTTTTATTCACAAATATGATCATCAACAATAATAACTCAACATAAACTCTTAAACTCAAGCTGAAACATTGTAGAACAGAAAAAGAACATGCATGCTTTGAACAGCACCTTTGGTTTAACAGTAACATGCAATACATGCTTTGAACATAGTCTCAACAACAGCCAGACCGTTGACTCACACACAATGTTCAAATGCTTCAGTCATACAGCATTCAAAGATTGTGGGACACTTGTCTGGCTTCAGAGACAACTTTGAACGTGTCAACGTGACACTTTTGTTATGTTTACTAGTCCTACTCGCAGCTGGTGTGGCTTCTCAGCTTTCTTCATAGAGCGGTAGCAGTGAGCTCTAACAGAGATCTCATTTGTGACCCTGTTTTTACATGACACTTAGACAGACAAACATACACACATTGACATTGATAGGGCAGGGGCATTACTAGTTATGTGATTATATATACAACTGGAACTAGCAAGCAGCAGTGCAGTGGAGTACAATTTGGAGGCTTTAAACGTAAAAAAAAGACCATAAAAGGTCTTATTTGATGTGTTCCTTTTAGGCAGGGTGTTTAACTGTACTTGTACTGTACTACATTTCTATTGTATTGACTATACTTGTACTGTTCTCCATTTTTGTCTAATAAAATAATCAATCAAAAAACGTGTACTTGAGGAGTTCCAATTTCCAATACTTTTATTTCTACTCCAATACATCTCGGTCCCAAATATTGTACTTTTGTTCCACTACATTTATTTGAAAACTTTAGTTACTTTGTAGATTATTATTATCATTACAAAACATACATTAACCACTTCAAGTAGCTGATCTACAAGATCAAAACGCGTCGCGTTTTGATCTTGTATAATCGATGTACATACCTTCATAGTTGCAGAGATAAGATGACACATAAAACTTGAACCCTTTCTCAAGTTTACTCTGCGGTGTTTCGGTACACATTCGAGCAAGTCTTCGGACATCATTTACAGTAAATCTGGGCAGTTCTAGTAAACAACGTGTGAACCGCGATGATTCTTCCATTGCTGCAGTGAAGTACTCTTCAGAGTTTAAAGTGTTTTAAAGACTCGGGCTCAGTATTCACCGTGGTTATGTCTCTTCAGGTTTTCTCTTCTCCAGTTCTTTGGTTTTGTAATCGGTGGAAAGTGGAAACCAGTGTCTGACTACACTAAGCAAAAAAAAAAATCGGTGGTATGCTTGCTTGCTGCAGTGTAATCTCCCGTGGTTTAGTACGTTTTGAACTCATGGCATCACTTAAACGTCGACAAACAAATAATAAAAAGTATAAAAGAACATGACATAAAAAAACACGTCAACTAATCCCGTTTTCACCATTTCGTTTGCTTATTATGAGGACCACACGTCCTTTATCCATAGAATAACATAGATTCAGGTCACAACAGGAAGTGGCGTCCCCATCCGTGACGTCACGAATATGCGCCGACATTTTTATATGCATTCTCCCTATTTGAAATATGTGGGAATGGCTGACACAGAACTCCATATTTGGACATAGAAGTGACAGACAGATGATATCTCCATATATGGGCATAAAAGGGCATGGCTGATGATATCTCCATATATGGGCAATTGGGCATAAAAGTCGCAATCAGTAGTATCATATATGTCTCTATATATGGAGTTATATGTTGTTCGTGTCCAAATATGGGGCTTGTGAGGTCAGACTTAGTGAGACTCATCGGTTATCTCCATATATGGAGGGATGTATTGGTTATCTCCATATCTGGAGATTCAACCTTCAACGATTTTGACATCTTGTTACTAATCTGTCGGTAGATAATGCCGGTCTTATATAAGGGTCATTTGTGTACGGTGTGATGTCATACTGCCAGCATGACTCACACCATCCTTCCTAGATGATTTTGACATATTGTTTGTGGAGATAAGCGACCAACGGTCGCTTATCTCCCGATTAGGGAGTCTTACTGGTTTACTAGCCTAGCCTAGCCTAGCCTAGCCTAGCCATTAGCTCCATTGTAGTCACTTGGACAGGGCGTTTATCGTGGGCTTGCCCAGGCCTTACGGCCTGGGCATACATATAACGATTGCATTCACCACGGCTTCGTAACTCGCGCGGCCGGCGCCTGGCCCGCTCTTCGCGGCCACTCGCACCTGCGGTGCTCGGGGGCGAAGAGCAGGACCAAGGTCCGCTGGCCTGCGCGCCGCTTGCAATGTCGTGGACAATCGAGCGGCTCCGTTCCGCCCCGTGCTGCACGACGAGTGCTCCGTTTCTCGACCGTCCTGTTTCTCTAACAAACCGTGACATATATATACATAGTATCAGTCAGCTGCCTGTGATGGCCCACTAGGCTATATTGTAGAGTTGTCATGGGAGTGCCTAGGCCACAGATGACAGTGAAGTGACAATTTCAGGATTTTTTAATAAGAAGAAATACAAAAAAAAAAAAAAAAAATACAAGAAAAAGTTGGCAACATTTTCAAATAATATAAGCAAACATTTAGAAAATGGACACACACTGATTTAGTGACTCCGCACCACCTTGGATCATAATTAGTCATATCATCAATGCTTTAGTAACTAGTTGCTTTCTGTTAGGGATGATTCAATACACATGATTTGTTATTTATAGGCTACTTTTAAGCATCATGACTTTCAGGAAGCCAAGTGTTACCTCGGAATTTCCTATCAATGTCCCACCCAGGGAAACAGCACCATACCATAAACCAGCACTGAAACACACACACACCTGCTTGTCTTATGAAATGAGATTTATCATTTGTGCTTTTCACTAATTAGTATATTTTTACTAGTTGTGTCAGTCAGAGACTCTTTACCCTGTGTCAATTTGAGAGAAATTCACAAATGAAAATAGAATAAGCACATTGACCATGATGCATTGGTGTGTTCTACCGTAAAACGTCACATACATAGAGTGACCTGCAGAACATTTTAGTAATGAAGCGTAGCCCTTCAAAACTGTCTGAGTGAATTAAGGGCTTTGCACACAGGACCGTTGTGTTTCTTTCTGTTTGCTGCATGATTAAAACGCATTGGATTTGGTGTGCAAGGCTGTGCGGAATCCACACTGCGGATACGAGTCATAAAAGGAGTCAATGAGTTTTTACCGCATGCGACAAGACGCATGAATCGAACTGCAGCCACCTGCCGAATGGCAAATTCGGAGCCGGTGTGCATGAGGTCATAGAAAATCATTGTTTTCTTTTAAAAAAATGGAATCGTCTGTTTTTTCCGTGCGAGAAAAGCGCGTCTGTGTGCAAAGGGCTTGAGCGTATCTGATATCTGATACACAGGAGGAGGGTCTGGACTAGCCTGGTTAATAAACCAGGCTAGTCCAATCAGGGCTGTAGGCTTGGGGCACGTGGTGGGTGGTGGCCTGGTTCAAAACCATTCAGCCAATCAGGCGAGTCTGTGTGTATTCAAACACATTCCCCCCTCCACTCTTATTACAGACATCAAACAGATTATAGTCTTTGATGCTTTCAGTGACTAACGAGCTATTGACACTTGTATGGCTCAATCAATAACAGCAGCTCACAAGCCCTTTGAAGTTCAGAGGGAGCAATTAAGAGCAAGTCAACTTAACATTTTTTTAAACCACCCCCTGCCCGCACCCCCAGAAGTGTAATGTTTGCCCGAAATCTCAGACTCTCTTCCCAAAACGAAGTGTGTGATAGAGTCTGACGCTTGCAGTCAGGCTAATTCCCCCGTCCACTCTTATTACAGACATCAAACAGATTGTAGTCTTTGATGCTTTCAGTGACTAACGAGCTATTGACATTTGTATGGCTCAATCAATTACAGCAGCTCACAAGCCCTTTGAAGTTCAGAGGGTGCAATTAAGAGCAAGTCAACTTAACATTTTTTTAAACCATCCCCTGCCCGCCCCCCCAGAAGTGGAATGTCTGCCCGAAATCTCAGACTCTCTTCCCAAAACGAAGTGTGTGATAGAGTCTGACGCTTGCAGTCAGGCTAGGTCTGGACAGCAAGGATGTGGACTGGAGGTGAGAATGTGTGGCATTAAACAACAGACCTGCCTGCCACACTTCATTACAGTTTAATTGTGTGACCATGCGTGTGCGGCCGTGCATGCCTAACTATATACACATGCGTGTGTGCGAGCCATGCATAAGTGAGGGAATAATTATAGATGCTATCCCAACAAAATCTAGAACACACCACTGCAGTGGAGTCCCTTTTTTGTGCATGTCATTATGATATAGGCTATGTATTTTTATATCGATCACATCCCAGGGGCCGGGGGGAATAATAGAACCTCAGTATTCAGCTTCACCTCCGTGCTGCCCACAGTGGAGAGCGGAGGGGAAGCAGTTATGGGTTAAGTGTCTTGCTCAGGGATCTTTGACACATTGCTGAGAGCTGGAATCGTACCTGGGACTTCGGGGACCTCCGGTGTCCTAGGTGGGCTCACTAACTGTTCAAATTATAGGCAAACATCCTAGATAGGCCCGGACCGATGGTCTTGCGGTCTGGGCCTGACAGCATATCGTGGGTTCGAATTTCTTTGTAATCTTATCAGGCTTCCTTTACTCGCATTGTAAAATGATGATTTCAGCCATTAAAAGGCAAAAAGTAGACGTACAGAAATGTATTTGATAATGTATATTAAGACACATCTGTAATAATAACCATTCACTACTTAAAGAGGCACTCCACCACTTTTCAACCTATCTTCATATAATAGGTCCTCACTAATGTTCATGATAAAATATCCAAAAAAAAAAATCTACTCAGTTTGGGTCTCATAGGAGAGCTGTGGGTGGGTCAAATCCTTCCTACCGGTGACATCATCAATGGGAAATGCAAGCTAATAGAAACTGCAGGCTTTCTATTCCTGAAAAAGTTGCAATGTTGCAATGTCAAAAATATTATTACATTTTTTTTTTGGTCAAACGATGATGTCACCGGTAGGAAGGATTTGACAGCTCTCCTATGAGACCCAGACTGAATAGAAAAAAATTGTGCTATTTTATTATGAATATTAGTGAAGACCTATTATATGAAGACAGGTTGAAAAGTGGTGAACTACTCCTTTAAGTGAATATCTCTGTATTATTGCATGTACTGCCCACGCCCACTAAGCAGGGGGTCTGGGGGCCCTCCCCCATAACATTTTAAACATACAGTAGTAGATGTAGTTTCCTGTGTTCTGGTGAATTTGGGGAGTTTGCTACCAAATTCAGGAGAAATGACAATCATCATACAGAGACAGTCATCACGTTGCATATGCACAGTTTAACTCGGACACATGTTGCCACGCAAAGCCACGGAAATCCCCCAATCCAGGAGAAATTCAAGAGAAATGACAATTCAGGAGCACTGCAGGAGATGGGGTCGAAATTGAGGAGACTCCTGCCGGATTCAGGAGGGTTGGCAGCCCTGCTTTAGCTGCGTGTCACTCCCTGTCTCTCTCTCCCCATTTCCTGTCTATGTACTATATACTTTCAATAAAGGCAGAAAAGCTCAAAGAAATGTCTTTTAAAAAAAGGTGCACAGACCGCACGGTCAAACTGTGAGGCGCACCGTTCAAACGTGGCACAAACACTGTTCAGGGGTCTGCCATGACCATAGTCACAACAGGTGCCACATGTGGACGCCTACAGGGGCCCCAAGGAGCCACAGGCACTCCCCCTACAAGGGCCCCAAGGGGCCACAAGCACTCCGTGTTTTCAATCTGTACGAAACTTGGCACAAACACTGTTCAGCCCCTGATAATAATAATATAAACACACACACACACACACACACACACACACACACACACACACACACACACACACACACACACACACACACACACACACACACACACACACACACACACACACACACACACACACACACACACACACACACACACGCTGTGTTTAACACTTCAAATGGCCATAACTCACTGAACGTTGCTCTGATCAGACTGGATATGAAGGCTCCGTGGCCTGATGTTTTGCCATATCAAAGCAAAAACTGTGTGTAATGTGTAATAACGGCTTTAACTGTGTGTGTGTGTGTGTGTGTGTGTGTGTGTGTGTGTGTGTGTGTGTGTCTGTGTAATATAACGTCTATGCAGCAGATCTGCTCTGATAAGCTCTGAGCTGGTTCCTAAGAAGAGCTATTAATACTGTAGCTGCTCACCACTGAAACCCCCTCACCTATCCTCAAACACACCCTGCCTGCATGAACCATCCACCCCATGCACTGATTTAATCTGAACACGGGGTTCTCTTACATACCGCTACTATGCAAACATGTGTTGTAATGTAGGTTTAAAAATGCATGTGTAATTTGTAATTTATTTGTGGCCTTTAAATGTGGTCGGTTGGAGTTTTTAAAGGAACCACTCGGATCAACTGAGTAGAGTTGAAGTCACAGGCCTACTGTGGTTATCTGACCATATCTGTTACAGTACATAGTGCACCCTCTGATATAGACAAGAGTAACACTAAGAGTTTTCACTGAATAGATGCAGTTATCGGTTCAGTTCCTCTGATATCTACAACAATAACACTATAAGGGTTGTCACTGAATAGATGCACTTATCTGATATGTACAACTATAACACTATAAGAGTTGTCACTGAATAGATGCACTTATGGGTTCAGTTCCCAAAAAGTGGATTTTGAGCACATTCTCACTCCCATCTGGTCACACACTGATGGGTGGTCAGGACCTCCTGGCATATTGTGAAAAGAAAAAGAAAAAGCTCACGTTGTGGACATGTAGATCGGCTATCCTCACTATTGTTTTGACTCTTTCATACATAATATTGACACTTTGGCCAATGTTTTATTCATTTGTTTTACGGGTATTAAAAAGGTCTCAAAAGTCCTTAAATTGTCACTTTAGAAACGTGAAGATAGACTGCGTGCACTTATACAGTATGTTGTTTTTTTTTTACAATTTTTTCTTTCACCCAGTGCCAATTGCCTATGTAATCCTGGGCTCTGCACTCCCTCTGCCGCGCCTGGGGAGACAACGGACTGACCTCATGCTTCCTCCAAATATTGTACTTTTGCTCAACTACATTTATTTGACAACTTTACTAGTTACTTTGTAGATTTAGATATTTATTACTAAACAATAATGTATGTTTGAAAATAGTCAATCTACAAGCTCACAATGCGTCGCGATGCGGCACATTGTGAGCTTGTAGATTTGCTATTTTAAAAAGTTGTACACTTTTTTACGGTCAATGGGATTGACGCTATGACATCATGCTCTGACATCACTGTGATGTCAGTGGAACCACTCTAAAGCTGCTTCCAAACTTGGAGCTATTTCTTCTATTGTAGTCGCTTCTATAGGGTGTGCCAATATGTAGTTCTAGAGCGCCCATTTCTTGGGTCAACACAGCCTTACACAGGTGTTCTGATTGGAGAAGAAGCAACCGTTCGTGCCGCCCCGTTTGGATCATTCGCGCCACGCCTTTTCGCACTTCGTCTCGTCTTTGCATTGACTTTGTATGTAATCGCGCCGCTCGAAACATCCAGGTTTGAATGCAGCTTAACAGAATGGGTTTGCCGCTCTGACATCACGCTCTAACTTCACTGTGATGTCAGGGAACCACACTAACAAAATTCCTTTTATGCTGGAATGTCCATATATGGAGGCCACATTGACCACATACCACACTAACAGAATCTATATATGGCCAAGACAGCCCATATCTGTGTGGCTGGTTATACAGACAGGGATGTCCATGTATGGGCATAAAAGGGATTGTATGTATTATGTCAGATGAATAACTGAGTGTTTGGGCTCTCACAGCAGATATACATATATGGGTACCAGGGGTCTCCATATAGGTAACTGGTCCGATATACATCACTGGCCAGATGGCCAAGACATGGTGCAAAGGGTGATGCCGCTTGTCGCCCTGAGGCGTCTTACTGGTGGTACTTATAAGTAAAACAAATATGTATTTCTCTACCTCTTGAAACCTCACCACTGAAACCACCTCACCCATCCTCAAACACACTCTGCCTGCATGAATCATCCATCCACCCAACGGCTTCCTCTCAAGAATGTCAGTAAGAAATTTGTGAAGTTACAAATAAACCACATTCAGATGAAGAGATAGCCTAATGACGCTAGGTTTAATAATAATAATAATTTACATACGTTACCCCACAGGGGAAATTCAGTTTCAGCTTAACCCTCGTGTTGTACCTGCAGCCTTTAATAGTAATCAGTTTAGTAATGGATACAGACTGAGTGTTTCAAAACGTATAAGATTTGCTAATCCATCCTCTCAGTCCAAATTTGACATTTCTGTCCAAATTTTTGGGGTGAATTTACTCTGAGGGATACACATAAGAACTATCAAGAACACAGATTTCAATATTGTAGGTATGTGTGTGTATTATTTTTTTCCATCTAATCATCTAATGACAAATATTAGCAACTAGCTATGGGAGGAGTTAGATGTGAAAAGTGTCACATTAGTTGGTTGTAACCTCCTCCTCTTCCATCTGGAACAGGAGGGCTGACATCTAATAAAACAGATATACCACTTACATTAAGCACTATTAATATTGTTTACTGGCTGTCAGTTTGTATTATTTTAAGATCATTAGGAACGTTGTTAAAAACATGAAGGTGAGCCTCAGGGCTCTGTGGTTGGTGTTAGCAGTGGCTGGAATCGGCACGGCATCAGGTAGGTGGTGACTGAACTTCAACAAGAACTCTTGACCCAAACTAAATACATACGTGTGTACAGAAATATACCGGTATATTGCTGTGAACTTAACTAAAAAACTAACAAATTATATTGTTAAATAAATAATTACAAGGAAAATGTATACAGATACAATACAATATTGTGTACTGAAATGAACAAGACACATACTCTGCTGCTGTATGTGTGGTGGTTGTATGTTTGATATTTTGTCTATTACTACGGGTGACAGCCGGAATGTAGACGGCACCCGGGAGCAGGTTGGTTTAGCGCCCCAGCCTGTGTCTTCCGTGAGGAAGAAGCCCAACAAACCCACGATTAGGCTTTTAGGAGGGCCATTCAAGCCGCAAGCGGAGCCTGCAGCACTGCCGTTGGGCGAGGTGGAGCCTGCAGTACCATTGCGGTTCAAAAATTCACCACTCCTGAGTGAAATGTCTGGGGCTAAAGTCTGGTGCAACGCACATGTCCTGGACCTGGTGAGAGAAGGAGTGGACATGGTGAGACGTAGGAGAGGCCCGGACAGGAGTAAATCCACAGAGCCTAGTCCTTCCAAGCGCCAGACTTCTTTCCCTAGTTTTGGCAGAGTAGTTCTGGAGTGGTGGAGTGAATGGTCCTGTCTTTCCCTAGTGGGACTGATCGTGGGTAGCTACTGGGACTTAAGTCGGGACTTGATCAACCCCGGCTGGGTCACCCAGGTGAGGGGTATGATGTTGCGAGACCCGAAACCCCGATGAGCTTGGGCTACACCACTGAGGATACGTCCCAGGTGCATCCATGCGATGTTTTTTCGTTACAGTACAGATCGAGTCTTGGTTCATTTCAGTGTTGTTATTATTATACTGGCATATACTGTAGCTAATTATTGTTTTCTACTAAACCCTTTTTACCATATCTTATTAGCAACCACTTTAATTGTTCAACTCAACTGAAATTCTTTTCTCCACACCCACAGACTCAGACACAGATGTGAGGCTCATTGAACCAGATCGAATCCTTAAATTGCTTCCAGACAACAGCTCATTTACTGAACCCATCACTGGCATCCTGTGGAAACGTGGTCCCAATAAGGTGGCAGAATGGGATAAGGACTTTAGTCCTGATGTGGTTTACAATGGGACATTTAGAAACCGCACAGAATTGAATATAGAAACTGCACATTTGGTCATCAATAATATGACCAAAGAAGACAGTGGAATATATTCTGTGGAGATAAACGGCCGACTGCAGAACAAGACCTACAATGTTACAGTGACCAGTAAGTATGCATTGTGTCCTTTAATGCTATGCGTTTGTGTTATTATCCTAATATGAGTAATCTTTCAGCACTGTTCAGTCCTCAGAAGAGAAAATGTAAATTTTAATGGATGTTATCTTATGTAAATGTTTTATTGATAATTAAAGGAGTAATAGGCTTAAGGCCCGTTCACATTGGCCAGATCCCGGGCCCGACCAGACCTCGGGCTGAATTTTATGACCTCCCCGGGAAAATCGTGAGTTCGGCCCCGGACTCAGTCTTGGGTTTGAACGGGACCCCGACACGATTGGATTATGTTAATGGACTTTTTATGACTCGTACCATCGGGTAGAAATACTTTGCAATTATTGTCGTCTGAATGAGCTCCGGGATTACTCCAGATTATATTCAAGCCACCTCCTCCTCCTCTGCCTTTTACATGCTTGAAACTATAGCTACTTGTTAATGACAGCGTCACAGTAGTGTGCAATGATTTTGATTGACAATAAAACACCACACAACACTGCTCCTACAGATTTTTCCCTAAAATCCCGCAAATCGGTATATGGCTACACTCATCTCATCAACATGCATCTGTCCCATATAGCGCCACAATCAGGCCGATTTTTACAAACACATTTTTGGACACTTCTCCTACACATTTTGGCCTAAAATCACGCTGCGACCTGACGGTCGCTTATCTCCCGATTAGGGAGTCTTACTGGTTATTAGGCCTAGTATTACTTGTCAACGTTGATGTCAAATCACATTATGCAAGACACCCGTGTTTGATTATTATTATTTTTACATTCCTTTTACTTTACTTTTTCCCCCTAAAATATTTTAATCACTTGTTCAAAAACGTTATAGCGTTCATGTTTTCCAAATGTGAGAGGAATGGTGTTAAGTGTATTCTACCAGTAAGACTCCCTAATCGGGAGATAAGCGACCGTTGGTCGCTTATCTCCTGTCACACTGCTGAAAGAAGCATTTCTTCGACTCAGACCTCATCGCCAGGGTTGGCTTATAGCAGCTGTCGGTAGGACCATATATGGATTCTGTTAGTGTGGATCTCCTAACAGGGCATCATCTGGGATACAATCCCTTTTATGCCCATATATGGAGATCCCTAACAGAATCCCTTTCATGCCCATATATGGAGATCCCTAACAGAATCCATTTTATGCCCATATATGGAGATCCCTAACAGCATCCCTTTTATGCCCATATATGGAGATCACTAACAGCTAACAGAATCCCTTTAATGCCCATATATGGAGATCCCTAACAGAATCCCTTTTATGCCCATATATGGAGATCCCTAACAGAATCCCTTTTATGCCCATATATGGAGATCCCTAACAGAATCCCTTTTATGCCCATATATGGAGATCCCTAACAGAATCCCTTTTATGCCCATATATGGAGATCCCTAACAGAATCCCTTGTATGCCCATATATGGAGATCCCTAACAGAATCCCTTTTATGCCCATATATGGAGATCCCTAACAGAATCCCTTTTATGCCCATATATTATGGAGAAATCCCTGCTCTGAGTATCTGACATCAGTGTGATGTCACCTGTTTATGCCCATATATGGAGATCCCTGCTCTGCGTATCTGGTTGCTATGGTAAACAGTTGGTTGCTAGGGTAAAACACATGGTTGCTATGGTAAACAGTTGGTTGCTAGGGTAAACAGTTGGTTGCTAGGGTAAAACCATGGTTGCTAAGGTGGTTGCTAACGTACACTAACAGACCAGCAACAACAGACTGTTGCCACAGCAACGTACACAAAGGTTTGTGTACACATGTGGTGTGATGTCATACTGATGCGGAGATATGAGCAGGGCAAAGGTGTGACGTGTGACGTGTGACGGACGGACGGACGGACGGACGGACGGACGGCCGGTGGAGGTTTTCATAGTAAACTGCTCCCTGACGGTCGCAATCACCTCACGAAGCCTTTCCCCACGACAACACGTGGGCATATATAATATCTTTAAAAGGCTTATATTTAGGCTATATAAGATAATAATACATCTTGGAGTTGGCTGTCAAATCATCTTTTCAGCGACTGCACGTCAAAACGGCGAGGTTTTGTTTCACGGTAGATCTGCACAGCTGTTGACCAGGGCTTGTTGCATGGCTCTACTTTCTATAAATGCTATCATCTAATCAAAATATTAAACAAATGGCAATTAAACAGACGTTAGATAGTGAATATATTTGTTTAATTTCGCCATTTTAATATTAAAAAATGGTATGATGAAAGCACCATGCTTGCAAAGGAGACTGGGTGCGCTGGAGAGAAAAAGAAAGCCGACTCTCAGCCTAATATTAATTAATTAAGCCAATGGCTCTAAATTGACCTATACAAGTGCAACTCTGACAGTGTAATGTAACCAAAATGAACCCTACAGGTCCATTTTCCTTTTTGGACAGCACAAAGGCAGTGAAGAGGGTATGAGTCATAGCAGATAGGATGCGACAACATCTTTGTGCGGTGATGCATGCTGTATGTTGTCAGTGGTGGAAAAAGTACTCAAATGTTTTACTTAAGTAAAAGTATCAATACTGCATTGTAGAAATGGTTACTAGTAAGATAGGCCTAGTCCAGAATTCAGAATTTACTTGAGTAAAAGTACACAGAGTACACAGTGGCTGTGTGGAGCTGTGTGGACACGGTCGGAGAGCGAGCGAGAGAAAGAGGCAGACTGACAAATCTTCCACATTGTGATAGGCTAGGCCTAGGCAGAAAGAGTGGATCACTGCTTTGACAGCCAAATATATTATGCCTTGATACTCTAGTCTTGATAGGCTACTCTAATCCAGGGTTCTCAAACTTTTTTTATACCACGGCCCCATAATGAGGGAAATTATTTGGCGTGGGACAGTCACAGACCAACAGAGAGTTCAAGTTTATTGATTGTTTTAAAATATTACATTTCTATCTATCGTATTTATCCACAACCGTCCAGAGCCTATGTAAAGTGCACGGGTAAGTGCTGTCCCACAAGCATGCACTATGCTCTCTTTTTTTACTTGGCCTATTGAGCGCAGAAAAAGGCTATATAGCCAATTTACAGCTCACAACACGTCGCTTTGATGTCATGCAGATGTAATGGGCAATTTCCTATTGAACAGATGCACACCTGAAAGCATTCACACTGATGAGCAGTTAGTTGATGGTAAAAGTACTCCCATTCTTTACTTAAAGGTGTATTCAGTGATAATGAAAGTGGCCGGGGGTCATCTTGTCCCTTACTGGCCTTACAGCGTGGAAATGTTTAGTTTTTTATAGATTATTTACACCATTTTAATGTTCTCGTTTTCATCATTAGACCCAATCACTGAATATCGGTAGGCCTACGTCTCCAGCTTCAGGATAAGCATGATACTGATTTACTATGAGACTGTGGCATTTTATGAGTTCAGTAGTTTACAGTCTAGGCATTTAGCAGACGTTTTTAATTTAGAGCGACTGTGGCTCTCAAAACTTTTATTTTGACCATCAAAACTAAACATCATAACATAACTACGGCCATACTCTACCCTGATTGGTCGAGGACTGGCTGGCCACCTCTGAAAACCGAATCTAGCTATGCTCGTAACACGGGCCATGGTGGAAGTCCTTATATGGTCAGCACACATTCTAGTGAGGAGAATGAATGGAAAATGTACCAATTATATTTTTATTTGAATGAAATACAATCACTGAATATACCTTTAAGTAAAAGTATCAATACTGCAATATAAGCTACAAATATGTCACAGACAGACAGACAGACAGACAGACAAAAAGGTAGCCTACATAATTGCCCACTTAATGTTACAGTGCACACAGGATTATTTGGTTATCAAAATGCGCGTCATGGTTATGTTTCCAACATAACAGTTCTGTTAGCTGTAGACGCGGCCAATGGCACAGTGCATTGTGAGCTTGTATATCTGCTTTTTTGGCTAGGCAACGAACACTTACTCGAAGATGGATATTAAATGAAAAAGATTCACTTTTCGAACGGGACATATTGGACATAAAGTAGCCTATGCGTTACTGGTGGTGGAATGTGAGTAGCCTACATATTGTTCCTGAAACTGGCTAAAAACCTCCATGATTTTCACCTTCAGCAGATTGGCAGCACTGCGGGACTCATTATGCGAACAGACGATAATAATATGATTTTGGGAGCAAAGCCTAATTACAATGCATGTTTCATTAAAAACAATATATATATATATTATAGTTGAAGGGCGGGCAAATACACAGTAGAGGCATGTTTTCACAACAGTTCCGGATTTTTTCCGGCAAAATAATTAGCATAATAATTTTCAACTTGCCGGGAGTTTTGTTTTTTGGGTGTTTTCACATGAGCAAAAATGCTGGCATAGCCATAAAATACATCGTTTTCACTAAACCATTGTCGCGGTATGAAAGTCCGTGTTGCCAGACTTTGCGAGAGAAATAAGCAACCAGGTGTACGAAAATAAGCCCCAAAAAGTGATATTATCTAGGCCACACGAGCAATTTAAAACTATAAGCATCGCCACATCAGCTACTTGACAATTACCGATCTAAAAGATCACAACAAATAAAACGCAACCAGAAACGATCAATATACAGCGGAAATCAAGACCATAGTCGCTTATAATTAGCAGACATGGCAACGGTCTGGCCGCTTGCTCGAGCAGCAGCGAGTCCCTAACCTCGCCTACCACTACCAGGCTTCACTAGTTAAGTGTGCCTATGCATAGCATGGGCAACTTATTGTTATCGCTCATATTTATTTAAGTCAGTCTTTCTTTCTGTCCATACTTTTCCCCAAAGTTTGGCACGCTACTCCTCCCACAGTTTTTGCACCACACACTCGCGCCATATGTCAAATCGACCGGCTTACTCGGGAATCGTGTGCTATTAACTTGCTAAGAGAAAGGTTCTATAGTTTAATTGATATTAATTTATTAGTGAATTAATTTTCCCCATTGACTTATAATGGGAATCGCAAAAACTCACATTCAATTATTTTTTTCTCGCAAACCATAGGGGCTACAGTTTCAAGACTTGGAGAGGAGGTTCATAATGATTTCAAGGATTAAATAAAAAATAATAGTTTCATTTGGCCTCATGGTGGCGCTATAACAGCCCAGTTTACGTTTTGGCCTGTAACTGTTGAACCGTAGGTCGGAAAATTAAAATTCTTTTTTCCCTGGATTCCTTGGGTCAAGACGCATCTCCCGATATAGGCCACGCTCATTTGCGCCAGGATAGATTTTCCGCCATCTTGAATTTTCTCCAAAACACACTTTTTGCTCCTTTTCCCACATATTTTCTTCAAATCTCACAAAAAGCGGTACACGTGATCTAGGAACCCACGCAATGAACATACTCAAGGGATATTTCGATAGTCCATACCGTTCGTTCGTAACGCGCTTCTAAAGTTAGCAGGAGGGGCCCGTTTCCCAAACAACAGCCATAAATCACACACAAATCGTCGAGTCAACACTGAATTTTAAACACAAGTAGCGGGTGGCATACTCAACGAATCCCCAAAAGCATTTCCACTTGGCCACATGGTGGCGCTATAACGGACCACTTGCCTCGTAACTCTTGAACCGTAGGTCGGAGAATTAAAATTCTTTTTTCCCTGGATTCCTTGGGTCACGACGCATCTCTCCATATAGGACACGCCAATTTGCACATGGGAAGATTTTTCACCATTTCGAATTTTCTCCAAAACACACTTTTTGCTCCTTTTCCTACATATTTTCTTCAAATCACACAAAAAGCGGTACACACGCTCTATGACCCCATGCGATGAACATAGTCAAGTGATATTTCGATTGTCCATATCGTTCGTTCGTAACGGGCTACCAAATTTAGCGGGAGGGGCCCATTTGGAAAAAAACAGCCATAAATCACAAACAAAAGGTCGAGTCAACACTGAATTTTAACCACAGGTCGCGGGTGGCATACTCAACAGATCCCCAAAAGCATTTCCACTTCGACCCGTAGGGGGCGTCACAAACGCGCAAAACGTAACCGTTTCTATCGCTCATACTTATGTCAGACAGGCAGGAGGACAGACGAAAACTTTGGCACGCTACTCCTCCCACAGTTTTTGCACCACACACTCGCGCCATATGTCAAATTGACCGGCTTACGCGGGAATCGTGTGCTAGTAACTTGCTAAGAGAAAGGTTCTATAGTTTAATTGATATTAACCGTTTCGTGCCAGAACGCGTTTTTCGAGGGGACCGACCCTCTCACAACGAAACGCAGACAACTCGGCGGATGGTCTCACAGTGCGAACCGCCGCACAAGGTCGCGCATTTAGCGAGCTGCAGGCACACTTGTCAAAATTGACTCTGTCAATTCTAGTTCTGTTCGTTGTCTCTCTTTTTCTCTCTCACCAATGGATTTAAGAAAGATTCTTCATGAAACAACACATATTATGGGAACCTTATGTGTCACATAGGGTTCAGAAAGGATCGCTTATGCAACGTGTTGCACATGTGGGATTGTGGGCTTGTAGGTTAGCCTATTTTAGCTGTTTTTTTTCTCTTCACGCATCACCGTAAACGATGCTCGCTGCACTTAATGACGAGAAATTAACTAATGATGCAGCTCTTTGAGTTGGTAGGCTACTAGCTTCCAACTTTCATCACAGCATAGGCCTAATCAATGAGCGCATTGCGTCCCAATCAGACAAAAAATAGGCTATAGAATAAAATAAGTTTGAACCATGAAATGATCTTGGAAGAGATTGTATTTCTCAGCACCCGCGGCCGTAGGCTGGAGAAAGAAACAGACTTCTGTCTTCTGTGTTTGGCTTAATATAGGCCTATTCGAATGCAATATGGATTCTCTAGCCTAATAATTAATCGGTCTATGCAAGGTGAAGCTTTCAATCCTAAATACAATGCTTTAACTGTTAATATTGGCTCCTTGCACGCACCTGCTTGTCCAAAAAAAGAAAAATCACGGTATGCCGTTTTCACCGTGGGGAAATTTGTGTGTACAGCGGGATATATCAAGAATTCAAGAAAGAGGATCGATGTCATTTGAAATGATCACCGATCAACCCCCGGCCACGAGTTCTAATCTTATACAATATCGGAAATCATCTGGGTGGGCTCTTAGGTAACGTGTCTTAGGATCCCATAGGATCCCGCCTCCCCACCACCTACTGATGGTGCTGGGGAGACGGTGGGGGCAAGCAAGTGCATAGCACAACAGACCTGCATCATGAGTTTCAGGAAGCCAAGTGTTACCTCAGCATTTCCTATCAATGTCCCACCCAGGGAAACGGCACCATACCACAAACCAGCACTGAAACACATACACACCTCCTATCCTATGAAATGAAAGAGATTTATCATTTAGTTTAACCGAGTGCATTTGTATTAGTTAGTATGTTATACTAGTTGTGTTAGGGTTGTTTCATACCGTTATAAGGAGCCTAACTAATTTCGGTTCGGCACTAGGTGAACCCAAATATGGTTCGCATCCCCCAGTTCGGGGGGGCGTCAACCGACTAAATTCTTCTCTACGGTGCTGACGAAATGTTGTGACCTCCCAACTTAATTTCGGTACTCAGCGGTGTCTTCTCATTCATTCAGCCCGGCTTCACGTTCATATTCTCGGCTGTGAATCCAAGGAAACAGCGGTAGTTTGGGAGGGAGACAAGCCGACTTCCAAATGATTGTGGACGCCGTGTATAGACCAATTATTTGTTTACAAACAATGAGACTGAATGCACAGCTGACTGTATCATGTAATCAATTCCCAACAGATCCCCAAACCTGTTGTTTTGGGGACCACTGGTTATTCAACGTCCTCTTGTGTGCTAGTGAGGTGCTCCCATGGGTGCGCCCTTATCGAGACATATATACTTCATTGCGCAACGGTATTCCGCGTCAAGAGTAGCTGATATACAAACTCACATCGCGTCACCAATGCAACCCTTCTGAGCTTGGAGGTCTGCGCGCGACACCGTCGCAGGACGGAGCATAAATTAGGCTTCATGGATTGCAGCTGGGCAGCAGTAGACGCTCTGGTGATCCAGTGGATCGGGTGGGTGATCATGAGGAGCGCTCCCTCTGTTCTGATGACGGTGAATGGAGGTGGGGTTTGAAGGACAACTGTTTTGAATCGCTATTATTGTTTACAATCAACAGAAACTAAGGATTATATATTTCAAGAGTGAGAATTTACAGTAAAAATCCTAAGCATTCTTCCTCCACACTGGGAGAAAAACGGCATCTGAAAGTTTGATGGAATGCATTTTTAAACACGAGTGCCATCCATTGCATCCTATAACGGTGGGGTTCATTTTGTGCCAACCCGCGTGCGCATACTGGTTTATATCAATGTGACGTGGACCATTAAGGCATCTATAGAGTGTTTCATAGCGAATACAGTGCAGCTGTGTCTCGTTCTGGCTGCAGAGTGCAGAGTGATGGCAGGCAGGCGCGCGCGACACAAACACACACACACACACACACACACACACACACACACACACACACGTTTTGCTACTCGCCGACCGTTTAGAGAAAAGAAAAGCATAGACACAACTTTGCTAATGTTCTGTGTTGAGGTTTTCCATGACGAGTTGTGACTGCGTGATGATATGCATGCAGCAAGAGAGGCGGCCGCGGCACGTCTATAATGTGAGCTTGTACTGTAGATTAAATGTTTTCGACGGAGCGTTTGTGAGATAGTGAGACTGAGAGACGTATGGAAGAGACCCTGTGTCCCCGTCACTGGTACTGCTGCCTGCTGGAGCTGCCTGCTACTCAATGGACCTCCAGTCATTCAGCTTGCAGCGCGAGGGTCAGTCAGATATGTATCCGCCCTGCAACACTCATGTATCGGCCACACGTTGTCATGCCATGGACCTCCAATCATTTTTACAAGTGACTTCGGCACAAGCCGTTAAGAAAGTATGGATGAACTCCCCCCGAACCTAAATAATTTCGGGTCGGGGCGTCCTCCCGAACCGAAATTAGTTAGGCTCCTTATAACGGTATGAAACAACCCTTAGTCAGAGACACTTTTAACATTCTGTGTAAATTTCAGAGAAATTCACACATAAAAATAGAATAAGCACAGAATAAGCACAATTGACCCTGACACATTGGTGTGTTCTACCGTAATACGTCACATACATAGAGTGACCTGCAGAACATTTTAGTGAAGCGTAGCCCTCCAATAAACGTCTGAGTAAGCGTATCTGATACGCATCTAATACTACACAGACAGGAGGAGGGTCTGGACAGCAAGAATGTGGACTTCAGTGGCCTGGAGGTGAAGATGTTTGGCTATTGTCTTCCTTGAGGTGATAATGGCTGCTGGCGAAGGAATTCACATTAAACAACAGACCTGCCTGCCACACATGTGCGTGCGACGTGCGTGCGTGCATAACTGTACACACACATACGTGTGTGCGAGCCATGCATGAGTGAAGGAATAATTATAGATGCTATCCCAACAAAATCTAGAAAACACCACGATACACCATGATATAGTCTATATATTTTTATATCTATGACAACCCACAGGGGAACCTCTGTGCTGTCCAGAAGGGGGAGCAGTTATGGGTTAAGTGTCTTGCTCAGGGATCTTTGATACATTGCTGAGAGCTGGAATCGTACCTGGGACTTCGGGGACCTCCAGTGTCCTAGGTGGGCTCACTAACTTTTGAGTAATGCAATTTTGCTTCAAGTGTCGGAGAGGGCTGCTTGAATGAGGCCACCAAAGAAAGGTGTACATTTTTTTTGTTAAAAAGTTAAATCTCTACATTATGATCGTAATCTATAATCATTGCTATAATATATAGTGTTCTTTAAAAGGACACCACTGTTACTGAACAAAGACTCTAGTCTATAGCGATATATAACGATCACAATCAGAATATACAGCCATTTAACACTTATTTTAACAAAAAGTGTCATTTAGACCATGCAAGGTCCCTAAAGGCTGATATATCACAGTGTCGCATGCCGAAAATAGACGATCCACAAGCTCACCTTAACTTTACTTTACTTTATTATGGATCCCCATTAGCATTCGCCTAAGCATGGCTATTCTTCCTGGGGTTCGTCATCACATACAAGACACACATCATGTACAACAGCATACAATACAACATATATGACAGACAGACAATAGTTCACTTCAGTTGAGAAGTACAATTTAGAAAATTGTACATTTCATGATAAAGGGATACCTTTATGGGGTTTTCTATAATTTTTTAATTAAAGGGGAAGACCACCCATTTTCAAAATTGAACTATGTCATTAATATACCTTAGAGGAGTGGAAATAGAAAAAAGGTTCCCCCTCTTCTGTGTTGCCTACAACTGGAGGATTGATTTTGGGGTTTGTATTGTAAATCACAACTTGATGACATCACACATTGTACTTTACAATACAAACCTCTAAATCAATCTTCCAGTTCTAGGCAACACAGAAGAGGGGGAACTTTTTTTTTTATTTCCACACAACTCCTCTAAGGTATATTAATGACATAACAGAGCTTTTCACTGTAGGAAAACTAAACCTACCTTCTATTGCATGTCTTGTTTGATATTCATGATTAGCACAATGTTTTAATAAACTTTTATATAATATTGTTGGTGACTGTGTAAATTTTATGCTTCTGATGAATTCAATTGGAAACTAGAAAATATTGTTCCTTCGAAACAATTGTGGGCTCGCTTCAAGCCAAAAAACAATGGCTATAAAAGTACAAAATGTCAAGATCGCAGGCAGTGCTCTCTTTGAAGTTACTGACGCAATCGGACGCTGCATGCGTGATCTGAGGCATTTTGTTCCAAGAATGTGTTGTGCACTTCATAGGCATGTTAGATAAAGGTCCTTAGGTTGTTCGTAGAATGGTTCAATGTTTCATGCAAATTGCTAAAAAATCCCAGGATAGAAACGGGTTTAAGTGTTTCACAAACTGCTCAAAATGATATAGCGCCCCCCTTTGGCCAATTGGGGTAAGATTGTTTTCAGTGATATTTGGACTAACCCTCTACAGTAGTTCATCATGAAAATGTGACTTTGTGTGTATGTTTTAGAGGCCGAAGAATAATTAGCATAAAACTGCAATATTCATTGAATTATTAAAAAAGAATATTTCAATTTAAAAAAAATCCGATCTGGGGCGTCCGATGGCCTACTGGTCAAGGCGCATAACACATAGGCGCCGCCACATAGGCATAGTTGCCGTGGCGTCCTTTGCCGCATGTCACTCCCCATCTCTCTCTCTCCCCATTTCCTGTCAGTCTACTGTATACTATCAATAAAATAATTATTATATAAAAAAAAAATAAAAAAAAAATCCGATCTGACAGATCTTTAGATATCGGTCCAAAGTTCACGTAAAAAAAATCTGTGCACGTGACGCGAAAATTCCAGAATAAAAGCGGGTTTTACAAACTGCTCAAAATGGCGGAAAATCTAAGGGCGGAGCTTACTTAACAAAGACACAGATGGCTTCTGCTTGAGTCAAGGCACGTGTGTAAACAACTTGCATGTCTTTAAAGGTCTGAACAAGTACATTGATTCAAACATGTACACCTGGCAATTTCAAAAAGGTGTGCCTTAAATTCAGCATTCTTAACAATTCTATTATATGTGAAGCTCAAAAGTGCTTTAAAGTTAATCAAGGAAGTGGCTTCAATCAGAAAGCCTGGCAACAGGAGAAGGATGGCGGGGCTATAGGCTACAATTGCAACACAGACATTGGTGAGGATTTAATTTGCATAATAACTGCTTTGTGGACAAAGAGGTAAATCATCATTGGCTATATACTCTTAATTCTATAAAGGAAAACAAATAGTTTTAGATAGTGCTTAGTGTGAACAGCCCCATAAGGTCTGAACGATGGCATTCTTTCAAACATACACGACAACATGCACCTGGCAATTTCAAAAGTGTACCTTAAATTCAGTATTCTTAACAATTCTATAGCCTAGACTGAAGAATTTGCAATTTGCAAGTTTTTAAAATGATTATTCAAGTAAGTCACTTCAAACAGAAATCCTGGCACTCAGTATGCATCTTAAGCTAAGATATTTAAGAAATTGCAGCTGTCAAAATCATTGTCAAATATATTTTTTTTAACTCTTTAGTTGTGTTGAACAGGAGAAGAAGGATGTATAGTCGGGAAAGTACAGCATTCAAGGTTTAGATTTTTTTTAAATTATTATTAAGGTCAGGGTTTAGTTTGATTTCTGGAATTTACATTGTTCTATATTTTTTAATTAGAAATTGTATTTATGATTGATATTAAAGGCCAGGATATTATATATTCTTTGTATATTTTATTGCGACCGTAGGTCGCACTTACTACAGAAAGCTGCTCGAGGTGTCCGTCCGTCCGTCCGTCCGTCCGTCCGTCCGTCACACACGTCACACGTCACACTTTTGCCCTGCTCATATCTCCGCAACCTTTGCCCCGATCCATGCCAGATTTTGCACACACACTCCTTACCTGCCAAACTACAACCTCCAAGGACCCCCGGAGCTCCAGGGACCCCCAGCTCCCTCGGGGACCCCCAAGTGTAAAAAATGAGCACATGTGCAAAAATTACCAAATGACCACCCCAACGGGGCTGCTCACGGGGCATTCCCGGGGACCACCCACTCCTGGTGCTCCAGAACGGATGCAAAAGTGGTGGCGCCCCCAGTGGAGGACCCCCTGCCACTGCAGCTCACATAAAATGCTGTAACTCGGGCTAGGAGCGACCGGGAGAGCCGGGGCCGGTACCTATTCGTCCGCCTTGGCGGCGCGGAGACCCCACCCCTCATTTCTCACATGGCCCTCTAGCGCCACCATGAGGCCGATTCAGATTTTGCCCTAAAATCACGAAAATCACTACACAGTATGTCTACACTCATGTCATCAACATGGATCAGGAAGATTTTGGAAAAACACATTTTTGCTCTATTTGTGGAGATAAGTGACCTACGGTCGCTTATCTCCCGATTAGGGAGTCTTACTGGTTTATTTCTATATAGTTCATTTGCTAATAAAAACTATGTTTAAGCGGATGTGACAAAAGAAAACTGAATACATACGTGTGTACAGATATATACCGGTATATTGCTGTGAAATGAATCAACTATTAAACTAAATACAAAGGGAAACCATATACAGATACAATAGAATATTGTGTTCTGAAATGCAAAAGACATCTACTCCTGCTGTATGTGTGGTTGTGTGTTTTGATGTTTTGTCTAGGTACAGATCGAGTCTTGGTTCATTTGAGTTTCGGTATTATTTGCAGTAGTTCTCAAACTTTTTTGGCTCAGGGCAACCCCGTAAAAAATAAAAAATAAATCTTATCAATGGCACCCCTGAATTACATTGTTGTTAATTTACAGTTACAAGTATGTCAAATATGTAAATATTTGACCTACAGTATACTGTATGTCCTGAGGAAAACCTTTTTGGCGTTTAACCACTTGAACCCCAGCATTCCTATTCTGGGGGGAACTTTCACCAAAAATAGACGATCTGAAAGCTCACAAAGCGTCACGTTGTGACTTGTAGATCTGATATGTTTGGTGAAGTGGCTTGGTGTACTGTAGGCTGATCGCACCAAGTAGGCTACAGTGCAACATGGGTCCGTTTTACTAAGTATAAGTGGTTTAACTCAGGGGTGTTTTCAAAGGGGGCCACATTAAAAAATATTCAAACACCCAAGGGCCAACAGCCAACTGACATCATGTAGCCTACCTTTGGACCATTACAAAGTCACATACAATAATGCATCGCATTTAAACGATTTTATTTAACTATCATCGTCAATATATAATGGTCTTTTGTCAGGTGTGTGCTCTGAACAAAACAGAAATATCATTTTTTCAGCCTTATCTCACATTACCAAATGTAACCAGACATAACCCAACCTGCAAGGTAAAAAATACAATAAAAAAGCCTTTCTTTGACCCCTTCAGAATGAGACAACAGGAAATACGGAATTCTGACAAATTATACTCAAGGAAAATATTCTTGTTTGACGTTGCTGGCGGGCCGTTTATTATACAATTTAGAAATTAAGCCACAAGCAGTATAAAATTTGTCCTCAGGCCACATTTGGCCCACGGGCCACACTTTGGACACCCCTGGTTTAACTGAAGTGATACGGATAAATTCCAAATATTATCAAAGTATTGAGTCACCCCTGGACTGGTGTCACACTAAGGTGCCATGGCATGCACCCACTTTGAGAATCCCTGATTTATGGTACACCACTTAATGGACTGTCTGCGGTGAGTGGAGCATCATGCGTTGTGCTGCCGCGCTTGGCAGTTTTACCCTGGTTCAGGCGCGGTTCTAGCCCTGAGCAGTAGGGGGTGCTACAGGGAGCTTCCTGGCTGCTCCACGTGCGCAGTGCGCGCGCGAAAATTGGCGGTTTTCCGCGGATTTGATCGCGTTTTATTCGGGTTTCCGCGGTTTATTTCTTTGCAAGCTGTATACCATTTTAAAGCTAAGATTCTTGTGATTCCGAATCCGCAAACCATTTGATTATAGCACCGAAACTCACGCCGCAAACAACGCAGAAGTCCGACATAAACAATAAACAATACACTCCAACAGACAGACAACACCAGTGTCATATAATCATTCAGTTCCAAAAGCTTTTCAGTTAATCTACTTAATTTTACACCACTCTGTCTACTACAGCAAGCATGATGCTATAGCTTCCCAAACGTTTTAGCCCGTGAACCAAGAGAAACTAAACCCAAACAAGTAGAAGTGAAAATAGCCAATCTACAAGCTCACAACGAGTCGCTTCGCGCTGTGTTGTGACTTGTGAACTTCTAGATCTGCTATTTATTTTCGATTTAATTAACATTTGTCTCAGCGGACAACTTTTGAAATCAAGAAAAGAGTTCGGCATAGGCAAGCTGCAGCAGCAGTCAAGTGTAGGCTACTCACCAGTCACCATCCAGAAGAATTAGATTCCAAAACCAGTTGACAACAATCAACAGCAGAGCAGCATATTTTATCCTGTTTATCCATATTCCATTTGTCCCAGTTTTTGGAAAAAGATTGATGAAAAGCCCCTCTCTCTTATATGCAACTTTGGGAAAGTTGTAAAGGCATTGGTGGTGATCTTGTACAGTTTCCATAACATCTCCTCATAAAGAACTTCAATTGAGTGTATAATGTTTCTTTTATATGGGTTGTAAGTTGGACTGCAGACTGTCTTCTCTCTCCCCCCAGAGCCCCCGTTCGCAAATTAATGTGTAGGCTAAACTGTTCTGATAATACAAATTGTTTTGGCTGTCCATTCATTCATCATGTATAACTTAAACTGCGCGCAAGTAGGCTATTGCAAACCAATGCAGCTTAACATAACAAACCGACAACTGGGCCAACCCAGCAACAACTATCGTTTCCTGTCTTACTTTCACAATAAAGTGTCTCCCGCTCACTTCCCAATGCAGCTTATTTCACGCAGGTTATTATTAACAGGAAACAGTGTAGCTCAACCCGTGTGTTTTTGTGCAACCAAGCGTGCATGGGAGAGAGAGTGATGAGGGTGAGAGAGAGACATTGAGAAACAGAGAGAGAGAGAGAAGTGCAGTTTTTTCTCCGTCTGACCGTCTCTCTCCCGATTTTGCTAGCCCCGAAAACTACTGGTGCTAGTCAGGAAAATACTGGTGCTTAAGCGCCAAAAGCCTCCGCGTACATCCGCGCCTGCCCTGGTTGTCTGTGGATAAAATGCACAATATGGTTACACCATTCCAAGGCCTCTGTACCGATTCCAATTGCTAAGACGGTCAGCCTAAAATCAGGCCATGCTGGGCTGATCAGTGTGACACTTTCACACTCCCAGGCCAGTACGAAGCACCTAATAGGTATTAAGGTTGCGTTAAGAGGTCACTTCACATTTTGGCCTTATCCGTTTTTAAACTGGATTCATTGGATCGTGATGCAACTCCACATGTACCTGTAGATCCCGCTCATTTCAAGTTGTCCCCCAATTTAGCACTTTTGCTACTCCAACAAATTTGATCCAAAGCTCCTGTGATTGCGACCGTAGGTCGCACTTACTACAGAAAGCTCCACCAGGTGTCCGTGCGTCAGTCCGTCACACGTCACACGTCAGTCCGTCACACGTCACACGTCACACGTCACACTTTTGCCCTGCTCATATCTCCGCAACCGTTGCCCCGATCCATGCCAGATTTTGCACACACACTCCTTACCTGCCAAACTAAAACCTCCAAGGACCCCGGAGCTCCAGGGACCCCCAGGTCCCTGGGGGACCCCCAGATGTAAAAAATTTCCAAATGTGCAAAAATGACCAAATGACCACCCCAACGGGGCTGCTCACGGGGAATTCCCAGGGACCACCGACTCCTTGTGCTCCAGAACGGATGCAAAAGTGGTGGCGCCCCCAGTGGAGGACCCCCTGCCACTGCAGCGCACATAAAATGCCGTAACTTGGGCAAGGAGCGACCGGGAGAGCCGGGGCCGGTACCTATTCGTCCGCCTCGGCGGCGCGGAGACCCCACCCCTCATTTCTCACATGGCCCTCTTCTAGCGCCACCTTCAGGCCGATTTTTGAAAGCACATTTTTGGACACTGCTCCTCCAATTTTTGCCCTAAAATCACGCAAATCGCTACACAGTATGTCTACACTCATGTCATCAACATGGATCCGTCCACATTTTTTGGGGACACTGCTCCCTACTCTTTGTGTATACATGTGACCTACGGTCGCTTATCTCCCGATTAGGGAGTCTTACTGGTATGCTTCAAATCCTCTATAAAGAAGTGATGCCTGGCAGCATGTGATTGTGGGGAGCTTGAGCTCTATGTTTATGAACAAAATACATATTTTTGTATTATTATTTGAATTAATTGTGTGTTCTGCTGATTTACTTTAGTTCTGTTAGAATAATTTGCTGTAATGTATTTGTTTGCAGCTAAATGCTAGTTA
This sequence comes from Nannobrachium achirus, assembly GCF_963921795.1. NCBI lineage: Eukaryota > Metazoa > Chordata > Actinopteri > Myctophiformes > Myctophidae > Nannobrachium > Nannobrachium achirus. The sequence goes on along the minus strand of NC_137822.1, from coordinate 4,554,920 downwards.
AAAACAAACACAGATAAAGGTTTTAATGTGTTATTATTTGAATACAACTGTTCATGCAACTAAGTGTCTTGTCAGTTCATTTAGGTTCTTGCAAATGTTTCTTCTCTGTTCAAAAACTAAACTCAATGCATCCAACAACGATGGCTAGCCAGACTAGCCATCGTCAAAGAAAAGGGAACGCCCACTCGGTTTGTGTGTGTGTGTGTGTGTGTGTGTGTGTGTGTGTGTGTGTGTGTGTGTGTGTGTGTGTGTGTGTGTGTGTGTGTGTGTGTGTGTGTGTGTGTGTGTGCGTGCGTGCGTGCGTGCGTGCGTGCGTGCGTGCGCACACGTGCACTCGTGACTGTGAATAGCTAATATAATCTTTTGACAAAATGTGTCCAAAACTCATGCAAATCGGTACACATTATTTCATGTGAGCAGCATGCGACTGTGAGGAGCTTGACCTTTATTTTTATAGACAGTAGTAGTTCTGTTATTTGTTAACATGATGTTTACAGCTAATATTGGTTAAAAACAAATACAGATAATGGCTTTTATATGTTATTATTTGAACACAACTGTTCATTCAACAAAGTGTCTTGTCCCTTCATTCCACAGGTCAACCTGTAACCTGCAAATGTTCAGGTCCAGAACTCGACTCCATGCATCCAGGACTCATTGAGAATTACAAGATACATGAAGCGACTTTATTCTGTAAACACAGGGAGATCATGTGAGTAGAATATTCTTAAATCTCATCAAGGATTAAATATGGAGACTTCTTGTATCTGGTAATTTACCAGATACAAGAAGTCTCCATATTTCCCAAGCAGAGAGATTGTGTAAGTAGAATGTTCTGAACTGCAGCAAGTCATATCCTGTGAGGTACCATTAATTTTACACACTGTCAATCACTTGTATTATTTTATCCATCTCCAGTGTGACAACCACTGACGGCAAGACGCAATGCGTGAATCCAGAGTCAAAGTTGGGAAAGTTTCTTGATGAATTCAAAAGAACAGGTAACGCGCGCGCGCGAGACACACACACACACACACACACACACACACACACACACACACACACACACACACACACACACACACACACACACACACACACACACACACACACACACACACACACACACACACACACACACACACACGGTTAATAAACAGCTGAGCTGTCTGTGAAAGCCACAGCCAGTCCATGAGGATGTGGGGCCGAGGGAGGGGCCTGTCTGACAGCATGTGATTGTGGGGAGCTTGAGCTCTATTTATATTGACAGATATTTACTATATAAGCTTTTCATTGTGTATTTCTATTTTTCTGCTGTTATGCCTCATTCACACTACAGATATATAGTTGAACGTTTTGCTTGGTAATTCAATGTAATCTCAATGGAAACCAGCTTTAAAGGCTGGATTCCAAGGACAGCCGACACGCCCAGCCTTTAAAGCTGGTTTCCATTGACTGAGATTACATTGAATTACCAAGCAAAACGTTCAACTATATATCTGTAGTGTGAATGAGGCATTAGTTCTGATATTATATTTTATTTTTACTTTTAGGATTACTATGCATTATGGATGTTCTTTTTATTGACAGGAGACTATACTGAACTGACTGACCCACAAACAGACAAATGGTTTTAAATGGTATATGGCGTTGATGCTGTTGTTGTTATGTGTGCACTAAACAACGTTTCGTTGTATGTTTCATACAGTGACAATTAAATAACATCTTATCTTATTTGTTGTCATGTTGTTTGCGGCTAATATTGGTTAAAAACAAATACAGATAATGGCTTTTATATGTTATTATTTGAATGCAACTGTTCATTCAACAAAGTGTCTTGTCCCTTCATCACACAGGTAGATCTAACTGCAAATGTTCAGGCACAGGACTCGACACCATGCATCCAAGACTCTTTAAGAATTACCAGATACATGAGGCGACTAGATTCTGTAAACGCAGAGAGATCTTGTAAGTAGAATATTCTAAACAGCAGCTTAAGGTATATTCCTGTGGGTTGTCATTCATTGTACATGCTGTCCATCACTAATATTATATTATTCATCTCCAGTGTGACAACAGATGATGGCCGGAAATGCGTGAATCCAGGGTCAAATTTGGGAAGGTTCATCTATGATATCTTAAGAACAGGTAAGACCAGAAAAGGTGCATAGAGTGCATATCTCTGCCAGGCTGGGTTGCAGGGCTGTGTAAGTAGGGGTGCAGCCGTCAGGATGTGAAGATGAAACATTTAGCATTTTTGTGCTCTCATGGCCACAAACGGGAACAGTTGCACATAGTTTGACCCCTCACACGCTACTTAAAGCAGATTTATTTTTTGTATTCTTTTCCTGTATAGTGAAGTCGATGCGCTAACCCTAACCCAAAAGCGACACAAAAGGTTCTCAGATGGTGGTCCGCAGCCAAATACAATAATGTAGAGGTCCTTGACATGAACACATTTGAGAACTACTGTTATAGACAAAAAGCATGCTTTAATGGTTTACTTTAAAGGGATATTCCACTTTCAACAGGGAAACACCTTAAGGGCCTTTCTCCACATACACACCCATTGTAACTTCAAACTCTATTTTAATCATAATAAATTCATTAAAAAACACCCATTATTTTTCTGGTGACCTTTTTTTTTTACATAATGGGGAACATTTTGACAACCCCATATTTGTATGGGATTACTGGCACAAAATGTTTTCAGGTGGGCATCTGCAGCAAAATACAACAATTTGGGGGTCCTTGATATGAAATCGTTGTTATAGACAAAAGGCATGTTCTAATGGTTTACTTTAATTTGTAAACATTACTTTAATAATAATTTAATGTATTTGTCTGCTAATGTTTTAAGTTGAAAAAATTAAATGCTTGGTGCATCCAGCACTCACTGGCAGGTGAGTCAGTAGGATACAACAACAGTGACAACACAGAAATGTGTGTGGGGAGGAATTCATTGCCATAACAAATACATTGGGGAGACAAAGGGGTAAAGAGAAAGAAAAGAAAAGAAAAGAAAAGAAAAATCCATTTAAAAACACAGAGAAGGCATTTAATATTTAATGATTTCAATGCAACTGTGCATTCTTGTAAGTGTCTTGCCCCTTCATTCCACAGGTCATAATGGTAACTGCATATGTCTAGATCAAGGAATCAATGACATGGACTTAAGTCTCATCAAGGATTACCAGATACAAGAAGAGTCTCCATACTGTCCAAGCAGGGAGATCCAGTAAGTAGAATGTTCTGAACTGCATCATAAGTCATATCCTGTGAGGTGCCATTCATTTTACACACTGTCAATCACTTGTATTATTTTATCCATCTCCAGTGTGACAACCACTGACGGCAAGAAGCTATGCGTGAATCCAGAGTCAAAGTTGGGAACGTTTCTTGATGAATTCAAAAGAACAGGTAATATTAGAAAAGGCTACTTGGAGCAGCACATACAGTATCTCCACCAGGCTGGGTTGTGGGGAGCAGCTGCCTGGAGGAAGCAGAGGAAATAGAATGTCTATGACGGACGGTGCAACATTTCACATTTGGTGCCCCCATGTGGGCATAAGTTACCCATTAAGACCAAAGGCACGCACGCGCACCCACACACACACACACACACACACACACACGCACACACACACACACACACACACACACACACACACACACACACACAGACACACAGACACACACACACACACACACACACACACACACACACACACACACACACACACACACGGGCCTGACTGACATCACGTGATTGTGGGGAGCTTGAGCTCTATTTATATTGACATATTTTTACTATATAAGCTTTTCATTGTGTATTTCTATTTTTCTGCTGTTAGTTCTGATATTATATTTAATTTTTTACTTTTAGGATTACTATACATTATGGATGTTCTTTTTATTGACAGGAGACTATACTGAACTGACTGACCCACAAACAGACAAATGGTTTTAAATGGTATATGGCATTGATGCTGTTGTTGTTATGTGTGCACTAAACAACGTTTCGTTGTATGTTTCATACAGTGACAAAAACATCTTATCTTATCTTATTTGTTGTCATGTTGTTTGCGGCTAATATTGGTTAAAAACAAATACAGATAATGGCTTTCATATGTTATTATTTGAATGCAACTGTTCATTCAACAAAGTGTCTTGTCCCTTCATCACACAGGTAGATATAACTGCAAATGTTCAGGCACAGGACTCGACACCATGCATCCAAGACTCTTTAAGAATTACGAGATACATAAGGCGACTTTATTCTGTAAACGCAGAGAGATCATGTAAGTAGAATATTCTAAACAGCAGCTTACGGTATATTCCTGTGGGTTGTCATTCATTGTACATTCTGTCCATCACTAATATTATATTATTCTATCTCCAGCGTGACAACAGCTAATGGCCAGAGATGCGTGAATCCAGGGTCAAATCTGGGAAGGTTCATCTATGATATCTTAAGAACAGGTAAGACCAGAAAAGGTGCATAGAGCGTATATCTCTGCCAGGCTGGCTTGCCTAGCCAGGGCTGTGTAAGTGGGGGTGCAGCCGTCAGGATGTGAAGATGAAACATTTAGCATTTTTGTGCTCTCATATGGCCACAAACGGGAACAGTTGCACCATCTGTCAATTTTTGACAACCCAAAAACGACACAAAAGGTTCTCAGATGGTGGTCCGCAGCCAAATACAATAATGTAGAGGTCCTTGACATGAACACATTTGAGAACTACTGTTATAGACAAAAAGCATGCTTTAATGGTTTACTTTAAAAGGATATTCCACTTTCAACAGGGAAACACCTTATGGTCTTTTCTCCACATACACACCCATTGTAACTTCAAACTCCATTTTAACCATTGATAGATTCATTAAAAACACCCATTATTTTTCTGGTGACTCATATTACCCTCATAATATGTGAGAAGGCCTTGTTTTATCCATAACTTTTTTCATTCATTTTTAATAACTATTTGGGAAAATGGAAAAAATTAAATACAAAAAATTATTATTAAAAATAAATGAAAAAAGTTATCGAAAAAACATGGCCTGCTCACGTATTAGGATGGTAGTATGAGTCACCAGAAAAAATATAATGGGTGTTTTTAATGAATCTATCATGGTTAAAATGAAGTTTGAAGTTACAATGCATGGGTGTGTATGGGGAGAGGCCATGGGCCTGGAGGTCCTGGTAACATTTACATCAAATATCTAAATATTGAATCAAGCAAATTAAAAACTGTTCAGGGTGTTCATAAAAGCCTGATTAGACGATAAAATTACCAAAAGTTTTTTTTTTAAAGTGAAATATCCCTTTAATGCATGGTGCCTCCGTCGAGCGTCTAAGGGTAGGCAACCTTAGGCATGGGTGCTAACAGTGACACAGGGGAGGGTGATCACCGGCACACTGGCAGAAGTGTGAGAGAGAGAATTTATATTTTAAAAACAAATCTTTTTTTAAAGTGGTCAATACAATGAAGTTAGCTAATTTATAGCAAATGACATCTTCCACATAATTCTACATTCATTAACTCTGAACTGATTAATGCTCTGGGTCTAATGAGCGCTATAACAATGTCCTGCCAATCAAAATATGTTAAGATATTTGTCATTAAAATTTATGTTGACATGGTACACTGACACTCTAGAAAATAAAAACATGGCACATTTCAAAAAGGTTGCTGACAGAAACACAATTGGCCCGTGTTCAAGGGAGGGAAGCCAGGCAGGGAGTGTGAGATGATTGTCACTGCAAGTAATCGTACGGCTGGGTCGACACCTGTCAGCAGGGAGCTGGGTCGACACCTGTCAGCAGGGAGCTGGGTCGACACCTGTCAGCAGGGAGTGTTGGGTCGGGAGGAGTAGGACACAGGCTCTAGTCTATGTCCTCCTGGTGGGGGCTCCTCACTGGCAGTTGAGTCAGGATACAACAACAGTGACTTAGAAATGTGTGTGGGGAGGAAATAATTGGCATAATGACTAAATTGAGAAGAAAATAGGGGTAAAAAGACACAAAAAATAAGAGAAAATGCATTAAAAACACAGATAAAGCTTTTCATATTTAATTATTTTAACTTTAGCAACTGTGCATTCTTGTAAATGTCTTGTCCCTTGATTACACACACAGGTCAACATGGTAACTGCTGCACAGATGAAGGAATCAACGACATGGACTTAAGTCTCATTAAGAATTACCAGATAAATGAAGCATCTCCATTGTGTCCAGGCAGGGAGATCAAGTAAGTATACTATATAATAATGTTCTGAACTGCAGCATAAGTCATATTCCTGTGAGGTCTCATTCATTTTACACACTGTAAATCACTAATATTATTTTATCCATCTCCAGTGTGACAACAACTAACGGCACAATGCTATGCATAAATCCAGAGTCAAAGTTGGGAAATGATATCAATCAATTTGATAGAACAGGTAAGACTTTCAAACTTTTCCTTGTGTTGCTCTGCACTGATTTACTATAGTTCGAGGTGAATAATTCAATTGCTAAGAGAGTGGATGGGTGGGTGGTCACAAAAGTAACATGCAGACTTGCAAGGCGCACCGTTGCTCCGATCCACAACAAACTTGCCACAAATACTGTTCTGGCATTTGCCGTCAGAATAGAAACTGTTCATGCAAAGTGTCTTGTTGCTTCATTCTACAGGTCAACATATCTGCAAATGCTCAGGTCAAGGAATCAACTCCATGAATCTAAGTCTCATTACGGATTACCAGATATATGAAGTGAACCTTTTCTGTAAACGCAGGGAAATCATGTAAGTAGAATGTGTAAACAGAAACATGCCATGAGTAATTTTCCTTTGAGGTGCCATTTATTTTACACGCTGTCCATCACTAATATTATTTTATCTATCTCTAGTGTGACAACAGCTAATGGCCAGAGATGTGTGAATCCAGAGTCAAACTTGGGAAATTGTATAAATCAATTAAATATAACAACAACAGGTAAGACTAGAAAAGACTGCTCTGCAATGTATCATAATCCCCCTATGCTGTTGACCTTTCACTATTGTAATGGATTGATGTCCACATTATTCTCCTGATCATTCTCATGATCAACATTTTTTGAGAATGAAAACATTTTCTGAAATGTCTTTAAAACATAATCTCTGATTACGTCATCAGAGTATTGTCATTTGATTATGTTATTCCCAACTTCAGTAATACTATCACTACTAATAGGCCTACTATTAATCATCAATGAAGAGTAACTGCCATTGACATGATACGCATCTGTAGTGTCTGGACACAATGATTAAAATACCAACTGTCCTTCGTAGGATGAAAGTATATTTGTATACATTCAAATGATCAGCAGTGTTTGCAGTACCATTTTATTTATGCACCTGTAGATTTATTAACTCAATGTTTGTTGTTGTTCAGTCTACAGCAATCAGGGGGATAATGTTACCCTCACATGCACCAGAAAGTCATGCAGTGAGATGCTTTACAAAAACTGGACAATTGACTTAAAGAACAAGCAGTGTCAGATGGACTTTAACAGTGATGGTCTTGTTCAAAACTCTTGTGAGGATGGGAAGACTCTCCACAACACATCTACTGGTGAATCATACTTGCTCATCCCAAACATCTCAAACAGTGATGAGGGGGTCTACACCTGTACATTTGCGCAGGGAGGAAGTGACTTTGCAATCTATAATGTATCTCTCAGAGGTAAGACTTTCATTTCAATTACTGGGCATATGTTGTAATTTACTAGAGGTTCGCGCCCCTTTGGGCCGCTCACATCTAGAGTCCACGCCCGCTTCTTTACTAAAAAACTTTTTTTTTCAAAAAAAAAAAAGTTTTTTGAAAAAAAAAAAGTTTAAAAAAAAAAAAAAAAAATTAAAAAAAAAATGTTTAAAAAAAAAAAAAAAAATTAAAAAAATTTAAAAAAAATGTTTTGGGGGGGAACTATTGTGGCGGAACTATTGTGGCGGAACTATTGTGGCGCAGCGCACGTTTCCGGTCAGACATATTTGACCGCCGGACGCACTTCCGGTTAAGAACTCTGTGTGCCACGTGATCAGTCCTAGCCAAGTGGTGTATACGGATGTTAATGCGATTGAGGTGAAAGAGAAAAGTGGAAAGTTGTGAGCTAACTATTAGCTATTTTTGTGTGTGTGTGTGTGTGTGTGTGTGTGTGTGTGTGTGTGTGTGTGTGTGTGTGTGTGTGTGTGTGTGTGTGTGTGTGTGTGTTCTGGCTACGCCCCCCTCGGTTGAAATTGGATCCGCCGGTCCCATAGCGGGGAATACGAGCCAATGGACGGCGGTCACCATGGCAACGGGGGGCCAATGATAGAGTTATGGGCGGTATTCCTTATGTTCTAGCACCTACCTATGAGTTGAAGTCGATGTAAAGGGGGCGTGAATGGGCTTGGAAGTGGGATGCGGCTCTTAGAGGAATGTATATGTCACGGTTTTTTTGCGTCTCAGAGAATTAGAGAAACGGAGCGCTTGCCGTGCCGCACAGGGCGGAACAAGCGGTCGCCACAACAACGTCCTCCAGGCGGAGCCACTCGATTGTCCACGACATTGCAAGCGGCGCGAAGGCCAGCGGACCTTGGTCCTGCTCTTCGCCCCCGAGCGCCGCAGGCGCGAGTGGCCGCGAAGAGCGGGCCAGGGCCGCGCGGCCGGCGGAGCGCCGCGCGAGTTACGAAGCCGTGGTGAATGCAATCGTTATATTTATGCCCAGGCCGTAAGGCCTGGGCAAGCCCACGATAAACGCCCTGTCCAAGTGACTACAATGGAGCTAATGGCTAAGCTAGGCTAGGCTAGGCTAGGCTAGGCTAGGCTAGTAAATAAAGAAAGAGAGTCGCAAACGAGTGACGTCAGCGCCTTCACTATTGAATGGCTGCGTCGCCATCTGGTGGTGATTAGTGTGTGGTGAACTACAAAACGAGCGCTCTTACCACAGTCTCCCTGAGTTACCCAGTTACCCTGTAACATATATATAAGATGTAAGCACTGAACTGGTATTTGATGACCTTGTTACCATTCAGTTATTGTCAGTCTTTGTGTTGTGTCCAGTCCCTCCTCATGTGTCAGCCAGTCTGCAGTGGCAGGGTGACAGGTGGGTGGCTGTGTGTTCAGCTGAAAGGGGAAAACCTGCAGCCTCCATCGTCTGGAAGAACATGGACAATGACTATGGCTCCGGCTATGACAACCACAACCACAATGACTCGTCTTTACCTAGAGAGGACATCCAGAGTCACCCAGATGGATTCTACACAGTGAAAAGCCAGCTAGATCTCCCAGAGGGAGTAGCCACAGACAACCTGACCTGTGCTGTTCTACACTCTTTCTGGGACACAGAGCAAATCACCACACCACAAGCCTCCACAGGTAGGCCACAGTTTGAATGAGAACGCATTAACACCACATAAGTAACCAGGTCTGGTTGCAACCGCTTTGTTTGGATGGTCTTGCAGATGTCATACTATAGGTGGGCAACTTATAATGACCGTTTTTTATTCATTGGTTTTGGTTAAATTGAACCCACAACATTATAAATATGTCTCTCCAGTGTGGCTCTGTAGGAAGTGAGACTAGAAATGGGTCTGTCTGGGGATAATGTTACAAACCAGTGAATCAATCTTTGTCAAATGTCTTCACTGCCAGTAGGCCAATGATATAAGTGCCCAAATATTTTTCCACGTATATTTTTAATTACATATTTTCAATGTAATAAAGTACAAGTGAATGTAAGTTGAAACCTTGGAGATGTCATATGTCATGGATGACTCATGTCACTGGCCACATGAAGTCAGAGATCCCCATGAGCCACACTGTTAACAGAACAGATCCTTGTTTTAAGGAAATACTGTACATCTTAGTCTTTTTGTTAGACATATAGCACCCTATCCGTAGTCTCCTTAAAGTTGTTCTTTAACAATGTTCAAACAGTCAAATCTCAAATTAATTATGGTTCCTTTTGGGTTACGATGCCCACTGTTCTTTGTATCAGGATATAAATATAAGGATACTGTAAATATCCGTATATTTACAGTATCCTTATATTTTAAACACATGTAGATGTTGGTGCATCTTTTCTGAGAGTGAGAAAAATAAAACAAAACCACACGTGACATGTGTGATCTTGGCAGGGTGCCCCAGAAAATTTGCCAATCTCAGTAGGCACTAACGGTATTTAAGTTTTTCCTTTTGTTTATCTTTTTTTGCTCAGTCCACAGAAATGAAACAATCAACCAGGGGATCAACGTTACCCTGGATTGCATCAAAATGTGGGGCAAGATGCTTTCCACAAACTGGACCGCAGACTTAAAGAACAAGCGGTGTCAGATGGACTTTAACAGCGATGGTCAGGGTCAGAACTCCTGTGAGGATGAGAAGACTCTCCACAACACATCTACTGGTGAATCATACCTGCTCATTCCAAACATCTCAAACAGTGACGAGGGGGTCTACACCTGTGAGTCTGCTTACAACCAACGGAGTGACTTTGTCATCTATACATTATCTGTCAAAGGTAAAGTCTGTCATTTCTCTCACTGGACATATAGAACAGACTTTGTTGCAGCCATTTCTGTAAGCTAAGCAGCGAACTGGTATTTGATATATTGTCACTGTCCAGCAGAAACCTTGTATCTCCAAGTTTCAAATGTGTACATTGTTTCGCAAAGTAAAGCACTGCTTCATCATACAAGGCTGTCGCACAAAAGTAGTGAAAACAGCCGATCTACAAGCACACAACGCCTCGATCGGCTGTTTTCAATAACTTAAATCATTTTAAAAGTGATAAATACAAAACAAAAGGTTTTGGAGATACTGTACAAGGTTTCCCCCGACAACGACAATATATTGTAATTTATGTAAGCACTGAACAGGTATTTGATGACCTTGTAAGGGTCGATTCATACTCCCACGTTTAGAGCCTAATTTATTTCGGCTCTGTCTAAAGTATGATATGGCATCATTATGGTCCCCCCCCCGAACCTCTGAATGAAGCCATATCATAGTTTAGACAGAGCCGAACCGAAATAAATTAGGCTCTAAAAGTGGAGTATGAATTGACCCTTACTATTCAGTGAGTCTTTGTGTTGTGTCCAGTCCCTCCTCAGAGTCCTCAGGTGTCAGCCAGTCTGCAGTGGCAGGGTGACAGGTGGGTGGCTGTGTGTTCAGCTGAAAGGGGAAAACCTGCAGCCTCCATCGTCTGGAAGAACATGGAGAACGACTTGTCTGTACCTAGAGAGGAGACCCAGAGTCACCCAGATGGATTCTACACAGTGAGAAGCCAACTAGATCTCCCAGAGGGATTAACTACTGACAGCCTGACCTGTGCTATTCAACACCCTTTCTGGGACACAGAGCAAATCACCATGCCACAAGCCTCCACAGGTAGGCTAGAGTTTGAATGAGAACGCAAAGATAAGTAACCAGGTAACCAGTAACCATTTTCTCTCCAGTGTGGCTCTGTAGGAGGTGAGACTAGAAATGGGTTAGGATAATGTCACAAACCACTGAATTGATCATTGTAAAATTGTCTTGTGTACACTGCCAGCAGGCCAATGATATCTAATGATATACTGTAAGTGCCCACATTCTTTCCACATATATTTTTCATTAAATATTTTAAATGTAATGGATGTTGAAACCTTGGAGAAGTCATATGTCATGGATGACTCATGTCGCTGGCCACATGAAGTCAGAGATCCCCATGAGCCCAACTGTTAATAGAAAAGATCTTGTTTTAAGGAAATACACTCTATTTGCTACAGGTACAGTAGCACCATATTCATGGCCTCCTTAAAGTTGTTTTTTAACAACGTTCAAAAAGAAAAATCTTGAATTAATTACAGTTCCTTTTGGGTTAAGATACCCACTGTTCTTTGTATCAGGATATAACCAGTGTGATTACACTATCCTTATATTTTAAACACATATCTAGATGTATTAACACAGTTGTTTTTGTTGCTCAGTCTACAGAAATGAAACGGTCAACCAGGGGATCAACGTTACCCTGGATTGCATCAGAATGTGGGGCGAGATGCTTTCCACAAACTGGACCGCAGACTTAAAGAACAAGCGGTGTCAGATGGACTTTAACAGCGATGGTCAGGGTCAAAACTCCTGTGAGGATGGGAAGACTCTCCACAACACATCTACTGGTGAATCATACCTGCTCATCCCAAACATCTCAAATGGTGACGAGGGCGTCTACACCTGTGAGTCTGCTTACAACCAACGGAGTGACTTTGTCATCTATACATTATCTGTCAGAGGTACGTCTTTCATATCACTGGACATATACTGTAGAACAGACTTTGTTGCAGCCATTTTTGTAAGCAGTGAACTGGTATTTGATATATCGTCACTGTCCAGCATGTTTTTTCATAAATTAAAGCCCTGCTTCATCGTACAAGACTGTCGCACATAACTATAGTGAAAATAGCTAATCTACAAGCACACAACGCATTACACCGCGAGGTGTCATGTGCTTGTAGATCAGTGCTCAGTGCTCACTAGTTTAAATCATTTTTAAAATCATAAATACAAAAGGAACGGTTTTGGACATACAAGGTTTCCACCCGACAACGACGATATCCAGTGAGTGTCAGTCTTTGTCTTTGTGTTGTGTCCAGTCCCTCCTCATGTGTCAGCCAGTCTGCAGTGGCAGGGTGACAGGTGGGTGGCTGTGTGTTCAGCTGAAAGGGGAAAACCTGCAGCCTCCATCGTCTGGAAGAACATGGACAACGACTCGTCTGTACCTAGAGTGGACACCCAGAGTCACCCAGATGGATTCTACACAGTGAGAAGCCAGCTAGATCTCCCGAATGGAGTAGCCAGCCTGGCCTGTGCTATTCAACACCCTTTCTGGGACACAGAGCAAATCCCTATGATACAGCTCCCCACAGGTAGGCTACGGTTTGGCTGTAAGAGTAAAACTAGAATAGGTTTTATGTCACTGTGTGTGTGTGTGTGTGTGTGTGTGTGTGTGTGTGTGTGTGTGTGTGTGTGTGTGTGTGTGTGTGTGCGTGCGTGCGTGTGTGCGTGCGTGCGTGCGTGTATATAGACAGATAGATAATGGGGGGCTGTAAAGCGAATGTAACCCATGATGAAGAGTCATTCATTCATTCATTCATTCATTCATTCAGGAAATTCGCTGTGGGAGAGATGGTGTATTGTTGCTCTCCTCCTTGCATTCATTTCAATGGCAGGCTGGATATCTTCTGGTAAGCTATGTGATTAAGTTACAGTATGTGTTGCCGCCGCCAGGATTTACGGGCGAAGGCTATGTTTTCGGCCCTGTCCGTCCGTCCGTGTGTACATTTTGTATGGACTCTCTCAGTAGGCCAAGGAAAACACATTTTAAATTGGTTTCAAGTTGGCGCTATAACAGGCCGCTTCACGTAATGCCTCAAAATATTTTCTGCCATTTAGTATTTAACAAAATACAGTAGGCCTACACTTTTTTGCTACTGCTGGCCTACACAGATTTTTCAGATTCCATTCCATTGGCAGAATGGCAGCAATTGGCCTTCAAAGTTTGTGGAAAAGACCACTCATTCTATCTGCCCTCCGCCTATAGCCAGCATATAATTTACTGTACATCACATTTCCAATGAAGTATAATGGTCTACCAGAATGATGTTATGTTATGTTATCAGGTTGTATAAAGAAGATCTTCTCTTCAAGTGGGCCTTGTCGTGTTGTTGATGCTGAAGGTGAGTGAGTTTTAGAATATTATGTGAACGGTTTGTGATGAGAGTTGGTCTGGAGTTAAACCTCAACTTTTATCTTCATATTTCATTGTTTCAAATTAATGCCCTATTTCATACTTACGTATTAGCCTGACACTCAGCCTGAATTGACATTTCGTTTCACTCAAAAATTTAAAGGGGTGTGGCTAGCAATTCAGGGTCTGGAACTAGGCTATACTTGTATGCCAGTATCAACAATATAAATAATCCAAATAATCCAAGATATTGGTACTGTAATTTTATTTACAGTTTCTATTGTTTGAATAAAGTAGTTCTAAAGCATGGTGAAGCGAGCTGACAGTAGCTGGAATATCTTACAGCTTACTGACAACATTTAAGAAGCCATATGCAAGTCTGAAACGGGTGTTAATATTTTAAACTGACTTGTATAACACTAACACTAATACATTTTCTTCTGTAGGAGGTGAAGAAGCAGAAGACTCTTCATCAGCAGCTGAATATGAAGGCAGGTTCCATGGATTAAAACAAAAATTAAATATCACAACTGATCAATTTTGTCAGGCCAAGTCCCAAATAATATGTGATTCATGAAACAGCGTGAAAGGAGCCGCTCAACAACAGTGCTCTGTTTCCTAACAATTTGCACAATATGTAGAATTAAGAGGTTTTAGTTATACTGTTCTAAACCCATGTTTCTACTTTCCCACATACAGCTAACCAGTTGAAGAAATCACATATTGAGGCTTTAAACCTGTGCTTTTATTCAATATCCCAGAACATTATGGTTTTATGGAAGATGCTTCTGAACATGCCTTCTATAGCTGGTTTCAAACAAACACTCTTTAATCTATTAATTATTTTGTTTGACTAGTTCAGTTAAAATACTCGTTCATCTTAAAATAACCGAGAACTGCAGATTTACAGTACAAGCTACAAGCTTTCACTCATTTGTAGAAACAGACAGTAGGCTACTTTCAGTAGGAAACATGCTTCCATTGACCTCTTGGAATCCAAATTAGTGAAATCCATTGTGGCGACTGGAAGCATGTCGATATTGCGACATAGCATCTGTTCGACGGTTCATTCTTTCGTCACGAGTGAATGTTAAGCTCTATGCCTAAACCTAACCCAAACCCTAACCTCAGTAACCGTGACGCAGGTGAGTGGCTAACCTGCCAACGCCAATAGTCGAAAGAATGACCCATCAAAAGAGCGAGATTTCCCCGTGGCGAATGAGACTTTGATTCACAAGGTTTTCATTGTTTCCATCTATAAAATACAAAAGTTACAATGTTTTTCTATACCATTTTCTATTTGAAGTATGCCACCTCAGTACTTTGGCAACAAAAGCAACATCAGCACAATTTATAATCTTGCCCCTGACTTTTGTTTGTGTGGATTTGTGCGTGCGTGTCTGCTTATCTGTCACAGAAATTCCACTCCAGACAATTCGATCCACGAGTGGACAAGAACCACCAAGAGCATCCACGAGTCACCATGACTTGACTGGTACGGTATATCTTACAGCCAGGGGTGTCGCACTAAATTCTGGGCCCTGGGTATAAGGATTCACTGCGGGCCCCCCATGAATGTTCTTCATAGAAAAATAGCAGATCTACAAGCTCACAGTGCGGCACCAAGTGCCGAGCTGCGAGCTTGTAGATCTGCTATTTAAAAAAAATCTTGAACATTTGTGTCTTTGAATATTCCAAAACCTTCTAAATTTTTTTCTTTTTTAAACCTATGTTTCTATGTCAGTTGTGCTCAAACCTTTTCATGTGAAGGACCCCTAAAATGTATATGTATTTGGCCACGGACCCCCGTCTCAAAATTCTATAATTCCAGGGACCCCCCAGAAGCAAAATTAGGAGTTACAAATGTTCGCTTAAAAAATACCTACCAAAGTTTAGCACACATTTTCATGACTTTTCAAAAATAGCAGATCTACAAGCTTGCAGCGCGGCAGTCGGTGCCGTGCTGTGAGCTTGTATATCTGCTATTTGTCAATAGATAATGTATAACATAATTAAGGCCCCTCCAACTTGGGCCCTAGTAACTCAGTCCCACTCAAGCCCCCCCCCCCCCCCCCCCCCCCTCCCTCCCTTGTGATGCCCCTGCTTACAGCTGAGCTCACTGGCAACAATTAGGAAGTCAAACAACAACAACTGAATCAACTGAACAATCAGACATCTGAAGTTAATGTTTCAAACTGACTAAAAACATCTTCTCTTCTCTACTCAGGGGGTGAAAGAGCAGGGGCCTCTTCATTAGCAGTTGAATATGAAGGCAGGTTCCATGGTTTCTATTTATAAAGTGCAGCAGTATGTATCCCTCTATTGGTCATGTAACGTTTTTCTAATGTAAATGGTGCATTTATATGGAGTAGCGATTTTATCCGAGGCACTTTACATAGATTGTGCATTACATTCACCCATTCACACACCGATGGCGGAGGAAACCATGCAAGGCACCATCCTGCTCACCGGGAGCAACTAGTGGTTCAGGGTCTTGCTCAAGGACTCTTCGACATTAACTCAGGGGGAGCCCGGATTCGAACTGGGAACCCTTAGTGCTCTAATGGAGGTTTCTCTACCCCTGAGCTATGCTGCCCCGAATGCACACAGGGTCTAATTTTCTGTGTGGAAAAAAAACTGACAATAAATGAACACATGGTGTTTCAATGAGCTCATGCACCAAATTTGTCCACATTCGGACAATATGGTGCGTTTTTTTTCGTACAGAAAATCAGACCTCGTGTGCAAAGGCCTTAAGCCTTTCTTATTGGACTGCGGCCAGCTCACTGTGGCAACAAAATCAGCACTCAGAATGAATTGCAGAGATCTTTACAATAAAACATGGGGGGTTGCTTGATAAACTACATCACATACAGTATGGAATTGAACACATGCTTATATAGGAGGACATGTGCTGTGTTCACACCTCCACAAGGTGGCAGCTCTGCTAAAAGGAAATTTCTCTATGAGGAACAACATTTCAGCTGTGTGTCTGTCTGTTTAACAATGATGATGTCTTTCTGATAGACGTAGAGCTCTAATTTAACATCACGCTACAATAACTGCTTCTTTATTTGTTCATGGAAATGACTGACATGTGTTGTTTGTGTGTGTGTGTGTGTGTGTGTGTGTGTGTGTGTGTGTGTGTGTGTGTGTGTGTGTGTGTGTGTGTGTTTTAGAGATTCCATGATTCAGCTCAAGGTAAGTGGTTTCTCTCTGTTACTGCCACCTGAATTGTCACTTTTTGTCACTTTATAAATGTGCAGATAACCGGTATGCACTTATACTGTGTGTTGGTTTCTTTACCATTGAGTGAGAAACAAAATTACATTAAGCTAATCATCTGGGGACCCCACAAAATAATTTGGACCCCAAGTTTGAGAACCACTGGTTTAGTACAAGTGTTTCAGCCACCTTTTACAATAATCATCTCTCTCTCTCCCTCTCCC
Organism: Nannobrachium achirus; assembly: GCF_963921795.1. Classification (NCBI taxonomy): domain Eukaryota; kingdom Metazoa; phylum Chordata; class Actinopteri; order Myctophiformes; family Myctophidae; genus Nannobrachium; species Nannobrachium achirus. The sequence continues at coordinate 4,537,741 of NC_137822.1, read as the reverse complement.
TCTCCCTCTCCCCCCTGCAGATGTGGAGCAGATCAGATGTATGACCCAGACAAGTTTGCTACCTTAACCATTCAGAACGGGTACACTATATTGCGTATCATTATTTTATGCTTTAACTATTGAAAAATAGCAGATATACAAGCTCACAGCGCGCTGCGAGCTTGTAGATCTGCTATTCTTGAAAAATCTTGAAAATTTGAATTTTGACCCGATTCTATAAGTGTCTTTTGAGATTTTTTGAAAAACCTATGTTTCTATGTCAGCAATCTGGCCAGCCATCGTCAAAGGTCCTTTTCACTTCAATGGAGCTCAGTTAGTCTGTTCTTGAGAGACTACTATGTCAGTAGTTCTCAAACCTTTTCATTTGAAGGACCCCCAAACTGATATATATCTACAAGCTCGCAGCGTGGCACTCGGTGCCGCGCTGTGAGCTTGTATATCTGCTATTTATCACTGGTTAAAGCATTCAATAATTCTAGGCCTAAATGGGTTAAACAGTACAGTTGAATACATTGTCCATACAATAAAATTGGTCAATGGGAGGACGTACCGTATGACATATGACTCAGATATAACCCTGGAAGAAGAAGAGGTTCGCATACTGTGCAAGAGCTCCAGTAAATATTTTATTATCATCATCCCAATAAAATATCCAGGCATTGACACTAAGGCTTGCCCACCTGCCCCCGGCAGGTAAATAAAACGTCAGGGCAGGTGAAGTTGGCTTTCAGGTTGCCCGACAGGGCAAGTGCTCATTTGAGAGGGGACACAAATGTCTATAAACACAACACAAGATATCTGTCTAAACACCTGAACGTGGCCAGTGCGCTGTCTTCTGGTCTGTGGAATGTAAAATAAGAGCACTATTTACCTATAATGTGCTGTTTTTACTGTTGCTACATTTAAAAATATAAAATAACAAGTGTGAAACCATAGACATATTCAATCATAGCTAAAGTATTTGGTATTTGGAGATATTGAGGTATGACATTTTATCGCACAGCCCCAGAAAGTAAAGAAATAAGTGTTAAATTGAGCGGTAATTAAAATCGTACCTATCATTTTATAATGGACGATTTACTTTTCGGGCAAGTGGGCATTACCTTCGGGCAAGTAGAACATGACCTGTACTTGCCCGATGGGCAAGTGCCTCTGAGACCTTAGTGTCAACCCCTGATATCTACTGGAGCTCTGGAACAGTGTGCGAACCTCCTCTTCTTCCATGGTGTGTATATTCTTTGGTACATTGTACATTTTTGGAGATGTGCGTGCTTCCCTCTCTGCTCAGATATAAGCCTGTCATCATGACTCAGACATACCATAGAGGCCGGCCGCGTTAAAGAAGAATATATGCCATATAATACCTTAAACAGTATTGATTGTATTGATTGTTGTTTATTGAAACAAATGCATGTACGTGTGAACTTACATTTGTACACAACCTATTGAAAGTTTAAAAAAAAAAGCTTGAGAGCTAATTTTGTAGTAGTTGCTACATTGTACATATTTCAATAATTTCTAGCATGTATGAGCTGAAATAATAATCCATTGTACATAGATTTGTATACATTAAATAACACCTACCGTATGTGAAACAGTATTTGAATATATTATATATTTTGTTTATTTACTTTTTTTATTATTTAGTAGACAATATATTTGTATTTCAATTTAATCATTGTGTGAATTATTTTCTCCATATCGTTTATTTCTGTGTTGTCACTGCTGTTGTACCTACTGGCTCACCTGTCAATGAGGAGCCTCCACCGGGAGGACGTACTGTCGTACCTACTACTGTCTCACCAAGTGCTTGTCAGATATGGAGGCGCCCCCACCAGTAAATATGATTATTTTGGGGGGTAACGGCCTGATAAGCTTGAGAACAACTTGTACCCAGGAATTTTACCCCTGCACCACTGGGTACATATTTTAATAATCCCTACACAACTCCCTGAAATATAAATGTTATATTGTCCATATTTTAATGATCCTTACCATACTCCCTGAAATAAAAATTGAACATTGTACATATTTGAAGAATGCCTACTACAGTAAGTAGTATCATATAACTTGAAACAATAGTTGAATACATTGTACATATTTGCAGATTGGGTCAGTGTGTGTGTGTGTGTGTGTGTGTGTGTGTGTGTGTGTGTGTGTGTGTGTGTGTGTGTGTGTGTGTGTGTGTGTGTGTGTGTGTGTGTGTGTGTGTGTGTGTGCGCGCGTGCGTGCGTGCGTGCGTGGCGTGCGTGTGTGTGTGTGTGTGATTCTGAACTCGGCATGATGTTCTCAAATTACAAAGAATGGGGAATATGGAAACAATTATGGAGGATAAAAAAATAATTTAAAAAAATTTAAGGAACTGTTGACAATACTGTACTTGTCATATAACATTGAAGTAAAAAATAAAAAAATATTGCGTGAAATTTCTGTTTATGACATCATTATATTCAAACTCCTCTTGACTGTAGTTTAATAATACATATTTGGTGGTAGTTTTATACTAAATATATTTGGTATTAATATTGCTTTACTAGTTATATAATACAAATGTCATACTTACAAGCTCACCACACTACACATCTGAGTATTAAAGGAGTAGTTCACCCTCCAAAATGTTTCTCTATTGATTACTCACACCATGGAGACTTCAATAAGTTCAATAATACTTTTTGGTATTTGTCACATTCCTAACACAAAAATGTGATTATATTAAATGTACCCCCATTGATTCAGGATGGGGACCAAATGCATTTGGGTCTCCATCCAGAATCAATGGGCCTACAAAGTGTCTCCTCAAATTATTGTCTTAGGAATGCGACAAAAACTAAAAAATATTATTGAATTCAAGTCTCCATGGGGTGAGAAATCGATAAAACAAGTTGTTTTTTAGGGTGAACTACTCCTTTAAGAGAGCTCTACGCTGCAGAGAAGATCAGAGCTCACAGATCACACTGTAGAGTGGAGTGGAGTGGAATAATAGTACACTCTGTCTGTAGTAAATAGTAATACATTGACTCAACTACCAATAACCTAGTCTGGGATCACTTCACTTTTCGAGGTTTGATCCGGTCAGGAGTGGAAACCACTTTACGTCATGTTGTAGTACTTAAGGACTACAATTTGCCGGAACTATCAAACTGGAATCAGTTTTAACCCAAAATAATTCCCCTGCGCTCAAGGACATACTTTTAGGGCCTACCTAATAAACTCTTTGATATGTGGCGTAGTATTGCTTTTGAAAAATGTGTTTGGGACATGCATCTTTTAGTCCAACTTGTGGCGACTGGCAAGACTACACTAGGCTACTCGCACCCTCACAACTCACTACTAGTATGTTTACTGTACCTCACAACTCACAACTTCAACATCAACACAACACACATCACAGCCTCGTACAGACTGTACCATGTCACAACCGACTACCTTCAGCAACAAACAGACACTTCAAATCCAGAGTCAGAAACAGTCAGTGAACACATGTTTCATTGCCCCCGCCAGTGCATTGAGTCCTAACATGACAACATCACAACAACAGCTTGAATCAGCATTGGTACACAACAATACAAACACAACCAGCAAAAGCAGCAAGAAAGAAAGAAAGAAAGAAAGAAAGAAAGAAAAACAGGTTCCTACCTTGAGATATCTTCCATCCTGAGATATATCCATCCTCCATGTGTTTGGCTACAGCTCACCGCTATACTTCACATCTCCATCCTCCATACCGTACATCTGCCTATAGCGGCTCACTGGTACTTCCTCTCCTGCATCTTTCTTTAGTATGTCCATATAGGTAGGTGTGGGACGCCATCGTGATCAGTGCCTACTGCCTATGTGTTGTTGGGTCCACGCTCACTGTTGCCGTCTGGGGTCTGGGGTCATCACCTTGGCTCTGGTACCCATGTACACCCTGTGGTCTGGACCACACCATAGGCCTTCTGTATCAAAACGAAAGAAAGAAAGATTGAAGTGAATCTAATAAATAGCATATTTATTAGATTTTGACTTTATTTGATGAAAGGCTCATTCATACGCCAGAGAAGGTGAAGAGCAGTTCACTGCGGTGTCGTTTTCTAAAGTCAGAATCATTATTAGTCCAGGCGTTTCGGGCAGTATTTTGATGGAATCATGCACTTTATTGAAATTTGGCACACATTTAGAATATGCCATATGCCTGGAACATTTTTGGCTAGGGGCATTGCAGATTTGTTTTGGGAAACTTGTGGGAGCCAATCAAAGTTGGGCTCTTATAGACTTTACTATACAGTACAATAATACGAAAAAATGAATATGCTTTAAGTAGCATATGAGGGGTCAAACTAGGTGTTTTTCGGGATTATGAATCCAATGCAAGCATTCGTTTTGCACGAAAAACATTCCTTGGGCTAAAAACGGTCCCCATAAAACTATGCTTTAGTGATGGTTTAGTGATGAGTCATCACTTTTCACAGTTTTGTCAGGGCCGTATTTTCAGAAAGGAATGCTTTTTGTGCAAAACAATGCTTGCATTGGATTCAGAATCCCGAAAAAACCCTTGTTTGACCCCTCACGTGCTACTTTAAGCATATTTATTTTTTGTATTATTGTACTGTATAGTAAAGTCTATGAGAGCCCAACTTTGATTGGCTCCCACAAGTTTCGAAAGTCAAATCTGCAATGCCCCTATAGCCAAAAATGTTCCATATGGCATGTTCTAACTGTGTGCCAAATGTCATGCTTCTTTCATAAAGTGCAAGATTTTTGCCTGAAATGCTCGGACTATATGTCATTAACCGCGGTGAAGAGCGCTTCACCGCAACCCCTGACACATGCTTTTACTTTCTGACATCACCCCTTCACCTACAAAAGTGAGGAGCTACTCACTTCACCCTAGTATGAATGAGACCTTTACAAGTCTGTAAGTTGACAGGGTAGCCTACAAATGGAACCAAATGGACCGGGTCAAGACAGTTACGTAGACTATTTAAAGTTTGAGAACCACCGATATACTATAATAGGACCAGAGCACCTTCAATGCACCTTTACTGTCATGTTCTTTTCCATTTTAAAATAATGCACATATCTGGCCTTTTTTCATAGCTACCAGATGTAAAGAGAAAGACACACACACACACACACACACACACACACACACACACACACACACACACACACACAATTAATCTGTCTGTATGTGCTTTTTAGCCCTATCCCCAATGTGTTGTCACAATAAAACACAGCTCAATTTAACACCAACAGCTAAATATTGTATCCTGCTTCCTGACTAGTTTTAGCTCAATAGCCTACCATAATTTAAATGTAAAACAACAAAAGGGAAATGACACACAAATCAGATGTAGCATAGCAGCAGCTAACTGCATTCGGCTAACTCACCTGAATAACAGTCCACTCATTTGGAAAGAAAACTACCAAAAACGTCCCTTGTGAAGATAATTAACTTATCTAACGTGTTGCCACAGGGTTTGGTAGTTTTAACTCCCTGACAACACTAGTTTCCATGTTGAGTAATGTTTACATGCTAAGTTGTTTATTTGTGTGTTCATAAGGAGGGGAGCAGAGCTGCTGTCTGTCTCACACAGGTGTGGGGTCCTGGGGGAGAGGGGCGGGAAAACCGCAGGGTTTAAAGAGCCTGTCTGTTTGTGTGTTGTTTTCTATTCGAATATGGTGAAGACGAAGTCTTTTTTTTTTTTGAAGACGAAGCTTGACTTTTCTTGGTCAACTCTGACATGGAATGGTGTGAAAGCCTGAAAGCATAGGCCTATGTCATGATGCAAGTGTGCATGTGAAAACGCTAGGTGGTGCTGCTGGACAGATAAACACCATGAAAATAAAAGGTCTCAACTCTCAATAGAAAATGTTCCCATTATAGCAGTATATATTTAAAAAATGTAATACACCACAATATTGATGATGATACATGAAGTGATGAGCATCAGCTCTGAGAGGAGAATAGAGGGATAAAGTAATCTCAAAGTGTTTTAGGCCAATAAGGGGGACCCCTTTGCTGAGGGAGATGAAGCAAGGACACTTGTATACAATTGTGTTGCAGATTAAACCTTTTCAAATATTTCATCGCTTAATTATTCTTCTTTTCTTTTCTTTTTCTTTTTAAGCAATAGAAAAAAAAAAACATGATCAACGAGCCCTGATGTGACACATTCAGAATACAGTTTGAGGATCTTTAAGATACAGGTTTAAATATAAATGTTGGCATCATTATCTCATTCTCCATCAAGATGTGGTTTCTCTGGAACTTCACAGATTTCTGACTGACATTCTGACAGGAAACTGATAGCATCAACACGTATATGAAAGGTGAAGTCTCTTATAATCCTGACAAAAGTTCATGTGTAAAATGTTTCGTGCACATTGAAAAGAGGTCAGAGGTCAAAATTTAGAGTGTTAAAGCGTGTTTTGAAGTTTCATGGCTGTAGGTCAAACAGGGCAAGAGTTATACCTGTTCAAAGTTTGGATTTTCAATTGAGTGCTTAATGGCGCCACCCTTTGACCGATGGCTTTGGCTCACCGTGCATATTTTATACATTTGAAAGTGCCTTTATTGATAGATGTAGTATAAGCTGACAGGAAACAGGGAGAAAGATGGGGGGCGGGGGGTGACACGCAGCAAAGGTCGCCAGGATAGGGACTCGAACCTGCAACGCTGCAATTAAGGCTGGTCTGGATTACCAGCCTAGGTAAAACTTTTTTTTTTCCCACCACTGACTATAGGACAAATAATATGAATTGAAGATGCTTAATACTTGATAGGACTACAATATGTTTTAGAGCTGTTTATACAAAGTCATGATTTCGGCAATATATCTAGGTTTAAAATTCAAGTTCAAATTCAAAGTTCATTTAGTTCATTCGTTCATTAGTTAATCATCAAGGAAGGAGAAAATAAATGTCAGCAGTTGGTTATTGTGGTGAAGCAATACTTGTAGGGAAACTAAGCTGCCCACAATGTCAGGGTGTAACAGCCAATACACAGAAGTGTTAAAACCGCGCTGCTCAAGTAAAGCAACCTCTAAAGCAATTTCTGCCTCTAATATCTGACAATTTGGACAATGTTTAACTTGTTGGTTGGTTTGAGTGAGAAAACAATGTTTCACATTAAGCTAATCATCTGGGGACCCCTCAAAATAATTTGTGGACCCCCTTGGGGGTCCCGACCCACAGGTTGAGAACCACTGACTTAGAGAGACCTGAGTCACAATGTTATGTACATTATGAGGGCTGCCACATTTAAGAAAACATTTTAGTGATAGTTGCTTGTACTATGAGCCTGTGCCACCATTCAAAAACCAAAACAGAGTTTCAATAGGGTTCAAGACTTTCAGGCTTGGCCCCTAATACTATATATGTGTTTGTTTTTTTAGTTTTTGAATGCTCCCATGGTTTAAAATCTCTGTCCAAAATGGCAGAACTAAAACTCTTATGGCAACAATGTTGTGTTTGTATTACATAGTTTGTGGCTGTGGTGTTTTAATTTGAGTTATGTGGAAATAAGTCCTTGTCCAGGTGTGACAATCCTCTCCAAAGATATAGGCTTCCACGTCAATGTAATATGGATACCGGGTTTATCTGCATTTGTACAGTATTTGTACAGTACAGAGACAATATTTCTCATACGCCCATTTCATGCGCATGACAAATATTATAATCAAACAACTGACGTCACTGTACAGTAACGTGAGATCTACCCGGTGAGAATTAAATCTCCAGGAATAAAACACACGTAATAGAAGCATGAAAAATCAACAATGTCCAAGCGATTGTTTATAGTTATATCAAAACATATAATTTTATTATAAATCATTACAAGCAAAATGCAAAATATGTCTCAATTGGTCACACAGGAGATTGAGTAGCGAACATAATCTGTCTATCTATCTTCCGTATTACGAAGGGTAAAAGACAGACGTGTTAAGATGAGATCGGCGTGCATAAAAGGGCAGACACCAACCGTTTGATGCTTCTTGATATTAACAGTTTAAAGTTTCGATCCTTCGTCGAAAGCCCAACTGAATATCTGGCGTTTCACCTCTGTAATCACCACCACTCCACATTTTGTGAAAACATAAAGCATTAAATAAAACAAATAAAACAAAAGCCGTTTTTCAGTCAGAGAGAGAAATATGAGGTGAAGGCAAGTAAAACAAAAAGTTCAAATCAATCCTATCCTATGTGCCAGAATGAATGTGGACTACATTCAAGGCCTTCTCCGGAGAGAAAGAGGTCGGTAGCATATACGTGTATGTATATACAGTAGGGGTGTAACGATACATTTTAATAGCGATTCGATACATATCACGATACATGGTTGACGATACGATACATGGACGATATTGGTTCAGTCATGGTGATACGATACGATTCCATTCAATGATTTAAAATTGATATAGTAACTATTTAGCAAAGAAATTAAATCTGTGTGAAAGGTGTGGATATTGCAGTTTTTTAAGGGAAACATGTATTATTATGGATATAAATAAGTAAACACAGTGATTATCTGCCAAATACATGGACATTGTATATTGACAAACCTGCACCTTGACATGAACCCGGAGATTACACACATTTATCGATAGACCAGTGTAGCTATATGGAAAGGAAAAGTAATTAAACCCCTCCTTTTCATTTTTTCTACTTAAAAATGCTAAATACAATGCACAAGTAGGTAGTATCGATACAATCGATTCTTTGCACTGCCGATTCGATATGATACAAAATAAAACGATACGATTCGATTTTAGCTGTATTCATTTCAATATACTTAGATTTTTTAAGTTAAAAACGATATTTCGATACAGTTACTATATCGTTACACCCCTAATATACAGTATGTAATTCCCTAGTTAGAGGGTATAATGCAAGAAAAACGTGTCTATGCTTCTAAAAGTAAACAACAAAGATTAAACTTATACTAAAAGTTGCGATAACATGATCATCCCAACTCTAGGTGGGGAGGTAGTTACAGTATGCTTTCAACAATAAAGCCCTATTAGTCTATGCATCATCTTTGCGCAAAGTACCGTGGCCACACTGGTGGGGTGGCTGTAGGTGAATATTCTACTAAAAAAAGAGAAAACAGGTACACAGAACACATCCTGGACTCTAATTTCACTGGCCAGCTGACTGTCAGTTTTAGCATACTACTAAGACAACACGGCAAGAATAAAACACCTCATGACTAGTTCTGAATAGCATGTGTCACTGTAAGAGAGACAGGGGTGAAAAGGGGTCATATTTCTTTGGTCGGTTTCTGTTTCTGTCAGGGTTTGACTGATTTGGCTATAGGGATTTCAGGGGCCCCAAATCAAATCAAATAATAAAACGATGCATAATAACAGGGCCACCGGACGCAAGAGGTGGCCTCCCCTGAACAAAAGAAAACATATCACACAAGTTAGGATAAAATGGGGTCCTAATGGAAGGCTTCGATCTATTCCAGGGGCGTCAATTGGGTATGGCAGGGGTATGCAGCTGCCATACCCTGGGTCCAGGGGGAAGATAAAAGTTAGTTCTAAATTTAAATCCATGAATGTCTCTTCGTCTATCTGTGCTGGTTATTATGTTGTGAAATTACATTAAAATAACTACAAATGCAAAATGTAATGGTCACTTGAACAAGGTATTATAATTATATTTTCCACACTTTTATTCTCCCCATCTTGACAAAATGGTATATTCCCAGGTTCCACAGGTCAGCTGCACAGGTGCAAAGCATTATTGTTAATTGTAGCACGTTTACTAACATGCCAAGGTTAGCTGCACTTGAACAACCATTCCAGGCTGCCATGTCCAGCCCAAGAAACCATAGAAACTTGTGTAAAAAACTTGCGCAGAGTACCATGGTCACCCTGGAAGTTTAAACAAATTTCGAAAAATCGAAAAATAATAAAAACCCATTTCATGGCTGCAGTCATGAAAGTCATGAAACTAATGAACAAGAAAAACGTGCATGCTTCTAAAAGTAAACAACAAAGATTAAACTAATACTAAAAGTTGCGATAACATGATCATCCCAACTCACCTTCCACCCTGGAAGTTTAAACAAATTTCGAAAAATCGAAATAATAAAAACCCATTTCATGGCTGCAGTCCTGTTTTCCGGTGATTCCTTGTGGGTTTTCAAGAGTGGGTCATGTCATCATGTTGCCATGTAAATTGGCTGTAGGGAATTGTCCTTCTCCTCCTGTCAAATCAAAAGACGTACCTCATTATTTATATCATTTAATGTCCAAAGAAATTACAGTGGTCTTATGGTACAACACTTGGCCCATGATGTGGCCATGTGGCCAGGGGTGTCACAAGGGGTAGGAAAGTGGGACTGAGTTACTAGGGCCCAAGGTGGTGGAGGGGCCTTAATTATTTTATACTTTAGCTATTGAAAAATAGCAGATATACAAGCTCACAGCGCGGCACCGAGTGCCGCGCTGCGAGCTTGTAGATCTGCTATTTTTGAAAAGTCGTGAAAATGTGTGAAAATCTTTGAATATATGTATTTGTTAAGCGAACATTTGTAACTCAAATTTTCCTTCTGGGGGGTCCCTGGAACTCAATATTTTGAGATGGGGTTCCGTGGCCAAATGCATACCATTTTGGTAAACATAGGTTTTTCAAAAAACCTCAGAAGGATTTGAAATATTCAAAGATTTTCATGATTTTTCAAAAATAGCAGATCTACAAGCTTGCATCGCGGCACTCGGTGCCACGCTGTGAGCTTGTATATCTGCTATTTTTCAATAGTTAAAGCACAGGGGCCCCGCAGTGAATCCTTGTACCCAGGGCCCAGAATTTGGTGTGACGCTCCTGCATGTGGCAATGCATGCACCTAATGGGTGTGTGTTGCACTTGAGTGGTTGACAGAAATCTGACAGAAGTAGCTACTGTGTGGGAAATAAAAAAGGGAATACATAATTGCTCATAACAACCACACCAGGGGGTCTAATGAAGTACTGTCAACCTCCTAGACACATGAAAAACAGCTAAAAAGTACAAATCTATGGCACCGCCGCTTTAACAACACACACATTAAAGGAGTATAGTCAATAATTCGATTCTTTGAGACTCCACCGGTCACCAAATTGTTGTCTTAGGAATGTGATAAAAAACTCTTAATGCTTAATGGGGTGTGTACCGTGTGTAATCAATAGAAAGTCATTTCTGGGGTGAACTACTCCTTTAACTCACCTGCGGTAATACCAGCAAATGAAAACCAGCACAAGCACTGAAACTACAACTGCTGCAACCCATGCTCTTGATTTTTTCCCCTCACCTTTGGAAAAACACAATGACAATGAGAGGAGAGGTAGTAGTATTAGTAGTGATAGCATTACTGAAGCTGAAATTACATCATCAAGAATTTGCAATGTAAATAATCATTAATGTATACTAAGTACTTGTGCCTTGTATTTAGCAATTTTAAGTAGAAAATGACTAATTCTAATTACTTTTTAATTACTTTTCCATATAGCTACTCTTGTGTGCACGATTCTATCGATAAATGTCTGAAATCTATGGGTTCATGTTAAGGATGTGGGTTTGTCCATATGTGTTGAAATACAATGTCCATGTATTTGCTAGAGAATCACAGTTAAGTATTAGTACAGGCAATCTAAGAAAAAAAATGGGCCAACCTTGAACAAATTGCAACACAAACTCTTTCAACTTTTTTTGTTTCATAAATATGTTAGTAATAACATATCAAAAGTCCTAAGAAATCCAATTGGTGGAACATAGTGAAGTGGTGGAACATAAGTTGGGCTCCCATCGACTTTCTATACAGGAGGAAAATACCCAGAAAAAAGATCTGCTTTAAGTAGGATGTGAGGGGTCTAACTAGGGGTTTGTCATGATGCTGAATCCATTGCAAGCTTGGCCCCATAAAACGCCCACAAAACTGATGAAAAGTGAATGATCACTTTTCACTGTACTATATGTATTATTATACATAATAAGTCTTCCCTTAAAAAACCTGGTCTATTGACATATTTCACACAGATTTAATTTCTTTGCTAAATGGTTACTACCGGTATATATTTTTTAAATCATTGAATCGAATAGTGTCATATCGCCATGAATGAACCATATTGGTTCATTCATGGCGATATGACACTATTCCATGTATCGCATTGTCAACCATGTATCGTGATGCGTTGTATGCTATTAAACGTATCGTTACACCCCTAGTCAACAGCATAGGTGGGTTATATGACATTGCAGAGTAGCCTTTTCTAGTCTTACGTGTTATGGCGACATGTAATTGATGGAGGTACTTTCCCAAGTCTGACTCTGGATTCACGCATTCGTTTGAGCCATGAACTGTTGTCACACTGCAGGGGATGGATAAAATAATAGTTTGCTTGTTTCAATTGGGGTCCTTTTTTAACTCATATAACATAACATTGAATGACAGACAAATACAATACAGCACTATGCAGAAAATAGAAATAAAAATGTACAATATTTACAATAGAAAGGTCAGGGAGAGGTAAGGATAGGCTTTGTGTTCACACATGGCAGCTGAATGGCACCTCACAGCGTCATTACTTATTTTGCATTCACACCAATAGTTCTCACATTTCTTACTTAAAGGGGAAGACCACCCATTTTCAATATTGAACTATGTCATTACCCATTTAGGCCTAGAATTATTGAATGCTTTAACCAGTGAAAAATAGCAGATATACAAGCTCACAGCGCGGCACCGAGTGCCGCGCTGCGAGCTTGTAGATCTGCTATTTTTGAAAAGGTCGTGAAAATGTGTGCAAATCTTTGAATATATGTATTTTCAAAGCGAACGTTTGTAACTCAAATTTTGCTTCTGGGTGGTCCCTGGAACTAAATATTTTGATAGGCCTATCCATCCTCCATGCGTTTGGCTACAGCTCACCGCTATACTTCACATCTCCATCCTCCATATATCTGCCTATAGCGGCTCACTGGTACTTCCTCCCCTGCATCTTTCTTTAGTATGTCCATATATAGCCGCAAATTGCAACACTAGATTTTTTTATAATCAGATGAATCTAGGGTTGCAATACCTCCCATAGGGATCCAATGCATGAAAACAGTTTTTTGCTATCTGATTGTATTAAACGACTTCAAACTCACCAATATTGTGGCTCTATGGAAAGCTTGGAATTTACTCTTGCTATCTGCAAAGTGTTTGTTTCTGAAAAATCCACCGTAGAAATGTTAGGAGCTACTTTCTATCAAGAAATTGGCTTCAGGTGATTATTTTTTCTAATTGCTGGAGTTTGGAAGCGCTTGTGGGAAGTCAATCAGCGGTCCTGTGTACCAGCTGGTTCTGAATGTCACATAATGCAGGAGGCAGCGGGACGCTGCGTAATAGAAGACCGAGCGCTTCCGAAGTTCAACACTTAGAAAATAAACCTTGTCTGCTCGGATTTCTTGACAGAAAAGAAATCATAACAATTATACGGTGGATTTTTCAGAAACAAACACTTTGCAGATAGCAAGAGTAAATGCCAAGCTTTCCATAGAGCCACAATATTGGTGAGTTTGAATTCGTTTAATACAATCAGATAGCAAAAAACTCTTTTCATGCATTGGATCCCTATGGGAGGTATTGCAACCCTAGATTCATCCGATTATAAAAAAATCTAGTGTTGCAATTTGCGGCTAGTCCATATAGGTAGGTGTGGGACGCCATTGTGATCAGTGCCTACTGCCTATGTGTTGTTGGGTCCAGCTCACTGTTGCCGTCTGGGGTCTGGGGTCATCACCTTGGCTCTGGTACCCATGTACACCCTGTGGTCTGGACCACACCATAGGCCTTGTGTATCAAAACGAAAGAAAGAAAGATTGAAGTGAATCTAATAAATAGCATATTTATTAGATTTTGACTTTATTTGATGAAAGGCTCATTCATACGCCAGAGAAGGTGAAGAGCAGTTCACTGCGTGCGGTGTAGTTTTCTAAAGTCAGAATCATTATGTCATCGCATTATGTCATCGGGTTCAACCCCTGACACATGCTTTTACTTTCTGACATCACCCCTTCACCTACAAAAGTGAGGAGCTACTCACTTCACCCTAGTATGAATGAGACCTTTCCAAGTCTGTAAAAGTTGACAGTGTAGCCTACAAATGGAACCAAATGGACCGGGTCAAGACAGTTACTAGACTATTTAAAGTTTGAGAACCACCAATATACTATAATAGGACCAGAGCACCTTCAATGCACCTTTACTGTCATGTTCTTTTCCATTTTAAAATAATGCACATATCTGGCCTTTTTTCATAGCTACCAGATGTAAAGAGAAAGACACACACACACACACACACACACACACACACACACACACACACACACACACACAAATGAATCTGTCTGTAGGCTATGTGCTTTTTTAGCCCTATCCCCAATGTGTTGTCACAATAAAACACAGCTCAATTTAACACTAGCAGCTAAATATTGTATCCTGATTCCTGACTAGTTTTAGCTCAATAGCCTACCATAATTTAAATGTAAAACAACAAAAGGGAAACTAGAAAAATATTGTTCCTTCGAAACAATTGTGGGCTCGCTTCAAGCCGGAAAACAATGGCTATAAAAGCACAAAATGTCAAGATCGCAGGCAGTGCTCTCTTTGACGTTACTGACGTCAAAGATTGGTCCATTTTGTTCCAAAAATGTGTTGTGCAAAAGTTGACCCGCTGGTGGCGCTATAACAGGCCAATGTGAGAAGGTTGGTATCTGTTCCTTGACCTATTGGGAATGTGCTTGCAAGATTTCACGCACATCCCAGGCTGTGTTCATGATTTGAGGTGTTTTTGGCTTTGGACACTTTATCGCTGCTTGCAGCTATATTTATTATTATTATTTTATAATTTTTTTGTGTGCACTTCATAGGCATGTTAGATAAAGGTCCTTAGATTGCGTGTAGAATGTTTCATGCAAATTGCCAAAAAAATCCTAGAATAAAAACGGGTTTAAGCGTTTTACAAACTGCTCAAAATTATATAGCGCCCCCCTTTGGCCATTTGGGGTAAGATTGGTTTCAGTGATATTTGAACTAACCCTCTACACTATTTTGTCATGAAAATGTGACTTTGCTTGTATGTTTTAGAGGCAGAAGAATAATTTGCATAAAAATGCAATATTGTTTGAATTATTTAAAAAAGCATGTTTCAATGTTAAAGAAATCCGATCTGACAGATCTTTAGATATCGGTCCAAAGTTCATGTAAAAAAATGTTTTGTGCACGTGACGCGAAAATTCCAGAATAAAAGCGGGTTTACGCGTTTTACAAACTGCTCAAAGTGGCGGAAAATCGAAGGGCGGAGCTTACTTAACAACGACACAGATGTCTTCCGCTTGAGTCAAAGCACGCGTGTAACAAGTTGCATGTCTTCAAACGAAACGAGTCATGACTTATGCCCGTTTGAAGTTTGAATTTTCAAACGCTTCGTATAGCGCCCCCCTTTGGCCGATTGGAATAAAATTGGTTTCAGTGATACTTTGACTAACCCTCCACATCTTTGCCAAATGCCATGAACGTGTAACTTTGCATGCATGATTTAGAGGCAGAAGAATAATTTGCATAAAACCGCAATATTTATTGAATTATTAAAAAATCATTATTTAACGTACAAACTTCTCACCACATAGCCTGTGTAGATATAGGTTCAAAGTTCATGTGAAAAAAGTTTTGTGCACTTGACGCGAAAATCCCAGGAGGAGATAGATTTTTACTGTTTTTCATATAATTCCGAATTGTGGGAGACCTAAAGGTCAGAGGTCAAAAGTTAGAGGGTAAAAGTTGTTCGGCATGAGGAGACGCATAAGTGTATACAGGTTTCATGGCTGTATGTATAACACAGCATGAGCTATACCTGTTCAAAGATCGCACTTTCGAAGGCTTCCTACAGCGCCACCATTTGGCCGATTGCTGTATAAAGTAATAGCACACGTCGCCACTGTAAGCTGAACACATTGATGTTTTTATTTTCATTTTCTCACTAAGTATGTAGGAGTAGAAAGGAACCGAAAATCCCGTCTACTTACTAGATAAATAAACTAGAAAAATATTGTTCCTTCGAAACAATTGTGGGCTCGCTTCAAGCCAGAAAACAATGGCTATAAAAGCACAAAATGTCAAGATCGCAGGCAGTGCTCTCTTTGACGTTACTGACGTCAAAGATTGGTCCATTTTGTTCCAAAAATGTGTTGTGCAAAAGTTGACCCGCTGGTGGCGCTATAACAGGCCAATGTGAGAAGGTTGGTATCTGTTCCTTGACCTATTGGGAATGTGCTTGCAAGATTTCACGCACATCCCAGGCTGTGTTCATGATTTGAGGTGTTTTTGGCTTTGGACACTTTATCGCTGCTTGCAGCTATATTTATTATTATTATTTTATAATTTTTTTGTGTGCACTTCATAGGCATGTTAGATAAAGGTCCTTAGATTGCGTGTAGAATGTTTCATGCAAATTGCAAAAAAAATCCTAGAATAAAAACAGGTTTAAGCGTTTTACAAACTGCTCAAAATTATATAGCGCCCCCCTTTGGCCATTTGGGGTAAGATTGGTTTCAGTGATATTTGAACTAACCCTCTACACTATTTTGTCATGAAAATGTGACTTTGCTTGTATGTTTTAGAGGCAGAAGAATAATTTGCATAAAAATGCAATATTGTTTGAATTATTTAAAAAAGCATGTTTCAATGTTAAAGAAATCCGATCTGACAGATCTTTAGATATCGGTCCAACGTTCACGTAAAAAAAGTTTTGTGCACGTGACGCGAAAATTCCAGAATAAAAGCGGGTTTACGCGTTTTACAAACTGCTCAAAGTGGCGGAAAATCGAAGGGCGGAGCTTACTTAACAACGACACAGATGTCTTCCGCTTGAGTCAAAGCACGCGTGTAACAAGTTGCATGTCTTCAAACGAAACGAGTCATGACTTATGCCCGTTTGAAGTTTGAATTTTCAGACGCTTCGTATAGCGCCCCCCCTTTGGCCGATTGGAATAAAATTGGTTTCAGTGATACCTTGACTAACCCTCTACATCTTTGCCAAATGCCATGAACGTGTAACTTTGCATGTATGATTTAGAGGCCGAAGAATAATTTGCATAAAACTGCAATATTTATTGAATTATTAAAAAATTATATTTCACTTTAAAAGAAATCCGCCGAGATTAGTTTGACCGTATTGGTCCAAAGTTCATGTGAAAAAAGTTTTGTGCGCGTATCGAAAAAAACCCAGGAGGAGATAGATTTTTACTGTTTTTCATATAATTCCGAATTGTGGGAGATCTAAAGGTCAGAGGTCAAAAGTCAGAGGCTAAAAGTTGTTCGGCATGAGGAGACGCATACGTGTATACAGGTTTCATGCCTGTACCTCAAACACAGCATGAGCTATACCTGTTCAAAGTTCGCACTTTCGAAAGCTTCCTACAGCGCCACCATTTGGCCGATTGCTGTAAAAAGTAATAGCACACTTCGCCACTGTAAACTGAACACATTGATGTTTTTATTTTCATTTTCTCACTAAGTATGTAGGAGTAGAAAGGAACCGAAAATCCCGTCTACTTACTAGATAAACAAATAAATAAATAAATAAATAATGACAATATCTAAAGTGTGCTCGCCAGGTACTGGCGAGCCCACAATAAACTAGAAAAATATTGTTCCTTCGAAACAATTGTGGGCTCGCTTCAAGCCAGAAAACAATGGCTATAAAAGTACAAAATGTCAAGATCGCAGGCAGTGCTCACTTTGACGTTACTGACGTCAAAGATTGGTCCATTTTGTTCCAAAAATGTGTTATGCAAAAGTTGACCCGCTGGTGGCGCTATAACAGGCCAATGTGAGAAGGGTGGTATCTGTTCCTTGACCTATTGGGAATGTGCTTGCAAGATTTCACGCACATTGCAGGCTGTGTTCATGGTTTGAGGTGTTTTTGGCTTTGGCCACTTTATCGCTGCTTGCAGCTAGATTTATTATTATTATTTTATATTTTTTTTGTGTGCACTTCATAGGCATGTTAGATAAAGGTCCTTAGATTGCGTGTAGAATGTTTCATGCAAATTGCAAAAAAAATCCTAGAATAAAAACGGGTTTAAGCGTTTTACAAACTGCTCAAAATTATATAGCGCCCCCCTTTGGCCATTTGGGGTAAGATTGGTTTCAGTGATATTTGAACTAACCCTCTACACTATTTTGTCATGAAAATGTGACTTTGTATGTATGTTTTAGAGGCAGAAGAATAATTTGCATAAAACTGCAATATTGTTTGAATTATTTAAAAAAGCATGTTTCAATGTTAAAGAAATCCGATCTGACAGATCTTTAGATATAGGTCCAAAGTTCACGTAAAAAAAGTTTTGTGCACGTGACGCGAAAATTCCAGAATAAAAGCAGGTTTACGCGTTTTACAAACTGCTCAAAATGGCGGAAAATCGAAGGGCGGAGCTTACTTAACAACAACACAGATGTCTTCCGCTTGAGTCAAAGCACGCGTGTAACAAGTTGCATGTCTTCAAACGAAACGAGTCATGACTTATGCCTGTTTGAAGTTTGAATTTTCAGACGCTTCGTATAGCGCCCCCCTTTGGCCAATTGGAATAAAATTGGTTTCAGTGATACTTTGACTAACCCTCCACATCTTTGCCAAATGCCATGAACGTGTAACTTTGCATGTATGATTTAGAGGCCGAAGAATAATTTGCATAAAACCGCAACATATATTGAATTATTAAAAAATCATTATTTAACGTACAAACTTCTCACCACATAGCCTGTGTAGATATAGGTTCAAAGTTCATGTGAAAAAAAGTTTCGTGCACTTGACGCGAAAATCCCAGGAGGAGATAGATTTTTACTGTTTTTCATATAATTCCGAATTGTGGGAGACCTAAAGGTCAGAGGTCAAAAGTTAGAGGGTAAAAGTTGTTCGGCATGAGGAGACGCATACGTGTATACAGGTTTCATGGCTGTACCTAAAACACAGCATGAGCTATACCTGTTCAAAGATCGCACTTTCGAAGGCTTCCTACAGCGCCACCATTTGGCCGATTGCTATAGAAAATGATAGCACACTTCGCCACTGTAAACTGAACACATTGATGTTTTTATTTTCATTTTCTCACTAAGTATGTAGGAGTAGAAAGGAACCGAAAATCCCGTCTACTTACTAGATAAACAAATAAATAAATAAATAATGACAATATCTAAAGTGTGCTCGCCAGGTACTGGCGAGCCCACAATAACTAGAAAAATATTGTTCCTTCGAAACAATTGTGGGCTCGCTTCAAGCCAGAAAACAATGGCTATAAAAGTACAAAATGTCAAGATCGCAGGCAGTGCTCACTTTGACGTTACTGACGTCAAAGATTGGTCCATTTTGTTCCAAAAATGTGTTATGCAAAAGTTGACCCGCTGGTGGCGCTATAACAGGCCAATGTGAGAAGGGTGGTATCTGTTCCTTGACCTATTGGGAATGTGCTTGCAAGATTTCACGCACATTGCAGGCTGTGTTCATGATTTGAGGTGTTTTTGGCTTTGGCCACTTTATCGCTGCTTGCAGCTAGATTTATTATTATTATTTTATATTTTTTTTGTGTGCACTTCATAGGCATGTTAGATAAAGGTCCTTAGATTGCGTGTAGAATGTTTCATGCAAATTGCAAAAAAAATCCTAGAATAAAAACGGGTTTAAGCGTTTTACAAACTGCTCAAAATTATATAGCGCCCCCCTTTGGCCATTTGGGGTAAGATTGGTTTCAGTGATATTTGAACTAACCCTCTACACTATTTTGTCATGAAAATGTGACTTTGTATGTATGTTTTAGAGGCAGAAGAATAATTTGCATAAAACTGCAATATTGTTTGAATTATTTAAAAAAGCATGTTTCAATGTTAAAGAAATCCGATCTGACAGATCTTTAGATATCGGTCCAAAGTTCACGTAAAAAAAGTTTTGTGCACGTGACGCGAAAATTCCAGAATAAAAGCGGGTTTACGCGTTTTACAAACTGCTCAAAATGGCGGAAAATCGAAGGGCGGAGCTTACTTAACAACAACACAGATGTCTTCCGCTTGAGTCAAAGCACGCGTGTAACAAGTTGCATGTCTTCAAACGAAACGAGTCATGACTTATGCCTGTTTGAAGTTTGAATTTTCAGACGCTTCGTATAGCGCCCCCCTTTGGCCAATTGGAATAAAATTGGTTTCAGTGATACTTTGACTAACCCTCCACATCTTTGCCAAATGCCATGAACGTGTAACTTTGCATGTATGATTTAGAGGCCGAAGAATAATTTGCATAAAACCGCAACATATATTGAATTATTAAAAAATCATTATTTAACGTACAAACTTCTCACCACATAGCCTGTGTAGATATAGGTTCAAAGTTCATGTGAAAAAAAGTTTCGTGCACTTGACGCGAAAATCCCAGGAGGAGATAGATTTTTACTGTTTTTCATATAATTCCGAATTGTGGGAGACCTAAAGGTCAGAGGTCAAAAGTTAGAGGGTAAAAGTTGTTCGGCATGAGGAGACGCATACGTGTATACAGGTTTCATGGCTGTACCTAAAACACAGCATGAGCTATACCTGTTCAAAGATCGCACTTTCGAAGGCTTCCTACAGCGCCACCATTTGGCCGATTGCTATAGAAAATGATAGCACACTTCGCCACTGTAAACTGAACACATTGATGTTTTTATTTTCATTTTCTCACTAAGTATGTAGGAGTAGAAAGGAACCGAAAATCCCGTCTACTTACTAGATAAACAAATAAATAAATAAACTAGAAAAATATTGTTCCTTCGAAACAATTGTGGGCTCGCTTCAAGCCAGAAAACAATGGCTATAAAAGCACAAAATGTCAAGATCGCAGGCAGTGCTCTCTTTGACGTTACTGACATCAAAGATTGGTCCATTTTGTTCCAAAAATGTGTTATGCAAAAGTTGACCCGCTGGTGGCGCTATAACAGGCCAATGTGAGAAGGTTGGTATCTGTTCCTTGACCTATCGGGAATGTGCTTGCAAGATTTCACGCACATCCCAGGCTGTGTTCATGATTTGAGGTGTTTTTGGCTTTGGACACTTTATCGCTGCTTGCAGCTATATTTATTATTATTATTTTAGAATTTTTTTGTGTGCACTTCATAGGCATGTTAGATAAAGGTCCTTAGATTGCGTGTAGAATGTTTCATGCAAATTGCAAAAAAAATCCTAGAATAAAAACAGGTTTAAGCGTTTTACAAACTGCTCAAAATTATATAGCGCCCCCCTTTGGCCATTTGGGGTAAGATTGGTTTCAGTGATATTTGAACTAACCCTCTACACTATTTTGTCATGAAAATGTGACTTTGCATGTATGTTTTAGAGGCAGAAGAATAATTTGCATAAAAATGCAATATTGTTTGAATTATTTAAAAAAGCATGTTTCAATGTTAAAGAAATCCGATCTGACAGATCTTTAGATATCGGTCCAAAGTTCACGTAAAAAAAAGTTTTGTGCACGTGACGCGAAAATTCCAGAATAAAAGCGGGTTTACGCGTTTTACAAACTGCTCAAAATGGCGGAAAATCGAAGGGCGGAGCTTACTTAACAACGACACAGATGTCTTCCGCTTGAGTCAAAGCACGCGTGTAACAAGTTGCATGTCTTCAAACGAAACGAGTCAAGACTTATGTCCGTTTGAAGTTTGAATTTTCAAACGCTTCGTATAGCGCCCCCCTTTGGCCAATTGGAATAAGATTGGTTTCAGGGATATTTGGACTAACCCTCTACATGTTTGCCAAATGCCATGAAAGTAACACTTTGCATGTTTGATTTAGAGGCAGAATAATAATTTGCATAAAACCGCAATATGAATTGAATTATTAAAAATTAATGGTTTAACGTACAAACTTCTCACCACATAGACTGTATAGGTATTGGTCCAAAGTCCATGTGAAAAAAGTTTTGTGCGCTTAACTCAAAAATCCCAGGAGGAGATAGATTTTTACTGTATTTCATATAATTCAAAATTGTGGGAGACCTAAAGGTCAGAGGTCAAAAGTCAGAGGGTAAAAGTTGTTCGGCATGAGGAGACGCATACGTGTATACAGGTTTCATGGCTGTATGTATAACACAGCATGAGCTATACCTGTTCAAAGATCGTACTTTCGAAGGCTTCCTACAGCGCCACCATTTGGCCGATTGCTGTAAAAAGTAATAGCACACTTCCCCACTATAAGCTGAACACATTGATATTTTTATTTTCATTTTCTCACTAAGTATGTAGGAGTAGAAAGGAACCGAAAATCCCGTCTACTTACTAGATAAATAAATAAATAAATAATGACAACATCTAAAGTGTGCTCGCCAGGTACTGGCGAGCCCACAACTAGAAAAATATTGTTCCTTCGAAACAATTGTGGGCTCGCTTCAAGCCGGAAAACAATGGCTATAAAAGCACAAAATGTCAAGATCGCAGGCAGTGCTCTCTTTGACGTTACTGACGTCAAAGATTGGTCCATTTTGTTCCAAAAATGTGTTGTGCAAAAGTTGACCCGCTGGTGGCGCTATAACAGGCCAATGTGAGAAGGTTGGTATCTGTTCCTTGACCTATTGGGAATGTGCTTGCAAGATTTCACGCACATCCCAGGCTGTGTTCATGATTTGAGGTGTTTTTGGCTTTGGACACTTTATCGCTGCTTGCAGCTATATTTATTATTATTATTTTATAATTTTTTTGTGTGCACTTCATAGGCATGTTAGATAAAGGTCCTTAGATTGCGTGTAGAATGTTTCATGCAAATTGCCAAAAAAATCCTAGAATAAAAACGGGTTTAAGCGTTTTACAAACTGCTCAAAATTATATAGCGCCCCCCTTTGGCCATTTGGGGTAAGATTGGTTTCAGTGATATTTGAACTAACCCTCTACACTATTTTGTCATGAAAATGTGACTTTGCTTGTATGTTTTAGAGGCAGAAGAATAATTTGCATAAAAATGCAATATTGTTTGAATTATTTAAAAAAGCATGTTTCAATGTTAAAGAAATCCGATCTGACAGATCTTTAGATATCGGTCCAAAGTTCATGTAAAAAAATGTTTTGTGCACGTGACGCGAAAATTCCAGAATAAAAGCGGGTTTACGCGTTTTACAAACTGCTCAAAGTGGCGGAAAATCGAAGGGGGGAGCTTACTTAACAACGACACAGATGTCTTCCGCTTGAGTCAAAGCACGCGTGTAACAAGTTGCATGTCTTCAAACGAAACGAGTCATGACTTATGCCCGTTTGAAGTTTGAATTTTCAAACGCTTCGTATAGCGCCCCCCTTTGGCCGATTGGAATAAAATTGGTTTCAGTGATACTTTGACTAACCCTCCACATCTTTGCCAAATGCCATGAACGTGTAACTTTGCATGCATGATTTAGAGGCAGAAGAATAATTTGCATAAAACCGCAATATTTATTGAATTATTAAAAAATCATTATTTAACGTACAAACTTCTCACCACATAGCCTGTGTAGATATAGGTTCAAAGTTCATGTGAAAAAAGTTTTGTGCACTTGACGCGAAAATCCCAGGAGGAGATAGATTTTTACTGTTTTTCATATAATTCCGAATTGTGGGAGACCTAAAGGTCAGAGGTCAAAAGTTAGAGGGTAAAAGTTGTTCGGCATGAGGAGACGCATAAGTGTATACAGGTTTCATGGCTGTATGTATAACACAGCATGAGCTATACCTGTTCAAAGATCGCACTTTCGAAGGCTTCCTACAGCGCCACCATTTGGCCGATTGCTGTATAAAGTAATAGCACACATCGCCACTGTAAGCTGAACACATTGATGTTTTTATTTTCATTTTCTCACTAAGTATGTAGGAGTAGAAAGGAACCGAAAATCCCGTCTACTTACTAGATAAATAAATAAATAAATAATGACAATATCTAAAGTGTGCTCGCCAGGTACTGGCGAGCCCACAATAAACTAGAAAAATATTGTTCCTTCGAAACAATTGTGGGCTCGCTTCAAGCCGGAAAACAATGGCTATAAAAGTACAAAATGTCAAGATCGCAGGCAGTGCTCTCTTTGACGTTACTGACGTCAAAGATTGGTCCATTTTGTTCCAAAAATGTGTTGTGCAAAAGTTGACCCGCTGGTGGCGCTATAACAGGCCAGTGTAAGAAGGGTGGTATCTGTTCCTTGACCTATTGGGAATGTGCTTGCAAGATTTCACGCACATCCCAGGCTGTGTTCATGATTTGAGGTGTTTTTGGCTTTGGACACTTTATCGCTGCTTGCAGCTATATTTATTATTATTATTTTATAATTTTTGTGTGTGCACTTCATAGGCATGTTAGATAAAGGTCCTTAGATTGCGTGTAGAATGTTTCATGCAAATTGCAAAAAAAATCCTAGAATAAAAACGGGTTTAAGCGTTTTACAAACTGCTCAAAATTATATAGCGCCCCCCTTTGGCCATTTGGGGTAAGATTGGTTTCAGTGATATTTGAACTAACCCTCTACACTATTTTGTCATGAAAGTGTGACTTTGCATGTATGTTTTAGAGGCAGAAGAATAATTTGCATAAAAATGCAATATTGTTTGAATTATTTAAAAAAGCATGTTTCAATGTTAAAGAAATCCGATCTGACAGATCTTTAGATATCGGTCCAAAGTTCACGTAAAAAAAGTTTTGTGCACGTGACGCGAAAATTCCAGAATAAAAGCGGGTTTACGCGTTTTACAAACTGCTCAAAATGGCGGAAAATCAAAGGGCGGAGCTTACTTAACAACGACACAGATGTCTTCCGCTTGAGTCAAAGCACGCGTGTAACAAGTTGCATGTCTTCAAACGAAACAAGTCATGACTTATGCCCGTTTGAAGTTTGAATTTTCAGACGCTTCGTATAGCGCCCCCCTTTGGCCGATTGGAATAAAATTGGTTTCAGTGATACTTTGACTAACCCTCCACATCTTTGCCAAATGCCATGAACGTGTAACTTTGCATGTATGATTTAGAGGCCGAAGAATAATTTGCATAAAACCGCAATATATATTGAATTATTAAAAAATCATTATTTAACGTACAAACTTCTCACCACATAGCCTGTGTAGATATAGGTTCAAAGTTCATGTGAAAAAAGTTGTGTGCACTTGACGCGAAAATCCCAGGAGGAGATAGATTTTTACTGTTTTTCATATAATTCCGAATTGTGGGAGACCTAAAGGTCAGAGGTCAAAAGTTAGAGGGTAAAAGTTGTTCGGCATGAGGAGACGCATAAGTGTATACAGGTTTCATGGCTGTATGTATAACACAGCATGAGCTATACCTGTTCAAAGATCGCACTTTCGAAGGCTTCCTACAGCGCCACCATTTGGCCGATTGCTGTATAAAGTAATAGCACACGTCGCCACTGTAAGCTGAACACATTGATGTTTTTATTTTCATTTTCTCACTAAGTATGTAGGAGTAGAAAGGAACCGAAAATCCCGTCTACTTACTAGATAAATAAATAAATAAATAATGACAATATCTAAAGTGTGCTCGCCAGGTACTGGCGAGCCCACAATAATGACAATATCTAAAGTGTGCTCGCCAGGTACTGGCGAGCCCACAATTACACACAAATCAGATGTAGCACAGCAGCAGCTAACTGCATTCGGCTAACTCACCTGAATAACAGTCCACTCATTTGGAAAGAAAACTACCAAAAACGTCCCTTGTGAAGATAATTGTGGGCTCGCCTGGAAGGCGAGCACACTTTAGTTATCTTCATTATTGTGGGCTCGCCAGTACCTGGCGAGCACACTTTAGATATTGTCATTAAGTGTGCCTGCTATGCAATAGCAAAACACTTATTGTAATCCGCCATACTTAAGTCATTAAGTCATTAAGTCTTTCGCCACGAATTTCTGCACGTAATAACTGCCGCACAATTTACGCCACCGCCGCAATATATACATCAAAACGTGCGGCTCGGCCGGGAATGGTGTGCTATTACTTTTCTTTCCGATCCGCGTTACCATTGCGACGTAATTCGCAAAAAACGACGCCCAAAAACCCCATTGACTTAGAATGGGGGAAATTTCGGCACGTAATAACTGCCGCAAGATTTACGCCACCTCCGCAATATATACATCAAAACGTGCGGCTCGGCCGGGAATGGTGTGCTATTACTTTTCTTTCCGATCCGCGTTACCATGGCAACGTAATTCGTAAAAAACTATGCGCAAAAACCCTCATTGACTTTGAATGGGGGACCCAGAAAACCCAGAAACTTTGGCGCCACATAACTCTGCCATAATTTTGCCTAGCAACGTGATTTAAACTTTAAAATGCACACACAACTTTGGTCTTTTCCGGCCAATAGGGATGAGCTGTAATTGATTAAGCCCCGCCCCCTCTGTATTCCTATTGGCTGGGTTTTAAACAGCCACTACTCCAGTTCACAGCATGGTACCGTCTTGAAACTTGGTGTCTGGACTTAAACGGCCAATAGGGACTTATTACTTAAGCCCAGCCCCCTCTTAAGCCCCGCCCCTATCTTCCTATTGGCTTAGCTTTAAACAGCTTTATCTCCAGTTTGCAGCATGGTACCGTCTCGAAACTCGATGTGTGTACTTACATGGCAAATAGGAACTATCTGTAAATGCTTAAGCCCCGCCCCCTCTGCCTTCCTATTGGCTGGGCTTTAAACAGCCATGTCTCCACTTCCCAACACGTTACTGGTCACAAACTCGGTGGGTGGTCCCACAGTCCCAACGGCTAACCGCTAATGCTAATGCTAATGCTAATGCTAACAAATGCTAATGCTAACACATGCTAATGCTAACACATGCTAATGCTAACAAATGCTAATGCTAAAAATGCTAATGCTAATGCTAACACATGCTAATGCTAACAAATGCTAATGCTAACAAATGCTAATGCTAAAAAATGCTAATGCTAACATATGCTAATGCTAACGAATGCTAATGTTAGCAAATGCTAATGTTAATTCTAACAAATGCTAATGCTAACACATGCTAATGCTAACATATGCTAATGCTAACAAATGCTAATGCTAATACATGCTAATGCTAACAAATGCTAATGCTAATGCTAACAAATGCTAATGCTAACACATATGCTAATGCTAACACATGATAATGCTATGCTAACATATGCAGATGCTAACACATGCTAATGCTAAAAATGCTAATGCTAATGCTAACAAATGCTAATGCTAACAAATGCCTAATGTTTAAAGGAAAACAAATCTATGATAATGCTAATGCTAAAAAAATATTAATGTTAAAGCTAATGATAAAAATGCTGATGTAAAACTGCTTTACAAGGTTGCACACAACTTAGCAAGCTGCAGGCACACTTAAAATTTCTTGGAAATTTTCTTTTCTAGTTATTTATTTATTTATTTATCTAGTAAGTAGACAGGATCTTCGGTTCCTTTCTACTCCTACATACTTAGTGAGAAAATGAAAATAAAAACATCAATGTGTTCAGCCTACAGTGGCGAAGTGTGCTATTATTTTTTATAGCAATCGGCCAAATGGTGGCGCTGTAGGAAGCCTTCGAAAGTGCGATCTTTGAACAGGTATAGCTCATGCTGTGTTATACATACAGCCATGAAACCTGTATACACTTATGCGTCTCCTCATGCCGAACAACTTTTACCCTCTAACTTTTGACCTCTGACCTTTAGGTCTCCCACAATTCGGAATTATATGAAAAACAGTAAAAATCTATCTCCTCCTGGGATTTTCGCGTCAAGTGCACAAAACTTTTTTCACATGAACTTTGAACCTATATCTACACAGGCTATGTGGTGAGAAGTTTGTACGTTAAATAATGATTTTTTAATAATTCAATATATATTGCGGTTTTATGCAAATTATTCTTCGGCCTCTAAATCATACATGCAAAGTTACACGTTCATGGCATTTGGCAAAGATGTGGAGGGTTAGTCAAAGTATCACTGAAACCAATTTTATTCCAATCGGCCAAAGGGGGGCGCTATACGAAGCGTCTGAAAATTCAAACTTCAAACGGGCATAAGTCATGACTCGTTTCGTTTGAAGACATGCAACTTGTTACACGCGTGCTTTGACTCAAGCGGAAGACATCTGTGTCGTTGTTAAGTAAGCTCCGCCCTTCGATTTTCCGCCAATTTGAGCAGTTTGTAAAACGCGTAAACCCGCTTTTAATCTGGAATTTTCGCGTCACGTGCACAAAACTTTTTTTACGTGAACTTTGGACCGATATCTAAAGATCTGTCAGGTCGGATTTCTTTAACATTGAAACATGCTTTTTTAAATAATTCAAACAATATTGCATTTTTATGCAAATTATTCTTCTGCCTCTAAAACATACATGGGTCAGTGACGTGACGCCCCAAAAAACATGTTTTTAAAAAAACTTTAAATAGCAGGCATAAAAATTATTTACTTTTGTTCTACTCACTCTCAACTTTATGGAAACACATTTTGTTTTTAGATATTTTATTGGAATCAGACTTTATTGAGCAGTTTGTTGTACTTGTGCCTAAAACCGTCATCTGGTGTGACATGACAATAATTGTTCATAAAATGAAAATGGAGTACACCTTTCTTAAGTTACTCACTTTATCAAAGTCCTTTATCATAACTAACCTGTGATCCACTATAGTTTTGTGAAAATTAATTGAATCTGTATATTTTTTTCATAATCAACACTCTGTGTGAGGCCCATGTTGTCGATCTTTCAACATATTTTAATTTTATTCTGACAAAAACTTTCTTTAAAATTACACAAATATTTGTGACTCTTCCTGATACTATTTTCTATGTAAACCATACACATTTTTTCGGTTTCATCATTAATAAAGGTATGATTTCTCACTATTTGGAATGTCACACCAGATGACTTAGTGTCACACCAGATGACCATATCTTCATGTGTCAAAGCAAACTGTGTTTTAACCTACCTATTAGTGAGTACTGAACTTTACTGATTGATTAAACAATTACCCAGGAAAAACAGCAACAGTAAAATTGCTTTAACATTAAATAACATGGCCTTAATATTTCTGAACAGGATAGTATTGTTGGGCCTTAACATAGGATAACAAAGAATTGTAGTAGTAGATGGATGATGAGGATGTGCACAGGAATGCTACGCACACCTAAGTCTTCTGCCGGCCCACGGCAGAAGGATCTTAAAGAGACAATAAGGTGCATAGCCACACTGGGAGCCAAGGCAACATTTTATTAACACCAATTATTGGAAACAACTCAGCATTCAGGTGTATTACTTTTTTCCGAAGTCTCCTGAACTTGAACACAGCAGTTTGAGTTGAACAAATTTATTTACGAATCATGTCGTTACACCACATCTCCACTAGCTAAAGAGTGCTGGGTTGTGCAACTCCGAAAATAGCTGATCTACAAGCTCTCGCAGCACAATGCGTTGAGAGCTTGTAGATCAGCTATTTTCGCTATGTTTGTCTCGGGTCCTACCTTACCTCATTGTCCAGTCCAGTGAGTGAAAGTACAAAAGTATTAGATTAGATTAGAATAGACATTTAGACTGCATTGTACATCAGCCAGTCACATTTGGTGAGGGTATAGACATTTAGACTGTATTGTACATCAGCCAGTCACATTTGGTGAGGGTAGCAAACCGTTTGCCCTGTTGCGGTTCTGCTATGCCACAGACAACTTCCTGCTCTTTGTAGAAAATGCAGTCTCGCCCCTTTGGCCAGACAAAACCATTTTTCATTTTTCCAAGTTGATTCATGCAGTTTATCTCTAGCCCCTCCTTATTAATGGTAACAATCTGCCCCACATATGGCTTTCCCTCATATTTGATTATGACAAACTGTCCTTGTGTGTATTCATCTGAGGAGGTGTCTGAATCCTCAGCTTGGGCCTCTCCAATAGATGCACTTGTGTCCAGCACCTGAGTAGAAGACCTTCAGGAGGAGACATTTAAATGTAATTTATTCGTCAGGTAGATTGTTTTTAGTAGTAAAATGTAATTACTAGCAAGTCCTCAAGTTTGCCAAGTATGTTATACTCACTGAAAAGTGTTACCACAATATAAGGTTTAGGTTTCTGTGAAGGGGTTTCTGCTCTGTCTGATGAATTTGCTGTATCACCGAATGAAGCTAAATTAAATTATGTAAAAATGTTTAAAACGTTGTTTTAAACATGTTAAAATGTTTTAAATGGACAAAAGAAACATGGGACTTGTTATTTATTGTTATGTCTGTAGGAAAATACAGTATATATCATCTGGTGTGACAATCAAGTCATCTGGCGTGACAAGCAGATATGTCACACCAGATGACGAAGTGTCACACCAGATGACGTTTTCTGCATTTAGGACTACCTTGAGGCTACCAGGTACACATTAGCATGCTAACAACATGCTAGCTATAACAAAACAACCTAGATTTACATGTAATTATGACCAAAGTTTCAAATAACTTTTGCTTTATTAATGAAAAAGGTGTCACACCAGATGACATCCAGAAGTGCCACACTTGTCAAAGTTTCAACAAGATGGCATTTCATGAAAATGTTAAAATCATAACTCACCTCAGACACCTGTCTTGCAGTTGTGCTGGGAGTGCTGAATAGCCTTACAGAAGAAGGACCTCTCTAGCCCAGTAGGTGTCCAAATTATTGCCTGTTTAATTTTTCCAAACTAGTGTCACACCAGATGATTTTGGTTTGGGGGACAAAATCTTTTTGATCAGAAATGACTGAAAACATTATGCTTGGACTTTGAAAAGATATAGGCCCACAAATAGACATTTTTTTTGCCTAAATTCATTTTTAAATGAATTTTAGCAATTCTTTTTCTTAGTTTTATTCAAGTTCCCACTTTGAGAAACAAGGTCGGGACAGTCACACCAGATGACATTTACCATGTTTGGTTGAAGATTCTGAAGAAATGAGGAATGAAATGTTTTAATCTTGAGTAAGTTCACATAAAGCTTAATGTCCTGCACAATATTCAGAAGGTTTTTGACAAATATATTTTTTATTTATACATGTTTGACACCGAGGACAGCGAAAACGCTACGTCACGTCACCCACCCACAACATTTTCATGACAAAATAGTGTAGAGGGTTAGTTCAAATATCACTGAAACTAATCTTACCCCAAATGGCCAAAGGGGGGCGCTATATAATTTTGAGCAGTTTGTAAAACACTTAAACCCGTTTTTATTCTAGGATTTTTTTTGCAATTTGCATGAAACATTCTACACGCAATCTAAGGACCTTTATCTAACATGCCTATGAAGTGCACACAAAAAAAGTATAAAATAATAATAATAAATATAGCTGCAAGCAGCGATAAAGTATCCAAAGCCAAAAACACCTCAAATCATGAACACAGCCTGGGATGTGCGTGAAATCTTGCAAGCACATTCCCAATAGGTCAAGGAACAGATACCAACCTTCTCACATTGGCCTGTTATAGCGCCACCAGCGGGTCAACTTTTGCATAACACATTTTTGGAACAAAATGGACCAATCTTTGACGTCAGTAACGTCAAAGAGAGCACTGCCTGCGATCTTGACATTTTGTGCTTTTATAGCCATTGTTTTCTGGCTTGAAGCGAGCCCACAATTGTTTCGAAGGAACAATATTTTTCTAGTTGTGGGCTCGCCTATAAGGCGAGCACACTTTAGATATTGTCATTATTGTGGGCTCGCCTATAAGGCGAGCACACTTTAGATATTGTCATTATTGTGGGCTCGCCAGTACCTGGCGAGCACACTTTAGATATTGTCATTATTGTGGGCTCGCCTATAAGGCGAGCACACTTTAGATATTGTCATTATTTACTAGGCAGGCAGTCAGTGCAAGTATCAAAAAACTTCGGTTCCTTTCTACTCCTACATACTTAGTGAGAAAATGAAAATAAAAACATCAATGTGTTCAGTTTACTGTGGCGAAGTGTGCTATTACTTTTTACAGCAATCGGCCAAATGGTGGCGCTGTAGGAAGCCTTCGAAAGTGCGATCTTTGAACAGGTATAGCTCATGCTGTGTTATACATACAGCCATGAAACCTGTATACACTTATGCGTCTCCTCATGCCGAACAACTTTTACCCTCTAACTTTTGACCTCTGACCTTTAGGTCTCCCACAATTCGGAATTATATGAAAAACAGTAAAAATCTATCTCCTCCTGGGATTTTTGCGATACGCGCACGAAACTTTTTTCACATGAACTTTGGACCAATACGGTCAAACTAGTCTCGGCGGATTTCTTTTAAAGTGAAATATATTTTTTTAATAATTCAATCAATATTGCGGTTTTATGCAAATTATTCTTCGGCCTCTAAATCATACATGCAAAGTTACACGTTCATGGCATTTGGCAAAGATGTGGAGGGTTAGTCAAAGTATCACTGAAACCAATTTTATTCCAATCGGCCAAAGGGGGGCGCTATACGAAGCGTTTGAAAATTCAAACTTCAAACGGGCATAAGTCATGACTCGTTTCGTTTGAAGACATGCAACTTGTTACACGCGTGCTTTGACTCAAGCGGAAGACATCTGTGTCGTTGTTAAGTAAGCTCCGCCCTTCGATTTTCCGCCATTTTGAGCAGTTTGTAAAACGCGTAAATCCGCTTTTATTTTGGAATTTTCGCTCCACGTGCACAACACTTTTTTTACGTGAACTTTGGACCGATATCTAAAGATCTGTCAGATCGGATTTCTTTAAAATTGAAACATGCTTTTTTAAATACATTCAATGAATATTGCAGTTTTATGCAAATTATTCTTCTGCCTCTAAATCATACATGCAAAGTAACATGTTCATGGCATTTGGCAAAGATGTAGAGTGTTAGTCCAAATATCACTAAAACCAATCTTACCCCAATTGGCCAAAGGGGGGCGCTATATCATTTTGAGCAGTTTGTGAAACGCTTAAACCCGTTAGGATTTTTTTTTTGTGCAATTTGCATGAAACTTTCTACACACAATCTAAGGACCTTTATCTAATATGCCTATGAAGTGCACACACACAAAAAATAATAATAATGAATATAGCTGCAAGCAGCGATAAAGTGGCCAAAGCCAAAAACACCTCAAATCATGAACACAGCCTGCAATGTGCGTGAAATCTTGCAAACACATTCCCAATAGGTCAAGGAACAGATACCACCCTTCTTACATTGGCCTGTTATAGCGCCACCAGCGGGTCAACCCAACACATTTTTGGAACAAAATGGACCAATCTTTGACGTCAGTAACGTCAAAGAGAGCACTGCCTGCGATCTTGACATTTTGTACTTTTATAGCCATTGTTTTCTGGCTTGAAGCGAGCCCACAATTGTTTCGAAGGAACAATATTTTTCTAGTTTATCTATCAGGCAGGCAGTCATATCAAGTATCAAAAAACTTCGGTTCCTTTCTACTCCTACATACTTAGTGAGAAAATGAAAATAAAAACATCAATGTGTTCAGTTTACAGTGGCGAAGTGTGCTATTACTTTTTACAGCAATCGGCCAAATGGTGGCGCTGTAGGAAGCCTTCGAAAGTGCGAACTTTGAACAGGTATAGCTCATGCTGTGTTTGAGGTACAGGCATGAAACCTGTATACACGTATGCGTCTCCTCATGCCGAACAACTTTTAGCCTCTGACTTTTGACCTCTGACCTTTAGATCTCCCACAATTCGGAATTATATGAAAAACAGTAAAAATCTATCTCCTCCTGGGTTTTTTTCGATACGCGCACAAAACTTTTTTCACATGAACTTTGGACCAATACGGTCAAACTAATCTCGGCGGATTTCTTTTAAAGTGAAATATAATTTTTTAATAATTCAATAAATATTGCAGTTTTATGCAAATTATTCTTCGGCCTCTAAATCATACATGCAAAGTTACACGTTCATGGCATTTGGCAAAGATGTAGAGGGTTAGTCAAGGTATCACTGAAACCAATTTTATTCCAATCGGCCAAAGGGGGGCGCTATACGAAGCGTCTGAAAATTCAAACTTCAAACGGGCATAAGTCATGACTCGTTTCGTTTGAAGACATGCAACTTGTTACACGCGTGCTTTGACTCAAGCGGAAGACATCTGTGTCGTTGTTAAGTAAGCTCCGCCCTTCGATTTTCCGCCACTTTGAGCAGTTTGTAAAACGCGTAAACCCGCTTTTATTCTGGAATTTTCGCGTCACGTGCACAAAACTTTTTTTACGTGAACTTTGGACCGATATCTAAAGATCTGTCAGATCGGATTTCTTTAACATTGAAACATGCTTTTTTAAATAATTCAAACAATATTGCATTTTTATGCAAATTATTCTTCTGCCTCTAAAACATACATGCAAAGTCACATTTTCATGACAAAATAGTGTAGAGGGTTAGTTCAAATATCACTGAAACCAATCTTACCCCAAATGGCCAAAGGGGGGCGCTATATAATTTTGAGCAGTTTGTAAAACGCTTAAACCCGTTTTTATTCTAGGATTTTTTTTTGCAATTTGCATGAAACATTCTACACGCAATCTAAGGACCTTTATCTAACATGCCTATGAAGTGCACACAAAAAAATTATAAAATAATAATAATAAATATAGCTGCAAGCAGCGATAAAGTGTCCAAAGCCAAAAACACCTCAAATCATGAACACAGCCTGGGATGTGCGTGAAATCTTGCAAGCACATTCCCAATAGGTCAAGGAACAGATACCAACCTTCTCACATTGGCCTGTTATAGCGCCACCAGCGGGTCAACTTTTGCACAACACATTTTTGGAACAAAATGGACCAATCTTTGACGTCAGTAACGTCAAAGAGAGCACTGCCTGCGATCTTGACATTTTGTGCTTTTATAGCCATTGTTTTCCGGCTTGAAGCGAGCCCACTATTGTTTCGAAGGAACAATATTTTTCTAGTTGTGGGCTCGCCTATAAGGCGAGCACACTTTAGATATTGTCATTATTTATTTATTTATTTATCTATCAGGCAGGCATATCAAGTATCAAAAAACTTCGGTTCCTTTCTACTCCTACATACTTAGTGAGAAAATGAAAATAAAAACATCAATGTGTTCAGTTTACAGTGGCGAAGTGTGCTATTACTTTTTACAGCAATCGGCCAAATGGTGGCGCTGTAGGAAGCCTTCGAAAGTGCGAACTTTGAACAGGTATAGCTCATGCTGTGTTATACATACAGCCATGAAACCTGTATACACTTATGCGTCTCCTCATGCCGAACAACTTTTACCCTCTAACTTTTGACCTCTGACCTTTAGGTCTCCCACAATTCGGAATTATATGAAAAACAGTAAAAATCTATCTCCTCCTGGGTTTTTTTTGTTACGCGCACAAAACTTTTTTCACATGAACTTTGGACCAATACGGTCAGATTTATCTCGGTGGATTTCTTTTAAAGTGAAA
This sequence comes from Nannobrachium achirus, assembly GCF_963921795.1. Taxonomy (NCBI): domain Eukaryota; kingdom Metazoa; phylum Chordata; class Actinopteri; order Myctophiformes; family Myctophidae; genus Nannobrachium; species Nannobrachium achirus. The sequence continues at coordinate 4,502,341 of NC_137822.1, read as the reverse complement.
TATCATTTTTTAATAATTCAATCAATATTGCGGTTTTATGCAAATTATTCTTCGCCCTCTAAATCATACATGCAAAGTTACACGTTCATGGCATTTGGCAAAGATGTGGAGGGTTAGTCAAAGTATCACTGAAACCGATTTTATTCCAATCGGCCAAAGGGGGGCGCTATACGAAGCGTTTGAAAATTCAAACTTCAAACGGGCATAAGTCATGACTCGTTTCGTTTGAAGACACGCAACTTGTTACACGCGTGCTTTGACTCGAGCGGAAGACATCTGTGTCGTTGTTAAGTAAGCTCCGCCCTTCGATTTTCCGCCACTTTGAGCAGTTTGTAAAACGCGTAAACCCGCTTTTATTCTGGAATTTTCGCGTCACGTGCACAAAACTTTTTTTACGTGAACTTTGGACCGATATCTAAAGATCTGTCAGATCGGATTTCTTTAACATTGAAACATGCTTTTTTAAATAATTCAAACAATATTGCAGTTTTATGCAAATTATTCTTCTGCCTCTAAAACATACAAGCAAAGTCACATTTTCAAGACAAAATAGTGTAGAGGGTTAGTTCAAATATCACTGAAACCAATCTTACCCCAAATGGCCAAAGGGGGGCGCTATATAATTTTGAGCAGTTTGTAAAACGCTTAAACCCGTTTTTATTCTAGGATTTTTTTTGCAATTTGCATGAAACATTCTACACGCAATCTAAGGACCTTTATCTAACATGCCTATGAAGTGCACACAAAAAAATTATAAAATAATAATAATAAATATAGCTGCAAGCAGCGATAAAGTGTCCAAAGCCAAAAACACCTCAAATCATGAACACAGCCTGGGATGTGCGTGAGATCTTGCAAGCACATTCCCAATAGGTCAAGGAACAGATACCAACCTTCTCACATTGGCCTGTTATAGCGCCACCAGCGGGTCAACTTTTGCACAACACATTTTTGGAACAAAATGGACCAATCTTTGACGTCAGTAACGTCAAAGAGAGCACAGCCTGCGATCTTGACATTTTGTGCTTTTATAGCCATTGTTTTCTGGCTTGAAGCGAGCCCACAATTGTTTCGAAGGAACAATATTTTTCTAGTGACAATATCTAACCGTCATATCAAGTTCTCCTCAAAACTTCGGTTCCTTTCTACTCCTACATACTTAGTGAGAAAATGAAAATAAAAACATCAATGTGTTCAGCTTACTGTGGCGACGTGTGCTATTACTTTTTACAGCAATAGGCCAAATGGTGGCGCTGTAGGAAGCCTTCGAAAGTGCGAACTTTGAACAGGTATAGCTCATGCTCTGTTATACGTACAGCCATGAAACCTGTATACACGTATGCGTCTCCTCATGCCGAACAATTTTTACGCTCTGACTTTTGACCTCTGATCTTTAGATCCCTCAGAATTTGGAATTATATGAAAAACAGTAAAAATCTATCTCCTCCTGGGATCTTTGCGATACGCGCATGAAACTTTTTTCACATGAACTTTGGACCAATACGGTCAAACTAGTCTCGGCGGATTTCTTTTAAAGTGAAATATATTTTATTAATAATTCAATCAATGTTGCGGTTTTATGCAAATTATTCTTCGGCCTCTAAATCATACATGCAAAGTTACACGTTCATGGCATTTGGCAAAGATGTGGAGGGTTAGTCAAAGTATCACTGAAACCAATTTTATTCCAATCGGCCAAAGGGGGGCGCTATACGAAGCGTTTGAAAATTCAAACTTCAAACGGGCATAAGTCATGACTCGTTTCGTTTGAAGACATGCAACTTGTTACACGCGTGCTTTGACTCGAGCGGAAGACATCTGTGTCGTTGTTAAGTAAGCTCCGCCCCCCGATTTTCCACCATATTGAGCAGTTTGTAAAACGCGTAAACCCGCTTTTATTCTGGAATTTTCACTCCACGTGCACAAAACTTTTTTTACGTGAACTTTGGACCGATATCTAAAGATCTGTCAGATCGGATTTCTTTAAAATTGAAACATGCTTTTTAAAATAAATTCAATGAATATTGCAGTTTTATGCAAATTATTCTTCTGCCTCTAAATCATACATGCAAAGTAACATGTTCATGGCATTTGGCAAAGATGTAGAGTGTTAGTCCAAATATCACTAAAACCAATCTTACCCCAATTGGCCAAAGGGGGGCGCTATATCATTTTGAGCAGTTTGTGAAACGCTTAAACCCGTTAGGATTTATTTTTGCAATTTGCATGAAACATTCTACACACAATCTAAGGACCTTTATCTAAAGTGCACACACAAAAAAATAATAATAATAATGAATATAGCTGCAAGCAGCGATAAAGTGGCCAAAGCCAAAAACACCTCAAATCATGAACACAGCCTGCAATGTGCGTGAAATCTTGCAAGCACATTCCCAATAGGTCAAGGAGCAGATACCACCCTTCTTACATTGGCCTGTTATAGCGCCACCAGCGGGTCAACTTTTGCACAACACATTTTTGGAACAAAATGGACCAATCTTTGACGTCAGTAACGTCAAAGAGAGCACTGCCTGCGATCTTGACATTTTGTACTTTTATAGCCATTTATTTCTGGCTTGAAGCGAGCCCACAATTGTTTCGAAGGAACAATATTTTTCTAGTGACAATATCTAACCGTCATATCAAGTTCTCCTCAAACCTTCGGTTCCTTTCTACTCCTACATACTTAGACAGAAAATGAAAATAAAAACATCAATGTGTTCAGCTTACAGTGGCGAAGTGTGCTATTATTTTTTACAGCAATCGGCCAAATGGTGGCGCTGTAGGAAGCCTTCGAAAGTGCGAACTTTGAACAGATAGAGCTCATGCTCTGTTATACGTACAGTCATGAAACCTGTATACACGTATGCGTCTCCTCATGCCGAACAACTTTTACGCTCTGACTTTTGACCTCTGACCTTTAGATCCCCCAGAATTTTGAATTATATAAAAAACAGTAAAAATCTATCTCCTCCTGGGATTTTTGCGTTACGCGCACAACACTTTTTTCACATGAACTTTGGACCAATACGGTCAAACTAGTCTCGGCGGATTTCTTTTAAAGTGAAATATAATTTTTTAATAATTCAATCAATATTGCGGTTTTATGCAAATTATTCTTCGGCCTCTAAATCATACATGCAAAGTTACACGTTCATGGCATTTGGCAAAGATGTGGAGGGTTAGTCAAAGTATCACTGAAACCAATTTTATTCCAATCGGCCAAAGGGGGGCGCTATACGAAGCGTTTGAAAATTCAAACTTCAAACGGGCATAAGTCATGACTCGTTTCGTTTGAAGACATGCAACTTGTTACACGCGTGCTTTGACTCAAGCGGAAGACATCTGTGTCGTTGTTAAGTAAGCTCCGCCCTTCGATTTTCCGCCTTTTTGAGCAGTTTGTAAAACGCGTAAACCCGCTTTTATTCTGGAATTTTCGCGTCACGTGCACAAAACTTTTTTTACGTGAACTTTGGACCGATATCTAAAGATCTGTCAGATCGGATTTCTTTAACATTGAAACATGCTTTTTTAAATAATTCAAACGATATTGCATTTTTATGCAAATTATTCTTCTGCCTCTAAAACATACATGCAAAGTCAGATTTTCATGACAAAATAGTGTAGAGGGTTAGTTCAAATATCACTGAAACCAATCTTACCCCAAATGGCCAAAGGGGGGCGCTATATAATTTTGAGCAGTTTGTAAAACGCTTAAACCCGTTTTTATTCTAGGATTTTTTTTGCAATTTGCATGAAACATTCTACACGCAATCTAAGGACCTTTATCTAACATGCCTATGAAGTGCACACAAAAAAATTATAAAATAATAATAATAAATATAGCTGCAAGCAGCGATAAAGTGGCCTAAGCCAAAAACACCTCAAATCATGAACACAGCCTGCAATGTGCGTGAAATCTTGCAAGCACATTCCCAATAGGTCAAGGAACAGATACCACCCTTCTTACATTGGCCTGTTATAGCGCCACCAGCGGGTCAACTTTTGCACAACACATTTTTGGAACAAAATGGACCAATCTTTGACGTCAGTAACGTCAAAGAGAGCACTGCCTGCGATCTTGACATTTTGTACTTTTATAGCCATTGTTTTCCGGCTTGAAGCGAGCCCACAATTGTTTCGAAGGAACAATATTTTTCTAGTGACAATATCTAACCGTCATATCAAGTTCTCCTCAAAACTTCGGTTCCTTTCTACTCCTACATACTTAGACAGAAAATGAAAATAAAAACATCAATGTGTTCAGCTTACTGTGGCGAAGTGTGCTATTATTTTTTACAGCAATCGGCCAAATGGTGGCGCTGTAGGAAGCCTTCGAAAGTGCGAACTTTGAACAGGTATAGCTCATGCTCTGTTATACGTACAGCCATGAAACCTATATACACGTATGCGTCTCCTCATGCCGAACAACTTTTACGCTCTGACTTTTGACCTCTGACCTTTAGATCCCTCAGAATTTGGAATTATATGAAAAACAGTAAAAATCTATCTCCTCCTGGGATCTTTGCGATACGCGCATGAAACTTTTTTCACATGAACTTTGGACCAATACGGTCAAACTAGTCTCGGCGGATTTCTTTTAAAGTGAAATATATTTTATTAATAATTCAATCAATGTTGCGGTTTTATGCAAATTATTCTTCGGCCTCTAAATCATACATGCAAATTTACACGTTCATGGCATTTGGCAAAGATGTGGAGGGTTAGTCAAAGTATCACTGAAACCAATTTTATTCCAATCGGCCAAAGGGGGGCGCTCTACGAAGCGTTTGAAAATTCAAACTTCAAACGGGCATAAGTCATGACTCGTTTCGTTTGAAGACATGCAACTTGTTACACGCGTGCTTTGACTCGAGCGGAAGACATCTGTGTCGTTGTTAAGTAATCTCCGCCCCCCGATTTTCCGCCATATTGAGCAGTTTGTAAAACGCGTAAACCCGCTTTTATTCTGGAATTTTCGCTCCACGTGCACAAAACTTTTTTTACGTGAACTTTGGACCGATATCTAAAGATCTGTCAGATCGGATTTCTTTAAAATTGAAACATGCTTTTTAAAATAAATTCAATGAATATTGCAGTTTTATGCAAATTATTCTTCTGCCTCTAAATCATACATGCAAAGTAACATGTTCATGGCATTTGGCAAAGATGTAGAGTGTTAGTCCAAATATCACTAAAACCAATCTTACCCCAATTGGCCAAAGGGGGGCGCTATATCATTTTGAGCAGTTTGTGAAACGCTTAAACCCGTTAGGATTTATTTTTGCAATTTGCATGAAACATTCTACACACAATCTAAGGACCTTTATCTAATATGCCTATGAAGTGCACACACACAAAAAAAATAATAATAATGAATATAGCTGCAAGCAGCGATAAAGTGGCCAAAGCCAAAAACACCTCAAATCATGAACACAGCCTGCAATGTGCGTGAAATCTTGCAAGCAAATTCCCAATAGGTCAAGGAGCAGATACCACCCTTCTTACATTGGCCTGTTATAGCGCCACCAGCGGGTCAACTTTTGCACAACACATTTTTGGAACAAAATGGACCAATCTTTGACGTCAGTAACGTCAAAGAGAGCACTGCCTGCGATCTTGACGTTTTGTACTTTTATAGCCATTGTTTTCCGGCTTGAAGCGAGCCCACAATTGTTTCGAAGGAACAATATTTTTCTAGTGACAATATCTAACCGTCATATCAAGTTCTCCTCAAAACTTCGGTTCCTTTCTACTCCTACATACTTAGTGAGAAAATGAAAATAAAAACATCAATGTGTTCAGCTTACTGTGGCGACGTGTGCTATTACTTTTTACAGCAATCGGCCAAATGGTGGCGCTGTAGGAAGCCTTCGAAAGTGCGAACTTTGAACAGGTATAGCTCATGCTCTGTTATACGTACAGCCATGAAACCTGTATACACGTATGCGTCTCCTCATGCCGAACAATTTTTACGCTCTGACTTTTGACCTCTGATCTTTAGATCCCTCAGAATTTGGAATTATATGAAAAACAGTAAAAATCTATCTCCTCCTGGGATCTTTGCGATACGCGCATGAAACTTTTTTCACATGAACTTTGGACCAATACGGTCAAACTAGTCTCGGCGGATTTCTTTTAAAGTGAAATATATTTTATTAATAATTCAATCAATGTTGCGGTTTTATGCAAATTATTCTTCGGCCTCTAAATCATACATGCAAAGTTACACGTTCATGGCATTTGGCAAAGATGTGGAGGGTTAGTCAAAGTATCACTGAAACCAATTTTATTCCAATCGGCCAAAGGGGGGCGCTATACGAAGCGTTTGAAAATTCAAACTTCAAACGGGCATAAGTCATGACTCGTTTCGTTTGAAGACATGCAACTTGTTACACGCGTGCTTTGACTCGAGCGGAAGACATCTGTGTCGTTGTTAAGTAAGCTCCGCCCCCCGATTTTCCGCCATATTGAGCAGTTTGTAAAACGCGTAAACCCGCTTTTATTCTGGAATTTTCACTCCACGTGCACAAAACTTTTTTTACGTGAACTTTGGACCGATATCTAAAGATCTGTCAGATCGGATTTCTTTAAAATTGAAACATGCTTTTTAAAATAAATTCAATGAATATTGCAGTTTTATGCAAATTATTCTTCTGCCTCTAAATCATACATGCAAAGTAACATGTTCATGGCATTTGGCAAAGATGTAGAGTGTTAGTCCAAATATCACTAAAACCAATCTTACCCAAATTGGCCAAAGGGGGGCGCTATATCATTTTGAGCAGTTTGTGAAACGCTTAAACCCGTTAGGATTTATTTTTGCAATTTGCATGAAACATTCTACACACAATCTAAGGACCTTTATCTAATATGCCTATGAAGTGCACACACACAAAAAAAATAATAATAATGAATATAGCTGCAAGCAGCGATAAAGTGGCCAAAGCCAAAAACACCTCAAATCATGAACACAGCCTGCAATGTGCGTGAAATCTTGCAAGCACATTCCCAATAGGTCAAGGAGCAGATACCACCCTTCTTACATTGGCCTGTTATAGCGCCACCAGCGGGTCAACTTTTGCACAACACATTTTTGGAACAAAATGGACCAATCTTTGACGTCAGTAACGTCAAAGAGAGCACTGCCTGCGATCTTGACATTTTGTACTTTTATAGCCATTGTTTTCTGGCTTGAAGCGAGCCCACAATTGTTTCGAAGGAACAATATTTTTCTAGTGAGAACTTGATATTGTCATATCAAGTTCTCCTCAAAACTTCGGTTCCTTTCTACTCCTACAAACTTAGTGAGAAAATGAAAATAAAAACATCAATGTGTTCAGTTTACAGTGGCGACGTGTGCTATTACTTTATACAGCAATCGGCCAAATGGTGGCGCTGTAGGAAGCCTTCGAAAGTGCGATCTTTGAACAGGTATAGCTCATGCTGTGTTATACATACAGCCATGAAACCTGTATACACTTATGCGTCTCCTCATGCCGAACAACTTTTACCCTCTAACTTTTGACCTCTGACCTTTAGGTCTCCCACAATTCGGAATTATATGAAAAACAGTAAAAATCTATCTCCTCCTGGGATTTTTGCGTTAAGCGCACAAAACTTTTTTCACATGAACTTTGGACCAATACGGTCAGATTGATCAACCAGATTTTTTTTAAAGTGAAATATAATTTTTTAATGATTCAATCAATATTGCGGTTTTATGCAAATTATTCTTCGGCCTCTAAATCATACATGCAAAGCTACACTTTCATGGCATTTGGCAAAGATGTGGAGGGTTAGTCAAAGTATCACTGAAACCAATTTTATTCCAATCGGCCAAAGGGGGGCGCTATACGAAGCGTCTGAAAATTCAAACTTCAAACGGCCATAAGTCATGACTCGTTTCGTTTGAAGACATGCAACTTGTTACACGCGTGCTTTGACTCAAGCGGAAGACATCTGTGTCGTTGTTAAGTAAGCTCCGCCCTTCAATTTTCCGCCATTTTGAGCAGTTTGTAAAACGCGTAAACCCGCTTTTATTCTGGAATTTTCGCGTCACGTGCACAAAACTTTTTTTACGTGAACTTTGGACCGATATCTAAAGATCTGTCAGATCGGATTTCTTTAACATTGAAACATGCTTTTTTAAATAATTCAAACAATATTGCATTTTTATGCAAATTATTCTTCTGCCTCTAAAACATACATGCAAAGTCACATTTTCATGACAAAATAGTGTAGAGGGTTAGTTCAAATATCACTGAAACCAATCTTACCCCAAATGGCCAAAGGGGGGCGCTATATAATTTTGAGCAGTTTGTAAAACGCTTAAACCCGTTTTTATTCTAGGATTTTTTTTGCAATTTGCATGAAACATTCTACACGCAATCTAAGGACCTTTATCTAACATGTCTATGAAGTGCACACAAAAAAATAATAAAATAATAATAATAAATATAGCTGCAAGCAGCGATAAAGTGTCCAAAGCCAAAAACACCTCAAATCATGAACACAGCCTGGGATGTGCGTGAAATCTTGCAAGCACATTCCCAATAGGTCAAGGAACAGATACCAACCTTCTCACATTGGCCTGTTATAGCGCCACCAGCGGGTCAACTTTTGCACAACACATTTTTGGAACAAAATGGACAAACTTTGACGTCAGTAACGTCAAAGAGAGCACTGTCTGCGATCTTGACATTTTGTGCTTTTATAGCCATTGTTTTCCGGCTTGAAGCGAGCCCACAATTGTTTCGAAGGAACAATATTTTTCTAGTTGTGGGCTCGCCTATAAGGCGAGCACACTTTAGATATTGTCATTATTTCTATACTAGGCAGGCATATCAAGTATCAAAAAACTTCGGTTCCTTTCTACTCCTACATACTTAGTGAGAAAATGAAAATAAAAACATCAATGTGTTCAGCTTACTGTGGCGAAGTATGCTATTACTTTTTACAGCAATCGGCCAAATGGTGGCGCTGTAGGAAGCCTTCGAAAGTGCGATCTTTGAACAGGTATAGCTCATGCTGTGTTATAAATACAGCCATGAAACCTGTATACACTTATGCGTCTCCTCATGCCAAACAACTTTTACCCTCTAACTTTTGACCACTGACCTTTAGGTCTCCCACAATTCGGAATTATATGAAAAACAGTAAAAATCTATCTCCTCCTGGGATTTTCGCGTCAAGTGCACAAAACTTTTTTCACATGAACTTTGGACCAATACGGTCAAACTGTCTGGTCGGATTTCTTTTAAAGTGAAATATAATTTTTTAATAATTCAATCAATATTGCGGTTTTATGCAAATTATTCTTTTGCCTCTAAATCATACATGCAAAGTTACGCGTTCATGGCATTTGGCAAAGATGTAGAGGGTTAGTCAAAATATCACTGAAACCAATCTTATTCCAATTGGCCAAAGGGTGGCGCTATACGAAGCGTTTGAAAATTCAAACTTCAAACGGGCATAAGTCATGACTCGTTTCGTTTGAAGACATGCAACTTGTTACACGCGTGCTTTGACTCGAGCGGAAGACATCTGTGTCGTTGTTAAGTAAGCTCCGCCCTTCGATTTACCGCCATTTTGAGCACTTTGTAAAACGCGTAAACCCGCTTTTATTCTGGAATTTTCGCTCCACGTGCACAAAACTTTTTTTACGTGAACTTTGGACCGATATCTAAAGATCTGTCAGATCGGATTTCTTTAAAATTGAAACATGCTTTTTTAAATAAATTCCATGAATATTGCAGTTTTATGCAAATTATTCTTCTGCCTCTAAATCATACATGCAAAGTAACATGTTCATGGCATTTGGCAAAGATGTAGAGTGTTAGTCCAAATATCACTAAAACCAATCTTACCCCAATTGGCCAAAGGGGGGCGCTATATCATTTTGAGCAGTTTGTGAAACGCTTAAACCCGTTTGGATTTTTTTTTTGCAATTTGCATGAAACATTCTACACACAATCTAAGGACCTTTATCTAATATGCCTATGAAGTGCACACACACAAAAAAAATAATAACCAGTAAGACTCCCTAATCGGGAGATAAGCGACCGTAGGTCTCGCTAGAAGAGGGCCATGTGAGAAATGAGGGGTGGGGTCTCCGCGTTGCCTTGGCGGACGAATAGGTACCGGCCCCGGCTCTCCCGGACGCTCCTAGGCCGAGTTAGGGCATTTTATGTGAGCTGCAGTGGAGGGGGTCCTCCACTGGGGGCGCCACCACTTTTGCATCTGTTCTGGAGTAGCAGGAGTGGGTGGTCCCCGGGAATTCCCCGTGAGCAGCCCCGTGGGGGTGGTCATTTGGTCATTTTTGCACATTTGGTATTTTTTTTACACCTGGGGGTCCCCCAGGGACCTGGGGGTCCCTGGAACTCCGGGGGTCCTTGGAGGTTGTAGTTTGGCAGGTAAGGAGTGTGTGTGCAAAATCTGGCATGGATCGGGGCAACGGTTGCGGAGATATGAGCAGGGCAAAAGTGTGACGTCTGACGTGTGACGGACTGACGCACGGACACCTGGTGGAGCTTTCTGTAGTAAGTGCGACCTACGGTCGCAATAATGAATATAGCTGCAAGCAGCGATAAAGTGGCCAAAGCCAAAAACACCTCAAATCATGAACACAGCCTGCAATGTGCGTGAAATCTTGCAAGCACATTCCCAATAGGTCAAGGAACAGATACCACCCTTCTTACATTGGCCTGTTATAGCGCCACCAGCGGGTCAACTTTTGCACAACACATTTTTGGAACAAAATGGACCAATCTTTGACGTCAGTAACGTCAAAGAGAGCACTGCCTGCGATCTTCACATTTTGTACTTTAATAGCCATTGTTTTCTGGCTTGAAGCGAGCCCACAATTGTTTCGAAGGAACAATATTTTTCTAGTTTATTTATTTATTTATCTATCAGGCAGGCATATCAAGTATCAAAAAACTTCGGTTCCTTTCTACTCCTACATACTTAGTGAGAAAATGAAAATAAAAACATCAATGTGTTCAGTTTACAGTGGCGAAGTGTGCTATTACTTTTTACAGCAATCGGCCAAATGGTGGCGCTGTAGGAAGCCTTCGAAAGTGCGAACTTTGAACAGGTATAGCTCATGCTGTGTTATACATACAGCCATGAAACCTGTATACACTTATGCGTCTCCTCATGCCGAACAACTTTTACCCTCTAACTTTTGACCTCTGACCTTTAGGTCTCCCACAATTCGGAATTATATGAAAAACAGTAAAAATCTATCTCCTCCTGGGTTTTTTTTGTTACGCGCACAAAACTTTTTTCACATGAACTTTGGACCAATACGGTCAGATTTATCTCGGTGGATTTCTTTTAAAGTGAAATATCATTTTTTAATAATTCAATCAATATTGCGGTTTTATGCAAATTATTCTTCGCCCTCTAAATCATACATGCAAAGTTACACGTTCATGGCATTTGGCAAAGATGTGGAGGGTTAGTCAAAGTATCACTGAAACCGATTTTATTCCAATCGGCCAAAGGGGGGCGCTATACGAAGCGTTTGAAAATTCAAACTTCAAACGGGCATAAGTCATGACTCGTTTCGTTTGAAGACACGCAACTTGTTACACGCGTGCTTTGACTCGAGCGGAAGACATCTGTGTCGTTGTTAAGTAAGCTCCGCCCTTCGATTTTCCGCCACTTTGAGCAGTTTGTAAAACGCGTAAACCCGCTTTTATTCTGGAATTTTCGCGTCACGTGCACAAAACTTTTTTTACGTGAACTTTGGACCGATATCTAAAGATCTGTCAGATCGGATTTCTTTAACATTGAAACATGCTTTTTTAAATAATTCAAACAATATTGCAGTTTTATGCAAATTATTCTTCTGCCTCTAAAACATACAAGCAAAGTCACATTTTCAAGACAAAATAGTGTAGAGGGTTAGTTCAAATATCACTGAAACCAATCTTACCCCAAATGGCCAAAGGGGGGCGCTATATAATTTTGAGCAGTTTGTAAAACGCTTAAACCCGTTTTTATTCTAGGATTTTTTTTGCAATTTGCATGAAACATTCTACACGCAATCTAAGGACCTTTATCTAACATGCCTATGAAGTGCACACAAAAAAATTATAAAATAATAATAATAAATATAGCTGCAAGCAGCGATAAAGTGTCCAAAGCCAAAAACACCTCAAATCATGAACACAGCCTGGGATGTGCGTGAAATCTTGCAAGCACATTCCCAATAGGTCAAGGAACAGATACCAACCTTCTCACATTGGCCTGTTATAGCGCCACCAGCGGGTCAACTTTTGCACAACACATTTTTGGAACAAAATGGACCAATCTTTGACGTCAGTAACGTCAAAGAGAGCACTGCCTGCGATCTTGACATTTTGTGCTTTTATAGCCATTGTTTTCTGGCTTGAAGCGAGCCCACAATTGTTTCGAAGGAACAATATTTTTCTAGTGACAATATCTAACCGTCATATCAAGTTCTCCTCAAAACTTCGGTTCCTTTCTACTCCTACATACTTAGTGAGAAAATGAAAATAAAAACATCAATGTGTTCAGTTTACAGTGGCGAAGTGTGCTATTATTTTTTATAGCAATCGGCCAAATGGTGGCGCTGTAGGAAGCCTTCGAAAGTGCGATCTTTGAACAGGTATAGCTCATGCTCTGTTATACGTACAGCCATGAAACCTGTATACACTTATGCGTCTCCTCATGCCGAACAACTTTTACCCTCTAACCTTTGACCTCTGACCTTTAGGTCTCCCACAATTCGGAATTATATGAAAAACAGTAAAAATCTATCTCCTCCTGGGATTTTCGCGATACGCGCATGAAACTTTTTTCACATGAACTTTGGACCAATACGGTCAAACTAATCTCGGCGGATTTCTTTTAAAGTGAAATATAATTTTTTAATAATTCAATCAATATTGCGGTTTCATGCAAATTATTCTTCGGCCTCTAAATCATACATGCAAAGTTACACGTTCATGGCATTTGGCAAAGATGTGGAGGGTTAGTCAAAGTATCACTGAAACCAATTTTATTCCAATCGGCCAAAGGGGGGCGCTATACGAAGCGTCTGAAAATTCAAACTTCAAACGGGCTTAAGTCATGACTCGTTTTGTTTGAAGACATGCAACTTGTTACACGTGTGCTTTGACTCAAGCGGAAGACATCTGTGTCGTTGTTAAGTAAGCTCCGCCCTTCAATTTTCCGCCATTTTGAGCAGTTTGTAAAACGCGTAAACCCGCTTTTATTCTGGAATTTTCGCGTCACGTGCACAAAACTTTTTTTACGTGAACTTTGGACCGATATCTAAAGATCTGTCAGATCAGATTTCTTTAACATTGAAACATGCTTTTTTAAATAATTCAAACAATATTGCATTTTTATGCAAATTATTCTTCTGCCTCTAAAACATACATGCAAAGTCACATTTTCATGACAAAATAGTGCAGAGGGTTAGTTCAAATATCACTGAAACTACCCCAAATGGCCAAAGGGGGGCGCTATATAATTTTGAGCAGTTTGTAAAACGCTTAAACCCGTTTTTATTCTAGGATTTTTTTTGCAATTTGCATGAAACATTCTACACGCAATCTAAGGACCTTTATCTAACATGCCTATGAAGTGCACACAAAAAAATTATAAAATAATAATAATAAATATAGCTGCAAGCAGCGATAAAGTGTCCAAAGCCAAAAACACCTCAAATCATGAACACAGCCTGGGATGTGCGTGAAATCTTGCAAGCACATTCCCAATAGGTCAAGGAACAGATACCAACCTTCTCACATTGGCCTGTTATAGCGCCACCAGCGGGTCAACTTTTGCACAACACATTTTTGGAACAAAATGGACCAATCTTTGACGTCAGTAACGTCAAAGAGAGCACTGCCTGCGATCTTGACATTTTGTGCTTTTATAGCCATTGTTTTCCGGCTTGAAGCGAGCCCACAATTGTTTCGAAGGAACAATATTTTTCTAGTGACAATATCTAACCGTCATATCAAGTTCTCCTCAAAACTTCGGTTCCTTTCTACTCCTACATACTTAGTGAGAAAATGAAAATAAAAACATCAATGTGTTCAGCTTACTGTGGCGACGTGTGCTATTACTTTTTACAGCAATCGGCCAAATGGTGGCGCTGTAGGAAGCCTTCGAAAGTGCGAACTTTGAACAGGTATAGCTCATGCTCTGTTATACGTACAGCCATGAAACCTGTATACACGTATGCGTCTCCTCATGCCGAACAATTTTTACGCTCTGACTTTTGACCTCTGATCTTTAGATCCCTCAGAATTTGGAATTATATGAAAAACAGTAAAAATCTATCTCCTCCTGGGATCTTTGCGATACGCGCATGAAACTTTTTTCACATGAACTTTGGACCAATACGGTCAAACTAGTCTCGGCGGATTTCTTTTAAAGTGAAATATATTTTATTAATAATTCAATCAATGTTGCGGTTTTATGCAAATTATTCTTCGGCCTCTAAATCATACATGCAAAGTTACACGTTCATGGCATTTGGCAAAGATGTGGAGGGTTAGTCAAAGTATCACTGAAACCAATTTTATTCCAATCGGCCAAAGGGGGGCGCTATACGAAGCGTTTGAAAATTCAAACTTCAAACGGGCATAAGTCATGACTCGTTTCGTTTGAAGACATGCAACTTGTTACACGCGTGCTTTGACTCGAGCGGAAGACATCTGTGTTGTTGTTAAGTAAGCTCCGCCCCCCGATTTTCCGCCATATTGAGCAGTTTGTAAAACGCGTAAACCCGCTTTTATTCTGGAATTTTCACTCCACGTGCACAAAACTTTTTTTACGTGAACTTTGGACCGATATCTAAAGATCTGTCAGATCGGATTTCTTTAAAATTGAAACATGCTTTTTAAAATAAATTCAATGAATATTGCAGTTTTATGCAAATTATTCTTCTGCCTCTAAATCATACATGCAAAGTAACATGTTCATGGCATTTGGCAAAGATGTAGAGTGTTAGTCCAAATATCACTAAAACCAATCTTACCCCAATTGGCCAAAGGGGGGCGCTATATCATTTTGAGCAGTTTGTGAAACGCTTAAACCCGTTAGGATTTATTTTTGCAATTTGCATGAAACATTCTACACACAATCTAAGGACCTTTATCTAATATGCCTATGAAGTGCACACACACAAAAAAAATAATAATAATGAATATAGCTGCAAGCAGCGATAAAGTGGCCAAAGCCAAAAACACCTCAAATCATGAACACAGCCTGCAATGTGCGTGAAATCTTGCAAGCACATTCCCAATAGGTCAAGGAGCAGATACCACCCTTCTTACATTGGCCTGTTATAGCGCCACCAGCGGGTCAACTTTTGCACAACACATTTTTGGAACAAAATGGACCAATCTTTGACGTCAGTAACGTCAAAGAGAGCACTGCCTGCGATCTTGACATTTTGTACTTTTATAGCCATTGTTTTCTGGCTTGAAGCGAGCCCACAATTGTTTCGAAGGAACAATATTTTTCTAGTTGTGGGCTCGCCTATAAGGCGAGCACACTTTAGATATTGTCATTATTTCTATACTAGGCAGGCAGTCAGTGCAAGTATCAAAAAACTTCGGTTCCTTTCTACTCCTACATACTTAGTGAGAAAATGAAAATAAAAACATCAATGTGTTCAGTTTACAGTGGCGAAGTGTGCTATTATTTTCTATAGCA
Organism: Nannobrachium achirus; assembly: GCF_963921795.1. Classification (NCBI taxonomy): domain Eukaryota; kingdom Metazoa; phylum Chordata; class Actinopteri; order Myctophiformes; family Myctophidae; genus Nannobrachium; species Nannobrachium achirus. The sequence goes on along the minus strand of NC_137822.1, from coordinate 4,486,633 downwards.
ATCGGCCAAATGGTGGCGCTGTAGGAAGCCTTCGAAAGTGCGAACTTTGAACAGGTATAGCTCATGCTGTGTTTTAGGTACAGCCATGAAACCTGTATACACGTATGCGTCTCCTCATGCCGAACAACTTTTACGCTCTGACTTTTGACCTCTGAGCTTTAGATCTCCCACAATTTGGAATTATATGAAAAACAGTAAAAATCTATCTCCTCCTGGGATTTTTGCGTTACGCGCATGAAACTTTTTTCACATGAACTTTGGACCAATACGGTCAAACTAGTCTCGGCGGATTTCTTTTAAAGTGAAATATATTTTTTTAATAATTCAATCAATATTGCGGTTTTATGCAAATTATTCTTCGGCCTCTAAATCATACATGCAAAGTTACACGTTCATGGCATTTGGCAAAGATGTGGAGGGTTAGTCAAAGTATCACTGAAACCAATTTTATTCCAATCGGCCAAAGGGGGGCGCTATACGAAGCGTTTGAAAATTCAAACTTCAAACGGGCATAAGTCATGACTCGTTTCGTTTGAAGACATGCAACTTGTTACACGCGTGCTTTGACTCAAGCGGAAGACATCTGTGTCGTTGTTAAGTAAGCTCCGCCCTTCGATTTTCCGCCATTTTGAGCAGTTTGTAAAACGCGTAAACCCGCTTTTATTCTGGAATTTTCGCTCCACGTGCACAAAACTTTTTTTACGTGAACTTTGGACCGATATCTAAAGATCTGTCAGATCGGATTTCTTTAAAATTGAAACATGCTTTTTTAAATAAATTCAATGAATATTGCAGTTTTATGCAAATTATTCTTCTGCCTCTAAATCATACATGCAAAGTAACATGTTCATGGCATTTGGCAAAGATGTAGTGTTAGTCCAAATATCACTAAAACCAATCTTACCCCAATTGGCCAAAGGGGCGCTATATCATTTTGAGCAGTTTGTCAAACGCTTAAACCCGTTAGGATTTTTTTTTTGCAATTTGCATGAAACATTCTACACACAATCTAAGGACCTTTATCTAATATGCCTATGAAGTGCACACACACACAAAAAAAATGAATATAGCTGCAAGCAGCGATAAAGTGGCCAAAGCCAAAAACACCTCAAATCATGAACACAGCCTGCAATGTGCGTGAAATCTTGCAAGCACATTCCCAATAGGTCAAGGAACAGATACCACCCTTCTTACATTGTTATAGCGCCACCAGCGGGTCAACTTTTGCACAACACATTTTTGGAACAAAATGGACCAATCTTTGACGTCAGTAACGTCAAAGAGAGCACTGCCTGCGATCTTGACATTTTGTACTTTTATGGCCATTGTTTTCTGGCTTGAAGCGAGCCCACAATTGTTTCGAAGGAACAATATTTTTCTAGTGACAATATCTAACCGTCATATCAAGTTCTCCTCAAAACTTCGGTTCCTTTCTACTCCTACATAGTTAGACAGAAAATGAAAATAAAAACATCAATGTGTTCAGCTTACAGTGGCGAAGTGTGCTATTATTTTTTACAGCAATCGGCCAAATGGTGGCGCTGTAGGAAGCCTTCGAAAGTGCGAACTTTGAACAGATAGAGCTCATGCTCTGTTATACGTACAGTCATGAAACCTGTATACACGTATGCGTCTCCTCATGCCGAACAACTTTTACGCTCTGACTTTTGACCTCTGACCTTTAGATCCCCCAGAATTTTGAATTATATAAAAAACAGTAAAAATCTATCTCCTCCTGGGATTTTTGCGTTACGCGCACAAAACTTTTTTCACATGAACTTTGGACCAATACGGTCAAACTAGTCTGGTCGGATTTCTTTTAAAGTGAAATATATTCTTTTAATAAATCAATAAATATTGCGGTTTTATGCAAATTATTCTTCGGCCTCTAAATCATACATGCAAAGTTACACGTTCATGGCATTTGGCAAAGATGTAAAGGGTTAGTCAAAGTATCACTGAAACCAATTTTGTTCCAATCGGCCAAAGGGGGGCGCTATACGAAGCGTTTGAAAATTCAAACTTTAAACGGGCATAAGTCATGCCTCGTTTCGTTTGAAGACATGCAACTTGCTTACACGCGTGCTTTGACTCAAGCGGAAGACATCTGTGTCTTTGTTGAGTAAGCTCCTTCCTTAGATTTTCTGCCATTTTGAGCAGTTTGTAAAACACTTAAACCCACTTTTATTCTGGAATGTTCGCGTCACGTGCACAAAACTTTTTTTTACGTGAACTTTGGACCAATATCTAAAGATCTGTCAGATCGGATTTTTTATTTTATTTAAACATGCTTTTTTAATAAATTCAATGAATATTGCAGTTTTATGCAAATTATTCTTCTGCCTCTAAATCATACATGCAAAGTAACATATTCATGGCATTTGGCAAAGATGTAGAGTGTTATTCCAAATATCACTAAAACCAATCTTACCCCAATTGGCCAAAGGGGGGCGCTATATCATTTTGAGCAGTTTGTGAAACGCTTAAACCCGTTAGGATTTTTTTTTTTGCAATTTGCATGAAACATTCTACACACAATCTAAGGACCTTTATCTAATATGCCTATGAAGTGCACACACACACACAAAAAAAAATAATGAATATAGCTGCAAGCAGCGATAAAGTGGCCAAAGCCAAAAACACCTCAAATCATGAACACAGCCTGATGTGCGTGAAATCTTGCAAGCACATTCCCAATAGGTCAAGGAACAGATACCACCCTTCTTACATTGGCCTGTTATAGCGCCACCAGCGGGTCAACTTTTGCACAACACATTTTTGGAACAAAATGGACCAATCTTTGACGTCAGTAACGTCAAAGAGAGCACTGCCTGCGATCTTGACATTTTGTACTTTTATAGCCATTGTTTTCCGTTTTGAAGCGAGCCCACAATTGTTTCGAAGGAACAATATTTTTCTAGTTTATCTATCAGGCAGGCAGTCATATCAAGTATCAAAAAACTTCGGTTCCTTTCTACTCCTACATACTTAGTGAGAAAATGAAAATAAAAACATCAATGTGTTCAGTTTACAGTGGCGAAGTGTGCTATTACTTTTTACAGCAATCGGCCAAATGGTGGCGCTGTAGGAAGCCTTCGAAAGTGCGAACTTTGAACAGGTATAGCTCATGCTGTGTTTGAGGTACAGGCATGAAACCTGTATACACGTATGCGTCTCCTCATGCCGAACAACTTTTAGCCTCTGACTTTTGACCTCTGACCTTTAGATCTCCCACAATTCGGAATTATATGAAAAACAGTAAAAATCTATCTCCTCCTGGGTTTTTTTCGATACGCGCACAAAACTTTTTTCACATGAACTTTGGACCAATACGGTCAAACTAATCTCGGCGGATTTCTTTTAAAGTGAAATATAATTTTTTAATAATTCAATAAATATTGCAGTTTTATGCAAATTATTCTTCGGCCTCTAAATCATACATGCAAAGTTACACGTTCATGGCATTTGGCAAAGATGTAGAGGGTTAGTCAAGGTATCACTGAAACCAATTTTATTCCAATCGGCCAAAGGGGGGCGCTATACGAAGCGTCTGAAAATTCAAACTTCAAACGGGCATAAGTCATGACTCGTTTCGTTTGAAGACATGCAACTTGTTACACGCGTGCTTTGACTCAAGCGGAAGACATCTGTGTCGTTGTTAAGTAAGCTCCGCCCTTCGATTTTCCGCCACTTTGAGCAGTTTGTAAAACGCGTAAACCCGCTTTTATTCTGGAATTTTCGCATCACTTGCACAAAACTTTTTTTACGTGAACTTTGGACCGATATCTAAAGATCTGTCAGATCGGATTTCTTTAACATTGAAACATGCTTTTTTAAATAATTCAAACAATATTGCATTTTTATGCAAATTATTCTTCTGCCTCTAAAACATACAAGCAAAGTCACATTTTCATGACAAAATAGTGTAGAGGGTTAGTTCAAATATCACTGAAACCAATCTTACCCCAAATGGCCAAAGGGGGGCGCTATATAATTTTGAGCAGTTTGTAAAACGCTTAAACCCGTTTTTATTCTAGGATTTTTTTTGCAATTTGCATGAAACATTCTACACGCAATCTAAGGACCTTTATCTAACATGCCTATGAAGTGCACACAAAAAAATTATAAAATAATAATAATAAATATAGCTGCAAGCAGCGATAAAGTGTCCAAAGCCAAAAACACCTCAAATCATGAACACAGCCTGGGATGTGCGTGAAATCTTGCAAGCACATTCCCAATAGGTCAAGGAACAGATACCAACCTTCTCACATTGGCCTGTTATAGCGCCACCAGCGGGTCAACTTTTGCACAACACATTTTTGGAACAAAATGGACCAATCTTTGACGTCAGTAACGTCAAAGAGAGCACTGCCTGCAATCTTGACATTTTGTGCTTTTATAGCCATTGTTTTCTGGCTTGAAGCGAGCCCACAATTGTTTCGAAGGAACAATATTTTTCTAGTTTATCTATCAGGCAGGCAATCAACAGTAGACGGGATTTCGGTTCCTTTCTACTCCTACATACTTAGTGAGAAAATGAAAATAAAAACATCAATGTGTTCAGTTTACAGTGGCGAAGCGTGCTATTATTTTTTATAGCAATCGGCCAAATGGTGGCGCTGTAGGAAGCCTTCGAAAGTGCGAACTTTGAACAGGTATAGCTCATGCTGTGTTTTAGGTACAGCCATGAAACCTGTATACACGTATGCGTCTCCTCATGCCGAACAACTTTTACCCTCTAACTTTTGACCTCTGACCTTTAGGTCTCCCACAATTCGGAATTATATGAAAAACAGTAAAAATCTATCTCCTCCTGGGATTTTCGCGTCAAGTGCACAAAACTTTTTTCACATGAACTTTGGACCAATACGATCAAACTAGTCTCGGCGGATTTCTTTTAAAGTGAAATATATTTTTTTAATAATTTAATCAATATTGCGGTTTTATGCAAATTATTCTTCGGCCTCTAAATCATACATGCAAAGTTACAAGTTCATGGCATTTGGCAAAGATGTGGAGGGTTAGTCAAAGTATCACTGAAACCAATTTTATTCCAATCGGCCAAAGGGGGGCGCTATACGAAGCGTCTGAAAATTCAAACTTCAAACGGGCATAAGTCATGACTCGTTTCGTTTGAAGACATGCAACTTGTTACACGCGTGCTTTGACTCAAGCGGAAGACATCTGTGTCGTTGTTAAGTAAGCTCCGCCCTAAGATTCTCCGCCATTTTGAGCAGTTTGTAAAACGCGTAAACCCGCTTTTATTCTGGAATTTTCGCGTCACGTGCACAAAACTTTTTTTACGTGAACTTTGGACCGATATCTAAAGATCTGTCAGATCGGATTTCTTTAACATTGAAACATGCTTTTTTAAATAATTCAAACAATATTGCATTTTTATGCAAATTATTCTTCTGCCTCTAAAACATACATGCAAAGTCACATTTTCATGACAAAATAGTGTAGAGGGTTAGTTCAAATATCACTGAAACCAATCTTACCCCAAATGGCCAAAGGGGGGCGCTATATAATTTTGAGCAGTTTGTAAAACGCTTAAACCCGTTTTTATTCTAGGATTTTTTTTTGCAATTTGCATGAAACATTCTACACGCAATCTAAGGACCTTTATCTAACATGCCTATGAAGTGCACACAAAAAAATTATAAAATAATAATAATAAATATAGCTGCAAGCAGCGATAAAGTGTCCAAAGCCAAAAACACCTCAAATCATGAACACAGCCTGGGATGTGCGTGAAATCTTGCAAGCACATTCCCAATAGGTCAAGGAACAGATACCAACCTTCTCACATTGGCCTGTTATAGCGCCACCAGCGGGTCAACTTTTGCACAACACATTTTTGGAACAAAATGGACCAATCTTTGACGTCAGTAACGTCAAAGAGAGCACTGCCTGCGATCTTGACATTTTGTGCTTTTATAGCCATTGCTTTCTGCCTTGAAGCGAGCCCACAATTGTTTCGAAGGAACAATATTTTTCTAGTGACAATATCTAACCGTCATATCAAGTTCTCCTCAAAACTTCGGTTCCTTTCTACTCCTACATACTTAGACAGAAAATGAAAATAAAAACATCAATGTGTTCAGCTTACAGTGGCGAAGTGTGCTATTACTTTTTACAGCAATCGGCCAAATGGTGGCGCTGTAGGAAGCCTTCGAAAGTGCGAACTTTGAACAGATAGAGCTCAGTCTCTGTTATACGTACAGTCATGAAACCTGTATACACGTATGCGTCTCCTCATGCCGAACAACTTTTACGCTCTGACTTTTGACCTCTGACCTTTATATCCCCCAGAATTTTGAATTATATAAAAAACAGTAAAAATCTATCTCCTCCTGGGATTTTTGCGTTACGCGCACAAAACTTTTTTCACATGAACTTTGGACCAATATGGTCAAACTAGTCTCGGCGGATTTCTTTTAAAGTGAAATATATTTTTTTAATAATTCAATCAATATTGCGGTTTTATGCAAATTATTCTTCGGCCTCTAAATCATACATGCAAAGTTACACGTTCATGGCATTTGGCAAAGATGTGGAGGGTTAGTCAAAGTATCACTGAAACCAATTTTATTCCAATCGGCCAAAGGGGGGCGCTATACGAAGCATTTGAAAATTCAAACTTCAAACGGGCATAAGTCATGACTCGTTTCGTTTGAAGACATGCAACTTGTTACACGCGTGCTTTGACTCAAGCGGAAGACATCTGTGTCGTTGTTAAGTAAGCTCCGCCCTTTGATTTTCCGCCATTTTGAGCAGTTTGTAAAACACGTAAACCCGCTTTTATTCTGGAATTTTCGCTCCACGTTCACAAAACTTTTTTTACGTGAACTTTGGACCGATATCTAAAGATCTGTCAGATCGGATTTTTTAAAAATTGAAACATGCTTTTTTAAATAAATTCAATGAATATTGCAGTTTTATGCAAATTATTCTTCTGCCTCTAAATCATACATGCAAAGTAACATGTTCATGGCATTTGGCAAAGATGTAGAGTGTTAGTCCAAATATCACTAAAACCAATCTTACCCCAATTGGCCAAAGGGGGGCGCTATATCATTTTGAGCAGTTTGTGAAACGCTTAAACCCGTTAGGATTTTTTTTGTTGCAATTTGCATGAAACATTCTACACACAATCTAAGGACCTTTATCTAATATGCCTATGAAGTGCACACACCCGAAAAAAATAAAATAATAATGAATATAGCTGCAAGCAGCGATAAAGTGGCCAAAGCCAAAAACACCTCAAATCATGAACACAGCCTGCAATGTGCGTGAAATCTTGCAAGCACATTCCCAATAGGTCAAGGAACAGATACCACCCTTCTTACATTGGCCTGTTATAGCGCCACCAGCAGGTCAACTTTTGCACAACACATTTTTGGAACAAAATGGACCAATCTTTGACGTCAGTAACGTCAAAGAGAGCACTGCCTGCGATCTTGACATTTTGTACTTTTATAGCCATTGTTTTCTGGCTTGAAGCGAGCCCACAATTGTTTCGAAGGAACAATATTTTTCTAGTTTATCTATCAGGCAGTCATATCAAGTATCAAAAAACTTCGGTTCCTTTCTACTCCTACATACTTAGTGAGAAAATGAAAATAAAAACATCAATGTGTTCAGTTTACAGTGGCGAAGTGTGCTATTACTTTTTACAGCAATCGGCCAAATGGTGGCGCTGTAGGAAGCCTTCGAAAGTGCGAACTTTGAACAGGTATAGCTCATGCTGTGTTTGAGGTACAGGCATGAAACCTGTATACACGTATGCGTCTCCTCATGCCGAACAACTTTTAGCCTCTGACTTTTGACCTCTGACCTTTAGATCTCCCACAATTCGGAATTATATGAAAAACAGTAAAAATCTATCTCCTCCTGGGTTTTTTTCGATACGCGCACAAAACTTTTTTCACATGAACTTTGGACCAATACGGTCAAACTAATCTCGGCGGATTTCTTTTAAAGTGAAATATAATTTTTTAATAATTCAATAAATATTGCAGTTTTATGCAAATTATTCTTCGGCCTCTAAATCATACATGCAAAGTTACACGTTCATGGCATTTGGCAAAGATGTAGAGGGTTAGTCAAGGTATCACTGAAACCAATTTTATTCCAATCGGCCAAAGGGGGGCGCTATACGAAGCGTCTGAAAATTCAAACTTCAAACGGGCATAAGTCATGACTCGTTTCGTTTGAAGACATGCAACTTGTTACACGCGTGCTTTGACTCAAGCGGAAGACATCTGTGTCATTGTTAAGTAAGCTCCGCCCTTCGATTTTCCGCCACTTTGAGCAGTTTGTAAAACGCGTAAACCCGCTTTTATTCTGGAATTTTCGCGTCACGTGCACAAAACTTTTTTTACGTGAACTTTGGACCGATATCTAAAGATCTGTCAGATCGGATTTCTTTAACATTGAAACATGCTTTTTTAAATAATTCAAACAATATTGCATTTTTATGCAAATTATTCTTCTGCCTCTAAAACATACATGCAAAGTCACATTTTCATGACAAAATAGTGTAGAGGGTTAGTTCAAATATCACTGAAACCAATCTTACCCCAAATGGCCAAAGGGGGGCGCTATATAATTTTGAGCAGTTTGTAAAACGCTTAAACCCGTTTTTATTCTAGGATTTTTTTTGCAATTTGCATGAAACATTCTACACGCAATCTAAGGACCTTTATCTAACATGCCTATGAAGTGCACACAAAAAAATTATAAAATAATAATAATAAAAATATAGCTGCAAGCAGCGATAAAGTGTCCAAAGCCAAAAACACCTCAAATCATGAACACAGCCTGGGATGTGCGTGAAATCTTGCAAGCACATTCCCAATAGGTCAAGGAACAGATACCAACCTTCTCACATTGGCCTGTTATAGCGCCACCAGCGGGTCAACCTTTGCATAACACATTTTTGGAACAAAATGGACCAATCTTTGACGTCAGTAACGTCAAAGAGAGCACTGCCTGCGATCTTGACATTTTGTGCTTTTATAGCCATTGTTTTCTGGCTTGAAGCGAGCCCACAATTGTTTCGAAGGAACAATATTTTTCTAGTTTATCTATCAGTCAGTCAGTCAGTCAGTATCCTAAAACTTTGGCGCGCTTCATCTCCTACACGCTTACACCTTTCAACACCATTCAAATTTTTATGTGTTCAGCTTACTGAGGACACGTGTGCTTGTATTTTTCTTTTTGAAATGTTTTGTAGTATAAATATAAAAAAATAAAAATGTTTAACTTTAAGCACCCAATGCATTTCCAATGGGTTTAGTGAGTGGAGAGAAGGATAATAGACCCATGTTTATGTTAAGGCGCTGTGGCTGCAGTGTTCACACTTCAGATATGCTATCTATATCATTGCGTTCACACAGGTCTGCTCTCTGATTTGATCCAAATGTCTAAGCTGTGTGATGTATAAAACTATAGTTATAGTTAAAACTATAAATAAATGTCCCTCTCCACTCTACTGATTACACAGCTGTGATCAAGAATCAAGTCCGGGCGATGGGATGTAAATCCCATAGCCATATATCCTAGAGCCCGCAGGGACAGTCAGCCATATTAGTGGTTGTTGTTGGTTGTCAGGGAGATATCAAAACCAATGCATTTCCAAGTCAGATCCACAAACACAATAAAAGCCATGCTCCACTCCTCAGTCTGGAGTGGCCACATAGAAGAACGCCTTGGTTATAGACATAGTGGAGGACAGATGTGATCTGGGATTGTTAGCCTACAGTATATGCACTCAATATACTCCACTACAGTTGGAGTCCATTTGACAGTTGCTGGTTCCCAAACACAGAATCAAAAATGTAGATCTAGAACACATAGAATATGTACAGTACAGTAAGGTTCAGTAGAGTACAGTAAAAGTACAGTAAGGTTCAGTAGAGTACAGTAAAGTACAGTAAGGTACAGAAAGGTACAGTACAGAAAGGTACAGTAGAGTACAGTACAGTAAGGTACAGTAAAGTACAATACAGTACAGTAAGGTACAGTAGAGTACAGTAAAGTACAATAAAGTACAGTAAAGTAGAATAAAGTACAGTAAGGTACAGTGGAGTACAGTAAAGTACAGTAGAGTACAGTAAAGTACAGTATAGTAAGGTACAGTAGAGTACAGTACAGTAAGGTACAGTACGGTACAGTAGAGTACAGTATAGTATAGTACAGTAAGGTACAGTACAGTACAGTAAGGTACAGTAGAGTACAGTACAGTAAGGTACAGTAGAGTACAGTAAAGTACAGTAAGTTACAGTAGAATACAGTAAAGTACAGTACAGTAGAGTACAGTAAAGTACAGTAAGTTACAGTACAGTACAGTACAGTACAGTACAGTACAGTACAGTAAGGTGCAGTACAGTATAGTAAGGTACAGTACAATACTGTAAGGTACTGTACCTTACAGTACCTTAAAGTATCCTATTTGTTGGGTTGGAATCGAGCCCACACTGTTTCGAAGGAACAGTATTTCTAGTTACTGTAACTTATCTTCCAACTTGTTGCCACAGGGTTTGGTATGTTTCCATGTTGAGTAATGTTACATGCTAAGTTGTTTATTTGTGTGTTCATAAGGTCGGAGGGGAGCAGAGCTGCTGTGTGTCTGTCTCACACAGGTGTGGGGTCCTGGGGGGAGAGGGGCGGGAAAACCGCAGGATTTAAAGAACCTGTCTGTTTGTGTGTTGTTTCGAATATGGTGAAGATGAAGTCTTTTTTTTTTTTTTTTTTTTTTCAAATTTGCTTGACTTTTCTTGGTCAACTCTGACATGGAATGGTGTGAAAGCATAGGCCTATGGCATGATGCAAATGTGCATGTGAAAACACTAGGTGGTGCTGCTGGACAGATAAACACCATGAAAATAAAAGGTCTCAACTCTCAATAGAAAATGTTCCCATTATAGCAGTATATATTTTAAAAATGTAATACACCACAATATTGATGATGATACATGAAGTGATGAGCATCAGCTCTGAGTGGAGAATAGAGGGATAAAGTAATCTCAAAGTTTTTTTTATGCCAATGGGGGGACCACTTTACTGAGAAAGATGAAGCAAGATGAAGCAAGGACACTTGTATACAATTGTCAGGCTTTTGCAAATCCCGCCCCATTCTGCCCCCCCTGTTACTATGCTGGGACATTAACCCTGGGCAGATTGTTTTTATAGTGGCAGTGAATGGGATTTTTTTTTTTTTTTCATAGCCTCATTATTGCAATTTAAAGTATCAAAGGAAAAACATCTAGGTGATATTAATAAAAAGGGAAGACAAAGGTACAGTAGTTACATTGCAAAACAGGGGGTTTCCCCGAAAATATATGTTTTAATTTGTTTAATCCCAGTGGGACAGAATCACTATTGCAGATTCTTTTATAGTGGAAGTGGATGGGATTTTTTTTTTCGTCATAGCCTCATTACAGCTATATAAAGTACCAAAAAAAACACATCTACGTGATATTAATAAAAAGGGAAGAAAAAGGTACAGTAATTACATAGCAAAACAGTAATTTTCCCCCGAAAATATATGTTTTAATTAGTTTAATTCTCTGGATCAGAGAGAGAATAGAAATAGAAAAAGAAAGCGCATTGCATCTTGGGTAGGAAGAGGAGAACTATAATCTGTTCTCCTCACATAATAGGCTGGCTTTTCGTAATTCTGCCCATTTAAAATATATGTACCCAATCGTAACTAGTTAGACCATTGATAAGGTCCATGTGAACTAGTTTGTTGAAGCTTATTCATTATGATGAGCGAGATCGCCCCCTACTGCCGCGGCCGTACTGGACGAAGGTCGTGCTCCGCACTGCGGACAGTTGCTGAAAGCCTGAAACAACATTCTCCACTGCACAAACTCCACCCCCGATAGCAAAAAGTGAATGGTTTTTTCTGGTTGGCCAGTCAGGGAGTCTCAGGGACCAATCAGAAGGCTGACAAACGGTGAATTGTGTTGCAGATTAAACCCTTTCAGATATTTAATCGCTTAATTCTTCTTCTTTCCTTTTCTTTTTCTTTTTAAGCAATAGAAAAAAAACACCATGATCAACAAGCCCTGATGTGACACATTCAGAATACAGTTTGAGGATCTTTAAGATACAGGTTTAAATATAAATGTTGGCATCATTATCTCATTCTCCATCAAGATGTGGTTTCTCTGGAACTTCACATATTTCTTTTTTTTTTTTTTTTTATCCCATGGTTTTTGCAACCCATTTTTCTCACCCAGTGACTACCTAACCTGTAGTCCTGGTTTCCACTCTCCCCCTGCCACGCCAGGGGACATTGGGGAGCACCCGGCTGGCTATAGGGGGAGGTAGTATAGAAACCAGGACTACTGCATGTTTTTGTGTGAGGGCCGATGCCCAAGGACACACGGGGAGAACATGCAAACTCACCACAGAAAGGCCCTATCGCCAACCCCACCTAGGGTGTGGGTGCTGATGACACGGGTGGAGGAACACGCCCCCCAGCGCCCACTGCTTCCCCCGGCGGGAATCGAACCCAGGACCTTCTAGCTGTGAGGCGAAGTGCTAACCACTGCACCACATTCTGACAGGAAACTGATAGCATCAACACGTATATGAAAGGTGAAGTCTCTTATAATCCTGACAAAAGTTCATGTGTAAAATGTTTCGTGCACATTGAAAAGAGGTCAGAGGTCAAAATTTAGAGTGTTAAAGCGTGTTTTGAAGTTTCATGGCTGTAGGTCAAACAGGGCAAGAGTTATACCTGAAGTTTGGATTTTCAATTGAGTGCTATAGCGCCACCCTTTGACCGATGGTTTTGGCTCACCGTGCATATTTTATACATTTGAAAGTGCCTTTATTGATAGATGTAGTATAAGCTGACAGGAAACAGGGAGAAAGATGGGGGGCGGGGGGTGACACGCAGCAAAGGTCGCCAGGATAGGGACTCGAACCTGCAACGCTGCAAGGCTGGTCTGGATTACCAGCCTAGGTAAAACCTTTTTTTTTCCACCACTGACTAGGACAAATAATATGTATTGAAGATGCTTAATACTTGATAGGACTACAATATGTTTTAGAGCTGTTTATACAAAGTCATGATTTCGGCAATATATCTAGGTTTAAAATTCAAGTTCAAATTCAAAGTTCATTTAGTTCATTAGTTCATTAGTTAATCATCAAGGAAGGAGAAAATAAATGTCAGCAGTTGGTTATTGTGGTGAAGCAATACTTGTAGGGAAACTAAGCTGCCCACAATGTCAGGGTGTAACAGCCAATACACAGAAGTGTTAAAACCGCGCTGCTCAAGTAAAGCAACCTCTAAAGCAATTTCTGCCTCTAATATCTGACAATTTGGACAATGTTTAACTTGTTGGTTGGTTTGAGTGAGAAAACAATGTTTCACATTAAGCTAATCATCTGGGGACCCCTCAAAATAATTTGTGGACCCCCTTGGGGGTCCCGACCCACAGGTTGAGAACCACTGACTTGGAGAGACCTGAGTCACAATGTTATGTACATTATGAGGGCTGCCACGTTTTCAGAAAACATTTTAGTGAGAGTTGCTCGTACTATGAGCCTGTGCCACCATTCAAAAACCAAAACAGAGTTTCAATAGGGTTCAAGACTTTCAGGCTTGGCCCCTAAAGGCCACTTTGACCGAAATGTTCGGCGAGTTGGACTTTCCGACGTGTAAATTTCCGAATTCTCATTCGGTCTAATGCTTTTCAGAAGTCGCGAGTGACGTCATTTTGTAGTCGAACCTTACCTTTTGACCGAAAACGGCGGTTTCGGTCAAAGTATGGACAGGCCTTTATAATATATATTTGTTTGTTTTTTTAGAATGTTCCCATGGTTTAAAATCTGTCCAAAATGGCAGAACTAAAACTATTATGGCACTCTTAAGTGTGTTGTGTTTGTATTACAGTTGGTGTGGTATCTAATAGTTTGTGGTTGTGGTGTTTGTGTTGCATGTTTTCAACATTGAACTATATCATTAATTTGAGTTATGTGGAAATAAGTCCTTGTCCAGGTGTGACAATCCTCTCCAAAGATATAGGCTTCCACGTCAATGTAATATGGATACCGGGTTTATCTGCATTTGTACAGTATTTGTACAGTACAGAGACAATATTTCTCATACGCCCATTTCATGCGCATGACAAATATTATAATCAAACAACTGACGTCACTGTACAGTAACTTGAGATCTACACGGTGAGAATTAAATCTCCAGGAATAAAACACATGTAATAGAAGCATGAAAAATCAACAATGTCTAAGTGATTGTTTATAGTTATATCAAAACATATCATTTTATTATAAATCTTTACAAGCAAAATGCAAAATATGTCTCATTTGGTCACACAACGTAATCTGTCTGTTTATCTTCCGTATTACGAAGGGTAAAAGACAGACGTGTTAAGATGAGATCGGTGTGCGTAAAAGGGCAGACACCAACCGTTTGATGCTTCTTGATATTAACAGTTTAAAGTTTCGATCCTTTGTCGAAAGCCCAACTGAATATCTGGTGTTCCACCTCTGTAATCACTACTCCACATTTTGTGAAAACATAAAGCATTAAATAAAACAAATAAAACAAAAGGGGTGAATTCATTTAGCCATGTCAGAGAGAGAAATAGGAGGTAAAGGAAAGTAAAACAAAAAGTTAAAATCAATCCCATCCTATGTGCCAGAATGAATGTGGTCTGCATTCAAGGCCTTCTCCGGAGAGAACGAGGTCGGTAGCATATACGTGTATGTATATATGTAATTCCCTAGTTAGAGGGTATAATGCAAGAAAAACGTGTCTATGCTTCTAAAAGTAAACAACAAAGATTAAACTAATACTAAAAGTTGCGATAACATGTTCATCCCAACTCTAGGTGGGTAGGTAGTTATGCTTTCAACAATAAAGCCCTATTATATGCATCATCTTTGCGCAAAGTACCGTGGCCACACTGGAAGGGTGGCTGTATATGGAATATTCAACTAAAAAAAGAGAAAACAGGTACACAGAACACATCCTGGACTCTAATTTCACTGGCCTGCTGACTGTCAGTTTTAGCATACTACTAAGACAACACAGCAAGAATAAAACACCTCATGACTAGTTCTGAATAGCATGTGTCACTGTAAGAGCACTCTAACCTAACGCGGACCAGTTTGTGTAGGCAGATGGGCGGGCGCGGCGAATCTCTCCGCGAGTCTCTGGCCAATAGCATGTGTTCTCCTCCCCCCACCCCCCTCTGCTCCTCTGCTCAGCGCAGAGAACGCTGCTGCGTCATGACTTTAACACATTCGGTGCGACGCTCTCTGCACTCTGACTGGTTAGGGAAATTCTACACTTCCTCCAACAGTGATCATAACGCGATCGCCCAGGCTTCTTTTTCTTCCGATCGCCAAAAGAAGCCTGGGTTTCTGAGGCTAGTGTAAAACAGACAGGGGTGAAAAGGGGTCATATTTCTTTGGTCATTTTCTGTTTCTGTCAGGGTTTGACTGATTTGGCTAGGGATTTCAGGGGCCCCAAATAAAATAAAATAATAAAACGATGCATAATAACAGGGCCACCGGACGCAAGAGATGGCCTCCCCTGAACAAAAGAAAACATATCACACAAGTTAGGATAAAATGGGGCTAGGTCCTAATGGGAGGCTTTGTTCTACTCTAGAGACAGACCTGGGTATGAACTGAAAGTTTAAACCATTTCAAAAAATCGAAAAATAATAAAAACTCATTTCAAGGCTGCAGTCCTGTTTTCCGGTGATTCCTTGTGGGTTTTCAAGAGGGGGTCGTGTCATCATGTTGCCATGTAAATTGGCTGTAGGGAATTGTCCTTCTCCTCCTGTCAAATCAAAAGACGTACCTCATTATTTATATCATTTAATGTCCAAATAAATTACAGTGGTCTTATGGTACAACACTTGGCCCATGATGTGGCCATGTGGCAATGCATGCACTTAATGGGTGTGTGTTGCACTTGAGCGGTTGACAGAAATCTGACAGAAGTAGCTACTGTGTGGGAAGCAGCAACTATTAAAGGGAAACTAGGTAACTTTACTACTTTTAATATATACGTATGTATATACATTTCTTTGCAGTCATTTCCCTTTATCAGTCACTATATTATTGTGCTGGGGTGATTCCTTGCAGAAAGACATCCCCTTGGCTGTATTTTGCTTCCAGAAACTGCTTCAGAAAATAACAGCGTTAGAAACGGATTATTAGTGGCCAAGGCCACGAAGTGGCAAATGGCCACTCATTGATATTGGACTTCATCATTACTATTATTCTTCCGCCACTTTTTCTCTAGCGGCTATACCGTGCAGTCGCTTTTTACGAAACTCGGCAGTATGGCAGAGGACTATGCCAAACGGCTAAAACGCGAAGCTCGCAACAATCGGCCAAAGGGTGGCGCTGTAGGAAGCCTTTGAAAAATGCCAACTTTGAACTGGTGTAGCTCATGCCCTGTTTCAGGTACAGCAATGAAACCTGTATACACTTATGCGTCTCCTCATGCCGAACAACTTTTACGCTCTGACTTTTGACCTTTGACCTTTACTTCTCCCACAATTTTGAATTATATGAAAAACAGTCAAAATCTATCTCCTCCTGGGATTTTCGCGCAACGTGCGCGAAACTTTTTTTACATGAACTTTGGACCAATACGGTCATCGCACAGCGGCCGGATTTCTTTTAAAGCGAAACATTATTTTTTAATAATTCACTGTATAATGCAGTTTCATGCAAATTATTCTTCTGCCTCTAAATCATACATGCAAAGTGACACGTTCATGGCATTTGGCAAATATGTAGAGGGTTAGTCCAAATATCACTGAAAGCAATCTTACTCCAATTGGCCAAAGGGGGGCGCTATACGAAGCGTTTGAAAACTCAAACTTTAAAGGGGTATAAGTCATGCCTCGTTTCGTTTGAAGACATGCAACTTGCTTACACGCGTGCCTTGACTCAAGCGGAAGACATCTGTGTCTTTGTTAAGTAAGCTCCGCCCTTAGATTTTCCGCCATTTTGAGCAGTTTGTAAAACACTTAAACCCGCTTTTATTCCGGAACTTTCGCGTCACGTGCACGGAACATTTTTTACATGAACTTTGGACCAATATCTAAAGATCTGTCAGATCGGATTTTTTTAAAATGTAAACATGCTTTTTTAATAATTCAATGAATATTGCAAGTTTTATGCAAATTATTCTTCTGCCTCTAAAACATACATGCAAAGTAAAATTTTCATGATGGACTACTGTAGAGGGTTAGTCCAAATATCACTGAAACCAATCTTACCCCAATTGGCCAAAGGGGGGCGCTATATCATTTTGAAAGAAGGCGTCAAGTACATTACATGAAACTTTTTCTTTTTTCTTTAAAAAAAAAAATGACAGGTCCATTATGTGTGGCTGCTGTAGTGTAGTGGTCAGTGCCTGTGCCTGATATACGGATGGTTGTCAGTTCAAACCCCACATCGGGTTGAGTTGATGTTAACATCCTGGATGCCCATGGCATGTGCATATGTCAAACTCTTTAATGTTGACACGTCTGATCTAACTCCAGATCACGTTCATGTTTAAAATGAGCCCCACAACTACTGTAGATTTACATGAAACTTTTTCTTTTTTCTTTTCTTTAAAAAAAAAAAATGACAGGTCCATTATGTGTGACTGCCGTAGTGTAGTGGTCAGTGCCTGTGCCTGGTATACGGATGGTTGTCATTTCAAATCCCACATCGGGTTGAGTTGATGTCAACATCCTGGATGCCCATGGCATGTGCATATGTCAAACTCTTTAATGTTGACACGTTTGATCTAACTCCAGATCACGTTCATGTTTAAAATGAGCCCCACAACTACTGTAGATTTACATGAAACTTTTTCTTTTTTCTTTTCTTTAAAAAAAAAAAAATGACAGGTCCATTATGTGTTACTGCTGTAGTGTAGTGGTCAGTGCCTGTGCCTGGTACACGGATGGTTGTCAGTTCTAATCCCACATCGGGTTGAGTTGATGTCAACATCCTGGATGCCCATGGCATGTGCATATGTCAAACTCTTTAATGTTGACACGTTTGATCTAACTCCAGATCACGTTCATGTTTAAAATGAGCCCTACAACTACTGTAGATTTACATGAACATTTTTCTTTTTTCTTTTCTTTTTTTTTTTTAAATGACAGGTCCATAATGTGTGACTGCCGTAGTGTAGTGGTCAGTGCCTGTGCCTGGTATACGGATGGTTGGCAGTTCAAATCCCACGTCGGGTTGAGTTGATGTCAACATCCTGGATGCCCATGGCATGTGCATATGTCAAACTCTTTAATGTTGACACGTCTGATCTAACTCCAGATCACGTTCATGTTTAAAATGAGCCCTACAACTACTGTAGATTTACATGAAAAATGTTCTTTTTTCTTTTTCTTTTTCTTTTTTAAATGACAGGTCCATAATGTGTGACTGCCGTAGTGTAGTGGTCAGTGCCTGTGCCTGGTATACGGATGGTTGGCTGTACAAACCCCACGTCGGGTTGAGTTGATGTTAACATCCTGGATGCCCATGGCATGTGCATATGTCAAACTCTTTAATGTTGACACGTCTGATCTAACTCCAGATCACGTTCATGTTTAAAATGAGCCCTTCTCTACCGGCCGTTTTTTTCTGTTTTGAGTAAAAGAAAATATGATCACTCGAAAATGTCAGAAATACTCAGATTACATTTACTCAGATTGATTTCACCCCAAGCCTCCAAAATATAAAAAATAAATCAATAAAATCAAGGCACTCAGCCTACAGGTCAGGGCATATGCCTTTCATGCAGAAGGTTGTTGGATCGAATCATGCTTGGGGTTTATATAAGCATAATACCATGACATTTGGTAGACTTTACAGTTTGGTTCCTTGAACAATGTCTGATATGGAGCCTTCCTATAAATGTCCCCCAACCCCCCTTGATGCGTATTTTAATATCCGCCATTACTAAATAATGTATTTTGCATCATAAATCCTGAAACAAGCATTATAATACAAACTGTCATGTCTACACCTATGTTGTGATTTTCAAGGATTGCAATGATATCATGTACCAGCTCCAGTGGCCTAGTGGTTTGAGTGTCTGCCCTGAGACTAGGAGATCCGGGATCAAACCCGGGTTGCGTCATACCAAAGATCCTAAAAAATGGGACCCAGTGCCTCCCTGCTTGAAACTCAGCATCAAGGGTTGGATTGGGGGTAACTCCCTGCGACATACTAGCGTCATGTCCAGGGGGTGTACTTGTACATCAAGCTGCCTTACGCTACAGAAACAGGAGATAGGCTCCTGCCCTATGAGATTCATAGCCTGGCCGATTCATATGGTCTTCATAGCTCAGCAAGGCTCACTATGTACATCATCAAACTGTCCAGGTGCATAGTATCACAGTTTTTTTTATGTCTGTTGCATATAGGCCTACAGTCTTTTGCATACATGTTGTCCAGTGGCCTAGTGGTTTGAGTGTCTCCCCTGAGACTAGGAGATCCGGGTTCAAACCCGGGTTGCGTCATACCAAAGATTCTAAAAAATGGGACCCAGTGCCTCCCTGCTTGAAACTCAGCATCAAGGGTTGGATTGGGGGTAACTCCCTGCGACATACTAGCGTCATGTCCAGGGGGTGTACTTGTACATCAAGCTGCCTTACGCTACAGAAACAGGAGATAGGCTCCTGCCCTATGAGATTCATAGCCTGGCCGATTCATATGGTCTTCATAGCTCAGCAAGGCTTACTATGTACATCATCAAACTGTCCAGGTGCATAGTATCACAGTTTTTTTTATGTCTGTTGCATATAGGCCTACAGTCTTTTGCATACATGTTGTGTAGAGGCCAATTTGTGCTTTTACCTATAACCACCGATTAGTGTAAAACTTTGTATGCACACTTCCCAGAGGCCAAGGAAAAACCTGTGCCCTGCATTTTTCCACATCTGCCATTTATAGCGCCACCAGAAGGCCGACTTACAGTATGTAAAACACATTCTTCGATATTACTCCTTCAGATTTTATCCGAAAATCACACAAATCAGTACACAGTATCTCTACAGTGATGTAATCATGACAGATTTGTCAGATATCATATTCTATCTAATCGGCTAACATTGAATTCCAAGGTTTGCAGGATTGCTCCTTTTTGAACAAAATGTCTCAAACGCAGCCTGCTATTTGTGTGAGATTTTGCACACACATTCCCACTAGGCCAAGGAACAGATTCCACCCTTCTCACATTGGCCTGTTATAGCGCCACCAGCGGGTCAATTTTTAGAAAAACACACACATGCAGCGTCCGATTGCCGTGAAAGGCCCAAGAACATGTGGTACCCTTTTCACTTTGGCCTATTATAGAGTCACCACTAGGCCAAAAAAAACCTACCTGACCTGCCTGAGTCCTGTTCGGAAGAACACTGCTTCTAGTTTTTCTTTGATGTCTTCTTTGCTTTCCCTTGATGCCTTTTTGCTTTCCTGCTTTTTATGCCTTGGCCACTTTATCGCTGCTTGCAGCTATATTTCCATTTAAAACAGGGCCGAGTGCTGGATAAGACTCTTTGTGAAAAGCAAAAGGAGATGAAAGAACGAATAACAGGCCGAAATGAGAGCCCTGTTATCACCGATGACTGGCTTCCACTATACGGTCCAGAAACAGCACTACTTCCATTCCACGTCAAGAGTGGACTACTGCTAAAGGGAGGAATGCTGGGGAAAAGATATCTGCAGTCCAACCTCAAACACCGTGTTTTGCAACTGACTAACAGTTTCACACCACTGCTGGAGGACCCTCCCTCGGATGACAGAGACAGTGTATCACCCAGCAGGGTAAGAACAACCTCAGAGATTGATCCTGAAATTTTGATCATGGGCTACGCCGCTGTGAAAGATGAGTTGCATACTGTAATGCTGTATTATGGACTTGTTGCTATTGCCTCTAATTAAACCTGGACATCTACTCATCTTTGGAATGGACTCCATATGTCTCCTTGAAGATGGTGTGCCATGATTTTTTCCCCCTCTAAAACATGATTATCAGCTATTATGATTATACTAGGAGGAAGATATTTTCCAATAAAAGTGTACACAAAGAGTTAATTAGGTTCTTATGTGGCCACACCCACAAGTTCATTAAGTATGCCTGGTTGTCATGCTGGGTGGTGACCCAGCTGAAGTTAGCCACACCCACAGTGTTGGGTGAATGGTAAAAAAGGGGAGGGGTTGATTCTATGATGTAATTGTATCTGTGTTTTTGGACCGGCACTTTTGACCCACAAGGTGGCAGCCTCCAGGAAAAAACTCAAATAAAAAGGGAATACATAATTGCTCATAACAACCACACCAGGGCGTCTAATGAAGTACTGTCAACCACCTAGACACATGAAAAACAGAAAAAGTACAAATCTATGGCACTGCTGCTTTAACAACACACACATTAAAGGAGTAGTCAATAATTAGATTCTTTGAGACTCTGCCGGTCACCAAATTGTTGTCTTTGGAATGCGATAAAAACTCTAAAAAATAAATGAATGAATTCAAGGCTTCATGGGGTGTGTAATCAATAGAAAGTCATTTCTGGGGTGAACTTTAACTCCTTTAACTCACCTGCAGTAAAACCAGCAAATTCCAACCAGCACAAACACTGAAACTACAACTGCAGCAAGCCATGCTCTTGATTTCATCTCACCTTTGGAAAAACACAATAACAATGAGAGGAGAGGTAGTAGTATTAGTAGTGATAGCATTACTGAAGCTGAAATTACACAGTCAAGAATTTGCAATGTAAATAATCATGTACAGTATACTAAGTACTTGTGCCTTGTATTTAGCAATTTTAAGTAGAAAATGACTAATTCCAATTACTTTTTAATTACTTTTCCATATAGCTACTCTTGTGTGCACGATTCTATCGATAAATGTCTGAAATGACTTTTTTTCTATTGATTCGTCACGCCATGGAGACTAGAGTTCAATAATATTTCTATTTTTTTGTCACATTCCTAAGACAAAAATGTGATAACAATAAATTTACCCCCATTTGTTCCGGATGGGGACCCCTTTCAAACGGGTCCCCATCCGGAATCAATGGGGGTAAATTAACTCGAATCAAATTTTTGTCTTAGGAAAGTGACAAAAAACAAATATTATTATTGAACTCTAGTCTCCATGGCATGAGTAATCAATAGAAAAAAAGTCATTTTGGGGGTGAACTACTCCTTTAAGGATGGGGGTTTGTCCATATGTGTTGAAATACAATGTCCATGTATTTGCTAGAGAATCACAGTTTAGTTCTTATGTACATAATAATACGTCTTCCCTTAAAAAAAACCTGGTCTATTGACATATTTCACACAGATTTAATTTCTTTGCTAAATGGTTACTACCGGTATATCTTTTTTAAATCAATGAATCGAATAGTGTCATATCGCCATGAATGAACCAATATCGTCCATGTATCGCATTGTCAACCATGTATCGTGATGCGTTGTATGCTATTAAACGTATCGTTACACCCCTAGTCAACAGCATAGGTGGGTTATATGACATTGCCGAGTAGCCTTTTCTAGTCTTACGTGTTATGTCGACATGTAATTGATGGAGGTACATTCCCAAGTCTGACTCTGGATTCACGCATTCCTTTGAGCCATGAACTGTTGTCACACTGCAGGAGATAGATAAAATAATAGTTGGCTTGTTTCAATTGGGGTCCTTTTTTTAACTCATATAACATAACATTGAATGACAGACAAATACAATACAGCACTATGCAGAAAATAGAAATAAAAATGTACAATATTTACAATAGAAAGGTCAGGGAGAGGTAAGGATAGGCTTTGTGTTCACACATGACAGCTGAATGGCACCTCACAGCGTCATGACTTATTTTGCATTCACACCAAGTACTCACATTTCTTACTTAAAGGAGAACTTTGCCACTTTTCAACCCATCTTCATATAATAGGTCCTCACTAATGTTCATAATAAAATAGCACAATTATTTTCTACTCGGTCCAAGTCTCTTAGGAGAGCTGTGGGAAGTTCAGAAATCCATCGTCTCAATTGTGACATCATCATTTCCCCCCCCAAAAAAAATATCAATATTTTTGAAAAAATTATTTAGATTTTTATTATCGCGAGAACAATGGCTTCCACTTTAACATTGCAACTTTTCAGGAATAGAACACCTGCATTTTCTATTAGCTTGGATTCCCAATCGATGATTTCACAAGACGATGGGTTTCTGACCTGCTCATAACCCTCCTCTGAGAAAGAAAAAGCTATTTTTTAGTGAGGACCAATTATATGAAGATAGGTTGAAAAGTGGTGAAGTACTCCTTTAAAGGGGGCGTGACACGGCCAAAACAGCTAATTATGGCTATCAAATTAACCAATTTTTTTAATGATGTCATGTACCCCCATGTTAAATTACCCAATCAAATTAATTTATTGTAGTTACTGTACTGAAAGTAGTACTTTCTGTACAGTAACGGAAATACATTAATTTGATTGGGCTAATATGGGGGGAAGGGCGGAGACTCGCGGAGTCGAGTATCCATATCATTATCTTTTGAAACTGCCCCAAAAAAGCTGTCCGAGGCGTGTTTCCGACTTTCTAAACCAACTTTAAAACTATCAGTTCTAGGGGTAAAAATTATACACCATTCGCTATAAAATGGTAAAAAAGTACATGTCTTCTTCAAAAAAAGGTGTCAGAGATTCGTTACGAGGGTCAACACGCTTCTCCCCGTCTAAGGGACGGTTTTGTCGGCCATACCCTGCTGTGACTTCCGCTAAACCTGACTGGAGGACCTGGCCGGGACGCGTGATTATGGATCCCACTGGGAAAGATGGAGAACGAGCGTCCATCTCCTTTTCTCCTTTTCCTCGGCAGCTTTGAGCCCTTTTAGCAGACATATGTCCTGCTGTCTCGGAGGACTGAGGTCCGTGGCTCATACACTCTGTGTGTGTAGCCTGTGTGTGTGTGTACACACACAATAGCTCTCGCAAATAGCCGTGCGGTGCAGCGCTAGCCACGCTACACGCTAACAACAAGGTTGTGCGCGGCACCGCACGACGGACGAAGTATGCATTGCGCGGCACCGCACGACGGACGAAGTATACATTCACTACTAACTGATACGGCCCCGCCTCCTTCTCAGACTGTTTGAAGAAACACCACGTGACCTACTGTATCATAATGTTAATTTTCGGCCGGTGTCGCCAGTCCTTTAAGTAAAAGTATCGATACTGCAATATAGAATTACTCTGTTACAAGTAATTCAAAATGTACTTGAGTAAAAGTATGAAAGTGATGGCATCAAAATGTGTTTGAAAATAGCCAATCTACATCTTAGGTTTAAAATAGGGCTAAAGTGTTGAATGCATGTTTCATACTATTATAATTTATATCTGCAAAGTAACTAGTAACTAAAGTTTTCAAATAAATGCAGTGGAGTATAAAGTACAATATTTGGATCCGAGATGTACAGTAATGGAGTAGAAGTAAAAAATATTGGAAATTGGAAACACTCAAGTAAAGTACAAATACCTCAAAATTGTACTTAAGTACAGTACTAAAGTAAAGGTAAATGTAGTTACTTAGTTTACACCACTGGGTTTGGGTTTGAATCCACCGTGGTGAAGAATTAGTGGTAGCTTTATAGCTGCCATGTGTGAATACAGCACTAGGCTTACTTTTAGAACATTCTACTTACTTGATCTCCCTGCTTGGACACAATGGAGACGCTTCATGTATGTGGAAATCCTTAATGAGACTCATGTTCATGTTGCTGAGTCCTTGATCTGGACATATGCAGCCATCACGTCTACCTGTTTTGCAGGATTTTCAGGTTGCATTAGAGTATTAAAATATTATCTGTTCTTTGATTTATTTATTTTTTCCCAACTAACATTAGCAGAAAAATGTATCATCCTTCATGGAACTAAAGTAAACCAGCAGAACAACACTCAACGAAAAGATTACAGTAAAAATCTGATTTTTGTCTATGAAATAAAAATCCAATCCAGCTATATTAGACATGACTGTAATTACAATGAGGGTAATATCCAACTATTAGGGCAGGTCTAAGCAACTTGATGTTCAACTAAAAAGTGCGATCCTCAGAGTGCATATCTCCACCAGGCCCACACACACACACACACACACACACACACACACACACACACACACACACACACACACACACACACACACACACACACACACACACACACACACACACACACACAGAGTGCAGTGCACCTCCAAAACACTCACTTCTGCCCATGGGAGCACCACAAAAAAAATGTTGCACTGTATGTCGTAGAAATGCCATTGCCACAGCTTCCTCACATCCTGACAGCTGCGCCCCACGACTTACATAGCCCTGGCTATGTAACCCAGCCTGGCAGAGATATGTGCTGTACCAAACTGCACTTTTCTAGTTTTACCTTTCCTTCTGATATCATAGATGAACTTTCCCAAATTTGACTCTGGATTCACACATTTCCTCTTGCCATCAGTTGCTGTCACTCTGGAGATGGATGAAATAATATTAGTGATGGACAGCGTCTAAAATGAATGCCACCTCACAGGAATATTAATTATGCTGCGGTTCTGAACATACTTACATGATCTCCCTGCCCGGACAGAGCTGAGTCTCTTCATATATCTTGTGGTTTTTGATGAGACTTGGGTGCATGGAGTCGATTCCTTGAACTGGACATGTGCAATTACCAGGTTGACCTGTGGGATGAAGGGACAAGACACTTGTTGAACGCAGTTGCATTGAAATAATTAAATGTGTAATGCTTTAGCTGTTTTTTTGCCGACTGACAACATTAGCAGACGAATAAATAACCTCACATTTATTCTCCCCAGAACTATAGTAAACCTTCAGAACAAGATACATTGAAAAGATTAGAGAGTAAACATCTATCAGTTGTTTATAAAAATAGATGACTAGATTACGATTATCCAAATAATATAAAATGTTTAAGCAACTTGTTGTTCTACTAGTAAAGTATGTTCCTCTAAGTACAAATCTCCACCAGGCCTGATAAACAGTCCATATTTTGAATATAGATATTTTTTGGGATTTACCAGACTGTAAACCACAAACTATACGTTTTTAATCTGTTAAATTCTTAAGGCATTCCCCCCTCATTTTGTTGAATTAGATTTTTGTTTAACTTAATTTATATATATTAGGACTTACGTATAAGACATAATGCTTATGGAAAGTGGAAAAAACAGTATATCTCCAACAGTTTGTGGAGTCAAAGAAATGCTGATGGCCCAGCTTCCTCACATCCTGACATCTACACCCCAGCCTGGCATTGATATACGCTCCTCTCAGGGCGGTTTTATTTATATTTGTACCTGTCTTTGTGAGATTGATATACTTTCCCAAGTTTGACTCTGGATTCACACATTTCTCCTTGCCGTCAGTAGTTGTAACACTGGAGATGGATTTTAAAACATGTGAATAAAACAAAAAGATTGAAAGAACCTATTGTTATTGATGAATTTGACCAGATTTGACTCTGGATTCACACATGTAGGATTTTTCCACACTGGAGATGGATAGAATAATATATATGGACAATGTGTAAAAATGATTGGCATCTCACAAGTAACACTTTGTCATAGTGGCAAATTCATACACATAATTAATTAACTTGTACATAATGCTTCATTAATTATTAATTACATAACTATGACTTAACCAAAGTTAATATATCATAAGTATCTTTTTTTTTCTTCTTTTGCTTCTGTGCCCAAGATGAGTGCTCATATGCGAATAGTAGCAGCGAGGAAAGCCGCTCTCTGTGGTTGTTGTTTCAAAACGTCATGTGGTGCATGGCTGTTTTTTTTTAGGTTGTCGTTTTCATCATTAGTTAATGATTACTTATGCCTCAATTCCTTATTAATTACATGTTAAGTAATTATTGATAAAATAATTATAATTTGTTAAAGCGTCACCAAACATTCCACTTACATGAACTCCCTGCGTGGACAGAATAGATGCACTTTATATATCTGGGTATTCTTAATGAATCTTGGGTGCATGGAGCTGATTCCTTGACCTGAACATTTGCAGATAGGTTGACCTGTGGAATGACGGAACAGACATGCAGTTGCATAAACAGTTGCATTCAAATGATATCTATAATAAAATATTAAAACATTAATCAATGTTTCTATTATAAATACTGTATTTATAGTTTTTATATAGGCCTATATACACAAGTAAATAACCGCAAATTATTCACTTTAGAACTAAAGTTAACATGCAGAGAAAATATTTATAGTCTTACAGTACCTGTTGTTTTGAAGTTATAGATATTTATTCCCAAGTCTGACTCTGGATTCACACATCTCTGTCTAGATGTTGTCACACTGGAGATGGATAAAATAATAACTTAAGTGATTGGACTTTGTGTAAAATGAATGTCACGTCACAGGAATATGCCTTATGCTGCTGTTTAGAACATTATACTTACACTATCTCCCTGCTTGGACAGTATGGAGACGGTTTGTTTATCTTGTAATCCTTGATGAGACTTAAGGCTATGTCGCTGCTTCCTTGATCTGGACATATGCAGTTATCATGTTGACCTGTGTAATGATTGAACAAGACACCTAGTTGAATTGTTTAAGGCACAGTTGCGTTAAAACAATTAAAAATGAAATGCTTCATGTGTTATTAATCTTTATTTTGTTTTCTTTCCTTTGTTTTTGCTTTTATCATTTTTCTATCTGCCCTTCCAATTCTGGCATCAGAGAAAAGATGACGGTAAACTGGATTGTAAAATCTGTTATTTGCAATGCAATCTAACCTTATTAGAAATTGGTTCAATTAGAAAAGTGAACTTCGGTTGAGCACAGATCTCCACCAGGCCTGATAGCCTACCGGCCCTACCCAGGACTGTGTCAGTCGTCAGGACATAAGGAACTGCTCAGTAGGGAAATGGAGTTTGTGGTACAGATGGTGAAATTGTTCACGATTGTGGCCATACAATGCGAAATGTTTCACTGTAGGCCTTTGTCACAGAAATACAATTACCCCAGCTTCTTCACATCCTGACAGCTGCACCCCTGACTTAACATGTACAGCCCTGGCTAGGCAACCCACCCTGGCTGAGATATATGCTCTCCACAACCTGCCTTACTTACCTGTTCTTTTGAGATTGATAAACTGTTCCAAGTTTGACCCTGGCTTCACGCATCTCTGTTTGTTAGCTGTTGTTGTCACACTGCAGTTGGATAAAATAACATTAATGATGGAGAGCGTGTAAAATAAATGTCGCCTAATTGGAAAATGACCTAAGCTGCTTTTTAAAACATTCCACTCACGTGATCTCCCTTTGTTTACAGAATAGAGTGGCGTCATATATCTGGTAATTCTTAATGAGACTTGGATGCATGGATGAGTTGAGTGCTTTACCTAAACATTGGCAGATAGGCTTTTGACCTATGAAAAGAAGGGACAAGGCACTTAGTTGCATGGAAAGTTGCATTCAAAGAGTTAAATACAAAAATAGTTTTATCTGTGACTGTTTGACTAACATTAGCAAATGATTCCCCCAAGAACTGAAGTGAACCAGCAGAGCAACACACAAGGAAAAGATTAGAGAGAAAAGATCATTTGAAGAGCAAAAGGTTGCTCTGCCGATCAACCTTTTCTAATCTTACCTGATCTTTTGAATTGATAAAGTCTCTTTCCCAAGTCTGACTCTGGATTCACACATGGCTTCTTTCTGTCAGTTGTCGTGACACTGGAGATGGATAAAATAATATTAGTGATGGACTAGGGGTGGGCGATATGGTGATAATTATCGTTGAGACGATAAAATGTCTCCACGATATGCCTTTTCAGAGGTATCGTATATATCATGATACAATTGATGGAGCCTTGTAAAAAAAATCCTGTTTAATCGTTAATACAGAGATTCATTGCAGAATTCAATTTAAACCTCATTTTGGTCTAAATCAGTAGTTCTCAAACTTTAAAATGTCAAGGTCTCCACATGTTAAGTTCAATTTAGACACCCCAAAATGAACCAGAGAGTCTAGTTTTTGTCAAGTAACTTGAAGAATAACCCCCCCAAAAAATAAAATTGTGTATCGTGATTCGTGATACAGCTTGGGAAAATATTGTGATATTGTATTTTTCCATATCACCCACCCCTATGATGGACAGCATGTAAAATTAATGGCACCTCACAGGAATATGACACATGTTTAGAACATACATACATGATTTCCCTGGTGGGACAGAATTTTGTTGCCTCATTTATCGTGTAATCCTTGATGAGACTTTCGACCATGCTATTGACTCCTTGATCTGGACAATTGCAGTAATCATGTTGACCTGTGGAACGAAGGGACAAGACATTTATACAAGACACACAATAGATCAGGGGTTTTCAAAGTGGGTGACGGGGCACCCTGGGGTGCCGCGACGGCAGTCCAGGGGTGCCGCGAGATAATTTGATAATAGTTGGAATTTATTTGGACACTTGAAAAAATATTTAGTATCATTTAAAACTTGAAGTACAAAGTTATGTTCAGTCAGTTCTAACCAAAATGGCTATTATCTTAACGTTTTCCTCGCAAAATAATCACTGTCGGGCAGAAACCTTGTATCTCCAAGTTTCAAATGTGTACGTCTTTTGGTAAAGTAAAGCCCTGCTTCATCATACAAGACTATTGCATGAAACTAGTGAAAACAGCCGATCTACCGGTACAAGCACACAACGCCTCGCATTGTAGTTTAGTGCATCATAGTTTAGTGCATTTTATAGATGATAAATAGAAAACGAACGGTTTTGGACATACAAGGTTTCCACCCAACAACGACGATATGCTATAAATATAAGGTGCTGGGAGTGAAAATTATAATGTAGGGATGCCTCGGATTAAAAAAATATTCATGGGGTGCCCTGAGACAAAGAAGTTTGGGAACCCCTGCAATAGATGCATTGCATACACAGTTGCATTAAAATGTTTTAATTTTGAAATGCTTTATTTATGTCTTTTTAATGCATGCTGTTTTTTCGACTTAAAACATGAGAAGACAAATACATTTAATTATCCCCAAAATTTAAGTACACCATTAGTGGTTCTCAAACCTTTTCATATCAAGGACCCCTAATATGTATTTTGACTGCGGAACCCTCATCTGAAAATATTATGTTTTACTAGTTTAGGGATCTTAAAATATTTAAAAAATATTCCATATGTTTAAAAAGAAATCTACACACCGCTCCAACAACTGAATGCGTGTGTATATTAGATCTACAAGCTAACAGTCACATCACATCATACCATGAGGCTTTGAGAGCTTGTGCAAATTCTTTTTTCAAATAGTTTATGTAGTATATACGGTTAAAGTGGTTAAGCTGACTTTATGATCAATTCATTTTGCTGGAGACCCCCTGGAACGCGGTCATGGACCCGAACCCCACTTTGAGAACCACTGGTGTATAAGAATAGCTGACATAATTGTAAAATCTATTATTTTGAATGCAATCGAACCATATTAGAAATTGCTTTGGTTCTATGGAATCCAAATATTCGAAAATGTTTAAAGGACAACTTTAGTTTTTTTACAACAAGGGTTCATATTTTAGATTGTAATTAAAGAATAAAAAAGATGAGTGTTAAAATTATTTAATTTACTTCATTCTATTGTTTTAGAGATTATTATTTCAGTGGTTGGGGGCATGTGTACAAGTGGCTAAATATGTCATTTTACACAGAATAAGCCCATTCCCAAGATACAACGCAACCTTTCATGGTTGGATGTGACTTGTTACTGTAGTGTTACTGTAAATAGCAATAAAGAAACTGCTGGCTTATTGTGTCTAAAAATACATATTTAGCCAATTGTACGCATTCCCCCATGTGTATGCATGCCCCACATTTTAGCACGGTAAACAAAATAAAATAATAGAACAAAGCAAATGAAAACATTTTAACACTCACTTTTTCTTTTCTCTAATTACAATCTAAAATATGAACCCTTGTTGTTAAAAAACAAAGTTGTCCTTTAAGCAAGCTTGATGTTCTATCAGAAAAGTGTGCATTCCTGCATTGAGCACAGATCTCCACCAGGCATGCCAGCCTACCCAGGACTGTGTCAGTCTTACCTGTTCTTCTGACATCATAGATGTACTCTCCCAAATTTGACATTGGATTCACGCATCCCTGGCCATCAGCTGTTGTCACACTGGACATGAATAATATAATATTATTGATGGACAGGGTGTAAAATAAATGTCAGCACACAGCCTATTTTCTGCTGTTTAGAACATTCTACTTACATGATCTCCCTGTGTGTACAGGATCGATTCGCTTCACGTATCTGGTAGTTCCTAATGAGACTTGGATGCATGGAGTCCTTGAGTTCTTGAGCTGAACATTGGCAGCTAAAACCTGTGGAATGAAGGGACAAGACGCGTAGTTGAATGAAAGTGGCATTCAAATAATAACTTATTAAAGCCTTAAATCATGTGTTTGTTTATAACCAGCATTGCTGCCAGGCCTCACTTCTTCATAGACGTCAGGAGTTTTGGATAAGATTTTTCTCTCAGGTTTTTGACGTAAATGTAAATTACTGTAAGGCAGGGGTCCTCAACGTTTCCAGGCCAAGGACCCCTTAGTTGAGAGAGAGATGAAGCAGGGACCCCCAAAACCTTCATAGATTCCATATAGTTTAATTGCCTGACAGCACGATCATCAGTGTATTTTAGATTCATGTCATTTTGTAATTTCAGATATTTAACTACTTGAGCTGTCATTACCTAACAAACTTGACCTTTTACTCTGTATTTAGTCTGCTCATTTTCCCCTCTACACCAAACCTCTTTGCCGAAAATAGCCGATCGACAAGCTGTGTGTGTGAGTGTGTGTGTGTGTGTGTGTGTGTGTGTGTGTGTGTGTGTGTGTGTGTGTGTGTGTGTGTGTGTGTGTGCGTGCGTGCGTGCGTGCGTGCGTGCGTGCGTGCGTGCGTGCGTGCGTGCGTGCGTGCCTGTGTCCTGTCCTGACCTGACCTGTCCTGGACTGAACACAGTAACACACAGCTTTAGGTATTTACCAGGGGCTATAAGGTCAGGGTACTAAAGTATCGTTCGATTTTCAATAGGAATTCAATTTTAAAAAATCATTTTTCTCTCAATTTTCTAATTTTCCAGCTCCCCATAAAATCAAATATTGGTTCATTTTTCCAATTTTCTAGCTTGCAAAAAAATCAGGAAAATGCTTCAATTTTGCTTCAATTTTTTAAATGTGTGATTCGTCTTTGTCATTATTTGATTTGGATCCGACAAAGGAAAAACATCTTTAAAAAAGGTATTCTTCATTTTTTACCACATTACGAATATCAAAAAATTGACCAATTTTTTAAATTTTCTAGCTTGCAAAAAAATCAGGAAAATGCTTCAATTTTTTAAATGTGTGATTCATATTTGTCATTATTTGATTTGGAACCGACAAAGGAAAAACATCTTTAAAAAAGGTATTTTTCATTTTTTTACCACATTACGAATATCAAAAAATGGACCAATTTTTCCAATTTTCTAGCTTGCAAAAACATCAGGAAAATGCTTAAATTTTTTAAATGTGTGATTCGTCTTTGTCATTATTTGATTTGGAACCGACAAAGGAAAAACATCTTGAAAAAGGTATTTCTTAATTTCTTACCCCATTACAACAATCAAAAAATGGGCCCATTTTTCCAATTTTCTAGCCCACAAAAAAATCAGGAAAATGCTTAAAATTTGCTCAATTTTTTGAATGTGTGATTCATATTTTGGCATTATTTGATTTGGAACCGACAAACAAAAAATAGGCCCATTATTCAATTCTCAAGTCCAGGAAAGAAATCGTCATCATGAATGTCACGTGACCACGTGTCAAGTCACATGGTACACAACTTCAAAATAAAAGCTGTAGGCTAGTCTAACATCCAAGTAATAGGATCAACATGCAGGCAGGCAGGGGGTCCATGAGGGGTTTACAAGGGGGTCCATGGCTGGTTCCCAAAGTGTGGTTTGCGGACCCCCAGGGTTTCTATGGCTGGTTCACAACAGCCTGGTACACGTACAGCCATGGCTGGTTCCCAAAGTGTAGTTCGGGGACCTCTTGAGGTCCATGACGGATTTCCAAGGGGGTCCATGGCTGGTTAGCAATAAATGTGGTTCGGGGACCTCTGGGGGTCCCTGAGGGGTTTCCAAAGGGGTCCATGGCTGGTTAGCAATAAGTGTAATTGCGACCGTAGGTCGCTACTTACTATCACAGCCTGCACAAACTGTCCGTCTGTCTGTCTGTCTGTCTGTCTGTCCCTCTGTCTGTCACACCTCACACCTCACACTATTGCCCTGCTCATATCTCCGCAACCGTTGGCCCGATCCATGCCAAATTTTGCACACACGCTCCTTGCCTGCCAAACTACAACCTCCATGGACCCCCGACCTCCAGGGACCCCCAGGTCCCTGGGGGACCCCCAGATGTAAAAAATGACCAAATATGCAAAAATGACCAAATGACCACCCCAACGGGGCTGCTCACGGGGAATTCCCGGGGACCACCGACTCCTGCTGCTCCAGAACGGATGCCAAAGTGGTGGCGCCCCCAGTGGAGGACCCCCTCCACTGCAGCTCACATAAAATGCCGTAACTCGGGCTAGGAGCGTCCGGGAGAGCCGGGGCCGGTACCTATTCGTCCGCCAAGGCAACGCGGAGACCCCACCCCTCATTTCTCACATGGCCCTCTTCTGGCGCCACCATGAGGCCGATTCTTGCTAAACACATTTTTGGACACTGCTCCTACAGATTTTGCCCTAAAATCACGCACATCGGTACACAGTATGTCTACACATTGCCCACACAACTAGGAACCAATGGCAGTTACAGCCCTCTTTGTGTATACATGTGACCTACGGTCGCTTATCTCCCGATTAGGGAGTCTTACTGGTAGTGTAATAGGTGAAATAGTGTAATAGTGCATTACTTGTAATATTGAAATAGCATAAATGTTATTGCGACCGTTATGTCGCAGTTACTATCAAAACCTCGACCAGCTGTGAGTCCGTCCGTCCGTCCGTCCGTCCGTCCGTCCGTCCGTCCGTCCGTCAGTCAGTCAGTCTGTCTGTCTGTCTGTCACACGTCACACTTTTGCCCTGCTCATATCTCCGCAACCGTTGCCCAGATCCATGCCAAATTTTGCACACATACTCCTTGCCTGCCAAACCACAACCTCCACCCATCA
The DNA here is from genome assembly GCF_963921795.1 of Nannobrachium achirus. Lineage (NCBI taxonomy): Eukaryota > Metazoa > Chordata > Actinopteri > Myctophiformes > Myctophidae > Nannobrachium > Nannobrachium achirus. The sequence continues at coordinate 4,452,345 of NC_137822.1, read as the reverse complement.
ATTCACACATGACCCTCTTCTAGCGCCACCATGAGGCCGATTCTTGCAAAACAAATTTTTGGACACAGCTCCTAAATTTTTTGTCCTAAAATCACGCAAATCGGTACACAGTATGTCTACACTCGTGTCATCAACATGGATCTGTCCCATATAGCGCCACCTTCAGGCCGATTTTTGAAAACACATTTTTGGACACTGCCCTAAAATCACCCTATTAGGGAGTCTTACTGGTAGTGTAATAGCGCAATAAGGGTAATAGTGTAATATTGTAATAAGTGTAATAATATAATAGTGTCATTGCGACCGTCAGGTTGCAGTTACTATCAAAACCTCCACCAGCTGTCAGTCTGTCAGTCAGTCTGTCAGTCAGACTTTCAGTCACACTTTTTCCCTTCTCATAGTGATTTTGGCTGCCAAACCACTACCCCCATTTCTCCCTCTTCTAGCGCCACCATGAGGCCGCTTCTTGCAAAACACATTTTTGGACACTGCTCCTACAAATTTTGCCCTAAAATCACGCAAAGCGGTACACAGTATGTCTACACTGGGTTGACACTGTCCAAGATAGCGCCACCATCAGGGCGATTTTTCAAAGACATTTTTGGACTCTGCTTTTACAGATTTTGCCGTAAAATCACGCAAAGCGTAAAATCACAGCAAAGCGTGATTTTAGGATGCCCTGATGGTGGCGCTATCTCGGACAGATCCATGCTGATGACATGAGTGTAGACATAATGTGTACCGCTTTACGTGATTTTAGGGCAGAATTTGTAGGAGCAGTGTCCAAAAAAGTATGTGTTTTGCAAGAAGCGGCCTCATGGTGGCGCTAGAAGAGGGAGAAATGGGGTAGTGGTTTGGCAGCCAAAACCACTATGAGAAGGGCAAAAGTGTGACTGAAAGTCTGACTGACAGACTGACTGACAGACTGACAGCTGGTGGAGGTTTTGATAAGAATGCACTATTACACTATTTCACCTATTACACTACCAGTAAGACTCCCTAATCGGGAGATAAGCGACCGTTGGTCGCTTATCTCCACAAAAAGGCCAAAAGTTTGTTTTACCAAAATCGTCCTGATGGTGGCGCTGGATGGGACAGATGCGTTTTGATTACATGACTGTAGAGATACTGTGCGATTTGTGTGATTTTAGGGCAAAATCTGTAGGAGCAGTGTCCAAAAATGTGTTTAAAAAAATCGGCCTGAAGGTGGCGCTAAATGGGACAGATCCATGTTGATGAGATGAGTGTAGACATACTGTGTAGCGATTTGCGTGATTTTAGGGCAAAGATTGTAGGAGCAGTGTCCAAAAATGTGTTTTAAAAAATCGGCCTGAAGGTGGCGCTATATGGGACAGATCCAAGTTGATGACATGAGTGTAGACATACTGTGTACCGATTTGTGTGATTTTAGGGCAAAAATTTTAGGAGCAGTGTCCAAAAATGTGTTTTGCAGAATCGGCCTCATGGTGGCGCTAGAAGAGGGCCATATGAGAAATGAGAGGTGGGGTCTCCGCGCTGCCGAGGCGGACGAATAGGTACCGGCCCCGGCTCTCCCGGTCGCTCCTAGCCCGAGTTAAGGCATTTTATGTGAGCTGCAGTGGAGGGGGTCCTCCACTGGGGGCGCCACCACTTTTGCATCCGTTCTGGAGCACCAGGAGTCGGTGGTCCCCGGGAATTCCCCGTGAGCAGCCCCTTTGGGGTGGTCTTTTTTGCACATTTGGTCATTTTTTACACCTGGGGGTCCCCCAGGGACCTGGGGGTCCCTGGAGCTCCGGGGGTCCTTCGAGGTTGTAGTTTGGCAGGCAAGGAGTTTGTATGGAAATTTTGGCATGGATCGGGGCAACGGTGGCGGAGATATGAGTAGGGGGAAAGTGTGACGTGTGACGAGTGACGTGACGGAGGGAAGGACAGGCTGACGGCTGGTGGAGGTTTGGATAGTAGAGAGTGTAAAAGTAACTGCGACCTACTACGGTCGCAATTAAACACACTTATTGCTAACCAGCCATGGACCCCCTTGGAAACCCCTCAGGGACCCCCAGAGGTCCCCGAACCACACTTTGAGAACCAGCCATGGACCCCCTTGGAAATCCGTCATGGACCTCCAGAGGTCCCCGAACCACACTTTGGGAACCAGCCATGGCTGTACGTGTACCAGGCTGTTGTGAACCAGCCATAGAAACCCTGGGGGTCCCCAAACCACACTTTGGGAACCAGCCATGGACCCCCTTGTAAACCCCTCATGGACCCCCTGCCTGCCTGCATGTTGATCCTATTACTTGTTGGATGTTAGACTAGCCTACAGCTTTTATTTTGAAGTTGTGTACCATGTGACTTGACACGTGGTCACGTGACATTCATGATGACGATTTCTTTCCTGGACTTGAAAATTGAATAATGGGCCTATTTTTTGTTTGTCGGTTCCAAATCAAATAATGCCAAAATATGAATCACACATTCAAAAAATTGAGCAAATTTTAAGCATTTTCCTGACTTTTTTGTGGGCTAGAAAATTGGAAAAATGGGCCCATTTTTTGATTGTTGTAATGGGGTAAGAAATTAAGAAATAACTTTTTCAAGATGTTTTTCCTTTGTTGGTTCCAAATCAAATAATGACAAAGACGAATCACACATTTAAAAAATTGAAGCATTTTCCTGATTTCTTTGCAAGCTAGAACATTTGAAAAATTGGTCCATTTTTTGATATTCGTAATGTGGTAAAAAAATGAAAAATACCTTTTTTAAAGATGTTTTTCCTTTGTCGGTTCCAAATCAAATAATGACAAATATGAATCACACATTTAAAAAATTGAAGCATTTTCCTGATTTTTTTGCAAGCTAGAAAATTGAAAAAATTGGTCAATTTTTTGATATTCGTAATGTGGTAAAAAATGAAAAATACCTTTTTTAAAGATGTTTTTCCTTTGTCGGTTCCAAATCAAATAATGACAAAGACGAATCACACATTTAAAAAATTGAAGCAAAATTGAAGCATTTTCCTGATTTTTTTGCAAGCTAGAAAATTGGAAAAATGAACCAATATTTGATTTTATGGGGAGCTGGAAAATTAAAAAATTGAGAGAAAAATGATTTTTTAAAATTGAATTCCTATTGAAAATCGAACGATACTTTAGTACCCTGACCCTATAATGTCTCTGTGTCCAGACAAGAAACTGTCCGAACAGAAAGCAAGGACACAGTGGGGAACACCCGAAAACAATGTGTGGATCACAGTAAGATTCTGCCATATCAAAGCCCAGTGCTAACATACAGTATCTGCAACACGCATGTGAGGTTCATCATAATATGGCAGATAGATTAACTCATTGGCCGGTAAAATATAATCCTGCCGGCCAAGGTGGCCGGCCCCAAAATTGCTAGAAACCCTGGTATAGATAGATTTATTTATTATCAAAAAGGTGCCCAGCCCACATGGACTTATCAGGACACATCATTATAAATCATTTCATCTGTACCATACATTATATAGCCTATACATTTAAAAATAAAATAAACAAACTGACAAAAATACTGTTTTTCAAACTTTGCTTCAGACATACAAAACACTGTCTTTTTTCCCAAGCCTTATACACACATACTCTGCCAAAAAGAAAATACCTTTACGAAAACATAATTCAAGTCTTTCATAATCGTCCAACCAAATAGATGACATTTGACCAAATAATCTATGTCTTAATTCATCATATAATGGACAATGAAACAAGAAATGAACCTCATTTTCAATTTCCTCCAAATCACACAACAATATATATTTCTGTTATTCTGTACACACGTGTGCATTTACAGTGGTTTGGGTCAAGAGTTCTTCCTACCTGATGCCGTGTTGATTCCAGCCACTGCCAACAGCCCCACCAACCACAGAGCCCTGAGGCTCGCCTTCATGGTTTTAACAACGCTCCTAATGATCTTAAAATAATACAAACTAACAGCAAGTAAACAATATTAATAGTGCTTAATGTCAGCGGTATATCCGTCTTATTAGATGTCAGCTCTCCTGGAGACTGGGCTGTGGACGTTTAAACCAAATAATATAACACTTTTCACAAGTAACTCCTCCCATATGGTGTGTAGGGGAAGTTGCTACAACGTATTATTAGATGGGAAAAGTCATCATTCCTGAACTGAAATTGTGTTTACAAAACCAACCTAAAGCTGACTAAAATATTTGAGAAAATGTCCTTAGTTTTAATCATTGTCAAAAATCCAAATAGAAAAATAAAAATAGACGATCTACAAGCTCACTACGTGGATATTTTTAAGATTTTTCTGACCTTGTTGAATCTTCCCCCCTGGCTAAATTAACACCAAAAGTAATACAATGTAACTAAAACTCCTTTTAGAAACAATCAAAACAAAACTGAAAATGGAAGCAAAATATTACTTGATTAATTTGGCATCTACACCTATTTTAAAACTGCATCAATATTTGATACATCACATGGAGTTCTACATCCATTCTGACATCGTGCCGGCCTTTTTATTTCTTTTATGTGTTTAAACCCATTCAGAACGGGTAAACATTATTGCGTATTATTATTTTATGCTTTAACTATTAAAAAATAGCAGATCTACAAGCTCACAGCTCACTGCTATTTTTGAAAAATCATGAATGTTTGAATTTTGACCCGATTTTGACCCGATTCTATAAGTGTCTTCTAAATCCTGCTGAGGTTTTTTGAAAAACACATGTTTCTACGTCAGTGGTTCTCAAACTCTTTCATGTCAAGGACCCCTAGAATGATATGTATTTGGCCACCGGACCCCTGTCTCAAAACATTTTGTATCAGGGACCCCCCAGTAGCAGATGTTTGCGAATGTTCACTTTAAAAATGAGCTATTCAAGGATTTTTCAAAAATAGCAGTTCTACAAGCTCGCAGCGCGGCACTCCTAAATGGATTAACTACCGGTAGGTTTTCAACATTGAGTCTACAATCTATAGTCCGCATGATGCATTACATGACACGGATAAAGGTGTTCGCAGTTCGCTGACCAGAAAGAAAAAACATGAGGTCTCCACTGTACACAGAAAACCATTGTTTAATGCCACGTTGGCTGAGGGAACAAAACTCTAAAGCTAAAACAAACCTTTTTCTAAGCCATCTTCACCCATATGGCCACGAGGTGCTGCGCGGGACAGGGCAGAGGAGAGGAAGTTGCTTGTTGGATTTCACAATCAGTTTCATTCTTACAGCTTCACCGGGAATGGAAATATATTTGCATGTAAGAACACAGGTCAGGAGGTTAACCGGAATGCTTGCCTCAAAACACACTCATTCTCATTTTTTTCCCACCGACCGCATGAGCTGGGGTGGATGGGAGGTTGATTTGAGAGGAGCTATAGCTGTTCAGAGAGCTTATCCCCAGATTAAACAATGGTGGTCAGAGCTTCTATCTTATTGTACTCCAGAAAAAATCATGTACCAGGTGAAAGGAAAACCACTCCACTTCCAAAAGATATGTGGTAGGGCAGTGGAGTACATTCCAAGTATGGGAAGAGAATTGGAGACGATTAATTAAACACCAGCATATGCATTTATTATTATTACTATTATTATTATTTTTTCTCAATTCTCTTTTCTTTTCCTGAACATATTTAGTGTACAGTGGGATGTGGCCTACAGCATGTCATGTCTACTTATGCCCAATACTAATTTCTACTTATGTCCAATAATCATGTCTAATAATCATGTCTAATAATCATGAAAAGATCTCCATCTCATAGCTGTAATAAAAGAAAAACAGACTCACAGTATGGGGCAACGCACATCGCTCACAGCGCAACAAGATTGTGAGACCCTAAAGTACATTGACATTGTGAGACCAATGTGATCATGTCAACATCATCAAAAGGAAGGCAGACTGGAGGTTTGGGGACCCTCACTGGTCCTTGAGTGGGTTCAAGTGGTTCCCCAGCTAAGTGACCATAGTTCATCTTAAAATGTTATTACATGTACTGTACAAGAAAATACAATCAGAGAATGTACAACAATACATTCGATACGACACATAGACGATATTGGTTCATTCATGGCGATACGATACGATTCGATTCATTGATTTAACATCGATATAGTAACTATTTAGCAAATAAATTAAATCTGTGTGAAAGGTGTGGATAGTGCAGGCTTTTAAGGGAAACATATATTATTATGGATATAAATAAGTAAACACTGTGATTATCTGCCAAATACATGGACATATTGACAAACCTGCACCTTGACATGAACCCAGAGATTACACACATTTATTGATAGACCAGTGTAGCTATATGGAAAGGAAAAGTAATTAAAACCCTCCTTTTAATTTTTTCTTCTTAAAAATGCTAAATACAATGCACAAGTAGGTAGTATCGACACAATCGATTCTTTGCACTGCCGATTCGATACGATACAAATTCAAACGATGCGATGCGATTTTAGCTGTTTTCATTTCGATATACTTCGATTTCTTTATGTTAAAAAGAGAGAGTTTGACTACCCTCAGTGCGGGCTAAAGGCGGCCTTACACTAGCCGATTCAATCGCGCCTGATTATCTGCTAATGTAAGGCCAGCTTTAGGAGGAGTCTGAAGAGGTGAGTCTTCAGACCACGGTGGAATATATAACATATTCAACTCCTTTGGAACACTGTTTCAGTTAATTTAATTCTAATTAATCTATACTTTTTATGTAATATAATCCTGACCTGAGCGCTTGATTGGCTGCAGAGTTGCTAATGATCTAATAATTTAACTAGGTTATTGTATCAGACAGACTGTTGACAACGTGGACAGAGATGGCGGAGGGAGGTGGGAGAATGCATGCCCTCTGTAAAATGTCCCTCTTTACGCAACAGTGGCAGTTGTGATATACGGTACCATAACCCTAGGGGACATCCGGGGGAAAGTGTTGCTCCACAATAAGCCGCAACTACTTTCCCATGATGCAACAACACATGTATACACTAGGGCATTCACCGAATATTTGATTATTCGAATATTCGAATATCAAAGTCACTATTCGACGTTGTTCACTGAAGTCAAATATTAGCTTTTTTTTTGTTTTTTTATTGTTTTCTCTTTAAAAAATATATGGTTTATAAAGCTTGGCTAGATAGGAAGTCATAAGAATAAGTTGTCAATGAGTTGTGGATGAATTTGTTAATGCTCTATACCAGGGGTTCTCAGACCTTTTTAGGCTGTGACCCCCAAAATAAACATACCGGTATTTGAACTGGGGACCCCCACCCTGATAAGCACTTGGAATTGTGGGTATTACATTTAATGTGACTCGTTTCCCGCAGATACCGGTAAATATTGTGAAAATAGCAGATCTACATGAGGCGTTGTGAGCATGTACAGATCGGCTATTTTCACAATGTTCGCCTCTTGCTTACCGTACTTAATATCTGACAGTTTGGCCAGTCCTGTCGAATATTCGACTATGCGAATACTTTGAGGTCAAATAATTAGAATACTAAAAATCACTATTCGTGAATGCCCTAGTGCACACCGTCCCATATCTTTTCTGAGAAGTGTCACGCCTCTCGGCGTGACACTTCTTGCCGAGCACGGTTGGTTCTGGGCTGCTCACTAAGGTCTAATGTGAGCTGTAATGCATGGCTTACTGTTGAAAATAGGTTGACGTGTTACACTTGTGCAGTTCAAGTCAGTTATGAGCAGTAAAACTCCATAATGGGCAGCTTGAATTACCGAGTCCAAATAACAATGCTCTATTAAAGGAGGTCTTTTATTTTTAGATCACTGACACTGTGGAATAACCTGCCTCCAAACCTTTGCTGTATTTACAGTAAATTCGCTTTTAAAAGGAATCTTAAAGTTTATTTAATAACACTGTAATTTTTCTTTTTTTTTGTTTCTTTTCTAAAATGTAACTTCATCTGTCTTATTTGTTGCGACCGTAAGGTCGCAGTTTAGTATGAAAACCTCCACCGGCCGTCCGTCCGTCCGTCCGTCCGTCCGTCACACACGTCACACCTTTGCCCTGCTCAATGTATACGTGTAACGCCTGATACTGAGGTGATGTGTCACTGTGACATCACAGATACTGAGGTGATGTGTCACTGTGACATCACAGGTGAGATTGCAGTGATGTCAGATACTCAGAGCAGGGATCTCCATATTTAGGCATAAACAGGTGACATCACAGTGATGTCAGATACTCAGAGCAGGTATCTCCATATATGGGCATAAAATGGATTCTGTTAGGGATCTCCATACTGTATATGGGCATAAAAGGGATTAGTGATGTCAGATACTCAGAGCAGGGATCTCCATATATGGGCATAAAAGGGATTAGTGATGTCAGATACTCAGAGCAGGGATCTCCATATATGGGCATAAAAGGGATTCAGATGGAGATTCAACTTCAATGAGTAACAATGGCAAACTGTCAACTGCCCGTATGTCTTGATAATTGGTAAAACAAACTTTTGGCCTATTTGTGGCTTATCATCACATCCAACCATCTTAAGATACTCAGCTAGTGGGGAATGCTCTCTTCCCTGGTGAGAATTGCCCCTTTATATAGGGCTTGTTTGTGTATTGTATGACATCACGCCACATCATCAGCTGTGGACTCTGTGATGTCATCGTATCTCCATATATGGCCATCTCCGTATATGGAGATATAAGTCGTCCATGCCCAGGTATGGGCTGGTGAGGTCAGACTTTGTGTGATGGGTAGGTTATCTCCATATATGGAGATTCAACATTCCAGGTGTAACTATGGCTGCCCGTATGACGTGAGAGGTGGAGGCTGTGATATTTGTGGAGATAAGCGACCAACGGTCGCTTATCTCCCGATTAGGGAGTCTTACTGGTTAGTTTCATTATGTATTGTGTGTTGAGTACTGACTTTTAATAAGATTGCATTTGTAACTGTAAAAATCTTGTATGTTTTTTTATATGTGGACCCCAGGAAGACTAGCTGGCTGCTACGGCAACAGCTTAATGGGGATCCTTAATAAAATAAAATAAAATCAAATCTCATGCGCACGGACCTCCAAGCTCACAACGAGTCGCAACGTGACGCGGTGTGAGCTTGGAGGTCTGCTATTTTCGATATTTTCACCAAAAGGCCCTTTTATACATTTCATCCCCTGCCTCTCTAACTTTCTCTGCACGTCCCTGCTTTAGTGTCACAACAGGGTGCAACAGGCAACAGGCAGTTCGGGGGCCAGGAGGGCAAAGAGTCTAGGATGAGTAGATCTTTTACTGCCAATATTGCTGGATTAGCCTACCTGTAGGCTACTGTATGTTATCATAACATGTATTTGTATTTAGTAATTTTGATAGGCTAATATACACTTAATAGCCATTGTTGACTTCATTATATAGGGCTCAAATGTTGCGTCTCCAGAAATATTTTGTACTTTTTTTTTGGGTCCAAAAATGGCTTTTATGACCTGATTCAGCTCAGCTGCTGATCAACCTGTCAAAGTGAAACTAAAGGACTTCCTCTCCCTACTGGGTCAGAGGTACAATACCCACTTACAGATTGCAAACCTCAAACAGCTGATGAGGAAGTCAGACACAGGAGACACATACTGATATAGGTGGGCACTATAGACCGTTTCCCCGAGCACTCCCCTGTAGAGACTAGAGAGCGCTTCCGCCATTTCTGTGGTGTACAGTATACCGCAGCCAGTGGTGGAGTAGAAGTACAACATTTGGGCCTAGGATTATTGAATGCTTTAACTGTTGAAAAATAGCAGCTATACAAGCTCACAGCGCGGCACCGAGTGCCGCGCTGCAAGCTTGCAGATCTGCTATTTTTGAAAAGTCGTGAAAATGTGTGAAAATGTTTGAATATATGTATTTTCAAAGCGAACGTCTCACGTAACTCAAATTTTGCTTCTGGGTGATCCCTGGAACTCAATATTTTGAGATGCGGGTCCGTGGCCAAATAAATATCATTTTAGGGGTCCTTCACATGAAAAGGTTTGAGAACCACTTACATAGTCTCTCAAGAACAGACTAACTGAGCTCCATTGAAGTGAAAAGGTCCTTTTCTTTAAGAGGGCTAGCCAGATTGCTGACATAGAAACATAGGTTCTTCAAAAAATCTTAGAAGGATTCAAAAGACACTTATAGAATCGGGTCGAAATTCTAATTTTCACTATTTTTCAAAGATAGCAGATCTACAAGCTCGCAGCGCGGCACTCGGTGCCTACTGTTTTAATCTAAAGAATACATGATATGGGTGATGTTAATGCCCCAACTAGATATAAAGGTTTTGTAGTAATTTGTTCGGTAACAGTCACCTCGATGTAAAACGTTACATCGAGGTGACTGTTACCGAAAAAGCAATCCCTCAGAATCGAACGTGTGCGAGGTTCGTGTAATTCTTTATGTGAGAATATTGTCCATTTATTAGTCATGTCCATTCATGTTCATGTATCATGTATCATTTTGGACACACATGGACATGGTCAAACTAGCCATTTGATTGCCGTAATTTCTTTTAAGGAGAACAGACGTCAAAGACCTGAAGCTCAACAGGATAGGATCTTTGTTCTATACAGGATCCCATTGTTGAAATAAATTGTACTCTCTCTTCTTAACCCTCTCATCTCTCCTGTAGGTTCATGTTGGTGGAGAAGATCACGTTCACATCCGTGTGTACAAGAAACTCCCGGGTGAAGGAGAAACACTAAGCTTGCACGGTGTCCAGGGGTCCAAGGCCCACCATGACCCCATTGAATATTTGGATCCTGATGATATGAGTCACATCTCATAATCCTCTATACATTATAGCATGTTACTGTCACTGATGAAAATATGTAATTGTTTGATTAAATAAATAAAAAGAAAGCATCCTAAGAAAATGTAATCTATTTCAAAACAAAATGACTGTTCTTTTGTAGTTGCCTGACATACAAAATATGGGCAGGGCATGTGAGTGTCAACCATTCCAAAATGATAGATGAAGTGTCAGCTAAATCTAAAAGCCTCACACAGTCATTCATTATAGTGTATTCATGTGACCTGCAGTGTCCAAAGTTCATGTGTAAAATATTTTGAGCACATTGCGTGAAGATCCCAGGAGATGGATGAACAGTTTTTCATATAATTCAAACTGGTGGGAGATCTAAATGAACCAAATCACTTTCAATGTTCAAAGTAAAATGATAAGAATCTTCTGGATGTTAGAAGGTGCTTTGTGAGCTAATTCCTTTGCAGATACGCAGAGGTGTCATGGTTTCACTCGTGCACACATGCTGGGGAGAGGAAGCTGTTTAAAAAAATGTCATATCTGGGTTGTTATTTTTAACTTTCAAAGGTCAGAGCGTTAAATGTGTATTGAAGTTTCATAGCTGTAGGTCCAACAGGACATGAGTTAAAACCGACCACACGGTTGCAAAAAGTGTCGGAAGAATACAAGTTTCAACAGGGTTCAAGACTTTCAGGCTTGGCCCCTGATAATACAAATAGCAGAACTAAAACGGTTATGGCAACAAGTGTTTCCTGCCATGCTCTGCCTCTACGGTGAGAGTCTTGCCAGGGGCGTCACAAGGGGAGGGGGAAGTGGGACTGAGTTACTAGGGCCCAAGGTGGAGGTGGCCTTAATTATTTTATACTTTTGAAAAATGTAATTGAAAAATGATTTTATACTATTGAAAAATAGCAGATATACAAGCTCACAGCGCGGCACCGAGTGCCATGCTGCGAGCTTGTAGATCTGCTATTTTTGAGTCGTGAAAATGTGTGAGAATCTTTGAATATGTGTGTGTGTTTTTTTAAGCGAACATTTGTAACTCAAATTTTCACTTCTGGTGGGTCCCAGGAACTAAATATTTTGAGATGGGAGTCCGCGGCCACATACATATCAATTTGGGGGTCCTTCACATGAAAAGGTTTGAGCACCACTGACAAACAAACAACTCACGATTTTTCAGAAATAGCAGATCTACAAGCCGCAGATTTTTGCTATTTTTCAATAGTTAAAGCACAAACTAATGCGTAATAATGCGCTCACAGTCTAAATGGGTTAAACCCCCTCCCCATATGAAGAACATTCATAGGGGGAAATTGTACCCAGGGCCCAGAATTTGTTTCCACTGAGTGTTGACGTGAACTGATCAGTGTGACCTCAGCAGCTGCGGTCACACAGTTCTGTAGAAGCCACGGGGATTCAGCAAAGAGATGGAGTAAGATAAGGTGCACAAACTGCAACACATGCACACTATGCACGGAGAATCAGACCTGTCTGTCAAACCGGCGGACCAGTAAATGGACTTGAAATCAAAGAATCAGGTTTGGATGAACAGGGATCTACTATAGGCTTACTAATGAATACAAGTTTAATATGGTACCATGTGAGAGGACAGTACACTGATACTGTACAGCATAAGACAGTCAGTCATTGTCATCGTAAGCCTACCACTCATTTCAGTTAGCACCGCCCTCGTTCCTCTTAAAACTGGTGAAGCAACTGTCATTTTCGATTTTAGCTATATAGCACATTGCTTGGCTATTCAAAAATAGCACATCTACAAGCTCATTGTTTCTATTTTATATTACAATGTGCTAATAAACTAAACTAAATGTCAAGATGTAAAGATGTGTTCAGATGAAATGAGCGGAGGTGGGCGGATAGTTCATTTGGGCAGTGCTTCCTTCTCAAACTTTCCTTGCTTTGTTTTGCACAGATGTCTCCATTTCTCGCTTCACCAGCAGACCTGAGAACATGTACAGTATACTGTCCTAGAGAAGACCTACACGCACGCACGCGCGCGCGCGCGCGCGCACGCACGCACGCACGCACGCACGCACGCACGCACGCACGCACGCACGCACGCACGCACGCACGCACACACACACACACACACACACACACACACACACACACACACACACACACACACACACACACCCCTAACTCCCCAGGAAACCTGCTTCTGTAAAGTACATTATATAAATGCAAGGTTGAGCTGTTGTCATTACATTGTCATCATAATCAATTAAATTGTATTATAACTCACAGGTTACAGGGTCTAAGAGACCAAGTGGAAGGAGCAATAGTAAATGGTATGCATAGTAACGCACGCACGCACGCACGCACGCACGCACGCACGCACGCACGCACGCACACACACACACACACACACACACACACACACACACACACACACACACACACACACACACACACACACACACACACACCCCTAACTCCCCAGGAAACCTGCTTCTGTAAAGTACATTATATAAATGCAAGGTTGAGCTGTTGTCATTACATTGTCATCATAATCAATTAAATTGTATTATAACTCACAGGTTACAGGGTCTAAGAGACCAAGTGGAAGGAGCAATAGTAAATGGTATGCATAGTAACTCAATTTTAATTTCAAACTCCATTTTAATCACGCTGTGACACTTCCATGCTACTGGTGACTGATATTATCCTCCAAATGCATGAGGGGGCTGTGTTTTTTTTTTTTTTTTCAGTTGCTTTTTTATGTTTTTTTTTAAATGAAATTAAATACATATTTTACATTTAGAATATCAGTCACCAGACGTTATGACAAGTTTCTTGGTCAAAGTCACAACAAAGTGGAATAGTGAAGAGCCCAAGAGCTCAATAATAATCAACATGAGCGACAAATGTCAAAAAGTGTAATCAGTAATGTCATAAAATGGTACGCTTTGATTTTTTATTAAGTCAGAGAGGTAGGACCAAAATTGCAGGACCAGAGGCACACACAGATTTGAGATAATTTATTCACATGAAAACAGAAACATGAGGAGCATTGAACACTGGTATTACTAGGAACATGAGGAATACAGAACACCACTATAATTTACAATATGGCAAAGAACAAGAGTTCAACCCATTTAGACCTTAGGCCGTTTTCAAAAGCCTTCTATCTACGTTTTCAGAAAATCGGTGGAAACCTTGTATGTCCAAAATCGTTCCTTTTTTTATTATTGTTTTAAAAAACATTTAAAATAGAGAAAATAGCCGATCTACAAGCTTGTGTTGTGAGCCGTTGTATGCATTGTATGCTTGCTATTTTTTCTTTTATTAATTTTTTTGTACGATGAAGAAAGGCTTTAATTTATGGAGAAAACACACCATTTGAAACTCAGGGATAGAAGGTTTCTGCCGATATATAAAATGACACAAACGGTTTCCTGAATAGAAAGGTATATGTACAGGTTTTCCCAGGTTTAAAAAGTCACTATTTTAAATAGGCACTTAATTAAGTAGGCACAAAAGGATGAACAGGACACAGGTGAACTCAACAGACCAAAAGGATAGAATCAAACTAAAAGGATACAGGTGCAAACAAATTGCTAATCGCTGGGCTGGTGTAGCAAAACAGTTGAACATTACTACAAAATAAAGATACACAATTGTAAAGCAAAACCTATAGGTAATAGTATATTATTCTGTACTATGTTTGTATTTAGTATCATCTCTTTCCTGTGTTCTGATGTGGAGAATTGAGAGGTGGAGACGGAGGCCTGTTAATTGCCAAATTGACAGACACCTACATATGACATGTTCATGAGATCAGCTGCTATGGGGAATGGGCCCTCACCACAGATTGGTTGGCTCTGATGACGCAAGCAGTGGATTGGCTGGGGGACACTCCCATCGACTATAAAGCTCATTCAAGAACTGTACTTTTCAGACTTTTTTTGCTAGGTGATTTTGGGGCCGACAGGATTATATTTTACCGGCCAAATAATACATTTATCGGTTATATGATAATTAACGTCATATGCAGGTTTGCAGATATTGTATATGCATTGTGCGTCTCATTACTCAAGACTGTGATTACTCAGACTATGTGGCTAGGTTAGGGTTAGGGTGTGGGTTAGAGATAGGGTAATGGGGAAAGTCAAACACAACATCAGAGTAATGCGTATCGGAACAATCTAAAACAGCAGACATACAAGCTCACGACGCGGCCGGTTGCGACGTCTAGTGAGCCTGTAGCTCTGATGTTTTCAACGAGTGACACCATCGTACGATGAATATGCTCGTCTACTGTATAACTGCGCACAAGCAGCAGCAGTAGCAGCAGTAAGCTGAATGGATTTAAGTGTACATCAAAGACCATGTGACCTACAGTATGGTAGACACGGTACCTATCCAGAGTGGTCGAGACCAGACTGATGGGACTTCAGCGTGGAGTAAAGCACCATCTGTTCTGGACGAGAATGAGGAGCATAGCGGGAGGGGTGCTGGACAGTGGCGTAGTCGACCTCTGACTCCTTCTCAGACTCAGCGGTGGGAGAATATGACTTTTTCTTCCTGTGAATAAATTACAGTAGTCTTATGGTACGTTTAGGGCCGATTCACAATCCACTTTTAGAGCAGAATTTAATTCGGTTTGGGGAGTCACAACATCTCGGTGGCACCGAACAGACAAATTAATGACGGTACCCACCCCTCCGAACCTCTGAATGACGTCATATCGTAGTTTGGGCAGGGCCAAACCGAAATAAATTCATCTCTAAAAGTGGAGTATGAATCGGGTCTTAGCCACGCTAGCTCTGTTCAACACTTGGCCCATGATGTGGCCATGTGGCAGATGCACTTAATGGGTATGTGTCGTACTTGAGGTGTGAACTGAATCTAGATTGACAAACTATGAGTCTATTTGGTGTAAATTGAATCAAGATTGATAAAATATGTGGTCTATTTTTGGACTAATCTATTGTGTACAATACGCACAGAACTGTGGAATAGACCACACACACACACACACACGCTCGCATGCACGCGCGCGCGTGTGCGCACACACACACACACACACACACACACACACACACACACACACACACACACACACACACACACACCAGTAATTTCTGGGGTGAACTACTCCTTTAACTCACCTGCAGCAAACGCAGCAAATCAAAACCAGCACAAACACTGAAACTCCAACTCCAACTCCAACTCCAACTCCAACTCCTACTCCATCTCCAGATTTTACCTCAGCTTTGGAAAAACACAATAACAATGAGAGGAGAGGTAGTAGTATTAGTAGTGATTTGGGGATTTTGATGTCATCTGCCCATTTGTTGATTTGGTAAAAATAAATTGATTGAACAGAACTCATATTTTGGGAGCATCGCTCCATTGTTTACAATGGTTTGTAATGCAGGCTGCCACCCCATGTGGTCATGTCATGTGATCCGAGATGGCCACGATGTGAATAAGGTCTATTGTGAAAGGTCAACAGCATAGGTGGGTTATGAGACTTTGCCAGACAGCATTTTCTAGTCTTACCTGTTCTTGTGATATTTAATTGATAGATATCAATTCCCAAGTCTGACTCTGGATTCACGCATAACTTTGTGCCATTAGCTGTTGTCACACTGCGGATAGATACAATAATATTAGTGATGGACAGCATGTAAAATGAAATGGAACCTCCCAGGAATATGACTTGCATTCACACTGGCAGCTACAAAAGATAGTACAACGCTCCGGTGAAGTCCCTGTCCACCATGAGGTTGTGGGTTCGAATCCACCGTGGTGCATTCGGCTTTGTCGGGCGTCTATACAAACACAATAAGCTATATAGTAGCCATTTTGGAGAGAAGTTGGGTCTTTTCTCATTTCCTTCACAGGTATTACCAATAATACTAATGAAGGCTCATTCTGGTCAAACAGAGTCAGGGTGCTGCTATTGTTCATGTTGGCTCACTGGAAACACTGTTACACCAGTGGGTCTCAAGGTGTGGTCCAGTTGGGGGTTCCTTAAAAGGTGTGTAACTCTGAGAGTGTACAAATGGAATCAAATGGACGCTTACGGGCTCATTTGGTTCCATTTGTACACGTTATGGGGGTCCTTGAAATAAAAGGTTTGAGAACCACTGTGCTACATGAAATGGAACAGAGCCTTCATTAGTATCATTGGTAACACCTTTGAAGGCAGTGAGAAAAGACCCAACTTCTCTCAAATATAGGGAGGGAAGCCAGTCAGGGAGGGTGTCTCTGCAATGTCTGCGTGTATTCCTACAGGCTGGGGCCTGTCAGCAGGGGGTGTTGGGCGGGAGGAGTAGGATGAAGACTCTATGTCCTCCCGGTGGGAGCTCCTTATACTGGCCAGTGAGTTAGTAGGATACAACAGCAGTGACAAGTAACACAGAAATGTGTGTGGGGTGGAATTAATTGGAATAACGACTAAATTGGGGATAAAAAAAATACTGGCTACACTAAATAAATAAAAAGATACAAAGTGTAGATAAGTCATCATTCTATGTATTTACCACATATTATCCTTTGCTCTGGATTTAGACCGTCTGTTAAATGCTTAAATTGGAAATTGTATGACAGACTGTATCTTTGTAGCTTCCAGTGTGAACACAGGATTCAGTTTATAACATTCTACTTACATGATCTCCCTGCCTGGACACAATGGAGACGCTTCATGTATCTGGAAATCCTTAATGAGACTCAAGTTCATGTAATGGATTCCTTGATCTGGACATATGCAGTCATCACGCTGACCTGTTTTGCAGGATTTCCAGGTTGCGTTAAATTAATTAAATATTGAACCCATTAGGTGTTTTTTTAAACTAACATTAGCAGACAGATAAATGATTCTTCATGGAACTAAAGTAAACTAGCAGAATAACACAATGAAAATATAATAGAGTAAAAATCGAATTTTTGTCTATAAAATAAAAATGTAATCTAGCTATAGCCTATTAGAAATTATTATGGATTTCCTCCAAATAGTGAGGAAAGGTCTAAAAAACTTGATGTTCAACTACAAAACAATTTGATCCACAGAGGGCATATCTCCACCAGGCCTGCTCGCCTACCCAAGGACTGACACAGCCCTGATCAGTTCAGCGGTGCCTCAGATTAGCTGTTCACACACTCAAAGACACAAGAAAATCAGACAGACAAATGTGAAACGCTACAACATGTCACAGAAATACTATTGTCCCAGCATCCTCACATGATGGCTGCACCGCATGACCTACAAAGCCCTGGCTAGGCAACCCAGCCTGGAGGAGATGTGCGCTTCGTCAAGCAGCCTTTTCTAGTCTTACCTGTTCTTGTGAAATTGATAAACGGTCGACCGCACGTGTGACCGACGGACGGCCGGTGGAGGTTTTCATACTAAACTGCGACCTTACGGTCGCAATAATACAATTTCAATGTAATCAACCTACCGGTATTAGAATTTACTATGGTTGGTATTATCTAAATATTAAATGTTTAAGCAGCTTGATGTTCAAAAACGTGCAATTCTCAGTACAGATCTCCACCAGGCCTGACAAACACACTATCTAGTCTTACCTGTTCTTCTGATATCATAGATGAACTTTCCCAAATTTGACTCTGGATTCACACATGGCTTCTTGTTGTCAATTATTGTCACACTGGAGATGGATGAAATAATAATATTGATGGACAGCTTCTAAAATGAATGCCACCTCACAGGCATATGACTTACAGTATGCTGCTTTTCTGAACATACTTACATGATCTCCCTGCCTGGACAGAACTGAGTCTCTTCATATATCTCATAGTTTATGATGAGACTTGGGTGCATGGAATCGATTCCTTGATCTGGACATGTGCAATTACCAGGTCGACCTGTGGGATGAAGGGACAAGACAATTAGTCCAACACACATTATTTAAAATAATTAAATATTGAATGATTTAGCTGTGTCTTTCCCCTGATTGACAATGTTAGCAGACAAATAAATAATATCACATTATTCTCCCCAGAATTAAGTAAACCTTCAGAACAAGATACAATGAAAAGATTAGAGGGGGAAAACAGTCATCTATAAAAATGGATGACAGAATTGTAATATCCATAATTTTTTAAAGCAATCTAACCATGTTTGAAATGACTATCGTTGGTATTATGCAATTATAAGAACATGTAAAAAACTAAACAAAAAAGAAAAAAAAGTTCTACTTGAAAAGTAAGCTCTTCATTCCAGATCTCCACCAGCCCTGCTAGTCTACACAGGACTGTGTTAGTCATGGGTTTCATTTCAAGAAGAAAAATAATTACCTGCTTTTTTTAGATTGATAAACTTTCCCAAGCTTGACTCTGGATTCACGCATGACATTACCATGTTAGCTGTTTCCACACTAGAGAGGGATAAAATATGATGGACAACGTGTAAATTGAACGGCACCTAACCCGGGATACGCCCAGTGGTCAGTTAATCATTACTTATGGCTCATTAATAATTAACTACATTTTAAGTCATTATTAATACATTAGTTATAATTTGTTAAAGTACTACCAAACATTCTACTTACATGATCTCCCTGCGTGGACAGAATAGATTCACTTCATATATCTGGTCATTCTTAAAGAGTCTTGGGTGCATGGAATTGATTCCTTGATCTGAACAATTGCAGATAGGTTGACCTGATGGAACAAGAAACGTAGTTGCATGAACAGTTGCATTCAAATAATAAATCATTAAATATTAAAACCATAATCTGTGTTTTTATAATACATATTTAATGTATTTTTAAGCATAACAGACAAATAAATGACAGCCTATTATTCTCCTAGGAAATAAAGTTAACCAGCAGATAAATACAATGAACACATTTCAAGTCTAACCTGTTGTTTTGAATTCATAGATGTTCGTTCCCAAGTTTGACTCTGGATTCACACATCCCTGGCCATTAGCTGTTGTCACACTGGAGATGGATAAAATAATATTAGTGATGGACAGCGTGTAAAGTGAATGCGCACCTCACAGGAATATGACTCGTTTCTGTTTACACATTCTACTTACATGATTTCCCTGCGTTTACAGAAAAGGTTCACTTCATATATCTGGAAATCCGTAATGAGACTTAGATTCATGGAGTTGATTCCTTGACCTGAGCATTTGCAGATATGTTGACCTGTGGAATGAAGCAACAAGGCACTTTGCATGAACAGTTTCTATTCTAATGGCAAATGCCAGAACAGTATTTGTGACAAGTTTGTTGTGGATCGGAGCAACGGTGCGCCTTGCAAGTCTGCATGTTACTTTTGTGACCACCCACCCACCCTCTTGTCAATTGAATTATTCACCTCGAACCAGTGCAGAACAACACAAGGAAAAGTTTGAAAGTCTTACCTGTTCTATTAAATTGATCGATATATTTCCCAACTTTGACTCTGGATTTATGCATAGCATTGTGCCGTTAGTTGTTGTCACACTGGAGATGGATATAATAATATTAGTGATTTACAGTGTGTAAAATGAATGGCACCTCACAGGAATATGACAGATGCTGCCGTTCAGAACATTATAAGGTACTTACTTGATCTGCTTAATTGGACACAAAGGAGAAGCTTCTTGTATCTGGTAATCCTTGATGAGACTTAAGTCCATGTCGTTGATTCCTTGATCTGGACAGATGCAGTGATCACGTTGACCTGTGGAATGATTGGACAAGACACTTAGTTGCATGCAAAGTTACATACAATTAATTAATTAATTAATTTAATTAAACCATTCTGTCCCCCCCTGCAAAACCAGCAGAATAATACACAATGAAAAGATTAGAAAGAAACATCTGATATTTGTCTATAAAATCGAAATCTATTATTTTCAGTGACACACCCACATGCACACGCATAAATCTAGCTGCCTTTTCTAGTCTTATACCTGTTCCTCTGATATCATAGATGAACTTTCCCAAATTTGACCATGGATACACGCATTTCTTCTTGTCATCAGTTGTTGTCACACTGGAGATGGATAAAATAATATTATTGATGGACAGCGGATAAAATGAATGGCACCTCACAATAAAATGACATTGTTTTTAGAACATACTTACGTGATCTCCCTGCCTGGACAGAACTCATTCGCTTCATAAATCTCATAGTTTATGATCAGACTTGGGTGCATGGAGCCGATTCCTTCAACTGGACATGTGCAATTACCAGGTTGACCTGTGAAATGAAGGGACAAAAGGCTTTTGAACGACATCTACACCCCATTGCGTACACAACCCTGGCTAGGCACCCCAGCCTGGCACTGATATGTTCGGGGTCCGCTCAATATGCCGACGGGCCGCTGTTCCGACTAGCGTCGTCAGGTTAGTTACTCGTCACGGTTACTGAGGTTACGTTTAGGGTTAGGGTTAGTTTTAGTGTCGGAATACCGGCCCATCGGCACACTGATGCGGACCCGATATGTTTCCCCCTGGGTGGCCTTTCTTAATGTTTACCTGTTCTTTTGTTATTGATATACATCCACAAGTTTGACTCTGGTTTCACGCATTTCGTAGTACCAAAGCGTACCGATTCCACACTGGAGATGGATAAAATAATATTAGTGATGACTTGAACTATGACTTAACCAAAGTTAATATGTTTGTGTTTGTACGGTAGATCAGATTACCCTAAGTTAATCATGACTTAAGCCTCAATAAATTATTGACTTAATGATAGTCAATATTAAGTAATTAATTACGATTTGTTCAAGTGTTACCAAACATTCTACGTACATGATCTCCCTGCGTGGACAGAATATATTCACTTCATATATCTGGTCATTCTTAAAGCGTATTGGGTGCATAGCCACAGATTTGCTTCCTTGATCCGAACATTTGCAGATAGGTTTACCTGATGGAACAAGAAATGTAGTTGCATGAACAGTTGCATTCAAATAATAAATCATTAAATATTAAAACCATAGACTGTTTTTATAATAAATATTAAATTTATTAGTTTTTTAGTGAAGTGAAACCAGCAGAACACAATGAATGAAACATAGTTGCATGAAAAGTTGCATTCAAATAATAAATAAATAGATACCGTAATTAAAACATTAATCTGTTTTTGTAAATGGTTATACAAATGACGGCACATTATTCTTTCCAGAATTAAAGTTAACACAGAGTGAAAATGTTTTAGTCTTATTAGGCCTACCTGTTGTTTTGAACTCATAGATATTCTTTTCCAACTTTGTCTCCGGGTTCACGCATTCCTGGCCATTAGCTGTTGTCACACTGGAGATGGATAAAATAATATTAGGGATGGACAGTCAGGAATATGACTTATGTTCTGTGTACACATTCTACTTACATGATTTCCCTGCGTTTACAGAAAAGGTTCACTTCATATATCTGGAAATCCGTAATGAGACTTAAATTCATGGAGTTGATCCCTTGACCTGAGCATTTGCAGATAGGTTGATCTGTAGAATGAAGGGACAAGACACTTTGCATGAACAGTTTCTATTCTGACGGCAAATGCCAGAACAGTATTTGTGACAATTGTGTTGTGGAACGGTGAAGTCTGCATGTTACTTTTGTGAAGTTTACCCACCCACCCTTTTGGCAATTACAGTATTCTCCTCGAACTATAGTAAATCAGCAGAACAACACAGTGAAAAGTTTGAAAGTCTGCCTGGTGGAAATATGTGCTCTGCCAAGCAGTATTCTCTAGTCTTACCTGTTATATCAAATTGATAGATATCATTTCCCAACTTTGATTCTGGATTTATGCATAGCATTGTGCTGTTAGTTGTTGTCACACTGGAGATGGATAAAATAATATTAGTAATTTACAGTGTGTAAAATGAATGGCACCTCACAGGAATATGACTTATGCTGCAGTTCAGATCATTGGTACTTACTTGATCTGCTTAATTGGACACAAAGGAGATGCTTCATGTATCTGGTAATCCTTGATGAGACTTAAGTCCATGTCGTTGATTCCTTGATCTGGACATATGCAGTGATCACGTTGACCTGTGGAATGATTGGACAAGACACTTAAGCCTCTATCAGAGTCCAGGGTGAAGAGCTATTCACTTCACCGTGATGTAGTTTTCTAGTTATCACATAAAAATACCTAACAAAGCCTAGGTGATAGCTAGGAAACTACAACGTGGTGAAGTGAATAGCTGTTCACCCTGGACTCTGATAGAGGCTTTAGCTGCATGCAAAGTTATTTACAATTAATTAATTAATTAAATTAAACCATTCTGTCCCCCCCTGCAAAACCAGCAGAATAATACACAATGAAAATATTAGAAAATAAACATCTGATATTTGTCTATAAAATCGAAATCTATTATTTTCAGTGACACACCCACATGCACAGTTGCACACGCAGAAATCTAGCTGCCTTTTCTAGTCTTATACCTGTTCCTCTGATATCATAGATGAACTTTCCCAAATTTGACCATGGATACACGCATTTCTTCTTGTCGTCAGTTGTTGTCACACTGGAGATGGATAAAATAATATTATTGATGGACAGCGGATAAAATGAATGGCACCTCACAATAAAATGACATTGTTTTTAGAACATACTTACGTGATCTCCCTGCCTGGACAGAACTCATTCGCTTTATAAATCTCATAGTTTATGATCAGACTTGGGTGCATGGAGTCGATTCCTTCAACTGGACATGTGCAATTACCAGGTTGACCTGTGAAATGAAGGGACAAAAGGAATTTGAACGACATCTACACCCCATTGCGTACACAACCCTGGCTAGGCACCCCAGCCTGGCACTGATATGTTCGGGGTCCGCTCAATATGCCGACGGGCCGCTGTTCCGACTAGCGTCGTCAGGTTAGTTACTCGTCACGGTTACTGAGGTTACGTTTAGGGTTAGGGTTAGTTTTAGTGTCGGAATACCGGCCCATCGGCACACTGATGCGGACCCGATATGTTCCCCCCTGGGTGGCCTTTCTTAATGTTTACCTGTTCTTTTGTTATTGATATACTTCCACAAGTTTGACTCTGGATTCACGCAATACGTAGTACCAAAGCGCATCGATTCCACACTGGAGATGGATAAAATAATATTAGTGATGACTTGAACTATGACTTAACCAAAGTTAATATGTTTGTGTTTGTACGGTAGATCAGATTAGCCTAAGTTAATCATGACTTAAGCCTCAATAAATGATTGACTTAATGTCAATATTAAGTAATTAATTACGATTTGTTCCAAGTGTTACCAAACATTCTACGTACATGATCTCCCTGCGTGGACAGAATAGATTCACTTCATATATCTGGTCATTCTTAAAGAGTCTTGGGTGCACATCCTTTTGCCATTTGCTTCCTTGATCCGAACATTTGCAGATAGGTTTACCTGATGGAACAAGAAATGTAGTTGCATGAACAGTTGCATTCAAATAATAAATGATTAAATATTAAAACCATAGACTGTTTTTATAATAAATATTAAATTTATTAGTTTTTTAGTGAAGTGAAACCAGCAGAACACAATGAATGAAACATAGTTGCATGAAAAGTTGCATTCAAATAATAAATAAATAGATACCGTAATTAAAACATTAATCTGTTTTTGTAAATGGTTATACAAATGACGGCACATTATTCTTTCCAGAATTAAAGTTAACACAGAGTGAAAATGTTTAGTCTTATTAGGCCTACCTGTTGTTTTGAACTCATAGATATTCTTTTCCAACTTTGTCTCCGGGTTCACGCATTCCTGGCCATTAGCTGTTGTCACACTGGAGATGGATAAAATAATATTAGGGATGGACAGTCAGGAATATGACTTATGTTCTGTGTACACATTCTACTTACATGATTTCCCTGCGTTTACAGAAAAGGTTCACTTCATATATCTGGAAATCCGTAATGAGACTTAAATTCATGGAGTTGATCCCTTGACCTGAGCATTTGCAGATAGGTTGATCTGTAGAATGAAGGGACAAGACACTTTGCATGAACAGTTTCTATTCTGACGGCAAATGCCAGAACAGTATTTGTGACAATTGTGTTGTGGAACGGTGAAGTCTGCATGTTACTTTTGTGAAGTTTACCCACCCACCCTTTTGGCAATTACAGTATTCTCCTCGAACTATAGTAAATCAGCAGAACAACACAGTGAAAAGTTTGAAAGTCTGCCTGGTGGAAATATGTGCTCTGCCAAGCAGTATTCTCTAGTCTTACCTGTTATATCAAATTGATAGATATCATTTCCCAACTTTGATTCTGGATTTATGCATAGCATTGTGCTGTTAGTTGTTGTCACACTGGAGATGGATAAAATAATATTAGTAATTTACAGTGTGTAAAATGAATGGCACCTCACAGGAATATGACTTGCTGCAGTTCAGATCATTGGTACTTACTTGATCTGCTTAATTGGACACAAAGGAGATGCTTCATGTATCTGGTAATCCTTGATGAGACTTAAGTCCATGTCGTTGATTCCTTGATCTGGACAGATGCAGTGATCACGTTGACCTGTGGAATGATTGGACAAGACACTTAAGCCTCTATCAGAGTCAAGGGTGAAGAGCTATTCACTTCACCGTGATGTAGTTTTCTAGCTATCACATAAAAATACCTAACAAAGCCTAGGTGATAGCTAGGAAACTACAACGTGGTGAAGTGAATAGCTGTTCACCCTGGACTCTGATAGAGGCTTTAGCTGCATGCAAAGTTATTTACAATTAATTAATTAATTAAATTAAACCATTCTGTCCCCCCCTGCAAAACCAGCAGAATAATACACAATGAAAATATTAGAAAATAAACATCTGATATTTGTCTATAAAATCGAAATCTATTATTTTCAGTGACACACCCACATGCACAGTTGCACACGCAGAAATCTAGCTGCCTTTTCTAGTCTTATACCTGTTCCTCTGATATCATAGATGAACTTTCCCAAATTTGACCATGGATACACGCATTTCTTCTTGTCGTCAGTTGTTGTCACACTGGAGATGGATAAAATAATATTATTGATGGACAGCGGATAAAATGAATGGCACCTCACAATAAAATGACATTGTTTTTAGAACATACTTACGTGATCTCCCTGCCTGGACAGAACTCATTCGCTTCATAAATCTCATAGTTTATGATCAGACTTGGGTGCATGGAGTCGATTCCTTGAACTGGACATGTGCAATTACCAGGTTGACCTGTGAAATGAAGGGACAAAAGGAATTTGAACGACATCTACACCCCATTGCGTACACAACCCTGGCTAGGCACCCCAGCCTGGCACTGATATGTTCGGGTCCGCTCAATATGCCGACGGGCCGCTGTTCCGACCAGCGTCGTCAGGTTAGTTACTCGTCACGGTTACTGAGGTTACGTTTAGGGTTAGGGTTAGTTTTAGTGTCTGAATACCGGCCCATCGGCACACTGATGCGGACCCGATATGTTCCCCCCTGGATGGCCTTTCTTAATGTTTACCTGTTCTTTTGTTATTGATATACTTCCACAAGTTTGACTCTGGATTCACGCAATACGTAGTACCAAAGCGTACCGATTCCACACTGGAGATGGATAAAATAATATTAGTGATGACTTGAACTATGACTTAACCAAAGTTAATATGTTTGTGTTTGTACGGTAGATCAGATTAGCCTAAGTTAATCATTACTTAAGCGTCAATAAATTATTGACTTAATGATAAGTCAATATTAAGTAATTAATTACGATTTGTTCAAGTGTTACCAAACATTCTACGTACATGATCTCCCTGCGTGGACAAAATAGATTCACTTCATATATCTGGTCATTCTTAAAGCGTATTGGGTGCACAGCCACAGATTTGCTTCCTTGATCCGAACATTTGCAGATAGGTTTACCTGATGGAACAAGAAATGTAGTTGCATGAAGAGTTGCATTCAAATAATAAATGATTAAATATTAAAACCATAGACTGTTTTTATAATAAATATTAAATTCATTCGTTTTTTAGTGAAGTGAAACCAGCAGAACACAATGAATGAAACATAGTTGCATGAAAAGTTGCATTCAAATAATAAATAAATAGATACCGTTATTAAAACATTAATCTGTTTTTGTAAATGGTCAGACAAATAATTATACAAATGACGGCACATTATTCTTTCCAGAATTAAAGTTAACACAGAGTGAAAATGTTTTAGTCTTATTAGGCCTACCTGTTGTTTTGAACTCATAGATATTCTTTTCCAACTTTGTCTCCAGGTTCACGCATTCCTGGCCATTAGCTGTTGTCACACTGGAGATGGATAAAATAATATTAGGGATGGACAGTCAGGAATATGACTTATGTTTCTGTGTACACATTCTACTTACATGATTTCCCTGCGTTTACAGAAAAGGTTCACTTCATATATCTGGAAATCCGTAATGAGACTTAAATTCATGGAGTTGATCCCTTGACCTGAGCATTTGCAGATATGTTGACCTGTGGAATGAAGGGACAAGACACTTTGCATGAACAGTTTCTATTCTGACGGCAAATGCCAGAACAGTATTTGTGACAATTGTGTTGTGGAACGGTGAAGTCTGCATGTTACTTTTGTGAAGTTCACCCTCCCACCCTTTTGGCAATTACAGTATTCTCCTCGAACTATAATAAATCAGCAGAACAACACAGTGAAAAGTTTGAAAGTCTGCCTGGTGGAAATATGTGCTCTGCCAAGTATTCTCTAGTCTTACCTGTTCTATCAAATTGATAGATATCATTTCCCAACTTTGACTCTGGATTTATGCATAGCATTGTGCCGTTAGTTGTTGCCACACTGGAGATGGATAAAATAATATTAGTGATTTACAGTGTGTAAAATGAATGGCACCTCACAGGAATATGACTTATGCTGCAGTTCAGATCATTATAAGGTACTTACTTGATCTGCTTAATTGGACACAAAGGAGAAGCTTTATGTAGCTGGTAATCCTTGATGAGACTTAAGTCCATGTCATTGATTCCTTGATCTGGACATATGCAGCCATCACGTTGACCTGTGGAATGATTGAACAATTCACTTAGTTGCATGCAAAGTTAAATAAAATTAATTAAATATTAAAACCATTCTGTTTCCCCCGTGCAAAACCAGCAGAATAATACACAATGAAAAGATTAGAAAGTAAAAATCTGACTTTTGTCTATTCGAAATCCATGATTTTCAATGCAATCTAATCATATTAGAGTTTACTATGGTTTGTATTATCGAAAAATTATTAAATGTTCAAACACCTTGATATTCAAAAACTTGCAATCCTCACAGTGCAAATCATTACCAGGCCTGACTGACACACCCACACGCACCCACACACATGCAGAGATCTAGCTGCCTTTTCTAGTCTTATACCTGTTCTTCTGATATCATAGATGAACTTTCCCAAATTTGACCATGGATACACGCATTTCTTCTTGTCGTCAGTTGCTGTCACACTGGAGATGGATGAAATAATATTAGTGATGGACAGCGTCTAAAACGAATGCCACCTCACAGGAATATGACTTACAGTATGCTGCTGTT
The DNA here is from genome assembly GCF_963921795.1 of Nannobrachium achirus. NCBI lineage: Eukaryota > Metazoa > Chordata > Actinopteri > Myctophiformes > Myctophidae > Nannobrachium > Nannobrachium achirus. Next base: position 4,424,102 of record NC_137822.1, on the reverse strand, counting down.
CTGAACATACTTACATGATCTCCCTGTCTGGACAGAACTGAGTCTCTTCATATATCTCATAGTTTATGATGAGACTTGGGTGCATGGAATCAATTCCTTTAACTGGACATGTGCAATTACCAGGTTGACCTGTGGGACGAAGGGACAAGACACTTTTGAACGACATCTACACCCCATTATGTACACAACCCTGGCTAGGCACCCCAGCCTGGCACTGATATGTGCCCCCCTGGGTGGCCTTTCTTAATTTTTACCTCTTCTTTTGTTATTGATAAACTTCCCCAAGTTTGACTCTGGATTCACGCATACCGCCCATCCATACATACGCATGCCAAAGAGTTCCACACTGACACTGGAGATGGATAAAATAATATTAGTGATGACTTAACCAAAGTTAATATGTGTGTGTTTGTAGATCAGATTAAGTTAATCGTGACTTAAGCCTCAATGAATTATTAACTTAATGTTAAGTCAATATTAAGTAATTAATTGCAATTTGTTCAAGTGTTACCAAACATTCTACTTACATGATCTCCCTGCGTGGACAGAATAGATTCACTTCATATATCTGGTCATTCTTAATGAATCTTGGGTGCATGGAGTTGATTCCTTGACCTGAACATTTGCAGATAGGTTTACCTGATGGAACAAGAAATGTAGTTGCATGAACAGTTGCATTCAAATATTAAATGATTACATATTAAAACCATCTGTTTTTATAATAAATATTAAATTAATTCGTTTTTTTTAGCATAACAGACAAATAAATGACATTGTTTCCCCAGAAGGAAAGTGAACCAGCAGAACACACAATGAATGCAACGTAGCTGCATGACAAGTTTCATTCTAATAATAAATAAATAGATACCGGTATTAAAACATTAATCTGTTTTTGTATATTCTCAGACAAATAATTATACCAATGACGGCACTTTATTCTTTCCAGAATTAAAGTTAACAGTGAGAACATGTTTCTAGTCTTACAGGCCTACCTGTTGTTTTGAACTCATAGATATTCTTTGCCAACTTTGACTCTGGATTCACACATTTCTGGCCATTAGCTGTTGTCACACTGGAGATGGATACAATAATATTAGTGATGGACAGTGTGTAAAATTAATGTCACCTCACAGGACTATGGAATATGACTTAGCTGCAGTTCAAAACATTCTACTTACATGATCTCCCAGCTTGGACACAATGGAGATGTTTCATTTATCTGGTAATTCTTAATGAGACTTAAGTCCACGTAGTTGATTCCTTCATCTGGCCATGCACAGCAGTTACCATGTTGACCTGTGTGTGTAATCAAGGGACAAGACATTTACAAGAATGCACAGTTGCTTAAGTTAAAATAATTAAACATGAAAAGCTTTATCTGTGTTTTTAATGCATTTTTTGTGTCTTTTTACCCCTATTTTCTCCTCAATTTAGTCGAAGATTATATTAGCTATATTCAGTCACACACACACACACACACACACACACACACACACACACACACACACACACACACACACACACACACACACACACACACACACACACACACACACAGGCGATGTTTAAAAACCTTAACTTTTGCCCACATGGGGACACATTCTATTTCCCCAGCTTCTTCCTGACAGCTGCACACCACAACCCAGCCTGGTGGTGGAGATGTACTCCACCAAGCAGCCTTTTCTAGTCTTACCTGTTATTTTGAATTGATAAAGAAACCTTCCCAACGTTGACTCTGGATTCACACATAGATTCTTGCCAAAGATGGTTGTCACACTGGAGATGGATGAAATAACACAAGTGATGGACAGTTAGTATATTGAACACTCACAGGAATATGACTTACAGTAAGATGCAGTTCAGATTCAGAACATTCTACTTACACAATCTCACTGCTGCAGAGATGATCATCATATATCTGGTAATTCTTAATGAGACTTAAGCCCATGTAGTTGATTCCTTGATTTAGGCAATTGCAGTAACCATTTTGAACTGTGGAATGAAGGGACAAGACAATTAAGAGCATGCACAGATGCATTTACATAATTAGATATTAAATGCTTTATCTGTTTTTAATGCATTTTTATTTTATTGTATTTTTATCTCTTTAGTCTTTACCCCTTTTTCTGTCCCAATTTAGTTATGCTAATTAATTCCTCCTCACACACATTTCTGTGTTGTTACTGTTGTTGTAATCTCTCAAGACATACTCTGATGCTACACAAGTCAGAGGAAGAGGGACAAACCGAGTGGGCGTTCCCTTTTCTTTGACGATGGCTAGTCTGGCTAGCCATCGTTGTTGGATGCATTGAGTTTAGTTTTCGAACAGAGAAGAAACATTTGCAGGAACCTAAATGAACTGACAAGACACTTAGTTGCATGAACAGTTGTATTCAAATTTTCGAACAGAGAAGAAACATTTGCAGGAACCTAAATGAACTGACAAGACACTTAGTTGCATGAACAGTTGTATTCAAATAATAACACATTAAAACCTTTATCTGTGTTTGTTTTTGAGCGGTGGTCACACCGTCTCCATAGCGTGGCCGTGTGTGTAGGTATGTTTGTATGTGGGTGGGTGGGTCTGTATGTAGCCTGAAGCCTGTGGTGTAGTACCTTTTTTGACCACACATGTTAAGGGAGGGGCGCTGTTTTCAGGCCAGGCCAGGCCAGGCACACACACACACGCACACGCACACACACACACACACACACACACACAGGGGGGAAGGGGGGAGGGGTTGGTGGGTAAGAGGGTGCTGTTGAGACTAGGTGGGTAAACCACCGCTCAGTTCACATGGGTGTGATTTTAACCAGCATTTAGCTGCAAACAAATACATTACAGCAAATTATTCTAACAGAACTAAAGTAAATCAGCAGAACACACAATTAATTAAAATAATAATACAAAAATATGTATTTTGTTCATAAACATAGAGCTCAAGCTCCCCACAATCACATGCTGCCAGGCATCACTTCTTTATAGAGGATTTGAAGCATATCACAGGAGCTTTGGATCCAATTTGTTGGAGTAGCAAAAGGCGTGTTTTGAAGAAAATGCTAAATTGGGGGACATCTTGAAATGAGCGGGATCTACACAGGTACATGTGGAGTTGCATCATGATCCAATGAATCCAGTTTAAAAACGGATAAGGCCAAAATGTGAAGTGACCTCTTAACGCAACCATAAGACCTATTAGGTGCTTCGTACTGGCCTGGGAGTGTGAAAGTGTCACACTGATCAGCCCAGCGTGGCCTGATTTTAGGCTGACCGTCTTAGCAATTGGAATCGGTACAGAGGCCTTGGACTGGTGTAACCATATTGTGCATTTATCCACAGTAAAACGGCCAAGCGCGGCAGCACAACGCATGATGCTCCACTCACCGCACAGACAGTCCATTAAGTGGTGTACCATAAATCAGGGATTCTCAAAGTGGGTGCATGCCATGGCACCTTAGTGTGACACCAGGCCAGGGGTGACTCAGAATACTTTGATAATATTTGGAATTTATCACTTCAGTTAAACCAGGGGTGTCCAAAGTATGGCCCGTGGGCCAAATGTGGCCTGAGGACAAATTTTATACTGCTTGTGGCTTAATTTCTAAATTGTATAATAAACGGCCCGCCAGCAACGTCAAACAAGAATATTTTCCCTGAGTATAATTTGTCAGAATTCCGTGTTCCCTGTTGTCTCATTCTGAAGGGGTCAAAGAAAGGCTTTTTTGAGCGGTGGTCACAACGCTCCTATATGTGGCCGTGTGTGTATCCGTGTGTGTATGTATGTGGGTGGGTGGGTGGGTCCGTATGTAGCCTCAAGTCTGTGGTGTATATAGCCTGCAATACCAGTGGCGGCAATACCATCCATTACATTACCAAATGTAACCAGACGTAACCCAACCTGCAAGGTAAAAAATACAATAAAATCACACCCGTGTGAACTGAGCGGTGGTCGTGGAGGATGCGCAACATATATATATATATATATATATATATATATATATATATATAATAAAAAATATTAAAACAATATTACAAAAATATTAAACAAAATATTAATAATAAAATGCATGTCACTCAGGCCGCCACTCGTATCCATCCATCATCCATCCTCCATCCATCATCCATCCATCAATAATCCATCCATCCATCCATCCATCCATCCTCCATCCATCCATCCATCCATCCATCCATCCATCCATCCATCCATCATTAATCCATCCATCCATCATCCATCCATCCATCCATCCATCCATCCATCATCCATCCATCATCCATCCATCCATCCATCATCCATCCATCAATAATCCATCCATCCATCCATCCATCCATCCATCCATCCATCCATCCATCCTCCATCCATCCATCCATCCATCCATCCATCCATCATCCATCCATCCATCCATCATCCATCCATCCATATATCCATCATCCATCCACCATCCATCCATCCATCCATCCATCCATCCATCCATCCATCATCCATCCATCATCCATCCATCATCCATCCATCCATCCATCCAGGCCGCATGTCTTTACGCTACAACATAAATGAGTAATCACACCCTCCCCCCGCTGCTATCAGCCCAATCATGAACTATAACATTAAGCATTCAATGAAAACTTAACAATAAAGCCTTACATTACATATATCGCACTTCTTCTAAAAAATATTGCACCTAGTCTCTATCGCACTCAATCATATTATTACCCATGTTTCACCTGCACCTCATGATTACCAAACATGTCTGTCCCTACAAGTGGAACTAATAGCTGAGTGGCCAGCTGGACAGAAAACAGAAAATGTTCCAGATAAAATATATTCCATAAACAATAAAATGACAACTGTGCAAACAAACAAAAAAGTGCCAATAATATGCTGAGGAAATATACTTCAATAAATAAGGGTTACATTATGTGCAAAAATAATTAACAGAGGTCCTCTCTGTTACACATTGATGATAGCTGTCCAGATATGTTTTCCCTTTGTATTTAGTTTAATAGTTTAATAACATTCATTTCACAGCAATATACTGGTATATTTCTGTACACACGTATGTATTTAGTTTGAGTCAAGAGTTTTTGTTGAAGTTCAGTCATCACCTTTTCAAAATACCAAACTAGAATTACTCACCTTGAATGTCCTCCGTTGAATATTCAAAAATGGGCCCTGGTTGGAGAGAAGAAATGTCTATTAAAAAAAAAACATTATTCCTATAGTAATTTGTACACTCTCATGAAGTCTCCACAGAATGATAAATGATTGAACTAACAAGCATGTGTCCTCACAGGCTCCCACCCCCCACCCCCCATGAAATAAATTAGTGAAGGCAGATGAGGCCCTCAGGAGGATCAAAGGCATCTCGTGGAGCCATAGCTCAGGGGTAGAGAAACCGTTATTAGAGCACGAAGGGTTCCTGAAGGGTTCCCAGTTTGAATTCGGGCTCCCCCAGAGTTAATGTCAAAGGGTCCATGGGCAAGACTCTGAACCCCACATTGCTCCCGGTGAGCAGGTTGGTGCCTTGCATGGTTTCCTCCGCCACCATCTCTGTAAAGCGCTTTGGATAAAGCGCTATATAAATGCACCATTTACCATTTACCATTTAAAAGTATGTAGTAAAATGTAACAAAATTCCATCTGCTACTATGAACAACATTTGCACACATGAGAAGAATGTAACGTTTTCAATGGAACTGATCAACTTGAGGGAAGCTTTCAAAGGAACAGATCAACATTTTCTTTCTCATACTGCTGTAAAAAAAATCAGTAGGGGTCCCTCTGGTGGAATACCTGTGAGTATCACTAACCTTGGAAAAGTAGTCTGGGTGTTTGGGTGCAGTGAACTAAACACATTTTAAATTGGGATTCTTTCCTCCACTCTAACTGCAGACTCACCTCTCTGCAAGATTTCCTCCATCCGGCTAAGATGGAAGAGATAGTTGCTATTCATATCTGCGTCTGAGAAGCCGAAGGTTTGGGGCACTGTATCTAGACAAGATACAAATACATATTATTTTATTGTATTTGGGTGCTATATTCCTTCTAATTCTGTAAACACATTTTAAATTGGGATTCTCTCCTCCACTCCAACTGCAGTTTCGTGACTCACCTGCTAGCGAGGAGGAGCCCCCACCGGGAGGATATATGGCCTCCATCAGTCTCTTGAATTCTGAGAAGGAGTTTTACTATTAATTTGGTGTGCTGTATATAGACAACTGTGTCCCACCCTAATTTACAGTACACTAATAAGACAGAATAACACAGAATAAAGCCATAATAAGAAATACTGGTGTTGGTAATTAGAACTAAATATTATTGTATTAAGGTGGTTGCACACTGCTGCGTTTTTCGTTGCGAAATGCGTTTTTCAGGGCAAGGAGAGAGAGAGAGATAGAGAGAGCAAGGGACCGAGTGGTGCGCGAAACGGGCGGCAGTGTGCAAACGTGACTGACATAACGTGAGGTTGATTTTTTTATTCATGCGCTCATTGATTCACTCCTATACCAAAATGTGTTTCACTTGAAAAAAATGCTTTCTGCAGGTAAAATATTTATATGCGATTAAACATGCGATTCATTTTGATTAATTAATTTCAAACCCTCTGATTCATTTGATACATTTTTTAATCAAGTCCCAGCCCTAGTTTTTACAAGTTCTTGTTGAAGTTGAAGTCATCACCTACCTGATGCTGTGCTGATTCCAATCACTGCCAACAGCCCCACCAACCACAGAGCCCTGAGGCTCGCCTTCATCTTTTTAACAACGTTGCTAATGATCTTAAAATAATACAAACTAACAGCCAGTAAATAATATTAACAGTGCTTAATGTTAGTGCTATATCTGTCTTATTAGATGTCAGCTCTCTGTTCCAGATGGAAACTGAAGGGGTGGAAGTTACAACCAACTAATAAGACACTTAAGTAACTCCTCCCATACAGTATGTAGGGGAAGTTGATGAAAAAAGAACACCCAGGTAATGAAATAAACCACCATAAACATACATATTGGGCACATGACATTTTGCCCACACCCTGACCCTACATGTTAAGCCTACGCGACAGGAGCTGTGTTCAGATTAAATGAGCGGGGGTGGATGGGAGGTTCATTTGAGGTTTGCAGGAGTGCGTGTGCGAGAGTTTGAGGATGGGTGACGTCGTTGTGGTGAGCAGCAGCTATAACTGTTAGGAACCGGCAGAGAGCTCTTCATATCTGTGATAAATAAAACAAACTCATTGGACAAAAAGTGCCATTCTAAAATGTGTACAATAGTAAATCTGTAAATATTTGGTTATCTATTAAAAAATAAACAATATTTATATAATAGTAATTTGTACACTCTCATGAAGTCTCCATAACAGGTCACAAGTGATGGGTCCTTCCATAAATTCCATTACTACACAGTCTAGTTCAACCCTAAGTTCTTTTCGGGTCATTTTGGCCTGATTAATTCATTAATTCATTAATTTATTAATTCATTAATTACATTATTTTCATTTGAAAGAAAAAGGTAGAAGTTTACATTTTTTTCACCTGAAACTCACTGGCCTTAAAGATTAACATACTGTATATAAAAAAAATATATATTTTTGCACTACATGTACACCCATGCTACACCCCTCCCATTTCTTTTGACCCTTTAATGCTTGTGGGTCATTTTGGCCTGGGGTATATTTGGTTTCAAAAACAATACTAATATCATTTTTTACCTAATTAAGCAATATTACACAAGGGGGTGTGCATGTCTCGTAATTATTGTACCGACTGCGTTGCGGGCTCGTGCCTGTAGTAATACAGTATCTGGCCTATACTCCTGTTCGCAATTTGGTGTGAGGGGAGTTTCTCACCTGAACTGAGTTAGTGGGTCCCTAGACATGAAAAATCACAGAGGTGCTCGTCCGCCATAGTGGCACGAATGGCGCAATGGCCAAATCAAATATGGCCGCCATCGGCTATAATGAAAATCCAACTTTTGTGTATATGCACAAGCAATACCTCCATTCTGACTAATTTGGGTGCGAGGAATTCATTTCTGATATTGTTTTGACCATGTTGGGTGATTTGGACCTTGAAAGGTCATGGTCAAGGTCATTTTGTAATTCCAAAGACCATGGCCACAACTTGGCCATTGTTAGGAGTAAAAACAGGTGCTGTAGGTCTAAATCAACTAATTCTGACATGTATAATTCATTTCTGCTATTGTTTTGACCATTAAGGATAATCTTGTCTTTGAAATATCAATATCAATGCCATTTTTCAAAAACGATTTTGTCTTTTATTTTATTTTTTCATAATAGTTTGTTTTGTTTATAACAAAATACATACTAGTATAAATAGAAGTACACACCCCCATTTAACTTTAAAGGGGGACTTTAAATGGGTGTTTAAATGAGCAAATAAGGCTATTTACGAATAAAAGTGACAAATAAGATCACATAACATCACACACAAAATTAAATAACAATTTCCCTCAAAGTGCACCATATTGTGATTGTGTATTATGATGCAAGTTAGTATGATGTGTTTTTACAGGATGGATTTGCTATTGTGCCATGGCAAAATATGATGCACAGAATTCCACCAGCCCAGCAACCATATCGACGAATGTCACGCTTCAGACATGGGAGTGTACTAAAGTCAAAGTGTTCCTTCCATCCATCGATGTTCCATTGGTTCTAGTCTTTCCCCGGATTCATTGGCTGTTGCATGCAGGTGGCAAGAAATGCACTAGGAAGGTGCCCTGTTGGTCTCAGCAGTTGTACTGTACTTCTCTGCTACCATGTTCTGTCAAGGTCTTTGCTTCTCCGATTTTTTTTTAAGATATTGTACTGTACTCAGTCAGAAGCCATAGCTGCATGCTTATTGCTTAGTCCCCACCTGGCTCATGCAGTCATCTCCAGTCTCCAAGGCATATGTGCCTTGATCACTGTCTTGGCTAGTGGTGCTCCAAGATGAGAGACTGATTGATGCAGTGGAAGCATGTGCCATAGAGCACCCCTAGTGCCATTCTGCAGCCAGATCTCCTTCATCCCCAGGTCTTGAATGTTTAGGGTGTAGTATAGCATTAATGCGAAGGAGACTACGACAACTCTATGGGGTCTGCTCATAATCCTGACGTTAGGGTTATGCAGGCATTGACACTAACGCTTGCCCACCTGCCCCCGGCAGGTAAATAAAACTTTAGGGCAGGTGAAGTTTGCTTTCAGGTTGCCCGACTGGGCAAGTGCTCATTTGAGAGGGAATGCAACCGTCTATAAACACACCAGATATCTGTCTAAACACCTGAACGTGGCCAGCGTGCTCTGTCTTCTGGTCTGTGGAATGTAGCAAGTGTGAAACCATAGACATATTCAATCATGGCTATTTAGGTATTTGGTTTTGGAGGCATTGGGGTATGACATTATCATTTTATAATGGACAATGTACTTTTTGGGCAAGTGGGCATGACCTTTGGGCAAGTAGAACATGACCTGTACTTGCCCGACGGGCAAGTGCTTCTGAGACCTTAGTGTCAACCCGTTATGGATAGGTTTAGTTATAATGGGGCCAATTGACTCCACATGTAACACCAGTCTCCTCAATCTAGATCGAGGTCTTGGATCTCTTCACCACCAGCCCCTTTAGCGGGGAGCCCCTCATCATCAGAGACAACAGAGCTGACAGACACACCCAGAATGCTCTGATGAAGGCTCATAGCCGAAACGCTTAAGAGTTCTTGTTGGTTTGTGCCAATAAAAAAGTGGAAACGTGAGTACTTTATTCTCCACTGATTTAAAGTTTTGGATGTGCTACCTTTTTGATACCCTGTTAGGGTACCCCCTCATGCTCATATATGGGGATCCCCAGACATCAAACCCAGGCCCTAACTCGCCAAGGCCCTGCTTGGCTTTTAACATATGATTTATGCCCATATATGGAGATCCCTGTCCCAATGTCATCAATATTAAGGACATATCTGGCATGTTTTGACATAACATTGTTGACCCCTGATCATGCAGGGGTCTCCATTATATGTAACTGGTCCGATACACATCACTGGCCAGATGGCCAAGAATTGGCACGCATGTCGCCCTGAGGCGTCTTACTAGTAGACACATCCATCCCTCAGCAACTTTCCAAATTCTGGGTGTCTGAGGAGAACAAACAGTTCTCCAGCTGTGTGTTCGGAATATGGTGTCCAATCAAGCCTGTGGCAATGTTACCATCATTGTCGGACGACAGTGGCTCAGTATAGAGCGCCTGCCTTGAAATCTGAAGGTTCCAGGTTCGATTCCCAGCTCTTCCTGGTTATGTGTCGAAGTGTCCTTGAGCAAGACACTGAATCCCTTACTGCTCCCAATGAGCAGGTTGGAACCTTGCATGGTTTCATGGTGTGTGAATGTGTGTGTTAATGGGTGGTTTGTAAAGTGCTTTGGAGAAAAGCACTATATACTGTGCATGCAGTTCATTTACCATTGTCTCTGATGAAGATGACAAAGGTGGAGTAGAGATCCCAGACATCTTGAATAGGATTGAGGAGGCTGACACATGGTGCATGTACTGACTCCATTATAACCAACCCTAACCTTCACTAACCTAATGGTCGGAATAATGGGATGTCGGAATTATGGCGGACCCCAGAGAGTTGTTGTCTCCTTCGCGTAACTGCTATACTACACCCCATATTTACAAGCACTGGCTGCAGAATGGCACTGGTGAAAATTGGAAATGCTTCCACTGCATTGATCTTGGAGCACCACTAGCTAAACAGTGATCAAGGCACATATGCCTTGGAGACTGGAGATGACTGCATGGGCCAGGTGGGGATTAAACATGCAGTTATGGCTTCTGACCAAGTACAATATATCTAAAAAACTTTGGAGACTGAGAGGCAAAGACTTTGACAGAACAAGACACAGCAGAGAAGTACAACAGCTGAGACCAACAAGGCACCTTTCTAGTGCATTTCTTGCCACCTGCTTGCAACAGCCAAGGAACCTGAGAAAAGACTAGAACCAATGGAACATGGATCAGGTCATGACATTAGGCTTGTCCTTTGTGCTGTATGCAGACTATGGACTGCCCATACTATACTATGGAGTGGAGGGAGCAAGGAGGGTCAATAGCAGTCCTTTTGTTATTCATTCTATTTCAATGTCTGACTCAGTTTAACCGAACAAATGACTTTTGTGCCCAGACAAGTGAATGAGAAATGTACTTGTCCAAAGGATAAGTGCCTCAAAAAGTCAATGTCAAGCCCTGATGGATGGAAGGAACACTTTGGCTTTACACTCCTGCCATGTCTGAAGCGTGACACTCAACGTTATGGCTGCCTTGCTGATGGAGTTCTGTGCATCATATTTTGTGATGGAACAATGGCAAATCCATCCTGTAAAAGCACATCACACTAACTTGCATACACAGAATCACAATATGGTGCACTTTGAGGACAGTGAGAAAAGGGAAATTGTTATATGTGATTTTGTTATGTGATCTTATTTGTCACTTTTATTCGTAAATAGTCTTATTTCCTCATTTAAACACCCAGTTTAAGTCCCCCTTTAAAGTTAAATGGGGGTGTTTACTTATATGTATTACTAGTATGTCTTTTGTTATAAACAAAACAAACTATTATGAAAAAATAAAATAAAAGTGCTAGTAAAGACAAAATCGTTTTTGAAAAATGGCATTGATATAGATATTTCAAAGACAAGATGATCCTTAATGGTCAAAACTATAGCAGAAATGAATTATACATGTCAGAATTAGTTGATTTAGACCTACAGCACCTAACAATGGCCAAGTTGTGGCCATGGTCTTCGGAATTACAAAATGACCTTGACCATGACCTTTCAAGGTCCAAATCACCCAACATGGTCAAAACAATATCAGAAATGAATTCCTCGCACCCAAATTAGTCAGAATGGAGGTATTGCTTGTGCATATACACAAAAGTTGGATTTTCATTATAGCCGATGGCGGCCATATTTGATTTGGCCATTGCGCCATTCGTGCCACTATGGCGGACGAGCACCTCTGTGATTTTTCATCTCTAGGGACCCACTGACTCAGTTCAGGTGAGAAACTCCCCTCACACCAAATTGCGAACAGGAGTATAGGCCAGATACTGGAGTATAGGGAGCGCAGAAGGTACCACACAGGTATAATGGGGTTTGCATTAAAGGGCGGGGCATTCATTCCCTATTTACATTTGTTCCCGAGTTGGCCAGGTCGCTGATGGGCGGCCGAGCTTCTAGTACTGACTAAATTGTGGGGAAGAACAAGGGGGGAAGAATAAGAATACCTACCGGTATTTGTATATCATCAGGGCAGTATTTTGTATTTGTATAGTGATATGTTTTTGGACAGAGTATTTCCAATTTGTATCAAAAGTTTAATTCTTGAAAAATACTGTGCAAACGTTGTTCGTGGTAACAGATGTAATTTAGTTACATTTTACTACATACTTTTAGGTGTTACATTTGGTTGAGTATGGCTATACAGTATATTGGTTGTCTATATATAGCACCCCAAATGAATAGTAAAACTCAGGTTCGAAGAGACCTGGAATGGAGCCTCATCCTCTTCCTCGTCACCGTGAGGACTGGCCTGGGCGCCTTAGAATATACAACATCAGTGACAACACACAGAAATGTGTGTGGGGAGGAATTCATTGGTTTAATGACTAAATTGGGGAGAAAATAAGGTAAAAGTCAAAACAATAAAATAATATGTATTTGTATCATGTCTTGTCTAGATACAGTGCCCCAATTTAATACCCTCCCAGACCTAATTGTCAAGAGACTGATGGAGATCTCCTGGCTGTCAGGTGAGTCAGTAGGATTAAACTGCAGTTAGAGTGGAGGAGAGAATCCCAATTTAAAATGTGTTTAGTTCACTGGATTACAAGTAACATAGCAGCCAAATATTTCCGTGGCAACTTTTCCAAGGTTAATAATACTCACAGGTATTCCACCAGAGGGACCCCTACTGATTTTAAGCCCTGCCATTTTTACAGCAATATGGGAAAACATTGTTGATCAGTTCCTTTCAAAACTTTACATTCTTATTAAAAAGATGGTTGGCCAATAATACGACTTAATTTTAAACCAAGTAGGCTACTGATGTAGTAACATTTTAGATTGTTTTAGATTTGCAATTTGCATCAAAATAGGTTTTTGATGTACTTTTGCCCATCTTTGCCAACTCATATCCATGAATTCTAATTATTGAATTATGTAAAAATAATAATACTGTGTGCAAATATTCGTGGTAGCAGATGGAATTGACTTACTTTTTGGTGTCACGTGCAGAGTTACATTTGGTTGTACCTATTCTCGTGTATAGCCAGACAACTACCGGTATTCCACAATCTCCGAATGCTATAGAGTCTGGAATTCCATCCATCCATCCATCCATCTTCAACCGCTTATCCGGAATCGGGTCGCGGGTGTAACAGTTCCAACTGAGACCTCCAGATTTCCTTATCCCGAGCAACTTCCTCCACTCCCTCAGGGAGTATTCCGAGGCGTTCCCAAGCCAGTTTGGAGATATAATCCCTCCATCTGGTCTTTGTTCTGCCACGGGGTCTCCTCCCAGTGGGACGTGCATCGAGGACCTTCCTAGGAAGGCGCTCGGGAGGCATCCGTACTAGATGCCCGAACCACCTAAGCTGACTCGAAGTGTAGGAGCAGCAGTTCTACTCCAAGTCTCTCTCGGGTGACTGAACTTCTCACCCTATCTCTAAGGGAGATACCAGCCACCTGTCTGAGGAAACCCATTTCGGCCACTTGCACCCGCAAGTTGGAATTACAGCTCCTAAACGGCGAGTAATGGAAGCTGGCGACCTGGTGTTTCCATTGATGAAAATATATTTTAAAATGTCATTTCTGCTAAGCAGCAAGCTAAATTATTATGCTTAGATGATTTTTATTTATTAGGATAATGTGCACGATGTTAAAAACGAAATGGATGTATCCGCTTTGACCGGATACTCATCGTTCTTCTTACATTACTCGCGGGAGTCAACAGTCTGGCCACGTGAGACTAGGTTGTTTTTCTGTATATAGCACTGCAAACTAATAGTAAAACTCCCCCTCAGATTTCAAACCCAGCCCACCCAGGACGTTCCAAGTACCCAAGTACCTTCCTATGAGGAATTCCAAGGTTGAGGTGAGTCAGTAGGATACATGTACATCAGTGACAACAGAAATGTGTGTGGGGAGGATTTAATTGGACGAAAATAGGGCACACGTGTCCTTTTGACCTCCGACCTCATTGTGAGCTTGGAGGTCCATTCAGCTGTTCTCATCAACGATGGACAAAACCTCCTGACTCCACAACTGACAATGACATCAGAAGTGCACATTTTAACTTTTCAGCTTTTTTTCTATTGTCTTTCTCCAAAGCTTGAGTGTCACAACATTTAGAAGTGGATTTTACGTTCCAGTAGGAGGAATTGTGATGCTGATTGCGTGCTGCATCATTTACTGCAGGTGAGTTGATGTGCATGGGTGTGTGGTTGCGTGTGTGCGTGGTCTCTTCCACACTGCGGGTATAGATCATAGTAGTGGGCGTGGTGCCATTAGAACATTTCCCATTCCTTTTCCCCATAGACCTTTACAAAAATATTTATAGTTAAGCCTATCAAGCCATCGAGGATGTCATTGAATCTTGACCTTAAAACCTTTTATCCTGTGAAAAATAATATTTGAATATTTTATTATTTAAGATGGCTTGATTCTAGGCTTAAAATAATTGTTTTAAATACATTTGTAAAAGTCTATGGGGAAATGAATGGGAGATTTTTTTTTATTGGCACCAGTGAACCACACTCACTGCTATGCTCTATTCAGTCTATTGCACAGTACATTAGTAAAACAAATTGACCACACAGCACCAACAGTATTTCAGTCAGATTTCTATCAATCTCTCAAGTGCAACACACACACACACACACACACACACACACACACACGCACACACACACACACACACACACACACACACACACACACACACACACACACACACACATTAAGCGCATATCTGCCACACAGCCACATCCGGCGGAGCAAATGTCTTTGGAAATTAAATTATGTAAATAATAAGGTAATTTTTTTTTATTTGACAGGAAGAAAATGAAAAGATCTTCCACGTCCGACGGTGAGGATAAGGCTGAGGTCCACTACTCCACAGTCTAGCATCCCTCACAGTGTGAAAGAAGAGACAGTCTTCTGATTCATATAATGTACAGCTTCGTCTAAAAAACTAGAATTGAATATTTCAATAATAACATTTTGTTGCTTGTTGTTTTCTTAATGTGTTAAGCCGCAGGGGGTCCGGGGGGGTAATCTGCCTAAAATGTATGGCACAAAATGACAATGATTGTGCCTAGTGTTCACCCACCAAATGTCATCTAACCCCTGGAAATGCACAAATGATATGTATTTGGTCCACGGAGCGGCTCCATGGCCTGCCCATCCCAAAATATTTTGTTCCAGGGACCCCCAGAAGTAAATATTTGAGTTAACAAGACTGACCTATGACTGTCTTGATCCAAGGCTAAACAAGCGAAGCTTAAACCAGCGCCCTCCAAGTTACACCACTTTGTATGTCAAGGACCCCTAAATTGACACTTATTAGCCAATGGACCACCATGAATCACTGCTGAATCACCATGCCCATGTTAGTTAAAAAAAAAAAAAAAATCTCATGAGGCCCCCAGCCTGTGTGGAGCCCCAGGCGGCTGCCTATTTTGCCTGTATGGGCTGCACGGCCCTGAAACTAAGACTAGCCTACCTCCTTTATTTATTATGCACCCGAATACCCTTCATGAATTATTTTATTTCATGATGGCCCTACACTATCTTTTTTTGCAATTATTCTTGAGTTAAATTGTCCCATTAGAAATCTAATCCACATGACTGGCATAGCACAAATAATAGAACAGAGAGAGGGGAAGAGAAGGGGAGACTTGTGGATATAATTATGCTCAGCTGCAGTTATTTTGTTACTAGTGACAAGAGGAAAACCTAAACATGCATTGCGTTCTACCTTTTCTTTGCTGACATCATTCCTGAAAATTGTGGGGGCCCCCCTGCGAGGAGGGGGGTGGGGGCCCTTTTGCAAATGATGACGGACTTATATCTGTTCAATGTTATATGAGTCATACATAAAGGTTTCCTATGTAAATAAGCTGAAAAGCTTACTAGGATCTCCTTTTAGTTGACCTTGTACCAGTGAACTGTACTGTCATGAAACTGTACCCTTTCCTATGCAAACTTCTAATAAAGTCTTCAATCAATCAATCTCTCTGGAAGAAGTTGCACATGAACTCTGCTGGCGGACTGAGGCGCTCCAACACGACCACTAGCTAAATGCTGGGTGCAGTAAATGTATATTCCTTTCTTGGTAAGGGAAAGCTAAAGGAGTGCTCATTAACTACATTCCACACAGCTGTGTGGAGACTGGGCCAGCAGGCGGGGGAGGGGGAGAGAGAATTAGACTGGAGCAGTAGGGAGCATTTGGGTGTGTGCTGTGTGGGGGCCCCCTCTGCATTGCGGGGGTTGCGTGCCCCTCCCCTACGCCACTGCACACAGTGCTGCAAAGTGCATGATAATACTCGTCAATTCTGCGCTTCTTTATTAACTAATTTACTTTGCTCCATTGTTGGCTAAATGACGTTTCGTTTCGGCGTTTTTTGGGCAAATCTGAGCTGCAGTTCATCTAACTACTTTCGCCGTGGTTTCATCCACAATAAGCGTGGGAGGACGGAGGAGTGACGGTGGACCGGAGCGTTCAGTGTAAGCGATGACTGCCGAGCGAGCTCTATAAATGAAATGCACACACGTGTGTGTCTGTGAGCTTGTGTATCTGCTATTTTTCTATACCAATGAAACGGGAGATTAGCAGAGATATGTAAATGTAACCATTAATGTAACCATTAAAGCAATAACACCACTCTGAAAACCGGACAATTAGGTGTCCGGCCAGAGGCTGAGCTGGGCAGAGGACAGCAGGGTCGGAAAAAAAACAGATCGCCCTGTGGGCGCTCAGGCACGACTGCTCTATATTTGATCAACATAAGGGGTTTAGTGGTGCTCAGGCAAGTGATGGGTATCGTTTGGATTTTTACGATTCCGGTTCCGGTTCTGCTTATCGGTTCCGGTTCCTAACGGTTCCTATTTCGGTTCCAAAATGGTTAAAAATATATATTTTTAGCTGAAACTGAATAGAGATTTCTTTTTTTTATTATATATACACACACATTATTTTTAAACATTCTTTATTTATTTATTTATTGGGTAATAAAAGGTAATATGTCTCCAGTTGCATAATTGCACATTTATGGCCTAATTGTGTTATTATTATTACTATAATAGGCCTGCCAATGTTTGGGGAGAATTCACTTTCAGTTTCATTTTAGCAACACACACACACACACACACACACACACACACACACACACACACACACACACACACACAGTATCTTGCTGTGAACTCTAGAAGTGGCCCGAACTCTAGAGGTGAGTGGCCCGAAGGACCGCCGAACTTCAACACAGAGACGCTCCAGCGTTATGCTTCGACGCATCGCGGTGCTTGGATTGTGCAATTTGTGCTGTTTGTGCTGTCTTTTTTTTTTTTGCGCATCACATCTAGGAACCGATAGGCAGTACCGACATTACATATATTTTTTGGGTACCCAGGAACTGTCATGTGTAAGGTGTCCAGTGTAGTCAGGGCTGACAGTCTTTCAGCAAAAACTGTACTGGGACAAAAGATTTGACAGTAGGCTAACAATTAATTGCCTATGAAATCAAGTCAATACTTTTGTACTTTTACTGACGTTGAATTGAGGACTTTTGCGTGGTGTGGGGGTGGGGGCTGTATAGGCAAATTCGCGAGGTTGTTGTATAGACTGATTGATTGATTGAAGAGTTTAGCACTGTTTGCAATAGAAGACGCAGTTACAATACACAACATTGGCACACACACACACACGTCACAGTCCCATTCCGCGACCCACCCGTGGGTCGAGACCCAGTACTTGGGAAACAACAATGCTTAAAACATCATACACACGCAGTTTTTATAGACGCTGTCTGTATCTGTCGCTCTCTCTAACGCACACTCACTCACTCTCACGGTGGGACTACACCAAGCCGTTTCGCGCGCGTCAGTGCGTGTGCGTATGCGGGGCGCGCGCGCGTATGTGCGTTTTGGATAGATCCAATGTATATCAATTCAGCCGGCTACACCAGGCGTACGGATAGCGCGAACCACGGATACGCATTCCCTGTAACGGTGGGACTACACCAAAAAATGTGCACATACGCGCGTACTGTCCGTGAAGAGGCTCGCGTATGCGTAAACGCTCCAGGCTACACCAAGGAGGGAGTATATGTGAGGAAGACCAGATAGTCTGTGTACAAAACGCATAGGCGTGCTTAAAAAATAGAACCGATCCTATTTTTAGGGAATGCGTATCCGTGGTTCGCGCTATCCGTACGCCTGGTGTAGCCTGCTGAACTGACATACATTGGATCTATCCAAAACGCACATACGCGCGCGCGCCCCGCATACGCACGCATACGCACTGACGCGCGCGAAACGGCTTGGTGTAGTCCCACCGTCACACACACACACACACACACACGCGCGACGCGAGCGAAAAGCGGTTGTCCGTGGTGTAACCCATAGTTATACTTATTATAACTCTATGGGTGTAACACGTTGAAAAATTAAAAATATCCGAGCACATCGGTGCTTAATAATAAGTGAACTTTCCGACGGCGAAGTCCTTCTGATGGATTTTTCTTGGCTGTCAATGTCTCTATAGTCCAAAAAATCGCTCTGAACGTGAGTAAAACGACAGTGTACTGTGTACGCTATATTATAGAACCGTAGAGGAGAAAGGAAGACCACTCCCCCTATGAAACCAAGGCACAAAAGAGGGGGGGCTGGTGGGCTGTGGCGCTCGATTCCACATATTTGCTATAGCGAGGGCACTGCATAGGAGGAGAAAGCCTCGTGCCGCCCGCCCATCCACCTTCTGACACATTTATCGCCTTTCCCAAACCAAAGAAGGGGGGCGAAAAAGCGACTAGCAATGCCCACGGAAGGAGGAGCAGTTGATTCCACATGATCTACACGCTGAGCGGGGCGGCGCCCACTGACTTCAATAGAATACGTGGAGCCAGCCGAGAGAACCGCCCGCGTTTATCATCAAGGGACATTTATCCACTTTCCATTCTGACGTCACTGCCAAAGTGACTTCCAGGGGCTAGGTAAAGACATTTTGCTATCACAAAATGTAAAAAAACATAAAAAAAGGAAAAAGGGAAAAAAAAGCATTGTCTAAAAGCAGCAGATGAATCATCACTGACTGTGGAAATGTCAGTGGACTTCACATATCTTAACATAAATCCTTGTTTTGAGTGGTCTTGTGTAATATTGCAATATTTTGAGACATGGATTTTTGATTCTCATGAGCTGTATGGCATAAAAATCGAAATAAATAAAAAGTGTTGAATATGTTCGCAATATAGCTTGAATATATGTTTTTTTTACATAAACACACACACACACACACACACACACACACACACACACACACACACACACACACACACACACACACACACACACACACACACACACACATTCAATTCAATTCTATTAGCTCAGTGGTAAAAATTACAAAGATCCGGTTCAAATCCGGGTTAGAAGAGGAAAGTTACATAGTGCAGCTTTTAGCACTTTCAACACATCCCTATTTTGGGCATCTCATCATAGGTAATGTTTTTCCAAAAGGTTCAAAACATATTTTTTTGTATAAAGTGAGGGGAAAAACACTGTGATCAACAAGCCCTGATGTGACGCATTAATAATACAGTTTGAAGATCTGTAAGATAACAGGTTTAAATATAAATTTTTGCATCATTATCTCATTCTGCATCAAGATGTGGTTTCTCTGGAACTTCACATATTTCTAACTGACATTCTAACAGGAAACTGATATCATCAACACGTACATGAAAGGAGAAGTCTGTTAAATTCCTTCCTGGCGTTTTCTTTTTAACCCTCTTTTTCCATCCAGGTCCGTATAGCTATACATTTATACAGCCAACAGTCCAAAGTTCACGTGTAAAATGTTTGGTGTACATGGCACGAAAATCCCAGCAAGAGATAGATTTTCACTGTTTCGGAAAATTTAGAATGGTTGGAGATCTAAAGGTCAGAGGTCAAAATTCTGAGTGTTAAAGGCACAAGGAGATAAAAGTGTGTATTGAAGTTTCATGGCTGTAGGTCAAACAGGGCACGAGTTAAAACGGGGACAATAAAACAGTTTTGATCCACTACCAGTGGACTCCTAATGTGCCATATAGTGTCATAGTAAATCAGTGTCATATATACCGATACCGTACATGTCATGTACATACAGTATAGTCAGAAGAAAACCTGGCATTCAGTATGTGGGTCTTATAATCAAAATAAATTATAATGGTGTGTAAAAGCTAAATCTAACTACCGGTATGCTACAGCCGAAGTCAACAACCGACACATATTGTCTGTGGATGGACATGTTGATGACCCCTGGTGTGTAGGTCTTCTCGAGGACATGTTCTCAGGTCTGCTGGTGAGACATCCGTTCCACTGTGGAAAAAACACTCAAGGCAAAGTAAAGCAAAGCGCCACCCTTTGTGGGCTGTGGCGCTCGATTCCACATATTTGCTATAGCGAGGGCACTGCATAGGAGGAGAAAGCCTCGTGCCGCCCGCCCATCCACCTTCTGACACATTTATCGCCTTTCCCAAACCAAAGAAGGGGGGCGAAAAAGCGACTAGCAATGCCCACGGAAGGAGGAGCAGTTGATTCCACATGATCTACACGCTGAGCGGGGCGGCGCCCACTGACTTCAATAGAATACGTGGAGCCAGCCGAGAGAACCGCCCGCGTTTATCATCAAGGGACATTTATCCACTTTCCATTCTGACGTCCCATTTCACAGTTTTTCTTTGAGGATGTGGTTATTTGGAAGGTGAAATACTGCTTAACCCATTCAAACCGGGTTCGATAGGCTATATACATAGCACATTGCTTGGCTATCAGATCTACAAGCTCATTGTTCCTATTTTATATTACAAAGTACTGATAAACTAAACTAAACGAAACCAGTAAGACGCCTAAGGGCGGAAAGCGACCTCACCCTTTGGCCATCTGGCCAGTGATGTATATCGGACCAGTTACCCATATACAGAGACCCCTGGTACCCATAGATATTCACAGATATGGGCTTAATATTGATGACATCAGGGATCTCCATATATGGGCATAAAAGGGATTTGGTTCCACTGGCATCACAGAGATCTCCATATATGGGCATAAAAGGGATTTGGTTCCCCTGACATCACAGTGCCAACAAAAAAGACAAGCGTTACCCATACGTACGTACGTACAGATACGGTCAAGATGTGAAGGTTCTGATAGTAAATTGCGACCTAAGGTTGGGCAGTGCTGCCTTGTCAAACTTTCCCTGCTTTGCTTTACTTTGCCTTGTCTTCCACTCTGGAACAGATGTCTCCATTTCTTGCTTCACCAGCAGACCTGAGAACATGTACTGTATTGTCCTAGAGAAGACCTACACACCAGTGATCAACATGTCCCTATACAGACAATATGTGTCAGTGGCAAGACTTTGTCCGTGGCATACAGATATTGCTTTTACACACCATTATATATAGTTTTTTGATCATAAGACAACTACTGAATGTCAGTCTCCAGATTTTCTTCAGACTATGTAAGGTATGACACTGATTTACTATTACATTCACATTAGGAGTCCATTGGTAGTGGATCAATCAATCAAAACTCTGTTTTATTCTTTTATTCTATGCGTGCACGGGGGCATTCAAAAGACACCCCAGGGTCTTCCAGAATTGGAAAATAATCCAAAGATATAGGCTTCCACCTCAATGTAATATGGATACTGGGTTATCTGCATTTGTACAGTATTTGTACCGTACAGAGACAATTGTTCTCATATGCCCATTTCACAGAATTATGGAATATCTATATGACATATATTATAATCAAACAACGTGAGTTCTACAAGGTGAGAATTAAATGTCCAGGAATAAAACACATTCAATAGAAGCATGAAAATCAACAATGTCCAAGCGATTGTTTATAGTGTTTATATATCAAAACATATAATTGTATTATAAACCTTTGTTACAAAAGCAAAATGCAAAATATGTCTCATTTGGTCACACAGAGGAGATTGAGTAGTGAAAGTAATCTGTCTGTTTATCTTCCGCGTTACGATGAGATCGCTGTGCGTAAAAAGGACAGACACCACACCAACTGTGTGGTTCTGCTTGATATAGGCCTATATATGCTTGAGTTTAAAGTTTTGTTTCCTTTGTCGAAAGCCCAACTGAATATCTGGCATTCCACCTCTGTGTATTTGCTCCATATCCCTTATGGAACTGCCGCGGCAGCCACCACCGCACACCAGCAGTTTACCGATGTACAGCGGTGGTTAGGCGTTAAGGTTAGGGTTAGGTTTAGGCATAGTTTTA
The DNA here is from genome assembly GCF_963921795.1 of Nannobrachium achirus. Taxonomy (NCBI): domain Eukaryota; kingdom Metazoa; phylum Chordata; class Actinopteri; order Myctophiformes; family Myctophidae; genus Nannobrachium; species Nannobrachium achirus. Next base: position 4,401,539 of record NC_137822.1, on the reverse strand, counting down.
CTGAGGTTAGTTAGGGTTTTTTTTTTTTTTTTTTTTTTTAAACGGATCCCCATTAGCTGACGCCATTAACGTCAGCTAGTCTTCCTGGGGTCCAAGACATTGAAATACATTACAAATATATAAAATATCACAAAGTATTACAAAGAAATACATAAACAGCAAAAACACATTATACAAAGTATCACCTAAAAATAAAATAACATGTATACAACAAATTTAAAAAGTAAGAAAATTAGATGTTTTATGTATTAAGTATGCATAAGAAGACGAAGTTTCCTTTTAAAACAGGCTTTTTCTCTGGTGTTACGAAGTTCATTTGGAAGACTATTCCATAGCATAATTGATCTATAAAAAGCAGCCCTCTTCATAGAATTAGACTTAGGTAGTGGGAAAGTGATCAGTCCGTCACTCGCTGCATGAGTAAAATGTGTATGGATTTCTGAACAGCTAGTTATATTCTTATAAAAAAAATTAGGTGTGTGGGTGTTAACTCATTCCCTGCCAGGCCCGATAGTCCCGAGATTATTCCAATGTCTTTCCCCGCCAGGCCCGATAGTCCCGAGAATTAAAAAAAAAAAAAAAAAAAAAAAAAAATTCAAAAATTTTTTTTGACCCCCAAAAATGGAGTAGGCATGATAGCAATCGCGAAATTGCATGTTTAACCCCCATAGCAACCCCATCTTTCAAGCATGGCAGCCATTTTGGCAGCCATCTTTGTTAAACATAGTGGCTGTTATCTCATGAATGCCTGAACGGATTTCCATTCGGATTTTTTTGTTTGAAAGCTGTGAGCAATGTGGACACACGTGGTGCATTATCTAGGCATGGGTGTGCATGATCCGTGCACACCCAATTACATGGAAGTCTATGGAGACGAATGGCAGGTGGGAGTACGGAGGTATGTTAAAATGGCGGTCAATGTGTTAATGACTCTGTGAAAAAATGTAAGTAAACTAGCAGAAAGTCTTTCTTTGACCATTGACCAAGCAAGACGTTCATGCATGTCTTTCACACTAGTTCTATAAGAACAACCCAGAACCAGTCTGGCAGCCTTATTTTGTGCAACTTGCAATTTTTGAAGCAGAACATTAGATGCTGATGAGTCATCAGCATCATCAGTGATGACCATACTACAGAGCAGTAATCCAAATGACATAAAACCAATGAGCACACAACTTGACGAAACAGATTTGATGTTAAAAACGGTAAACACTTCCTAGTTATTCCCACAGCTCTTCCCATTTTGCCAACAACCTTGTCAATATGTTCAGACCATGACAATGTGCAGTCAAGCCAGAGTCCCAGAAGCTTCACAGTTCTTACTTGTTGTATTGTTTTACCTTCTATTTGTAGATTTAATTTAGGATTATCTGATAACCTAGAGTTAGATCCAAAAATTATACTAATTGTTTTAGAAATATTCAGAATACGTTTTTTATTTTTTATCCACTCATATATTATGCTGTGCTCACTAGTCAGAACTTGATTGAGCTCCGAACATGTGGGGGCTGCATAATACAGAGTTGAATCATCAGCATACATTGTTAGATTAGCTCTACTTATTGCATACGGCATATCATTTGTAAAAATAGAAAATAGAAGGGGTCCTAGGCAGCTTCCTTGTGGAACTCCGCAGCACAGGGCCTTACTTTCTGATAAGGTACCATTAAAATATACTCTCTGTGACCTAGCAGAGAGATAACTTTTAAACCACAGGATAGCAGTAGGACTTAAAACCATAACTAGTAAGTTTGGAAATTAAAATGTCATGATCGATCACATCAAAAGCAGCACTAAAATCAAGCAACACTGTGCCCACAAGCTTTGAGTTATCAATTGATGTCAACCAGTCTGACATTTGTGTTAAAGCAGTGCAGGTGGAATGTCCAGACCTATAAGCATGTTGGTACATAGTTGTTAAATTATAGTCAGAAAAAATAATCTTGTACTTGTTTGAACACAATCTTTTCTAATAGTTTACTTAATACTGGCAAAATGCTTATAGGCCTACTGTTGGGACCACAGAAAGTTGACTTTGTGTCTTTTGGTAGTGGAATGATTTTTCCTTCCTTCCACAGCTTTGGACATACCCCACTAATCAAACATCGATTGAAAATATGACAAAGAGGTTTAGTAATATGTTCAGCTGATATTCTCAACAGCCTGCTATCCATGTTGTCAGTACCAACAGCACCCCCAACAGGCAACATGCTCAGTAACCTTTCCACCAACACAGCATCTACTTGATTAAATTCGTACATGACTTATCTTTCATTATGAATTGTGTAATCAATTCTTCAGAGTTGGAAATATTAATATCCATATTTTCTCGTAGTGTTGAAACCTTGTTCACAAAATAATCATTAAAATAATTTGCAATCTCAAGTGGCTTAGTTAGATAAACACCATTTTTTTCAATGAAAGCATTACAGTTAGATTCTTTACCCATAATTTCATTAAGTACACTCCATATTTTTTTCCCATCATTACCACTCTCAAAGACTTTCTTTCTATAATAACTTTTCTTTTTTAATCTATTCATTTTTGTCACATGGTTTCTTAATTCACAGTAGTGTTTTCTGTCATAAGAAGAACCTGAGAGAACAGCAACTTTTTTGGCTTCATCCCTTTGTGACATCAGATTTTTCAAAGTGATATCAATCCAGGGTGCACTTTTGGCTTTGACTGTACATTTCTTTAAAGGGGCATGATTGTTAGCAATTCCCATAAAATGATCCATAAATATATTAAGAGCAATTTCAGCATCATCCACATTACATACCACTTTCCAATTAATTTGTCCAAGTTCCTTAAGATAGTTATCTTCATTAAACTTCTTAAATTGTCTCTTTATTACAACCTTAGGACAGGCCCTGGGTAGCTTTGTTCTCCTTGAGACTGCAATAATATTGTGGTCACTGAAACCCACCGGTACCGAGACAGTTGTGGAGCACAATTCAGGAGTATTAGTGTAAATATGGTCAATGCATTTTGAAGTTCCAGACCCAGTATTGTTTACAGAAATTCTTGTAGGTTGTAACATTATTTGAGATAATCCACAGGTGTCTGCCATGGATTTAAGCTTTTTCTTCAGAGGACAATTATCAGACAGATAATTTCAATAAGACTGTCCAAATGAGTTTCCGAAATAGCTAGTAGGCTATGTCTACTTTGTTAGATTTCAAGAATAGAGCAAGATCTTCAGTTTTGTTACTCAGGCTACATATATTAATATGTGCAAGGATTAAACCTTTAGGTAGTTTATCTATGCTAGTCATTGTGGGCTCGCCTGGAAGGCGAGCACACGTATGTTATCTTCATTATTGTGGGCTCGCCTGGAAGGCGAGCACACGTATGTTGTCCTCATTATTTCTTTATTTCTATACTAGTCAGTATCCTCAAAACTTTGGCGCGATTCATCTCCTAAACGCTTACACCTTTCAACACCATTCAAATTTTTATGTGTTCAGCTTACTGAGGACAAGTGTGCGTGTATTTTTCTTTTTGAAATGTTTTGTAGTATAATTATAAAAAAATAAAAATGTTTAACTTTAAGCACCCAATGCATTTCCAATGGGTTTAGTGAGTGGGGACAGCGTGAGACAGAGGAAAGGGACCCATGTTTATATTAAGGCGCTGTGGCTGCAATATTCACACTTCAGATATGCTATTTATATCAATGCGTTCACACAGGTCTGCTCTCTGATTTGATCCAAATATCTAAGCTGTGTGATGTATAAAACTATAGTTATAGTTAAAACTATAAATAAATGTCCCTCTCCACTCTACTGATTACACAGCTGTGATCAAGAATCAAGTCCGGGCGATGGGATGTAAATCCCATAGCCATATATCCTAGAGCCCGCAGGGACAGTCAGCCATATTAGTGGTTGTTGTTGGTTGTCAGGGAGATATCAAAACCAATGCATTTCCAAGTCAGATCCACAAACACAATAAAAGCCATGCTCCACTCCTCAGTCTGGAGTGGCCACATAGAAGAACGCCTTGGTTATAGACATAGTGGAGGACAGATGTGATCTGGGATTGTTAGCCTACAGTATATGCACTCAATATACTCCACTACAGTTGGAGTCCATTTGACAGTTGCTGGTTCCCAAACACAGAATCAAAAATGTAGATCTAGAACACATAGAATATGTACAGTACAGTAAGGTTCAGTAGAGTACAGTAAAAGTACAGTAAGGTTCAGTAGAGTACAGTAAAGTACAGTAAGGTACAGAAAGGTAAAGTACAGAAAGGTACAGTAGAGTACAGTACAGTAAGGTACAGTAAAGTACAATACAGTACAGTAAGGTACAGTAGAGTACATTAAAGTACAGTAGAGTACAGTAAGGTACAGTAGAGTACAGTAAAGTACAGTATAGTAAGGTACAGTAGAGTACAGTACAGTAAGTTACAGTACGGCACAGTAGAGTACAGTACAGTATAGTACAGTAAGGTACAGTAGAGTACAGTAAAGTACAGTACAGTAAGGTACAGTACAGTAAGGTACAGTAGAGTACAGTAAAGTACAGTAAGGTACAGTACAGTAGAGTAGAGTAAAGTACAGTACAGTAAGGTACAGTAAGTTACAGTAGAGTACAGTAAAGTACAGTAAGGTACAGTACAGTACAGTAGAGTAAAGTACAGTACAGTAAGGTACAGTAAGTTACAGTAGAGTACAGTAAAGTACAGTAAGGTACAGCAGAGTACAGTAAAGTACAGTACTGTAAGGTACAGTACAGTAGTGTACAGTAAAGTACAGTAACGTACAGCACAGTAAGGTACAGCAAGATACAGTAGTGTACAGTAAAGTACAGTGGTGCTGCAAAGTAACCAAGTACATTTACTCAAGTATATACAAACATGTAGATCTAGAACACATAGAATATGTACAGTAAGGTTCAGTAGAGTACAGTAAAAGTACAGTAAGGTTCAGTAGAGTACAGTAAAGTACAGTAAGGTACAGAAAGGTACAGTACAGTAAGGTACAGTAGAGTACAGTACAGTAAGGTACAGTAAAGTTCAATACAGTACAGTACGGTACAGCAGAGTACAGTACAGTAAGGTACAGTAGTGTACATTAAAGTACAGTACAGTAAGGTACAGTAGAGTACATTAAAGTACAGTACAGTAAGGTACAGTAAAGTACAGTACAGTACAGCACAGTAAGGTACAGTAGAGTGCAGTAGAGTACAGTACAGTAAGTTACAGTACAGTAAGGTACAGTAGTGTACAGTCAAGTACAGTACAGTAAGGTACAGTAGAGTACAGCGAAGTACAGTACAGTAAGGTACAGTAAGGTACAGTACTGTACATACATACACAGGGTATAGCTGCTCAGATTCACCGCTCCACTTCGAACAGGCCGGACTGGGCCCGTCAGTAAAATGAAAGAGAGCATCGCCTGGGCCCGTCAGTAAAATGAAAGAGAGCATTGCCTGGGAACTTGACACTTTTACTATTATTGTTTTGGGTTGGAAGCGAGCCCACACTGTTTCGAAGGAACAGTTTTTCTAGTTTATTTATCTATCAGTCAGTCAGTATCTCCTCAAAACTTTGGCGCGATTCATCTCCTACACACTTACACCTTTCAACACCATTCAAATGGTTATGTGTTCAGCTTACTGAGGACACGTGTGCTTGTATTTTTCTTTTTGAAATGTTTTGTAGTTTTAGAGAAATTTAACCTAGAAAAGAAGAAAGTTTTAGGATCCTGATTGGTTGTGATATGTCCCTGGCAACCGGCGGCAACCAGTGGAATGGCGGACTGTCCCTTCAGGCTATAGAATTTAAGGATTTTACTGTAGGTCCCAGTGGCCTGAGGGGACAGTCAGCTATTGTGTTGGTTGTTGTTGGTTGTCAGGGAGATCAGTTGACAGGCTTTTCAATAAGGTACAGTCGAGTACAGTAGAGTACATAAAAGTACAGTACAGTAAGGTACAGTAGAGTACATTAAAGTAATGTACAGTAAGGTACAGTAGAGTATATTAAGGTACAGTACAGTAAGGTACAGTAAAGTACAATACAGTAAAGTACGGTACAGCAGAGTACAGTACAGTAAGGTACAGTAAGGTACAGTAGAGTACATTAAAGTACAGTAAGGTACAGTAGAGTACATTAAAGTACAGTACAGTAAGGTACAGTATGGTACATTAAAGTACAGTACAGTAAGGTATAGTAAGGTACAGTAGAGTACATTAGTACAGTAAGGTACAGTAAAGTACAATACAGTACAGTACGGTACAGCAGAGTACAGTACAGTAAGGTACAGCAGAGTACAGTAAAGTACAGTACAGTACAGTAAGGTACAGTAAAGTACAGTACAGTACAGTAAGGTACAGTAAAGTACAGTACATTACAATAAGGTACAGTAGTGTACAGTAAAGTACAGTAAAGTGCAGTAGAGTACAGTACAGTAAGGTACAGTAAGGTACAGTAGTGTACAGTCAAGTACAGTACAGTAAGGTACAGTAGAGTACAGCGAAGTACAGTACAGTAAGGTACAGTACTGTACATACATACACAGGGTATAGCTGCTCAGGTTCACCGCTCCACTTCGAACAGGCCGGACTGGGCCCGTCAGTAAAATGAAAGAGAGCATTGCCTGGGCCCGTCAGTAAAATGAAAGAGAGCATTGCCTGGGACCTTGACACCTTTTACTATTATTTTTTGAGTGGAAGCGAGCCCACACTGTTTCGAAGGAACAGTATTTCTAGTTTTTAAATGTTATATCCATATACACACATAAACCCACGTATGCACATGCACACATAAATATATATATATGATATACCCATTAGTTAACATACTTGAGAACATTATAGTACAACTTTTTATATAGCCAAGTATAAAAGATGTCACGCTACCCACTGAGATACAAAACACATATTTAGCTTCATTCAAACTTATCAAGCTGGTCAATGCTCTTTATACACATTCCCCTAGAATTCTCTGCTGCACCCACTGGTTTGATAAAAAAAAAACCTTGCAACTAACAGTCCAGGTGGACTGAATTTTGCCCTGCTTTTTTAGTTGCCTTGCCTTCCAAGAGATGTCACCATTTCTCTTAGTGAGGTGCTCATTAATGAATACATTAGACCCTTTCAGTTTTTTCCACTGTTTGAGAAGGCCCACTTTCTGTTTACAAATCGAATGATTATGGCTGGTATAGTAGGCTTGCCTTTCCCCTCCCTAACTGGCAGTGTATGGCAAGCCTCAATATTGCTACTGTCAATGGCCGGGTTTCCCAAAGCGCAGTCGTACAAGCCCATCGTAGGACACTCCGGTACGACAACGAAGCTGTTTCCCAAACGCGCCTCTCTCAAAACAGGCTACGCATGCCCTTAGGCTGGCCAGAGCCTTGTATTATAGAGTTCTGCCAACTCTGCCCCCATGTGAACGGAGATGATGCAACTCTGCACCGACTCTCCTTGAATGGCTCTGGGTCCTGATTGATCCCCAAAACCAGCTGCGCTCGCAAATGAATTTCAGCTGTTGTGTGATTGTACTCGCCCCGCGAGAAAGAAGTAGAAAACAATGCTGAAAATTAACAAACTTGTTGGTAGGCTAACTGACCACACAGACCCCTTGTTTTTATTTTAAACTCTACTTGGAAGATTTAACGGCTGCACAAAATAGCCTAGTTGTTTTAATTTTAAACTACGACTTAACTGTTCGTCTAAATCATCTTAAATATTTATATAAGCTACCATGAGACTATATTAGAGAGCTTTGATTTTCAAAGTGGGTCCGGGGACCCCTAGAGGTCCTTGATATGTGGCGATGCACTTAAATGGGAGTCGAACCCGAGGCTTTGACTCACCAGTCTAACATACAGTCCGCCAAGCCAACAGCGGTGGCAACAAGGTTAAAGTAGGAACCAAATGAACCCTCATCATGGGTGTAACTCAGAGAGTGTACTGTACAATTAAATGGTCCCATTTGTACATGCACGTAGCAGGCTACATACCCAAGATGAGGGTCCATTTGGTTCATATAACGTCCTAACTAAATACAACAGCCCTGCCAATAAAATTCAGTGCTCGATTGGCGCGATGGCTTGTGTGTTGGACTGACAAGTGGAAACTCCGGGTTCTATCCCCGCTTCCGTGCAGCATTATATATCATTTAGCTGGGGACCCCCAAGGGTCCCCGGACCACACTTTGAGAACAAATGGGGAGCTCTTCATTTTTATGTAAGTATTTTGTGTTGTGGTGCGCTCTCTCAAGCAACCCAACAGACCCATAACATAACAAATATATAGTTCATCTTTTTTTTTCTTTCTTTTTTTCCCCTCACTATATTACTTATTTTTATAGCAGGTGTGTAGCCTAAGCTAGCTACTCTGCCATCCACTTGACTTAGATCGATTTTTTATATACTTTTATAGTTATACTTATAGTGATCAGCTTCACTGCAAAGGGTTTAAGGGCGCCCCAGGTCACCTTTAAAAAAAACCTTCGTAAGACAGGTCTGCGTGATTGACAGGAGCCTTCACAGGTTCTTCTATGATCCTCCTGGAGACCTTACGATGGGTTTTCTGAAGTCATTCCTAAGGTGTGCTCACCCATCGTAGCAGCCCATTTGGTTCCATTGTACACTCTTGACCGGTTTCCTGAAAGCCGTCGTAGCCTTGATTGACAGGAGCCTTCATAAAAGTGTTGCTGCTACGATGGGTCTTACGACCATCCTAAAGCTTAAGATCGCTTTGGGAAACCCGGCCAATATCTATGTCCTTGTTACCTGCTCCTCCGTGGTCTCCTCATGTTCAGCTTCAACTTCAGCTGCTTGATTTCAGTCAGCAGCCCTGTTATGATGGAATTTTGCTTCTTCAGACTTGCAATTTCAGAAGACATCATGTTCATTGACTCCTTTAACTCCTCCATGTCCTTCTGCAGGGATTTCATGGCCATTTTCTCAGCTTTAGAAACCAAACACAGTAGGCCTAGTAGACGGATCACGGGCTAAAAACGAACCCCACCGCCTACTTGTGTAGCCTGGTGGTCCCTGGCTTCTCCTTGCCCGGTGGTCCTGGCTGCTTCCGGCCTTGTGGTGCCTGGCTGCTTCCGGCCTGGTGGTGCCTGGCTGCTTCCGGCCTGGTGGTGCCTGGCTGCTTCCGGCCTTGTGGTGCCTGGCTGCTTCCGGCCTTGTGGTGCCTGGCTGCTTCCGGCCTGGTGGTGCCTGGCTGCTTCCGGCCTTGTGGTGCCTGGCTGCTTCTGGCCTTGTGGTGCCTGGCTGCTTCCGGCCTGGTGGTGCCTGGCTGCTTCCGGCCTTGTGGTGCCTGGCTGCTTCCGGCCTTGTGGTGCCTGGCTGCAGATGGCCTGGTGGTGCCTGGCTGCAGATGGGTTAAGGTTAGGTTTAGGTATAGTTTTACTGAGGTTAGGTTTAGGTATAGTTTTACTGAGGTTAGGGTATCAAGGTACAGCCGTATCAAGGTACAGTCTGCAGTGATAAGTCATCACCGTGGTGTAGTTTTCTAGCTATCACCTAGGCTTTGTAATACATTTTTAGGTGATAGCTAGAAAACGACACCGCGGTGATGACTTATCACCGTAGACTGTACACTCTGATAGGGCCTTTAGGGTTAAGGTTAGGTTTAGATATAGTTTTACTGAGGTTAGGTTTAGATATAGTTTTACTGAGGTTAGGGTTAAGGTTAGGTTTAGGTATAGTTTTACTGGAGGTAGGGTTAGGGTTAAGGTTAGGTTTAGGTATAGTTTTACTGAGGTTAGGTTTAGGTATAGTTTTACTGAGGTTAGGGTTAGAGTTAAGGTTAGAGTTAAGGTTAAAGGTGTATTCAGTGATAATGAAAGTGGCTGGGGGTCATCTTGTCCACCGGCCTTACAGCGTGGACATTTTATAGATTTTTTACACCATTATAATGTTCTCGTTTTGATCATTAGACCCAATCACTGAATATCGGTAGGGCCTACGTCTCCAGCTTCAGGATATGTATGATACTGATTTACTACGAGCATTTTATGAGTTCAGTAGTTTACAATCTAAGCATTTAGCAGACGTTCTTAATTCAGAGCGACTGTGGTTCTCAAAACCTTTATTTTGACCATCATAACTAAACATCATAACATAACTACGGCCATACTCTACCCTGATTGGTCGAGGACTGTCTGGCCACCTCTGAAAACCGAATCTAGCTATGCTCGTAACACGGGCCAGAAGAATGAATGGAAAATGTACCAATTATATTTTTTATTTGAATGAAATACAATCACTGAATATACCTTTAACGTTAGATGGAGGTTAGAGTTAGGTAGCGGTCCGGCACCGGTATTCGCTGTCCCTCATCCAGAGTAGGGATGGAGCTTGTTAATTTGTATTGATAATGAGCACCTTATCGATCCTGCTTATTGAGCCAGGCTTTTATCGAGCCCACTATTGAGCATTTTCTAATATTTTGTGGAAAGATGTGAGATGGCAAATTCTGAACAGAACAGGTATCTTTTTCTTATTGGCCAGTTGTTGTGACTGAGTTTGTGGCAGACCACCATCTATGAAGATGACAATGACAAAAGTAACACATATCTTTAAATATCATTAAAACAATCATTCATTAGTGTGCAATAAGTGTTAACTTTTTAACTGCCATTTATCGGCTATTTATTTTTTTGGAAGACCGATCTGAAGCTATTCAGCCGCAAAAAAAAACGTTTCCGCTGCACTAGGAACACAGTTCAGAGAAAATGAGCTCTAAAGATGTGACTTTGTATTTGATTAGGCGGCGCGTTACGGCGGCGTTACCCGATTACGGGCCGGTGGAAAGATAGCTCGGTAGGCGGCTTGGATCAAGATTTAGACCGGGGCTTCGTTGAGGCCTCTGATTATTTAATTCATTTTATTAAAGGAACCGGAATTCTTCGGTTTCGGTACCTCGGATACGTCTTGCAAAAATAGAGTTTTTTTGGGGGGGCTCTAAAATTTATTCTAAACCATTTTCAATGGAATATATCGTCGCAACATGTAGAATGGCTCGTTGGAACGCGATGGACAAGCCAGGACCACCCACGTCGCTACTAGCAGCTCAGGGTAAGTAAAATAGCACCAGTAAGACTCCCTAATCGGGAGATAAGCGACCGTAGGTGGCTTATCTCCACAAATAGGGCAAAAATTTGTTTTTCCCAAATCTTCCTGATCCATGTTGATGACATGAGTGTAGACATGCTGTGTAGTGATATTCGTGATTTTAGGGCAAAAACTGTAGGAGCAGTGTCCAAAAATGTGTTTTAAAAATCGGCCTGAAGGTGGCGCTAGAATAGGGCCATGTGAGAAATGAGGGGTGGGGTCTCCGCGTTGCCTTGGCGGACGAATAGGTACCGGCCCCGGCTCTCCCGGACGCTCCTAGCCCGAGTTACGGCATTTTATGTGCGCTGCAGTGGCAGGGGGTCCTCCACTGGGGGCGCCACCACTTTTGCATCCGTTCTGGAGCACCAGGAGTCGGTGGTCCCCGGGAATTCCCCGCGAGCAGCCCCGTTGGGGTGGTCATTTGGTCATTTTTGCACATTTGGTCATTTTTTACATCTGGGGGTCCCCCAGGGACCTGGGGGTCCCTGGGGCTCCGGGGGTCCTTGGAGGTTGTAGTTTGGCAGGCAAGGAGTGTGTGTGTAAAATCTGGCATGGATCGGGTCAATATTGTATTGGATTGAAAAAAGAACTGAAATTCTTCGGTTTGGGCACTAAATGAGTTAAATGGTTAAATATTATGGATAGTACTGATCATTTCTTGATCACCTCTATCTTGATTGTTTAAACATGACGTCATGCTCGATAACAAGCTTATTGATACCGGGTACTCAATAAATCTGTTATCGGGTTATCGGGCTACCCTTGTTTTGAGCTCCATCCCTAATCCAGAGTGGTCCAGGCCAGGCTGATGGGACTTGACGCGGCGGCGGGAGGGGTGCCGGACGGTGGCGTCGTCGACCTCTGACTCATATCTCTCCTTCTCCTTCTCAGATTCAGCGGTGGGAGCATCTGACTTTTTCTTCCTGTCAAATAAATTACAGTAGTCTTATGGTACGTTTAGGGCCAATTCACAAACCACTTTTAGAGCCGAATTTATTTTGGTTCGGTTCGGGGAGTCACAAAATCTTGGTGGCACCGAACAGCCAAATTAATGACGGTACCTGCCCCCGAAACTCTGAATGACGTCATATTGTAGTTTGGACAGAGCCGAACCGAAATAAATTTGGCTCTAAAAGTGGAGTATGAATCGGCCCTTAGCCACGCTAGCTCCACTCAACACTTATAAGGGTAATAATAATAATAATAATAATAATGACTTTATGTAAAGCCTATAACATCTTTCTAGACATGAGCCACGTGCTGCACAACATGAGACAAGATTATAAAAACAAAAATTCACAAAGAAAAACTAAATTAAATAGGATGATCTATCAATTACAACAAGAAATAACCATACATTCAGGCAAAACTTAATGGGTGTGTGTCGCACTTGAGAGATTGACAGAAATCTGACAGAAGCTGAGAAGCAGCTACTGTGTGGAAAGTATGGAATATTAATGATAATAAAGTTGTAATCTTGTATGTGTGAATTGAATCAACATTGACAAACTATGTGGTCTATTTGGTGTAAATTGAATCAAGATTGATAAAGTGTGTCTATTTTTTAACTAATGTATTGTGTTCAATATGCACAGAACTGCGGAATAGATCACACACATGCGCACGCACGCGCGCCGCGAACACACACGTACACACACACACACACACACACACACACACACACACACACACACACACACACACACACACACACACACACACACACACACACACATACATACATACTAAAGGAGTTGCCAATAATGTCATGACCGGTGGACTCTCCTGAGAGTCAATGGAGACTCTTTGAGACTCTGCCGGGCACCAAATTATGAGAGACAGCCGCTGATACGAACGACCTACGGCCTGGTCGCGACCTAGGCCACGACCTGGAGGTCGTAGGTCCCGGTTCTGGAGGTCGTAGTTCGCGGTACATACTTGTTAGGTCGCGGCCGGTCTAGTTTCGCGACCCCCGGCCGTGGTTGCGCCACCTCGGTCGTCCCCGGGCCGTTGTTGCGCGATCGGGCCGTTGTTCAGCGACCTGGGAAGTCCGCGGTCGTATTTAAAAGGTCTTTTTGCAGAATATTCTAGAGCAGCAGCGCTATTCAACCTTTTGAAGCTTGTGATTGGCTGAACCGGAGGTAGGAAGCGCTCCATTGTAGTCACTTGGACCGCGCGAGGTGCACCAAAACCTATCCTTAACCCTAACCCCAACTCTAACTCTAACCCTAACCTTAACCCTAACCCCAACTCTAACCCTAACCCTAACCCTAACCCTAACCCTAACCTGCCGACACTGAGTAGCTAACCTGCCGACGCTGTTGAAAACGAGCGCTCCTTCCCTTAGCAAGCGTAGAGTTTCTAAACTCGCGTCCCTTCCCTTAGCAAGCGTAGAGTTTCGATCGCGGACTTCCCAGGTCGCTGAATTACGACCGAGATCGCGCAAAACCTCCAGAACCGGGACCTACGACCTCCAAGTCGTGGCCTAAGTCGCGACCAGGCCGTAGGTCGTTTGTATCAGCGGCTCTTGCTGCAAATTATTGGCTTAGGAATGCAACAAAAACGTAAAAACATCCATGAATTCAAGGCTTCATGCAGTGTGTAATCGACAGAAAATGAGTCATTTTTGGGGTGGACTACTCCTTTAACTCACCTGCAGCAAAACCAGCAAATGAAAATCAGCACAGACACTGAAACTCCAACTCCAACTCCAACTCCAACTCCTACTCCTATTTTCACATCAGCTTGGAAAAACATATTACCAATGACAGGAGAAGTAGTATTCGTAGCGTTAGAATTACTGAGGCTGGAAATCATCAAGAAGACCATGCTCTCATGATGTAATCAGACTCGAGATTACTGTATGTTTGAAATAAAATTCTGAAAATGTTTTCATTCCCAAAATTTGGATCATGAGATCGTGAATGATCATGAGATCATGACATGAGAATAATGTAAATCCGGAGAACAGAGGCATCCCCACTCCTGGACACGAATCCATTACAATAGAGAAAGGTCAACAGCCTGGTGGGTTATGAGACAATGCTGAACAGCATTTTCTTGTCTTACCTGTTCTTGTACTATTGTATAATTGATAGATATCAATTCCCAAGTCTGACTCTGGATTCACGCATAACTTTGTTCCATTAGCTGTTGTCACACTGCGGATAGATAAAATAATATTAGTGATGGACAGCATGTAGATGAATGAAACCTCACAGGAATATGACTTACAGTATGTTGCATTCACACTGGCAGCTACAAAAGATAGTACAGCGCTCGGGTGAAGTCCCCATGTTCACCATGAGGTTGTGGGTTTGAATCCATCGTGGTGAATTTGGCTTTGTCGGGCGTCTATACGAACACAATTGGCTCTTGTTCGGGGGAGGGAAGCCAGGCAGGGAGGGTGTCTCTGCATGTATAGAGACACATGGACGCCTACAAATTCACGCTCCCTATTGTGACATCGGCCCCACTTCGGGTAAGGAAGAACGGAGTACTGCAGCTGCAAATGCAATCCCAATGAGAGGCATCGTGAAATAAAATAATTTCAGTGGTTGACTAATGAGGCCGTAGTCTTACCTTTTTTTTTTCTTTTTTGTGTGTGTTCTAATAAAGTGTCCCATGTGTTTAATTTGGCCTTTTTAATGTGGCATATCTGTCATCTTGATACACTACCTATAAAATATACTTTAATATACTTCAGTGAGCATTGGAAATTTTAAGTTTAAGTGGCCGCATGGTACACACGTCATGGACGTATTCCTTATGGTTTTCAATACATGCTTGTGTCTCATGTATAATCCACTCTTTGTCAAATCCCGCCCCATTTTGCTCTTGTTACTAGGTTGTACAAAACAACCAGGGCAGATTCTTTTATAGTAGAAGTGGATGGGGAAAAAAGATTTTTCATAGCCTCATTATAGCTATTTAAAGTACCAAAAGAAACACATCTACGTGATATTAATACAAAGGGAAGACAAAAGTACAGTAGTTACATTGCAAAACAGGAGTTTTCCCCCGAAAATATATGTTTTAATCCCAGTGGGACAGAAACACCAGGGCAGGTTGTTTTATATTGGAAATGAATGGAGAAAAAATATTTTTCATAGCCTCATTATAGCTATTTAAAGTACCAAAAGAAACACATCTATGTGATATTAATAAAAAGGGAAGAAAAAAGTACAGTAGTTACATTGCAAAACAGGAGTTTCCCCCCGAAAATAATTATATGTTTTAATTAGTTTAATCTTCTGGAACAGGCAGAAAACAGAAATAGGGAGAGAGAGCGCAGTGCATCTTGGGTAGGAAGCTGGCAGCCAGACTATGGCTGTGTCCGAAATGCGGAACACGTTCCCTACTCCCTAACCCTAAATGAGGGATCCAGATGTAGTGTACTACAGTAGTGAACAAATCAGCGCATTTCGGACACTACCCCGTCGCCATCTGGTTGCGTTCATCGCTGTCGCACTGTTAAAACGCTCTAGCGCTGGCTTTTGGAGCAATAAATAATAGCCGATCTACAAGCTCTCAACAGGGGGCGAAGCGACGCGTTGTGAGCTTGTACATCAACTCCCCAATGCTTGTGGATTGTAAATAACATACCAACATGTTGCGGTGTTATTATGAGAAATAGGCCTATATAATTGTTTTATATATCACAATTCAATAAAATAATACTATAAAAAATATATATTTTTAAAATTGTATTCATTCATTGGTGAATGAATGAATAATGTTTGTGCCTATTCGGTCTCACATGCAGACATACACCCATGTTTGTGATAAAATAGGTTATTCTTGCTAATTTAAATAACATTATTTATCATGATTATTATCATCAGCTGTGTAGGTTGGGAAGAAAGAGAGAGATCGAAAAACAAAAGTCTCCAGCGTCTATTCTCGTATATTCTCTTCATAAACAACTTTAGAGCTTTTTCATCATTTGTTCTCTGGTGACAAGGCTGTGGACATTTGTACGAGTTATTTTCTTTAGCCGGTGGTTCTGTTACGAGCTGCTCTGTTGCGTTTGCTCAGCAACAGATGGCTAAAGGCTAGCTGCGTTCGTTGTCTCCTGCCCAGAGACGAGCCTGCGGCGTGCATGTGCGCGTGCTTACTGTATGTGCGTGCTCAAAGCGCGAGAGACGGCGAGAGAGCGGCTGCGCGCAGTGCACTGTGGGGATAGCTGAGCTCAAGCCGGCTGAAGTAGTGACCATCGAATGCTCACTACAAATCCAAATGCATTGTGGGATACTTCAGTACACTATATTAGGGTACAAAAATGCTCACTATACATTCGGACACTAGTTCAAAATGGCGGAGCCCCATTTCTAGTACACTACGATTAGTGAATAGGGTGGATTTCGGACACAGCCTATAATTCCACTACATCAGGGGTCTTCAACAGGGGGTCCATGACCCCAGGGGGTCCGCGGAGGTACTGCAGGGGGTCCGTGAAATATAAAAAAAAAAAACATGATTCTATCCATTTTGAATAGCTTGAATACTGATTACTATGCAATTGAAGATGTTGTTGATATTATAGACATTAGTTCTCAGTTATAAGTAGTATGTTTAGAAATGGTAGTGGTACGGCCCACCCTGCTCGCTGTAACTTGTACATGTTTAAAATAAAAAATATGTCGTAGCCCAAAGTGTAGATAAATCCTCATTCTATGTATTTAATGTACCGTATTTTCCGGACTACTAAGGCGCACTTAAAAAGCCTTTCATTTTCTCAAAAAACTACAGCGCGCCTTATAGTCCAGTGCGCCTTATATATGGATCATTCATTGACATTGACATTCCCTTTAGCACAGCTCCATCTGTTGGATGCATAACGCAACGGTAGCGTCTATTATGTGCCCCTTATAGTCAGGTGCGCCTTATATATGAAAACAGTTTGAAAATAGACCATTCATTGACAGTGCGCCTTATAGTCAGGTGCGCCTTATAGTCCAGAAAATACTGTATTTACCTCATATTCTCCTTTGTGCTGGATCAAGAGCGTCTGCTAAATGCCTAAATTGATAATTGTAAAATTAATGACAGACTGCATCTTTGTAGCTGCCAGTGTGAACACAGCATTAGGCTTCAGTTTAGAACATTCTACTTACTTGATCTCCCTGCTTGGACACAATGGAGACGCTTCATGTATGTGGAAATCCTTAACGAGACTCATGTTCATGTTGCTGAGTCCTTGATCTGGACATATGCAGCCATCACGCCTACCTGTTTTGCAGAATTTCCAGGTTGCGTTAAATTAATTAAATATTGAACCCATTAGCAGTTTTAAACTAACAATATTGTAGACAAATAAATGATTATTCAAGGAACTAAATTAAACTAGCAGACTAACGCAATGGAAAAAACAGTAAAAATCCGATTTTTGTCTATAAAATAAAAATGCAATCTAGGCTATAGCCTATCAGAAATGATCATGCATTTCCTCCTAATAGTGAGGACAGGTCTAAGCAATTTGATGTTCAACTAAAACATGTATGATCCCCAGAGGGCATATCTCCACAAGGCCTGCTCGCCTACCCAGGGACTGACACAGCCCTGCTCAGTTCAGCAGTGAGAGGACCAGATTAGCTGTTCACACACTCAAAGACACACAAACACACAAGAAACTCAGACAGACGAAAGTGAAACGTTACAACCAGCATCTTCACAATGATGGCTGCACCGCATGACCTACAAAGCCTTGGCTAGGCAACCCAGTCTGGTGGAGATATGCGCTCCGTCAAGCAGCCTTTTCTAGTCTTACCTGTTGTTCTGAAATTGATAAACGTTCCTAAGTTTGACTCTGGATTCACGCATGGCTTCTTGCCTTCAGTTGTTGTCACACTGGAGATGGATACAATAACATATGGTGCTGGACAGTGTTTAAATAAATGTCACCTCACAGGAATATGATTGTTTGGAACATTCTACTTACATGATCTCCCTGCGTTCACAGAATAGATTCACTTCATGTATCTGGTAGTTCTTAACACGTTGCAAGCCGCGGCAGAACCCTCTGAACAGAGGTAGCGCCGAAGAAATAAGCCATTTATTTACAAACATGTTTTAAAAAAACAAAGCCCACATGATAACAACACGTACTGGAGTGCTCGACACAGCGTACATATTCATCCTGCAGAGGTCGGCGATCTTACTTTGGCGAGGCGGAGGGGAGATCAATTCCATTCGTTTACGTGCGGCGAAGCAGGGAAAGGAGCGATAGAGAAGCGGCGCCCGAACGTGATTGAAACCGCGATCCACGAACAGAGACAAAGACCAGCCATCTTGTTTGAGCTTCTTGCTGAGTTTCAACACTGGGGAGAGGATGAGGCTCCTCCTGGCCAGCCATCCATCCAGAATGTGAGTCAACGGCGTGGCCTGCTGGATATTAGGAGTATCACACCCAGCACCAGAAAATGACTGTCAGAGCATATTAACCCTTTCAGATCGCTCCAAAAAGACACAGAGAAGAATTTCCGATGTTTTTTTTTTTTTTATTATAATTTATATCAAAAGTCCGGGAATAGACGGCGTGGCTGATGGGACCCAGTAGGAAGTCCGAGGGAGTACGGCCAGGCTTAGAAGGTGTTAATGAGACTTGGATGCATGGAGTTGATTTCTTGATCTGAACATTTGCAGATAGGTTGACCTGTGGAATGAACGGACAAGACACTTTGCATGAACAATTGCATTAAATAAATATATTAAAGCCTTTATCTGTTTTTTCACCCTTTTTAATAACATTTGCTGCAAACAGATAAATGACAGAAAACTATTGTCCCAGAACTAAAGTTGGAGCATTACGAAAGTCAGACATCTCATTAGTCCGGTGTAGGGCTGTCCCCGACTAAGGATTTGTATAGTCGACTATGATTTTAGTCATTGTGTTGATAGTCGAATACTATGGCCCGTTTTTTTTATTATTATTATTATTATAATTTTTTCAGTTTTTCTTTTTTTTTTTTTACCCCTTTCTTTTACAATGGCGTATAAACAACAGTGTTGAAACACTCATTTAAATAACATGTCTTCTTGACTTTTGTTTTAATAGATAACTCATTCATTATTTAAGCCAAGGTTTATTATCATGGCCTTATAAGAATAGTAATAAATACAGCAATAACAACAACGAAATATTATCTCTAAAATAAATAAAGTAACTAAATAATATAGGCAAATTAAACAACAAAATACTAAAATAAGTAGGCCTATAGCAGGTGTAAAGTTAATTCACTAAAGCCCCAGACTCCGATGTCTGTGTGTGTGTAACAGGCCAGCCACGCAACTACTGTATGGCGATGCGGTCGCCGGTCACACATTTCTATGGCTCTACCCGACACCAATATCTGTGTAACATCCATGCATGTATCTATCCACGAGACACTGCGCAGCCTGCACTGAGCCTGACAGAGAGACAGCGATAGGCTCTATGCATATACGCCATTTTGTTCTACTTCCGGGTGTCTTTTGACTTCCTTCACAGGTGTTACTGATGATACTAATGAAGGCTCTGTTTGATTTATTGTACAGTGGTTCTTTCATTTCACCCCCATAACTATGTACAAATGGAGTCAACAAATGTAATCAAATGGACCCGCAAGGGTCCATTTGATTCCATTTGTACAGAGTTACACACCTGTATGGGGACATTTGGAACCCACTCAAGGACACTTTGAGACCCACTGGTGTAGCAGAGTGTTTCCAGTGAGCCAACATGCACAATAGCAGCACGCTGATTCTGTTTGACCAGAATGGAACAGACCCTTCATTAGTATCATCGGTAACACCTGTGAAGGAAGTCGAAAGACACCCGGAAGTAGAACAAAATGGCGTATATGCATATAGCCTATTGGATTGTACAAAACAGACCCCGTAACTTGTCGGGGAGAAAGAGGAAAGGAGAGCTTAAAACACAACTCTAGTGGCTGTTGTTGATGGCATAGGTTTATTGCCGATCTGCAAGCTCCAAACGTGAGCATTCGCGTCGCTTTTGGGAGTATGGACATTACATAATGGACTTAAGCCAACTTACTTTTATCTGACATGTTGCTCGTTGTGGAGTGGTAGGTCATAGCCAGATCCTGCAGCTTATAGTGGGGGAGCCAATCAAGTGATTCTGCTGGTTGTAATTTTGGAATGATAATTGTTGGAGACATGTATATCTTCATTCTTGGGGTTCTCACAATGCCAAAAAAACATGTCTTCAATTTTTCTTTTTGGGTTTAGCATGTGTAATTAGCATAATTAGCCAATTAATTGCCAAAAACGGGAAATGGCAATAACTTTGCTTCTAGGTAGCTTATAAAGGTGATCTAAGAGTCTAAGTCCATGTTTGTGAGGTCCAGAAATTCATATGTTACCATTGTGAAGTCATACAACCTTTCATAATTAGCATAATCAGTTTAAATTATGCAAAAACGAGTTGAAAATCAGGAAATCGTTTCATTTTTCACATTTAGCTGACTTGGAGAGATAATCTGAGAATCTTATTGGCTAATTGAGTATGTTTACAAGTCCAGAAATTCCTATCCTGATGTAAGTAAATGCAACCTTTTGTCATTAGTATAATCTGCATACATGATTTATTAATTAGTCTGAAAGTAGGAAATTACCTGTTTCTTTTTCTGTTAGGATATCCATAGATTAATTCTTGTCATAATTAGTCAAGCAACTGTGCTTCAGCTGTGAGGGATCACAGCTGATAAAGCTATATAGTTTTTGAAAACACCTGAATGATGCTGCTTGGACACATCACAATCGCATCATGAAGGTCACTGGAGGCTTTGTGGGCATTACTCAGAATGCTAGTGCTAGGGAAAGGTTCTTCTCTGGTCGCACCAGAGCTGAGTAGACTTGCTGAAGAAGCATGCCAGATGGCTGGCACACAAACAGCTACACAAAAGGAAAACCATGACTTGTCCATTGCTGTCTGGACAAGGCAGCCAATATCATCACAAAAGTTGTGATGCCACCCCACGTGGAGAAAGATGTATGCAGCCAAGACGAAATTGGCCAGCCGAACTATGTTGCTTTTGTGAAAGCGTGCATTAACAAAAATGAAGTCAGTGTCCCAGGCCAGAATGAAAAAGGTTCAACTGAAGATGTGGAAGAGTGCAGGAAAAGTTGTGAAACACAAGCTCGCTGACCAGGTGGTGGAATTGAAGGATGACAGGTCATTCTTTGCTCGAATGCTGATTGTTGCTCGATCACGGTCAGAGATCAACCTCAAAGAAGCCATTGGCCAGAACGAGTTCACTGCCAAACCACATGCTCTCTTCACAGTGACTGTTGAGCTTCGGCCCTGCACAGACAAGAGCAAGCTCATGACCATTCTCGAGGAGCTGCAGAATGAGAAGAGGACTGGTGACGTTGGTGTTGATCAGCAACCACAGAGTGCTGCCACTGACAGTTGTCCCCTGCCATCTAAGAGTGTAAGTGTCATAGATGGAATGGCATTGGTAGAGGATGGGAAAGCCATCATGGATCAAGATATGTTCCCAGTGGGCTGACCACTTCATAGCCCTACTGGACAGGAAGACCAAAGAACATAGTGAGACCCATGTAGTATTTGACCGCTATGATATTGCATCTTCACTGAAGGAGGCCACGCGTATGCGACGCCAGGGTGGCAAGCCCCCTACCACTTAACATGTGGAAGACAACACACCGATAGGGAAGGTGTCTGAAAAACAGTTCTTGTCAGGTATCCACACCAAAGATGAGCTGACTGTCTGCTAAGAAAGCCCTCCAACACTTCCAGGGGAAACCCAACGTTTTCAGAATCACGTCAAGGCAAGATGTCCACTCAAACTATATCGATGTAAAACATCTCCACAGCTCACAGGAAGAGGCTGACACAAGGATAATCCTGCACAGCCTGTATGCTGTCCGAAGAGGGGCAACACAGCTCTACATTGAGTCCCCGGACACTGATGTCTTTGTTCTTGCAATCCGACGGTACAATCAGCTGTGCAAGGACACCTATTTCATCACCGGTGTGGGAAACAAAAAACCTATCATCTCACTGGAGCCAGTAGTGCAGGCACTGGGTGAAACGAGGACTTCAGTCTTACCAGGGTTCCATGCCTTCACTGGAGCTGACCAGACAGGCCATTTTGCTGGAAAGGGAAAGTTAACCTGTTGGCAAGCCCTAAACCGGTGTCCTGTGGAGGTGGTATCTGCATTTGCTACTCTAAGTACTTCAAAAAAGCTCAGTTCTGACACAGAAAAAAAGATTGAAGCATTTGTTTGCCAGCTGTACGAGCCCGGTACAAATCTTGTGGATGTTGGTGAACTCAGGTGGAGGTTATTCACAAAGAAACAATTCTCCCCTTTGCAAATCCCGCCCCATTCTGCCCTGTTACTATGGTGGTACAGATGACCCTGGGCAGATTGTTTTTATAGTGGCAGTGAATGGGGGGAGAGGGTATTTTCATTGCCTCATTATTGCAATTTAAAGTACCAAAGGAAAAACATCTAGGTGATATTAATAAAAAGGGAAGACAAAGGTACAGTAGTTACATTGCAAAACGGGGGTTTCCCCAAAAATATATGTTTTAATTTGTTTAATCCCAGTGGGACAGAATCACCATTGCAGATTCTTTTATAGTGGAAGTGGATGGGATTTTTCTTTTTTTCATAGCCTCATTACAGCTATATAAAGTACCCAAAAAAACACATCTACGTGATATTAATAAAAAGGGAAGAAAAAGGTACAGTAATTACATAGCAAAACAGTAGTTTTCCCCCGAAAATATATGTTTTAATTAGTTTAATCCTCTGGGTCAGAGAGAGAATAGAAATAGAAAGAGAAAGCGCAGTGCATCTTGGGTAGGAAGATGACAGCCAGATTATAGTTCTCCTCACATAATAGGCTGGCTTTCGTAATTCTGCCCATTTAAAATATATGTACCCAATCGTAACTCTTAGTTATATTGATAAGGTCCATGTGAACTAGTTTGTTGAAGCTTATTCATTATATTGAGCGAAATCGCGATCACCTCGCGTGGCCGTACTAGACGCACGCCGTGTCGCGCAGTGCGGACAGTTGTTGAAAGCCTGAAGCAACATTCTCCACTGCACAAACTCCACCCCCGATAGCAAAAAGTGAATGGTTTTTTCTGGTTGGCCAGTCAGGGAGTCTCAGGGACCAATCAGAAGGCTGACAAACGGTGGATTATAAGCAGAGAAGCTGCCACCTACACAAAGAGCATTACATCAAGCCATTGCCCGTGCCCATTACCAGGCAATGGTATGGTATCAGGACCACGTACCTAACCCACAGATGCCACCAGCAACTGAATATGGATGGGAGGCTGAGGGAGATCATCTGGTGCCAGTCACAACACGGGATCCCCCAGCTCCAGCCACCATTACTCAACTGATCAAATGTTGCAAGAAATCCCAGTGCATGTCACATTGTTCTTGTCGATCTCAAAATTTGAACTGCTCCGAGATGTGCATGTGTGGGGAAGATGAAGAGGTGTGTTGTAATGTAAGCAAGGCACAACTGTTGGGGATTGACGATGACGACGACGAAGATGGAGACCCTTCTGTTTAAATGTGTTTACAGAACTTTCTGTACATATTAGTATTAATCTGATAATTCTGTGACCATTTCTCATACTGTTCTTTATTTTATATGAGGGATATATAAAGAAATATAGCTATTTCTGGTTTCGGTGTGATTATTACATAATTATTACACAGACAAAATGTTGCATGATTCATGTATAGGATAATAATAATTCCTGGACTTGTAAACATACATCTTAGAGTCTGTGAGAAGCTTTCAAAGTTGACTAAAACAAAGAAATGCAGCAATTTGCTTATTTTCACCTCGTTTTTGCATAATGTATGCTAATTATGCTAATTAGGAAAGGTTGTATGACTTCACAATGGTAACAGATGAGTTTCTGGACCTCACAAACATGGACTTAGACTCTTAGATCACCTTTATAAGTTACCCAGAAGCAAAGTTATTGCAATTTACTGTTTTTGGCAATTAATTGGCTAATTATGCTAATTACACATGCTAAACCCAAAAAGAAAAATTGAAGACATGTTTTTTTGGCATTGTGAGAACCCCAAGAATGAAGATATACATGTCTCCAACAATTATCATTCCAAAATTACAAAAATTGATAGGCTCCTCTACTATTACTTTAGTTTTGTCCTATACTTGTTTAAAGTGACGGAGCCTGATTGAGTTGTTAACACAACACAGCTGTGCAGGTTCTGTGGAGTCTACGTAGTCTGGGATCACTTCACTTTTCGGGTTTGTAACCGGTCTGGAGCGGAAACCACAAAACGTCATGTTGTAGTACTCAAAGGACTACAATTTGCCGAAAGATCAAACCGGATTCAGTTTTAACCCCAAATATTCCCCTGCGCCCAAGGACACACGTTTAGGGCCTACCTAATAAACTCTTTGATGCGGAGTAGTTTTGCTTTTGAAAAAATCGTTTGGTATATGCATCTTTTTAATCCAACTTTTAGCGACTGGCAAGACTACACTAGGCTACTCCAGCATTTTAATAGGGATTGGGGAAACAAACGGAGGGAACCAAATCAAAGCGACGGCGCTTCTTCTAGTGGTTTCCGCGCTCTAGGCGGAAACCAAACGGGCTGTTGTGAACGAACACCAGGCTCTCTCCCGGGAGAAAGCCTGGTAGGCGAGGTTAGAGTCTACGCAATGCACACACACACAGACAGTACGGCTGTGCCTCATTGATTGATTGAAAGCAGCCAGTAGGCTATGCATGTTTTATTGCGAGAAACCAAAGTATATGTTAAATCATCGTACATTAAGCACCCCAACAGCGGCAGCCCCGTCGTCGTCCCCCGTCGTGTGCTGTCACTGCTGTGCTGTTTAGGCTGACCTAGGATCAGATTCAGGTCCGTTATTAGCCGCGAGGCAGCGACATGAAGTATGGCTGTAACTGTGAGATGATAATGCTGCTCTAGGATCAGATTTACAGCGGGGGGGAAAGAGATTGGTGCGTGCGTGCATGCATGCATGCGTGTGCATGATGCGTAGCAGCTATACTCCTGCTGTCGCCCGTCGGGAAAGAAAAGCAGAAAGAGAAAGCACTAGCCTACAAGTTAAACCATGAAAACAAACCGAAAATAACTTACCAAATAGCCTAAAAGTATTCCTTTATCCCTGACTTCACTGCTGTGCCTCCTTGACGTGCCATTAATGTGAATATTAAGCCACACTGTGGCTTGTGAAAGCGTTGATTATATATATTAAATAATAAAAATAATAATGTGTGCTGCGCTGGACGTCTGAGGTCTGACACAGTTACTCGCTCATCATTCTGCACGTTTATTACTGGCTCATCATTCTGCACGTTTTTCTGCCCCTGGAAAATAGCAGATCTACAAGCTCACAAAGCGTCGCGGATGCGAGGCATTGTGAGCTTGTAGATCAGGGAACGTCGCTCGACACCAACTATAGGTCTATGGATATGCAAATAGGCTTGTTTCTTTGTTAAACAGTTGTCGAGGAGTGAACTTCGGGGGGTGCGAGACCCCAGCTTAGAAAAGGTTTGGGTCGTCTGGGGCGTGCGACCCAAGACCGCAACACTGTTCCACACTGCGCTGTCGCGCGTCATTGAATTGTTACACCAACTTTCGTGCCTGAATTTATTGCCGACCACCATCAGCAATGTTGCATAGTTGATGACACTATGTGCATACCGCCACCTATAGGACCGGGCTGTATAGTGCTAGTGATCTCCAGGGAGGCCAGAAGGTCTGCCAATGTGAATGCTGGCCAGCGTGAACCAGCAACCGTTTTCAGAATCAGTTCTAATCAAACGGATTGCAGTGTGAATCCGCCATGGGGAGAGTCAGACAAATGCAACGAGTAATGAGATGTCGGAACAACGCTACTCACCCAACTATAGTAAACCAGCAGAACACAGTGAAAAGTTTGAAAGTCTGCCTGGTGGAGATATGTGCTCCGCCAAGCAGCCTTGTCTAGTCTTACCTTTTCTATCAAATTGATAGATATAATTTCCAAACTTTGACTCTGGGTTTACGCATAGCATTGTGCTGTTAGTTGTCGTCACACTGGAGATGGATAAAATAATATTAGTGATGATGGACAGTGTAAAATGAATGACACCTCACAGAATTATGACTTATGCTGCAGTTCAGAACATTATTATACAGTATACTTGCTTGATCTGCCTAATTGGACACACAGGAGAAGCTTCATGTATCTGGTAATCCTTGATGAGACTTAAGTCCATGTCGTTGACTCCTTGATCTGGACATATGCAGCCATCACGTTGACCTGTTGAATGATTGAACAAGACACTTAGTTGCATGCAAAGTTACATTAAATTAATTAAATATGTATTATTATTTACCAGTAAGACTCCCTAATCAGGAGATAAGCGACCATCAGGTCGCATGTTAAAATCGGCCTGATGGGATAGATCCATGTTGATGACATGAGTGTAGACATACTGTGTACCAATTTGCGTGATTTTAGGGCAAAATTTGTAAAAAGAAATGTTTTGCAAGAATCGGCCTCATAGTGGCGCTAGAAGAGGGCTATGTGAGAAATGGGGGTGGAGGTTGTGGTTCTGGCGTTATGGGCCGCGCAAGCGGTGCGCGACCCGCTCCGGGGACAGTGACAGGTGGGGAGTTTGACTGGGGCGTAGGCTTGTCACCAGAACCGATACTTCGGTACCAACTCGATGCCAAATGTGACGGTACGGTACGGTACTGACTTTTCTACAAGTACGGTAGTACCGAAGTACCGTTGGTACCGAGATGCCAGATCTGGCCGCTTCTTTTGTGTTGTTTTTGGGCTGTAAATGAGCGGTTATCTGGCAAGCCTCACAGCAGGCAGTCGGAAGACACACGCACAACCCTCACAGCAGGGTCTGATGCTGTGATAACGTTACGTGGACTACCACGCTTTAATTAAGGAGAAAAACAACAACATGCAACATGGCGGCGGTACACGCATCTGCATCGCGTCGTCTCCAACCAGCAGCGACAGCTGCCCCTTGAGAAGAAAAACTAAACAAAAGTCGCGTATAGTACGTTGCATTCGAGGATGAGCAGGGATTAATAGGTGATCGTCAAAAACCTGTATGCCGGCCCGTAACCGTTTCCAGACGAAAGGGGGGGGGGGGGGGGGGGACACATCCAACTAGCGAAACATCTAAAAGACCGACATCCAGACTTGTACAAAGAATTCAAGGTGAGTGCATTTGAATTCACGTGTTATCATTGTTGTCCATATCTAATAACGTTACTATGGTGAGCCCACACAGTAAATGAGCTGCCTGACAAAGTAACGTTAAGGTTGTGTGTCCAGCCTCGTCACGGAGAGCAGCCCCCTTCTGTCCCGCATAAAGTTACATAAAGTTGCAAGGCAGCTCATTTACTGTATCGCCTAACGTAACGTTAAAAATCGCTGGAATAATACATACACGTTATTCTTTGTTTGAGAAGGCTGGCATTGATGTTTGGCCAATGTTCTTCTAGACTTTTTTTTTTACGCTAGGATTGTGTGTGTGTGTGTGTGTGTGTGTGTGTGTGTGTGTGTGCGTGCGTGCGTGCGGTTGTAATAATAGTGTGTGTGTGTGTGTGTGTGTGTGTGTGTGTGTCTGTGTGTGTGCGTGTGTGTGCGTGTGTGTGTGTGTGTGTGTGTGTGTGTGTGTGTGTGTGTGTGTGTGTGTGTGTGTGTGTGTGTGTGTGTGTGTGTGTGTGTGTGTGGACAGTGTGGTTGTAATGGGCTATGATTTGTAATAAATATCACTAAAAATGGTTTCACCACGTCATTAAATGACTGCTTGCACTGAGAGTGTGTGTGTGTGTGTGTGTGTGTGTGTGTGTGTGTGTGTGTGTGTGTGTGTGTGTGTGTGTGTGTGTGTGTGTGTGTTTTTGTGTTTGCGTGTTATTACAGCCTATGCTGTTTTCATATTGTTGCTGTAGTCAGTCACTTAGCTACACCTACTAACTGAAATCTCAATGTTCTTTTCACAGTATCAGCCAGAGGAGGACTTTGACAGGGAGGACAGGCCAGAGCAAAGCCAGCAGCAGCAACACACACACAGCCAACACTTTGATTTTATTAATGATACATTTTTTTAAGGCTACATGCACATTATTTTATTTTAATCATTTAAAGCTACGTGCAACTTCTGTTTAAGCATACAGTATTGTTGTTTGTTGTTCACTTCTAATAAAGGAGTGTATGTTGAACTACATGGGGTTTATTTTATTTTTTTATCGTGGTATCGAAATAGTATCGAGAATCGTGGAATTTCAATGGTATTGGTACCGACTACTAGATTTCTGGTATCGTGACATCCCTACTGGGGCGGTACACCTGTCAAACGGTAACGCAGGTGTCCTAAGGCGGGCTCAGGGAGGACAGAAACCTCCCGTGGAGCAGAAGGTCAAAAGCCCGCTTGATCTAGACGGCCTCACGATCCTTCTGGCTTTTTGAGTTTTAAGCGTGAGGTGTCAGAAAAGTTACCACAGGGATAACTGGCTGGTGTGTGCAAAGTTTGCTAGGATAGGGGCAACGGTGGCAGAGATATGAGTATAGGGCAAAAGTGTGACGTGCCGGACAGAATGACAGACTGACTGATATAATACATTTTCAATCTAATCATCCTATTAGAATTTACTATGGTTGGTATTATCTAAATATCAGTACCCGTAATTGCCGGACTATAAGCCGCGGCTTTTTTGCCATGTTTTAAACCCTGCGGCTTATACAACGGTGCGGCTTATATAAAGTTTTTTTTACAGCTAACGGCCAGTTAGTTCGTTTTACAATGGTCTTTAACAAGGATTTATATATAGATTTTTATAGCTAACGGCCACCAGGGGCACTCTAGCGGGAAGCAGGAGGGACACCTGCAGCTTATAGTCAGGTGCGGCTTATTATGTAAACATGCTTTATCCTTTTTTATCCTAAATTTAGCTGGTGCGGCTTATATTCAGGTGCGGCTTATAGTCCAGCAATTACGGTATATGTTTAAGCAGCTTGATGTTCAAAAACGTGCAATCCTCAGTGCAGATCTCCACCAGGCCTGACAAACACACTATCTAGTCTTACCTGTTCTTCTGATATCATAGATGAACTTTCCCAAATTTGACTCTGGATTCACACATGGCTTCTTGCCGTCAGTTATTGTCACACTGGAGATGGATGAAATAATAATATTGATGGACAGCTTCTAAAATGAATGCCACCTCACAGGAATATGACTTACAGTATGCTGCTGTTCTGAACATACTTACATGATCTCCCTGCCTGGACAGAACTGAGTCGCTTCATATATCTCATAGTTTATAATGAGACTTGGGTGCATGGAATCCATTCCTTGATCTGGACATGTGCAATTACCAGGTTGACCTGTGGGATGAAGGGACAATACAATTAGTCCAACACACAGTTGCATTAAAATAATTAAATATTTAATGATTTAGCTGTGTTTTCCCCCTGATTGACAATGTTAGCAGACAAATAAATAATCACATTATTCTCCCCAGAATTAAGTAAACTTTCAGAACAAGATACAATGAAAGGATTAGAGGGGGAAAACAGTCGTCTATAAGAATGGATGACAGAATTGTAATATCCATAATTTTTCAAAGCAATCTAACCATGTTTGAAATTACTATGGTTGGTATTATGCAATTACTGTATAAGAACATGAGCTTGAAAAGTAAGCTCTTCATTACAGATCTCCACCAGGCCTGCTAGTCTACCCAGGACTGTAAATGGTAAATGGTGCATTTATATAGCGCTTTTAATCCAAAGCGCTTTACATAGATTGTGCATTACATTCACCTATTCACACACACATTCATACACCGGTGGCGGAGGAAACCATGCAAGGCACCAACCTACTCACCGGGTTTCATTTCAAGAAGAAAAATAATTACCTGCTTTTTTAAAATTGATAAACTTTCCCAAGCTTGACTCTGGATTCACGCATGACATTACCATGTTAGCTGTTTCCACACTAGAGATGGATAAAGTGATGGACAACGAGTAAATTGAATGGCACCTCACCCGGGATATGCCGGTGGTCAGTTAATCATTACTTATGGCTCATTAATTATTAACTACATTTTAAGTAATTATCAATAAATTAATTATAATTGTTAAAGTGCTACCAAACATTCTACTTACATGATCTCCCTGCGTGGACAGAATAGATGCACTTTATATATCTTGGCATTCTTAAAGAGACTTGGATGCATGGAGTTGATTCCTTGACCTGAACATTTGCAGATAGGTTGACCTGATGGAACAAGAAACGTAGTTGCATGAACAGTTGCATTCAAATAATAAATCATTAAATATTAAAACCATAATCTGTGTTTTTATAATACATATTTAATGTATTTGTTTTTTTTTAAGCATAACAGACAAATAAATGACAGCACATCATTCTCCCAGGAAATAAAGTGAACCAGCAGAAAAACACAATGAAAACATTTCAAGTCTAACCTGTTGTTTTGAATTCATAGATATTCTTTCCCAAGTTTGACTCTGGATTCACACATCTCTGGCCATTAGCTGTTGTCACACTGGAGATGGATAAAATAATATTAGTGATGGACAGCGTGTAAAATGGATGGCACCTCACAGGAATATGACTTATGGCATGTCTCTGTTTACACATTCTACTTACATGATTTCCCTGCGATTACAGAAAAGGTTCACTTCATATATCTGGAAATCCGTAATGAGACTTAGATTTGTGGAGTTGATTCCTTGACCTGAGCATTTGCAGATATGTTGACCTGTAGAATGAAGCAACAAGACACTTTGCATGAACAATTTCTATTCTGACGGCAAATGCCAGAACAGTATTTGTGGCAAGTTTGTTGTGGATCGGCGCAACGGTGTGCCTTGCAAGTCTGCATGTTCATTTTGTGACCACCCACCCACCCTCTTGTCAATTGAATTATTCACCTCAAACTAATAGTAAGCCAGCGCAGAACACAAGGAAAAGTTTGAAAGTCTTACCTGTTCTGTTAAATTGATCAATATCATTTCCCAACTTTGACTCTGGATTTATGCATAGCATTGTGCCGTTAGTTGTTGTCACACTGGAGATGGATAAAATAATATTAGTGATTTACAGTGTGTAAAATGAATGGCACCTCACAGGAATATGACTTGCTGCAGTTCAGATCATTATAAGGTACTTACTTGATCTGCTTAATTGGACACAAAGGAGAAGCTTCATGTATCTGGTAATCCTTGATGAGACTTAAGTCCATGTCATTGATCCCTTGATCTGGACAGATGCAGTGATCACGTTGACCTATGGAATGATTGGACAAGACACTTAAGCCTCTATCAGAGTCCAGGGTGAAGAGCTATTCACTTCACCGTGGTGTAGTTTTCTAGCTATCACATAAAAATACTTAACAAAGCCTAGGTGATAGCTAGGAAACTACAACACGGTGACGTGAATAGCTCTTCACCCTGGACTCTGATAGAGGCTTTAGTTGCATGCAAAGTTACTTACAATTAATTAATTAATTAAATTAAACCATTCTGTCCCTCCCTGCAAAACCAGCAGAATAATACACAATGAAAAGATTAGAAAGTAAACATCTGACATTTGTCAATGAAATCAAAATCTATTATTTTCAGTGACACACGCACATGCACACGCAGAAATCTAGCTGCCTTTTCTAGTCTTATACCTGTTCCTCTGATATCATAGATGAACTTTCCCAAATTTGACTTTGGATACACGCATTTCTTCTTGCCGTCAGTTGTTGTCACACTGGAGATGGATAAAATAATATTAGTGATGGACAGCGGATACAATGATTGGCACCTCACAATAATATGACATTGTTTTTAGAACATACTTACATGATCTCCCTGCCTGGACAGAACTGATTCGCTTTATAAATCTCATAGTTTATGATCAGACTTGGGTGCATGGAGTCGATTCCTTCAACTGGACATGTGCAATTACCAGGTTGACCTGTGAAATGAAGGGACAAAAGGCTTTTGAACGACATCTACACCCCATTGTGTACACAACCCTGGCTAGGCACCCCAGCCTGGCACTGATATGTTTGGGGTCCACTCAATATGCCGACGGGCCACTGTTCCGACTAGCGTCGTCAGGTTAGTTACTCAGGTTAGTTAATCACGGTTACTGAGGTTACGTTTAGGGTTAGGGTTAGTTTTAGTGTCGGAATACCGGCCCGTCGGCACACTGATGCGGACCGATATGTTCCCCCCTGGGTGGCCTTTCTTAATGTTTACCTGTTCTTTTGTTATTGATATACTTCCACAAGTTTGACTCTGGTTTCACGCATTTCGTAGTACCAAAGCGTACCGATTCCACACTGGAGATGGATAAAATAATATTAGTGATGACTTGAACTATGACTTAACCAAAGTTAATATGTTTGTGTTTGTACGGTAGATCAGATTAGCCTAAGTTAATCATGACTTAAGCCTCAATGAATTATTGACTTAATGTCAATATTAATTAATTAATTACGATTTGTTCAAGTGTTACCAAACATTCTACGTACATGATCTCCCTGCGTGGACAGAATAGATTCACTTCATATATCTGGTCATTCTTAAAGAGTCTTGGGTGCACATCCTTTTGCCATTTGCTTCCTTGATCCGAACATTTGCAGATAGGTTTACCTGATGGAACAAGAAATGTAGTTGCATGAACAGTTGCATTCAAATAATAAATGATTAAATATTAAAACCATAGACTGTTTTTATAATAAATATTAAATTTATTAGTTTTTTAGTGAAGTGAAACCAGCAGAACACAATGAATGAAACATAGTTGCATGAAAAGTTGCATTCAAATAATAAATAAATAGATACCGTAATTAAAACATTAATCTGTTTTTGTAAATGGTTATACAAATGACGGCACATTATTCTTTCCAGAATTAAAGTTAACACAGAGTGAAAATGTTTTAGTCTTATTAGGCCTACCTGTTGTTTTGAACTCATATATATTCTTTTCCAACTTTGTCTCCGGGTTCACGCATTCCTGGCCATTAGCTGTTGTCACACTGGAGATGGATAAAATAATATTAGGGATGGACAGTCAGGAATATGACTTATGTTCTGTGTACACATTCTACTTACATGATTTCCCTGCGTTTACAGAAAAGGTTCACTTCATATATCTGGAAATCCGTAATGAGACTTAAATTCATGGAGTTGATCCCTTGACCTGAGCATTTGCAGATAGGTTGATCTGTAGAATGAAGGGACAAGACACTTTGCATGAACAGTTTCTATTCTGACGGCAAATGCCAGAACAGTATTTGTGACAATTGTGTTGTGGAACGGTGAAGTCTGCATGTTACTTTTGTGAAGTTTACCCACCCACCCTTTTGGCAATTACAGTATTCTCCTCGAACTATAGTAAATCAGCAGAACAACACAGTGAAAAGTTTGAAAGTCTGCCTGGTGGAAATATGTGCTCTGCCAAGCAATATTCTCTAGTCTTACCTGTTATATCAAATTGATAGATATCATTTCCCAACTTTGATTCTGGATTTATGCATAGCATTGTGCTGTTAGTTGTTGTCACACTGGAGATGGATAAAATAATATTAGTAATTTACAGTGTGTAAAATGAATGGCACCTCACAGGAATATGACTTATGCTGCAGTTCAGATCATTGGTACTTACTTGATCTGCTTAATTGGACACAAAGGAGATGCTTCATGTATCTGGTAATCCTTGATGAGACTTAAGTCCATGTCGTTGATTCCTTGATCTGGACATATGCAGTGATCACGTTGACCTGTGGAATGATTGGACAAGACACTTAAGCCTCTATCAGAGTCCAGGGTGAAGAGCTATTCACTTCACCGTGATGTAGTTTTCTAGCTATCACATAAAAATACCTAACAAAGCCTAGGTGATAGCTAGGAAACTACAACGTGGTGAAGTGAATAGCTGTTCACCCTGGACTCTGATAGAGGCTTTAGCTGCATGCAAAGTTATTTACAATTAATTAATTAATTAAATTAAACCATTCTGTCCCCCCCTGCAAAACCAGCAGAATAATACACAATGAAAATATTAGAAAATAAACATCTGATATTTGTCTATAAAATCGAAATCTATTATTTTCAGTGACACACCCACATGCACAGTTGCACACGCAGAAATCTAGCTGCCTTTTCTAGTCTTATACCTGTTCCTCTGATATCATAGATGAACTTTCCCAAATTTGACCATGGATACACGCATTCCTTCTTGTCGTCAGTTGTTGTCACACTGGAGATGGATAAAATAATATTATTGATGGACAGCGGATAAAATGAATGGCACCTCACAATAAAATGACATTGTTTTTAGAACATACTTACGTGATCTCCCTGCCTGGACAGAACTCATTCGCTTCATAAATCTCATAGTTTATGATCAGACTTGGGTGCATGGAGTCGATTCCTTCAACTGGACATGTGCAATTACCAGGTTGACCTGTGAAATGAAGGGACAAAAGGAATTTGAACGACATCTACACCCCATTGCGTACACAACCCTGGCTAGGCACCCCAGCCTGGCACTGATATGTTCGGGTCCGCTCAATATGCCGACGGTCCGCTGTTCCGACCAGCGTCGTCAGGTTAGTTACTCGTCACGGTTACTGAGGTTACGTTTAGGGTTAGGGTTAGTTTTAGTGTCGGAATACCGGCCCATCGGCACACTGATGCGGACCCGATATGTTCCCCCCTGGGTGGCCTTTCTTAATGTTTACCTGTTCTTTTGTTATTGATATACATCCACAAGTTTGACTCTGGTTTCACGCATTTCGTAGTACCAAGGCGTACCGATTCCACACTGGAGATGGATAAAATAATATTAGTGATGACTTGAACTATGACTTAACCAAAGTTAATATGTTTGTGTTTGTACGGTAGATCAGATTACCCTAAGTTAATCATGACTTAAGCCTCAATAAATTATTGACTTAATGATAGTCAATATTAAGTAATTAATTACGATTTGTTCAAGTGTTACCAAACATTCTACGTACATGATCTCCCTGCGTGGACAGAATAGATTCACTTCATATATCTGGTCATTCTTAAAGCGTATTGGGTGCATAGCCACAGATTTGCTTCCTTGATCCGAACATTTGCAGATAGGTTTACCTGATGGAACAAGAAATGTAGTCGCATGAAGAGTTGCATTCAAATAATAAATGATTAAATATTAAAACCATAGACTGTTTTTATAATAAATATTAAATTCATTCGTTTTTTAGTGAAGTGAAACCAGCAGAACACAATGAATGAAACATAGTTGCATGAAAAGTTGCATTCAAATAATAAATAAATAAATAAATAGATACCGTTATTAAAACATTAATCTGTTTTTGTAAATGGTTAGACAAATAATTATACAAATGACGGCACATTATTCTTTCCAACATTATTCTTTCCAGAATTAAAACATTTTCACAGAGTGAAAATGTTTTAGTCTTATAGGCCTACCTGTTGTTTTGAACTCATAGATATTCTGTTCCAACTTTGTCTCCGGGTTCACGCATTCCTGGCCATTAGCTGTTGTCACACTGGAGATGGATAAAATAATATTAGGGATGCACAGTGGGTAAAATGTATGTCACCTCACAGGACTATCGAATATGACTTAAGCTGCAGTTTAAAACATTCTACTTACATGATCTCCCTGCCTGGACACAATGGAGATGCTTCATTTATCTGGTAATTCTTAATGAGACTTAAGTCCATGTCGTTGACTCCTTCATCTGGCCATGCGCAGCAGTTACCATGTTGACCTGTGTGTGTAATCAAGGGACAAGACATTTACAAGAATGCACAGTTGCATTAAAACAATTAAACATGAAATGCTTTATCTGTGTTTTTAATGAAATTTCTTTTCTTTTTTGTGTGTTTTTTTACCCCAATTTTCCCCTCAATTTAGTCATTATGCCAATTAATTCCTCCCCACACACATTTCTGTGTCACTGAATCCTGACTCAACTGCCAGTGAGGAGCCCCCACCAGGAGGAAGTAAAGCCTTCGTCCTACTCCTCCCGCCCAACACTCCCTGCTGACAGGTGCCGCCCCACCGTACAATTACTTGCAGTGACAATCATCTCACCTTCCCTGCCTGCATGGCTTCCCTCCCTTGAACACGGGCCAATATTGTTTGTGTAGACGCTCTATGGAGGCCCCACTCATTAAAGTAAATTCTCAAATGTGTTCATGTCAAGGACCAGTGGGCCACATTATTGTATTTGGCTGCGGACCCCCATCTGAGAACCTTTGTGTGTCGGTTTTGGGTTGTCAAAAATTCTCATGGGACATGAGGAATTGTAGGGGAAATGGAGTTTGTATGACAGATGGTGCAACTGTTCACATTTGTGGCCATGGGAGCACAACAAATACTAAATGTTTCATCTTCCTGACGGCTGCACCCCCACTTACACAGCCCTGGCTAGGCAACCCAGCCTGGCAGAGATATGCGCTCTATGCACCTTTTCTAGTCTTACCTGTTCTTCTGATATCATAGATGAACCTTCCCAAATTTGACCCTGGATTCACGCATTCCCAGCCATCATCTGTTGTCACACTGGAGATGAATAATATAAATTAGTGATGGACAGCATGTACAATGAATGACAACCCACAGGAATAAGCTTCTGTTTAGAATATTCTACTTACAAGATCTCTATGCGTTTACAGAATAAAGTCGCCTCATTTATCTGGTAATTCTCAATGAAACTTGGATGCATGGAGTCGAGTTCTGTATCTGAACATTCGCAGTTAGGTTGACCTGTGGAATGAAGGGACAAGACACTTTGTTGAATGAACAATTGCGTTCAAATAATAACTAAGGCTGGGACTTTAACTGTTTAATTGCGATTAATTAATTACAGAAAATTAACGCGATAAAAAAAATTAACTCATTTTAATCGCACTTAGTTTTTGCACCACAGAACCTTCAGTTTCAGGCATACCGATCATAGCGATGCACCAACCAAGAAGAGACAACAAACGCAAAGGGAGAAGTAGCCGATCAGAGCGCTTTGCTTGGCCCAGTGGATGCGAAATTTAGATTTAAAAAACTCACTTGTTGATTCACTCGTACAACAAAATGTGTTTTACTTGAAAAAAAAAAAAACTTCTCAGGTCAAATAACGATGTGCGATTAAAATGTGATTAATTGCGATTAATTAATCACAGAGCCTGTAATTAATTCGATTAAAAATGTTAATCGCATCCCAGCCCTAATAATAACACATAAAAGCCATTATCTGTATTTGTTTTTAACCAACATTAGCTGCAAACATCATGACAACAAATACAGTATCAGAACTAACAGCAGAAGAATACAAAATGAAATGACTAAATAGTAAAAATCTGTCCATACAAATAGAGCTCAAGCTCCCCACAATCACATGCTGCCAGCCAGGCCCCACATCTTCTGGCAGTGGCTTTCACAGGCAAGTCAGCTGTTTAACCGAATGGTGTGTGTGTGTGTGTGTGTGTGTGTGTGTGTGTGTGTGTGTGTGTGTGTGTGTGTGTGTGTGTGTGTGTGTGTGTGTGTGTGTGTGTGCGTGTGTGTGTGTGTGTGTGTGTGTGTGTGTGTGTGTGTGTGTGTGTGTGTGTGTGTGTTACTGGGAGGGTCCCTGGCACTAAACATTTGTAGAATCGGCCTCAGGTCTTAATGGGTAACTTATGCCCACCTGGGGTACCAAATGTGAAATGTTTTGCATAGACATTCTATTGCCTGGGCTTCTTCCTGGCAGCTGCTCCCCACACATATCTCCAGCCTGGTGGAGATATGTGCTGCTCCAAGTAGCCTGTTCTAGTGTTACCTGTTCTCTTGAATTGATCAAGAAACTTTCCCAACGTTGACACTGGATTCACGCATAGCTTTTTGCCATCAGTCGTTGTAACACTGGAGATGGATAAAATAATACAAGTGATTGACAGTGTGTAAAATGAATGGCACCTCACAGGATATGACTTATGATGCAGTTCAGAACATTCTACTTACTGGATCTCCCTGCTTGGGCAGTATGGAGACTCTTCTTGTATCTGGTAATCCTTGATGAGACGTAAGTCCATGTCATTGATTCCTTGATCTAGACATATGCAGTTACCATTATGACCTGTGTAATGAAGGGGCAAGACACTTACAAGAATGCACAGTTGCATTGAAATAATTAAATATTAAATGCTTTCTCTGTGTTTTTAAATGCATTTTTCTTTTCTTTTCTTTCTTTCTCTTAACCCCTTTGTCTCCCCAATGTATTTGTTATGGCAATGAATTCCTCCCCACACACACTGTGCTGTCACTGTTGTTGTATCCTACTGACTCACCTGCCAGTGAGAGCTGGATGCACCAAGCATTTCATTTTTTCAACTTAAAACATTAGCAGACAAATACATTAAATTATTATTAAAGTAATGTTTACACATTAAAGTAAACCAAACATGCCTTTTGTCTATAACAGTCGTTCTCAAACGATTTCATGTCAAGGACCCCCATATTGTTGTATTTTGCTGCAGATGCCCACCTGAAAACATTTTGTGCCAGTAATCCCATACAAATATGGGGTTGTCAAAATGTTCCCCATTAGGTAAAAAAGAAAAGAAAAAAAATCTAGAGTACATTTAAAAAATCGAACCATCGGTTCCTCCTCTGAGGACAGATCTCCACCAGGCCTGCTAGCCTACCCAGGACTGTGTCAGTCGTAGGGTTCAGCCGTCAGGAATTTGCTGAGTGGGGAAATGGATTTTGTACTACAGATGGTGCAACTGCATGTTTGTGGCCATGGGGGCACAACAAATGCTAAATGTTTCATCTTCACATCCTGACGGCTGCACCCCCACTTACACAGCCCTGGCTAGGCAACCCAGCCTGGGCCAGCCTGGCAGAGATATGCACTCTATGCACCTTTTCTAGTCTTACCTGTTCTTAAGATATTATAGATGAACATTCCCAAATTTGACCCTGTATTCACGCATCCCCAGCCATTGGTTCTTTTCACTCTGGAGATTAATAATATAAATTAGTGATGGACAGCATGTACAATGAATGACAACCCACAGGAATAAGCTGCTGTTTAGAATATTCTACTTACAAGATCTCTCTGCGTTTACAGAATAAAGTCGCCTCATGTATCTGGTAATTCTTAATGAGTCTTGGATGCATGGAGTCGAGTTCTGTACCTGAACATTCGCAGTTAGGTTGACCTGTGGAATGAAGGGACAAGACACGTTGTTGAATGAACAGTTGTGTTCAAATAATAACATATAAAAGCCATTATCTGTATTTGTTTTTAACCAACATTAGCTGCAAACATCATGACAACAAATATCAGAACTAACAGCAGAAGAATACAAAATGAAATGATTAAATAGTCAAAATCTGTCCATACAAATAGAGCTCAAGCTCCCCACAATCACATGCTGCCAGCAGCATGTCCGTTGTGACGTTGCGAGGACGTTGCTGATTGGGTGTTGTTCCAACAAATCAGAGCAGGGTTAGGGTAGCTACGTCATCAGCCAGCCAATACAGACCAAGCCCCCGGGACCGAGGGGGAGCTTTGAAGCGCCATGGACATGGTGGCCATTTGAGGTACTGCAGTTGGGGCTTCTAATCATGAACGCGCATCTAGGCTTCTTTGTTGACGCGCGTTCATCCCGGAAGTGCTCGTTCATGAATTAGAGCCCCGGCACGTCCATGAACACAAACTATGACGCAAAATGCGTCACAAAAGCAAAATAGTAGCCCCACTACGTCATGTTACAGAGGCGTCTCAAACGCGGAAGTACGCTTCATGCACTGGGTGAGCAACTCAATGCAAGTGGACGGGCGGGATATCCGGTGTCCTCTTTATTCTTATTATAACTCTATGATACAGACTGGTGTATTTGTCCCGCCCCGCACCACAGACCAATCGGAAGCCGCAGTGGCTGGAGAGCCACGTGGTGTTGTTCCAACGAATCAGGGTAGCTGCGTCCTCAGCCAGCCAATACACACGCGAGGAGGGCTTTCCGTGCGGCTTTTGAAGGATACACGCTGGTGTGTTTGACAGACATCACCAAATACCAATAAGAAGCCGCGGTTGGACTCCACCAAGTTCTATGTCCCACCTCCCCTTGGAGATAGGCTCCTTTCCAGACTCTGATGCGTAGAGACAAAACAAAATGTGGAACGGAGCGAACAGGCTGGCACCCAGGCTAGTGTGTGTTAGGGGAAATTACTGCATGACCTGATGGTCACTTCTCGGCGTGTTACTTGTACATCTGCTATTTTTAAAAGGCGAAATTACGTTTTTGACAATTTTTTACACATTTCTCTACTGGGAGGGTCCCTGGCACTAAACATTAGTAGAATCGGCCTCAGGTCTTAAAGGAGTAGTAAATTTACCCTCATTGATTCCGGATGGTGACCTGTTTCGAAACGGGTCACCATCCGGAATCAATGGGGGTAAATTTACTCAAATCAAATTTTTGTCTTAGGAATGCGACAAAAACCTAAATATATTATTGAACTCTACTCTCCATGGCGTGACTAATCAATAGAAAAAAAGTCATTTTGGGGGTGAACTACTCCGTTAATGGGTAACTTATGCCCACCTGGGGTACCAAATGTGAAATGTTTTGCATAGACATTCTATTGCCTGGGCTTCTTCCTGGCAGCTGCTCCCCACACATATCTCCAGCCTGGTGGAGAAATGTGCTGCTCCAAGTAGCCTGTTCTAATGTTACCTGTTCTCTTGAATTGATCAAGAAACTTTCCCAACGTTGACACTGGATTCACGCATAGCTTTTTGCCATCAGTCGTTGTAACACTGGAGATGGATAAAATAATACAAGTGATTGACAGTGTGTAAAATGAATGGCACCTCACAGGATATGACTTATGATGCAGTTCAGAACATTCTACTTACTGGATCTCCCTGCTTGGGCAGTATCGAGACTCTTCTTGTATCTGGTAATCCTTGATGAGACGTAAATCCATGTCATTGATTCCTTGATCTGGACATATGCAGTTACCATTATGACCTGTGTAATGAAGGGGCAAGACACTTACAAGAATGCACAGTTGCATTGAAATAATTAAATATTAAATGCTTTCTCTGTGTTTTTAAATGCATTTTTCTTTTCTTTTCTTTCTTTCTCTTAACCCCTTTGTCTCCCCAATTTATTTGTTATGGCAATTAATTCCTTCCCACACACACTTCTGTGTTGTCACTGTTGTTGTATCCTACTGACTCACCTGTCAGTGAGAGCTGGATGCACCAAGCATTTCATTTTTTCAACTTAAAACAAATTAAAGTAAACCATTAGAACATGCCTTTTGTCTATAACAGTCGTTCTCAAACGATTTCATGTCAAGGACCCCTGAGGACACAGAGCAAATATCTCCACCAGGCCTGCTAGCCTACCCAGGACTGTGTCAGTCGTAAGGTTCAGCCGTCAGGACACAAGGAATTGCTGAGTGTGGAAATAGAGTTTGTATGACAGATGGTGCAACTGTTCATGTTTGTGGCCATGGGAGCACCAACAATGCGAAATATTTCACTGTAGTCCTTTATGTCACAGAAATGCTATTGCCC
Source organism: Nannobrachium achirus (assembly GCF_963921795.1). Taxonomy (NCBI): domain Eukaryota; kingdom Metazoa; phylum Chordata; class Actinopteri; order Myctophiformes; family Myctophidae; genus Nannobrachium; species Nannobrachium achirus. The sequence goes on along the minus strand of NC_137822.1, from coordinate 4,359,826 downwards.
CAGCTTCTTCACATCCTGACGGCTGCGGCCCGACTTACACAGCCCTGGCTAGGCAGCCCAGCTTGGCAGAGATATGCGCTCTATGCACCTTTTCTAGTCTTACCTGTTCTTCTGATATTATAGATGAACTTTCCCAAGTTTGACTCTGGATTCACGCATCTCTGGCCAATAGCTGTTGTCACACTGGAGACAAATAATATAAAATGTGTGATGGACAGCAAAATGAACGACAACCCACAGGAATGTAACTTAGGCTGCTGTTTAGAACATTCTACTCACATGATCTCCCTGTGTTTACAGAATAATGTCGCCTCATGTATCTGGTAATTCTTAATGAGTCTTGGATGCATGGAGTTGAGTTCTGTACCTGAACATTTGCAGGTTACAGGTTGACCTGTGGAATGAAGGGACAAGACACTTTGTTGAATGAACAGTTGCGTTCAAATAATATCAGATAAAAGCCATTATCTGTGTTTTTTTAACCAACATTAACTGCAAACAAATAAGTGACAGCAAATAACAGAACAATAAAATGATTAGAGAGTAAAAGTCATATAAGAATAGAGCTCAAGCTCCCTGCAATAGCATGCTGCCAGGCCACACTTCATCATGGACGATTTGAACCATCATATGACTTCTGAGATAATGTCTACCGATTTGCATGAGTTTTGAACACATTTTGTTAAAAGGTTATACAGTATAAGCTGTCACATGGACACGTACACGCTCGCACATGTGAAACGTTGCTCTGTCTGTCATAGACATTTTACTGCCTCAGCTTCTTCCTGACGGCTGCTCCCCACAACCCAGCCTGGTGGAGATATGTGCTTCACCAAGCAGCCTTTTCTAGTCTTACCTGTTCTTTTGAATTGATAAAGAAAATTTCCCAACGTTGACACTGGATTCACACATGGCTTCCTGCCATCAGTTGTTGTCACACTGGAGATGGAAAATAACACAAGGGATGGACAATTCATAAAATTAACACTTACAGGAATATGACTTATGATGCAGTTCAGAACATTCTACTTACTGGATCTCCCTGCTTGGGCAGTATCGAGACTCTTCTTGTATCTGGTAATCCTTGATGAGATGTAAGTCCATGACGTTGATTCCCTCTCGACATTTGCAGTTACCAAATGGACCTGTGGAATGAATGGACAAGACGCTTGCAAGAATGCACAGTTGCATTGAAATAATTAAATATTAAATGCTTTATCTGTGTTTTAATGCATTTTTCTTTTCTTTTCTTTTTTTCTCTTTACTGCTTTTTCTCCACAATTTAGTCGTTGTGCCAATTGATTCCTCCCCACACACATTTCTGTGTTGTCACTGCTGTTGTATCCTCACCTACCAGTGAGAGCTGACAGATGCCGTGCCAGCCGTAGGATTACTTGCAGTGATAATTAATTCACACTCCCCCCCCCCCCCCCCCCCCCCCCCGAACACGGGTCAATTGTGATGTGCCGAATGCACTACGCGTTTAGTTTTTTCTACGTAAACCATTAGCAGACAAATAAACGAAATTATCCCCAGAATTAAAACCATTAGAGCAATTGCAAGCCTTTTGTCTATACAGTGGTTCTCAATGTTTTTCATATCATGGAACCACAAATTATTGTATTTTGGTGCAGATCCTCATCTGAAAACATCATGAGCCAGTAAAATCCATACACATTTTGGGTTATCAAAATGTTCCTTTTGTTAAATAAAAAATAAATCTACATTTAAAAAATATATATCAGATCTACTAGCTCACAATGCGTTGCACCGTGAGTGTGAACTTGTACATTCTCTACTTCCAAACAACTTATGTAGTAGGCTAGGTTAAAACAGATTTTTGGTGCTATATTAACTCATTTTGCTGGGGAGAATAGATTGACAGAATTGTAAAATCCATTATTTTCATTACAATCTAACCATATTAGAAATTGGTGATATCCAAATATTATAAAATATTTAAGCAACTTGATTTCTGCTAGAAAAGTGTGCTCCTCAGAGCACAGATCTCCACCAGGCCTGCTAGCCTACCCAGGACTGTGTCAGTTGTGGGGTTCAGCCGTCAGGAGGACACAAGGAATTGCTCAGAGGGGAAATGGAGTTTGTAAGAAAAGACGGCGCAACTGTTCATGTTTGTGGCCATGGGACAGCAAAAAATGCTTAATGTTTCACTGTAGCCTTTATGTCACAGAAATACTATTGTCCCAGCTTCTTCATCCTGACAGCTGCACCCCCAAATAACACAGCCCTGGCTAGGCAACCCAGACTGGCAGACATGCACTCTATGCACCTTTTCTAGCCTTACCTGTTCTTCTGATATTAGAGATGAACATCCACAAGTTTGACACTGGATTCACGCATGTCTGGCCATTAGCTGTTGTCACACTGGAGACGAATAATATAATATCAGTGATGGACAGCATGTAACATTGTCACCTCGCAGGAAAATGACTTATGCTGCTGTTTAGAATATTATACTCACATGATCTCCCTGCGTGGACAGCTTCGAGTTGCTTCATATATCCTGTATCTAAAGAGACTTGGATGCATCGAGCTGATTCCTAGACCAATACATTTGCACAAACCTGTGGAATGAAGGGACAAGACACTTAGTTGCATGAACAGTTGTATTCAAATAATAACAAATGAAAGCCTTTAGGCCTATCTGTGTTTGTTTTCAACCAGCATCACCTGCAATAAAATACATGACAGAAAAAGTAAAGTAAAGCAGCTGAACACACAGTGAAAAAATACAAATAAAAAATAGAGCTCAAGCTACATGTGTGGAGTTTCATTACGGTCCAATAGTTCCAGGTTAAAAAACAGATTGTATGACCTACAGTTCAAGAGTTATGGGCCAATATGTGAAGTGGCATCTTAGCGCCACCATGAGACCTATTGGAACTACTGCAGGTGGGGGTACTTGTTAGCCTGGTTAATAAACCAGACCGCACAACACCACCTCCTGGCGGTAACGAAGTGTGTGATTGAGGCTGGCACCGCCAGGCAAGGTACTTGTACTAATAGTGTGCATTAAGTGTCACACTGATCAGTCCAGCTTGGCCTGAAGTTAGCAAGTGGAATCAGTGCAGAGGCCTTGGAATGGTGTAACCATATGCTGCATTTATTCACAGACAACCAGGGTAAAACTGCCAAGCGCAGCACAACGCATGATGTTCCACTCACCGCACAGACAGTCTGGACTGTACCATTAAGGGGTGTATTTCAGCATACCCTAAATCAGGGTTTCTCAAAGTGGGTGCATGCCATTGCACCCTAGGGCACCCTAGGGTGTGACACCAGTCCAGGGGTGCCAGAATACTTTGGCATTTATCAATATCACTTCAATTAAAAACCACTTATACTTAGTAAAATGGATCGTGTTGCACTGTAGCCTACCAGTGCGTTCTTTTTCAGCCTACAGTACACCAAGTCTCTTCACCAAAAATAGCAGATCTACAGCACACAATGTGACGTGTCACGAGCTTTTAGATCGTCTTTTTTTGGTGAACGTTCCCCCCAGAATATTGGGGTTCAAGCGGTTAAACGCCAAATTTGAAAGTGATCTGTCCTATAATGATTCCTTGTAACATATCTTAGGGGAAAGATTGACATATTTTACATAAATGTAAGGTACTGTAAAGTAACAACAATGTAATTCAGGGGTGCCGTTGATAAAAAAAAAAAAAATTACAGGGGTGCCCTGAGCCAAAAATTAAATTCAGAACCACTGCCATAAATACCGGTACATGAACATACAGTAAATACAGTACTTAAATAACCGTAACACGTATTAAAAGTCTCCATGAACTACACAATTTATATAATAATTCCTTCTTCACACTACAACATAAATTAGTAATCACAAAAGCACATCACACCCTCCCCCCTCTGCTATCAGCCCAATCATACTGAACTATAACTATTAAGCATTCAATCAAAACTTAACAATAAAACCATACATATATTGCACTTGTCAAACATATTGCACCTATAGTCTCTCTCTATTACACTCCATCATACAGTAGTATTACCCACATTGCATCTGCACCTCATGACCAAACGGGTTTGTCTCTACAAGTGGAACTAATTAGCTGAGTGGCCAGTTCAGATGGACAGAAAACAGAAAATGTTCCGGACACAAATGTATTCCATAAACAATAGAATTACAACTGTGCAAACTAATAAAGTACCAATAATATGCTGTGGAAATATACTTCAATAAATAAAGGTTACATTATTTGCAAAAATAAGTAACCAAGGTCCTCTCTGTTACAAATTGACACACGCACGCGCGCACGCACTCCCATTGTATTTAGTTAAATAGTTTAATAACATTCATTTCACAGCAATATACCGGTATATTTCTGTACACATGGATGTATTTAGTTTGGGTTAAGAGTTCTAGTTGAAGTTCAGTCATCACCTACCTGATGCCATGCTGATTCCAGCCACTGCCAACAGCCCCACCAACCACAGAGCCCTAAGGCTCGCCTTCATCTTTTTAACAACGTTCCTAATGATTTTAAAATAATACAACCAGACAGCCAGTAAACAATATTAACAGTGCTTAATGTCAGTGGCATATCTGTCTTATTAGATGTTTTGTCAGCTCTCTGTTCCAGATGGAAACTAAAGGGGTGGAACTTGGAAGTTACATCCAACTAATATGACACTTTTCACAAGTAACTCCTCCCATAGGCCTAAGTATGTAGGGGAAGTTGCTAGATGGAAACAATATTGGGCGGACCAAAAATGTTAATCCAGCCCATGGGACAGCAGCTGTGTTCAGATGAAATGAGCGTGGGTGGATGGATGGGAGGTTCATGTTAGATGTGCAGGACTGAACACGAGAGAGGGCGGGTGACGTCACGTGGCTGTGGCGAGCAGTTCAGAGTAGATCTCCTTCATAGCTATAATAAATAAAACCGACGTGTGGGGCAAAGATGCCATTCTAAACTGTATACAAGAGTAACTCTGTCTCTGGTAGGAGAGAAGAAATATTAAAAAATAAACAATATTCATATATATATATATATACCATGAAGTCTTCACAGAATGATAAATAAAATTATTGAACTAACGGGCATGTGTCCTTTGCTCACACCCCTCACCCCCCATGAAATACATTAGTTTAGGCAGGTGATGGGGAATAGCTCAAATCAAAATGAAAGCGCAACAAGATGTGAGCTTGCTTGTGAGAACCATCTAGTACGGATGCCTCTCTGATATCTTGACTATGAGAGCACTCCAGCCATTAGTTTTTTCTTATAGCTCATCCACAGTGCATACATTGCAACATTAAAAATTGCTTACAGTACACAACTGATTAAACTGACTCACACATTCAATGGAGTTCGGTTGCATTCTGGTCATTTCTGTTTGTGTGAATTAAAATCATTTAAACATTAAGGTTTGTGAGAGCAACGGAGCCCCATTTGATGAGATTATCTGGGACGCCAAATCAAGAAAATGTTTAGTATTATTTTGTCCGGCATGCTGGTTGGTCCAGATTATTACTGTCTAAATTACATACTGTTTATACTTCTAAATCAGTAGTCGTCAAACGTTTTGTGCTAAGGACCTCCTAATTTGGCCTAATTTGGTCCCCCTGTTCTGAAAATGTCCCCCTTTCTTTCTTGCTTGTAGGCTATTTTCTCCCTTCCAAGATTTGGGAGCATAGATAAAAGACCAAACTCAAACGACAGAGAGAGAGTTGGATTTCACAATGATTTCGCAATTAACCGGAATGCCTGCCTCAAAACACCCTCATGTTTTTCTTCCCACCGACCGCATGAGCTGGGGTGGATGGGAGCAGGCATGTGCACACACATAGGCTAGACATCAAAGCCCTTTTATCCATCTCTCCAGACAATGAATGCAGTTTTTACTATGGTGAAAGAAATACAAATTCCCCCTTTCCATGCCATACCTGAAGGCGGCATTCAAGAGAATTGTCTTGTCCAAACTCTCCTGAACTTGAATGCAGCATCTTATGTTGAAAGAATTGCCCTCTCTGTGTAGAAATCCATGCTGTACACCACATCTCCAGTATTGACTTGATTATGCTTAGTTTAGTGTGGTACCAAAAATAGCCGACCTCCAAGCTCAGCTTGGCCTTGGAGGTCTGCTATTTTTGATATTTTCACTAAAAGGCCCTTTTAGAAAATGTCAGCCCCTGCCTCCCTAACATTCTCTGCGCATGCAGAGAATGTTAGGGAGGGTTACACACCGCTATTCCGGCGCACCCCTATTTCGAACGTTGACTTCCATTATTCGTAATAGCGGTGGTTCCAATTTTTATATAAGACCCCGCTATTCCGAATAACCTATTATTTAGGCTATTATTTAATATTTAGTCCATGAGTCCCTATAGTCCGTTCACACCGTTCGAACAGTGTTTAGGCGCAGTCCGTTCTGCTTCCGAAGTCTCTCTCTCTCTCTCTCTCTCTCTCTCTCTCTCTCTCTCTACTTCTGTATCAATCTTGTGATTACAACTTAATATAACAATATATGTTGAAATGTATACAGGTCTAACCATCAGATGCCCGCATCAAAGATAGGCCTAAAGCCCTCCAATAAGCCACTCACACATTCAGAAGAAGGCCTTTCTCTCTCCTAAATGATTCTAATTTCACTGTCATGTCAAGTCAGCAGCAGAAGTAGGCATTTATATGAGCATGAATTCCATTATATCAGACTTCGCGCTAGGATTTTAAACTGCCGGTCACCGTTGGCATGATTAAAAAATACCGGACATCTGAAAAAAAAAATACCGGACATAATAATTGTAATGCATACATTACAAGCAGGTGCACAAACAGCCAATAGCAACAGTTAAAGTATTAGGCCTACTGCATTGCATGGGACTGAAAACGAATTGAATGAAAAGTAGGCAAAAAAAAAAAAAGAAAACAGCTTCAATCTTGCATAAGGGAATTCATTGGACTATAATCGCGCAGGCTGTGTCTGCATGTGGCACAATGCTTTCACAATCATGTTTCATGCCAACAATACAATAGGCCTACCATGTCTTGACAATTGCGTGGGTCTGCGCAATTGTTTCATAAGGTTGATAGATGAGCAATGAATTAAAAAGGCTACTCAGTACTCAATGTCGAGTGGTGACACAGTGCATCCATGATCCATGCGCACGTTATGCAACTTTGGAAGAGTTTAAAAGACTTAGGTGGTGTACTTAAATCAATTGTATCATGTTTGTTTATGGGTTGATTGATGACCGTGCGTGCATTCCTTAATTCCCATGGCTTTACATGCATGGCGTGCATCGCAAACTGAAATGAGAGAGAGACAGAGAGAGAGCGGGGGAGCGGGCGAGAGAGAGAGAGAGAGAGAGGGTGCACGGAATGAGCGCAAGGGGAGAGACAGTCCTATACAAATCATTGAGGGAGGGAATGGGTGATGGGTGTTTCTAATGAGCGCGAGGGGTGAGGGGGGGTTGAGAGGGGGGGGGGGGGGATGAGCGAAGGGGAGAGAGTCCTATATTCGGAATAGAGGTGTGTTTCTATTTTATTTATTTTTTTCAGAATAGGGGTCCGTCGGAATAGCGGTGTTTCGGAATAAGGGACCGTCCCCGTTAGGAGCTATAGCTGTTGGAACCTGTCAGAGAGCTTATCAGAGTAGATCTCCTTCAGCTGTAATAAATAAAAAGAGACTTATAAATTCTAAAATGGATACGGTTACAAGAGTGAATCTGTCCAAAGGGAGAATAAATTAGTTTGTTATCTATTAAAAAATAAACAGTATTCCAAAAAAAAGTCATTTGTACACTCCACTGAATGATAAATGACAGGCAGTAGGCCTATGTGTCCTCTGCTTCCATTGATACACATCCTACTCAGTGTCCCCCCCTCCTCCCCAGAAAAAAGACCCACATTTTCATGTAGTGTAAGCAGTTGAGTTAAGACCTGTGTGTATTGCAGATTAACAAGCTCAACGTGCATCAAGATGTGAACTTGTGAGACCCTTATGTACATTGACATTTGGAGACTCGATACATGTAGCGACCAGAGGCGTCAATTGGGTATATGGCCAATGGCAGCATCATTGGATTAATCTTTTTGTGCCTTCACGCGTGCAAGACACCAATCATGTTGCCGTACCTTATCAACAGGCATGAATTTATTTTAGGAAGTACATTGTATGTTTTTCCCCTTTATATGATGGCCATACCCAATTGACGCCTCTGGTCGTTGCTGGTTGATATTGCTGAAAAAGTTGCTACAGGGGCTTAATGTGACAATGTCAACATCATCATATGGAACACTGTCACTCTGCATACTACTGCATGCATGGGATTACCTTGCTTATTGTGAGTCACTCTCTGGATAATAGTGTCTCCTAAATGCCTTTTATATTGCCAGAGTTCAATCTAATCTCTGTTCATTTGTGTCCTCACCATGTGTGAGAAAATTAGGCTTCACAGTCACTGCCACTGGCAAAGACATAAACATCCTGGAGGCTGTATACGTTCAGACTAGGGAAAGTATAGTTGCAACTTGCAAGTGGAAGGCCAAGTTCCAACATGTGTTCAGCATCTTTGATGGGAACTTGCCTTGTTCGGTGGTTCTTGAGGGGGTTCCAGCTAAATCCTTTAATACAGCATTAAAATCAGTAACAGAATCATCTTTCTTTTAATCAGTTGTTCTGACTGGTCTTGTTCACATAGGAATGATGTCTGTTGCACAGTATAATATGATAGGCCTGTGATATGATATGCTACAGTATGATATATGAAAGCATGTCGAAAATGGTAGAAAAGACAAAGTCTATCCTTACCTCCCCCCTCACCATTTTTACTGTAAATACCATAGTTTTGTTCTGATTTCCGACTGTTTTATGATGTTATTATTGCAATGCATAATAGTACTGTGTTTATTGTTGTATGAATTTACTAAAATGTCTGAATAGTCCATTAGCATATAGAGACATTGGTTTTCCACAGTAGTTGGTTAAAAAACACCATATTTATGGATTAGGTTAATAGATTCTTTCTTTTCTCTCACTAAAGCACCCTTCTTTCTTTCTTTCTTTCTTTCTTTCTTTCTTTCTTTCTTTCTTTCATGTATTTTCTCCCTTCCAACCTCCAGGGAGCAGCATTGAGTCTCTTGAATTTCTCCAGCAGAGAAGAAGACAAACGTAAACAAACAGACAGAGCAGCAGCAGAAGCAGGGAGTAGCAGATGGAAGTGTTCTTGTGAAGGTTAATATCATGCTTTATGGATGTGAGATGAATTAATATAATGCTTTATGAATATGTAATGCATTGCAGTGTAAAATGTAGATGTACAGATATTGTGTTACTAAGAGCAGCTTAGTGGAGAAAATGTGAGGGATTTGTTCTCAATTATCTCAACATGACAGAAAAGAAAGAATAGAAATAGAAATCCAGTTCCATCATAGAACAAATATGATTTCATTATTAATAACGAATGGGAAATGTGATTACTAGGAAAGCTGAGAGGGAGACAGTGTAGGAGAGACAAATACAAGTACTGTAGGACAGCTGATAGGTAGACAGTGGAAGAGAAGAGAGTCACAGACAGTTACTTGGAAAGCTCTAAGTACATTTGTAGAGCACCTTTCACAGACATCAGTCAGAAAGTGCTTCACAATATTAAAATAAAACATGTCAATAATAAAATAAGAAGACAAAAATAAAGCAATTGGCTTGAACCAATCAGCTGAAGTGCAGGAATCATAGAGAAGTGCAGACAGACAATAGGAAGGCTGAGAAATACATTAGACAACAACAGGGAGGATGATGACATGCAAAACATAAGTAACAAGCACAATTAAAGGCAGGGTACGTGATTTTCTTATAACTGTGATTATATAAAAAAGTATATAAAGTATTAAGGTATTACTATGATAACTATAATACACTATAATAGATTATAATAGTTGTTATAACATGTATTACAACTATATCCTGGTGCTCTAAATGAAAAGTCAGTGAGTGATCAGTCATTATGAAGTGTTTGGCCCAGTTTGGCCTAGATCAGACCTACTCTAGATTGGATACTTTTTAGTACCACGTTTAGAACCACATTCACACCACTCTACCCAGGTCCTTGTTGTGGAAAACCTGGCACAAGTGGGCGGTGTGGAGTGGTGTGGTGTTGGGCCATGTCAGTGGAAAAGAGGCTATAGTGAGTGAGTTCAGCAATGTGTCCCTCCAGGTCTTTAATATGTAGGTCGGGATACCAATTTTATCCAATCAGGATGGAGAGCTCCGTCAGGAAACAGATTGCAGTCCAAATATAAGTGATGACACAGCAGTGTTGATTTTGTCAACTAAAACTATGACGAAAAATGTTTGTCGACTGCGTTTTTTTTCACTGACGAAAACGAAATAAAAACTAAATGAAAAATAAGCTGCGATGACTAAAACCAATACTAAATATATTGACAATTTCGTCAACAAAATAAAAACTAGACGAAAACGTTAGGGAGGGACTAGTGATGAAGAGAGTAATTTTATGTTTGGTTGCTCTCGGGTGTTGCGTGCTGAAAATAGCAGATCTACAAGCTCACAACGCGTTGCGTGAGCTTGTAGATCAGCTATTTTCAGCATGCAACCAAGTGTAAAATCAGTCACTACGATGCCATCAAGGCCTGCCGAAATGCATTTCAGTTGACTAAATCAATATTGTAGATTTAGTCGCCAAAAATCGTATGATATTTAGTCGACTAAAATTTGACTAAAACTAAAACTTTTCAGGTGACTAAATTCTGACTAAAACTAAATTACATTTTATTCAAAAGACAATGACTAAAACTAAATCAAAATTTGCTGTCAAAAACAACATTACAGTTTACAGTTTAGGCATTTAGCAGACGCTTTTAATCCAAAGCGACTTACAATAAGCAGATCAAATATCACAATAATAAACAAATGTCAGTACATCAACAGCAATATAACAAATGCAAATTAATATCTATCTAGAAAAACAGTATAATCTGTAAAGAAAAATAAAATAATAAAAAAGTGGAACATTGGAACATTGTGGAACATTGTGACACAGAAGAATTGAGCAGACACGATTGGAGCTGGAACACTATAAAAATGAAGCTGATGAATTGGTACTCTCCCTCCAGATAATTTTTTATTTGAACCTACCTGAAAATGTATTTTCTGTTTATGAAAGAGCTGTCAGTATGGCAGGCAGACGCACACTGAAGGCCGTCCTCATTGACCTGAGTGGGACTCTGCATATAGAGGACACGGCTGTACCGGGTGCACAGGACGCCCTCAACAGGTAGGATCTGTGCTTCTCAACCTTTTCCAGCCCTGACCCCCCAACATAATGGTATTTGAACTGGGGACCCTCCACCCTGATAATAATAACTAGAAAGATGCAATTCGGGGAATCAAGCATGACAGATCTTTTCTGCAGGTTTCCATACTAATGCTCCCTACGGTCGCAACAATTATACTGGAATTATATGGAATTATAACAAAGCACAGGCAGACAACCGACAGTGTTTTCCTTCATCATCAAGCGTTTGATTTTTTTAATCAATAATGTGTTGTTTGGGAGCTTATTTTCAAATTCAGCTTATATTGACTTTCCTTGCGGTCACTTTGTGTTAATTCTCCATAATACAGAGTACACAAAATATGCTAATGCCGAATCTAAAATGCAGACGGTGTGCCTGTGTGCCTGTGTGTGTGTGTGTGTGTGTGTGTGTGTGTGTGTGTGTGTGTGTGTGTGTGTGTGTGTGTGTGTGTGTGTGTGTGTGTGTGTGTGTGTGTGTGTGTGTGTGTCCTGAAAACTCCTCTGACTGGCAGACTGGCAGACTGTAAAAATAGTTCACTGGCTTCCTTCAAAACAGCCCTAAAAATTCACCTTTCAGGAGCCCAAAGGGGGAGGTAGTTATCACTTCTCCCTTACTCCCCCCCCCCCCCCCCCCCTTTTCTACTGTACATATAGCGTTTTATATTTGTGATGATATTCAATGATTTTGATGCTACTTTTTTATATGTTGATGAATTGAATTCCTATGACCCCAATGGAAACAAGACCGCAAGGACATGTTTGGTGTAATCCTTTTAGACTAAGTGTATTGACTGTACTTGTGCTGTTTTACATTTCTGCCTTAAAAATATTCAATCATTCAAAACACACTAGACAAGAAGAACAATTCTAGGAAGAAACACGCCCCCCCATTGTGCTAGCAGGCACAACAACAGTATGTGTGGAAAGAATTCCAGTAAACTCTTTACTTCTGTAGGCTGCCAATGACTCATTACAGTTTAGTGGGTGACAAGGTCATAACATGTGAAAAACGAAATTTCTACTAAGATGTATCCTTGAAGCTAATCTTTCCAGCGAAAAGATGACTTGAAAGGTAATTAAAAAAAAAAAAAAAAAAAAACAACCAACGAACTTGTTTCCTGCAGAGGATCGCCCGATGGTCAATTTCAACACATGCCATGGCTGGTGCAATAATTCAGCCCCTCTATGACAACGGAGTCCACGTATGGTATGGTGACGCCCCAAAAGCCTTAAAACAAAGCTCCAAACAGCCCAAAACAAATTAATTAGGGTCCTGCTTAACCTTCCCTATCAGACTCACCTCACCGCTACTCACCAGTTAAGAGTGAGGTGGCTCAGAGTAGATGACAGAGTACAGCATCTTGCAATGGGCCTGGTGTACAAGATACACTACAGTACTCCACTAAGATACCCATGTACCTGACAAAATACTTTAAAAATGTTAAGGTGTGAATCCCTAACATCCTAAATTGCCCTGAAAAACCACTTACAGGCGGCAGCCGCTCATAACTTGTAAAAACAAACCTAGCCCAGCCTTACCCTCCCCCTGACCCTTCTTTGTAAATATCTACTGTATATATCCTTTTTTGCACTGTTATTTAGTTTTCTTTTTTTTCTGACAATATCTACTGCATAGTATTGTGTTCTATCCGTCTGTCATTCAATGTTATATGAGATACTTCAATGGTTTCCTGTGAAAATAAGCAGAAACGCTTACTAGGATCTCCTTTTAGTTGTCCTTGTACCATGAAACTGTCCTATGCAAACTTCTAATAAAGTCTTCAATCAGTCAATAAATCAATCAAACCCCGCGATTTGAACCCAGTGAAGTTTTTACCATTGACCTGCTTGCTCAGGAGATAAAATGGATCTTGACCTTCAGGTAAAAAATTGTGTCATATTCTCCTGTATCTAGGTGAGACATGACCTTTGACACATGCTGCTATTATACTGGACATAGCAACAAGAACCCCAAAAGGGGTTCCCGTCCTGAAGGGTAAAATCAACTAAAGGGGTTCTCGCCAAATTGGGTTAATAAAAGAAGTTACACAAGTGTCCTTCAGATCAGAAGAGGGAAAGATTGTTTTTCCCTCAGGATGTCAGTTGTATTCTGTACTGTGATTGTTATCTGGAAGTGATTATGGTTTAATTTGTCTCCTTCCAGCCAACTTTCCATTTCTATTATCAGACACTAGAAGCTCACGTGCTGAATCTGACGCCGGTGGGACGAACGGTTCTCGAGATACGCGGATTACATGCACGCACGCAGGCCGCACACACGCACGATCGCACACAGAGACTTCTCGCATTTATTGTAAGATTAGGCCTGACCATGGAAAGGTCTTTGTAAAAGACGACACCCAAGTGGTAGAAACTATCTAAGTACATGTACTTGAGTAATATACTTAAATGCAATTTTAGTTACTTGAGTATTTCCCATTTTTTGCTACTTTAACTTCTACTCCATTACATTTTGATGATTTTATTTGATATCTCTACTCTAGCGACTTTGTAGATACGTTAACCACCAAATACATTAGGCCTCAGCAGTATATGAAGTAGTAAAACAACTTTAATTATATTTAAAGTTATATTTAAAGATAATGCATCAATAATTACAGTACAGTTAAGTCATATTTACTACTTTACTAGTAAGACTTGTGATAACAGCTTGTTATTATGCGGAAAGCTGAGAGACAGACAGTGTAGGAGAGACAGAGAGACAGTGTACAGTAGCAGAGACATACAGAAGGACAGGTACATGTTTGTTACACGGAGTGCACTCCCCCCGCGCCCCCCTAGTGGCGAAAATGAGATGCTTCTGGGAACCCAGATTACACACGGAGTGACACAGACCGGGTGTAAATTCCTCCTGTTTTCACCTCCCGGAGTCAAGCCATCCGTGGCTAACCCTTCCTCATCACACAGTGTTGCGTGCCAAAAGTGGCCGATCTACAAGCTCACAGCAGCTCGCATCCGCGTCTCCATGCCGCGTTGTGAGCTTGCAGATCGGCCACCTTCCAGAGGACGCTGAAACTTGCAGGATGAGTGTGCACTGTGCAGCGATTGAGTCACAGCAGTTGTGCAGTGCCCACGTCTCGGTTCGGTCTAAAAAAATCAGCCCGATCAACTCATGCGACGCCTCAGGGCGACAAGCGCCAATTCTTGGCTATCTGGGCAGTGATGCACATGTATATGGGACCAGTTACCCATGTGGAGATCCATGTACTGTATATGGAGATATGCTGTAGGAGCCCAAAAATACTTACTCAGTTATTCGTTATGTGAATTTAGACATTCATTTAGACATTTGTTTATATTCCTGTACCAGACGAACCCATACATATACACAAATATTGTATAGTTTGTTGATTACTTTTGATGCAGTAGTAGTCTTTTTCTTGTCTTTCAAAACTAGTTTTTCTTAGGCATTATAAAAGTCTCGAAAGTCATAACATTTTTACTCTCGCTGTTGCCAGGTTACGAAAGGCGTCCGTAGCGGTGAAGTTCGTGACCAACACCACCAAGGAATGTAAGAGGCATCTTCTGGAGAGGCTGACGCGACTCAACTTTGACCTCCAGGTGAAAGCCACTGACGCCATTGTTAGGATCCACATGGACCTCCTTTACGCTTTCCGTAACTCTGAGAGTGTATAGTGTACATGTAACCAAATGGACCCGTAAGAGTAAAATTAACACTGAGGATCTTACAGTGTAGATTGGGGGTCCCAGACGAAAATAAATAAATAATATCAAATGGGGGTTCTGTGGGACTGATGCAGTGGTTCGCCAAGTGGGGTCCGGGGGTCCTGGAGGGGTTAATGTAACACTGTAATCACTGTACCCACTTTAACCCAGCAAAATCACTTTAACTACTTTAAGCATTATTTTATGCTTTAAATAGCAGATATACAAGCTCACAGCTGCGAGCTTGTAGATCTGCTATTTTTCTTTCTTTAAATCTATCTTTTTTAAAGCGAACATTGTAACTCAAATATTTGCTTCTGGGGGGGTCCCCGATACATAATATTTCGAGATGGGGGTCGGCGGCCAAATACATATAATTTCAAGGGGTCCTTGACTTGAAAAAGTTTGAGAACCACTGACATAGAAACATGCGTTTTTCTAAAACCTTAGAAGGATTTAGAAGACATAGATATATAATCGGGGAAAGTGACGCGTTGTGAGCTTGTGGATATTTTCAAAAACACCTCGAAAAGAATTTGATAAAATGTGGAATATTTTTTAAACAATTTAACAACCCAAATCCTATATGGCGGGGGTCCCTCGCGGCAAAAGAAATATACTGACGGGGGTCTGTGGGCCAAACACACACAGTTAATGTGGGGGTCCTTGACATTGTGGTGGTCTGGTGACCTGTGACCTTGCAGGAGCATGAGATCTTCACGTCTCTGACTGCTGCCAGGAGGCTGGTGGAACAGCAGCAACACAGACCTCTGCTGCTGGTGGAGCAGCGCGCCCTGGAGGACTTCACGGGTACTGCATTTACAGAAGACATACTTCCAAAACCATTACTTTTCAGTAGATGGAAGAAATAACCTGTGTTCCAATATGGATCCAATGTAGTTATTATTTGGTCACACAAGCCTTTGTTAATGCTTTTCATTTGGTTGAATGTTTATAAAACCCACCCATACAGACTTTTAAATTATAAAATGTATTATTTCACAAAAAACAAACATAGACGCGGTGTGTGTGTGTGTGTGTGTGTGTGTGTGTGTGTGTGTGTGTGTGTGTGTGTGTGTGTGTGTGCAGGTATTGACACCTCAGATCCCAATGCTGTAGTGATTGGACTGGCTCCTGAACACTTCAACTACCAAACCCTCAACACAGCGTTCAGGTTGATAACACTGTTAACATGAACACTTGTCACTGTTAACACAGCTCACACTCTACAGTCATTGATTAGTGCAGCAGGACAATACTTAGTGATCATAACGCGATCGCCCAGGCTTCATTTTCTTCCGATCACCAAATGAAGCCTGGGTTTCCGAGGCTAGTGTAGGAGAGACAGACAGTAGGGAGGCTGAGAGGCAGAGAGTGTAGGAGAGACAGTATGAAAGCAACGTGTATGATAACCACAGTGTGATGTGTTCAGGTTGGTCCTGGACGGCGCTCCTCTCATCGCCATCCATAAAGCTCGATATTACAAACGTCAGGACGGCCTGGCTCTGGGCCCGGGGCCGTTCGTCACCGCACTGGAGTACGCTGCAGACTGCAAGGCCACAGTGGTGGGCAAACCTGAACAAGCCTTCTTCACACAGGTTAGAATGAGATGCTGAACGAGCCTTCTTCACAAAGGTTAGGATGAAAACCTAAACAAGCCTTCTTCACACAGTTAGGAAAAAAGTTAGAACATCTGAACAAGCCTTGGTTTGATTTGATTTGATTTATTTAGCACAACATGTCAAGGCAATGCAAAAAAAGAAGAAAGACAGTACACAAAATATAAAAAGAAAGGTGCTAGGAGGAGGCTACACTGTAACAGGTTACAATCTATAGTTTCTTTATACAGGTTACAATGTACAGTTTCTTTCTTTACGCAGATAAAAATGTACTGTTTTGACAACTTTCTCAACCATTTTAACCACATGAAACATAGTGTCACTTTTCTGGAGATGAACATTCAGAGAAAATAGCTACTGTACAAGCTCCCAACGTGCCAATCAGCTATTTTTGGCAAAGAGATTTGGTATAGAACAAAAAGAAAGTAGCTGACCTTGTATAGACCCTTAGGGGATGCCGGTCAATTAAGTACATAGGGTCTTTAAACTGCCTGCATTTCTGTGATAAATTAGTCCTGAAATGTGATCCAATCTTCATCTAGAGCAGGTATACAGTATGGTGTACAATGCTGACTTTACATCAGCAAGAAGATGCTAGGTTTGAACGTGACTGGGTTTCTATGTATCAATACAGTATATCTTAAAATTGTTTCATTTTGTCCATCTGACGATGAATCCCGTACTATGTCTAATATTGTTTCGCGTTGTGGCCATGGCCCCTGACACATTTTTAAAACAGAGAAGCTCACGGCTGTTGGAGTGATGACTTTATTTGAATGGTGTGGTGAAAGGTTGCGTGTTCCTGTTTGATGTATTTTGTTCTCTACTATGCAGGCTCTATCTGAACTAGGATGCAGCCCTGAAGAGGCAGCCATGATAGGAGATGTAAGTATTTAGTGGTGCTTTGTGCCATGTCATCATCTGGCTGAGGTTGTTGCATGGATGAAATAGGCTCTATCGCCCTCTCCCCCTCCCTCCCCATCTCACTGTCTCTCCCCCTGTCTCCCTCTCCCTCCCTGTGACCCTGTCTCTAAACAAACAGTGAGATTAACACACAGTAAAGATGTTATCCTATGCCAGTGATTTCCACCAGCGATATTGCAAGTGGCATGGGCCCCCAAAATATTGATAATATAAAATTAATATATATATATATATATATATATATATATATATATAAAATAAAATAAAAACAATGTTTAAAAACTCGAAAAATGTGTTTTCAATGTGATACCGATAAATAGGAACTATACAACGGTAGTTCCATTGATCCAATCACCACTGATCCAATCATGGACCCATCTGACCACTTAACATGGCTGGCACGTTAAGTGGACAGATGGGTAGGCCGGCCACATGCACCTGTATTTTCAAGTGAGCCCTGACCCAGAAAAGGTTGAGAACCACACTGGCCAACCGCTGGCCTATGCATTTTTTCATGTGATTTGATCTTTTGTCTCCTCATAGGACGCCAGAGATGATGTGGGAGGAGCTCAGCTGACAGGAATGCTGGGTATTTTAGTTAAAACTGGTGAGTTTGGTAAAATATTTAAATAGAATCTGTGGCGCTCAAACACAGTGTGGATATCATGATTGTAGTGCTTGCATGCAGCGTTTATTAACACGCTCGAATGCCCTGATCTGATGGATTAAAGTTCTGAGTCGCCACTGATTTCAGTGATTTCAAGCCAGCAGCATGTCTTCTATGGAAGCATGTTGTGCTGCGAAAATAGCTGACGTACAACTCTCAATGTGTCGCATTGTGATTAGAGATTAGAGCATTGAAGTGGTCAAACTATCAATCTTTTAATGCCTACTATTACTACTAGTAGTTTTAACTCTTACCGCTATAACTACTATTACTACTGCTAATTCTACTACTACTGACATGACTGATTCGAATGTTGTTGTTTCTATTCCCACAGGTAAATACAGAGCAGGAGATGAGAATAAAATCACACCCGCACCTTACCTGACCTGTGATAGCTTCCCTGATGCTGTGGAACACATCCTGAACAACCTGTTATAACCTGATATGAATAGGGATGCACGATTAACGGGTCATCATATCGGTAACGGTAATATCAGCCTTAGAAATGCTATTTCGGTATCAAATCAATATCAAAATAATATATCGGTTTTAGTCGACATTTTATTTTATACATTTAGGTTTGAATGTGAAGTTGAGAAAGCGTTTGGAGATTATCGCGGCTGCAGGTTCAATCAGTGTTTTCTGGAGAAGCTTTAAAAGGGTCAACAAGTTAAACATATTTTACATTAAAATACAATTATAGATAGATAGATAGATAGATAGATAGATAGATAGATAGATAGATAGATAGATAACTAACTAACTTTATTATCGCAAGGGGGAAAATCAGTCGCCCAGAGGCAGCACTTGCCTGGCTCCAGCCCATAGACCAGCCCACTCCCTGACCGGACTGCTACTCTTGGTCTGGCGTTGTGTAATGAACCTAAAGTTTCTTCGGTATCAGGCAGTCCCAGGCCAATGAAACAATAAACGTTGTAGGAGGGAGTGGGTCTAACGAGACAAGCAAATCAGGGACCCGTTCAAGCCTTGAACAAATTTGAGAAATCGCTTACAATGGAGACAATGTCAGACTCAAGCTCCAGTGCCGAGTCTGAAATCAGGCTAAGGCAGCACGGCAGTTTTAAGGTTTAGTTGTGTTCTAAAATAAATAAGAGTGGCAGCAGACCTGTGGTTTTCTGTGAGTTTGTTAATGTGGTGCATCAAAACTGAATGCTGCTTCCCACACGTTATTTTTGGTAGCAAATCTTTCCCGCATTACCTGAGAGATCTGGATGGTTCATGATATATCGCACTAGATCAGAAATGTATTTTGGCCTTAAACCATTCAAAGCGTTATAGACCAACAGCTAATCGGGTATCAGAGAAAATGTCAATATAGTGCATCCCTAGTTATAACCCCAGCTCATTACAACGTTACATACTACTGTACTAATAATGTTGTCCAGCCTGCTGTCTACAGTAAATCCTGAGTGGTAATTTAAGTGAGAGTGTGTGTGTCTTTAATGCAGGGGTTTTTCAACGTTTTTGAGGTCAAGGACCCCTTTGCTGAGAGAGAGATGAAGCAGAACCCTCCCCCCCAACACAAACTACATATTGGATTCATGTTAATGTGTGTTTTCGGACATTTAACGATTATGTGACCCCCTCAAGGAGAATCACTGGTCTATCCTATCCTATGTCATCTTTTGAAAGGCATAAGGCCAAACGGTGAACATCACACGCTCCATGCTGATGACGTCACGTGCTCCATGTCGGTGACGTCACGTACAAAAGCTCTAAATAGATGACCGCTTGCTGCCGTTCCATCACACTGACTAACGGCACCAGCAACGTGTAAGGAATAACACACCGTTACAGACATGCCTCAGGTGGCCACCGATCCTCTCACAAGGGCCAAGGCCCAGCAATTTGCTCAGACCGAACGTGTCCGGAGGTTACACAGCGCCCTCCTGCTGTCGGAGGTGGAGAAACAGCGGGAGGCGCAGATTGAACTGAAGCAACGGCTGCTTCGGAGGAAAAAGCTAGAGGACACCAAAGTGGCGCAGGAGATCGAACGACTATGGGAGCATCACCTTTGGGAGCAAGCCATGAAGGAGCAAGCGAAACAGCAGAACAGACAGAACCTGAGGGCTCCGCCCGACCTCCCCACCAACAGGAGAGACACCCTGGTGAGGGCGGCGGCGTACGCCAAGGACCAACTGGAGAAGGAGGAACTGAAGAAGGAGGATCTGAGGAGGAAGCTGGAGAAGGAGGCGCAAAGGAAGAAGAAGCCGACCTCTCAGGAAATCGAGAAGTTGTGGAAGGAGCTCGAGCATCAGAACGCCAGGGAGGCGGGGAGGATACAGGAGGGGGTCTTCGAGAAGCTGCTGGCCGCAACGCGCGAGAAGGACCGAGACAGGCGCCAGAAGCGAGAGGAACTGTTGGAAAAGAAGGGGCCAGACCTGACGGAACGAGTCGTCTACCGCGACCAGAAGCCCGCATTTCTGAGGAAGGGCGGCCACATGGAGATCGTGAGACAGGAGAATGTGCAGAAAAATAGGAACGAGGCAGAACGACTTTGCTACGAGCCAAAGAGAGGATATAAGTTTGACCAGTTTGCGCCCCCAGTTGACCATTATGCGTCCACAGTTGACCAGTATGCGCCCACAGATACAGAGAGCCAGGAGATTGGCCTCATGTCCCTGCCGCATAATCTGATAGACCCCAATGACCCCAGGCTGAGTTACGCGAGACAGTACTCGGACATCACCAAAGACACAAGCACGGCCATCTTTGAAGACTGGAAGAATAATCTGAGAAAGTACAATATCCTGAAGCGCGCGAAGAGGGTAATGAAATGAAAAGCTGAATGCCTTTGGAATTTCTGGATTTTTCCATTTTTGTTATTGTTTTTTTTTTACCCCATTCAAGACCCAGGGCTTCTTTTATTTTATATTTTTTCTTACCCCATTTTAGTTCTTGTTTTCCTTTTGTGTTTTTTTGGTCATGTTTTTTATGGAGTATTATGGGGCCAAATCAGTTCTTCAGATATACTTGAGCTCTGAGCTCATACATCTGATCACTTTCAAAGTGTGATCACAAATACAAATTTCCTTAAAATATTTTTTCATTAAAATGTTTCTCCCTCCTTAGTGATTCCAGCCCTAATCCCCTTCACAACTGACAACCACTGTTTGGGGGAGAGGTCCAGTGATTCTCAAGGCTTTTTCATTTCAAGGATCCCCAGTTTGATAAGCATTATTCCTTACACTTGCTGGTGCAGTTAGTCAGTGTTGACAAGCAGCCACAGACCCCCATTTAAGAAACATTTTTATCTCTAGGACCCCAATCCACACTGTGAAATCATCCAGTTGTAGAACTGTAAGGGACTATTTTGGTTCAAAAATGAAACTGGACACGATGATAGTATTTCCCCGAGACCTACCCCGAATCCTACCCTCGATGCCGAGTGCCAAGCAGGGAGCCACTGGGTTCCATTTTTATCATCTTTGGTATGACCGGCCAGGGATTGAACCTTGACCTCCCAATGTCAGGGCAGACACATTCTAGCCACAAGGCCGCTCTCCGTGGTGGTGGGGAGGATCTTTACTACACCTGGTGAACTTCAGCTCTGATGGGGCCTCAGACTCCTGACGTAGAAATCCTACTTAATTTATGTACTCGCATAGCGGAATTGAAACTCTCAAAAGATCAGCAAAACCTTGACTCAGAAACGATGTTAAAAGATAATAGTAAACATTTATTTACAGCGCTGTAACAGTCACACAACATACACATACATCCTTCACCAACGACAGACAAGTCTCACAGTTCATTATTAATTTGCTAAAACAAAAACATCTCTATATCTTCTCTCTCCTGAGCTCATTAAACTCCAAGAACATATCTCTTTCTCACAGTCATAAAACAAGGAGGCACTGACTGGCTGCCAGCTGTGACCTTCCATGCTACACTCCCTACTTTCTGACCTCATCTACAAATGGTTCTCAGCACTCAAACTAGCAAATGTATTCACTACTAACCAATATACCATAATAATATAATTGCACCTCATCAGTCCTCTTTCTGTCCTCACTGTAGTCCATTTGTTAGGTTTGGCACAGCGGGCGATTTGTCTATAAGGCAAGCCCAGAGGGCTGACATACAATGGCAAAGGATGAGGTGAACCTGGAGCGCTTTGTGTTCATGATCAGGAGGACGTGCAGAGAATGTTAGAGAGGCAGGGGCTGACATTTTTAAAAGGGCATTTTGGAGAAATTATCGAAAATAGCGTGTCGTGCTGCGACGTGTTGTGAGCTTGGAGGTCGGCTATTTTCGTTGCTTGATACCACACTGAACTAAGCATAATCAAGTGAATACTGGAGATGTGGCGTACAGCGTGGATTTCTACACAGAGAGGGCAATTCCACATAAGATGCTACATTTAAGTTCAGAAGAGTTGATGCTGCCTTCAGGTATGGCTTGGTAAGAGGATATTTCTTTCACCATAGTAAAAAGTGCCCTCTCCAGCCCATGAATGCAGTTTTTAAAAGGGCAGGGGCTCAAGCCCCCCTTTGATGTCTCGGGCTAAAAACTGGTATGGAAAACTGGCTTAAGTGCGCATGTGCCTACTTCCAAAGTGGTGAGAACCCTGAGTACGGTTTGCTTCAGATGGGGGAGGGTTCACTTACGTGTGAAGAATAGCTGAATCGAGTTCACTTCAGGAGTTGAAATGGTCTGTTTTACATTATTAGTGTGGTTGCTATAGGCAGCCAGCAGTGGTGGAAAAAGTACTCACATTTTCCACTTAAGTAAAAGTATCAATACTGCATTGTAGAAGTACTCTGTTACAAGTAGAAGTCCAGAATCCAAAATGTACTTGAGTAAAAGTACAAAAGTATTGGCATCAAAATGCACTGAAAGTAAAAGTACAAAATGTTTGAAAATAGCCGATCTACAAGCTCACAACGCGTCGCAATGCGACGCATTGTGAGCTTGTAGATCGGCTATTTTCAAATAGCCCAAGGTATAAAATAGGGCTAAAGTGGTTTATGTATGTTTCAACATATTATAATTTATATCAGCAAAGTAACAAGTAACTTGATTTTCAAATAAATGTAGTGGAGTAAAAGTACAATATCTGGATCGCTGATGTAGTGGAGTAAAAGTGAAAGTATTGTAAATTGGAAATATTCAAGTAAAGTACAAATACCTCAAAACTGTACTTAAGTACAGTACTTAAGTAAAAGTACTTAGTTACTTTACTCCACTGGCAGCCAGATTATATGTCTCATGTTTTCTGTAAACCTTTGTCACCTAAAGTAAACCTGCTTTCATTTAACTTTTCTGTAATCCCAGAAGTCCATTGAGTTCAATGGATATTTTCTATAAAACCATAATAACCCCATCTTCCATTGCATTCAATTAACTTTGAATGAACCTTTCTGATTGGACAGTATCATGCACAATCAAACAGGTTTGGTCATGCTTTACTTGACATCACAATATGTAATATAAATGGTAAAACAGAATTCATTTCCCAGTGGATTCCTCGCGACTCGCGTCAGTGCAACCACACTTGCAATTTCCCATAATTCCACATTTCTATTCATGGCCAAGTTGAGGACCAACACAGGTGTCCTGATTGGTTTGGAACAGGGATGGGCAACTTTGATAGAGGGCCACTATATTTCCACCTTCACTCCAGAGGGCCACAATGCATAATTGCTGGCTACTTTGTCATTCTAGTATCTCATACAAAAAAGCAAAAATAGCCAATCTACAAGCTCAAGTTTTGAGCTTGTAGATAGACTGAAGGAACTAGACTGAAGGAACTAAAGCGGGTCATGTTTGCGTTTGGAATTGACACAGCTGAAATAAATAATATATCAGTATTGTGTTATCAACCTGCAGGCCACGTTCATAGATAGATAGATAGATACCTTTATTATCCCCCGGGCCGCCAGTTGCCCATGTATGGTGTAGAACAATCAGACAAATTCAAACATCTGTGTTGGTCCTAAACATTGCCGTGATAGGATTACATTTGAAACCCATGAATTATTATTATTAATAATCTCAGTGTGGTTCCAGTATACATTTGTAGAGGCTACTGTTAGCATTAGGGATGGTCCGATCATGTTTTTTGGAACCGATCACCGAGCACCGATCACAAAAGTTTGATCACCCGATACCGATCAATCACCGATCCGATCAAGTTATTATTTATATATTATTTATATTTTCTAAATGTTAATGTTTTAACATTAATTAATTAATTCACTCATGAATTAATTTATATATTTGCCTTATAGTTATTTACCAGCATTACTATGTATTTATTATCATAGCAGTAACTAATTATTCCTTCAGCACTGTGGAAATCAATACCCCAAAATTGCCTCAAGTGGGCATACTGAACGGCTGGTTGATCGGATGCACCGATCGGATCGTCGAATTTACCTTTTGATCTAAACCACCGATTATCGCCGATCACGCTTTGATCGGCCCGATCCGATCCATTGCCGATTGATCGGTAGTTAGCATTATGGGGGGTCCTTGAAATGTAAATGTTCCAATGCCCTTTTGGGGGAATATCTCATGCTGTCACAATTAGGATAGAGCAAATTCAAATTATGTTGCATAATCGTTTCCATGTTGAAAAATATTCATAGGCTACATATTCAAACATTTCCCAAAAATAGCTAAGATGGCAGTTGTGAGCTTGTTGTTGTGAACTATTTAAAAGAAGAAAAAAAAATCCTGCTAGGAATCCATCTCTCTAGTACCCACCTACTTACCAGTCAATCAATCAATGAATCAATCAAAGTGTATTAATCATTGAACAATGACTAATCAGTTAGTTGTTTGCATTTACTTTGGTTTTAAATATGTTATAAACATTATTCATCAGTGTAGGAGTTAATTTGTCCAGTTGAGAACTGAATTAAATATGTAGTAATGTATCTATCCATTAATTGTTGTACTTTCTAACAGATGACCTGAGTGAAACACACAAACATTACATTTGATTATTTTATTCAAAAGCAAATTTGCACAATCAGAGCACTATAAATTCAAACTACACCATAAAATTTGAAAAGAAAAAAAAATGGGAATAAACAATTGTAGTGGTGTTGATGTGGGTAGGCCTACTTAACTGTACATAGATTATCTTTACTGTACATAGATCATCTTTTAACAGGGGAATAAACAAATGAACCATAACGGAGAATATGATTGTTTTATATGTGGGGTAAAAAAATAAAAAATAAAATAAAAACATAAAACATTAACTCATTTGTCATATTGCATTCAACCATTCAATACAAACCATTTAAGCACACATATCCAAAAGTAAATGACATTAATCAGTCGAAGAAATTAATTCATAACCAAAAATAAAAATATAAATCATGCATGGCATCAAGTCAAGTACAGAAGTCTTGAACGTACAGTACATCAGGTATCCCTAAGGCAGTGGTTCTCAACCTTTGGGTTGGGACCCCCCAGGGGGGTCCCCACATGATTTTTTTTTGGGGGGGGTCCCCAGATGACAGTGAAGTGACAATTTAAGGACTTTTAAAAAAAAGAAGAAGACCATTAGCTACTTCATCAAAAGTAATCACAAGCTATAGCCTGCTATAAAAACTGATCAAACATTGGCAAAATTGTGAAATAATATAAGAAAGAGGCAATACAATTGTGAAAATAGCCGATCTACAAGCTCACAATGCCTCGCAGCACAATTCTTATCTGTGGAACAGAGTCAAACTAAATGTAATGCCTCAGCTCCTACATTCCAAGTGCTTGTCAAGTTCAAATATGATTATTTTGGGGGGTCCCGGCATAAAAAGGTTGGAGAGCCACTGCCCGAAGGTGTATTAGACCCGGAAATATTTACTTTTTTTTTTCTTTCTTTCTTTTTTTCTCGTGGAACAGAGTGGAAACGTAATACATTATTTTACAACACATTTAAAACCTGGCTATAAATAATTCAAAACTATTCACAATTTGTGGCCCCAAGATGATCCATTACTGATGTTTTGAAACCTTGAAGGAGTAGTTCACCCCAACAATTACGTATTTCCTATCAATTACACACCATATGAAGCCTTGAATTCATGAATTGTTTTTGTTTTCTTCACATTCCTAAGCCAATAATTTGATGACCGGGTTCCAGACAAAGAGTCTACTTTGTGTTTCCTACCAGATACATTAGCCAGTAGGCGACGGATACCAAATTATTGGCCTAGGAATGCATCAAAAACAAAAAAGTCCATGCATTCAAGGCTTCGTGGAGTATACAATCGATAGAAAATACGTAATTCTTTGGGTGAACTACTCCTTTAAAGAAGCACTTCACTCATTTCTGACCTTATCAATCTGTCCTCCCTAACACTCATTACAAGATGCCAGCGTCCATTTCTGTCTTCTACACAACGTTGTGTCTCATTGGTGGACTGACTGTGGACAGTTTGGAAACCCAGTCTACCAACTGACATCATCAATGGTGATTCTAAACTAATTGAAACTATACAGCCTTTCTCTTGCTTGCAAGTTAGGGCATGCTGGATTAGAAGCCCTTGCTGTTGTACTATTAATATTGTATTAATACAATATTTTAAATAAATAAAAGAGTTTGTTCTAACCATGACATCATTAGGCAGGTTTCTTAACTGTCCACAGCCCACCAATGAGAGTGAGCAGGGGTCATCGTCGCCATGATGGCTTGTGGTGGAAACTTTTGTCAAAATTCAATTTTTGCTACGGACAAACAAAATGAGTAGACAATAATATTAGCAGAGACACTTAAAAGAGCTAGCCCTGAATGACCATAACAGGTCTGTGTGTTAAAATCAACCAAATGGACACGTACAGTCCAAATTTGGTTCCATTTGTACCCTCTTAGAGTTATGGGGGGTCCTTGGAAAATAAAACGTTTGAGAACCACTAGTACTAGTGGACTCATAATGTGTCATAGTGTCGTAGTAAATCAGTGTCATACATATTCTGAAGAAAACCTGGAGACTTGATGTTCAGTAATTGTTGGGTCTTATGATCAAAATAAGAACATAATAATGGTGTGTAAAAAATAAAATGTACAATGAAATTTGCCACGGACACATTTGTTGACGACCCCTGAGAGTGAGACACAGACTGAGTAGACAAATGGTGCCATCTCATAATGAGCATCAGTGAGGAGGACCAAGTATATCGTCACTGTCGGGCAGAAACCTTGTATCTCCAGGTTTCAAATTTGTACGTTTTTTCGTAAAGTAAAGCCCTGCTTCATCATACAAGACTGTCGCACCAAACTAGTGAAAATAGACGATCTACAAGCACACAACGCCTCGTGGTGCGAGGTGTTGTGTGCTTGTAGATCGGCTATTTTCATTATGATTCTAAATCATTTTTAAAATGATAAATACAAATGAACGGTTTTGGACGTACAAGGTTTCCGCCCGACAACAACGATATTATGAAGACAATGTTGAAAATGTGCGAAATGTTCTTTTAAAGTATACAGACATGTGTATGAGAAGGTTATTGTTTTAGGTGAATCTGGATATATTATAATTTCATCAGTCCTTTCAAAAATGACCAAAGTCCAGCTTTGGCACAACTCTCATTACTTGGCACAATTTAATTTTGTGTGAATTTAACTGTGAGAGCAATTCACACTTATAGTTACATGTCGCCTTATTGCACTGTTTAGTGGATGGATGCCAAATTATTCTATAATATTGTGAAATTTTGTTGAATAGGTGAAGTATAAAATAGGGCTTACGTGGTTAACGTGGGTTTTGTGAAAACAATATAAATCTGCAAAGTAACTTGTAATTAAGGATTTCAGATAATTGTAGTGGAGTAAAAAGTACAGTATTTGCCTCTGAGATGTAATTAATTGTTAAAGTACAGTGCATGAGTAAATGTACTTAGTTACTTTCCACCTCTGCTCTGATACTGAAATATGAATCCGGATAATTATGAAAACATCACATACAGTTGTAATTGCAAGCATACAGTGTTATGGTTGCATCTTCCACGCAAACAAACATACAAAAAACAGGTCTTCTAAAAGCCTTTATGCAATAGTGTCGGCTGCAGTTCCTTCATGTTGTATACCAGGGGTTTTCAAAGTGGGTGACTGACGGGGCACCCTGGGGTGCCGCGACGGCAGTCCAGGGTTGCCGCGAGATCATTTGATAATATTTGGAATTTATTTGGACACTTGAAGAAATATTTAGTGTCATTTTAAACTTGAAGTACAAAGTTGTTTTCAGTCAGTTCTAACCAAAATGGCTATTATCTCAACGTTTTCCCTCGCAACATAATCACTAAAATATCGTCACTGTCAGACAGAAGCCTCTGTCGCACAAAACTAGTGAAAACAGCCGATCTACAAGCACACAACACCTCGTGATGCAAGGCGTTGTGTGCTTGTAGATCTGCTGTTTTCACTAGTTTAGTACATTTTATAGATGATAAATACAAAAAGAAAGGTTTTGGACATACAAGGTTTCCACCCGACAACGACGATATCCTATAAATTTAAGGTGCTGGGAGTGAAATTTATAATGTAGGGGTGCCTCGGATTAAAAAAATATTTATAGGGTGCCCTGAGACAAAAAAGTTTGGGAACCCCAGTTGTATACAAGTGAAATATGTTACTAGTTACTGTATGAAAATATAAGGGTTGATTTGCTTTGATATGTTACAAGAAGAAATCATTACATCTCCCTAGATGTGTGGAATGCCTTATTAAGACTCTATTGGACCTGGAGTTAAAGCTCAAATTAAGTTTAACCACAGAAAATTTAACCCAGGTCCATCGCTTGGAAAGCCAAACATCCAGCGCTCATCCAAAGGGGATCACCTCTTTCACCCTTGGTCCAAAGGGGATCCCCTGCCTCTCCCTTGGATGATATTATACTTCTGGTCTTCAGGCAGGGTGACTATGCTACATTTACCCCCCTGACCTGTCCCCATGACGGGGAAAAAAGTGGGGGTAAAGTTTGTTTGTTTGTTCGTGTAGGGCTACACAGGCAAGTGTTATATCAGCCAAGAAGTGGTATCGCCATGGCCAGTTCAATGAGGCCGCTGACTCCATGTGGTGATTTGAAGGTTGGGCATTCATCAATGATGTTTTCAACAGTCTGTGGTTTTC
Source organism: Nannobrachium achirus (assembly GCF_963921795.1). Classification (NCBI taxonomy): domain Eukaryota; kingdom Metazoa; phylum Chordata; class Actinopteri; order Myctophiformes; family Myctophidae; genus Nannobrachium; species Nannobrachium achirus. Next base: position 4,330,517 of record NC_137822.1, on the reverse strand, counting down.
CCGCATTCGCAGAGCTCAGTGGCAGACGCTCCAATCACATGCAGATAATGGTCTTAGCCACTCCGGAGTGACGTCTGTTGAGTTTGACCAAGGCATTCTGTGGTAGGTCGCACGAAGGAGGATTGCTTGAAGGGGAGTTGAAGCTGAATTGGTTGCTTGTTCCAGCAGTCAAGAATCCGTCCAGGGTGTGGAGGGCTCGTGGTAAGGAGTCTATAGCTATAAGGAGTCTATAGAGAAGTGTCTGCGTTTGAGTCTCTAGTTGACATATTCAACACGCGAGGGTATCAGGCTTGTTGGATCATCTGCATTCATGCAGGACAGCTTCAGGGTCAGGATGTTTTGACAGAGCTGTGGGGGAGTGCCAGACAGTATGGGAGGAGTTATGGCACCACTGATTTGACTCATGGGGATGTGGAGTACAACACCTGTATAATGGCTGCTGTATGACTCCATGCAGGGGGTGGCATACTCATTACTCAGTATGCAAGGGCAAGGGTAGAGGTGTGCAGGATGGTGAAGTTCTCACCCCACCCAGTGCCAGCAAGTCTCTTCAGGAGCGGTCATGACAGCAACTTGTTGGATGTGTGGCTTGAAGGTGGTAAGGCTTCGGTCAAGCGTGACACCAAGGTACCTGGGGTTGGGGTCATGCCTGACGTTGGTGCCATCGAGTGTGATGTTTAGCGTGGCATTGGCACATCGGTTGGCAAGATGGAACACAGAGCATACAGAGCATATTGTCTTTGGCTTTAAGTGCCATTTGTGGAATAACCTGCTCAGTGCTGTATATTTAGAGATCTTCCTCAATGGCATTCTCGACCACACAGAAAGCTTGGCCAGCAAATCCACTGGCTGAGTCGTCAGCATAGATGTATCGCGAAGCACTCTCCAACAGGCACGTCATTAAAAAGCATCGGGGCAATAACAGAGCCTTCTTCTCTTACTGCGTTGGCCGTTTGAGGTCTCCACTCTCCAGTGCAACGGTCCTGTATGAAACAACTTGGTGAACTTCACAAGCTTAACATTTGGGCAAAGTCTCCAGGAGCTTCTCCAGGGCCTCTGTGCTAAACTGTGTCGTACACCGCAGAGGTCAATGCAAAAAAATGAAAAACAAAACAAAAATAGCAACCGAATTCATAGGACAGTCCCCTGCATGGAGAACCAAACGGGATCCCACTTTGACCAATGGCTACAAATGGCAGCGTTCTTTAGGCATAACCTGCCAAGCTGCATGATTAACACGGTCGTAAGGAGAAAAAAAAGTAGCAAAACAATAATTACTAGTATGACAAAAGGTATAACGTGGCAAGTGCACAGCATTCCTGCACATGTGGATCACCAGGCATGTGGTCGTTGGTCCCTGCATGGTCATTGACCTGGTGGTTGGGATGAGGAACTGTCTCGGGTGGGTAGAAGGTCGTAGTGGGAGAGAGGATGTGGTAATTGTCAGTCCGCCCCCTAGTGGTCGGATGAGGGACTGTCTCGGGTGGGCAGCAGGTCGTAGTGGGAGAGGATGTGGCTGTTTTTGGGGAGGTCGTACGGGTCCTGGCCCAGGTGCAAGTTGCCATGCGAGTGGATGCCGTTAATGGTGGGTTCTGGAAAACAAACGCAAACAAACACAGCTAGAAGTTAATTCATTATACTGTAGTTGGTGCATGTCTTTAGGATTTTGTTCATGGTTCATTACTTCTACTACTGCTACTACAATTCTTATTAATATCATCACGTGATGCCATGAGGTGCACTCGCCACTGGCATCACCACTGGCATCACCAGGAATGCTGGTCCCTCATTGGCTGTTAATGATGATGTTGCCAGAAATGCTGGTCCCTGATTGGGCCATGGTCCCCGAATCTGTGGCTTTTAGTGTGAGCACTTTGAATTTTGAATTTGTACATTTACACAAATCTTCTCTCTCTCTCTCTCTCTCTCTCTCTCTCTCTCTCCATGCATTACAGTATGTCTCTATCTCTCTCATATCTCGTTACCCATACTGTGATTTGAGCCGCTGAAAACGGGGGGGAGGCCAGAGGTTTAAAGTGGATCGAGAGCCTCACCGACTTCGTAGACGTTCCTGTTGGCGCTAGCGTTGTTGATCTCGGCGTATGGCGTGGAGTCGCGGCTCACGGGCGACTTCATCTCCACGTAGCCGCACTCGGCTTGCTTGGGCGTGAGCGCCGGCGGGTCCTTGATGGTGGCGTAGGGGTTCTCTGAGCTGCTGAGAGAACAGGAGCTGCCGTGGTGGTACGGCGCTCTGCTCACCAGGTCTGAGGAGGACAGCAAGGGGACAAGAAGACATCACTTAAACTAGAAAGATGTCATTTAGCAACCATCCCGCCATCCCATTCCCTGTTCTCACTCCTCCCATCCAAAAAACGTTACCAGAGCATCAAATCGCACACCACTCGTTTCAGTAATAGTATTTTTGCCCAGGCAGTTGCTCAACGAAGGACTGAAAGTGAAACATAGGTAAACATGGCCACTGTACGCATTTTTAAACTGTACACTGTTACACTGTATGGTATTGTTGTTGTTGGGACTTGTCTTGTGTGGCCTGCATGGTATGTGGGTCCACACTCTTGTCGGTCACTGTGCCCATGTCTTTGTGTAATAAGGCTGAGAGTGCTCCTGGCACAAGCATTTCATTGTATCTGTTGTACTTGTATGGATATGTGTGACAATAAACCTAAACCTGAAATTGCAAGTGGTTGTCTTGACACGAGAAGTCACACTTGCAAATGAATTACGTCTTACCATTTGAATTTTCCCCGCTTAATTTGTCAATGAATAGGTGCTGGATCCCGGGCTGTTGTGACAATTTACTTTTTATTTAATTTTAATTTTAATTTTACCTAAATTTACGCACCCAGTATAACATTAGCAGCAACACTTGGCACATGTGGCCCATAAGAACACAGTCAATCTATCAATTTATAGAAAATGTATAGAAAATAGGTGCCACATCCAGTCAAAGAGGTGAGGGTTCTTGTTCCCCCTTGTTCCCCCACAAATTAAGCGCTGCGTATGTGGGCCACATGCATACCGACACACAGTACATACCCACATAACAGACAGCCCTCAAATCACCCTACTTTCCCGCTCTGCTGGCACAAGTAAGGTTAAGAGTTCACCAACACTTTTCAGCTCGAGAGAGACCCAAAAGACATTGTCCCGGGACACCAAACGTACAAAAATACTTTATGAACGCGTTGTGAGCTTGTAGATCTGCGATATTCAAAAATGTTTGATACATAATGCAATACAGATTTTTGTTGGTGCTCTAAGTAAATTTGATGGCAATACTTTTTTTCCTCAAATTGAAATGAATATGCTTCTCGGTTGCCATCGCTGCATGTGGACTGTCTGGAACGCCCTCAAGGAGGGTTCCCGAACCACCCTTTCAAACCACTGCCTCAGTACTACGCTGCAGAACCCCATGATCGTCTTGTGAGAGGACGTGTCCAAAATCCAACCCCCCCTGGGTTTGGATGTTGGCACGAGTGTTGGCACGAGTGACACGCAGTCTTTCCACATGATCCACTTCAATCAAGATAGATACAAATTGACTATTTCTTCACTGCAGCTCTCGATATTACTCGACATTAAAGATGTTGAAATCACCTCACCTTGCCAGGTGAGGTGCAAAACTATTTCCCTTGTGGATAATAAAGATATCTAATCTAACGTGCTGTTCCCCCTGAGGCTCATTTGGGGGTCATAATGCCCCCCCCCCCCCCCCCTATTAACAGAGTAGGTTTACGAGAGAACTTTATTTGATGACGTATGAATAAAGTACCACTAATTACGTAAAGGTGCCTAACTCTGTATAATTGCATTCAATTAAAGTACAATGTATCACTTAGATCTGTGGAGTGTATGTGTACACTGTATGTGGGACTGGTTGTCGAGTTTAACCAGTTTATCCAGACAGAATGTACATAAATTGACAGTAACTAACAGTTACAGTGTTACTAAGTAAAGAAGTAACATCAAAGAAGCATGGCAAGGGAGACAGACAGAGAGAGAGAGAGAGAGAGAGAGAGAGAGAGAGAGAGACACACACACCACTCACATCTTCCAAAAAATAAAACAATAAAGAAATAAACAAACTGCCATGGCGATCTGCATAGCAAAAAGTGAATGGCCGTGGCTGCATATCAGTGGGGTGTGTGAGGGATGGTCTTATGTGGGCCTTTGACACATTGCCACGTAAGAAGGCTGAAATCCCCCAAAGCAGGAGAAAAGAAGGAGACATGATGTCTCCTGCAGAATGCAGGAAGAGTTGGCAGGCACACTATGCCCTGAGCTTATAATACATTATGACCAGCACTTATAATATGTCATAAGCGTTGCTATAAGTTGTCATCCATGATTCTAAACATCTACAGTATAACAAGTGTTATAATGCTGTATGAATGTGATCATAATGCATCAGAGACCCGACCTTTAAGTAAAGTGTTAATGACAAGAGCTCATGCCTGGAGCCCTATGAATAGACAATCAGCTTTCTCTGAAGAACTGTCACGGGACAAGAGAGAGAGGGCGGAGCACAGCGCGGCGTGTCCCAGGAAAGAATTTGGGAGTTTCAGATGCTTTTTTGAGGGAAACAAGCCATGGACGTCTTGCTGCCTGCGCTGCTGGCTCTGCTGGCCTGTGTACTGGGAGGGCTGTATCAGCTGGGGGCGTTTCGGCGCCGCCGCGCCGGGGAGCCGCCGCTGGACCGGGGCCCCGTCCCCTGGCTGGGACACGTGCTGGAGTTCCAGCGGGACGCTGCGGCCTTCCTGGAGAGGATGCGGCGGCGGCACGGGGACGTCTTCACCGTGCAGCTCGGGGGCCACTACGTCACCTGGCTCACGGACCCCCTGTCCTTCGGGGCGGTCGTGAAGGAGGCCCGCGCCAAGCTCGACTTCGACCAATTCGCGGTGCAGCTGGTGAAGAAGGTGTTCGGGTACGAGTATGGGGATGGGTCGATTGTGAAGATGTCATGTCATGGTTATTGTGAGCAAAGATATTGCGATTTACGATGTTATCGCGATCATCAAAATATCCGTTATCCTGGGGCGGAACATTTGCCAAAAAATTTGCTAATTTTTGGCAAAGACATTTGGTAGAGAGTGAAAAAAATATAAACTGTATCAAGTACGTTATTTCCAGGTCCGTTTTAGCAAATTATCGAGGGTTTAAGTGGTACCGGATATGCAGCTCGGCAAATAAGAGGTGAATTGATCCCAGTGGATGACCGAGGACGCTTTCACGATATGAAATCTCCACGATACGATGGAGTGTTTTTTTTTATCACGATAAACGATACTATCCCTAGGTACGAGTCGGAGCACCGGATCCCGCAAACGCACAGCAACAAGCACCTGATGGGGGACGGGCTGGCGATGATGACACAGGCCATGATGAAGAACCTGCAGAACCTCATGCTGCACCGCCTGGGCTCTGGAGAAGATCTACAAGACCTGACACCACACAGCGCGGGGTCTGGAGAGGATCTGAAGGACTGGCAGGAGGATGGACTGTTTATGTACAGGTAGTGCAAAATCAGTGATTCTCGGCAAAGTTTTGTTCGCTGGAAATGAAGCTGCTACCGTTTTCTCGTTGAAGTTGCTGTTCCTGTTAATGGGCCGGCAGATGTAGCTGTTTCACCTTCTACTGGTGTCAAGAAACCTTTAGCTCAAATACTATAGATAGATAGATAGATAGATAGATAGATAGATAGATAGATAGATAGATAGATAGATAGATAGATACCGGTAGATACCTCTATTATCCCAAGGGGGAAATTCAGTACTATGAGGATCCGGCAAATTTGACACTTGATTTTATTATCTTAGTAAACCTTATCATAAACACTGTATGTTTTCTTTTTTTTTTCTTCTAATTTTTATCCCACGATTTTTGCAACTCATTTTCAAACAGTGCCAATTGCCTATGTAATCCTGGGCTCTGCTCTCCCTCTGCTGCGCCCGGGGAGACAACGGACTGACCTCATGCTTCCTTCAATGCATGAGTAGTCCAAGTTGTTTCTTTTCACCTGACAGGGGGGGATTTCCCCGGGATGGACGTAGCGCGTGGAAGGAACACGTTATTCCAACCAGTTCCTTTCCCCTCCAACACTGTATGTTTTCAATCGCTAGATTAAAGTATTTTTTTTTAATCATCATGACATGCGTTTAGTAAATTGTGGTCACATACATTTTAAAATTAATGATGATTCTAGAAAGCAGAAAACCAATAATCTGTAATCCTATATTCTACAAAGTAATAGGATTAGCTTTCAATCCATATATTTAACAGAGAAATCATCCCTGGGCCTAGACTGAGTTGAGGGCCTTGTGACACAGTTGATATTCAGTTGAGAATTTCCAGATGTTCTACAGCCAGGGCCCCCTTACCCCCTAGGTTAGTGCGTGTAAGCAGGGCCGCCACAAGACCGCTCTCATTTTCTGGTGCCTTTTGGCAACGTGATGCCTGACTCTCACTGCGTCATGCGCGTCATAGTAGGGGCGGCGCTGCGTGTAAGAGCGGTGTGCGCTCCACAAGCACACACCACATGTGGGATTGTGGGTATAGAGGCTGTCTGGAATAAGAGCACAAAACCAATCTTAGCGTACTAGGAAATGATTCTAACCAATGATTGTATGACATGAAATCCTGTAATATGCGAATGAGGTGTATCTAGTCATGTGAAGACAGCTCGAGGAGTCAGAGTCTACGGCTATGCTCGCTGTTATGTATCTGTTTGCATTGCTATGTCAATAGCAATTGTTGGCAGAGAATCATGTCTTCTACATCAGCGTCTACAGAGTGTTATTTACATAGTCTCAAAGAGGATTCTCCTCTACACTTGCTTTCTACTGGCTATACAGAGTGAATTAAGACCCGCCCTCCAGCTAATAGCATTAATTTGATTCATTTCCGTGTTGATTTCTAAGAAAGACGGCAGATTTTTCAACCCTTGACATGAAAACGTTTGAGCCCCAGGACTCCTATACATACTGTATAGCAACTTAGGTTTTTCAGAAAACGTCTGTAGACGGCCTCAGGTCTTAATAAGGATTCCGTTTCCGTCCCAGCTACAACGTGGTGTTCAGGGCCGGCTACCTGTCCCTGTTCGGCAACGTGGCGCCCCAGGGGCCGGGGGGTTCCGAGGAGGCCATCGAGAAAGCCAAAGAGATGGACAGGCTGACGTCGGACGAGCTGTTCCGCGAGTTCCGCAAGTACGACCAGCTCTTTCCCAAGGTGGCCTATGGCATTCTGTCGCCCGGCCAGAGGAGGGAGGCAGACAGGCTGCAGAGGCTGTTCTGGAAGAGTCTGTCGGTGCAGAGGGTCAAGGCCAAGGACAACGTCAGCCCCTGGGTGTGGGAGCAGCAACAGGTGAACCAGCGCTGGAAACTAACTACCGTAAATCACCAATTAGTAGCCCGGGCGTTTATTTCGCAAAATGGGGTCGGACCCCGGGCGCTTAAAAGGGTCCAGGCGGCTATTGGTAACAGGCTTTTATTTATTTTGGCACTGGCCAGCACTGGGCCATTATTTGGTAAATTTTTCTTTCTCAAACTATATAATAGTAATAATAATCAAAATGTTATAATAAATGTTATAATTATTATTGTTATTATTTTAATTGTTATGAACACCCAGAAAATAGCACATTGCGATCTATTAGACCAAAATATCAAGAGTGTATGAAAGCCTTTAAAAAAATATATATACTACCGTATATTTATACTAAGGGAATCTTTCTCCAAAATAGTCAATTACCGCATGCCAGCAGTAGCTCAACGAGTCAACGACCCAATTAGCGCAGAAGTCCTGCAGCTGGTGCTGTTCTGACTGGACTCGCTGACATGACCACTGAACAGCTCCACTATCCTGACATTAAACCATTATGGTATTGCATTATGATTAAGCCTTCTGCTTTCCCCTTGAACCTCAAAATAATGGATTACTTCTTCAAAATGCGGACTGGATAAGAGGCATCAACAGTAGGTAATAAGTTATTCTGATCCAGCTGTTCTTTATTGGCCAGTCTTTCTCCATCACAACGTTTTGCCATTAAAGTAGCCTACGTTTTAGACAGTAGCAACGTTTTAGACAGTAATGAATGATGGTCAGTGCGCAGAGAGCAGCAGACTCCTTTTCTTTTTTTCCTCTCTCTTTTTTTGGTGTCCTTTGGCAATCTGTTCCCCGACGCACACTGCGCGTCATGGTAGCGCAGCACTGGGCTGGACACCATTTGGCTTAGAAGTGTCTGTCCACAGGGCTGTGAGCTTGTAGATTTGCTGTTTTCAGCGCACTACCGTCATTCAACATAATATGACCCGTAGCAACGCACAGCGAGTGCGGTGCGTTGCAACGTGCTGTCACAGCACTGCTGTGAGCTTGTAGATTTGCTGTTTTCAGCGCACCACTGCCATGCAACATAAATGACCAGTTAAGTTAAATAAATAGCAAATAATACCAAACAACCAAACAAATAATAGCCCGGCCGGGCTCTTACATAAAACCTAATAAGGATAATATTAATTGCAAATAACGGCCCAGGCGCTTATACGAACCTTGCGCTTATTTGAAACAGGCGTTTATTGCGCAAAATGGGGTCAGACCGGGCGGATATATGGGACCCGGCGGCAGTTTGCCACCGGGCGATTAATTGGTGATTTACGGTATACATTTACTTAAAGATGGGGTGTCCTGATTTTTTTCCCCCTAAAACATGATGATCCGCTATTATGATTATACTAGGAGGTTTTCTTTCCAAAAATGTGTACAGAAAGTATTAAAATTGCTTTATGTGGTCACACCCACCAGATCATTAAGTATGCCTGGTTGTCAGGTGGGTGGTGACCCAGCTGAAGTTAGCCACACCTACAGTTTTGGTGTATGGTAAAAGGGGAGGAGCAGAGTGTATGATGTCATTAAGTGTTTTTTAATCGCTGGTTAATCTTTCAGCTTTCAGGAAGAAACCAAAAATACACAGGGAAGGAAAATTTGCACATACACCTGGGGACTATTAGAGTAATGGTAACTACATAGACACACACAAAACTGAAAAAGTACAAAACTATGGCACCACCTCTTTAAGTACAGTTCTGAGGTACAGTATTTGTACTTTACTTGAGTATTTCTAATTTCAAATACTTTTACTTCTACTCCACTACATCTCGGATTCAAATATTTTACTTTTACGCCACTACATTTATTTGAACACTTTAGTTACTTTGTAGATTGTGATTATTATTAACAAACACTTTTGGCCACCTGAAAATAGCCGATCTACAAGCTCACAATGCGTCACGATGCGATGCACTGTGAGCTTGTAGATCTGCTAGAAGACTAAGTATATTGACCCAAGTAAATGTACTTTGGCTAACTGACCACTGCTGCAGGTGAGGGAGGAGCAGGGCATAGAGGAGTCCATGAGGGACCGCTACATGTTCCTGCTGCTGTGGGCGTCCCAGGGCAACACGGGGTCCTCCGCCTTCTGGCTGCTCTTCTACCTCACCAAGCACCCTGACGCCATGCAGGCCGTCAGGGCAGAGGTACTCCACCCCACCTCACCCTAGGGCATTCACCAACTATTAGAATATTAGAATATCAAAGTCACTATTCGACGTTGTTCACCGAAGTCGAAGTCGCACTTGGAATTGTAGGTATTACATTTAATGTGACTCGGTTCTGCAGATACATATTATTGTGAAAATAGCAGATCTAGATCGGCTATTTTCACAATGTTCGCCTCTTGCTTACTTAATATTTGACAGTTTGGCCAGTCCTGTCGAATATTCGAATACTTTGAGGTCGAATAATTCGAATACTAAAAATCACTATTCGTGAATGCCCTACCTCACCAACCTCTTCTATTTTCTATGATCAGTGGTTCTCAAACGTTATCATGTCAAGGATCCCCAGAATTATGTGTATTTGGTCGCGGACCCCGATCGTAAATGATGTTGTTCCAGGGACTCCCCGCCCAAGAAGTAAACACGGTGCAAACACGACACGCGTGCATATCGCCTTGTATGGCCCTTTCTGTCCAAGACATCAGTTACTTTACATAATATGCCTATGACTATGATCTCCACACATGGAGATCTGTACGAATACACACAAAGAATATTCAAAGATTTGCACAAATGTATGATTTTTCAAGTCTCTCTGACTGGATAAGAATGTCTGTAAAAAAAGAATACCTAAACTGTAAACTGTAAACTGCAGGTGGAGGCGGTTCTGTGCGAGTCGGGCCAGGAGGCGCGGCGCGGCGGGCCTCTCATCGACCTGACCCGGGACATGCTGACCAGGACGCCGGTGCTGGACAGTGCCGTGGAGGAGACCCTGCGGCTGACGGCCGCGCCCATGCTCTTCCGGGCAGTGCTGCAGGACATGACCATCAAGATGGCCGACGGGCGCGGGTACGCCGTGCGCCAGGGCGACCGCGTGGCGCTGTTCCCCCGCGACGCCGTCCAGCTCGACCCCGAGGTCCACCCCGACCCCCTCTCCTTCAAGTATGACCGCTTCCTCAACCCGGACGGGAGCAAGAAAACTGACTTTTACAAAGCAGGTACGAATATAGCCACAAGTTTGCAGTGTCCCATGAGCCCTTGCGTGTTCATTATCTCATTCACTTAAAAGGCATAGTTTACCCCCCCAAAATACGTATTTTCTATCGATTACTCACCTCATGGAGACTTGAATTCATGAATATTGTTTTGTTTTTGTCGCATTCCTAAGACAATAATTTGATGACCAGCAGTGGTTCCCTATGGAGACACAAAAGCACCTCCTTTGCTCACTATGGAGACACAGAGAACGTCCTCAAATTATTGGCTTAGGAATGAGACAAAAACAAAACAATATTCATGAATTCAAGTCTCCATGGTGTGAAGTACTTCACCCATGGGGTGGGTAATAGGAAGAATTTTGGGGATGAACTATGCCTTTAAGCTTTGCTGTAATATGCTGTATTGTCTTCATAGAATTCTGGAATGTGATCATCCCACGATACAATAGCTTCATTATCAGGGCAAGGTGTTAGAGCAGCACTTACTACTCACTCGTCTACTACGTACAAGCACACAACGCCGTTGTGTGCTTGTAGATCTGCTGTTTTCACTACCTTTGTGCGACGGCCTTGTATGATGAAGCAGGGCTTTACTTTGCGAAAAAAAACGTAAAAAATATGAAACTTGGAGATACAAGGTTTCTGCCTGACAGTGATGATTTAAAAAAAAAAACTTTTATCCCCCATAATGACGCAGGCAAGAGGCTGAAGTACTTCAACATGCCGTGGGGGGCCGGGCTCTCCATGTGTCCCGGCAGGTTCTTTGCCACCAACGAGCTGAAGCAGTTCATCTTCCTCATGCTGATCTACTTTGACTTTGAGCTGGTGAACCCAGACGAGCCGGCGCCCGATGTGGACGTCAAGCGATGGGGCATCGGGTCCATGCAACCCAGCAGAGATGTTCAGTTCCGCTACAGACTCAGATTCTAACCCAGCAGAGTTTAAGCATTTAGGGCTGTCACAATTATTACATAATCGTCTAATCGCAATTATTTGACATGATCGCAAATATTTTTGTCATAATCGTCATAATCGTGAATGTTGAAAAATGTTCATACATTTACAAACATTTTCAGAAATAGTGGAAATAGCAGATCTACAAGCTCACAACGCGTCGCATCGCGACGCGTTGTGAGCTTGTAGATCGGCTATTTCCACTATTAATGTTATTTTTTTATGTAGAAAGTTGTCAAATATGTCACTAATGTCTTTGTATATTTAGGTTATGTGTCACATCTGCCCTGTGCAACTTCAAAGCTAAAAGCCAAACAGAAATGTAATTATCAACGACAAAAACACAATTAAATTGTTAATCGCAATTATTTGAGTGACAATTAATCGTCATGTAAAACGTCATATCGTGACAGCCCTATTAGCATTATGCTCATTATCAATACCATAATCATGAAATCGAATTGCATAGAAATAGGCATTGCTTCTCTTTGTTTCCACAATATTATTTGCCTGCTTAATAAACCAGACCGAACACAACAACACCCCCTGGCGGATAGAGGCTGGCAACAATATTATAGCATTTGCACTACATTGCAGAAGATCAAACAAAGCTGTGAACGCTATACAAAAATGTATAAATAAATGATTATGCTCTGATCAATATGCTGTTTAGTCTATTATTGTGTTTGTGTATGATTCTTAAAAGATATGTGAATAATGAAATATGTATACTGTAGGCTAAGTATACTTGAATATTTGAAATGTGTACGGGGTAATGTGCACGATTTGCTTGTGTCCACATAATCCATACTGAGTTTATATATATAATTTATGTCGGTGCCACAGTTTACAGCAGTACTTTTACACCAGTGGTTCCCAACCTTTTCAGGCAGTGAACACCCAAAATAATCATATTTGAAGATTTTGAACTGGGGACCCCATACCCTTTTACCAAATTTTACAAAATGGTCACTTTAACAAGGTATTATAATTGTATTCTCCCCATCTTGACAAAATGGTATATTCCCAGGTTCCGCAGGTCAGCTGCACAGGTGCAATGCATTATTGTTAATTGTGGCACGTTTACTAACATGCCAAGTTTAGCTGCACTTGAACAACCGTTCCAGGCTGCCATATCCAGCCCAAGAAACCGTAGAAACGGGGGGAAAGAATAAAATGTACTTCTTAAAATAAATGTATCATAACTGTTGCTAAGGTATGGCAACATCATGTTGCCATACCTTAGACGCCACTTGGGAACCAGTGCTTTACATAGTGATGGAAGTCAGATGTCCTACTTGTAGAATGGAACTCACCTCGTAAGGACTTCCCCAGGAAGCCTCTGTCCACACCGTAGGCTCCTGCTGAGAGAGGAACCATCATGTCAGGGTGAGATATCCATGGCTCTGCTATTGATATGTTATATTGATTAATACAGATTAAAGCAAAATACAATCTCTCGACTGAGATTTATTTTGTTTGTTTGTTAGGCCACGTCCTAATAATGCAATCCAAGGAAACCCCACACACACAATCTGAGTTTCATATAAACAAGTACAATAGGTAGACTTTTGGAAGCCATACAACCAACCAGTTGAATACATTTTAATGCTAAAGTCGCCATACCAGCCCTGACAAAAAGAAGATAGCCATAATTTTTTGAATTTTCTAGAAGATTGAACATGCCTTCTGTTGCTAGTTTGACCATTCAAATACTCTTTAATCTTAAAATAACTAATGGCCAAAAAGGCCAAAATCTCCCAACCCTGTTCACTCAGTACAGTTCAACAAAGGGATGCTGACAGAATCCTCGCTAAAAACCCCAGGACAAAAATCCACTCGTCCCAGACAATTTGCCCTCCTGGCCCCCAAACTGTGGAATAAACTCCCTGTCGCACTTAGAACTACAGACTCACTCCCTAGTTTCCGCCGTGGACTGATGACTCACCTCTTCAGACCTAAACCCATAGCACAACTGTAACACTCCCCTTCCCTCAATGACCAATTGACCATACATGAAGCTAGATAGCATTTTTTAGGTTTTTTTAGAAACATTTTTTTACTGATTAGGTGCGTGGTCTACCTATATTATTGTTTTTCTAGATTGATATTCCTATGCATTCGTTATATTGTCGTTGATGACATATTTTCTTGCTTATTATATTGATGTATTACCTGCTTATTGTAAGTCGCTTTGGATTAAAAGTGTCTGCTAAATGCCTAAATTGTAAATTCTTATTGTAACAAGCACTACGTGTTGTAAGCATGATTCCATAGCAGACACGCTGACTTCTATCTCACCTAGCTCATTGAAACAGTCTCCGTGTTTCCAGTCTGCAGGAAGGGTGCCAGTGTTGCTGCCCGCTGTGGGCGGTCCCTTCCTGGGACCCGTCGCAGCGTTCTTCACAAACATCTGCTCGTTATTGCTCTGTAACGGAGATACAATGCATGCACGTTAACCCCCCGGCTCCACCGGGCGCGTCGAGCGTCGCGTCAACGTCAGCGTTGGGAACGCTCCCGTTTTAATCAATGAAGGGATGCTCCACTGGCGACGTCAACGTCCGCGTCGGACGCTCCCTTGACGGCGTCCAAACTCAAAAATCGCCCCGGTTCAATTTTTTGACGGCGTCCACAACGTCCAGTCATGTATAAAATATGAATAAATGCGTAGGCCTATATTTAAATGTAGGCTATACGTGCGTTTCTGCTGTTGAGCTATCCATTCACAAGGGTGACTAGAAATCCCAAAAATCCTAGCATATCTTTGTATGTAATATACAGCGCGGTCTACTTTGATAAAATTATGTACAAGTGTACAACAGGCTATAATCATGACAAAGTGGTCAGTGGTGCATTGCTGCTCTCTGCTGTGAACATAGTGCGCTCTATACGTTCACATTCATAGTTTTATTCCTGTTTGAAAGTGATTTTCATGTTGTTTTGGAAATGGGCTATATTGGCCATAGAATGAATACCTCACAGTCACAGCCGCTGCGCTGCGGTGGAGCCGGTCGGACGCCAATGTGACGGCGTCAATGACGCCGTCAAGACGCAAAGCAACGCGACGCAGCCAGTGGAGCCCTGGGGTTAGGAAACTATTCAGGAGCTGTAGCTACGGGTTATGGGCAGTAGGGGGCTCTATTTCACAAGATTTGGAGCTTGAGGTCAGCTTTGGCTCATTTGACTTGTTGTGATTATTATAATTCTCTCTCTCTCTCTCTCTCTCTCTCTCTCTCTCTCTCTCTCTCTCTCTCTCTCTCTCTCTCTCTCTCAATTCAATTCAAAGGGCTTTATTGGCATGAGAAAACATACGTTTACATTGCCAAAGCGAAGTGTACACAATACAATACAATCGGAACAAAATATGTACAGGTGAAAACAGTTTTCATGCATCACAGTAACGTGCAGGCAGAGCAGGGATATATACAATGGTTTTTAAGGTGGTTGGGTTCCATTTGATATCCTTCTCTTATCACACAGCCGCTCACGAATCTTGCTGCTGTGTTTGCACATTGTTTTACTTCACCCAGCAGGTATGGGAGTTTTTCATCATTGGTCATATCTCTCTCTCTCTCTCTTAAAACATTGACAAATATAATATGAAATTAAATAATATAAAATGATCTCGCATCTCCAGGCTTTCGGCTGTACCCAGCCAGGTTTCTATGTCCAGATACTGTCCAGTGCTCATATCTGGTCTAGAGCCCGCCTTGTCTCCGGTAGAATTCCACATAGACATAACATGTAAACACGCAAACCAACCGTTTCCGTACTATGCACTCTAGTGCGGATGATGTTCAAAACGGTAATGCCAAAAGTCTACCCCAGTCTTGTCAACCAAAAAACAAAACTACAACCAATTCCTTATACTTCCTCACATGACGGTGTCGCGCGAAAAAGAAATGCCGATCTTCAAGTTCACAACGCGTCCTGGACGCGATGTCTTGTGAGCTTTAAGATCTGCTATTTTAGGAAGAAGGCGGGTCCAGGATGATGACGCAGTGTTGGACGGGCGTTGACCGGTGTTGCCATGTCTGCTTATTATAAGCCATATCTTGTTTTTTCTTTGTGGTTGCGGTTTTGTGGGCCTTGTTTCTTAAGTGTAATTGCTTATTTGGGCTTGTTTCCTAATTTGTGTTGTATAAACTAGTGGTTCTCACACATTCTCATGTCAAGGACCCTCAAATTATATGTAGGGCCTATTTGTCCACGGACTGCAGGGGTCATCTATCAATATGATGATATGATGATGATGATAGATACTTTATTGATCCCTGAGGGGAAATTCAGATACCCCATAGCTACATACAGGCATATTAAATATGTCCGTACACAGACAAATAGTGTCCTTGGGAATACTTGTCCTCTTCCGTGGCAAATCCTACTAGATTTTACATATTATAATGTTCTTATTTTTATCATAACACCCCATTACTGAATGTCAGACTCCAGGTTTTCTTCAGAATATGACACTGATTTATGCGACGCGTTGTGGGCTTGTAGATCTGCTATTGTCCGAGTCCACTACGACAGTGGTTTCTCAACTTTTTTTATTTTCAAGGACCACCATAATTCTGAGAGTGTATATGGAACCCTTAGCTCTGAACTCGGAAAGATCTGCACCTGGCTTTACTGATAAGCTTTACCTGGGTAAAACTGAATCCATCCTCTTTGGGTCTAATTTTAACCTCGGCCAGGTTGATGACTTCACAGTGGTAAATGGTAAATGGTGCATTTATATAGCGCTTTTATCCAAAGCGCTTTACAGAGATTGTGCATTACATTCACCCATTCACGCACACATTCATACACCGGTGGCGGAGGAAACCATGCAAGGCACCAACCTACTCAGCGGGAGCAATTAGGGGTTCAGAGTCTTGCCCAAGGACCCTTCGACATTAACTCAGGGGGAGCCCGGATTCGTGACAATGGGTGACAGTGGGTGACAATGTTGAAAGATGAAACTAGACGGCACTCTGTCGAGGTGCCAACTTGCGCTTTGTGCACCCATGGCCATGTATGGCCTACTTGTGCGCCAGCAGAGCGTGCCTTTTATGTATCAGGTTGAACTTGTTAGTCACCAAGAATGCTGGTCCCTGATTGGATATGGGCGTAATCACAGACAGATACGCCACCAAAAGCAGTACTTGCGCACTCTGCTGGCGCAGGTAGGCTAATGACCTACCTGGGTTGCATTTTAGATTCAACCCAGGTAGGTCATTAGCCTAAAGTAATTAAAAACAATAACACCCGTGCAAATATCCTGTGACGTCTTGTCATGTGTAGTTATAACCCCATGGGAAAACACTTGGAAAGCTTACATCAAACTTACGTTGTGCAATGGGAAAACCCTCGGAAAGACATGGTGAAAAAATACAAAGCCACATATTGGAGCAGTTAGCAACGCTCAAAAGTCCCCACTGATCAGTAAGAACACTATGAAGACTCAAGCAGGGGCACTCATTCAACTGTACTTTGACTATGCAGTCCACGCATGGTACCGTAGCACCTCAAAGGCCTTAAACACAAGGCTCCAAACATCCCAAAACAAACTGGTTTGGCTACTGCTTGGCCTTCCATCTCAGACTCATCTTGTCTCATCATTTTGTAGGGTAGATGACAGTAAAGCATCTTGCAATGTGTGGCCAAACCTTTTTGGCTCGGGGCACCCCTATAAATATTTTTTCCATCCGAGGCACCACTACATTATTATATTCCTAATTTTCACTCCGAGCTCCTATATTTATAGCATATTTTAGTGATTATGTTGCAAGGAAAGTGAGATAATAGCCAATTTGGATAGAACTGACTGAAAATAACTTTGTACTTTTAAAATGATACTAAATGTATTTTTAAATGTCCAAATACATTTCAAATATTATCAAATTATTTCGCGGCACCCCTGGACTGCTGTCGCGGCACCCCAGGGTGCCCCGTCACCCACTTTGAAAACCCCTGGCCTACGCCTACAAGATACACTGACAAAAGTCAAAGACATTCACAATCACAACACCAGGGGCAGCTCCACTAATCACGTTCAACCCAGATTTGGCACAAACAAAGGGTTAAATTCGTTCTCCTGCTATGCCGCAAAAATGTGGAACGCCCTATCAACAGCCTTAAAGAGAGCAAATCCCTACTCTCCTTTAAAACCACTCTGAAAGAACACCTGCAGGTGGCTGCAACCTGTAAAAAGTCAAAGCCAAAGCCTACCCCAACGGCCCCCGCCCCCCGACCTGTTTACTGTACACTGTTATATGAGGTTTTGTTGTATTGTTGTATAGGCCTACTTGTCTGTCTCAATGAATTAAGTAGGCCTACAAAAGACCCCATGTAAACAAGCCATAGTGCTTTCCTGGGTTTAGATCCTGTTAGTAGACCTTGTATCTGAACTGTACTGTTTTCCTATATGTGAACTGCAAATAACGTGTTCAATCAATCAATCAATCAATCAATCAAACCAAATGGACCCGTATTTGGTCCTATTTGTACACTAGAGTTATAGACCTGTAATATGCCTGTAATGGCTTTTCAGGGCCATTCCTTTATTGTGTTTCTGGTAATAGTATTGTCCACTCATTTTGTAAGTCCATGGCAAAAATAGAATTTTTACAAAGACCGCTGACCGGCCCCCATCTGAAAATATGTTTTGCAAGGGAGTGGGACCCTCATACCATTGCTTTGTGTTGTTAAAATGTTTCATTTAAACATCCCAGCTTTATTTATGTTGTTTTAAATAATAATAATTTAGAAGAGAGGTCCTATTGCACACCTACTAGGACAGGTGCGTTGGAACAGTGTAGTAGATACTGAGAGGAGAGAAGGAGTCCCGCACACTGTCTTCACTTATAACTTTATTCAGCAACGTTTCGGTCTCTTCAGACCTTCATCAGGCATGATGTTGCCTGATAAAGGTCTGAAGAGACCGAAACGTTGCTAAATAATAATAATTAAAAACAAAATGTAGGAAACCAAGAACTAAGGGATATTTACTTGTGTGACCCTGACACAAAAATACTTTGTATACCTGGTTTGCTTATTTCTCTCCCCAAATCTGGCAACACTGGCGTTGACTCTCGCTAGCCAGTCCAGTCCATTTCCGACTGCAGCAGTGAGAGCCAGAAACAACAAGGGAAACACCACAAGGCACACAACGTAGATACAATAAAGGAACCCGTTTATTTGATTCACGGGGAGGAGGAACATTTGCTTTTTAAAATGACAACCAAATGGATGTTTCTGTATGGCAATACGCACTGTCGTCGCTACGGGACAGCCAACATTTGGGGACGTATTGTGCGGTAGGGCTTTTTGTTATTGTGTGCGTGAGAGTGTCGCAGGAAGGAAGGATGTGTGGAGTGCTGCTGCTGCTGCACATCATCCAGACGTTCTGATGCGACTGAACATCTTGATCGGAATATTGTTATCATCATCATCCACCGGCCGTTCTCTGCAGCTGGTCCCTATGGAATGTACGTGTGATGACGGCCGCGTTGCCGGGTGCGCCGATGCTCGACCAAGGACGCCGTTTTCCGCGGAAAGAAGGTAACCACCGATGAAAAGCCTCAATGAAAACAACACGGAGGGCTCCACCACCACGGGGGACGTCATGGTCATGGAGGACAACAGCAAGGATGAAAACAACCTTCACAAGGATGAGAACAACCTCGACAAGGATGAGAACAACCTCCACAAGGATGAGAACAACCTCAGGACGGCGCGGCTGTGGCGGGACGCCGCCCTCCGCTCGAGGAAGCTGCGGAGCAGCCTGCGCCACCTCACCCTGTGCGCCAAGAGCAGCCAGGAGGAGATCACCTTCCCTGAGGACATGGGCGAGATCGAGGCGCTCAACCTGGGAAACAACTCGCTGCGGGCGCTGCCCGAGGGGCTGGGGTCCACGCTCAGCAACCTGCGAGTCCTCGTCCTCCGACGGAACAAGTTTGCGTCTGTGCCCCGCGTGGTGTTCGAGCTCGGGCAGCTCGTGGAGCTGGACATGAGCCACAACTGCCTGAGGAGCTTCTCCGAGGACGTGGAACTGCTGAAGGGGCTGAAGAAGCTCTGCGTCAGCCACAACAAAATCGAGTACCTGCCATCGCAGCTGGGAGCGCTACAGGTCTTGGAGGAGCTCGACGTCAGCTTCAACGAGCTCAGCGACTTCCCCAGGTCGTTCTCGCAACTGAAGAAACTGCGTGTGCTGGACACGGACCACAACAAGCTGAGCCAGTTCCCCTCGGAGGTCCTGGCCCTGGTCGACCTGGAGGAGCTGGACTGCTCCGGGAACAAATTTGAGGCGCTGCCGGCAGACATCATGAGGCTGCGTTCCATCAAGATCTTCTGGCTCAGCAGCCTTCACATGTCTGTGCTGCCTGACACCTTCTGCCACCTGCAAAGTCTGGAGAGTCTCATGCTGGACGGCAACCACCTAAACGCGCTGCCTCCCAACTTCGCCAATCTCCAGAGACTGAAAATGATTAATCTGTCGTCGAATTGTTTCGAGAACTTTCCCCTGGCGGTTTTAAACATCGCAGGATTAGAGGAGCTTTACCTGAGCAGGAATAGACTGCCTTTTGTGCCCAAGGAAATCGGGCAGATGGTCAAGTTGGCGAACCTGTGGTTGGACAATAACAACATCACCTACCTGCCGGACTCCATCGTGGAGCTGGAGAAACTGGAGGAGCTCGTCGTACAGGGTAACCAAATAGCCATACTCCCAGACAACTTTGGAAAGCTTTCTAAAGTGAACATTTGGAAGGTGAAGGACAACCCACTCATTCAGCCTCCCTACGAAGTGTGCATGAAAGGGATTCCTTACATCGCAGCCTATCAAAAGGAACTCACACATTCCCAGCATGCTGTGAAGCCCAGGCTAAAATTAGTCCTGATGGGGACGAAGGACGCGGGCAAAACGCTGCTCAGGCGGAGTGTCGTTCGTAAACCACACGACACCAAAGGCAACGAGGGAAACAAGGGAATCGAAGTGACCAACTGGGTCGCGGACGCCGAGCGCAGTCTTACGTTTCTAGTGTACGATTTGTCAGGGAAGCCAAACTATGACCTCATCAAGCCCTTCTTTCTTTCCCCCGGTGCTCTGTACATTCTCGTCGTAAATCTCAAAGCGTATTCGTCCAAGAACTTTTATGCCCACGTCGGGTACTTCCTCCACCTGCTCGGTGCCAAAGTGCCCCATGCGGTGGTGTGCATGGTGGGCACGCATACAGACCTGTGTGGCGACATGGAGGTGGAGGAGAAGAGTCTGGACATCCACAGACAGATTGCCCTGCAGGAGAAGGGTGACACCCAGTGCCTGAGGAGCCTCTCATGGCAGGTGGACCAGGCCCTGGAGCAGGGCTACAACGTGCGCACCTCCAGCCCCCACATCGTCTTCTACGGCGTGACCGACAAGAACCTGCGGCGGAAGAGGGCCCAGCTGCAGTACATGCTCAACCACCGGCTGCAGATCCTCTCCCCGGTCCTGTGCGTCAGCTGCACGGAGAGCCAGAGGAACATCCAGAGGCTCCGGGAGAAGCTCATGTCGGTCGCCGACCAAAGAGAGATCTTCCCCAACCTCCACCGCGTGCTGCCCAGGTCCTGGCAGACGCTGGAGGAGCTGCACTTTAAGCCCCAGGACCTGTGGCTGTCGTGGTGGGACTCTGCCCGCCTGGGCCTCCAGGCGGGGCTGACGGAGGACCGCCTGCAGAGCGCCTTGTCGTACTTGCACGAGAGCGGGAAGCTGCTCTACTTCGAGGACAGCCTCTCCCTCAAGGAGTACGTCTTCCACAACCTGCCGCGCTTCATCGCCATCCTCAACGTCTTCTTCCAGAAGGACGAGTCGTTGCTTCTGGAGCGGCTCCTGTCCGAGGGCAAGAGGGAGGATGCGGCCAGGGCGGGCCTGGCGATCGAGGACGAGAAGGGAGAGAGCCACAGGGTCTCTCACCTGAGGCGCCACGTGGAGGACTTCGTCCGGCAGGGCGTTCTGTCCTCGAACGTCATCCGCCTCCTCCTGAAGCCCCTCGTTCAGACGCAGCAGGACCTCCACCTCATCATGGAGCTGCTGGAGAAGATGGGCATCTGCTACTGCGTCAACAAGCCCCGCACCAAGCCCCTGAACGGCGCCACGGTGTGGTACAAGTTCCCCAGCTACGTGAGCAGTGACGAGCCCCGCCGCACGGCCGACGACTGGCCGAGCGGCGGCGGCTCCTCCCTTGCCGTGTGCCACTTCCTCTCGGTGGAGCAGCTGCAGGTGGACTACAGCTTCCCGTTCGTCTTCCCTCCAGGGCTGTTTGCGCGTTTCAGCGTGCAGATCAACGGCCACGTGGTGCAGCGGTCGGACGGGAGGCACCAGATCTTCGCCTACCGCGGCAAGGTGCCCGTGATGATCAGCTACCGGCCGGCCAGGGGGAGGGCGGCGCGCTCGCAGGAGGAGACCCTCTCCGTGGCCAGCCACGCCTCGCTCCCCAACATCTGGACGGCCTGGCAGGCCATCACGCCGCTGCTGGACGAGCTGAACATCCTGCTGAGGGAGTGGCCCGCGCTCCACTACTCCGTTCACGTCCTGTGTTCCAAGTGCCTCAAGAGAGGAGCATCCAACCCACATGCCTTTCCAGGTAATTGCTGTCTCTATGGCTACACACAGGCACAGACAACGCGCACACACACACTCACACCCGCCCTCTCTCTCACTGTCTGTCAGTCTCTCCCACCCTCTTAAACAATTTCAACTTGGCATGCCTATTTTGGGCAAGTCATTATAGGTGAAGATTGCAACATTTCTACATCTCTCTCTCCCTCTCTTTCTCTCTCTCTTTCCCTCTCAAAAAGAAATCCCCCCAATTTAAAAAATAACAGGCGTACAAGCCTGCATTTTGCTCCTGTAGGCCCCGGCTATTTTCGCTATTTGTTGTATTTGTTGTTGAACAAATTACAGTATGTAATGGCTTATTAAGTGGGGAGTGGGGACACCCATTTGAAAATAGTTTGTGCCAGAGACCCCACACAAGATACAAGATTTGTGTTGGTAAAATGTTTCAAACATATTCTAAACTTCAAAAATAAATTCAATTTAAGATATTTTGAAAAATACCCAATGTACAGTATGTATGGTGGAAGTTTCTCAACTGATTTTAATGCTATACAGGGGTCGTCAATGTTTTTCAGGCCAACGACCCCCTATCTGAGAGAGAGAGATGAAGCAGGGACCCCCACTATAAATGTTATAAACTTGTGTTGCAGATTAAACCTTTTCATGATAGATAGCTTCATAGATGTGTTTGACAGCACTATCATCAGTGCATGTTGGATTCATGTGATGTTATTGTGTTTTTCTTTTCTTTTTGTTACCACTTAAACCGTCAATACTTAGTAAACCTGACCTTCCACTCTACTTAGTCTGCTCTTTCCCCATCTCTCTTTGCCGAAAATAGCCGATATAACAAGCTCGCAGAGCCTCGCAATATTTCTTTGCTTCATACACATGCTTGCTTGAGAATGTTTTGCCAGTTCATGGCTGTGTACAGTAAGGTTTATATGCTGACTTTGTTCCACTTGCCACAGACTGAAACTTGGCAGGGCGTCGACACTTCTTTGTGGATCTCTTCATGTCTGCAGTGCTGCTGCTTGTGTGAATAATTAGATACAAGGCAGACAGTGTCTTAAGAGCTTTTCTACTGGGCCTGCCACCAGCTTCGGGAAGGCCTGACATGTGTCTGCTCACTCAGACAGGCCATACTGCAGACTAAGTACGATTACATGATGAAGCTGGTCTATTTGACATGAAATCTAGCATAACTGCAGGAGTAGCGCGTATACCAGTCCATGCCGGGGACGGGTCTCCATTCCGACACATCCCCATTCCGATTACCAGGTTAGCATTCACCAGCATCGGCAGGTTAGCTACTCACCAGGTTAGCATTCACCAGCGTCGGCAGGTTAGCTACTCACCGGTTAGCATTCACCAGCATCAGTTTTACTGAGGTTAAGGTTTAGGTGGTCGGAATAGCGACGTGTCGGAGTGCCGACGTGTAACCCAAACCATTCCGATCATCATTTATCACATGATATGCCATTTACAGTAATCAATTATGTTGTATTTTTAATACTTCAGTTGATGTTGCACTACTGTTTTATATATTTTTTCTTTTTCCGTAGATCAGTGGTTTTCAAGCATTTTAATCTCAAGGACCCCATAACTCTTTGAGAGTTACAGATCTGTAAGAGTCCATTTGGAACGGCCTCAAGGAACCCTAGAGAGTCCCTGAACCCCACTTTGAGAACCACTGTCCTAGATCTTTTTGAGCGGTGCTCCTGGAAGGAGCTAAGCGCCAACATCTGGCTTTGTCCGTTTACCCAAAAAATGTCAAGGCTCTGAGGCGTGGCCTACATCTGGCCTATATGGCCTACATCAGTGTTTCTAATTTGTTTTTAATTTCAAGGTCTCCCCTTAACTCTGACAGTGTACAAATGGAACCAAATGGACCCGATAGGGTCCATTTGGTTCCATTTGTACACTGTCAGAGTTACAGACTTATATGGGTCAATTTAGACCCCCTTAAAGGAGCCCACAGAGTCCCTGGAATCAACTTTGAGAAACACTGCCCTACATCTTGGCACAAACGGCTCAAAGTTTGTTGTATGCCCACTTTGCCCAGGGTCCTATTGGCCAAGCACCGCAGGACACGCTGTGATTGGTCAGCGGGACACTTAATGAAATTAACTCATAAATAGCACCGCTCACTTCACACTAGGTGTGATTTTTTAGCTTCCATATCTTCTTTTTTTGAAGCGGTGTGTATCACCCATATATGGCCATTTTAGTCCAGAATGAACAGGCTTTTTCAAAAACAGAATGTCCGTTTAATTACCATATATGGTGATCTCAGTCCAGAATTAACAGGGTTTTTCAAAAACACAATGTATGTCACCTTATGTCCATATATGGTCACTCCAGGCCAGAATGAACAGGTTTTTCCTGTCCCGTACGTGCAAAATATCAGTCCAGAATGAATAGGCTTTTTCAAAAAGCAAAATGTGTGTCCCATGTCCATATATGGTCATTTCAGTTCAGAATGAATAGGCTTTATCTGTCCTGTGTCCCTCCCGGTCAGATGAATGGATACTTTGAGGATTGGTCAAGCTTCACATGATAATTTGGCCTTCAGGTTTTATCTGTCTTGTACATGCAATAGGTCTCACCTATTGCAGCAATGACAAATAGCCGCATAAGAGCAAAAGCAAAGGCACAATAAGAATATACAGATGCTAGCAGAATGGTAAAAAGGAGCATTAAGGCAGACAAGAGTAAATACATTGAAAATCTAGCAGAAGTTGAAAAATTTAGTAGGCCACAAAGATAACAGAAACTGAAATAATTATAGAGGGATGCAGTTGACAAACAACTAAGAGACCAGCAAGCAGGACTTTTTATATATTTTTTTAAAACCTATTATACCGGCTGTCATACCGGCTCTCCAGACAATTCTATACTAAGATTCACCGCTTCACTTCGAACCGAGGTTTGATTTTTTTAATTACACACTGGTATCGGATGGGTACTTGCTATTGACCGATACACATGTTATGGGTATGGAATTGGTATTGAGAAGGTAAAAATGGTAGCGGGACGTCTCTATTACTGAAGCGACCACACTGACTAATTGCTAATAATGAACAATGTGACCGATCCTTAGGCTCGAGGACTCGTTGACTCATTGAGTAGGGTGTGGATTTGTTGGCACATGGTAACATACGTTGATGTACTGTGTGTATACTGAAAAAGATACAGCCCCCTCGGTTTTGTGGAGTTGAGTTGGGACACATTTGGACACATTGAGTGCGAACTGTTTGTGTTAATGTTTCATTCCTAAACACTAAATAAAACTCTGACATACAATTAAGGATATATGCTCACCCATAAATTCAAAGTGTTGTCATCATAATCATCGTCATTGAGAGTTTATATAATTTGTGACGCTGTCACAATCATTTTGCTTTGCTTCCGTTGAATGATTCAGCTGCTGTCACTCACAAAAGAGCAAACCTAGCAAAATGTCCAAGAGAATGCGATGCAGTCAGAGAAGAGCTTTGATGGAGGAGGAATGTTGAGACAACTGTTATGTCTGTTGGTACTTCAGTGGAGATGTTAAGGCTAGGGCTCCACCAAAATGACGGCGTCGTGCCGGCGTCGGACGCCGTCAAAAAATGAACCGGGGCGAATTTGAGCGTCCGACGCGGACGTTGACGTCGGCAGTGGAGCACCCTTCATTGATTAAAACGGGAGCGTTCCCTGCGTTGACGTTGACGCGACGCTCGACGTGCTCGGTGGAGCCGGGGGGTTAGGAATGTTAGGAATGGAGCTAACTGCTGGGACGTTGCCTTGACAGTTACACTGTGTGTGTTTGTGTGTGTGTGTGTGTGTGTGTGTGTGTGTGTGTGTGCGTGCGTGTGTGTGTGTGCGTGCGTGTGTGCGTGTGTTCCTGACCTCTTCGGGGAACTCACAACACCTTGAATGGGGCTAGTCATGTATTAGGTTATTCTTTGCACCTTATTATCCTACAGAGGTAGTTAAAGCCAAGGACAACTTTGTTTTTTTTTTTACAACAAGGGTTCAAATTTTGATGATTTTGATTTCAGTGTGTGGGGGCAAGGGGCATGCGTACAAGTGTCTAAATGTCCTTTTAAACAAAATGAATAAGCCCATTCCCAAGATGCACCGCAATCTTTCATGGGCAGATGTGACTTATGGGGGCTAGTAGTGTTACTGTAAAAGGTAATAAAGAAATCGCCGGCTTATTGTGTCTAAAAAGACACATTTAGACACTTGTATGCATGGCATGCCCCCACACACTGAAATCAAAATAGCTAAAATCACTAAAACTATAGAAAGCAGTTAATGAAAACATTTTAACACTCATCTTTCCTTTTCTCTAATTACAATCTAAAATATGAACTCTTGTTGTAAAAAAACTAAGTTGTCCGTTAAAGAAGAGTCGTTGCTGCAGGGTGTTTGTTCAGTAACAGGACTCTCTCCCTGTCTCTCCAGCTCTCAGTAAACAACAGAAAATACTTCTTTTCAGGTCAGTGTCCAATTCTATCCTAGAGAAGAGAGAACTCATACAGGATAAACAATTGAAAGTGGTGACATGAAAAAATGGGCTGACAAAATTGGAACTGGAACAGACATTTAACTTTAAACAAAAAATACATACATTTTCTTTTAAAATTTCACTTAACCTACAGTACCTTTAAATATGGAAGCAATCCAAAGCTTAAATGTGTGTCAGTGCTGTGCTCAAACATTGCCGATTTACAAGTTCACGACACATTGAATCGGGAAGCATCGTGAGCTTGTAGATCCGCTATCTTTACCTAACTATTAGAAGCACCTTCTCTTCATCACGTGAACCCTTTTGTTTAGGTAGGCTAACTAACCGCTAAGTTCTAGTTCTACTGTATTCGTACTTAATTGAGCCTTTGTCATATTTGTAATGGCCTACAGTATTACACAGCTGTAGGCTATTTAATTTGTTAAAGAAAGGTAAAGAGAGAACTGTCACAAACCCAACTGCCAGCAGTACAGAATGCAGCAACGCAACGTCAACATAAGAATATTAACCCAACTCGATTTTAAGAATGGCAGATCTACAAGCTCACAGCACGTCACTCCTGTCGCGCTGTGAGCTTGTACATCTGCTATTTTTGAAAATTTCTGGAAAAACTACTGATTTTAGACATTAATTTTGTAGAATCCTGTGCCCCCTTTGTTTTGCAGTTTTTTGCAAACTGCTAATAAAGTATTCAATTAATAATAGTAGTATACTAATAATGCACAGCAGTAAAAAGCAGCTGTACTGTTCTTCTGCGTTATCGAAGAACATGAGTACTTTTTAAATATTGAATCCTGTGGATCTGGGGGGGATCTAGGGTTCCACATGCCACGGTGTGGCTCCTAACCTTCATCTTAGACCAGCCTGTGATGATGTCACTCACTCATCCGTGATGATGTCATGTCGTCTGTGACTCATCTAGGATGCATGACTCTCCCGAAATGTGGGGCAAGGTTTCAGCCAGATCACAACCCCATTCATAGACTTCCACTATGAAAAATGAATGTTAAATATTTAAAAAGTATGAAACGTGGTCCAACGGATTCACGAGATTAGCTCTGGACATACACACACACGTACACACGCACGTGCTCACACACGCGCGCGCACGCTCAAACACACACACACCCCTTCTAGACTTCTGAGGAAGTAGTAGATTGGCGCTAAATGCGGTAACCGCTCCTTACTTGCCTCTGCCTGTTAATATTAGTATTAGTAGTATGGGTATTTTTTCCTTACGATTTGTCCCATATCAGTGTAGCTAACTCCAGGTTTGGTCACAGTAAATGGCCAGTACATTGTGCGCTCTGCCTCGGTGCTGCATTTCATCTGACCTAATATGGTGGTGATATTTCTGGCTGCAGAGATCCTCTCCTCTCCTCTCCTCTCCTCTCCTCTCCTCTCCTCTCCTCTCCTCTCCTCTCCGTTCAGCACACAAAACAAAACAAACCAAAAACACACTGAACTGGAGCACACGGTAACACATGTCTGTTCTACAGAGGGGAAGCCTTTCACTTTGATGTGTTTTTTGGTTTCTGGCTGTGAAGAACAATGTTCAGGTTCCCCCAAAATCGTTATTTGACACCATTGTTGCATATTAACTTTAGCTGTGCGTGTGCGTGTGCGTGCGTGTGTGTGTGTGTGTGTGTGTGTGTGTGTGTGTGTGTGTGTGTGTGTGTGTGTGTGTGTGTGTGTGTGTGTGTGTGAGAGAGAGAGAGAGACGGAGACGGAGAAAGAGTCAGTTTGGGTTAGATGTGATTTACTCTGACGTGGGCTTGACATTATAGGACAATTCAAAAGTTTGTTTGCTTATAAGTTTAATGTTCTCAAATCCTCCTATTAAAAATACAAATAAATATATTAATCAAAACATCAGTAATGGGTTTTGTCTTGGTCATATATGGAGCGTCCATACAGTATATGGGCATTGCCAAATATGGGTCAACAATGTGATGTTACATCAGGTCAGCTATAGACATTGAGGCGTTACCTACCTACTCACTGAAGGTCAGGTTTCTGCCGGGTTTGATAGTAAATGCTCCCTATGGTCACAATCACATCAAATTCAGTTCAACCACTTTACATCAGCTCTTGGAAAGAGTTTGTGCCAGGGACCCTCCATACAAGACTTGTGTTGCATTTGTTTAAAGATCTTTTTTTTGATCTGCTATCTGCTCAAATAGCTGATGTAAAGTGGTTGAATTTGATGTGATTGCGACCGTAGGGAGGGAGCATTACTATCTAACCCGGCAGAAACCTGACCTTCAGTGAGTAGGTAACGCCTCAATGTCTATAGCTGACCTGATGTAACATCACATTGTTGACCCATATTTGGCAATGCCCATATATGGATGCTCTATATGGCCAAGACAAAATTAATTTACAAATGCCTCAATGTCTATAGCTGACCTGCCCATATAGGGAGATCCCTGATGTCATCAATATTACTGTAAGCCCATAGCTTGGAATGCCCATATTGACAGTGTGTGAGTCTCATGTGGTCTATAACATAAGACATCTGTGATGTCAGATGTCAGTCATATCCATATTTGAGAAAATATTTTGTCCACATTTTTTCCAACTTAAACAACCAACCGCAACACAAATCACACTTGCAAATGAATAGAGGGTATGCGCATGCATAAAGTGAATGGCAAATCGAGTGGCAAACCGAGTGGCAAAGTCAGTGGCAAGGTGAGGTTAACGTTGTTTAATGCCGTTTAATGCGATCAGGACTTTTCTGTTTGGATGTATGGGCTGTCAAGGCCAGAAAGTAGTTTTTTGCCACTCAGTAGGCATTCCCGCATAACTTCCGGGTATGATGATATTGATGTCACGCGCATACCCTCTATTCCGTCCTGTGCGGATTCCGTCCTGCGCAACGGGCGAGGTCGCTTTTCGTCCTTAGGGCGTCTTACTGGTATCAACTAATTGTGTTGGGGACCCCCCCCCCCCCCCACCCCCTGAAACCCCCTCAGGGACCAGTGATCTGCTGGTGAGTTGTCAGGGAGGTAAAAAAGGTTCAGGGACGTGTTGTTGACAAAACAAAGAACAAAGTAGCTCATTCATTACACTGTTTAGTACTGTCATATAGACCCCCATACAGTATCCTTAACCACAACCCTATTTTGAGTGTGTCGTTATATAGGCGGAAACATGAAAAGAAATTGCCGATCCACAAGCTCACGACGTGTCACAATGCAACATACCGTGAGA
Source organism: Nannobrachium achirus (assembly GCF_963921795.1). Taxonomy (NCBI): domain Eukaryota; kingdom Metazoa; phylum Chordata; class Actinopteri; order Myctophiformes; family Myctophidae; genus Nannobrachium; species Nannobrachium achirus. The sequence goes on along the minus strand of NC_137822.1, from coordinate 4,300,682 downwards.
TTGTAGATCGCCTGCTGTAGCCGTGACACGGCACGGTTGCGTGACAAAGTATAAAAGGTCATTAACCCATTTAGGCCAAGGATTATTGACTGATTTAACTACTGAAAAATAGCAGATATGCACCGAGTGCCGCGCTGCGAGCTTGTAGATCTTGCTTGTAGATCTGCTATTTTGAATATATCTATTTAAAAGCGAACATTTGTAAATCAAATATTTGCTTCTGGGGGTCCCTGGAACAACATATTTTGAGATGGGGGTCCGCGGCCAAATACATGTAATTTCGGGGGTCCTTGACATGAAAAGGTTTGAGAACAACATGATTTAGAAGAAGGATTTAGAAGTCGGGTCAAAGCTCGGGTCAAAGATGTTCAAAGACTTGCACACATTTTCACGATTTTTCAAAAATAGCAGATCTACAAGCTCGCAGCGCGGCACTCGGTGCCGCGCTGTGAGCTTGTATATCTGCTATTTTTCAATAGTTAAAGCATAAAATCATGGTTAACCTGTTAACAATCCTGTATAATTTGCAAAAAACGCCTATACACAGCGTACCCAAAGTAAATTGATTGTTGTTTTTAAACCATTTGGAGTAATGCATTGGGCATGGTCTCATTTTGAAGAACACATTTTGAAGTTTTACCCAGAAATAAATAATCACTCTGTGTGCAACTGACTTTGAGTAATGCAAGTTTTAACTTACTGGAATAGCAGGTTTTTAATCCTCGCCTAAATATTTTCAGTAAATAGATGCCTGCATAACACTGTTATTATCATATAGGAGCTGAAAAACACAATGTGGACACATTTTGAAGCCTTACCTAGCCCAATTTCAAAGGACATGATAAAACTACAAAATATGAATATTTTACACATGTTTTACTAAGTGTATGTTTATGCGTTTTCATTTGGAGACATTTGCATATATCATATAAAAAGGTCAAAAAAGGGCTAATAGACTGGATTTTTTTTATTTTAATTTCTTATTATTTTTATATATTTATTATTATTATTATTTAATTTATTTATTTTAATGACAGCCCTAACACTCTTGGTCTGACGTTCGGCGCGCTGCTGCGCATTTACGCACGTCCAGTAGAGCTGTTACGCAGGGGTTTTTGGGTATTGTAGTTCACATCAGCCATGGATTTTATCATGTTTACCCTTCCTCTACACAAGAACATCATTGTTGTGGAAATATATGATGTTGTTGGAGTACAATCCAACTCTAAACGTGAGTAGCAGCAGATTTATGAATATTTGTTTGTTTGTTTATGTCGGACTTCTGCGTTGTTTGCGGCGTGAGTTTCGGGGCTATAATCAAATGGTTTGCAGATTCGGAATCACAAGAATCTTAGCTTTAAAATGGTATACAGCTTGGCAATGCAAGTGAAACAGAGGCTTGTCTAAACGTGATTGTTTGTCAAAATACGGCCGGGTTCGGCGCGCTGCTGCGCATTTACGCACGTCCGGTAGAGCTGTTACGCAGGGGTTTTTGGGTATTGTAGTTCACTTCAGCCATGGATTTTATCATGTTTACCCTTCCTCTACACAAGAACATCATTGTTGTGGAAATATATGATGTTGTTGGAGTACAATCCAACTCTAAACGTGAGTAGCAGCAGATTTATGAATATTTGTTTGTTTGTTTATGTCGGACTTCTGCGTTGTTTGCGGCGTGAGTTTTGGGGCTATAATCAAATGGTTTGCAGATTCGGAATCTAAAGAATCTTAGCTTTAAAATGGTATACAGCTTGGCAATGCAAGTGAAACAGAGGCTTGTCTAAACGTGATTGTTTGTCAAAATACGGCAAGCGGGCCCGCCGGCGGGCCCAGACCTGTTAAGAGGTTAAAGTGGTTAAAATCTAACGCGACTCGGGCGCGTTCCAGGTATTTGAGAGTTAATGTAGTTAATGTGGTGACGACCCCGATGCGCCGAGGGCACAGCAGATCATCTGAGAAAAACATGATCATCATGTGTTCTCATGGATTAAAGTTCTCAGGCTGAGAGTTCAGCCAGCATTTAGGCCTGTCACAATCATTACACAGTCGCCTAATCGCTGTTATGTGAGATAATCACAATTATTTGTGCATAATCGTTAGTAGAACAATGTTCATATATATTCAAACATTTTCAAAAAATAGTAGCGACGCGACACGTGAGCTTGTGGATCGCCTATTTCCACTATTGATGTTTTATTAAAAGTGCAGCACTATAGGTAACTTTCCTCTTCTATCGCAGATTTGAACCCAGTTTCCAGCTCAATTGCTGCCATTTTTAAAATGTTTAAAAAGAAATCATGCCAAATTCTGTGTCTAGGTGAGACATGACCTTTGACACAATCTACAGTAAATGTCTCAATAGACGAGCAGGGAGACAAAAGTCTATAAGTTATATTGTATTAACTTACTCATATAGATTGACTTTTTATGCATTCAATACACCCCTGGCTTGAACCCATTCTTACTACAGTACAGTAGGTGTCACATGAGATCTGATTTCTTTAAAAACCATTAACTATTTCTTAAACATTTGTTTTCTAATTTATGGAATTTCTTAGAGTTTTCATTTATTTATTCGTGGAAATTACTGAAAAAACACTGACATTATTTTTTTATTTTTTTTTCTCATGAAATTATTTGCTTTTTTGGGAATGTCTTGACTTTATTTTTATTTTTTGATAGGGCCTAATAATAATAATTAAAAACAAAATGTAGGAAACAAAAAATAAAATAAAAATAAGGGACCCATAAAAATGTGTCCGCCACCCCACAGATGGGTCCCGGACCCGTTGTTTGGGATCCAACGGTTAAATAATAACAATAAGGATACAATGCGACCAGGAACCCTGGCTAGCAGCCAACACCTTGAGCCAAGAAAATATGCCTGTAGATTACATTCACATCTCTGCCTGTGCTTCCTGCCTCAGTCAGGGGTGTCACACCACATCCTGGGCCCTGGGTACAAGGATTCACTGTGGGCCCCCCATGAATATTCTTCATAGGAGAGGGGGTTTAACCCATTTAGATTGGGAACACATTATTTTGTGCTTTAACTATTGAAAAATAGCAGATCTACAAGCGAGCTTGTAGATCTGCTATTTTTTTAAACTCGTGAACATTTGTGCAAGAAAAACCTATGTTTCTATGTCAGTGGTGCGCAAACCTTTTCATGTGAAGGACCCCCAAAGCGATATGTATTTGGCCACGGACCCCCATCTCAAAATATTTAGTTCCAGGGATCCCCCAGAAGCAAAATTTGAGTTACAAATGTTTGCTTAAAAAATACACATATTCAAAGATTTGCGCACATTTTCACGACTTTTCAAAAATAGCAGATCTACAAGCTCGCAGCGCGGCACTCGGTGCCGCGCTGTGAGCTTGTATATCTGCTATTTTTCAATAGCTAAAGTATAAAATAATTAAGGCACCTCCACCTTGGGCCCTAGTAACTCAGTAACTCTTTTCCCCCTTTGTGACGGCCCTGGCCTCAGTGACTCAGTGAGGAAGAGAATGTGTCTGTGTGTTTTTTCTCTCTCTCTTCTCAGGTTCAAGTTTGGAGCTTCCTCAGTAGCGTGGGATAACAATATAATCAGATTACTATTGACACTTCAGGCATTTAGCAGTGTCTTTATCCAGAGCCACTTAACAGTAAGCAAGGTAAACACATGAATCAAATGCAGAGAGACGGTGCTACTGCTAGTGTCTCAGTAAACTAGGATCTTGCATCAATCTACTCTAACAGTATACTGTCAAAGATTATAATCTGACTATACATCGGAAAGGTAAAATAGCAGGAATTCAAAGGAGTAATAAAAAAACTAACTAGCTATACAATTGGGCAAGACGATAAAAAATAAAATAAAAAAGTATAGGGTTCGGTCAATTAACGAAAAATAAAGAACCAACAACTAACTTAATCTTGCTCATGTACAGTTAGGTTAATCAAATAATCAAAGATTTTTTTTCCTTTTTACTTCTTATAGTGAGTCAACATGAAAAAAATCGAATAGATTGTTTTCTTCTAGTATTAAATTGACTAAATTGATTAGTCTGAATGATTAACCACTTAACCCTCTTATTATACTTCGGTGTCATACAAAAATAGTTAAAAATTGGCATTCCACACGCTCCTCGACTCAGTTGTGACTTTATAGATCTGCTATTTTCCACTTAAAAAACTGCGTTCATGAATCGTAAACGAGGAAAAAGTGTGTGAAATAGTGGTTATATAGATCAGTGGTTCTCAACCTGTGGATCGGGACCCCCAGGGGGGTCCCCAAATTATTGTGGGGGTCCCCAGATGATAAACCTAATGTGCAACATTGTTGTCTCACTCAACAGTAAAACAAACCAACATAAAGTTTAAGTGTATTGAGGGTATTTATGTAAGTGACAATTTAAGGACTTTTAAGACCCCTTTGATACCTCTAATATAAAAAATGTCACATTGGCCTTATTGTCAAATATTAAAGGCAGAAATCGTGAAAATAGCAGATCTACATGCTCACAATACCTCATGCTGCAAGGAGCAATGGCTCATTTTCACACAGCTATTTTCACATAGAACAGTGTTATACAAAATATAATGCCTCAACTCTTGTGAGGCTCGTGAGGGAAGGGGGGGGGGGGTGTCCCCAGTTCAGATTATTTTGGGGGTCGCGGCCTGAAAAGGTTGAGAACGACTGATATAGATCAGGAGTTGGCGGCCCAGCCCTGGGACTGGGATGTTATTGCTGTGTGGATTGTTTTTCCCAGCAGGACGCTCTCACCCCCGCTGGACAAGCCCTGCTTAATCCGATTAGAGAAGCTTTGAGGATTAGTCCCAGTTAAGCATACAGGAGACAGAAAATACATCTTTAGGTCGGGCGGGATGCCGTTTTTGTATCCAATCGGGAGAGAACGCATGCAGGATGCAATCCAATCAGGAGAGAGAACTCATACTAGATTCAGGATATGTGATGAAACAAAATTAAAATGTTAGATTTGGACAAAATTGGCACCGGAACACACATTTATGCTGTTACCCTATGTAAAAATGTATCTGATGAATGATACATTGTGTGGTCCTCTCTTCTGGTTGGATAGAATTGGTATCCTGACCCAGAAAATGTATTTTCTTGTTTAAGAGTCGGGGAAGACTACTGAACAATACAGCAATATAGCAGTTATTGCAGGATATAGAGCTTATGCAAAGAAATATGTACATCCTCTTAAACCTTGATAGAGCAGCGGCTATTTCAAGATCTCTTTATAGTTATTGTTACATACGTTTTTATTCCGCTTCCTCAGACGTTGTAGCAACACCAATTAATAATAATAATAATATTAATATAGTTTCAGGTGAAATTAATATAATAACCTGTTACGACATGCCGAGAATATGGAGTCTAAGTTAAACGTTAAACGGTATCAGCTGATACCCTGCACATTGTTCCATACAGCCGCTTATGAAACCTGCCTCCAGTGCAGAGGCTATCTATACCCAGTAATGTGATCCTACAGCTGTGTGTGTGTGCGTGCGTGCGTGCGTGCGTGCGTGCGTGCGTGCGTGCGTGCGTGTGTGTGTGTGCGTGTGTGGTCCTGATGTGGGCTGTTAGTGATATCATCATGTCAGGCTGAAACCTTGTATCCGTCTCCATATTTCAGCACTACAAAAGTAGCCAAAAGTAGCCAATCTACAAACAAAATTAACATGGTGAAGTGTGTCTGTGGTTTTTATAAATCGGGTAAAAAAAAACATTCCCTGAAAAGTAACCATTTTGGACATACAAGGTTTCCACCTGACAAGTGATGATGATATGCCACTCTGACTGTGAACTTCTAAACTTCCCCCTATGTACACAACACTGGATCAAACCAGGAAACATTCTAACTACACAAGATCAATTTCATAGCCCGTCTCACAGCGTGTCTCGATACAACGCAGCGTTGTGAGCTTGTACTGTAGTATATTTGCTCTTTTTGCTGTTTTGTTTTAAATTCTATGTTCTATAATTCTACCAGCTGATCTAATTACAAAGAATTTCTCTTGGCTTTACTACATATCGAGTTGGGTGTCCAATCATGGATGGCTGGGCGATATGACTTCAACTTAACGATTATTTCAAATTTTGCCTCGATTATGACTAATGAACTAAGGTTTTTTGTTTAAATACAGTGAAATTAATATCAGTTCTGGTATTTGTTGTGAGCTTGTAATTTTACTATTTTTGCTATTATTTGTATGCCACCATTGTACAACAACAACAACAACAAGGTATAATACAGGTTGATTTAGCCAATTGTTAAAACATCATCATAGCTTTTAGTCAACAAAATGAACAGTGGTTTGAAGACCACTGCAGTAACGTGGACATGCACTGGACTGCTGCACTAGAACAGGTGTGGATTGGAAGAAGACAGATGCAGTCTCTCTCTCCCACTGTGCATCCATGGCACCTGTGATTAATGGTGCTCCCTGTGCATTCTACTGCTGTTCAGCAACTTTTGCATAACACTGTAACACACACACTTTTATTAGGTCACATTTTTCATATTCCTCATAACAGTTATTATACGCTGTGGTGAGGCAGAAGTGTGTGTGGTGGTGGTGAATGTGCTCACAGTCAGGCAGTGGTGGACAGTAACTAAGTAGTGTTGTTTTAGTTTTTGGAGCAGTGCTCCTGGAAGGAGCTAAGCTCCAACATCTGGCTTTGTCCGGGCTCTGAAGCATGGCCTACATCTGGCCTACATCAAGGTTTGTTGTACGCCCAGGGTCACATTGGCCAAGCAAGAAATTAACTCATAAATAGCAACGCTCACTTCACCCTTATTATTATTATTTTTTATTTTTTGCAAGCTGCTGACTTTCACTTCAGAAAGCAGACCCTGCAAACCTGCGAGCTTATACATCTGCTCTTTTTGATATAAATAAATAAACAGGGGACAGGGAGAGAGAGATGGGTAGAGAAACGCAGCAAAAAACGTCGGAACTGGACTCGAACCCGCAATGCGCTGTAAGGCCTCTCATCAGCCTTGGTGCCCAGACCACCGGACCACGGCCCAGGCACGTGATTATGGATCCCACTGGGAAAGACGGATAACCACGCCCCTGTCATTGGACAGCGGCAGAGGTGCACCAAAACCTAAACCTATCCTTAACCCTAACTCTAACCCTAACCCTAATCTTAACCTCAGTAAAAATAACGCTGTGAATGCTAACCTGGTGAAATGCTAACCTGCCGACGCTGGTGAAAACGATACCGTTTCCATCCATCTTCTCCTGTGGGATACATAATCAGGCGGCCCAGGCCTATTATTAACATTCTTTGAAAAGTCTTGGAAAGTGTGATAACTACTGATTTGGAGGGCATTAGTAGAATCAGCCTCAGGTCTTAATAGGCTAACTTAATCAACTGTGTTGGTGCAGCAGCGTCGCCTTCAAGGCCCCAACATTCAAATAACATTTTGCAGACAAAAACAGCAGGAGTCCCGCTCCGGCCCTGCATGCCCTTTAAAAAAAAAAAGTTCCACTTCCCTGACAGAACACACACGCTGTGCCGAGTCGGTCTCTGCATCCCCTCAAAAAGAGTTCCAGTTTCTCTTTGAGGGAAAGACACACGCTGAGCCCACGACGGCTCTCGGTTCCTCGTCGACTTTTAAATTGGCGTTCTGCCCGGGAATGCTCCAGAACAAACATCCGCTACCATGGCCTCAGCCTGCGCCAGGCGTTTCAGGGAGACCAGCATTGTGCTGGATTTATAAAAAAAACAAAGCAAGGAATTTATTAATGCAGTATTAGAACGCTGGCCCTGCGTGCATTCACGCAACAAAAGCTACAAAATAGAAGGCGTGGCCGGCTACTGTATACATGGCTGCCGAGTGGACGATTGACAACATTTTAGTTGACTATTAATTGTCATACCGATTATTGCAATTAACGATTTAATAGTTTTTTTTGGCATTGAACATTGGAACAAAGTTTCTGTTTGGCCTTTTATGCTTCGCTATCAAAAATTGCACAGGTACAGATATGAAAAAGCACTTAAATATACAAAGAAACTTCTGACATATTTAAGAATGTTGTACCTCTACTCTAGACTCTAGAGCATTGTAACAGGGACAGACCTATACCAAAAATAAGCCTCTCCCGACCTACGTTGAAGTGTTGCTCAAGCCACACACTGTGTGAATGAAGAGGGTTAGTTAAACAGCATAGAGACAAGCCTGAGGATGAGGTTGTCTTCAGCTCACAGAACAGAGCAGCTGTTGCAGGAGAGAGAGAGAGAGAGAGAAGAGGAGTGGAAGTGATTATGAAACCAAAACTTAATGACTGATGCTGACGCTTCACTGTGTCATTGGAGCGCTGACAAGGTTTGAAACGGGTTCGACTTTTGGTTCACAGCGCGTCACGCGCCCGCCATGCAGCGATGCGTGACGGCCGTCAGTTACGAACGTAACTCGGTGTCATTTCATCCACAGTCCTTTTCCATTGCAGGAAGGGACATTGAGGGGGAAAATAAGAACGTTTAATTATTCGTCTTTCAGACGGGAGGCGGTTGACGCGCCTTAGTAATTCATTTTCAATGAGAGGCGGGCGATTATTTGGGACGCGTGGAGAAGTTGAGGAGCGGAGAGGCGAGCGGGCGTGGTCCCGTGAATTTCTCGTGCGCGTGCTCGTTCATGCATGCGCTCGTGTGGGGGCAAGAGCTGGCCCGCCGTTTACTCGTGGAGCGATTGTGTTTGTGTCTCCACCGCGCACTATCCCCGCTGGTGCAAGCGAGAATGCCCGTTCTCGCTTCTCGCCGCCGCCGACCGTTTGAAAGGTGCTTTAATAATAAATAGCCTAAAATAAAAACGTATTGTGTGCATTAGAGGTGACACAGAGCACCGTCTAGATTTACCCAAGCGCAGCAAGCAGGTAACGGAGCTCGGCACAAAAATAAGCCCTGCTTGTAGCCTATTGTTTTGTCGCTGCTAGCGTGAAGGCAACATTGTGTGTGTGTGTGTGTGTGTGCGTGTGTGCGTGCGTGCGTGCGTGCGTGCGTGCGTGCGTGCGTGCGTGCGTGCGTGCGTGCGTGCGTGCGTGCGTGCGTGCGTGCGTGCGTGCGTGCGTGCGTGCGTGCGTGCGTGCGACGAGAAACAGAGCGACATGAAGTGACAGGAGATGTTTTTCAACTCGACTCTGTGAGCTTGGTTATTGTTTCTCCTGTCATGATGACAGTGATACTGCATGATGTCATAGTACGATTAGGTCATGTACTCGTTTGTGAAGTTGAGCATGTTTCTCTATGAGCACTTTATGCTAAATAGTGTCACTGAGAGGCTGGGGTTTGTGTGATCGGAGAGCATTCAGATTCTCTATGGCCTGTGTTATGTGACGGTCTGTCTGTCTCTAAAGCAGTGGTTCTCAAACAGTTTTGGTTCAGTGCACCCCAGAAAATAACTTTTACTTTTTCATCCACGTCACTACTGAATTATAGCTCCTTACCTGAGAGCCGACACCGACAGACGTGCTAGAAATAGCCTGTGGCTTGACGTCTTTTTCAACAACACCGTAAGGCGTCGCAAGCTTGTATATCGGCTAATTTCGGGCAAAGGGGTTTGGTGTAGAGTGGGAAAAGAGCAGACCAAGTACAGAGCCAGAGTATTGATGGTAGCTCACGACGTGACGCGTTGTGAACTTGCAGATCAGTTATTTTCACTATTTCTTCATGACATTCTTTTGAAAAAATGTTTGAAAAAAAGGGATTTTTTAGGAAGATGTTTTAAAATCTTTTGTATCTACTGTATAGCATACATACATGTACTATGTGGGCCAAACTAACACTAACTGGGAATGCATCTGTGTCACTTTAGATTTTAACCACTAAAACCATTATTTTATCCTTTGGCTATTCAAAAATAGCAGATATACAAGCTCACAGCGCAGAGCAAATCTTTGAATTTATTTTTAAAGCAAGCATTTTTAAATAATACTTTTGCTTCTGGGGGATCCCTGGAACAAAATATTTTGAGATGGGGTCCGTGGCCAAATACTTAATTTTGGGGGTCCTTGATAAGAGTTTGAGCACCACTGATATATAGAAACATAGGTTTTTCAGCTGTTAGGATTTAGAAGACATTTTGTAGAATGGAGCTGGGGTCTTAATTGGCTGCTGCTTACTGTAAGTAATGAACCCTCATGCCTGGCAGAGTCACAGTATCTTCACATCATATGTGACCTCTAGTCTCCATGTCCCACAGGGCAGTATGTAGTCACTGGCACTGTTGTGTACAGTACTGTACAGTATGTAGGCCCGCTCCCCTACATACTGTACATAACAGTGCCATGTAACCTCACCTATCCTTTTCAGGGTATGAGAAAAAAATCGAACCTCTGTTCGAAGTGGAGCTGTGTGTGTGTGTGTGTGTGTGTGTGTGTGTGTGTGTGTGTGTGTGTGTGTGTGTGTGTGTGTGTGTGTGTGTGTGTGTGTGTGTGTGTGTGTATTGCAGTTGATGCTCAGGGCAGGCTAGACTCAACAGCACCTCTCTGGTCACCCAGGATCATGTGTACCGATTTTTGTGACATTTGAAGAAAATATGTAGGAAAAGGAGCAAAAAGTGTGTTTTGGAGAAAATTCAAGATGGCGGAAAATCTATCCTGGCGCAAATGGGCGTGGCCTATATGTCTTGACCCAAGGAATCCAGGGAAAAAAGAATTTTAATTTTCCGATCTACGGTTCAAGAGTTACGGGGCAAAACGCAAAGTGGGCCGTTATAGCGCCACCATGAGGCCGAGTGATGTAATTATTTTTCGATTCATTCTTAAAATCATTATGAATCTCCTCTCCGAGGTTTGAAACTGTAGCTCCTATGCTTTGCGAGAGAAAAATACTTGAATGTGATGTCTTGCATTGTCCCATTATAAGTCAATGGGGACAATTCAGCGTCGTTTTTTGCCGATTATGTGGCCATTGTAAGGCGGATCGGAAAGAAAGTTACTAGCACACCATTCCCGGCCGAGCCGCACGTTTTGATGTATATATTGCGGGGTGGCGTAAATGGTGCGGGACTAGTAGCGTGCCGAAGTTTAGGCTACAGACACGGACAGACGGACGGACGGAGACCCACACACACGGCCACGTATAGGGAGCTTGTGTTCCACACAGCTCCAAAAAAGGAACCTGTGTGTTCCAATTAGGGTTGGGATCCGGAACTGGAGGAACCAGATCCAACATTGAGGAATCAGGAATCGGTTCCATCACATTTGGTACCGTTTTCAAACCCGTTTTATCACACTGTTTATGAAAAAATATAGCGAGATACAAGGTTTCTATTGTGACAGTGACATTGTTATGTTGGTCCGTTTCTTGTTAGGCCAGACTGACATTGTTCAGGGACTGGGTCAGTATTTCTGGCTGCTGGCTGTAGGGCATTGGTCACATTAATTATGTTACAGAGACTGGTCACATTACAGAGAGCTTCATCTTAGCTGTCCCCCTTTTTCTTAATGTTGCTAATGGCTTTTACTGTATGAAACCCACTGGTGCTTGCTCTGCTCTGTAGCTCATGTTAGGCATTGATTCTCAACCATTGTCATTTCAAGGACTATGCATTCATTAGGCTAGTAATTATCCAAAGTTGGGTCCAGGAGTGAACCCTCAGGGGGTTCCAGGTGGACCCTTACACAGGTCTCTAACTTCGATCCGAGAGCATACAAATGGAACCAAATGAACCCTCACGAGCAGAGCTTACGAGTGGGAACGGAGGGGGGGCTATTTTGTATCGAACACGGAGCGAGTTTTCAAATGGGTTCAGAGCGGCTTGGAGCGAGGACTGTCCTCCGCTCCGTTGCTGCACACTGCCTGCCAAATCGCCAAATAAACAACACGTTTGGGCATGCCTGGCCCCAGGAGACTGGTCCACAATGCACCTGTGCTTTCTTATACTATTATAAAAGCCAGAGCTCTCTATTGGAGAGTCGCGCCAACTCCGTTCACTTCATGGGGCCAGGTCTTCTACATACACATCTACTAGTCCTACCCGTTCAAAGATATGTGCTTCAAATTATGTGCAGAGTGTAGGTGATGGGGTGTGTACAATAGGCTATATGAGGGATTAGTGGTGCTTGCATGTGGAAACGTAGGAATAACTGAAGAAATGTTGGAGAACCCAGCAAAACAGTTTTCTGAAAAACATAAGCTATATATCAGTGGTTCCAACTGTGTCATGTCGAGGACCCCCAAAAAGATATGTGTTTGGCTGCAGACCCCATCTCAATCTGTTTTTTCTTTCTTCTGGGGACCCCCGGCCCAGAAGCAAAGATTTTGGTTACAAATGTTGCCTCATGCATGAGGCAACATTTGTATGATGCATCTAGCATGCTAGATACAGAATAGATATGCCTCATGCTAGATGCAGAATAGATACACCATAAAAATGCTAATATACAGTATACGATTTGTGAAAGTGACAAACGGGCTTTGCAGTTATGTCAGGTCTGTTCATATGCTAATGGTGATGCGGATTCAGATCAATTGGTCCAGCCACCGAGGAGAAACGTTGTGACAGACACTCAGACAGACAGACATTTGGATAATTATATGCTTGATTGGCGAATATATAGTGACAAAGCGCGAACCGGAAGTTTACAGAATGCACTGGAGTCTATGAGGGAAAAGTGACATTTCGAGTTACTTGAACCACGTGCCCGGCGCTGTTTCTGACCCCGCATTGGCAGAACTCTCTAATACAAGGCTCTGCATTGTGCCGAGCATGAGCGAATAGCCAGCGTTAAAACAGCCCCCTGGAGCGCGGAGCGTGATTTATCCGCTCATATGCACTGCTCGCATTTGGTTCTATTTGTTCACTCTCAGAGGTACAGGGGTGCTTGAAATTTTTTTTAAAGTTTGAGAACCACAGCATTATTATTATTTTAATCTCTGGGACCCTAGGATATCAGTTACAGTACCTCAAGGGTCCATGTGGACCCCGAAGTGGACCCCAGGTTGGTCCCCAGACCGGACGTCGTTTTTTTTTTTTTTTTTATCGAGGGGACGGGGGGACGACTCAGCAAACGACACATGGAATCAGATTTGAACCACATTCCTGGGTTGGTTTGGAAATGTGATTCAAATGTGATTTGTAAAGATGTGTCTCAGTCTGGACACCCTTGACACTTGAAACATGAATTATACTATCATGATATAATGGTATCATAATGTATCTGGCATGGCCAGACTAATATCACTGTATTATCTCCAAATCTCTGTTTGGAACCTGCCTGCTTGTTCATCATGTGGCATACTAGAGTCATGTCCATGGGGTGCACTTGTACATCAAGCCACCTCTAGAATCATTGTTTCCCAAGGCTACTTACATATTTATCACTCATGTCATCATGACTACAGTATGTCATTTTTACCACAGCAACCAAATGGACGACAACAGGCACGTGCACACACACATAGACATCAAAGGGGGCTTGAGCCCTTGCCCTTTTACCCGTCTGTAAAAAGTGCCCTCTCCAGCCCATGCATGCAGTTTTTACTAGGGTGAAAGAAACACAAACACCCTCTTTCCATGCCATACCTGAAGGCAGCATTCAAAAGAATGTCCTTGTCCAATCTCTCCTGAACTTGAATGCAGCATCTTATGTTGAAAGAATTGCCCTTTCTGTGTAGAAGTCAAGCATTGAAAATAGCCGACCTCTAAGCTCACAACGCGTCGCGCTGCGACGCGTTGTGAGCTTAGAGGTCTGCTACTTTCAATATTTTCACCAAAAGGCCCTTTTGCATGTCCCTGGACGACAACATCTGAATACTCAAATCCGACCTGTTCGCTTAACAACACGGACAGTTGGTGCTAAAGCTAGTTTTTTGAGAAACCGAATCACACTTGCTTTGCACTCTGAACAAAGTCAAACCCAAAGACATCAGTATTGTTAACCATTCTGGGAAGTGTAGGACAAGGAGCCGGTGTCTCCAGCCTCCCCATGCAGCAGTGGGGCAGTGCCAGCCTGCAGACAAGGCCCTGGCATACTGGCACACTGCTGCCCTCCCCATGCAGCAGTGGGGCTGTGCCAGCCTGCAGACAAGGCCCTGGCATACTGGCACACTGCTGCCCAACCGACCATGGCAGCCTTTTGTCCCCCTGGCCTGCTTCAGAGAAGGGCTCCTGTTGTACGTTCACGTGATTACTCTGTTCTGCCCATTTGCACATCTTCTGTGCTAATGCACACACGCTCACAAGTGAACGCAGGCACGCACGCACGCACACACACACACACACACACACACACACACACACACACACACACACACACACACACACACACACACACACACACACACACGTTTGGTAGAAACAATTATTCGCTGCATGCAAAGATATATCCGAATATTAGTGTCTACTGTCTACTGTATATGCAGGGGTTAAAGCCAAAAACTAGCGTTTTGATGACTTTGTCATTCATGCCACGGCCATCGCTATACCTCCCCCTTATTTAAATGTTTTTGCGGATCTGCACTGATTTCAGAAATAGCCCCAATGAATCCTCAAGACTGAAATCAGTCCCCAGGACTGAGAACTTTAACCCCTGCTATATGGGAACGATGGGGCCGGGAGGATGAAACCACTGGACCGATCACAGATACATTTCTTGTGCCAGTAGTAGGCCAACGAGGTACCGTCAAGGTACAAGGAGGAACTTTGGCGTTTTATTTTATTTTATTTAGTTTAATATTTGTATTAAATCCTTTAACTTTCATTTCATAATGGAATTGAATGGCTGAATCAGTGGTTTAGGTACACATCTATAAATATACCAGAGCTTGAAACCTGGGATCATTGTAAAACCGGTTCATTTCCAAAGATTCATTGTATAGAGTATGACTAGAGTCTAGTCTAGACGACAAGAAAAATGTCTCACTCAAAAGCACTTGAAACCAGAGCATTCCTTTTGTGGCAACAAGTTACTACAAGGATCACGTTATGTTGTGAATGTTGCCGTTGGGTGGGAACGCGCTTCAGGCATCAAACCCAGCTGACCAGTGTTGTAAAAGCCTCGTCCGACCTCTTATATTTGTCCCTAAAACCAGTGGTGTGTTCTACCGTGATACGCAATATACGTACGGTATATTGCGATTAAAAAATCGTCAGAGAAAGTGTATCTGATACTCACCTGACACACAGGAGGAGAGGCTTGGCAGCAAGAATGTGGACTTAAGTCTGAGGTGAAGATGTGTGTCTATGGTCTATTGTCCCTCGGACCTCACTGCCCTACACACAGAGGATCTTGCATTAGTAAGCCGCCCTTACATGGTCATAATGTACAGTAAACAACACTAATAGACAGTGCTTTTGGCACTTTTTGTGTGCCGCTGTAGTGTAGTTGTAGTGCTGATGTTGATATATTGATGCCTTGCTTATTGTAAGTCACTCTGGATTAAGAGGGTCTTCTAAATGCTTAAATTGTAAATTGTAGTGTGATCAAGTAGGGCGTTAATTTACATTTTACATTTACAAAAAGGAAAAAAAACAAAAAGTTAAGAGGTTTCTGCCCGACAACTACAACATGTAAGCGCTAATAGACAGAGCAGCATATGTACATGTAAACAGGAGGCTGAACATTACACTAATACAGGGGTGTTCAACGTTTTCAGGCCAAGGACCCCTTAGCTCTGAGAGAGATGAAGCAGGGACCCCCACTACATATTGTGTAAAATTGTGTTGCAGATTAAAAATGTAGGACATTATTACTTATACAGTTTAGACTTGACAGCACTATCATCTGTGTAGGTTGGATTAATGTGTATTTTCATATATGTTAACCACACTCAATACCTACCAGTCTGTTCCCTCTACACCAAACCGCTGTGCCAAAAACTAGCCGATCTACAAGCTGCGAGGCGTTGTGAGCTTGTAGATCTGCTTTTTTTTTTTTTTTGGGCTAATTTTCCACTAAGAATGGGGATGCTAGGGTTCAAGTGATCAAACATGATCACTCAAAGATTTGGCGGACCCCCTGTAGTAACCTACCTCATGTTGAGAGCAGCATAGAGGAGCACATTTACATGGTAGTAATGTATATGAACAGGAGGCTGAACATTACACTAATAGCCTGAGCTGCAAATAGGCCCAAACGCACACAGCTGTCCCTGTGCATCCACCATAGCAGCAGGCCAGCCTATGAATGACCCTAGTTTGACATGAACCTTAATCCCTATATGCTTCTTAGACCGGCGGTGTCCCCCAGGGGTCTATACCAGGCCCCCCACCTTTTTTCCCCTATCTACACCAGATCTCCTCAGCAAAAAATAGACGATCCGCCCTTGCTGGTATTTTTACAGAATGTTTGCCTACACAACCAGAGAAGCAACGCCAGGGGTTCATAGTGGTTAACCCATTTAGGCCTAGAATTATTGAATGCTTTAACCAGTGAAAAATAGCAGATATACAAGCTCACAGCGCGGCACCGAGTGCATAGAAACATTTTTTTTTTTTTCAAAAAATCTTAGAAGGATTCAAAAGACACTTATAGAATCGGGTCAAAATTCTAATTTTCACGATTTTTCAAAAATAGCAGATCTACAAGCTCGCTTTTTCAATAGTTAAAGCATAAAATAATGATACACAAAATGTGTACCCGTTCTAAATGGGTTAAATATCAGCTGGTGTAAAGGAATTATATTCCTGACATTGTGTCTTGATTTTAGTGAGTATGGTCACTTATTGTATGTCCTTGTATTTGTACAGTATATGTTTTATACAAATAATATTCATTAACATTATGACTGTTAGAATGGTGGGTGTAATGGTGGGTTTAAGACTTTAAGTAAGGTCACACACACACACACACACACGCACGCACGCACGCACGCACGCACGCACGCACACATACTGTACTGTAGACAAATAGCTAAATAATTCATCATGCTTCTTGTAAACCCTTCCCTCATTCCTACAAGTTGTGCTAACAGGTGGTCTACATAGAATAAAACATTGATGGACGGATGAATGCCTGCGACAGTGACACACGCACACACGCACGCACGCACGCACACACACATACTTGCTTCTGAAGGTTAGAGGATCACGTTTGTGGCCACAAGGTTCCCGGTTATATTTCCCGGACTGGCAGGAACAAATCTGGGTGGGGAAGTGAATGGACACCACTTGTTTTTTTTACAACAAGGGTTAATATTTTAGATTGTAATTAGAGAAAAGAAAGGATGAGTGTTGTAATGTTTTTATTTACTGCTTTCTATTGTTTTAGCGATTTTAGCTATTTTGATTTCAGTGGGTGGGGGCATGCGTACAAGTGGCTAAATATTTTTAGCCACTTTTTAGACACAATAAGCCATCAATTTCTTTATTTTTTTAATTTACAGTAACACTAGTAGCCCCCATAAGTCACATCTGCCCATGAAGATTGCGGTGAATCTTGGGAATGGGCTTATTGTGTCTAAAAATACATATTTAGCAACATTAATATAGCTAAAACAATAGAAAGCAGTAAATATTAATTTTTTTAACACAGCTCTTCTTTTTTTATAATTACAATCTAAAATATTAACCCTTTTGTCGTGGTTTAAGACGTGGTCTTAATGTATACCCAGGGGTTGACGCTAACGCTTGCCCGACTGCCCGGGGCAAGCAAATAAAATGGTCGGGCAGGTGAAGGTTGCTACCAGGTTGCCCGACCGGGCAAGCACACATTTTGAGTAATATAATGAGATTATCCGTCTTTAGAAACTTGAACAGGACAAGAGTGCTGCTCCGTCTCTCTATCTCTCTCTCCCCTCAGTCCATCCCTCCTCCCCAGTCCCCCCCCCACACACACACGCAAACACGTAGAGCCTACGTGCTCTGTGCCTCCGTCGAAAACAGCTAATCTACAAGATCACATTATGATGACGACACGATGCTCACACAGCTGCAACTAGGTATACATCAGTGGGTTTCATTCGCGCAAATGTGAATACGTTTGCAGGATTAATCCTCTCTCCAAAGAGTGTCTGTCGTGACGTGCCGTGGCCGCCTCTCTTTGCAGCGAGCCATGCAGAAAAGCTAGCCGCGAACCGCACACTGTAGTCGGCATCGGAGCGAACCAAGAGCCGCTCCGACGCGCAACGTTGTTTTCAGATCGTTCGCGTTGCCGCGACACAAGCATAAAGCATTCAAAGAGAATCCCAGTTTGTAAAAAGAAAACACCAGAGCAATAAACACTTTAAAATATCTCTGCTCCACTTTCATTCATCTACTACAACTACATTCGCTTCTCCCTTCCACTTCAGTCAAGTGAGTCAACCTGTGGGTCGAGACCCCCCCAGAGGTCCCCAAATGATTTTTGGGGGGTCCCTAGATGACAACGAAGTAATAATTTATGGACTTAAAACCTTTTTTAATAAATAAAGAAAAAAAAGACCATTGCTGCATCAAAAGTAGCCTAATCAAACTATACTATAAAAACAAACACTAGCCAAATTGTAAAATAATATAAGAAAGAGGCAAAGTTTGGAAAATAGATGATCTACAAGCTCACAACTCTCAAAAACATTTTATTGGGGACCCATAATTTTTTTATGGGACCTATTTGAATGACCACCTGTGGTTTCCCGTGACCCATTATATTGAAAATCTAGCAACATCACTGCAAGTCGAAGGTAACAAATACGTTAAAATGAACGGTAATTCAAATTTTTACGATTTTACAATTATGAGGGCAAGTGGCTATGACCTGAGGGCAAGTAGAACATGACCTGTACTTGCCCGACGGGCAAGTGCCTCTGAGACCTTAGTGTCAACCCCTGTATCATACCACCATACTATACCATAGTGGGGGTCCTTGAAGATTGAGTTTGAGAACCAGCGGTCTAGAGTGAGAGAACAACTAGAGGGAATAGAAGGCCAGCAGACAGGGCTCTCTGTCCCTGAATATTGAGATGCTTAATAACATCATGAATCATGAGACTTTCTGAAGTGTTCTGAAAATCTATGGTTTTAAGATACAGAGATGAAGCAGCTGTTTGTTTGCAGCAGACTGTAGCAGGGTTGAGATGAGGAGGCCCTCATGTTGCTCACATGTTGCTGGTGTGACGCTCTGCACAGTCAGCTGCTCTGCGACTAGGGATGGGACCATAAGCGATATTATCGTTTATCGTGATATAAAAAACACTCACAGTAATCGTATTGTGGAGATTTAATTTATTGCAATATCGTCCTCCGTCACTCGTCATGCACTGGGATCAATTCACCTTTTATTTGCCGAGCTGCATATCCGGTACCACTTAAACCCTCTATAATTGGTAAAAGGTATGTACTAAACTAATGTACATACTTTTTTTCTCTCTTTATCAAATGTCTTTGCCAAAATATAGCCAATCTACAAGCTCACGTTGTGTGCTTGTAGATCTGCTATTGTTTTGCAAATGTTCCGCCCCAGGTTAATGGATTTTGATTATCGCGATAATATTGTAAATCGCCATTTCTTTTGTCACAATAATAGTCGATTAAAGCTATGATGAAAACGAAATAAGAACTAAGCTATGACGACTAAAACTATACTGACAATTTCGTCAACAAATAAAAACTACACTGAAATGTTAGGGTGGGACTAGTGGAGAAGAGATCCAGTAAAAGACAAGTCATTTTATGTTTGGTTGCGCACTGAAAATAGCAGATCTGCAAGCTTGCGACGGTCAACACTGGCGGCATGGGTCTTATAGCACTGGTTCTCAACCTGTGGGTCAGGACCTCCAGGGGGGGTCCCAAGATGACAGTAAAGAAATAGGACTTTCAAGACCTTTTTAATATAAAGGTTCTGCATCGAAATTAATCAACAAGCTATACTTCTTCCAAGTGCTTGTCAGGTCCTCAGTTCAAATATGATTATTTTGGGGGAATGCGTTCTGAAAAGGTTGAGAACTACTGACTTATAGAACAGAGGGTATGCAGAAGGTACTCTATACGGATTACTTACTTACTTACTCTGTACTGGGGTTTAAAGTGGGAGAAATGAACCACTTAAGACCTGTATATGTCGTCATACGACAGATAATGGAAATAGCTGCTCTATGAGCTCACAATGGGACGCATGGCAAGCTTGAGTGGTCAAGAGTGATAGCAGAACAAGGACATGCTGCAAAGTAACTAGCTGAACAGATAAGCTACATACCTAGCCTCTGTCTAAACAGTCGACAAGGAAGTGCAGACATAAAATAATAAGTAACCTTGGATAATCAGTAAGCTAGGATAAGGAGCAGGCACATTGTATAATGTCTCTTTAAGAGTGCACCCACAAATCTGTCCCGACCAACTAAACATTTGCACTGGTCTCACCAGTGCACCTTAAATTTAGCAGGTGATGTGTCTATGTGTAGATTGTAGATCTACTATTTTTTGGTGAATGTTCCCCCCGGAATAAGGATGCTGGGGTTTTAAGTGGTTAAATGTCAAGTATTAGGTTATTTCCAATCTGTCGTAATGGGAATTCTATCTTAGGGGGAAAGATTTACATATTTATGCTCAGTTAATAAATATGACATAAATGTAAGGTTCTACAAAGTAACAGTGTAATTCAGGGGGTGCCTTGGATGAAAACATTATTTACAGGAGTGACCTGAGACAAAAAAGTTTGAGAAGAACTGCCCTACAGTATGAAACAGTTAGCAGCATCAGTTCAACCAACTAATACGTTAGTTTGGACCTCTGCTCTTTTTAACAAGGACGGGTTAACCTAGAACTTACATAACCTGTGAAGTTCTGTGATATCTTTTTTTGCTTATAACCAGAACCAGCCCAGACATGTCATTTCAATGACAGTATAACACTGCTACCCAGTGGCCAAATAGAGAATAGCTTTCTTAGAAAGCCTGATGAATGGCATGGTTTATGCCACCTGTAACAACATAAACAAGTAAGTTATTGAATGTTCATTGCCTTTGCTGTGTCACAGCACAGCCCCTCTAAACTATGGAACTGCATTCCCTCTGCTGTTAGGTATGTCCCCCTCTGTTGAGTCAGGCTCAAAACTCTTCTATATTCTCACAAGCCTTTGAATTTGCACTATCCTATTATGTTATGTTGCTTTGCTGCTTTTAAAGTTTTTCTACCGTTTCGTTTGACTACTATGACAGTGTGTAGTTTTAGTATCGACTGTTCTGTTGTTGCTGTTTATTTTGACCTAAAGCACTTTCGTACAATGCAAGTTGTTTTTAAAAGAGCTTCGATTTGATATCTAGAGTAGACAACATTATCATTAAAAATAAATGATTATATCATTTATAACTGACTTAAAATGGGAATGGCAATTGCTGAAAAAGGAGCTGTCTGCGTCCAAAAAATCACGACATCACGAGTTAAGCAAGTTGCCAGTTGTGTTCTTGTGTTATTTCTGGAATTTCCAAGTGTTTTTTTTCTGGGATTTTTGACATTTCCAAGTGTTATTTTGGGGATTTCTGAGTGTTCTTTCTGTGATTTCTGAGAGTGTACAAAATGTGTACACTCAGAGTAAAATCATAAGTGGAGGATTGCAATGAGATATCAAATGTGGGTCAGCGGTCTCAGACACGTCAAAGCTCCTTGAAACATAAAAAACGTATTGAGAATCACTTTCATTAACGCGCCGTCTCTCCGTCTCTCGCTTGTGTTTTCATCGCCGCCAGGTGAGCTGCTCAACCAGACGCGTCCCGAGGGACTGACGGAGATCATCTGTCCAAAGAACTGCACGGAGCGCGTGAGCGTGGCCCTCGTCTACCCCCCCACCCCCACCGTGGCCAGCCCCTGCTTCAAGTGACCTCTGTGAACTGATGGCCCTCCTGTCCTGGGGTCACCTGACCGGACCGTGTCCCTCTCTCTCTCTCTCCCAGAGTCCTCTCTGTCGACCCACCACCACCACGCTGACTGACTGACCCACACACATCTTTTAGGAACACGCCGCAGCTTTCTGGCCCTTCCTTTCCTTCTGAAGCCCGGCTGGACACGCACGCACACACACACACGACACGCACACACGCAGCAGGCTTCACACTGGATCACAACCTCGGCCCGGTGGATCAACTTAAGATAGGTAAGTAAGTGTACTGTATAGTATTCCTTATCTCTATCTGTAGTTCTCAGCAGAAGAGCACACAAACTACAGTATTTTGTGCACACATAACAGATGCAATCTCTACACCCTGAAAATATATAGTTTAACCACTTTCAACCTGTAGTGTGCTCATATTTGGCATGTCAATATATGTGATAGTAAAATATTAATACAATTTCAAGAGCAAAAACAACATTTCTATACAAGCTTGGGCATTTTAAGTTTATAAAAATTATTTTCTTCCGGGATTTTTTATTTTATTTTTTATGTCAAGATTTGTCAAAGCAGTCAATTATTTTCTTTCTCTCTTTTCCTTTAATGACAGCTTGCATCTACTGAATGATCAAATGTGAAGGAACATAGATGCTGTATTTCATGTCCTTAGAGCTACGAGTTGTGAGCTTGTAAATCTTTCTATTTACGCTATGAACACACCCGTGTGCCTTGAGGTTTTCACCTTAACTCCTAAACCAGTGGTTCTCAACCTGTAGGTCGGGACCCCCAGGAGGGTCCCCACATTATTTTGGGGGGGTCCCATTTCTTTTCTCACTCAACAGTAAACAAACCAACAAAGTTTTAAGTGTATGGAGGATATCTGCACATTTATTAACTCTCCTACTGCCAGATTATTTATTTATTTATTGGGTCTGGCGCCATCAAAAAGCGGCTTACCTTTGCGACGTTATAGTAGATAGACAGACAGACATTTATTTATTTATTTTTATTTTTTTTGGTTGTGCAATAGTGCACTTTGGTCTGCCAGGCAGCAGAGGGCGGCGTCATGCGAGAATGAATGTGAATTTGCCTGTTATGTGTTGAAGAAGAAGAAGACCAGTCACTGGCCACAGAGCCTCAGAGCCAGAGAAAATCAACAAGGAAGTGAATTGTTCTCCGTTGATGTTAACGCATAATGGATTTTTTACACCATCACCGCGGAAAATGTGTTTACAGTAGACGGCCGCGCGACGCCTCATCAGCTTACAGTCATCAGACGAACGAACCGAACGAGCGCCGTATTGGCATCGAGGTTCTGTAAAAAATGGGGCGAACGTGAACGTTCGAAGCGGCGGGAGAGTTAAGTGACAATTTAAGGACTTTTTAATACCTCTAAAATTACAAATTAAACATTGGCCAAATTGTCAAATATTAGAGGCAGAAATTGTGAAAATAGACGATGTGTGAGCATGTACATCTGCTATTTTCGCAATAGAACCATGTTATACAAAATGTAATGCCTCAACTCTCAGTGCTCGTCAGGGTGAGGGGGGGTCCCCAGTTAAAATACGATTATTTGGGGGTTCGCGGCCTGAAAAGGTTGAGAACCACTGTCCTAGACATTGTTTACGTGTTATGCTGTGAAAGCAGATCTTGATACATTTCCATCTCTCTCTCTGTTTCAGGGTGTGTGTTGGCTGCCTCGGCTGTTCGTCCTGACAGAACGCCAGGGCCCGGGAGGAGCTGGGTTCATCCATGTAGTCGTACTTGTACCATAGCAAGTAATCATGTGTCTTTTCAATCAATTTTTAACTCGTTTTGGGAGTGGAAGCTTCTCAGAGTTATGCCTTGAAAGTGGACTAGAGCAGTGCTTCTCAAACCTCTTAACGTCGAGCTCTAATTTGCCTGTGGACCCCCATATGAAGGGATTCTGTGCCAGGGACCCCCCATGCAAGTTTTGTTTTAAAAGATATTCAAAAAATAGCAGATCTACGAGCTCACGACTCGTGAGCTTGTAGAGTGGCTGTTTTTCAAATCGGCAATGTACAGTATATCGGCTTCAATTAAAAGTAGCTGAACATATTTTTTATGATACTGTATATATAAAGATGTGGACCCCCTGGAGCCCTCCCAAGGACCCCTGTGGGTCCCAGGATCACACTTTGAGAACCACTGGCCTTGACCATCTCAGTACTTGTATCATGTTGTAGTCAGGAAGTGTTTGCAGGAACAAACACTTAAACATTTTGTTCTTTGTCAAGAACCAGTCAGTATTTGCTGACTCCTCAAAGTTAGCAAACACTGTACACTGGCACAGGTTAGTATACAACCTAGTCTCGGGTGTCCAGACTGTTGCCTCCTCATACGGTTTAGACTAGCAATGGAAGCTCTGAAGTTGATCCGGGGATAATGCAGATCCTCCCCACATTTCGTCTTTCCAGACGCGCACATTTTATTTCCTGATATATTTCTGAAGAGAGGACTTCCACACTCCCAGTTCCTCTCAAGCGGGTGCGTAGGTGACAAGACAGTATAAGCAGATATCCTAATATATTTCAAAATAATAGAATTCTGTACAGCTTATTCTACTGCTTAGCAGAAATGGAAATTCAAAAAATAAAATGTAAATATATTTTAAAATATATTTCCATGAGCGGAAATGATGGAAGCAGATAGTTGTCTGGCTACGCGAGACTAGGATACAACACAAGGTATGACTGGTGCATCCTAAACATGTCTAATCAAACACCTGCAAGCAGAACACAACACACCTACAAGTGTTAACCTCATGAACCCTAGCGTCCATTTTATACGTATGTCTCATAACAAGATTTGGGGAAAATGGCAGATCCACAAGCTCACAATCGACCATTTCCGGCAACTTCATTTTTTGAAAGCAAAACACTGCAACTGCAGACCCCTGGGAGACCCCGGTCAATTGTTAAACCCTATATTATAGGGTTTGTGTGTTAATAATGATAAGATATGCATTATATCTACCCACAACAGTCAAGTTTCTCTCTGGTTCCTGTAGAGTGTCTGTGTTTTTTTTTCCACATTTACTTCAGTAGATGTAATATACTGTTCAAAGAATTTAAGGGAACAAAATGTTCCCTTAATTTATTTGAGCATAGTAGTACTGCTCAAATAATTAAGGAAACATTTTTGTTCTCTCAAATTCTTTGAACAGTGTATACATTGATCGTGTCGGGTATAAACCTCATATCCATATTATTTCAACTTGTTTTTTTCATAAATTAATTCCCTATTTGAATTCCCTTGTACGTCGTACAATCGTGTCACACAAAAGTTGACCTACGTTGTGAGCCTGTCGATCGGCTAACTCTGGTGGAATAGATTTATTGTAGAGGGGAAAAAGGTGTGAGCCAAGTATAGACCTCTGTGGGACCCCAGTCAATGAAGTATAATACTGTATGGCATGAGTGGGATACAGTAAATGCAACACAACAGCTGCATTTTAACATTATAAGTCATTACATTTATGAAACCAAATGTGAAAGAACACTGACTGATGTAATGCCTGTACTTTATATTGTGTGTCCCTTATCGCTACATGAATACAAGATCCCCCCCCCCCCCCCCCCCCCCCCCCCAATCACAGAGGGGTCGCCAAATCATTTACGGATATGATTGCTCTCCCCCCGCCTGC
Organism: Nannobrachium achirus; assembly: GCF_963921795.1. NCBI lineage: Eukaryota > Metazoa > Chordata > Actinopteri > Myctophiformes > Myctophidae > Nannobrachium > Nannobrachium achirus. Next base: position 4,275,246 of record NC_137822.1, on the reverse strand, counting down.
CAGCATTCACATTAGTAATGTTCAGGCATCAACCAATTTGTCCGTAGACGGACAAATGTCTGTGGCATGTTCTGTTTCACACACCATTATAATGTTCTTATGTTCTTATTTTCATCATAAGACACAATTACTGCATGTCAAGTCTCCAGGTTTTCTTCCATAGTATGACACTATGGCACATTAGGAGTCCACACACATTTTATTTGCAAGGGCCCCCGTAACTCTGAGAGAGTACACATTTTCACTCTCTCAGAGTTACAGACCTGTTATGGTCATTCGGGGCTATAGCTGGTGTTTCTGGTAATATTGTCCACTAATTGTGTACGTCTGTGGCAAAACAATAATTTCATAAAAATGTGGCGATGACCCCTGATAATGTTGTTCCGTACTCGTATTCACTGTAAGGTGCCTCAAGGGAGCGCTGTGGACTATGGGGCTCTGGGAGATGTCATTTGACAGAGTCACTTGTCAGAGTTTAGAGCGAATAATAAAGTTTGACTGTGTTCCTGACGTTTACTTGAGTTATAACAATAACAGAAACAATGCACAACCAAAGCAGTGCGCGCGGGCACTCTTTGAAACATCGCTCTGCTGCCAACGCAACGGCGTGATTTCAAACAGCGCAACGTAACATATTGTCGCATGGCGGTGACATCACTGACGCGTCCTTGGTATCTCATAAGCAGCTTCGAGCGTACTCCATCGAGTGTCGCATAACAGTGACATCACTCGCCAATACTACAGTAGGTGTCTTTATCCTAGAATTAGCCAATTTGGTGATGCATCCAATGAATCGCAATCAGCGGAGTGCATCGCCGCAACTTTGAAGGCCAACACCCTCACGTGACTTTGTATAAGCGACGTGATTGTAGCGACAACTAGTATTGTGGGATAGTCTCGTCCCGCCCCGGACCTCCGGCCCCTAGGGGGCGTGACAATAAAGGTTCACAGGGAAAAAGAGGTTGATCACATGAACCCCTCATCTCATTGTCATCTTACAGCTGTCACCTAAAGCAGTGGTTCTCAAACTTAGTTCATTTCCGGGACCCCCATTTGCATGATTATGCATTAGGGCCATGGACCCCCCATTTAATAACGATTTGCATCTCTGCGACACCCAGTCTACGCTGTAAACTATCAATCTTTTAACTGGTGACCTCCTGGAACCCCCTCAGGGACCCCTGGGGGTCCCCGGACGCCACTTTGAGAACCGGTAGCCCACAGGTCTTGTAAATACAGTATTTCTCTCCGTATCAACATTATGCTTCTACAACGCAAAAATCTAATGTGAACATACACACACACACAACCATTATTCTATGATATACAGTACTTAATCACTTTAGCAACCACTCTGATTAAAAACTCTCCATTGTACATACATTTAGATTGTCCAGGACTTTGGCATGCACTGGTCTAGAATGCATAAGGTAGGAAGGTTAGAGTTGTAATTACTACATACTTTGTCTATGGTCAGTGGACTAGAAAGAGTGTTCCTTTAAAAAAAAGAATAATATTAAACATCAGTTTTTCTTACAGAAATCCATATATCTTGGTCTTGTACTGAACCATGTTAAAGGGCCATCCACACCAAGCCATACAACACTATCCATCACTCCACTTGACTTAAAACAAATGTAAAAACAATATCTTTATAGTTATGGTCATACAGTAAGTGCTCGGTGTGGATGGCCTTTACTGAGTAATACCATATGTCATTTCAGCCTTATTAAGTGCTCAACATTATCTTGAGGTTGCCCAAAAGAGAGGGCTCCTTGGCTGCAGACCTCTACTGTCGTGACCTCCATTTTCTTACAGAACATATTCTGCAGAGTTAGACTGACTTTGCCCTCCTGCTCTGCTTTCAAACTGGAAATAATACACAAGATGAATGGTTAGGTTAACCATAAATAGTCATGTTTGGAAGCTAGTTTTGGTAACTGTCGATCAAAATGAAGATCTGGATCGGTGTAGTCTTGATTTAGCTACAGAATAATCACCCAAATTATGCTCAGTACATAGCTATAAATTGTTCCAATCTGGGAAAGGCCAATGTGTCTGGTTTGCTAATATTATTTTCTCTCTGGACGATATACTGTAATTTTGGGTCATAGTGTATATTTTATTCATCATGGCTGTATTGGATATTAAGACAGTATCAGTTCTTCTTGCTGGTCAATATGCTAGAAGAAAGGTGGGGGAAAACAACACAAAAACACTAAAAACACTCTCAAAAAAGAGCTCATTGTGTGTAAAGCCAACCTAAAATAAGCTGGAATGTGGCTTACTCATCCTAATGAAGTGTGTGCATACGGCTTGTGCACATACTGTACCACATCAGTCCTTTTGTTTCACCAAGAAGTTTATCAGACAAAACCGAAAGTAATGCAGATAGAACTTTTGTTTTACCTTATTTCCCGTATTAAAAGCTAAGCTAGAGGGCAAAAGTCATCACATCATTTCCAGTATGACAGTTTGGTCTGCAGCCAGACTGTATTAAAACATTTATAGCAAGGACAGATCTTCAGTGTACACAAAGAGAAGACTTCCAAAGGTCAGGTCTTAAATCTTCATCATGCTATCTGTGGTATTGTTTAGATCAGTGGTTGTTCAGAACCACTGGTTTAGACGGTGTCATTTATTTGAACGATCCTCTCTGACTGGCGTTGGAAGAAACATGCTGCAAACATCGCAAAGATATGTACAGAAACTGTTGTTATTGTTTTTTTCATTTGTATATAATATATTTATTTTTGTATGTTGACACAGGATGTCATTACTACAGCTATACTATTATGTACAGTGCAATGTTGTGCATGGCTCACTTGGCGAGTGAGAGTGCACAGGTTTTATATGTAGTTGGTAAGCAAAAAGAAAACTGTTGCAACATGAAACACTAGATACGAAATGAATCAATAAATTGTTTTATTAATTTCTGTATTGTCTGCGTTTTTCATACAGCAATATACTGTATACCAGTAAGATGCCTAAAGGGCTATCTGTCATGGCCATACCGGTATATGGCTTCTGTCGTCTGACATCACACAATTCCTTTTATGCCCATATATGGAGATCCCTTTTATGCCCATATACATCATCTGACATCACTGTGATGTCAAGGGAACTACAGTGTGAGGCATTACAGACAGACAGACAGAGATACAGTCAAGCTGTGACAGTTCACATACTTTGCCTATTTTAAACCCGGATATTTAAGATGTCAACATGAAGGTCTGTACACAGCTCTGTAAAGTAATTTAGGGACTCTGATCGCCGGGGGAAATGACATGCAGGAATCAGACACAATAGTCCGTATCACACATGATACGGACATGACGATTGATCATTGATTTGATTGATATGCTGCATGCAGGCACATGTCATGCAAACATAGCCATCAAAGGGGGATTGAGCCCCTGCCCTTTGTATTCGTCTGTAAAAAGTGCCCTCCCCAGACCATGGATGCAGTTTTTACTATGGTGAAAGTAAGTAAAGTAAGTCCAAACTCTCCTGAACTTTAATGCAACATCTTATGTTGACAGAATTGCCCTCTCTGTGTATACATTATGCTTATGATTATGGTTAGTTCATTGTGGTATAATGCACTGAAAATAGCAGACCAGAGGTTGTATTGAACTCTGCTGCCCGTATCATTACCAGAACCCCTGCCATAAATCACATCACCCCTGTTTTACACCAACTCCATTGGCTTCCAATCAAACAACGTACCTTCAAAGCCATCCATAACCTCGCCCCTCCATATCTGTCTGACCTCATCAATATCCACATCCCCTCCCGGTCTCTCAGGTCCGCCTCCTCCATCGAACTGACCCCCCCTGACAAACCTTCAGCTCTGGAACTCCCTCCCCCCTGCCATCAGAAACTGCATTTCAAACCCATCTAAAAACCCACCTGTTTCGACAGGCACATGACTGATGTTGCTCTGCTGCAAACTATTTTGCTTGTTTTTAAACTGTGACTTCCTGTATTAACTGTTGTTTTTAAATTGTTTCCTGTATTAATTGTTGTTTTAAAATTGTTGTTCTGCGACCTTGAGTGCCCTGAAACTTTGACTTACTTGACTTAAGCCCTTTGCTCCTCTTGGGTGCATAGGCCGTTGACAAACGATCTCCATTTCACTCGGTTTTGGGCGGTTCTTTCAAGATTTCCCCAGTCGAGCCCACTCTCCGCCATTTCTGCCTCAACACTTCTTCTCCAGCTGTTCCTGGGGCGACCTCTTTTCCTTTTCCCTTGTGGGTTCCATTTCAGGGATTGTCGGGTGATGTTTGTTGCAGGTTTCCTGAGGGTGTGGCCAATCCAACTCCACTTTCTCTTTCTGATTTGTATGTCAATGGGATCCTGGCTTGTTCTTTTCCACAGGTCCACATTGGTCACTTTGTCTCTCCACCAGATGTGTAGGATTCTCCTGAGACATGTGTTGGTGAATGTTTGCAGCCTGTGTGTTGTGTGTTTTGTTGTCCGCCAAGTCTCTGATCCATACAGCATCACCTGTTTCACACTGGAGTTAAAGATGCGCATTTTGGTGTTGATGGAGATGTTCTTTGAGCTCCAGATCTTCCTGAGCATGTTGAACACCACTCTAGCCTTGTTAATTCGGCTCTTTATGTCGGCATCTGTCCCTCCGGTGGTGTCCACAACACTGCCTAGGTAAGTAAAAGATAGTACCTCCTCTAGGGCAGTGTTGTTCATAAGGATTGGGTTGGTGGTTTTGGCGTGGATCTTGATCACCTTTGTCTTTGCTATATTGGGAGCAAGGCCGAGTTTTATTGCAGTCTGTGAGAGTGTGTCTGTCTTCTCTTGCATTTGTGTTTGTGTATGTGAGAGGAGCACTATGTCGTCCGCAAAATCCAGGTCATCCAGCTGTTCCCACATTGTCCACTGAATTCCATTTCTCCTCCCCTCAGTTGTTTCCTTCATGACCCAGTCAATTGCCAGGAGGAACAGGAATGGTGAAAGCAGGCATCCCTGCTTGACGCCCGTCTTGACATCAAAGCTCTGGGAAAGCTGACCTGCATGCATGACTTTGCATGAGTTTCCATCGTATGAGTTCTTAATTAAGTTTGTGATCTTGGTGGGGATTCCATAGTGGTCCATTAGTTGCCATAGTGTTGCCCTGTCTAAACTGTCGAAAGCTTTCTCAAAGTCAATGAAGTTGATGTACAAGGACGTGTTCCATTCAATAGACTGTTCGATGATGATGCGTAGTGTTGCTATGTGATCTGTGCATGAGCGGTCTTTCCTAAAACCTGCTTGCTGGTCCCGGAGCCTTTTGTCTACAGCTTCCTGGAGACGGTTGAGGATGACCCGGTTGAAGATCTTACCAGGCACAGAAAGTAAGGTGATCCCACGGTAGTTGTTGCATTTCCTTAGGTCACCTTTCTTTGGCAGTTTCACTATGTGCCCCTCTGCCCATTCTGTGGGTGTCTTTTCCTCTTCCCAAATTTTCCCAAAGAGGTTGTAGAGCATGTTGGTGGATGTGTTTATGTCCACTTTAAGGGCTTCAGGTGGAATATTGTCAGGGCCAGCAGCCTTGCCGGTTTTCTGTTGCTTGATTGCAGCTTTTATTTCAGTTTTTGTTGGTCTGTCACATTTGATTTTGAGTGGTATCCTGGCCTTAGGAATATACGTCTGTTCTGCTGGTGGTGGTCTGTTCAGAACCTCTTTGAAGTGCTCTACCCATCTTTCGAGTTGTTCTTCCGGGGTTGAAAGCAGTTGGCCGTTTTTGTCTGCAATTGGTTTGTTGCTGTGTCGATATGTTCCAGACAGCTTCCTTGTGATGTTATATAATTCCTTCATGTTCTTTTGAGAAGCTGCAAGTTCTGCCTCCTTAGCTAGCCTCTCTATCTGTGTTCTCTTGTCCCTCCTGATGTTCTGCCGCACTTCTTTATGGCACCTGTTGTACTCCTGTTGTGCCAGTGCCTTTTCTGCTCTTGTCCTTGTGATGTTCACTTTTTCTTTCAGCTCTCTCCTCTGCTGGATAATGTTGAGGGTTTCTGGTGTTATCCACTCTTTGTGTTTTTGCGATCTTCTCCCCAAGGCCTCGTCACATGTTGAGCTCCAAGCAGCTTTTATGTGCTCCCACTCCTCATCTATTGTCCAATCTACCCTCTCTCTTAGCTGTAGTTCTGCGTTTTTCTCTATGAGGATATCTTTGAACTGCTGTGTTACTTGAGCATTGCTGAGATATTCAGTGTTGTATTTTGCTCTTTGACCTTTGGCCCGATGGTATCTCTTCAACCTTAGCTTGAATTTCCCTACCAGGAGATGGTGATCTGAGGCTGCATCTGCCCCTCTTCTTGTCCTAACATCCTCCATGGCTCTTCTGAACTTTTTGCTGATGCAGATGTGGTCAATTTGATTTTCTGTGACATGATCTGGTGACACCCAAGTTGTTTTGTGGATTGTTTTATGGGGAAACACACTACCTCCAATGACTAGATTATTGTTGACACAGGTCTCTGCAAACATCTCGCCATTCTCATTCATTTTCCCCACGCCATGTTTTCCCATCACTGCCTCGTATCCCTCATTTTGGCCTCCAATTTTGGCGTTAAAGTCCCCCATCAGAATAACGAGGTCTCTGGCTCCTATACTATTGAGTAGGTGGTTTAAGCTGTCATAAAACCTGGCCTTGACTTCATCATCTGCGTCGTTGGTAGGTGCATAACACTGGATTATGTGGGCTTTCACTCTCCTGTTGTTAGTGTTGAAGGTTGCAGAGATGATGCGAGAGTTGATGGGTTTCCATGCAGTTAGAGCCTTTCTGGCATCCTTCGTCATCATAATGGCCACTCCCTCTGTATGAATCGCTCCCTCCTCTTCATGTCCAGAGTAAATAATGGACTGCCCACTGGCCAATTTGACCTCCCCCGACTGTGTCCATCTTGTTTCTGCCAGTCCCAGGACTGAGAGATTGTAGCGCTCCAATTCTTTTGCGACTGTTGCAGCCTTGCCAGCCTGGAACATGGTTCTGATGTTCCATGTCCCCATAGGAATGGATTTTCTTGGTGTCAGAAGGTGTGTCGGCTTCACAGCGCCCTTGCGGGTTTGGCCGGGACGCGTCATAGTCCCAACTGCTGGGGCACCTTCCTCGACCAGGTGTGTGATTTGGTTTTCATTTGTCATCGTTTCTGTAACTACCGTTTTTTTACAAGATGGGGAAGTTGCCCCCACGCCCAACCCCCAACCTGGAGGCCCTGAAAGGCGCCTTATAAATAAAATGTATTATTATTTATTATTCAGCCAGGAGATCTATCTACCTCTACCCCGCAGGCTAGGTGAGACACGACCTTTGACACGATCTAAATGTCTCAACAGAAGAACAGGGAGACAAAATACAACCACCTCAATTGTACATTATTGTATTTACATACTCTACCATACAGATTGGATTAATGTATTTGTATTCATTAAAACCAAGTTACAGTAGTAGTAGTGCCACTATAATTCATCCAATCAAAGAGGAGCTGTGGTCATAATAATGTTTGAGAAACTAGTTGAAAATAATAAAAGACATTGTTTTAAAGTCACAGTAGATGACTTAGGTGTGGACCGCAAATGTACATGCTATAGTTTTGATCATCTGAAACTAAGAAACTAATATGAGAAAAGGGGTAGGCTATACTTTAGGATGGCATTACTTGGGTAGTATTTATGTTTTTGACGAGAAACAATTGAATTAGGAAGCCTTGTTTTGGTAACTAACTAAACTAAGACTGGGGCACTGTGGACTGGCACAGGACCTGGCAAAGATGGGGAAACATCCAGATGGGACTCATGTCCTCGTGGAGAGCAGCTGTTTCACAGCAGAAAGAAAGAGGATGCATGCAGCAGTGTCAAGTGAGCCCACAAGTTACGTATTGTAACGCTGAAGAGCCTCCAGTGGGATCACTGACTGACAACCAGCCAAGGACTGTGAAAGCAGTCCTTGAGTTCCTTGCCTCTCTCCAGGCCTCTGAGTCACAAACTGCATTCTACAACTGACCTGTGGGAGGCAGCAATGTGCTGCAATTCATCCAGTCTGCTGCCTGAAATCACAAGAAAGGAAGAGGTAATATACTGTACAGGTTATGAGCTTAGAAATAACCCTTTGATGTTTGGTTTCTCCTGTTGTGGCACATGGTACATGTTTAACCACTTAAACCCTATATTCTTAGTATAGCCTACTGTTTTTATTAATGTCATGCAGGCTTATTGTCTCATTTTCAGTTTTCAATTTCACCTTTGGTGCCAACTACATTACATTCATTGGAGGAGTTGATGCAAAAACTACTTTTTTTGTCAAAAGTTCTGCATTTGGAAATTGTTGCGACCGTCAGGGAGCAGTTTACTATGAAAACCTCCACCGGCCGTCCGTCCGTCCGTCCGTCCGTCACACGTCACACCTTTGTTTGTGTACGGTGTGATGTCATATATCTTCAGTATGACATCCACGTGTACACAAACCTTTGTGTACGTTGCTGTGGCAACAGTCTGTTGTTGCTGGTCTGTTAGTGTACGTTAGCAACCACCTTAGCAACCATGGTTTTACCCTAGCAACCAACTGTTTACCATAGCAACCATGTTTTTTTTACCCTAGCAACCAACTGGGCATAAAAGGGATTCTGTTAGGGATCTCCATATATGGGCATAAAAGGGATTCTGTTAGGGATCTCCATATATGGGCATAAAAGGGATTCTGTTAGGGATCTCCATATATGGGCATAAAAGGGATTCTGTTAGGGATCTCCATATATGGGCATACAAGGGATTCTGTTAGGGATCTCCATATATGGGCATAAAAGGGATTCTGTTAGGGATCTCCATATATGGGCATAAAAGGGATTCTGTTAGGGATCTCCATATATGGGCATAAAAGGGATTCTGTTAGGGATCTCCATATATGGGTATAAAAGGGATTCTGTTAGGGATCTCCATATATGGGCATAAAAGGGATTCTGTTAGCTGTTAGTGATCTCCATATATGGGCATAAAAGGGATGCTGTTAGGGATCTCCATATATGGGCATAAAAGGGATTCTGTTAGGGATCTCCATATATGGGCATGAAAGGGATTCTGTTAGGGATCTCCATATATGGGCATAAAAGGGATTGTATCCCAGATGATGCCCTGTTAGGAGATCCACACTAACAGAATCCATATATGGTCCTACCGACAGCTGCTATAAGCCAACCCTGGCGATAAGGTCTGAGTTGAATAAATGCTTCTTTCCTGGCAAGAATTGCCCCTTTATACTGTAGGGCTCGTTTGTGTATTGTATGACATCACGCCACATCATCGGCTGAGGACTGTGTGATGTCATCATATCTCCATATATGGAGACATAAGTTGCTCATGCCCAAATATGGGCTGGTGAGGTCAGACTTAAGGTGGTTGCACACTGCTGCGTTTTTCGGGGCGAATATCGGAGTGAATTTCGGATAGCGTTAATAAAAAAATCAACCTCACGTTATGTCAATCACGTTTGCACACTGACGCCCGTTTCGCGCACCACTCGGTCCCTTGCTCTCTCTATCTCTCTCTCTCTCCTTGCCCTGAAAAACGCATTTCGCAACGAAAAACGCAGCAGTGTGCAACCAGCTTTCGTGTGATGCGTAGGTTATCTCCATATATGGAGATTCAACTTCAATGAGTAACCATGGCAAACTGTCAACTGCCCGTATGTCTTGATAATTGGTAAAACAAACTTTTGGCCTATTTGTGGAGATAAGCGACCAACGGTCGCTTATCTCCCGATTAGGGAGTCTTACTGGTATATAAAAAGGTTATACTGTGTCATAACACATTAAGTCATGCAATAGTGTAGCACAAAGTGTCCGTCAGTCTGTCTGTCACACCTCACACGTCACACTCTTGCCCTGCTCATATCTCCGCAACCGTTGCCCCGATCCATGCAAAATTTTGCACACACCTTCCTTACCTGCCAAACTACAACCTCCAAGGACCCCCGGAGCTCCAGGGACCCCCAGGTCCCTGGGGGACCCCCAGATGTAAAAAATGACCAAATGTGCTAAACTGACCAAATGACCACCCCCACGGGGCTGCTCACGGGGAATTCCCGGGGACCACCCACTCTTGGTGCTCCAGAACGGATGCAAAAGTGGTGGCGCCCCCAGTGGAGGACCCCCTACACTGCAGCTCACATAAAATGCCGTAACTCCGGCTAGGAGCGACCGGGACAGCCGGGGCCGGTACCTATTCGTCCGCCTTGCCGGCGCGGAGACCCCACCCCTCATTTCTCACATGGCCCTCTTCTAGCGCCACCATGAGGCCGATTCTTGCAAAACACATTTTTGGACACTGCTCCTACAATTTTTGCCCTAAAATCACGCAAATCGGTACACAGTATGTCTACACTCATCCCATCAACATGAATCTCTCCCATATAGCGCCACCTCCAGGCCGATTTTTAAAAACACATTTTTGGACACTGCTCCTACAGATTTTGCCCTAAAATCACGAAAATCACTACACAGTATGTCTACACTCATGTCATCAACATGGATCAGGAAGATTTTGGCAAAACACATTTTTGCCCTATTTGTGGAGATAAGTGACCTACGGTCGCTTATCTCCCGATTAGGGAGTCTTACTGGTAAATACATTATATGACAGTAGCTTACTGTTAGCTCCAAGCTATGCCAATTTATATGTTGGTCTCTTTGAAGAAAAGTTTGTTTATAATCCCACAGAGAATCCATTCCTTGACAAAATTATTAAATGGTACCGATATATAGATGACATTTTCTGTCTTTCTGAAGAGGGCACAGATGAACTGAACCCTAACCCTAACCCTAACCCTAACACTTCTCAATGGGAAAGACCCCAATTTGAAGTTTACAATAGAATATGCAAGAGATAGAGTACATTTCCTTGATATGTGGGTTGAGAAGAAATCGGGTACACTATGTACCACCCTGTATAGAAAAGATACAGATCGAAACACCCTGTTGCTGGCCAATAGCTATCATCCCACACCCCTCAAGCGTGGTTTACCAAGAAGTCAATTCTTTAGACTGAGGCGTATCTGTCACACTACTGAAGATTAAATAGAGAAATCACTAGACATGAAACAAAGATTTCTAGAACGAGATTATCCAGAAGATTGTGTGGAAGAAGCTTATCAAATGGCCCTGCAGAAATCAAGACAAAATAAGATTCCAAACAAAAATAAATATTCAATAATGTTCAGTACAACTTACACCCCCAACAGTTATACATTGGGACCTATTATAAAAAAAACATTGGCACATACTATCATCAGATCCAGCTCAGAAGATCTGAAAGATCCACCTCTGATAGTATTTAGAAGGTTGCAATCTTGGAGATAGTCTTGTACATGCCAATATAAAATTAGACAAAAAAAGTACACAGACTTTGTTGAAAACTCTCCCCAATTGATTGAAGACTTTATTAGAAGTTTGCATAGGAAAAGGTACAGTTTCATGACGGTACAGTTCACTGGTACAAGGTCTACTAAAAGGAGATCCATGAAAAGACTAAGCTCATTTCCACTGGAAACCATTGAAGTATCTCATATAACATTGGATGACAGACAAATAGAACACAGTACTATGCAGTAGATATGTAAAGAAAAACAAAAAAAAAAGACAGTAAGTCTAAAACAAACAGTATATACAAAGAAGGGGCAGGGGAGGGTAGGGTTGGGCTAGGTTCATTTTTTACCAGTTGCGAACGGCTGCTGCCTGTAAGTGGTTTTTCAGGGCAATTTTAAAGGATGCTAGTGATCCACACTCCTTTATGGCCTTCGGTAAGGCTTTCCACATTTTGGTGGTATAGCAGAAAAAAGAGTTTGACCCTTTGTTGGTTTTGACTCTGGGTTGAAAGTGATCTGTGGCGCTGCCTCTGGTGTTGTAATTATGGACATCCTTAATGTTTATAAAGTATTTTGAAAGGTACTTGGGTATCATAGTGGTGTAGTGTATCTTGTACACCAGGCCCATTGCAAGTTGCTGTACTCTGTCATCTACTCTGAGCCACCCCACTCTTAACTGGTGAGTAGCGGTGAGGTGAGTCTGATAGGGAAGGATAAGCAGGACCCTAATTCGTTTATTTTGGGCTGTTTGGAGTTTAGTTTTCAGGGCTTGTGGTGCGTCAAGCCCTGGCTGCTACAAGTGTAGAGGATGTGCCCAATGTAACAATATGGTCAAAGGTAACTGTTTTTCTCATCCCCATACAGGGAGAAAATATTCTATCAATGATGTCATCACTTGTACTACTACTCATGTCATATATCTGATCAAATGCCCATGCGGGCTGGTCTATGTTGGTAAAACATCACGCCAGTTAAAACAAAGAATGAGTGAACATAAAAGCACCATAAGGAGAAATGATAGAAACTATCCAGTAGCAGTACATTTCAATGACTTCAAGCATGATATCTCATCATTCAAGTTCCAGGGTATTGAAAAAGTGACTCTACCAGAGAGAGGGGGGAATAAAGATGACATCCTCAACAAAAGAGAGGTTTATTGGATTTACACCTTACAAACACTATGCCCTAAAGGACTGAATGATGAGATTCCGTGGCATGTAATGCTGTAAAGAAATGTGGGATTATTGAAGACTATGGAGAATATGAAATAAGTTTATAGATGGTGCATCCAAGATACACTTGTTGATTATACTGCAGAGTTTGGAATGTTTTATGAAAGCTGTAAAGCCGATGTTCAAATTTCTGAAATGTAGAGTTTTGGTAAATAATGTAAATATAGACCTAATTGTATGTGTAGGGTTGTCATCAACCACACACAGGTGAGAGACAATCACTGAGAGACACTCCTCGAGAAGAGTGAGATTGTCTCACACCTGTGAACAAGAAGGGGAGTGTATATATATGAGAGGGGTGCACAATGGCTGTAAGACACTCTTGAAGAGGGTCCAGGGGGACCGAAACGTCCTGTCAGTTGAAATAAAGATGAGCAGCTGAGCAAGAGCAAAGTGTGGGATTTTTTGTTCATGAAATATCTTTTCATGATTGCGTCAGTGTGTACTGTCCAACACACCTGCACCAGAATCCAATGGATGTGTGAATACCCTTACATAGTAGCTTACTGTTTAAAAATTATACTTTAGGCTTAATTGTATAAACTCCATGCTTTATCTCTTGAGCCATACTGGCATTTAGGATGCAACCAAGAATGTAATGTGCTTTTCACTGATTAGAGCCAGGTACAAAATTCAAAAAAATACTCAACCTGTTTTTTGTTTTTACTACTCTCACTCTGCCTTTCAACTTCTACAGTCTCAGAAGTTGAGCATCTTAGCACTGTATCATGGCTCATACTTTATCAGTTGTCTTGCGTGCTCTTCAGTAAAGAATTTCAGCCTTGGGGAAAAATATACCCATCCTTAGCTTTGAACCTGTGACACATGGGCGATATGTGGCAACTAATTACTTAGCATTTATAGATACAAAGTGAAAATGTTCCAAAAGGTAGATTTGAACCAGGGTCATTGTGCTTATAGGACACTGCTTCATCCCCTATTTCATAAACAGATCCATCTTTAAAACATGAATATTGTATAAAAAAAGCAGCAAATGCCATAGCATCCCAAATCATCACGGAAACCTCACACTGGACATCAAGCAACTCTGACTTCAGAAGGTTGACATTCCTGTATTATAAATCCTTGTCTCGTGTAATATTGTAATATTTTGAGATATGGATTTTTGATATTCATGAGCTGTATGCCATAAGAAACTAAATTAAGACAAAATACAACAAAAAGAAATATATGACATAAGACAATTAACCTCTGTAGAGGCATAATAAGTACTTGTGACAACTACTTTATGCTGCAATTTTAATATAATATTATGCAACACGCGTATCTTACCACTCTTACTGATCTTCAATTAAATAGCCAGATACTACAAACTTGGAAAACATTGTTGGAATGTTGGTTTTGGACAAAGAACCATTGGGGGCCAGTTGAATAGTACATGAAAATGAAAAAGAATTAAACAAACTAGAAAAGTGCACAGTCGGAGATTCAGATTCAGATTCAGATTCCTTTATTTACCATTGTGTAAAACACATAGGAATTTGTTTCGGCAACATTACAGGTGTGCATTCAATCCTTCCTTTTTTCACATATAACATGAAACCAACAACACAACAACACCGTGCAAGAAAATAAATAAAATAAATATTATAGTAAAGTGCAGTAGTGTTCAGTCCAGTAGTGCAAAAGTCATAGTTCTGGTATCCCTAGGGGGCAAGGGAAGAAGGGAAACCTGCGTCATCAAGCAGCCTGGCGGCTGAGGGGAAAAAACTGTTTTTGTGTATCTTACCACTCTTACTGCTCTTCAATTAAATAGCCAGATACTATAAACTTGGAAAACATTGTTGGAATGTTGGTTTTGGACAAAGAACCATTGGGGGCCAGTTGAATAGTCCATGAAAATGAAAAAGAATTAAACAAACTAGAAAAGTGCACAGTCGGAGTGCATAACTCCTCAGGGCTGGGCTAGTCAGGTCAGGACACGACACAGTAAACAGGGACATGCAGAGAATGTTAGAGAGGCATGCAGGGGCTGAAATTTCTAAAAGGGCCTTTTGATGAAAATAGCAGACCTCGAAGCTCACAACATGTCGCGCTGTGACGCACTGTGAGCTTGGAGGTCGGCTATTTTCAATGCTTGATTTCTACATAGAGAGGGCAATTCTTTCAACATGAGATGCTGCGTTCAAGTCCAGGAGAGTTTGGACAAGGCAATTATCTTAAATGCTGCCTTCAGGAAAGGGTATGCCATGGAAAGAGGGAATTTGCATTTATTTCACCATTGTAAAAACTGCATTCATGGTCTGGAGAGGGCACTTTTTACAGACGGATAAAAGGGCAGGGGATCATTTAGGTCATATAGATTGTCTGAATCTCAGACCAGTCCTTTTAATGTCTTACTGTTGTAAATGTACTGTAGGCCTATGGTATTTAAACTGTAGGTATGAAGAAGACACAGCAACCTGGCTGTCACTCCGGTGAGGTCAGGGTCTTTTTTGGCTCTCTTTTGTATCCTGTAGGCCTACAGGCTTTTGCTATGCCTATGCTGTTTGTCATTCTTGGATTATGCTGTTACTGCCTTCTAAAATGAACGCTTTGACATCTGCACATCATCGTTCTGGAATCATATTCTTATTAGATATAGTTAAGGTTTTAGAGTGAAATTCGTATTTATCACGTGTGCTGAAGACTTCTCTACGCAAGCCTAAAATCAATTTCTCTCTTTTTTTTCACAGAAAGGTTTTATGGTCATGATTCACCAGGATGGCAGGAACGGGTCCGTGCGTGCATGTGTCTGGTCTCTTTTCTAATAAGTAAGTAGATTAATTTAAGGCCAGGAAAATAGGGACAAATTATACAGAAAGGCCCATATGTTTCTTATTCGTGGGCTACTGCAAGAGAGCCTTCTAAAGTGAAAGTAAGTTGTGAGAGTTAGTTCATAGTCATACTTCCTTGTACAATATGTACAATATAAACAAGGAAGTTGAGTACCGAGCAGGAAGAGATACGACGACAAAAGCCACACAAGAACACAATGGCAACGATTCTGTCTCTCTCGGAGGTAGAATGCACCTGCCCTGTGTGCTGTGACATCTTTAGGGACCCAGTGGTCTTGCTGTGTGGTCACAGTTTCTGCAAGGGCTGTCTTCAGGACTGGTGGAGACGGAGCTCAACCAAGACATGCCCTGTCTGTAAGAAGGTGTTTCTAATGCGTCAACCGCCACGCAACCTGGCACTGAAGAATCTCTCCGACAACTTGCGGGAGGAGAAAAGTCAGAGAGCTTCCACGGAACGCGAGGATCTCTGCAGGCTTCACGGTGAAATGTTCCAGCTTTTCTGTGTGGATGATCAGCAGCCTATCTGTGAGGTTTGTAGGGATTCGAAACGACATAAGACACACAACTGTGAGCCCCTCAGTGAAGCTGTGCAGGATCATAAGGTGAGGGCTGTTTACAGGGTTCCCACACATCTTTACCAATTAATTTCCAAAACTTTTCCAGAATATTTAACCCAATTTCCAGGACTATATAACAATTCAGCTCAATAACGAGTCGCTTACTCCTATGCAATGCCCAAAGACAGGTAGTGTATGGCATACTTTTCAGGCCGTGACCCCCGAAATAATCATATTTGAACTGGGGACCGCCCCCACCCTGACGAGCACTAAGAGTTGAGGAATTTTGTATAATACGGTTCTATTGTGAAAATAGCCGATCTACATGCTCACAACGCCTCGCGTTGCGAGGCGTTGCGAGGCGTTGTGAGCATGCAGATCTGCTATTTTCACAATTTCTGCCTCTAATATTTGACAATTTGGCCAATGTTTAATTTGTCATTTCAGAGGTATTAACACAATCAATAACTAAAGACAATGCATAGCTATTTTTTTCCAGGACCTTCCAAGACCCTTGATCAATTCCAAAACTTTTCCAGTACTGGAAAAAATATTTTTTTACAAAATATTTCCAGGAATTTCATGACCGTGGGAGCCCTGTGTTTATTTGAAAATAACCTCGCATCACCAGACTTCCCACCTCAGGAGGAAATCCTGGTTTATTTTAAACAGGCCATGTGATCCGATCTAGGCGTGGCCTAAACCGGAAACAGGCAGATGAAGCTTTGTTTTGGTCCCCCTGTTTGTTTCCTCAATCCCTATATTTAAATGCTGGAGGAGTGTGTCTTACCAGTCGCTACGAGTTGGACTAAAAGATGGATATACTCTACCAAATGAACTTTTCCAAAATAAGCAAAACTACGCCGCATCAAGGTGTTTATTGGGTAGGCCCTAAAATTATGCCTTGGAGCACGGGGAATTATTTTAGGTTAAAACCTTTTCCGATTTGGTACTTCCGTCTGATGACTACTACAACCACGTTGTTTCCGCTCCTGAACCGGATCAGAACCCAAAATGCTACTGATGCAGGCTAATTTGAAAATAGACCTTATTTGTGTCTTCAACAAAATCTAGTTAATGCAAGTTTACAATCTGTCATTGCAGACTAAACTCAGAGCGACACAGAAGCATTTAAGGACCAACGAGGCGACATGTGAGCGTCTAAAAGGCGAATGTGACAAAATCGCAAGGCTCATCAAGGTAGGTCACAGTAATGAAGTGAAGCCTAGCTCAGTAACCCCATATTGTGTCGATTAGCAAAACATCATCAGTTAGACTGCTCTGGGTCTGTCTGAACTACTCTAGTAGTTACTGGTAACTTTAGTGTGAACGTCTGAACTGTAAGGTTGTCTGTAAGGTTGACTGTAATGGAAATTCAGTTCACTCTAGCTCCACATACAGCAGCCATTTGTTAAGTATGACATCATTTTGTAGGCAGAGGAGAATTTCTGCCCCCAGTTTCCGTGAATCTTTTTACTATTTTTACTATTTACACATTTTTCTTCTCTTTGTTGTTGAAAGGAAAGTGTTAGAATTATACTTTAGTCGTTATTTTTGTCTCGGATCTGTTGAAATAGCGAGGGACCAAAAATGCTCTGGGGGCAGAGTTCTCCTCTGCCTACAAAATGATGTCACAGCTTAAAAGCCATGAATATTTATGACTATGTAATAGAGACAGTAAGCGTTGAATAGTTTATTACGCATGCCATGTAGTTGTCCTCATCTCAATGGTTTCAGCTCCAGGCCCAGCAGACAGAGAAGAGAATCAAAGAGGACTTTGAGAAAATGTACCGCTTCCTGCGAGCAGAGGAAGCCTCTAGGATCGATGCGCTGCGGACAGACGAGAGGCAGAATAGTCTCAGGATCCAGATCCAGATCGACAACCTGAACTCAGAGATATCCTCCATCTCAAACACCCTCAAACTCCTAGAAGAGCAGCTGATAGCCGAAGATGTCCCTTTCATGCTTGTAAACGCTTTTACCTTTTACGAATGTTATTTTTATTCTCCAATCATGGCGAGATTGGAATCCAAAATGACCAAATAAGAACTTAACATTTGTAACCTTACTTTCTTCTTCACAGAATTTCAAGACGACCATTAAGAGGCAAGTCAGCATGTCTCTGTTCCCCTTTCTGCACTCTGAACTTCTCCAGTTCTGTGCTGAACAATAACTGTGAATATTCATTCCAGAGCCCAGGGCCAGGCCATGTTGCCCGTTCCACAAATTCCACCAGGAACCTTGATCAACGAGGCCAAACACCAGGGAAATGTTCAATTCAAGGTGTGGAGCAAGATGAAGGGGATCATCCAATACCGTAAGCAATGACACAATTCATACAACACATTCCGTGATTGTTACCTGAGTCAGATTTGTCTCAGGTATATAGCGTATCGTCGTTGTCGGGTGGAAACCTGTCTAAAACCATTCGTTTTTTATATCATTTAAAAAAAATGAACTAAACTAGTGAAAACAGCGCGAGGCGTTGTGTGCTTGTAGATCTGCTGTTTTCACAACTTTTGTGCGACAGCCTTGTCTGATGAAGCAGGGCTTTACTTTGCGAAAAAAACGTACAAATTTGAAACTTGGAGATACAAGGTTTCTGCCCAGCAGTGACGCTATGTACCCTATGATTTGTATTGGCACTATTGATTTTATTTATCAATTAATATTAGGGTTGGGTATCGTCGGCGATACTTTTAATGGTATCGATTCACTGACGTCGATACTATCGAGTATCGGTTCACGTAAAAACGAACGATACCTTGTTTCGATACTTTTGAATGCACCCCTTGCCGGTCGCATCTGTAACAGTTGGGCTACTGAAAGTTAAAAACTGCTTAGTAGGCTACACTCGTTACTGTGAAAATAGCCGACAATAGCCTATAATGTTTATTATTATGATAATGATCCAACGCCTATAAAATAGCCCATAGAAAAAGGCAAATAATAATTATAACTAGAAATACTGTTCCTTCGAAACAGTGTGGGCTCGATTCCAACCCAAAACAATAATAGTAAAAGTGTCAAGTTCCCAGGCAATGCTCTCTTTCATTTTACTGACGTAAAATGGTAATGCAAATACAATGTAGACAAGCAGTGTTATTACATGAACTTAAAGGACCAGGTCACCTTTGGGACAACCAGATCTTATTTTATTGTTGTGTGGGGACACGATCAACACAATGTTGAGTTATTTTTTGTGTTCAATCTGTGTTTTTAGATATTTTAGTATTTCAGTATGCTACAACTGGTCATATGATGCATTTTGCATCATATGATGCATGAGATGATGCAATATCATGCTACAAAGCATCATATGACCAGTTGTAGCATGCTGAAATAATAAAATATCTAAAAACACAGATTGAACACAAGAAATTACAGGATTGTGTTGATCGTGTCCCACACAACAATAAAATAAGATCTGGTTGTCCCAGAGGTGACCTGGTCCTTTAAAGGTATGGACAATTAAATCAAAATAAAATTAAAATATGTGGACGGGTAACCAACAACAAAAGTTCGAGACCAGTAGCATGTTGGGAACTGAAGTTATGGCTGTTTAAAGCCTGGGAAGAAAGATGGGGAACCTGTGTGTGTGTGTGTGTGTGTGTGTGTGTGTGTGTGTGTGTGTGTGTGTGTGTGTGTGTGTGTGTGTGTGTGTGTGTGTGTGTGTGTGTGTGTGTGTGTGTGTGTCTGTCCTAGGGGTCCCTGAACTACACTTTGCAAACCAGCAAACCACATCAAAGTAATAGTACGCAGATGGTCCTAATATTGACAAGCTTTTTAAAAACAGCAGATCTACAAGATCACAACATGTCGCAATGTCACATTGTAGATCAGCTTCTACGTGATTCATCTACCGTATGTTTTGTATTAATAATAAAATCTGCAAAGTAACAAGTAACTAAAGCTGCCAAATGCAATTGCAGTGGAGTATAAGTAACAAAAGTGTAAAGTAAAAGTTGGTATACAGTACGGGACATGCTGATCCAAATGCATATGGGATATACTAGGATTCAAATGCAGACAGGCTGAAATTCATGGCTTTTAAAGTGTTTGGGGTGTGGTTTTGCCAGGTGGGTCCACTTCGGTTGATCGTCTGATTTGGAAATGCATTGGTTGTGATATCTCCCTGACAACCAACAACAACCACACAGAGTGCCCCTGCGGGTTCTAGGATATATACTGTAAAGCCCATCGCCCGGGAACCTTATTCTTTTTAAGTTAAATTTCTAAAACACTACAAAACATGTGTCAAAGACAAATACAAGCAAACGTCTCCACAGTAACACAGTAACAGTTGTTTGTGTGTCAGTGTGTGTGTATGCGTGTGTGTGTGCGTGTGTGCGTGCGTGCGTGCGTGCGTGTTAATAATTATTATTATTATTAATAATAAAATCTGCTAAATAAAAAGTAACTGAAGCTGTCAAATGCTGTATTTATAGTAGAGTATAAGTAACAAAAATGGAAATTAGAGTAAAAGTACCTAAAAATTGTACTGTAGGTACAAGTACTTGTTTGTATATACTTGAGTAAATGTACTTGGTTACTTTGCAGCACCACTAGCCTTACATTAAGACGTATCTGCCGAGACTTTCGCATTGTCACTGCAGGGCCGACTTATGTAAGGCTACATCACCACAGAACAGCCAATGACAGCCAAGCCTTTAATCACAGCTGTGTCAATCAGTAGAGTGGAGAGGGACATTTATTTATAGTTTTAACTATAACTATAGTTTTATACATCACACAGCTTAGACATTTGGATCAAATCAGACAGCAGACCTGTGTGAACGCATTGATATAAATAGCATATCTGAAGTGTGAATATTGCAGCCACAGCGACTTAATATAAACATGGGTCCCTTTCCTCTGTCTCACTCTGTCTAAACCCATTGAAAATGCATTGGGTGCTTAAAGTTAAACATTTTTATTTTTTTATAATTATACTACAAAACATTTCAAAATGAAAAATACACGCACACTTGTCCTCAGTAAGCTGAACACATAAAAATTTGAATGGTGTTGAAAGGTGTAAGCGTTTAGGAGATGAATCGCGCCAAAGTTTTGAGGATACTGACTAGTATAGTATAGATAGAAATAAATAATGAAGATAACATACGTGTGCTCGCCTTCCAGGCGAGCCCACAATAATAATAATAAATAAAAAGTATCGAAAATGGTATTGAAAAAGGTATCGTATCGATTCCCAGGTATCGAAAAAGGTATCGTATTGATTAAAAGGTGAACGATACCCATCCCTAATTAATATCTCTGTGCAGGTCCCGTCATTCTAAACCCTAACACTGCCTGCGCAAATGTGACTATATCGGAGGATTTATCAAGTGTGAGTCGGAATAACGGAAGTGAGCAGGTCCCGGACATCCCAGAGAGTGGGAAAGGTGACCGCTGGTCCGTCCTTGGATATGAAGGGATTTCCTCTGGGGGACACAGCTGGGAGGTAGAGGTGGACGGGTACTGGGCTGCCGGTGTCGCGACCCTAGCCGGTGACGTGTGGGGTCTTTACAAATATGGCTGTACGGACTGGCTCCACGAAATAACTCCCAAGGACGACTGGAAGCTGGTAGCTAAGCCGCCCGTCCTCAACAAAATCATGGTGCTGTTAGCGTATGACCAAGGAAAGCTGTCCTTTTATGATCTTGAAGGGAAAGCACACTTACACACCATCATACACTCTTTCACTGAGCCCGTGTTCCCCTGTTTCAGGGAAAACGTGAAGATCCTGCCGGTTGAGTTTTAAATTCATGTTTGTGTTCTTCTCAGTTTTAGATTTGGTGTGATATTGAAGGATTATTTGTATAATCTTCTCTGTATCAGGAAACAACATGACTATTGCAGAACTAATATTTCAGAAAATTTCACAGCATGCTTGTTTTTATTTATTGCATAAAATTTGTCTCCTTTCTCTCTGGTCTAATATCTTGATTTTAAGGTGAATATATTTTGTTTTCTTTTTTACTTTGTTTGCTTTCAATATTCATTATTAATTGTATACTATTGTATTTGATAATCCTTCCTCGTTTTATTTTGTAATACCGTAATTTATATATCGCACAGTCACAGTGATTTGACATGTATTGTGTACAAAAATTATATCACAGAATAGATGGAGATTACAAGGTTTAAAAAGAGCCCTGGTTAGATGTATTAATTGGTGCATGGACCATTCTCAATCATGTTATATAGTTATCATTTGGTGAATGTTGTTTTTACATAAAGTTTAAAGTTTTTAAATAATAAAATAAACATATAGAAGGACAATATCAGTCTCTGAAACCAAGGATGTGTGTTTTCAATTAATCTAACAGGTTAAAATAGAGTTTGATGTTACCTGTTATCTGAGGTGCTCAAAATGTTCAGAATACCAATGTTGTCTTAGTTTGTAACATTTCTAATTTCTATATTTTATGACAAAACAGCTAAGAAACGATAAAAACGGTCTACTTATTATTGTGCAGGGCCTTAGGGAAATGAATCATTGAAAACGCATCAAATTTGTCCCTGGGCATGCTCTAATGATTTAGGAAAGCTGCCCAGCGACTCTTCGGGGTCGTCATAGCGGACAAATCCAATATCTCAAAACAGTTTTGGCTATAACTGTTGAACCAGATGAAAACTTGGTGCCTATTTCATGTTTTTTGACCACTAGAAACATGTTGGAATGTTAATCTTTATGACTGGGTGTATCTCATCATCTATCTTGCATATTTCAAAGATGGCGTGTATCCGATTCTTTTTTCTCATGCTTCTTTAGCATTAGAAGCATGATCAAGAATTGGCCATCTGGCCAGTGATGTATATCGGACCAGTTACCCATATATGAAGATCCCTAGTACATTATGGAGATCCATGTACTGTAATATGGTACGTCCCTTTTATGCCCACACATGGAGAACCCTGTCTGAACCAGCCACACAGATATGGGCTGTCTTCCTCCATATATGGGCATTCTCATATGAAGTCCTGTTAGATATGGGCTTAATATTGATGACATCAGGGCACTCCATATATGGGCACAAAAGGAATTCTGTCAATCACAACATACAATCCCTTTTATGCCCATACATGGAGATCCGTGTCTGAACCAGCCACACAGATATGGGCCATGTCTTGGCCATCTGGCCAGTCTTGGCCATCTGGCCAGTGATGTATATCGATGACATCAGGGATCTTCATATGGGCATAAAAGGGACTTTTACATAGGTGATGTCACCTGTGTCAGGGGAACCACAGTGTCAGGCATGACCTTCAGAGATACACGGATACGCAGATAGCCGGATACGTGGACAATGTATTCGATTTATGATTAAAGCATTTTAGATATTAACCAAAATCCCATAAAATATATCTTTTTAGATTTTATGCACAATAATCAAGTGAAATGTATCACCTCTGCTTTCTAAAATCTTTATTAGTGAAACTGTAGCATATTTCCTTTCAGGTGGATGCATATTAAACCTTTCAGGCCATCTATCTTTATTTCCCCCAATAAATGAGTTATGAGATGCAAAAATACTCAATCAAAACCATAAAATGTACTTTCTCGAAGATGCAATCATACTTGTGGCATGTTCAATGTTTTTGATTCCAAATGAATGAATATTAATTCTTTCATGAGAATTGGCAGAGTACTTTAACCCAATTAAATAAATACAACAATAGAACACAATTATTCCACCAAAATTAATAAACATGGTCAGCTGAATAAAGTAGTATAGTTTTAAATCATTATTACATTGTTACATCTATGAATATAATAATTAATTAATTGCTGTAGGCTACAGATTATAACCACAATTTATTATAACCTTTTCCTGCTATGCATGCCTTGATAATTTGTATTATAGTATACCGGTAGGTTTACTATTAGCTGAAAGTGGGCTTTCCGGTGACCTGTCAGATGTTTTTGCCAAGATGTTGAATGGGAAAGAAGTTCCTTCAGAATGTACGTGCCCTGCATCGATGGTTGAGCCAGTGCTACAGAGTGTGATAAGAATGCATCTGATGAGAGCCTTGGATGAGATTGCAATTGTTGATGTCATACATCTAGACTGAACTTGAGATGACTGTCTGATGGTATGGCCTCTACTACCTGAAAACCTTTAGACCGGTTTCTTGTTTACAAACATTGAGACTAAATGCACAGCTGAATGTATCATGTAATCAATTCCCACCAATCCCCAAACCTGTTGTTTTGGGGAGCGCTGCATGGTTTCTATTTATTGGCTAATTTTGGTACCGACCCATCAGTGTGACGTGGACCAGAAACCCGTCTATACCTTCGCATGTCCAAAGTTATTTTCTCTAGGCCTAGGGGCAACATGTGACACCACCCATTGCTGGAGCATGGAATGTTCGGTGGACCAACCAGTTCACCTTCATAAGGAATCTGCTACGCTTGTTGAACAACTTTTATGAACGTGTAGTGTGGTGAAGTAAGTATCTATGTACATTTCATTTGTATGACAATTCTCACAGAAAGAAAGTGCTTTCCATACAACGGAAATAAAGACACAGCTTGAAGGATTCAAATTATTAAAAACAACAACAAAATCTAATACATTACATAACTTTTTGTTTTTGGGAGCAGTTAGAGGTTAAATATCTTGCCTGAGCAAGATATTGTATGCAAGATATGTATCCTTCTCAGCGACAACATTTGTAGCTCATCTGGTTCAATAGTTGTAGCCAAAACTATTTTGAGATGGTGGCCATATTGGATTTGGCCACAATGATGACCCTGAAGAGTCGCTGGGCACCCTTCCTAAATCATTAGAGCATGCCCTGGGTTACATCTGGGATAAATTTGGTGCTTTTACACTGATTAGCGCAAAGAAATAATCCTAAGGCCCTGGACAATAATAACTTGACAATTTCTAGCGTTTCTTAGTTGTTTTGTCATAACATATTGAAATTAGAAATGTTACAAATTTATATATCCCCCTAAACATTGGTATTCTGAACATTTTGAGAACCTCCGAAAATGTGCATGCGTGTCTTGTGTGCTCTGCATGCTCCCGCTCGCACTGATTGGACAGGCAGGAGAACCAATGAAATTAAACCCTGCCCTCAGAAGGTAGCCTATTCCAATGAGTCAGACTTCAGTGACACAGTCTCTTTTTTATGTTGCAGTTAGAGAAGTATGTTTAATTCAAGATAAGGAAGATGAGGACATACTGTAGGTTGCTTAGTCATGTTATTGACGATCTGAAGTATTGACGATAGAAGCTCTAGATAGGCAAGCAAGAAGAAGTCTTTGAAATTGAAAGTAAGTTGGTGCATTCTGTAAGGAAGAAGAGAAGCAACGACAAAAGGCTCACAAGAACAAAATGGCATCCGGAACGTCTCTTTCGGAGGTAGAATGCACCTGCCCTGTGTGTTGTGACATCTTTAGGGACCCAGTTCTCTTGCTGTGTGGTCACAGTTTCTGCAAGGACTGTCTTCAGGAGTGGTGGAGACAGAGCTCAACCAAGACATGTCCTGTCTGTAAGGAGCTGTTTAACATGCGTCAACCACCACGCAATCTGGCACTGAGAAATCTCTCTGACAACTTGCGTCAAGAGAAATGTCAGAGAGCTTCCACAGAAGCTGTACAGGATCACAAGGTGAGCAGTATTGATTTATTTGAAAATAGACATTGTTTTGTCTCCGCCAGGCAGAAGGCGTGGCAGAGACAATGTTTTGCATCAGTGGCGTAGCCAGCATGGAGGCGGAGAGGCGGCCGCCTCTGCAAGTGTGATCTGAGCTCACCTAAATTAGAAAAACACTGACTGACAAGAAAAGTTGCTTGTCCAGTTCCTTGTCCATTCATGGGCAGGCAGCCAATCAACACTGCATTCCATTCAATAGAGCAAAACTCGCTCATGGTAGACGGGAGCGTGTCGATATTGCGACGTAGACGGTTCATTCTTTTGACATGGGTGAATGTTAACCTCTATGCCTAAACCTAACCCAAACCCTGACCCTAACCGTAACGTGGGTGAGTAGCTCACCAAAATGCCTCAAATCCTGATCGCAGCATCCGATTGTGGTGAAACCTTGCTCGCACATTCACACTACATTGGGGAACAAATGCCACCCTTTTGACATTGCCTTATTATAACGCCACCAGGAGGCCGATTTGTGCAAAACACATTTTTTTATATTACGCCTACAGATTTTGTTACTCTCTATAGTCATGTTATCAAGATGGATCTGTCTAATTCTTCATATTCCATCAACATTTCTGGCCACAATAACCTACCTGACCTGGCGGAGATCTGTGCTCCGAGGAGCACTTTTTCTAGTTTAATGGTGGCATTACACCATGGGGGCTGCGTCTAGATTGGGGGCGAATCTCGGGCATAAATATCGTCTAGTGTGAGAGTTCAATGATCCAATCTATATTTTAAAATCAAATATTGTTTTAAGTGTGGTCAATTACATTAAATCGCCTAGTTTGCAACAAATTACATCCTGCACATAATTCTATATCCATTAAAATTCTGAACTTTGACTGGGGAGTGTGTCTGGGAGATGAGTCTAATGATCGTTATAACAATCTCCTGACAAACAAAATATGTCAGAAGGTGTCATTAAAATGTATGTTGACATGGCACACTGACTATCTATCCACGAGTTTCCAACGCCCCATAGTGCATTGCGCAGACGCTGTACCGAGCTTCCGGCGCCGCAGCCGAGTGTGATTTACAAGCTCACAACAGGCTGCATCTGCGACGCAACGTGAGCTTGTATGTCTGCTGTTAAACCGGAAGTGTGGTGCAACCAGGTCCAAATAATCTCCAGTAAACTCCTGTGAAACAGGTGGATAAACATGGCACATTGGCACTTCATTTCAAAAAGGTTGCTGACCCCTGGTGTATAGTGTGTGCATGTTTAGATTATCTGGTAAGAGAATCTTAAACAATTATCCTGGTGTGTGTGATGCTACCAGATTTCAATGCCCAGATTATCCTGTAGTGTAATGCCACTTTAAGATTTGTATCTTATTTCAACAAAGCTAATTAATGCAAGTTTACAATCTGTCATTGCAGACTAAACTCAGAACGGCACAGATGCACCTAAGGACCAAAGAGGCGACATTTAAACGGGTAAAAGGTGTATGTGATAAAATTGCAACGTACATCAAGGTAAGTCACAGTAATGAGGTTAAGCCCACCTCAGTCACCCAATATTGTGTTGAATCTGTCGATTAGCAAAACATCTCTGCCTGTCATTTGTGCTTTTTATCTCACATTGCTACACCCCTCTTTCCATTTCCCTCTTCATATAAGCTCCACGTACAGGAAACATTTCATACATCACATTTTATAGTCACGCATGCACGCACACACACAGAAAGTATTGAATTGTTTCATTTACATTGTGTTGTCCTCATCTCAATGGTTTCAGCTCCAGGCCCAGCAGACAGAGAAGAGAATCAAAGAGGACTTTGAGAAAATGTACCGGTTCCTGCGAGCAGAGGAAGCCTCTAGGATCGATGCGCTGCGGACAGACGAGAGGCAGAAGAGTCTCAGGATCCAGATCCAGATGGACAACCTGAACTCAGAGATCTCCTCCATCTCAAACACCCTCAAACTCATAGAAGAGCAGCTGATAGCCGAAGATGTCCCTTTCATGCTTGTAAAGGCTTTTATGAATGTTTTATGTTGATTCTTAAACTGAGATTGGAATCCAAAATGACCCAATAAGCATTTTCCATTTGTAACCTTGTTTTCTCCTTCACAGAATTTCAAGACGACCATTACGAGGTAAGTCAGCATGTCTATGTTCCCTTTTCTGAACTCAGAACTTCAGTTCTGTGTTGAATAGAAGTTGTGAATATGCAGAGCAGAGCCCTAAATAGTAGTGTATTTGTGAATATTCATTCCAGAGCCCAGAGCCAGGCCATGTTGCCTGATCCACAAATTCCAACAGGAACCTTGATTGATGAAGCCGAACACCAGGGAAATGTTCAATTCAAAGTGTGGAGAAAGATGAAGGGAATCATCCAATACCGTAAGTAATGACACAATTCATACAACAAGTTCTGTTTCTTACTCGAGTCAGATCCGTCAGATTGGTATTGGCACAATTATTTTTATTCATCGATTATTATCTGCAATTAATATCTCTGTGCAGGTCCTGTAATTCTGGACTCTAACACCGCCAGCACTGGTGTGACCGTATCAGAGAATCTATCAAGTGTGAAACTGAGTGATAGAGCTCAGCAGGTCCCAGACATCCCAGAGAGGATGTCGAGTGGACATTGGCCATCTGTCCTTGGATCTGAGGGGTTTTCCTCTGGGACACACAGCTGGGAGGTAGAGGGGGATGGGTACTGGGCTGTTGGTGTGGCTACTGTAGCTGGTGACATGTGGGGTATTTACGTATGTCCCTGTCATAGTCCTGGTAGTTTTCTGTATGAAAAAACTCCAGAGGACTACACCACAATGGTAGCTAAAGCACCTCTCCCAAACAAAATCATGGTGCTGCTCGATTATGACAAAGGGAAGCTGTCCTTTTATGATCTTAAAGGGAAAACACTCCTCCACACCATCACACACTCTTTCACTGAGCATGTCTTCCCATGCTTTAAGGCAAATATGAAAATCCTGCCGGTTGAGTTTTAAAGTATGTCCTTTTTAGATTTGTTGTGATATCGAAGGATTATTTATAATTGTATACTATTTTTAATAATCCTCTCTGGTTTATTTTTTTAGTCATTGTAATGTCACAGTGGTTTGATATGTATTGAAAAATGTTAATTAGGGTGCCCGGTGGCCTACTGGTCTAAGCACATACCATATAGGCATTGATGCCTGGCGGCGTCACCGGTTCGATTCCCGATCCCGATGACCTTTGCCGCATGTCTCTCCCCATCTCTCCCCCCATTTCCTGTCAGTCTACTGTACTATCCAATAAAGGCATAAAAGCCCAAAAACAAATCTTTAAAAAAAAAGAAAAATGTTAATTAAAGAATGAATGAATGGAGGGTACAAGGTTCAAGTGAGAACCCAGGTCTATCTAATATTTTCAATCTGACCATTCTCTTTCGTGTTGTAGTATAGTTATCATTTTCTGACATGATTGATTCTGCTTTCCTTGCTTTCCTCTGTGAATGTTGTTTTTTACATAACTGTCCTGTTGTGTAAAACCTTAGACCACCTTTAGGCCTGGGGCCAATTCTGATATCTTCACAAAATGGTACCACCCAAGGTGACCGTAATTTTTTTTACATTTTTGACTTCCTACATGTCTATAGTTTACATTTTGGTATGATAACCTTTTCTGAGACCCAGCTTAATTGATGTTATCACCCGCTAGAGTCGGTCTTCCATCGACTTTCTATACAGGAGGAAAATACCCAGAAAACTTTTTTTTTCTGGGTATTTAAGTAGGATGTGAGGGGTCTAACTAGGGGTTTGTCATGATGCTGAATCCATTGCAATCATTTGTTTTGCACAGAAAACATTCCTTGGGCTACAAATGGCCCCAGAAAACGATGGTTTAGTGATGAATAGTGATGAGTCATCACTTTTCATCAGTTTCATCAATTTTGTGGGCGTATTCTGGGGCCATTTGTAGCAAAAATGTAAAAAATGTACGATCACCTTGGGTGGTACCAATGTGAAGATATCAGAATTGGCCCCAGGCCAGGCCTATTAGAACAACGGACTCACTCGCTAGCTTTCGCCGTGGACTGAAGACTCACCTTTTAAAACTCCACCTAAACCCATAGCACTACTGAAACACTCAATAACCATTGAGCTAGTTAGCATTTGTTTTTAGGTTTTTTAGAATCCTTTTCTTTACTGATTATATTGTTTTTTAAATTGATATTCATATGCATTTGCTATATTGTTGATGATGTTCTGACATGTTATCTTGTTTATTATAGTGATGTATTATCTGCTTATTGTAAGTCGCTTTGGATTAAAAGCGTCTGCTAAATGCCTAAACTGTAAACTGTTAGACTAAAGGTGTAAGTTTCATGATGAAAAAAATAAAATCAGTTTGTATAAATCAGAAAACCATATATGGAGATCCCTTCTCTGACATCACTGTGATGTCACTGTGTCGGGGAACCACAGTGTCAGGCGTTACCCGTCCATAGACAAGTTGTGACGGTTCACAATAATATCAATAATAATAATAATCGTATTATACAATATCAGTCACCAAAACCAAGGATGAATGTTTTTAATCAATCCAATATTGTCAAAATGGAATTTGACATGACGACCAGCTTAAATAGGAAAGGGGCGTGATGAAATTAATATAAAATATCAAAATATTTAATGAAGTAGTTTAAAAAATGTCTGGAGTGTTCATAAAAGCCAAAGTAGACGTTAAAATGTTTGAAAGTATCCCTTTAGGGATAGGCAGTAGTAGTCTACCTCTATGCTATAAGAAAGAAAAGATAACACACTTCTGTAAGCTCCTGTGTCTGTGTGTGTGTGTGTGTGTGTGTGTGTGTGTGTGTGTGTGTGTGTGTGTGTGTGTGTGTGTGTGTGTGTGTGTGTGTGTGTGTGTGTGTGTGTGTGTGTGTGTGTGCCTCGATCAAACTTGCGTACAAGCAAGCTTTACCCACTGGGAGGATCTACCTGCAGCGAGAGCAGTCCCACGCTGTTAGATAGTTCTTGGTTCAAAGGATAGTGAGCATCACCATGGCACATCTACTAGAATGCAATGACACACTGGGTTCCGTTCGAGCCTTTTATTATCCGTTGCACACATGAGCATTGAGCTGAGCAAGGAGATGAGGAGGCTTCACAGGTTTTGGTTATGATTTTATCTATAAAGAAAGAGAGACATAATTATTCTCCCATTAAACAGCACTTTACAGTACAACACCAAGTGACTAACATTTAACAGTATAAATACACCATGTGACATTCAATCTACATATACTTAAGTTCTATGTGCTCTGGGAAACATTTCAAGGCACACAATAATCAATAAGTATAATATAAGCAATTGAACTCTCTTCAATGATCATACAATAACCAATACGAATAGTACAAACAATTCAACTCACTTCATTTATCATAACGAGGGCCTGCTGAGACTCCCTGGTATGGGCTCTCAGAGGGAGTGTGGTTGCTGCTGGTGCCTAACAGAAGTGAGGGAAAACATGCTGTATTTATAGCAGGCCAGTGATGGGTGGTTATTGAGGACAGGTGTGACAATTGAGGGGTGGATCCAATCCAGGAGTAGAGGGAGGGTTTCTGACTAGATGACTTTTGAACACACGCAGTCACTATTTTTTAATGTCTGTCTGGAAAATAGGAGGGTGCCAGATACATGGAAAGGGGCACTGATACACCATATTCCCAAGAAAGACAATATCCCTGAGGATCCATCTACATGGAGAGATATATCCCTCCTCCCAACAACATTTAAGGTTTTTATGAAATGCATGCTGAATAGAATCCTTCCGTGGTTATGGATGCTGATGTTTTGTCAACCAAGAAAAAAGCATACGGTATATTAACAGGAGAGGAATGGACGAGCATGTGTTTTGCCTTAAAACAGGGATAGACGATTTCAAGCACGAATCATGTAGACTGTATTCAGTTTTCCTTGATTTTTGAGACGCTTTTGGGACTCTTTCTCACAATGTCATGATTCAATCACTTGAGGAAATAAAACTACCTCAGGTGTACATAGACATTGTGAAAGATGTTTACAGTGAATCATTCATCCAGGTTATCTGTGGAAAAAATCTGACTCAACCTATACCACTTCAGACAGGTATTAAGACTGGCTGCCCATGGAGTGCAGTTAACTTCATAATTGCCATCAATCAATGGTTAAAGTGGCTATGTCTATGTGCACCCCATGGTGTGATTTCCCAAACCCAGTACAGGGCTTTGCTAATGATGTCCAGTTGGCTTCCAGGGAAGAGAGTGTAATTAAAAACATGCTCACCAAGACTGATGCATTTCTAGAATGGTCAGGCCTGGAAGTTAAAGATATTAAATGTGCAGTACTGTATAAGTGGAGGAAATCGGTGGTACCACTCAAAAACCGATACATGCCCTGAGTTTAAAATAACATCAAAACCCATACGTGTGTTCTCTCTCCATGAAACATACAGTTACCTTGGGCATACATTTAACATTGCAGGAGAATGGAAGGAGCAAGTTAACATCATCCTCTCCGAATTTACATCTAGGTTGGACTATATTGACAGATGCTCCCTACCCCTAGCCATTAGACCGGTAGAACTTTCTAAAGTCCAACACTTCTTCTCAAATGTTCATATCCAGCAGAAGGTACTAAGCGAAATGAACAATAAAACAGTCGGCTTAGTACGCAAGTGGTTTGCCCTTAACACACACAGCACCTGTGATGTCATTTTCCATCCTCAGTGGGAGGGAGGGCTCGGTGTACCCAATGTGTCTTGGACTTATGTCAGTATGCGCATTTCCCACCTATTGAACATGCTGAATAATGATGATTAATACAGTATCTGGCTTAAAGTCCTGTTCGCAATTTTGTGTTAGGGGAGTTTCTCACCTGAACTGAGTCAGTGGGTCCCTAGACATGAAAAATCACCAAGGTGCTCGTCCGCCATAGTGGCACGAATGGCCAAATCAAATATGGCTGCCATCGGCTATGATGAAAATCCAACTTTTCTGTTTCTGGGTGTATATGCACATGTAATACCTCTATCAGGACTAATTGTGGTGTGGGGAATTCATTTCTGATATTGTTTTGACCAGGTCATTTTGCTATTCCGAAGACCGTGGGCCATAACTTAGCCATTGTTAGGAGTAAAAACAGGTGCAGTAGGTCTAAATCAACTAATGCTGACATGTATAATTCATTTCTGACATAGTTTTGACCATTAAGGATCATCTTGTCTTTGAAATATCAATGTCAATGCCATTTTTCAAAAACGATTTTGTTCATTACTTGCACTTTTAGAGTATTTTTTGTAAGTTTGTTACTATTTCATAGTAAGTTTGTTTTGTTTATAACAAAAGACATACGAGTGAGAAATACAACAAGTAAACATCCACATTTAACTTTAAAGGGGGGTTTTAAATGGGTGTTTAAATGAGCAAATAAGACTATTTACGAATAAAAGTGACAAATAAAATCACACAACAAAAGCACACACAAAATTAACCATCCATGTTCCATTGGTTCTAGTCTTTCCTCATGTTCCTTGGCTGTTGCAAGCAGGTGGCAAGACATGCACTAGAAAGGTGCCTTGTCTGTCTCAGCAGTTGTACTTCTCTGCTACCAATGCTGTGTCTTGTTCTGTCAAGGTCTTTGCCTCTCCAAAGTTTGTTAGATATTGTATTCGGTCAGAAGCCATAGCTGCATGCTTAGTCCCCACCTGGCCCATGCAGTCATCTCCAGTTTCCAAGGCATATGTCCCCTTTTCGCTGTCTTGGCTAGTGGTGCTCCAAGATGAGAGACTGCTTGATGCTGTGGAAGAATGTGCCACTGCACCCCTAGTGCCATACTGCTACCAGATCTACTTAATCCCCAGTGTTTGGAAGTATCACTACGACAACTCTCTGGGGTCCACTCATAATCCTGGCGACCCATTAGTCCCTCCATTAGGTTAGGGTTATGGGTAGGTTTATATAATAGGGCCAGTTGACTCCACATGTACCAGCAGCTTGGTGACAGCCTCCTCAATCTAGTTCAATCTTAGGGATCTCTACACCTCCAGCCCCTTTTGCGGGGAGCCACTCATCATCATCAGAGATAACAGAGTCGGCAGACGCACCCATCCCTCATCAACTTTACAAATTCTGGGTGTCTGAGTAGAACAAACAGCTCTCCAGCTGTGTGTTCGGAATATGGTGTCCATTCAAGCTTGTGGCGATGTAGGTAGAACGGCTGCCTTGGAATCTGAAGGTTCCAGGGTCGATTTCTGGCTCCTCCTGCTTATTTGTCGAAGTGTCCTTAAGCAAAACACTGAACCCCTAACTGCTCCCGATGAGCACCTTGCATGGTTTCATGGTGTGAATGTATGTGTGAATGTGTGTGTTAATGGGCGAATGTGAAATACATTGTACAGCGCTTTGGAGAAGAGTGCTATATACTGTAAATGCAGTCCATTTACCATTATCAGCTCTGTTGTCTCTGTTGATGATGTCGCTAGTGGAGAAGAGATCCCAGACATCTTGAATAGGATTGAGGAGGCTGACACCTGGTGCATGTACAGCCTCCATTATAACTAAGCCTATCCCTAACCTTCACTAACCTAATGGTCAGAATAATGGGATGTCGGAACTATGAGCGGACCCCAGAGAGTTGTTGTCTCCTTCACATTACTGCTATACTACACCCCATATTTCCAAGCACTGGGGATGAAGGAGATCTGACAGCAGTATGGCTCTGGTGAGACTCACTTCCACTGCATCAAGTAGTCTCATCTTGGAGCACCACTAGCCAAGACAGTGATCAAGGCATATATGCCTTGGAGACAGGAGATGACTGCATGGGCCAGGTGAGGATTAAACATGTAGTTATGGCTTCTGACCGAGCACAATATCTAACAAACTTTGGAGAGGCAAAGACCTTGACAGAACAAGACACATCATTGGTAGCAGAGAAGTACAACTGCTGAGACCAACAAGGCACCTTTCTAGCGCATTTCTTGCCACCTACTTGCAACAGACAAGGAACCTGAGGAAAGACTAGAACCAATGGAACATGGAACAGGGCATGACATAAAGGCTTGTCCTGTTGTCCGGGACAAGTGCCCATACTATGGAGTGGACGGAGCAAGGGGGGTCATTAGCCGTCCTTTTGTTATTATTTCATTGTATGACATTTTTATCCGGACAAGTGACTTTTGTCCCCGGACAAGTGAATGGGAAATATACTTGTCCAAAGGACAACTGCCTCAAAAAGTCAATGTCAAGCTCTGATGGATGGAAGGAGCACTTTGACTTTAGTACACTCCTGCCATGTCTGAAGCAAGACACTCGACACTGATGGAGTTCTGTGCATCATATTTTACCATGGAACAATGACAAAACCATCCTGTAAAAACACCTCATACTAACTTGCATGCACACAATCACAATATGGTGCACTTTGAGGGAAATTGTTATTTAATTTTGTGTGTGATTTTGTTGTGTAATTGTATTTGTCACTTTTATTCATAAATAGTCTCATTTGCTCATTTAAACACCCATTTAAAACCCCCCTTTAAAGTTTAATGTGGATGTTTACTTGTATTACATGATGTATTACATGTGCATATACACCCAGAAACAGAAAAGTTGGGATTTTCATCATAGCCGATGGCAGCCATATTTGATTTGGCCATTGCGCCATTCGTGCCACTATGGCGGACGAGCACCTTGGTGATTTTTCATGTCTAGGGACCCACTGACTCAGTTCAGGTGGGAAACTCCCCTAACACCAAATTGCGAACAGGACTTTAAGCCAGATACTGGATTAGATAGGGATGTAAGGCAGTTGGCTAGACATTCCCTGTTTGTGGATATGAGGAGACGCAAGGTCCCTATAGCCAGGGAGTCGGAGCCCCATTTCCTAGGGTTCAAAAGAAAACCCAGTGGAAAACTGGACACTCGCTCACCAGGCTTTGGAGTCTCATCAGACTGGCCGGACTTTAATGATTTGTGTGTACAAACTGGAGTGTCACTGGAGTGGGTGCGGTCTGACTCTGAGACTGTGAGGGTCTCTGAGGGTCTCTGTTAGAGCAACAGTGACCTACGAAGGACACACTTGCCTGTTGACATCCACAGGTGCTCGCAGGACCCTGTTGGATCTGTTCCAACATCAGCAACAACAACACTGGACTGGACTCAAACTCCAGGGGAAACTAGCATGTCTTCCCTATGCAGATCACTCCGTTTCCCATTAATTTCTCAGTGTGATAAGTGGGACAGGTGAGGGAAATGGCAGTCCCACAGTAATCAGTGGGATTGGTACCTGGTGTGTGCAATGGCACCACACCTTTAAAAATGGCACCTGGACTGACAGAGTGAGACTGCGTTTGTCCAGGTTGCCTGCATGATTCCTGCTTCACGCGGCTGGCAGCGTGTTGCCCTGTTGGTGCTTGTGGCATAGGCCTAATGATGTGTGATGAGCAGACTAGAGCCATTCCGGGGTCTGTGTGTGCGTGGTTACACATGCTGGGAGACGGTGCAGTACGTGCGGCGACAATGCCAACGTTGAACATTAAGTCTGGGATTCCCTGACTGTCTGTCTGGAGTGCCTTTATGTCAGACCGCTGTTCTTTTAACCTTTGTTTTTGTATGATTTTTTATTATCTATGCTGCTACATTTGAATCATTAGTATAAGTCATTATAATGCATTTGGTCACCATTATTGTCACGCATCCTATACGCAAGTGAACTGAAACTAGTACAGCTAATAAGGCAGAAATAAGAGTTGGGATTTGCAGAGCTACTCTAAAGGTTTGCTGTGCTGCGTAGTCAGGTGCATTTGTGCCTTTGTACATACTTTAGTGTTTGACTCATTTTGCTGTGGTTTTGTTAATTTGTGTGTACTAGAGTACTAAGCAGCTCACCAGCACTATTATTCTAGCCATTTGGTGGCGCTGTTTTGTTCACTGGTCATTGGATGCGAGCATTAGTGGTTAACCTAAACTATTCTGACCCAACCTTTTGGTTCACCCATTGCTGAATGTCGTAATAGTGGTGTTTTGAATATATCTGAAATGCATTGTACAATTCTCCTAAACTGTTAATAAATGTTACGTTTTTACCAACCTTTGGTTATTATTCACTCAAACTGAATAATTACCTTTAAACCCGGGTCTCTCACCCTGTAATTGAGAGTGGCGTTGTCATATACATGTACAGGGGTGCTTGGCGCCTCCATCTGGTTACATCAGGAACACTGCTCTCAATGAGGACATTATCACCTTTACAATAAAAGCCAGGTTACAGGTCCTTCCAGGCCCGGATTGACAGTAGGGAGTAGAGGGACGATTCCCGGTGGACTGCGCCGCCGCCGCGCCGCCCCCCCCCCCCCCCCCAAAAAAAAAAAAAAAAAAAAAAAAGGAAAGATAAATTTCCCCTAGCCTCAGGCCAGCTACAGCCAGTGCAGCGCAGCGCTTGATTGTGCTTTAAACTGGCGTGGTGCCTCCTGAAAAAAATAAAAAGATCCCCTTTGCGCAGGCCACATAGCCAGCAGCAGCAGGGCTTCATAGTGCAGCCCTGCCAGCAATCAACTTTTTTTTAGAAGAATCAATGCGTGATTGGTTAGTTTGGCTTTCTGGCCAGGCCCTACCACAAGCGTGCTCACAGACAGACCGACCGGCTAAGGAAGGCAGCACACAAACACACGTCTGACTGAGGATAGTGGCCAGACAGCAGAGAGAAGAAGGCGACAAAATAAAGAAATAAATAGTTAAATTATGGACCCCAACCCCACCCCCATAGCCCCACAAAGAAAAAGAGAAAACATGGAGCTGAAGGGAG
Organism: Nannobrachium achirus; assembly: GCF_963921795.1. NCBI lineage: Eukaryota > Metazoa > Chordata > Actinopteri > Myctophiformes > Myctophidae > Nannobrachium > Nannobrachium achirus. Next base: position 4,237,847 of record NC_137822.1, on the reverse strand, counting down.
AGAAGGATGGGGGGAAATGTTATACTGACTGAAATGTTCAAAGCTTCAGCATGCAGTCTTCTAGTAAGAATGATGCAGCAACAAGTAAGTTGTTTCAATATAAACACTGGTTCTTCTCAGGTTTCTCAACATGCATGTGGATCCCTATGGGAGCATTAGGCCAGATAAATTCATTGCCATTATTAGGATTATTAAGAACACACATTTGTTCCATTTTGTACCCTAACAAAGTTAGACCATTTTAATAGCATGAACACAAATTGCTGTCTGTAATGACTCTCAAGTTACACTTGAGGGTTTGGAGGAAACATTTGGTGGATACTAGTATGCACAACTCTAAAATAACTGGTGCAATTTTGTGTTGGAGCGCCTCTGTGCGGCTGCAGAGTTAAGGTGCTATCTATCCCTGAGACCACACTACTAAGTGATTATGCTAATGTATGGACAGAAGTTAAGAAATGGGAAACATTGTACTGAGTTGGAGTTTCATACACCATCTTCAGGCATATTCTACACTATTGTTGTCATTTTATATATAATTTGAGCTTGACTGTGATACATGTGGCTACCTGATTGATTGATGTTTTTGTGGGATAGAGACAAATGTGAAGCTGCTGTGCTGTTGAAACAGACAATCTGTAAGCTAGCTATGTGGTATGTTGTTTGTAGGGTGGAGGCCAGTGCTTGTTAGTTCCAGTAATTATTCCACAATGTCTTCCTAACTGAATAGGAGGTTCCATAGCACTACTAGCAGAATGGAACTACTAGCAGATAGTGATGATTCTAACTGAATATAAGATTATTCCGGGGGAGAGGTGCATGCAGAGCTCTACTCAGTGATAATACAGTACAGTACTAGATTGTACAGTTTTACATTGAACATTGGCGTTTGCATATACTATTGATATAGTAAGCTGACATCTAAATGCTTTGCTGACAAAATAATACTATATTTTTATTTAATTGCATACCATATAAATAATATGGACTGGATATAGAACACTTTCTAGTGTGACTGTTGGTATATATGGAATAATGATTTTCAGTGATTACTTAGCCCATGTGGAAAGGAAAAATGCTGTAACTGTTGTCTTCATATGATTGCTCCTGTGACATACTGCACTGTCTGCACAGAAGCGAGTGTTGTAGTGACTACTTCTGTAGGCCTACAGTGGGTGGTATATATTAGTATATTAGTTTTTTATGTGTTTTATTTTACAAGAAACATCTCAGCCAAACAGAACTGAAGCTCTGTAAGGCTGTCACATGTGTGTGAGTGCGGGTGGCAGGCGCGTTCATGTGTTTTCATGTTGCCTAGTGTTTGGGTAGGGTGGCCTGGAAGGGTGTATGGGTCCCTATGGACCAGACAGGCCCAGTCCGGCCCTGGGTCCTTCCCACCAAACTCAACCTTTCCCTCTGGTTCCCCTCCACCCATGCACCTCATTGTTTGCATCACACCACAGGGTTTTGTTACAGAAACCATGTCACACATTCTGAATGGCTGCTATGCCTACTGTATAATGGACTTTACATAGCACGCCACGACAGAATAGTTGATCTCATAACAAAGGACATATCTAAACATTTTGCACCGTCTGTGAGAATGTACAAACATTCCTGTGTCAAACCTTCCATGTTTCATCTCTGTACAGAAAATCCAGAAATATTTGCACATCTCTCTGCTAATACACCAGATGTTGTTGTAGTCAATGAAGGAGACAAATCAGTTTCCATTCTTGAAATGGCCTGTACCTTTGATTCTATAGCTTAGAGGAAGCCTTTATGACCAAAGAAATTAAATACCAGCCGCTCCTACGAACCATCACAGAGCTAGGCTATAGGTTAGGTGCAATCTATTTGTGTTCATCTTTGGCAGCCTTGGACATGTACATAGGTTGGTCGTAAGAGGCTTCCAACAACTTGGGATGCCAAAAAAAGCAGGCTTGCAAAGTTCTGTGCAATCTCTTCTACTATCGGTAGTCGCCAAATATGGCGAAGGCGTTGTTACATGTACCCTTGAATGGTGTGTGGTTATTGGATATTGGTCCATGATTTGCTGACTGTACATTATTTACAGCACCTTGTAAAAATTGTGTCCTTGTATTGTATCTCTTATGTGGACAAATAAATGATTGAAGTGTGTGTGTGTGTGTGTGTGTGTGTGTGTGTGTGTGTGTGTGTGTGTGTGTGTGTGTGTGTGTGTGTGTGTGTGTGTGTGTGTGTGTGTGTTTGGGGGAGGGTGGGGGGGGGGGGGCATATAGTGTGCACAGTTTGCCCTTTGGACATGCATCGTCAGATTATGGGGACACCATTTATAGGTTTGCTTGTGCCACCACACTGGCAAAAAATGCCTTGCTTTCTTTGGTCCATGGTCGTGGAACGACCTTCAGACCAGACTCAAATTGGCTGTGCAAATTCCGCTGAGAAGCTTTAAAGGAATCACCTTGGATAGTTATATAAACACTTGCACTTGCTCTGATGTTTATTAGGTTCTCATTATGTGTTGTTTTTTTTTGTTACAGGTTGCATACTATTTGTGTAGTATTACCTGAAGTTTGTAAACTAGCTTTTATATTGTGTAAAGTGTACTACCTTGGAGTTTAGGTATTTGTGATGTATCATGGATGTTTTATCTTTGCTGTTGGTGTCTTGTACGTGTAGCAAAGACAGTGTAATTTTTATTTCTGCCTCTTGGCCAGTTCCCACTTGAAAAAGAGATTATGTCTCAATGTGTTTTTACTGGTTAAATAAAGGTTAAATACAAAAATAAATAAAAAATTATGTCAGACTAGAGTGACATGCTTTCTTTTTGTTATGCTTAATCGTTTCTGTCTGTCGGGCAGATGTACAGTAAGTCTGTAAGGCAACCGTTTGGTTTAAGTGGTTGAAGCTAAAGTATTTCCACTGCATCTGTCTGCCTACATGGTTTAATCTTAAGAATGAATAATCTTCAGTCTAAATACAGTATATGTTCATGTGAAACCTGGTATTGTTTGTGTTAGTTATAATTTAATACACTTATTATTCATTGTGTAGTTTTATAAATGAGTGCCCCTTTCCTCAGGTCTGTTTTTATGTATGTATTTATTTATTCTAGAACTGGCATTGTTGATTCAGTCATAGTGTGATATCACCAGTGGGGGACAAAGTACTCAACTCCAGTCCTGTCAAATATTACTCAACTACAAGTGAAAGTTGCTCAGTCAAAGCTGGAGTACTTGCTTTTAAAAATACTCTATTTAAAAAAATATATATCAATGCATTGGATTTAGATATGCATTAACATTTTGATATTTTCCAAATAATTTGAAAGATTTATCAGAATAGTAAAAATATCACATTTGTAATAGGGCATAAGTGGTTAATTCATAGAATGCTTACTTAAGTAAGTAGGCCCTACTAGTAGGCTGAATGTACTTTGTTACTGTCCTGTCCACCGTCTTACCCCACTCTCCTCTCTCCACCTGCATCAGACCAGCATGCACCCACCGCCATGACAGAACCATCCAAACCAACCGACAACCATTCCCAACCTAAGATTATGTTGCCTTTTATGGTCAGGTTGGTACTGCACCAAGTTGTGTGAGAAATATACTGTATCAGAGAGAACAGCAAGTTCCTACTTGAATGACATACTGTACCTGCACTGAACTAGATATCAACTACAAACAAAAGACATAAGGCATAAGGGGGAGCTGCAAAAAAAGTTTATCCGGAAAGATGGATGGATTTTAAAATAGAGTTTGATGTTACAATTGGTAACAAAAAAAAAAATTGGATGTTTCTGATAGAATTTATACAAAATAGGCTTAGAATATCTAAATAGCCGTCTGAAAAACTGTCTGGGGTGCACAAGATCCAGACAATGTTTGAAAGTGAAATATCCCTTTAAGTGGATGGGCAGTACCTCTACGCAATGAGGAAGAAAAGAGAACATACTTCTGGTAAGATCTTGCATGTGTCTGTGTGTGCATGTGTGTGCGTGTGTGCGTGCGTGTGTGCGTGCGTGCGTGCGTGCGTGCGTGCGTGCGTGCGTGCGTGCGTGCGTGCGTGCGTGCGTGCGTGCGTGCGTGCGCGCGTGCGCGCGTGCGCGCGTGCGTGTGTGTGTGTGCGTGTATGCCTTATCTGCTCCGCTTGAACACTCCTCCAGCTCTCACTGAATGGACAGGCGGGAGAACCAATGAAATTAAACGCTGCCCTCAGGCATTCCAATGAGTCAGACTTCAGTGACACGTACGGTCTCTTTTTGTTATGTTGCAGAAGTTTGATCAAGACAAGGAAAATAAGGACAGGTACTGAATACTGTAGGTTGCTCAGTCATGTTATTGACAATCTGAAGTATTGAAAATAGAAGCTCTAGATAAGCAAGCAAGACAGTCTTTGAAAGTGAAAGTAAGTTCTGTGAGAGTTCATAGTCATACTGCACAAGGAAGAAGAAGAGAAGCAAAGACAAAAAAAGGCATACAAGAACAAAATGGCATCTGGAACGTCTCTTTCGGAGGTAGAATGCACTTGCCCTGTGTGCTGTGACATCTTTAGGGATCCAGTGGTCTTGCTGTGTGGTCACAGTTTCTGCAAGGACTGTCTTCAGGAGTGGTGGAGACAGAGCTCAACCAAGACATGTCCTGTCTGTAAGGAGCTGTTTAACATGCGTCAACCACCACGCAATCTGGCACTGAGAAATCTCTCGGACAACTTGCGTCAAGAGAAAAGTCAGAGAGCTTCCACAGTGCAGGATCACAAGGTGAGCAGTATTGATTTATTTGAAAATATACATTTTTGTCTCCGCCAGGTAGAAGGCGTGGCCACTGGCCAGAGACTATGATTTGCATCAGTGGCATAGCCAGTAGAGAGGCAGCCGCCTCCCCAAGTGTGATCTGATCTCGCCTAAATTAGAAAAACACTGACTGAAAAAAGGGGGGAAAAAAACAAACTTGAAAACCCCCAACTCCCGACAAGAAAAGTTGCTCGTCCAGTTTCTTGTCCATTCACGGGCAGGCAGCCAATCACCACCGCATTCCATTCAATTAAGTGTGGCAAAATATAATCCAAATCAGCCAAGTTTAGGGGCAAACACAGGTGTTCTGATTGGAGTAGAACATTAGTTCTATGCCAATCAAACATTTGAAACAGCTGAGTTTGCCCCTAAACATGGCCGCTTTGGACTACATTTTGCCACACTTAATAGAGCGAAACTCATAGGGATGCAAATTTCTGCTTTTGTCTTCATGGGGTGGTAGACACGGACAGGTTTTGCACCTGCCCGTCCATGTGTGTGTGTGTGTGTGTGTGTGTGTGTGTGTGTGTGTGTGTGTGTGTGTGTGTGTGTGTGAGCGTGTGTGTGCGTGTGTGTGTGTGTGTGTGTGTGTGTGTGTGTGTGTGTGTGTGTGTGCCACTAGGCAGAGGAAGAAATGCAATTTAAAAATGTAGTTTTTGAAAACTCCATGGAGGCCAAGGAATAACCTCTGCCCTGCATGTTTCACATCTGTCTGTTTTGGTGGCCGACTTATGTAAAACTGATATCACTCCTTCAGATTTTATCTACATTTCATGCAAAACGGTATACATGATCTCTATAGTCATGTGATCAAGACCGATTTTTCATATTCCATCCTAATTGGCTAAGACTGACATCTACAGTTTGCAGGATTGACCTGTTTTGAACAAATGCCTGCATCATGATCGCAGCATCCGATTGTGGTGAAACTTTGGGGAACAAATGCCACCCTTTTGACATTCCCCTTTTGATATTACTCCTACAGATGTTGTCCAAACATCATGCAAATTGGTACACATTACTCTCTATAGTCATGTGATCAAGATGGATCTGTTTAATTTTCATATTCCATCAACATTTCTGGCCCACAATAACCTACCTGACCTGGCGGCGATCTGTGTTCCGAGGAGCACTTTTCTACTTTAATGGTGGCATTACACCATGGGGGCTGCGTCTAGATCGGGGGCAAATCTCTGGCATAAATATCGTCTAGTGTGAGGGTTAAAAGATCCAATCTATATTTTAAAATCAAATATTGTTTAAAACATGGTCAATTAAATCAAGTCACCTAATTTGCAGCAAATTACACCCTTCAGATAATTCTACATCCATTAAAAATCTGAACTTTGACTGGGGAGGGAGTCGGGGACATAGGTGAGTCTAATGATCGTTATAACAATCTCCAGGCAAACAAAATATATCAGATCATAGGCGTCATTAAAATGTATGTTGACATGGCACACTGACTATCTAGAAACATGGCACATTGGCACTTGCTGACCCCTGGTGTAGTGTGTGCAACTGGGCATGTTTAGATTATCTGGTAAGAGAATCTTAAAAGATTATCCTGGCAGGGCCGCCGCTACTTATATTGGTGCCTGAAGCACAACTGGCCATATGATGCCATACAATGTTTGAAGCCTAAGCCATGATTGGCCCACCGTCAGCATGGTGACCGCCGTTCATTGGCTGTATTCCCAGGCAGGGAATGGAGCCTCCCTCTCCCCAGGCTATGGGAACTCACACACACACACACACACACACACACACACACACACACACACACACACACACACACACACACACACACACACACACACACACACACACACACACACAAATAGTTCCGCATTTTGAATGGATTGCCTTGGATCAGACGTGAGCACGCGCAGCGTACGTGCGAACACTAGGAATTAGCGGACGCGAACTTCTAGTGGCTTACATTTCAAAACAGATGCATGTTGTGCTCTCTCTCTCTGCAGTCCACTGTCTGCCAGACGAGCAGGGCTGTGGGGGAGAGAGGAAGGGGGCGGGGCCGCTTCAGCTCTGACTTGAGAACAGTGTGACAGCAGGCAGCAGGGGCACAACTGACCTCCGTGAAGTTGGCACCCCATATGTTGAAAACATATATAAAAATGGTGTCATTATTTAGTGCTGGATTTGTGCTGAATTGTGCCGTAAATTTTATAATTTGTGCTGCTATCATTATTGAGATATTGATATTCTAAAGTTATAGTTTTGCTGAGGCTTGCACCCCCACTTTTTTGGCTCCAAATCTGGAAAAAATGGGCTCAATCTTTAGTGCTGGATGTGCTCTAATTTGTGCCATTGAAATCATCAATTGTGCTTTTATATATATTTATATATATACATATTTATATGGTTGAATTAGCAGATTTAGCAGCAGTATACTGTTTGACCTACAGAGGGCGGTGTAGAGCAGCAGTGTTTCATGGTAGAAGATAGGAGCAGAACAGTGGTGTTTTGTAGAATATCTCAATAATGATAGCAGCAAAAATTATAAAATTTACGGCACAAATTAGAGCACATCCAGCACTAAAGATTGAGCCCATTTTTTCCCGATTTGGAGCCAAAAAAGTGGGGGGTGCAAGCCTCAGCAAAATTATAACTTTAGAATATCAATATCTCAATAATGATAGCAGCACAAATTATAAAATTTACGGCACAATTTAGCACAAATCCAGCACTAAATAATGACACCATTTTTATATATGTTTTCAACATATGGGGTGCCAACTTCACGGAGGTGCACAACCGTGGGGAGAGTGTTTTCTGCTGGTGTTTCAGTCCGAGTGTATCAAAGGGTGCGTTCAGAAATGCGCACTGCAGGGTCTGGTTAGGGTTAGGGTTAGTTTTAGGCATAGTTTTACTGAGGTTAGGGTTAGGGTTGGGTTTAGGCATAGTTTTACTGAGGTTAGGGTTAGGATTAGGGTTGGGTTTAGGCACTCACTACACTGAGCACACACCCGGTGCGCATTTCCGAACGCACCCTTTGATACACTCGGATTGAAACACCATCAGAAAACACTCTCCCACAACTGTGTCTGTCTGCACCACATCAGGACAGGCATCAGTGATCACGCACGCAGTATGCTCGCATGCCGAAATGCAGATGATGCGTGATATTATTTAGGCGAAGCACATACATATTACTCGTGTTTTGATGCCCTTTGGCCATTGTGATGCCTGAAGCGCTCTGCTTCATGCGCTTCATGGTAGCGTGCGGCCCTGTATCCTGGTGTGTGTGTGATGCCACCTTTAAGATTTGTATCTTATTTCAACAAAACTAATTAATGCAAGTTTACACTCTGTCATTCATTGCAGACTAAACTCAAAACGGCACGGATGCACCTAAGGACCAAAGAGGCGACATTCAAACGGGTAAAATGTGAATGTGAAAAAATTGCAACGTACATCAAGGTAAGTCACAGTAAAGAACTGAAGCCTTGTAGCCTGACACTCAGCCTGAATTAACATTTCGTTTCACTTCATTATTCAGTCTGAACTCGGTTCCGCCTACGGCGTTTGCAGGGATGGGCGTTGCCAAAAAGAGGCAGTCTTCAGCGATTGGTTCACCGACCAACACATGACATAGTGTTGTTATGTGTGACTGGCTAGTGGCTAGCCTGTTGCTTGCTAGTGCTACTTGCTAACCAAAGAAACAGTCAGAATAGGAGCACTACGAACTAGTAACCAGTAAGACTCCCTAATCGGGAGATAAGTGACCGTAGGTGGCTTATCTCCACAAATAGGGCAAAAATTTGTTTTTCCAAAATATTCCTGATCCATGTTGATGACATGAGTGTAGACATGCTGTGTAGTGATATTCGTGATTTTAGGGCAAAAACTGTAGGAGCAGTGTCCAAAAATGTGTTTTAAAAATCGGCCTGAAGGTGGCGCTAGAATAGGGCCATGTGAGAAATGAGGGGTGGGGTCTCCGCGTTGCCTTGGCGGACGAATAGGTACCGGCCCCGGCTCTCCCGGACGCTCCTAGCCCGAGTTACGGCATTTTATGTGCGCTGCAGTGGCAGGGGGTCCTCCACTGGGGGCGCCACCACTTTTGCATCCGTTCTGGAGCACCAGGAGTCGGTGGTCCCCGGGAATTCCCCGCGAGCAGCCCCGTTGGGGTGGTCATTTGGTCATTTTTGCACATTTGGTCATTTTTTACATCTGGGGGTCCCCCAGGGACCTGGGGGTCCCTGGGGCTCCGGGGGTCCTTGGAGGTTGTAGTTTGGCAGGCAAGGAGTGTGTGTGTAAAATCTGGCATGGATCGGGTCAATATTGTATTGGATTGAAAAAAGAACTGAAATTCTTCGGTTTGGGCACTAAATGAGTTAAATGGTTAAATATTATGGATAGTACTGATCATTTCTTGATCACCTCTATCTTGATTGTTTAAACATGACGTCATGCTCGATAACAAGCTTATTGATACCGGGTACTCAATAAATCTGTTATCGGGTTATCGGGCTACCCTTGTTTTGAGCTCCATCCCTAATCCAGAGTGGTCCAGGCCAGGCTGATGGGACTTGACGCGGCGGCGGGAGGGGTGCCGGACGGTGGCGTCGTCGACCTCTGACTCATATCTCTCCTTCTCCTTCTCAGATTCAGCGGTGGGAGCATCTGACTTTTTCTTCCTGTCAAATAAATTACAGTAGTCTTATGGTACGTTTAGGGCCAATTCACAAACCACTTTTAGAGCCGAATTTATTTTGGTTCGGTTCGGGGAGTCACAAAATCTTGGTGGCACCGAACAGCCAAATTAATGACGGTACCTGCCCCCGAAACTCTGAATGACGTCATATTGTAGTTTGGACAGAGCCGAACCGAAATAAATTTGGCTCTAAAAGTGGAGTATGAATCGGCCCTTAGCCACGCTAGCTCCACTCAACACTTATAAGGGTAATAATAATAATAATAATAATAATGACTTTATGTAAAGCCTATAACATCTTTCTAGACATGAGCCACGTGCTGCACAACATGAGACAAGATTATAAAAACAAAAATTCACAAAGAAAAACTAAATTAAATAGGATGATCTATCAATTACAACAAGAAATAACCATACATTCAGGCAAAACTTAATGGGTGTGTGTCGCACTTGAGAGATTGACAGAAATCTGACAGAAGCTGAGAAGCAGCTACTGTGTGGAAAGTATGGAATATTAATGATAATAAAGTTGTAATCTTGTATGTGTGAATTGAATCAACATTGACAAACTATGTGGTCTATTTGGTGTAAATTGAATCAAGATTGATAAAGTGTGTCTATTTTTTAACTAATGTATTGTGTACAATATGCACAGAACTGCGGAATAGATCACACACATGCGCACGCACGCGCGCGCGAACACACACGTACACACACACACACACACACACACACACACACACACACACACACACACACACACACACACACACACACACACACACACACACACACACACACACACACACACACACACACACACACACACACACACACTGCAAGTATTGAATAGTTTCATTCATGGTGTTATCCTCATCTCAATGGTTTCAGCTCCAGGCCCAGCAGACAGAGAAGAGAGTCAAAGAGGACTTTGAGAAAATGTACCGGTTCCTGCGAGCAGAGGAAACCTCTAGGATCGATGCGCTGCGGACAGACGAGAGGCAGAAGAGTCTCAGGATCCAGATCCAGATCGACAACCTGAACTCAGAGATCTCCTCCATCTCAAACACCCTCAAACTCATAGAAGAGCAGCTGATAGCCGAAGATGCCACTTTTAAGCTGGTAAACACTTTTATGTTTTATGAATATTTTATGTTTAGTCTTAAACTGAGATTAGAATCCAAAATGACCCAATAAGCATTTTCCATTTGTAACCTTGTTTTCTCCTTCACAGAATTTCAAGATGACCATTACGATGTAAGTCAGCATGTCTATGTTCCCTTTTCTGAACTCAGAACTTCAGTTCTGTGTTGAATAGAAGTTGTGAATATGCAGAGCCCTTAAATAGTAGTGTATTTGTGAATATTCATTCCAGTGCCCAGGGCCAGGCCACGTTGCCTGATCCACAAATTCCAACAGGAACCTTGATCGACGTGGCCAAACACCAGGGAAATGTTCAACTCAAGGTGTGGAGAAAGATGAAGGGAATCATCCAATACCGTAAGTAATGACACAATTCATACAACACATTCCGTGATTTTTACCCGAGTCAAATCTGTCTCAGGTACACTCCCGATTAGGGAGTCTTACTGGTATTAGCACTAGTATAGTGATATTTAGTGATATCTCCTTGCAGGTCCTGTCATTCTGGACCCTAACACTGCCTACACACTAGTGACTATATCAGAGACATTATCAAATGTGAAACGTGATAGAGCTCAGCAGGTCCCAGACATCCCAGAGAGGAGGATTGGACAGCATTTTTCTGTGTCTGTCCGTGGATCAGAATGGATTTCCTCTGGGAGGCACAGCTGGGAGGTAGAGGTGGATGGGTACTGGGGTGCTGGTGTGACGACTGTAACTGGTGACACATGGAGTATTTACAAATGTCCTTGTACAGCCATGCTGTGTGAACTAACTCCTGAGGGTGACTACAAACAGGTAGCTGAACCACCTCTACCCAACAAAATCATGGTGCTGCTAGATTATGACCAAGGGAAGCTGTCCTTTTATGATCTTAAAGGGAAAACACACGTGCACACCATCACACACTCTTTCACCAAGCCTGTCATCCCATGTTTTGGGAGAAATGTGAAAATTCTGCCAGTTGAGTTTTAAATATTTTTTATATAATATATATATATATAATATATTTTATTTTTTATTTTCGGGAGTGTTTGATTGTATAACATGTTGCTAATTTCTCTGATATCTGCATATCAGAGACTGCATATGACTTTGTTAGCTCTCATTATTCAACCTTTTTTGATAATCCTTTCTGATTTAATGTTTTAACCATTTTTATGTCACCGTTACTGCATTATTAAACAAAATCATGTACTGTGATAGAAAGAACGTAGATTACAAGGTTTAATTGCATGATACAAGTGTTGTTTCACTCTGACCATTCTCCATCTTATATAGTTATCATTTTCTGACATGATTTAGCTTTCCTTGCTTTTGTAAATCCATGGTGAATATTCTTGTTTTTACAAAACTGCCCTGTTTTGTAAAAAATGTAAATAAAGGTGTAACAAATTGAGCAAGTTTCAATTTGCCATGAGGTTTCCATGAATCTCATGAAGCCAACTATAAATCAGTATATGAATCAAAACCTGATGAAGGTCAGTGCGATCTAAATGTTGTATTTTCATTAAAACTGTTTGGCTGTACGTGAAGACGGTGTGAAGGACTTCTTTTTTACATGTGTGAAAGATTCATCTTCAACCACTTATACCCTCTTAAAGTTTGTAAGCAGGAGTTGAGTTGGCTTTGTGTTTTTGTTTCCGTCTTTATCATAGTTTAGTTTATTTATCATACTTATGAGCTAGTAAATCGACTTTGGTACCCCTCAGGTTAATGCACCCCCAGCTAATGTTCCCCCTGGAATATGGATGCTGGGGTTCAAGTGGTTAAAGCAAAAGTATTTCCACTGCTGTCTGCCTACACTGGTTTAATTTTATATTAAGAAAGTATATAATATTCAGTCTAAATACTGTATATGTTCATGTGAAACCTGGTATTGTCTGTGTTATGATTTAATAGACAGTTATTGTTCTACAGTACTTGCCCAAAGGACATGCCCACTTGCCCGAAAAGTAAATAGTCCATTATAAAATGATAGGAAATATTTTAATTACCGCTCAATTTAACACGTATTTCTTTACTTTCTGGGGCTGTGTGATAAAAAAATGTCATACCTCAATACCTCCAATACCAAATACCTACATAGCTATGAAGCTATTGAATATGCCTGGTTTCACATCTATTTTATATTTTTAAGTGTAGCAACAGTAAAAACAGCACATTATAGAAAAACAGTGCTCTTATTTTACATTCCACAGACCAGAAAACATAGCACGCTGGCCACGTTCAGGTGTTTAGACAGATATCTGGTGTTGTGTTTATAGACGGTTGCGTCTCCTCAAATGAGCACTTGCCGGTCGGGCAACCTGAAAGCAAACTTCACCTGCCCGTAAGTTTGATTTGCCGTGGGCAGGTGGGCAAGCCTTAGTGTCAATGCCTGTTATTCATTGTGTCGTTTTCTTTGTTTTATTAATGAGTGCCCCTATATCCTCAGGTATTTTTATGAATTTGTTTTAGAACTGGCATTGTTGATTCAGTCAGTATGCACGGGGGACAAAGTACTCAACTCCAATCCTGGTCAAATATTACTCAACTACAAGTGAAAGTTGCTTAGTCAAATTTATACTTTATTAGTTAAAGCTGGAGTACTCTTGCTTTTAAAAAAATATTCTTTTTATATCAATGAATTAATTTAGATATGCATTAACATTTTGATCTTCTCCAAATAATTTGAAAGATTTTTCAGAAATCTTAAAAAAAAATCACACCCAATGTGAAGTGAGCGGTGGTCGTGCATAACGTCTTCAGACTAGGATTTAAGTCTAGGATGTACAGGCGATGCTACACACACACACGTTTTGCCATGGCAAAACACTGAGGAAAAAGGCTACAGACAAATGCATGGCCACTCTATGGAACGTCTTCAGACTAGGATTTAAGTCTAGGATGTACAGGCTATGCTACACACACACGTTTTGCTATGGCAAAACGCTGAGGAAAAAGGCTACAGACATACGACATATGACATCACTAGACAAACATGATGCTACGTACACACATTTTACTATGGCAAAACGCTGAGGAAAAAGGCTACAGACACACGCACAGCCACTAGGAGCGGTTTGCACCGCTAAAAAAAAAGAATAATAGTGAAAATAGCACATTTGTAGTAAGGCATAAGTGGTTAATTCATACAATGCTTAATTAAATACAGTATGCCCTACTCAAGTAGGCTGAATGTACTTTATACTGTCCACTACTCATCTTACTCCACTCTCCCCTCTCCACCTGCATCAAAGCTAAATGCACCCACCACCATGACATCCACACCATGCCATGCCTGACCAGTATGCCAAACTAACCAACCAACATCCCAACTGAAGATTATGTTGCCTTTCATGGTCAGGTTGGTACCTCACCAAATCGTGTGAGAAATAGATCAGAGAGAACATAAAGTTTGATGTTACAATGGGTAAGGTCAAAAAATTGGAAGTGTTTGATAAAATTAATACAAAATAGACTTAGAATATCTAAATAGCCTACTGAATGAAATTAAGCAACTTAACCTTAAGCCCCAGGGGGGTTCAGGGGAAAAGTGGGTACACAAATTGGACACAAAACTACAATGATTGTGGCTACTCTTGACCCACCAAATGTCAGCTAACCCCTGAAAATCCACAAATGCAGTGTGAAACATCACATTTCTCTTACCAAATTGTCCTGCTGTGATCACTTACCTAGGAAAAGATGTTTGAAAAATACCTCCACCATGAAGTGAATGTTGCATTCTGAATAGTGAATGAGCCTCAAGACCTCATTGAAAACATAATGAGTAATGTTGATGAAAGGTACAATGGCAGCTGATTATTATGCTGTAGTAGGCCCACTGTAGCAATAATCAACAATGAAATTGACAGCTGTTTAGAGGTCAACACGTTGACAAGGTTCAATAGGTTAAAAATTGTCTGTGGTGCCACTTGAATAGACGTTAAATTTACCCCAGACATGTTTAAAAGTGAAATATCCCTTTAAGTGGACAGTCGGGCAGTACCTCTAGTCTACGCAATGAGGAAGAAAAGAGAACACATTACTGTGAAGATCCTGTTTACATCCTGTGTGTGTGTGTGTGTGTGTGTGTGTGTGTGTGTGTGTGTGTGTGTGTGTGTGTCTTCTGCTCCACTTGAACACTCCCCCTGCTCTCACTGATTGGACAGTGAAATTAAACCCTGCCCTCAGAAGGCAGTCAGTTAGTCAGTCAGTGTTATTTTGCAGAAGTACAAGGGAAATAAGCTAGGTACTGAATACTGTAGGTTGCTTATTCATGTTATTGTCGACAAATCTGAAGTATTGAGGAGAGGCGTTGTGAGAATGTAGATTTTCACAATTTCTGTCCCTAAAATAAGCAAGCAAGACAGTCTTTGAGTGAAAGTAAGTTGTTGCTGTGAGAGTTCATAGTCAGTCATACTGTCTGTACAAGGAAGAGAATTGCAACAACAAAAGGAGAAGCAACGAAAAAAGGCGCACAAGAACAAAATGGCATCCGGTCTGTCTCTCTCTGAGGCAGAATGCACATGCCCTGTGTGCTGTGACATCTTTAGGGACCCAGTGGTCTTGCTGTGTGGTCACAGTTTCTGCAAGGACTGTCTTCAGGAGTGGTGGAGACAGAGCTCAACCAAGACATGTCCTGTCTGTAAGCAACTGTTTAGAATGCGTCAACCCCCACGCAACCTGGCACTGAGAAATCTCTCAGATAACTTGCGGCAAGAGAAAAGTCAGAGAGCTTCCACAGATCCTGATCTCTGCAGGCTTCACAGTGAGAAATTCAAGCTTTTCTGTGTGGATGATCAGCAGCCTATCTGTGTGGTTTGTAGGGATTCAAAACAACATAGGACACATAATTGTGAGCCCCTCAATGAAGCTGCACAGAATCTTAAGGTGAGTGCTGTTTATTTGAAAATATACCTTTTAGTGTCCGCCACGGCCAGACCAAAGGCTTGGCAGAGACTATCCTTTAGTTTACACCCTGTCCGTCCGAATGTGTGTGTTTGTGTCCCTGTGTCTGTCAGTGATCAGCTAATCACCGGCACCGTTGGCTTGGTCACAGCTAAACTGTGTGCACAAACTCCCTGGATATCAGAGCAGAACCGATCTGCCCCAAATGTTTCATATGGGCTTGTTAAAGCTCCATCAGGATGCCGATTTTTGCTTAAAAACATTTGACATTTTGCATGAACATTTCCACTACTAGGCCACTTGAACATTTTCATATCAGCTTCAAGGTGGCACTTTTACCTAAAACTTCACAGATTTGCGCTAAACCTCCCTAGAGGCCATGGAAAACCATTGCCCTGCATTTTTCACATCTTTAATGGCACTAGGAGGCAGATTTATGTTTTTTTTTTAACTCATAGTCTCATACAGATTTAAAGATTTCACACAAATTGGTACATGTGATCAAGACGAATCCGTTTGATTTTTCATACTATCCTAATTGGCTAGGACTGACATCTTAAGTTTGCAGAACTGACCCGTTTTGAACAAAATGCCTCAAATTATGAAGGCAGTGTCCGATTGTGGTGCAAAACTTCTTTCTTTTTTTTTTTTACTCCTACAAATTGTGTCCAAACATCACATGAATCCCACATTATCTCTATCGTCATGTGATCAAGATGTATCTGTCCGATTCTTCATTACATCAACATTTCTGGCCCACAATAACCTACTTGACCTGGTGGAGATCTGTGCCACGAGCAGCTCTTTTTTAAAGATATCTTTAACAAACAAATATAATTAATGCAAGTTTACACTGTCATTGCAGACTAAACTCAGAAGGGCACAGATGCACTTAAAGACCAAAGAGGCGACATTTAAACGGGTAAAAGGTGAATGTGATAAAATTGCAACGTACATTAAGGTAAGTCACAGTAATGAAGTGAAGCCTAACTCAGTAACTCAATATTGTGTCGAATCTGTCGACAAAAAATACTTGTCATTTGTGCTTTGTATCTCACATTGCTCCACCTCTTTCCATTTCACTCTTCATATATTTTAAACCATTTAGGCCTAACCTATAGTTAGGCCTAAATCAGAAATTAGCCTACAAAAACAAATATGTTGCTACATAGTGTACATGTACTGTAAGCCCCTCCCATACAGCAAAATGTGTTCCCGGCCTGAATGTAAGCTCCACATGCAAACATTGCATACATCACATTTTATTAGCCTGCATGGGTGCCAGCCTGCTTGCTCCATTCCGCGATTTGTTTTGTCCCTCCGCATCACAGTCTGGAAATGATTCAGTTGACTCGTATTTCTGAACGTCTGTTGTGACGTAGGCGACGTCATTGCTGATTGGATGTTGTTCCAACGAATCAGACTAGGGTTAGGGTAATACACACTGGTGTATTTGTCCCGCCTCGCACCACAGACCAAACGGAAGCCGCAGTGTCCCACCTCCCCTGATACGAGGCTTTCCAGACTGACGCGGAGAGACAAAACAAATCGCGGAACGGAGCGATCAGGTTGGCACCCAGGCTAACATTTTATAGTTAGAAGGCATCATCCTTAATTAAAAAAAAAAAAAATAGTAAATTACAGACACAGACACACAGACAGACAGACAGACAGACAGACAGACAGCACAGACAGTATAGAACCTCACCCGTCGCTGCATACTGTTGTGCTCCGAGAAATCGCTAGTAGCCCCAACCGTCGCTGCATTCGAACAGACATTCGAACAGAGGAGGTGCTAATGCTGCCATTCCACCTGCAACTTCCAGGCTTGTAAACATTACCGGCTGACAAAACTAGCGATTTTAAGGGGTTGTTTCGTGCCCTGGTTCATGTTTTATGGACCCTGGTTAGGTTATCACAGTCTGGAAGCTCGGAACTACCTTTACTTTGTGGATACAATTTCGGGAAGAGTGTTTTCTACCTCAACGTTGGAGAAGTTCGACCCCCCCACGGGTTAAACCTTTATAGGACCTCGTCTCGGAGCACAACAGTATGCAGCGACGGGTGAGGTTCTATATGGGGCTATACTGAGTATTGAAGTATCATTCACATAGTAATGTTGTCCTCATCTCAATGGTTTCAGCTCCAGGCCCAGCAGACAGAGAAGAGAATCAAAGAGGACTTTCAGAAGCTTTACCGGTTCCTGCGAGCAGAGGAAGCCTCTAGGATCGATGCACTGCGGACAGACGAGAGGCAGAAGAGTCTCAGGATACAGACCCAGATCGACAACCTGAACTCAGAGATCTCCTCCATCTCAAACACCCTCAAACTCATAGAAGAGCAGCTGATAGCCGAAGATGCCACTTTTAAGCTGGTAAACACTTTTATGTTTTATGAATATTTTATGTTTAGTCTTAAACTGAGATTAGAATCCAAAATGACCCAATACGCATTTTCCATTTGTAACCTTGTCTTCTCCTTCACAGAATTTCAAGATGACCATTACGATGTAAGTCAGCATGTATGTTCCCTTTTCTGAACTCAGAACTTCAGTTCTGTGTTGAATAGAAGTTGTGAATATGCAGAGCCCTTAAATAGTAGTGTATTTGTGAATATTCATTCCAGTGCCCAGAGCCAGGCCACGTTGCCTGATCCACAAATTCCAACAGGAACCTTGATTGACAAAGCCAAACACCAGGGAAATGTTCAATTCAAGGTGTGGAGAAAGATGAAGGGGATCATCCAATACCGTAAGCAATGACACAATTCATACAACACATTCCATGATTGCTACCCAAGTCAAATTGCACTAGTGTTTGTATTTAGCAATTTGTATCTCCTTGCAGGTCCTGTCATTCTAGACCCTAACACAGCCAGAACTTATGTGACTATATCAGAGAATTTATCAAGTGTGAAAGATAGTGATAGAGCTCAGCAGGTCCCAGACATCCCTGAGAGGAGGATTGGACACCATTTGGCTGGGTCTGTGTGTGGATCAGAATGGATTTCCTCTGGGAGACACAGCTGGGAGGTAGAGGTGGATGGGCACTGGGCTGCTGGTGTGGCTACTGTAACTGGTGACACATGGAGTATTTACAAATGTCCTTGTACAGCCATGCTGCGTGAAATAACTCCTGAGGCTAACTCCAAACTGGTAGCTGAACCACCTCTCCCCAACAAAATCATGGTGCAGTTAGATTATGACCAAGGGAAGCTGTCCTTTTATGATCTTAAAGGGAAAACACACTTTCACACTATCACACACTCTTTCACCAAGCCTGTCATCCCATGTTTTAAGGAAAATGTGAAAATACTGCCAGTTGAGTTTTAAATTCTGTCCTTTTGTAATACTAGATTGATATAATATTCAGATTTGTATAACCTTTCCTGTTTCAGCAAACATAGGAAGGAATATTTCAGAAGGTTTCACAGCAGCCTTTTTTTGATTGCATAAAATGTCTATATTATTCAGTGCATATAACCTTTTTTCGTTCCCTAATTTTATGTTATTGTCTTTTATAAACATTTCTGATTTTATTTTGAAATAATTTGTATGTCACTGTGGTTTAATCTTGTATATTATACAAAAAGGATCTCACAAAGAATGGAGATTCAAGGTTAAGAAAGAACCCAGGTCTTTCTTATTAAAGGTGGAGTTTCGCTCTGGCCATTCTCCCTCGTTTTCTGACATGATTCTGCTTTCCTTGCTTTCCTCAATGCATGCATGGTGAATGTTGTTTTTACATATGAATCGAAATAAGCCTATTGTAAATCACTTTGTATGAATCAGTAAATCTGATGAAGGTCAGTGACATTTCATGAATCAGAAAAGGATTTTTTTGTTTTTACTTAATGAAAATAATTTTGAGTTGGCTCATATTGCGTTTTTTCAACTTTACCAAATCTTTTTGCCCAAAATAGCCGGTCTGCAAGCTAACAACACACTGCGTTATGAGCTTAAATATGTTTCTGTAACACCAGGTATTTTTATGCGTTGGACAACTTTTATTAAAGGCGTTTTGTTCACCATGCCTTTTTTCCTCCATTTATTATCGAGTGCACCTACTGTATGTTCAGTTGATCCAGTCAGTAGGCTACCACCAGTGGTGGCCAAAGTACTCAACTCGGGTACTTCAGGCAAACCATAGATACTCCTGGTCAAATATGACTGGACTACAAGTAAAAGTGAAAATAGCAGATCTACCAGCTCACAACGTGTTGCATTGTGACACCTTGTGAGCTTGTATATTGTTTCACTATGCCAAGTTTGCCAACCAACCTCCCAAATGACTGGCACTGCACAACAAGTCTGCATGTGAGAGCTATAAAGACAGAACAACAAGTTCCCACTTGAATTACATACATGCACTGAACTAGATAGCACCACCCACTAGCATAACACACAGCTAATGCTTCATTTCTTTGGAATGGAAAATATGGAATAATGCAGGACAGGATTTACTTCATTGGCAAACATGGAAGAGCAGCTCAGGTACTTAATAATAACACTGGTTTATTGAAGCTATATTTATTAAGGAAATAATTATCCACACGTACCTTCACCCAAGTTGTAGCCATATGATACACAACCGTTTTGGTACCTTTATGAAATAATCTTTTCAATGGCAAAATAGCTTTTCTTTACTTTCAACAAACTGTAGGGTATGACAAAGATTAACAGTTTGTAGTTTTATTTTATTTTACAGATTTAGCTGTATTTGTTTGTTTGTTTTTTTGCAATGTCTCATAGCAGTGGTTCTCAAACGTGTTTATGTCAAAGTCCACTTTCAAGATGTTTAAGTGGGCCCTGATCCAATAAAGTTTGAGAACCACTGTTCTAAAACATGGGTTCCCACAAACCTTTGAGGCCGTGACCCCCAAAATAATCATATTTGAACAGGACAAGCACTTGGAAGTGTAGGCATTACATTTAGTTTGACTCAGTTCCACAGATACATATTGTGAAAATAGTCGAACTACAAGCTCACAACGCCTCGCAGTAGGTCCCCTATTTTCCCAATGTTTGCCACTTTCTTACGTGATATTAGACAATTTGATATTAAAAAGGCTTTGAACGTCATTAAATTGTGTGCAATATATGTTTGTTTACTGTTGAGTAAGCAGACAATATTGCACATTAAGCTAATGATCTGGGGAGTGGGGACCCCCCAAAATAATGTAGGGCCCCATGGGGGGTCTGGAGCCCCAGTTTGAAAACCACTGCTCTAGAACAAGGAGACAGGAATAAACAACAAGTGAATGAGTCTGTTGACGGATGTGTGTCCAGGGCAGTGACTTTGGCGGAGGCTGAGGAGGACTGAGAACACAATGGGTTGGCTGAGGCCCAGTATGAGACAATGGAACCCAGGCAGCAAGTATACTGTTATACAGATATTAGACACATTAAGGTGCAAAACAAGAGAAACACAAGATTTAAGTGGTACAACTGTTACAACAGTTGCACATGTTAAATAAAAAGAATCACACCCAGTGTGAAATGAGCAGTGCTATTTATGAGTCCCACGAAGCTTGGCTAATGTGGGGATGAGGCGGGACATATAAGTACAAAGCCAGGGCCGCTCAATGAACACAGGAAAGAGAGAAGGTCCATGTCCAGCCAGGTGACAGGCTCACGTAGAGCCTGTCTCTGATAGAGGCTTTAGGCTCCTGGGCTTCTGGGCCATATCGGCCTGCATGTGCGTGAGCTATAACATACTGTACATGCAGTACATGCAGAGTTCAGGGGAGGCCTTAGCTATGTTTCACCAGTTTCAATTGAAACGGGCCTCAGCCACCAGGGGGCCTCCAAGAGCTAGCCAGCAAGCCTTGTTCAACTTGCAACACACTTATAACACTTTTTAATAATCATATATCCTTGTTAATATAACACCATTTAGGTCAATGCTATAACATTATGTAGTGATATAATAATAATATATAAATAGCAGCCAGTCATTGACTATAGGTCAACTTCTGTGTGCGATTGTTGCGCGGCTACTGTGGCCTCGGTGCGCTGGCGGCGGTGCGGGGGGCCTCATCAATAGCTCTTGAAACGGGCCTCCAGATTACTAAGGCCGCCCCTGGCAGAGTTATACACAGTTGCAGCAGCAGAGTTATTAATAGTTAACAAAAACGAATGAATACTAATGGGGGGAAAATACAGTTAACTGAAATGTAAAACTATCACTGAAGCTGCATTGTGTAGGTCTATTCAAAAAAACAACTGAAACATATTAAAATCTTACAGAAATTGTGCTTAGGTTTAGTCATCGTTAAAAATCTTCAAAAATAGCAAATATTGCCGATCCATGACTAAGTCCACATTACTGGATTATGCAGCCTGTTATTTCAGCAAAGAGATTGTCAGCTATATTTTCGTCCATGCCTTAAGGCCCATTCCCACTGGGCCAGATAACATAAAAAAAATCTCTTTTTCCAGATATTTTTCCATTCAAAGTGGATGGTAGATACAGATAAAAAGAATATCTGCCACAGATATTTTTTTCTTCTATCTGTGGCAGATATTTTTTTTTATCTGTATCTACCATCCACTTTGAATGGAAAAATATCTGGAGAAAGAGATTTTTTTATCTGTTATCTGGCCCAGTGGGAATGGGCCTTTACCCCTTATCCCTAATGGTCTTTTTTTCTCTTTTTTTGGAGCTGTGTGGAGCTCCCTATACATGGCCGTGTGTGTATCCGTCCGTCTATGTATGTGGGTATGTATGTGGGTCCGTATGTAGCCTCAAGAATGTGGTAGTACCTTTTATGACCACACATGTTAAGGGAGGGGCGCTGTTTTCAACTGCAATACACACACACACACACACACACACACACACACACACACACACACACACACACACAGCTCCACTTCGAACAGAGGTTCGATTTTTTTTTACTATTTTGAAAACATTTTAAAATACTTCAAAATTAATCTACATTAATCTACACATTGTGAGCTTGTAGATCATCTATTTGAAATATGTTAAATGGCTTTCTAAATAGTAAAAGGCAAAGAAGTTTAGGGATAAGGGGTAAGGCACTGACGAAAATAGGGCCCTTTGTGTAGAGGGGATAAAAAAGCAGGATGCCTGCCCCGTCGGACTCTGGTAAACAGAGTATATCGTGGCTCGGACCATAGCATGCTGCCCTAGCGTTCCGGGGCACTTAGGCTCTAATGTAGAGGCTGACAGCACATTGCGGGTTTGAGTCCTGTTCCCGACGATCTTTGCTTACATGTCTCTCCCCATCTCTCTCTCTCTCCCTGTTTCCTGTCCATCTCCAGGGGTCTTCAGGGTTCTGGACCCCCAACTAGCATCCCTATTATGAGGAGGACATTAGCCGAAAATAGCAGATCTACAGTACAAGCTCGCAACGCTGTAGATCAGCTATTTTCGACAGGGGAAAAAAAAGACCAGACCGTGTCACTCCCCGTTTCCTGTCAAACTACTGTATGTTATCTAATAAAGGCAGAAAAGGCAAAGGAATTATAAGAATATAAGCGAATGAAACATTAACTACAATAGCCTTGTATGGCAGGTCCACGGTCATGAAGTAGGATGTTGTTGTCAGGGACGTGCTGGCCATTGGGAAAAGCAGGACAACTCCCGAACGGCTGGTTCATTCCCGGCCGGTCCAGGCCGGCCATTAGGAAAAAATTATAAATAAAATGTCGGCCATCATTCCATTTCGGGGTCTGGGCTGCCAACAAAGTAAATCGTCACTGTCGGGCAGAAACCTCGTATCTCCAAGTTTCAAATTTGTAATTTTTTTCGCCAAGCAAAGCCCTGCTTCATCATACAAGGCCGTCGCACAAAAGTAGTGAAAACAGCAGATCTACGGCTGTAGATCGGCTGTTTTCACTAGTTTAAATCATTTTTTAAATGATAAATACAAAACAAACGGTTTCGGACATACAAGGTTTCCACCCGACAACGATGAAATTGGCCCACTGGCTTGTCACTTGTCATGATCTGAAATGGCAAATCTTTGAGTAGCAGCAGCGCTATTGAGAGAGATCTCTCTCTATAGCGCGCAATGAGGGCCTCTCCAACTCTTTTTCCCGGGCTGAATCAGGGGCCCAGCATGTCCCTGGTTGTTGTTGTTGAAGGGTTGGGAGGAAAAGCTGATTCCCAAGGGTTACGTTAGACTCAGGAAAGGAAAACCCAGCGTAATGTATTATGTACCTCATGAACAATAAACAATGTTAAAGGGATAGTTCACCTCAAAAGATTAGTTTTATTTCAGCCCATAATAAAGCCTTGACTTCACAGGGATGTCTTTCTTTTTGTCGCAATCCTCTTCCAATATTCAGATATTTAATTCGCTGATATAAATATGAGTCCAATCTTAGCGGGAGCCAAACTATATTTAAAAAGGATCACTTTGCAGGCCCACCAAGTTATTACACTGACAGTTGTTAACTGACAAAGTTTATAAATGATTTTAATACAGTTTTGCCTTGACCTCATATTTACTTCAATTAATTAAATACTGGAACATTGGATCAGGAATGTGACACAAATATATTTTATCCGTGAAGTCAATGCTTCTTGGGGTGAGATAGAAACAATGTTTTGGGGTGAAATCAGGGGCGTCAATTGGGTATGGCAGGGGTATGCGGCTGCCATACCCTGGGTCCACGGGGGACAATAAAAGTTACTTTTAAATTTAAATCCATGAATGTCTCTTTGTCTATCTGTTCTGGTTATTATGTTGTTAAATTACAGTAAAATAACTACAAATTCAAAATTTAACAAAATGGTCACTTTAACAAGGTATTATAATTATATTCTCCACACTTGTATTCTCCCAATCTTGACAAAATGGTATATTCCCAGGTTCCGCAGGTCAGCTGCACAGGTGCAATGCATTATTGTTAATTGTGGGACGTTTACTAACATGCCAAGTTTAGCTGCGCTTGAACAACCGTTCCAGGCTGCCATATCCAGCCCAAGAAACCGTAGAAACGGGGGAAAAATAGAATGTACTTCTTAAAATAAATGTATCATGCCTGTTGCTAAGGTATGGCAACATGACTGGTGTCTTGCACGCGCGCGAAGGCGCGCGTGCAAGACACCAGTCATGTTGCCATACCTTACCTTTTACTGAACTGACGCCACTGGGTGAAATGTTCATTTAATTGTTATCTTACGTCGGTCCATTGTGTCGGGAGGGATTAAAAGCAGGCTGCATCACATTTACAGAAGGATTTCTGTCTGGACTGGACTCATCTAAGGGGAGAGACTCGGTTTCGCAGGTGAAATAGTGATGATTTTCTTTGGTCAACATACATGATATTTGAATCAAGTTAGTGATCTTTGGGACAAAGTCCACTTTAAGCTAAACTTTGTTCCTCATTTCAGAAATTATTAGTAATTTTAGTCATTTTTAAGCTAAACTTGAGGTTCTCGCAATTTTGTTAATGGGTGATCGCAATTTTATAAATTGTTGGGTGAAGCATTCAATTTATTGTAACACTATTGTTCGTTTTGTGACAGGAAACAACATTTTTTTTAATGTATATTCCTGTTTGTATGTTATTCCAAATCAGTTAATTAACCAATTTAATGCTATGCATATAGGCCTACGATTGTCAAAAAAGTGATGCGCTGTGAGCTTGTATATCTTCGCTGCTGTTTTTGAATAGCCAACATATAAATGGATAAAGTGGTTAAAAGGACTGTGACCCTCTGTTAACTACTTTAGCTGGGGACCCCCTGCAACCTGTTGTGAGTTAGTAGATGTGCCATTTTAAAACACATCTAGAAAAGGGTTTTTATACATTTTCACAAATCTTGTATGGGGAGGGTCCCTGGCACCAGGTATTTTCAAAAGGGGGTCTGCAGCCAAATTCATATTGATTTGGGGGTCCTTAATTGATATGAAAATGTTTGAGAAACAATGGTGTAGGACTGAGAGGGGAGCGGAGTGGCTCAAAGAATACGTTAATACTTCTTCTTCCAGCTAGCACCACGAGTCACCAGGGTTTCCATCACGGAGGAAAAGTTACACTAACGTGACAATTTAAGGACTTTAAAGACCTCTCTAATACCCCAAAAGCAATCAACAAACTATCAACATATGGACGAATTGTCAAATAGTATAGGAAAGACCCCCATTGATTCTATCTGGATGGGGACCCAAATGCATTTGGGTCCCCGTCCAGAATCAATGGGGTAAATTTATTTAAATCAAATTATTTTATTATTTGATCTTAGGAATGCGACAAAAAAACAAAAGATATTATTGGGGTGAGTAATCAATAGAAAAAAAGGGCGTTTTGGGGGTGAACTACTCCTTTAATGTGCTGTTGATTTCCTTGTGTTTTTCAGACTTAGCCTCTGCTAAGCTGCCAAAATGTCGAGAGAGTGTTTCTTCATCTCCTGTGTCCTTCTCTTGCTCAACCTCTCTCTTGGTCACCCTTTCAACATCACTCATAACATCACTCATGGTGGGTGTAGGACTACATGTTGCTTAATGTCATTTAGATTGCATGTTATATAAACTCCTACTAGGTTCTTGGTTTACTTGGTATTCTGTAGTTCCAATGTACAGATTGTTATTTTGCTAGTATATTGTTTAGACCAGTGGTTCTCAACCAGTGGTCCTTGAGGGGTTCCAGGTGGCCCCTAGCTAAATGATGGAGTTGGTAACCGAATGGGCCTTTATAGATCTTTAACTCTTGGGAGTATAACATTAAACCAAATGGACCCAAGAGTTAAATGATCGAAGACATCTGCATTACTTGATCTACACAAGTCTACACAATTAGAGAATGTAGAAGAATAAACCCTTTTGCAAATCCCGCCCCATTCTGCCCTGTTACTATGATGGGACATTAACCCTGGGCAGATTGTTTTTATAGTGGAAGTGGATGGGATTTTTTTCCCCTTCATAGCCTCATTACAGCTATATAAAGTACCAAAGGAAAAACACCTAGGTGATATTAATAAAAAGGGAAGACAAAGGTACAGTAGTTACATTGCAAAACAGGGGATTTACCCGAAAATATATGTTTTAATTTGTTTAATCCCAGTGGGACAGAATCCTCTTTGCAGATTCTTTTATAGTGGTAGTGGATGGGATTTTTTTTCCCTTCATAGCCTCATTACAGCTATATAAAGTACCACAAAAAACACATCTACGTGATATTAATAAAAAGGGAAGAAAAAGGTACAGTAATTACATAGCAAAACAGTAGTTTTCCCCCGAAAAATAAATGTTTTAATTAGTTTAATCCTCTGGATCAGAGATAGAAAGAGAAGCGCATTGCATCTTGGGTACTAGGAAGAGGACAGAGAGAATGTTTCTCCTCACATAATAGGCTGGCTTTTCGTAATTCTGCCCATTTAAATTATATGTACCCAATCGTGACTCTTAGACCATTGATAAGGTACATGTGAACTAGTTTGTTGAAGCTTATTCGTTATGATGAGCGAGATCGCTTGACGCTTGCCGTCGCTATCACCGTACCGGCCGATCTCCGTGTCGCGCACTGCGGACAGTTGTTGAAAGCCACATTCAATATTCTCCACTGCACAAACTCCACCCCCGATAGCAAAAAGTGAATGTTTTTTTCTGGTTGGCCAGTCAGGGAGTCTCAGGGACCAATCAGAAGGCTGACAAACGGTCTATTGTTATTTTGATCTACGTTTTGCCTGTCATCTCTCTGGAGAGTATAAGAAAAAATGTTTGTCCAACGATAACAAAATATTCTAAGTTTTGAGTATGAGAGGCTTCATCTCATCAAATGGTAACCTGTGACTCAAATGCAGAATACCGTAATTGCCAGACTATAAGCCGTGTTGTTTTCCTATGTTTTGAACCCTGCGGCTTATACAACGTGCGGCTTATAAATAGATTTTTACAGCTAAGGGCCAGTTAGTTTTACAATGGTCTTTAACAAGGATTTATATATAGAATTGTACAGCTAACGGCCACCAGGGGCGCTCTAGCAGGAAGCAGGAAGGACACCTGCGGCTTATAGTCAGGTGCAGCTTATATGTAAATATTAGTTTTTTGTTCTAAATTTAGCTGGTGCGGCTTATATTCAGGTGCGGCTTATAGTCCAGCAATTACGGTAAATAATGGACCTTGATATGAAAAGGGCTGAAAACCACTGGTTTAGACTGATGCTAGAGGTTCTCTTAGTTTCTTGAGGCAGTCTACTCTACAATGTAGTCTACTCTACATTGTATCTGTGCATAATTGCATTCTGTCCTGGCAAAGAGAACAAATAGTCCAAAACAGGTGCTCTCCAGTAACAGCACTGAAATAAATGTAGTTAATAGCTCCCACTGTGTCCATCACTGTCTGGTTGTTTCTCTCTGCCTCGTCCAGGGTTCCAGGATGGACACGTGAGGCTGGTTGGGGGTCGAACCCCCAACGAGGGTCGCGTGGAGGTCTACTATGACGGACAGTGGGGGACGGTGTGTGACGACGACTGGGACATCTACGACGCAACCGTC
Source organism: Nannobrachium achirus (assembly GCF_963921795.1). NCBI lineage: Eukaryota > Metazoa > Chordata > Actinopteri > Myctophiformes > Myctophidae > Nannobrachium > Nannobrachium achirus. The sequence continues at coordinate 4,209,883 of NC_137822.1, read as the reverse complement.
GTCTGTCAATATCTCAACTTCTCCGAGGCCGTGTCTGCTCTTGACGGAGACGTGTATGGCGGAGGTAGCGTACGTTCATTCAGTTTTTTCTCTAAATGTGTCTGCTGTCGAGGGAGCAGTGTATGGTGAAGACATATTCATTCTCTTTCTAGCAGCTTGTTCAAAAAAGGGGGCGGAGAAAGGTGACTTCCCTTCCGTTCATATTTATACCCCAACCCAGGAAAGGGCGTTGTAAAAAAAGGCTCTGGCAGTTTGATGGAGAATACTTTAAATCATAAAGTGCACCAGATAGTTTTGATCTGCTTAGAGTTAGATAAAAAACTGTTTTTATTTGATAGGCTTTTGGGCATGTTAGCTTAACTCAGTGAATGCCACCCTTTATTCAAAATCTACAAAACTGGTGCCAGCCATTTTGCTTAATTTTGCCTTTTTATGGGGGCCAAAATCATATTTTGTACTTAAATTACATATATAAATCTATGCTTCTATCGAAAGCCACACTACCCCTCTTACAAAGGAAAACATGTATATTTATATATATATATATATCCTATCATTAGATTTGGGCTTCAATAGAACATGTGTAAGATGTCTTGATCATCATCATATGTGTGTGCTGTGATGGGCCCTGTGTGCAATCTGGAGTGCAATACCATTTGAAAACCACCAGAGGGTGGTCTCCTACTATCTGATCAACTAACAGAAGAAGGAAGAAGACGTCCATCTTTTTTTTGGTTTGGGCCTGTTGTTTACATTTTGGCCAGGCCTTTTAGCTAGCATGCTACACACTTCGGAACCCTGGCGATCGCGATCAAGGATAGGTAGAGAAGAATGGATGGCACCGCATGATGTCATAAATGATGATGACAGACAGGGGGTCTGGCACAACCAGGTTGACCTGGTCTAGTTGCCAGACCCATGAAATGGGTAGGCCTACATAAGCAAATGTCGGTCTGTCTGTCCGGGTTTTCTATATAAAGGGTATATATGATGATGACATGATGATGACATGCCTACAAAAGGCATGATGTCATAAATGATGATGACAGACAGGGGGTCTGGCACAACCAGGTTGACCTGGTCTAGTTGCCAGACCCATGAAATGGGTAGGCCTACATAAGCAAATGTCGGTCTGTCCTGTTTTTCTCCATAGATGGTCATGATGATGACATGATGATGACATGAGGGAGGGATAGACCGACAGACAAAGCCTTCATGTCATCACAATGACATGAGGGAGGGACAGACCGACAGACAAAGCAAAAGGCTTTGTCTGTCGGTCTGTCCCTCCCTCTTTTCTCCATATTTGGTCACAATGATGTCACAAATGATGATGACATGAGGGAGGGACAGACAGCCTATAAAGGGACAGACAGCCTATAAATGTACCATTAAATTTATAGGCCCAGAGGGTTGGCAGAACCGGGGTCTGGCACAACCAGGTTGACCTGGTCTAGTTTTTTTAACATGTTGTGATCCTATAGCTATAGATTGAGTCTACTGCCTGCAGCAGCAGCGGTCAGTCCATGTTTATAACACAATTATTATTACTTGCGCCAGCAGAGTGCACAAGTACTGCGTTCGGTTGCGTATCTGTCACGTATTCCGCTTACGCCCATAGCCAATCAGGGACCAGCATTGCTGGTGACGTCACGATCAACAGCCAATGAGGGACCAGCGTTCTTGGTGACATCACCATCAACAAGTGCGTCCCGATATAAATAACAGGGCGCGCTCTGCTGGTGCAAAAGTAGGCTATGAGTGCACAAGGAGCAAGTTGGCACCTCGACAGAGTGTAGTCTAGTATATTCTGTTGTGCAAATCAAGTAAATAAATAAAGATATTGTTATGAGCAACTAGATCTGCCTCAAAATATATATTTTTTCTAAATGGGGTCTATGGCCAAACACATAATAATAATGTGGGGGTCCTGTGCATTATGCATGGTTAATTTTCATTCAAATAACTCTCATTGGACGTTGTTCCCTGGCTATATAAGGCACTGGTCCAATCCTGTTGGATGATGTGAGATGCCGTGGTGACGAAGCCGACCTGTCCCTGTGTGAGTCTAACGGCTGGGGGAACTCCAACTGTCAGCACACAGAGGATGCTGGTGTGGTCTGTAAGCCAGGTATGAGACATGTCTCTCTATAGATCAGTGGTTCTAAAAACTTTGAAATTTGAAGGTCTCCCCTTAACTTTGACAGTGTACAAATGGAACCAAATGGACCCGTTAGGGTCCATTTGGTTCAAAGAGGCTGAAAGGATTAGCTCTCTATCAATGACACACCCCATGAAGTCTTGAATTCATGGATGTTTTTATTTTTGTTACATTCCTAAAGCCAAAAGCGTGATGACCAGTAAAATATCCGGTAGGGCATGCAGCCACCTGCCATCACATGATTGGCTCAGGAATTAGATAAAAACAAAGGAATGTCCATGAATTAAAGTCTTCATTGGGATGTGTAATAGATAGAAAATTAGTAGTTTTGTGGGTAAACTAATAGGCCTACTCCTTTAAAGGTATAGCATGTAACTAACAATATGTTTTTTGAGCGGTGGTAAACCGCTCCTAAGAGTGGCTGTGCTTGTGTCTGTAGCCACTTTTCCTCAGTGTTTTGCCATAGCAATGTGTTTTCCTCAGCGTTTTGCCATAGCAATATGTGTGTGTGCGTAGCCATATTACATCATATTACATCACCAATTATCTGTAGCCACTATCTGTAGCCACTTTTCCTCAGCGTTTTGCCATAGCAATATGTGTGTGTGTGTGTGTGTGTGTGTGTGTGTGTGTGTGTGTGTGTGTGTAGCCATATTATATCACCAATTACAATCTAGACCTATCTGCAGCGTTTTGCCATAGCAATGTATTTTCCTCAGCGTTTTGCCATAGCAATATGCGTGTGTGTGTGTAGCCTGTATTACATCACCAATTACCAATTGAAGACATTATGCAAGCACGACCACCGCTCACTTCACATTGGGTGTGATTTTTTACCCATCATTTCCCTTTACCATCATTTCCCTCTATACCAGCAGTCATCAGCCATTGGAGTATGTGGTGGTGTTGACCTGCAGAAACACACCGACCTCTCGCTGCATGTTGGTTGTTTTCACTGTTTGTATAATAATGAATCGATAATGCTATGCTCTATACTCTTCCTATACACCACGCACCCCTTACTACCCCTCTTTCTGGAAAACAACGAAAATGATGAAGCTAATGCGAAAACAAAAACAAACGGCACCCACTTCTTAAACATCTGTAAACAATGTGACAATCACGGTCACAGTTTGTCCTTGTGATTCTAGTGACGGACGCAGGGAATTATTCGGAGGAGGCGAGTCCCACGCACGCAGTGAACCACGGCAAGGAGCTCTCTGAACTCCTGGGGGCGCTGTTTGACAGTGGCCGTGGCTGCGACCTCGAGGTCGCCGTGGAAGTGAACGACGAACCATCTGCACGCAGGACCGTCTGCATTCACAAGCTGATTTTCACCCTGGACGAATCACTGGCTGGATCACTGACTGACCTCAGTATCAACGTCACGTCAAACTGCAGCCAATATGTCACCAGCTTTGTCAGGTAAAAAAGGCATATTAGCTACAACCAGTGGGGTAAAGTAACCAAGTATATTTACTCGGCCTGCAGTGTAGTAGGCTACATCTCATTCACCGACGGCGATGGTTTGAGTTTGACGAGTTACGATGTTTTGACTCCGGATGGCGTAATAGCCTATAGGTCACAAATTAATAATAAAATAAAATAAAAACACAGCGTGGCAACTGGCGAGAGCCTCTATCTTTCAAATGGATTGTAGATCGGCTGTTTTCACTATTTGTTAAACATTTGATTTCTAATTTATGGGATTTCTTAGATTTGCATTTATGTTTATTAATTAGCTTTTTGGGGAATGTTTTTTGAAAATGTTTTGAAATAATATTAAAAACAAGATGTTGGAAACCAAATATTAAGGGACCCATAAGAATGTGTCCGCGACCCACAAATGGTTCCCGACCAAGTGTTTGGGAACCTGTGTTGTAGATAATATATTAATATAACATTAAAGGCATAGTATGTATCGATTGTGTGAATGTTTGTTATTGGAAATGCAAGTGAGGAAAAATATATATTTATCTGTGATACCAATAAATAGGAATACTACATTAGTTCCATTGATCCAAGGCGTAACACTATCGATTGATTGATCATTAAAATGCCCAACCACCCAGCCGTATCCAGTGGTTAAACGGGTGGGCTGTGAACACTTTTCAGATTTTCAAGTGGGCCCTGATCCTGATCCAAGTTTACACCTTCCGACGTCCAAACCTTTTCTTTCAGAAACGGAGGTGATATATATTTATATAACTATAAATTGATGTCATTTAGAACTTGGGATGGATGGTCTAACTTTTTCTCAGAACATCTTGAGTCCACCTCCAGATATCCCAGACGTCGGACGGAGTATGTATTGTGTCGCATTTACCCTGAGAAATCTTGTAGCTTGTCTGACTGGCTGTCAGTACAGGAAGTGATGTCACGTGATGTCAGTGAGTCACAGTGATGTGGTACAGAATGACTCATATATGGGCATAAAAAGGATGTCACTTGACATCACTTCCTGTATTGACAGTCAGACAAGCTACGAGATTTCTCAGGGTATAAAATTCACGTGACATCACTTCCTGTACTGACAGTCAGACAAGCTACGAGATTTCTCAGGGTATAAAAGTCCATATATGGTCATTCCCAGAAAAAGAAAAAAATCTTTTATGCCCATACATGGAGATTTCTGATGTCATAAATCCCAGGCCGAAAATGAGAATGTTAAGCTGGTTGCACACTGCTGCGTTTTTCGGGCCGAATATCGGAGTGAATTTCGGAGCACGCAAATAAAAAAATCAACCTCACGTTGTTATGTCAATCACGTTTGCACACTGCCGCCCGCTTCGCGCACCACTCGGTCCCTTGCTCTCTCTATCTCTCTCTCTCCCCTTGCCCTGAAAAACGCATTTCGCAACGAAAAACGCAGCAGTGTGCAACCACCTTTAGGGTACCCCATTATGCCCATATATGGAGATCCGCAGGCATCAAACCAAGGCCCTAACTCACCAAGGCCCTGCTTGGCATTACTAATTAACGTACGTTTTATGCCCATATATGGACATTATTAAGGATATTATGTTATCAATATTAAGGACATAATGGGAATGTCCATATTTGGTAATGTCCATATATGGGCATGTCTCCATATACTGTATGAGTAACTGGTCCCATATACATCACTGGCCAGATGGCCAAGAATTGGAGCGACATGTCACCCTGAGGTCGCAAGTCACCCTGAGGTGTCTTACTAGTTGCAACCGTCAGGGAGCAGTTTACTATGAAAACCTCCACCGGCCGTCCGTCCGTCCGTCCGTCCGTCCGTCCGTCGGTCACACGTCACACGTCACACCTTTGCCCTGCTCATATCTCCGCATCAGTATGACATCACACCACATGTGTACACAAACCTTTGTGTACGTTGCTGTGGCAACAGTCTGTTGTTGCTGGTCTGTTAGTGTACGTTAGCAACCACCTTAGCAACCATGGTTTTACCCTAGCAACCAACTGTTTACCCTAGCAACAAACTGTTTACCATAGCAACCATGTTTTTTTACCCTAGCAACCAACTGTTTACCATAGCAACCAGATACGCAGAGCAGGGATCTCCATATATGGGCATAAACAGGTGACATCACACTGATGTCAGATACTCAGAGCAGGGATTTCTCCATAATATATGGGCATAAAAGGGATTCTGTTAGGGATCTCCATATATGGGCATAAAAGGGATTCTGTTAGGGATCTCCATATATGGGCATACAAGGGATTCTGTTAGGGATCTCCATATATGGGCATAAAAGGGATTCTGTTAGGGATCTCCATATATGGGCATAAAAGGGATTCTGTTAGGGATCTCCATATATGGGCATAAAAGGGATTCTGTTAGGGATCTCCATATATGGGCATAAAAGGGATTCTGTTAGCTGTTAGTGATCTCCATATATGGGCATAAAAGGGATGCTGTTAGGGATCTCCATATATGGGCATAAAAGGGATTCTGTTAGGGATCTCCATATATGGGCATGAAAGGGATTCTGTTAGGGATCTCCATATATGGGCATAAAAGGGATTGTATCCCAGATGATACCCTGTTAGGAGATCCACACTAACAGAATCCATATATGGTCCTACCGACAGCTGCTATAAGCCAACCCTGGCGATAAGGTCTGAGTCGAAGAAATGCTTCTTTCCTGGCAAGAATTGCCCCTTTATACTGTAGGGCTCGTTTGTGTATTGTATGACATCACGCCACATCATCGGCTGCGGACTGTGTGATGTCATCATATCTCCATATATGGAGACATAAGTTGCTCATGCCCAAATATGGGCTGGTGAGGTCAGACTTAGTGTGATGCGTAGGTTATCTCCATATATGGAGATTCAACTTCAATGAGTAACCATGGCAAACTGTCAACTGCCCGTATGTCTTGATAATTGGTAAAACAAACTTTTGGCCTATTTGTGGAGACTAGGGAGTCTTACTGGTACTGTATGTTGCAGGTACCTGTACACAAGGCAGATCAACATCACCTGGGAGTCTCTCCAGTGCATTCACGGCATGGCGTCCGACTGGGGACTCAATCGGCTTCGGGAGGAGACGGGGCGGCATTTCTCCTGGGTCCTTCCCCAAGACCCCACCTTCGAGACCCAGATATCTCTGTACGAATACTCTGTCCGCACGGCCAACGAGGCAATGCAGCAAGCCTGTCTCCGCTACTTGGCTTGGAACTTCGAGGGGCTCGTCCGCTCCCCGATCTGGACCGCCGTTCCCCTGGGAACCGTCAGGGCGTTGCTGTCCCGCTCGGATCTCGTGGTTCCCAGCGAGTCTGAGGTTCTTCATGCCGTGGCGAACTGGGAGGAAGCCCACGCGACCGCGACCGCCGGGAGCGACCCGCACGTCACCGGGGACCCGTTTGACCTCTTGCGGCACGTGCGCTTCCCCATGATCTCCGCCGAAGGTCTGTACAGACTGCAGGATCCTCGCTACCAGGCCGGGAGGCTGCTGGGTTTTCAGTTCGCCGCCATGCGTTTTGGGCAACTGCTCGGCGAGCTTGTGGACAAGCATAACGCGTACACGCCCAGGATCTACACCGGCAAGCCGTGGAGCTTCACCTTCGACTCCCAGGAAGCCCAGGACTTCAAAAGACGCAGGTTCTTCTTTCGAAACCACACGCGGCACGACTCGCTCGACGGCTCCTTCAGCGTGCCCGTTTACGGAGACGTGGGCTGGTCCACAGTGTTGGCCTTTCATCAAGACAAGCAATGCACAAGCGTTGCTTGCGTGGCAGCAACCCTAGCGAAAGACCCTGAATGTAACCTGCCCTCGGAAGTTGCAAAAAGGTTTGTTTACGAGAACAAGCTCGTGGTGAGTTGCGCAGGGCGGCATCACCAGTATGTGTTCCACGTTCAGGATTTCAACAACAAAGATGACATGGCCGTCGTCCCCGATATCAGAAGATCCGCTTATCCATGCAACACCAGGTCACACATCTACCAGGTGGTGGTTCGGCCCAAGTTCATAGCAGGGCTCAAGGACACTGAGGAGGAGCAGGAATGAAGTTATTTCAATGACCGTTCAGTTGGCTATTACAGTATAGAGCAAATGAAGCCAACTATCTATGGCCCCGACCCAAACTATGGGACAGGGGCCATTTCTATGGGTCGCGAGAAATTCATACACTTCCTACATTTAAAAAATATATATTTTTGTAAAGCTTCTTTTTTATCGATATATTTCAGAATTTTTTCAAAATAAATTGTAATTTTTCAAAAGGATTTCAGAAAAATAAACTAGAAAAGGTGCTCGGGGGACTTCTAATTGTCGGAGTGGCGGCACTTCTATAGAGGTTAGGGTTAGGGTTAGTGTCGGAATGGGGGGATGTCGGAATGGCAGCATGTCGGAATGGGGGGATGTACCCCCTCGGAGGCACAGGTCTCCGCCAGGCCAGATAGGTCATTGTGGAACAGCAATGTTCAGAATTAATTAGAGATAATGTGTACCGATTTTGGGGGGAAAAAAACAAAAAAAACAAAACAAGAAACAACATAAGAAATTGTGAAAATACCTGCTCTACAAGCTGCAAACTGTAAAGATCCCAAATAAATGAAGTAAATATATATTGTTTAAGTGGTCAAATATAGTTTATAGTATATCTGCAGTAAGTGCAGTTTATTGCACTATAAAGGATGGCTTTGAAAGGAACTATGGAGACTACATTGTTAGGTTGTGATGGCTATTGTGATGTTACATTTACCAGTATATGTTGGCTACTTGGGCTCATGTGACCATATACACTGCAGCTCATGGCTATAACCGGCTGTTGTATCCATTATCACATTATGCATGCATACGTAATAAAATGTTCAAACATGCTTACTGAGTTGTGTTTTTGTTACACTCAATGCATTTGCAATATGTATGCCCTGTCAGATCAGGCCCCTATAGCAATCCCTCAATAGACCGCGTGTCAATGGACAGAGGTCTATTGAGGACCTACAGTATATTAAAAAGACATGTGAAATTGATTGACAAGAGTGTCGACACTGTACTGTCTGCAGGGTTCCCCAATAGGCAGCCCGCGGGGGTCTACTGTCTGGCCCCCACCAACCCCAGTAATAATGGTGGTATAAGAGCAGCAACAACACTAGTATATCGTCGTTGTCGGGTGGAAACCTTGTATCTCCAATGTGTACGTTCTTTCGAAAAGTAAAGCCCTGCTTCAAGGCAGTCACACAAAAGTAGTGAAAACACAACGAGGCGTTGTGTGCTTGTAGATTGGCTGTTTTCACTGGTTTAAATCATTAAATGATTTAAACCAGTGAAAACCAGCCGATCGTTCGTTTTGCATTTATCATTTAAAAAAGAATTAAAATGATAAATGCAAAACGAACGGTTTTGGACATTCAAGATTTTCACCCGACATCGACGATATCTGAACTGTCGCTGGAGTAGTGGGAACGCCACTGTCGCCCCCTGCAATGTTGGTACCCTAGACATAATTCGGCCCTTGGGGAAAACTAATTGGGGAACCCTGCTGTGCTATATGTACACAACGTTTTCAAGTAAAGGCATGGGTTGTGGTGTATTGTCCAACTCAAGCTACACATTTACTGTAGATTTCCCTTACAGCATGATTACTTGTATGTGGGTATTGCACACAGACAATATTTTAGTGGAACAAGATCCTTTTTTCTTTTATTTCTTACAGGATATGACATCATTACACAAAAATTGGTAAAAAAGGATGAAAGGGGAACAGTTCTAAGTGCTTAGTATGAGGGATCGATGATGCTGATGGTCTTCTATTATCTCAAAGACCGTCTTGAACGTGCAAAAAGCATATTTCAATCCTTCTATTTCATGCAAACTCTTTCAATGTGTGTGTGTGTGTGTGTGTGTGTGTGTGTGTGTGTGTGTGTGTGAGAGAGAGAGAGAGAGAGATAGAGATTAATGTTTGCATTAAACAATAAAAGGCTTTTCTAAATTATAACATGTGTCACACGCAGATGGACGTGCATTAATTGATTGCGATGAAATCAGATTCATCTGCTAAAACGATTCAGAGTTGCGGAAATTATATACGCATGCATAAATTAACTGAATTTAAGGTTAAATGTGAACACTAGGGGGTGGCAGTTGCCTGATGACCCAAATGATGCCCCCCTTTCATTTGATGACAGAACTGACCTTGCTTTGATCCAGTGGCATCAGTTCAGCAAAAGCTAAGGTATGGCATGTTTTGCACGCATGCGAAGGCACGTGTGCAAGACACCAGTCATTTAAGAAGTACTTTTTTTTCTCCCTGTAGCCAAGGTATGGCAGTTGCCATACCTTGGCATAACCAATTGACGCCTCTGCTTAGTTTGATCAGTGTGGTCTGGTGTCATCTTGGTCAAATGATGTCACTTCCCTCTAGTATAAGTCACAGTTGCAAAAGCACACTGAAAACTTTTCAATGAGTGTGATATGTGACAGGACCGTTTTAAAATACTATTTATTTGTAAAATATATTCATAATTTCTTTCTTTTTAATCAAATGATGCAAATGATAACCTGAACTTCTAATCAGCGGTAGGCCTATTTATTTCCTAAATAACAGTTTTTAACAGGACAACGGAAATTACAGATATAGGCCTATAATTATGTTTCTGGTATGCAGTGTTGTACATGTAATCATTACTCTATACTTAAGTACGATTTTGAGGCATTTCTTATACTTTACTGGAGCATTTCCAAATAAGCTTAGTCTTTTCATGGATCTCCTTTTAGTAGACCTTGCCAGTGAACTGTACCGTCATGAAACTGTACCTTTTCCTATGCAAACTTCTAATAAAGTCTTCAATCAATCAATCAATAGTTACTTTGTAGATTTTGATTATTATTATTAGGCTATAAAACATGCATTAAGCACATACTTTGGCTATTTGAAAATAGCCGAACTACGAGTTCACATACATGATGCAGCCCATGGCTTTGCAACTCATTTTGAGCTTGTAGATCTGCATTTTTCAACAGATTTGTTTATAGGCTACATTTTGAAAACTTTGCTGGTTTAATGCCTACTACTTTTTACTCAAGTATTTTTTTTTTAAATACGGAACCTTTACTTGTAACAGAGTATTTCTACATTGTGGAATTGATACATTTTACTATAAGTATGTGTATGTCCATTGTCCCCTAATGTGACACTTAAAAAACTGCACTGAGCTGGATGCAGAACAAAGGTTGTCCACAAGATGGCGCTGCTGCATTACAATACTTGATCCTGTCCCGGATCCACAGACCAAACTGTCATCCCACATGCAGACGGTTCATTTTGGCATAAAACGTCTTGTGAATGATGTCATCGCAAATTAGCCTCTGCTTGAGACATAGGCTACATGTCACTGTCACTGCATTGCAACTACTGCTGCCAAGCCTGGAAAATACAGAAATGTTGAGGCCGTGACCCCCCAAAATAATCATATTTGAACTGCATGGGGACCCCCCACCCTGACAAGCACTGCTTGGATAGGAGGAGTTGAGGCATTTGTTTGACTCGGTTCCACATATAGGCCAAATATTGTGAACATGACAGATCTATTACAGCAGATTAAGAAAGAGCTCCGGATTAAGAGAGTGTCTGCTAAATGCCAACATTGCCTGAATTGTAAATTGAATGGCAGATCCGTGAGCTTGAGAATTATAGATTGTGTGTGAGCTTATTTTATTTGACAATTTGGCCAATGGTTGACCTGCTTTGGCCTATAGGCTATATTGCTGATTATATTTTCATGCAGTGGCCTAGCTATGGTATTTTTTTTCTTTTCTCTCTTTTTTTATGTAGCCAATTAAAAAAAAATCTTAAAAGTCCTTGAATTGTCAGTCTTCACTGCATGTGTAATCCCTCCTCCCTAATAATTTAGTAGCTAATTAATCAATTAAAATAAAGGCTTTATACTGTCTCATAGTGGCACATAGAGCACCTGTGGCCTGATAGTGGAGCGCACGCACGCACGCACGCGCGCGCACACACACACACACACACACACACACACACACACACACACACACACACACACACACACACACACACACACACAGTAAGAGCGTCCATATCTATATAGATAGACTATAAGCAACTTGTTCCAATGCAAACTGTGATGGCATGATGTGAGCCAATGAGGATGCGCTCCTAAACGCACTGGACACGGCCTCCATACGTCACCGTTCCGGCTCAGCCAATCCCCGGGCGCGCAGCCCCCATGTCTGCCAGCCTGATGCGCTTGTCCTCTCAAAGTTTGGACTTTTGACGCAATAGACAGAGGAAACAGATGGGTTTTTATTATCTCAAAGACCGTCTTGAGACGCACAAAAAGTCTCTTTTTAATCCTTCGATTTCATGCAACAACAAAAAAAAAACTCTTTGAAGGTGAGCTTGATGCGGGACTCGGCCGGGACGGCGCATACATTCTATCCGCTACAGTTTAATAGCCTAACATTTTAATATGTTTGAATTAAAGGACCTTTACAGGCGTTTTACCTCATTTAATCTAAGTGGACATTGAGGTAGTAGAGTTTTGATTCGATAGTGAGGCTATCGTTTTCTGTTGGAGCACTTTTTTTTTCCTTTCTCCATCCATAAACCGTATCAGATGCAGAGTTTGGGGGGAGATTTTCGGCCACCTGAAGAAGAAAACACCCTTTTCTTTTATTTTATTTTATTAATCTGCTTTTATCCGCTTCCCGTTTAAACTTTAAACCAAAGACCGGCTGAGAAGAACGGGGGGGGGGCTTTTTGAGGAAACCAATTCAACACCTATTCTCTCTCTCATCCCCGTGGAGCCGGCGGTTATGTTAGCCGTGGGCCAGATGGACGGGTCCCGCCAGAGCGCCTTCCTCCTCAGCACCCCGCCGCTGGCCGCGCTGCACAGCATGGCCGAGATGAAGAGCCAGCTCTACCCGTCCTACCCGCTCTCCTCCCCGGGCCAGGGCCTTCCCGGCTCGTCCGCCTCCTCGCCCACCGCCACGTCCCCGAACCCGGGCGGGATGGCGTCCACCTCCCCGGGCATGAAGACGTCCAACACGACCGGAGGCGGAGGAGGAGGTCACCACCACCACCACGGTCTCGGGTCCCCGTCGCAGCAGCAGCAGCTGTCCGCCCTGGCCGCTGCCACCCCGCACGGAATAAACGACATCCTCAGCCGGCCCTGCGTGGTGTCGGCCGCCGGGGTGGCCGCTGCCGCCGCCGCCGCCACGACGGCGGTGTCGGCGGGGATGCTGTCCGGGCTGCCGCGGTTCGGCAGCCTGAGCCCGCCGCCTCCCCCCGGGCTGTACTTCAGCCCCGGCGGGGCCGCCGTGGCGGTGGCCCGCTACCCCAAGCCCCTGGCCGACCTGCCAGGCAGGACGCCCATCTTCTGGCCGGGCGTCATGCAGAGCCCGCACTGGAGGGACGCGCGCTTCGCCTGCTCGCCCCGTAAGTTCTGTTGTCACTCACACAACTCAGTGGACTGACTGGAAACTATTATGATAAACCTAAAAACACATAACTAAAACTAAACAAACGAAAAACAATCTCAATGTTACATTTAAGATCATCTTAAAAAACACACAATTAGGCTATTATTGATTTATGCAACGAACAGACAAAAAGGTTGACTATGAATGCCATTTCATGTGTTTTCTCAATTTTGATGATTTATTTGTATTACAATTCTCCTTTTCCTCCAGATCAGAACGGAATATTACTGGATAAAGACGGGAAGAGGAAACACACGCGGCCCACGTTCTCCGGACAGCAGATCTTTGCTCTGGAAAAGACTTTTGAACAAACTAAATACCTGGCCGGTCCGGAGAGAGCGCGCCTGGCCTACAGTCTGGGAATGACAGAGAGCCAAGTGAAGGTAATCACTATACATCCAGAACACCTGCACGTTGTTCCCACGGTGATACCGCCGACTGACAACAATTCTAAACCGATTTATGAAGGCCTATATAGCACATTATGCTTGAATAGTAGCCTACTTCTGTTTGTATTTATTATTTTTGAGAAATATAGGCCAATTATGAGGAATTACTTTACAAGATAATAAAAATAACATAGCCTCTGAATCCTTTTTTCATTTGTAATTTCCACAGGCTTATTTTGGTTTTGGTGGAGGACTGGTCTGATTTTGTGTTTGGTACTTTGGTTGATTGGTTCAATTTTAGACTAATTCAAAGCACCTGTAACGCTGGAAAATATAAATAAATCATTATAGTTACCCGTTATTAAACTACATTTAATCTCTGCACTGACATGTAGGCTATATTATAGCTATTATAAACACAATTGGCCACGTGTACCTTCAAGTTTGGAGCCTATATCATAGCTATAAAACTATAGGGCTATTTTTGCCCCAACAAAATAATGATAGCTACTTTATATCTATCGGCCTATAACCAGCAGTCCAGCACCCATGAGTCTATTTTAATAATCATAATTAAAAAGTTAAAATTAATTTAAGAAAACATAATTATGTTGGCTATAATAATAAGCCTATATTTATTTTCTCTGTCGGGTGGAAACCACACGTCAAAACATTTTAAAATGAACTTTTCAGGATTCAAATTCAAAAACAGCAAAAGTATCAGATCTACAAGCTTTCGAGCTTGTAGATCTGATACTTTTTTGTGTGTGACGCAGATAGGCTAATAATGATCAAGTAGGGCATTCATTTACGGGGGAAAAAAACAAACAAAACGTTAATATATTATGGATATATAAAAGGTTTCTTTCCCCGGTAGCAAAGAACATTTCATTGTAGTTTACTTAATGGACTTATTTTGGAGATTGCTGCTATTTGTTTCATGTATAGGCCTATAACGATGGAATGTGACATATATATATAGTTCTGTTTACACAATGCTGTCCCGTATACTCCAGCTGTATTGTGTTCCCCTTTTCAACTGTTTTTATTATAGGCTATTTTGACACTTGCTTTGGCACTGTAAAACCTATGTTTCCCCGTGCCATTATTGAAGCTCCTTTGAATCGAACTGAACATTTAATTGGACTTGTGTATTGCGTATCGTGTTTCTAATCATCTTTCCCCCACCCACAACAGGTGTGGTTCCAGAACCGCCGGACCAAGTGGAGGAAGCGGCACGCGGCGGAGATGGCCTCGGCCAAGAAGAAGCAGGACTCGGACGCCGAGCGGCTGAAAGGCGCGTCGGAGAACGAAGAGGACGACGACGACTACAACAAGCCGCTGGACCCGAACTCCGACGACGAGAAGATCACACAGCTGCTGAAGAAACACAAACCCTGCAGCAACAACAACTCTATGCTCATTCACACGTCAGAAAACGACAGCTCCTAATAATAATTAATAGAACGAGACTGAACGATTCGACAGTCAGTGGCGTCAGTTCGGCGAAAGCTAAGGTATGGCAACATGACAGGTGTCTTGCACGCGCGCCTAGGGCGCGCGTGCAAGACACCTGTCATGTATGCCATACCTTAGCAACAGGCACGACGAGAAGTACATTTTATTGTTTCCCCCCCTGTAGCCAAGGTTATGGCAGCTGCCATAGCTTGCCATACCCAATTGACGCCTCTGAGACGGAACGACACCATAAACTGTGCTGGAGGCAAACTGTTTGGGTGTAGACTATACTATGTTTTGTAGGATGGATACACCTTTTACATCCTCTTTTTTTGCACGATGGATTGATGGACGAGAGGAAGAGATGACGCTCTCAAGACTCAAGAGGAAAACAGGAATTATGATGAGATTTGTGACCAAAACAATGATGATGATGATGGGACTCTTCTCTGACTGACTGCGATTTATTTCAACAAGAGGATGATCCGGTGGTACTTAACTTGTAAATAGAACAAAAAAAGAAACGTGAGTTGTATCCAATATTTCTGTGAATAATTTATATCTGTTTTTGAGTGAGTGAAGAACACGATCTGACACAATTATTATAGGCTACAAACATGTTATATCATCATTATTATTATTATTTTATTACACTTGATGGTTTTAGCCCAGTGCAGTGGTTCTCAAAGTGGGGTCTGGGGACCCCCCGGGGGTCCTTGGAAGCGGTTCCAGCCAGGGAGGTCCCTCTTATGCCATGTAGCAAAATTACTTAGGCTACAATCAGTTTTAAACCACTTTAAGCTTATAAATTTTATACTTCGGTTTAAAAATCAGCTGACCTATAAACTCACAACGCATTGCAGAATTTGCAGTAGTGATGCGTTGTGAGCTTGTAGATCGGCTATTTAAAAACAAATATTCTCTTCTTTTGGGTCCCACTTTGTAAATATTTTTCTTTTGGTGGTCCGCTGATTTACATCCATTTGTTGAGTCTTTGATTCCCACATTCAATTGAGAATATTTGAAAGCCACTGGTTTAAGGCCTACATTGCATTTCTATAGCGCCACATATAGCCTAATTATTATAATACACGGCTAAATGTATTCAAGCTTGTTAAGGGCGATTTCTCTGGAAAATATTGCCCATCGATCCGGGTTTGGCTATCGTTGTTGTCGGGTGGAAACCTTGTATGTCCAAAAGCATTCGATTTGTATTTATCGTCTAAACTAGTGAAAACAGACGATCTACAAGCACACAACGCCTCGCGTTGTGTGCTTATAGATCTGCTGTTTTCACTACTTTTGTGTGACGGCCTTTATATGATGAAGCAGGGCTTTGCTTTGCGAAAAAAAAAACACAAATTTAAAACTTGGAGATACGAGGTTTCTGCCCGACAGTGATGATATATATACCAGCCACACGGTCACACACACAGCTGTTTTATTTTGTACTTTTAAAACATGACATTAATTTAACACGCATACCTGTACATAGACAGAGAGAAGAATGTGACAGAGTCGTGCACATTTTGTAATAGGCAGGCGCGCGCGCGCGCCACACACACACACACACACACACACACACACACACACACACACACACACACACACACACACACACACACACACACACACACACACACACAAATTGTTTATCCCCAATGGCGGAGTTAATGAAATGTCCTTACACTTTATTTATAAATAATGTCTTCAGTTGATAACAGTGGTTGGTTGGAATCCTGCACCATTGTACACAGGCAGGTTAATAATGTAATAATGCACTTTTATTTAATAAAAACGGAAACGCACGATTGCTTATTTTTTTATTTTATTTCAGGTTGATATTTTGGCCTGCGGTCAATGTTACGACTTGAGTAGATGTTTTTATATATAGGTCAATTCGATTTGTATTATTTTAAAAGGGTGTCGCCTTGTGTCTCCGTCACCAATAAGCAAATTGTCCAATATAGATGAAGGTGCATTTGTTGTCAATTATTCTCTTGACTGCACGTATATTTGTCTCTGTTGTTTGACAGTTCAAATGCTAATTGGTTATTAATTATGTCTATCATGGTAGGCCACAGTAGGCTATCCTCATCATTATCAATACCATAGCCTATTATTAATACAATAATGAATATTAATATTAATATGGGTAATAAGTGTAATAATAATAAGTAGAAATAATAACATATACAACATACATATATCTATTATTATCTATAGGCCTATAACACTTAGTCAAACGTACATATTCATTGCTGGACTTCTATGACAAATACATTTAAACAAATCGAAATTTAAATCACAACCTACTTAAAACCATTAAGTAACAAAGCGGTCTAGAAGAAAACGACTAGACGTATGAGGCCTATAATGCAGCAAATAAATCTTCCCTTTGGTTTATAAATTAAAGGATATATAGTTTGATTGACTGAACAAACGTCGTTTGGTCTAACGTTGGTTTATGGCTTTTTAAAGCAAACGAAGGCATGTTATAATAATGATATAAATAACACTTTTTCCTTTTTTCTTTTCTTTTCTTTTTTGCTGTAAAGCGGGACTGAATTAATTTCGGCTTGTGTGTGTGTGTGTGTGTGTGTGTGTGTGTGTGTGTGTGTGTGTGTGTGTGTGTGTGTGTGTGCGTGTGCGCGTGTGCGTGTGCGTGTGTATGTGCGTGCAGTTTCGCATGGCGGGGCTAGATCAGTATGTTCCTTTTCAAATTGGAAATCAGTCAACCGATTTGCAGCAGAGCCAGCAGCAGCTCCTCCGGTAATGTTTAATTTATCATCACATGTGCGGATCATTCTGAAATGCGACATTCATCAAGCCAAAAGCTATACGGATCTGCGCTGTGTGTTTTGCTACCGAAACGTGGGATCTATTTGGCTGTGTATTCGTATATAAATGAACATAAGGCCTTGTTTGTTCGAGCCTACAAATAGCTAGTCACCACCACGGGAGAACTAAAAAGGGAACAGAATAAATAATTGCCGGCGACATCGTGAACTTGGCGGAAGGTTATTTGGTATTTTATTTCGGATGACACAGATGTCTACATGTGTGCTTATGAAATCGCACCGAGTAAACCACCCTTGGCTCGCGTCCTTTTAAGCATATAACAGCTTATACAATTGGCCAACAATTACTGCATCTTAACCTAATTGCAGCATCGCGCAGGGTAGCGACATGCCGTGTCCACCAGGGCCCTATAAAATGCTCTTTAGCCTGTAACACAGACGTGGGAAGACTCTTAATCAGAAAGCGTTTAGCTTAACGGGGCCCTGCATATTTCACTATACAGGATAGCCTATTTCCAGTTATTCTCAGCCTTCTTCTTTTTTTCTCTATTTCAAGGATGCTCAGTTAATGTGTATTCAACCACCGACCCCCATTTTATACCCTTTCTGTTGTTTTGATTGATTGAATACTTTATATAGCAGTTTGCAACAAAAGAAAAAAAAAACAGGAAAGTAGGCCTACAGTTCAATACATAATGTCTGCTTAGAGGATTTTTTTCCCATTGGGGTCCTTTGTACCCAATTCATAGAAATTCAATTCATGCATAATATTTGATTTGATCATGCACATATGCACCATTATTATCATAAATATTAAACCTTAATTGTGAAATGTTCAATCACGTTCTAATCATGTAACATAATATTTATAGGACCAAATAGACAATTTACACTGTGAAATGCTCACTGTCTATTTAACTCAGAGTGTACAAATGGAACCAAATGGCTCCATTCGTACAGTCTCAGAGTTACAGACCACCATAAGGGTCTCCATATACCCTGGGTGGTATATGGTCCCCAGGCCCTTATATTTGAGATTGAACCTCTATAATATGAGCAATAGGATTTGTGAACACATAGTTTAAACAGTCATTTTGTCTTTCAGAAGGAGAGGTCACACAGCAGCCATCAGGTCGTGAACTTTGAAACGTGCATGTGCGTGCGTGCGTGTGTGTGTGTGTGTGTGTGTGTGTGCACGCTGTTGACCACATAGTCCCACCGCGGCCACCTTGGATTGCGGCACCACATGTGGTGGCAACACATCCGAGCCTGCATTACAAACCATTGTAAACAATGGAGCGATGGTCCCAAAATATGAGTTCTTTTCCACCAATTTCTTTTGACCAAATTGACAAATGACAACTTCAACATCCGCAAAAGGATTCAAAAGAAAGGGCTACGGTAACTGGATTACATGTCCAGGGACCCTTCCTGGTGTCATTGAGAGGGTTCCAAGGGGTTCCACGCTACTTAGTATATTATTATAGGCCTTTTCATTTCACTGTGATTAAATTAACTTGTGATATGGGGGGCAAAAACAAAAAACTGGATGAGACAATTCTATTCTGAATGGAGTTCTCATATACAAGTACCGGTATGTCTTTTTTGAGTATTTAATTTATTTACACCAAAAGGCATTTTCATAATCAGTGTCTAAAAACATCTCACATTTGGGTTTATGGCCTCCTAGGTAATGAAAGTCACGTTGGGGGTCCATGACAAACACCTATAGCTCAGATAAGATGGTTTTATTTTTAATGTATTGCAACATTTGATGTAAGATCATGCTTTGCAAATAGACATCCTTTTCATTAATTTGTAGTGTTTGAGTAGGCCAATATGCACTGTTCCACGAAAATATCACACAGTCTATATGACAATATGAGACTGAAAGTTGAGGGAATCACCTTTCATTGAATGGAAGTCATCAATTCACTTCATATCCCCTGAATGCTTATATAAACTATCCCTTAATAGCCTTCGAAGATTCAACAAGCCTATTCATCTGTTTTAAATCCTATATAATAAACATGGCACAAACATTATTATTGCAAGCTGTAGTATAGTTATTTTTTTCTTCCAGGCATTTTGCTGTTACGGAAACTTCAATTGCATCAGTAGCATTTGAATGATTGATTGAATACATCATAAACAGTTTGCAAAAAAAGAAAGTATAGAGATGCAGTTATACAATAATGCTAAAAGGAAAACACATTGTGATCCTGTGTATTCAATTCATCAGACATAAAGACAGACAATACTACTGTATATAAGAGATCATCTATACTAGGAGTAAAGATATTTACAGAAAAACTGTGGAAGGTCATTTCTTTTGGCAAGACTTATATGTCAAGTTCCACATTGCAGACAGGTTCTCTTTTATGGTGGTTTTGAATGAGGGTGGGTTGTCACATTTTGATGGCTGGAGTGAATTCATCCCCATGTTTGTTAAAAAAAAAAACGATATCTGTGTGAAGGCCTACTGTAGGGGAATGAAATGAGAAATATAAATGTATTAGTACTGTGTAGGCTACAAGCTCCTCGAAAGGCGGCACGGACGGTCATACAGAGAACTGTGTCATTCAGCCGGAGTTAGACTTGGTCTTTTGGTGGTGTCACATGCTGAATATAGCCGAGTAGCGGTCGAGTATTGGTTGTACGGCGGTGCATAAGTGAGGCATTCTGTTCCAGTAGTCATGTCAGTCAGTCAGTCAGTCAGTCAGTCAGTAAGTGAGCGAGTCACCCCTTTGAACCCTCGACCAGCACAGGCAACTGGTGATGAAATAATAAAGGACACTTGAATCTAACTGAGATCACTGAATCTAACGTGGTTAAAATAGAGCTTGAAGTTACAATGGGTTTGTATTAGGAAGGGGTTGTGTCTGATAAAAATTAATATCAAATATCTTCGAAATATTGAATCAAGCAATTTATATTATTCATGATTCATTCCAAAGCTTTAGCTGTGACATACACACTGGAGTACAGGGACACACTGGAGTACAGGGGATACAGGAAGGGTTCAGAGACCCTGCATGCATGTACTGTAGCAACAGGGTGCTTCCAGGTGTGGTGAGGTTTGGCGTGTTGCAGGTGGAGTGAACACAGGTTTGGCGTGTTGCAGGTGGAGTGAACACAGGTTTGGCGTGTTGCAGGTGGAGTGAACACAGGTTTGGCGTGTTGCAGGTGGAGTGAACACAGGTTTGGCGTGTTGCAGGTGGAGTGAACACAGGTTTGGCGTGTTGCAGGTGGAGTGAACACAGGTTTGGCGTGTTGCAGGTGGAGTGAACACAGGTTTGGCGTGTTGCAGGTGGAGTGAACACAGGTTTGGCGTGTTGCAGGTGGAGTGAACACAGGTAGAAATTGTGAAAATAGCAGATCTACATGCTCACAACGCCTCGCAGCGCGAGGCGTTGTGAGCATGTAGATCTGCTATTTTCACAATAGAACCGTGTTATACAAAATGTAATGCCTCAGTTCTGGGGGGCTCTTCAGGGAGGGTGGGCCCCAGTTAAGATATGATTATTTTGGGGGTCGCAGCTTGAAAAGGTTGAGAGCCACTGGTTCACCAACTCGTGGCTCCTGAATCGCTGCCCTCCACACTCTCCTATCTAGCATCAGGGTCTTGGGCTCTACAGTGTTGCTAAGCTGTCACGCCGCAGTGCATCTACGGTGCACTTCTTGCCCTTCCTGTCTTTGCCCTGGGTTGGCTCCCACAGTGTCAGTTTGCATGCACAGTGCCCTGCCAGCCCCATCCTTCTTCTCTCTCTGACCTTGTCTATGACTTGTGGTAGGTCCCCATAGAGGACCACATTTCTGATGTGTCCCTCCATGTGACACCTAGTGCCGTTTGTAGCATTCTTGTGTAGATTCCATCCAGGGCTCTTTCCTGTTGTGCTGTGAGGGTCCATGTCTCAGCCCCATACAGCAGTACTGACTCCACTGTGAGGGTCCATGTCTCAGCCCCATACAGCAGTACTGACTCCACTGTGAGGGTCCATGTCTCAGCCCCATACAGCAGTACTGACACCACTGTGAGGGTCCATGTCTCAGCCCCATACAGCAGTACTGACTCCACTGTGAGGGTCCATGTCTCAGCCCCATACAGCAGTACTGACTCCACTGTGAGGGTCCATGTCTCAGCCCCATACAGCAGTACTGACACCACTGTGAGGGTCCATGTCTCAGCCCCATACAGCAGTACTGACTCCACTGTGAGGGTCCATGTCTCAGCCCCATACAGCAGTACTGACTCCACTGTGAGGGTCCATGTCTCAGCCCCATACAGCAGTATTGACTCCACTGTGAGGGTCCATGTCTCAGCCCCATACAGCAGTACTGACTCCACTGTGAGGGTCCATGTCTCAGCCCCATACAGCAGTACTGACTCCACTGTGAGGGTCCATGTCTCAGCCCCATACAGCAGTACTGACTCCACTGTGAGGGTCCATGTCTCAGCCCCATACAGCAGTACTGACTCCACTGTGAGGGTCCATGTCTCAGCCCCATACAGCAGTACTTACTCCACTGTGAGGGTCCATGTCTCAGGCCCATAGTTTCCCAGTAACTTGTAGAAAAAGGGTTATCGAAGCAGTCTCTCTCTCTGTGTTGGACTATGGTGATGTTATATATAGAAATGCTGCTCCTTCTATCCTCAAGCCCTTGGATACAGTTTATCATTCTGCTTTGCGATTTATATCTGGTGAAAATTATAGGACTCATCAATGTATCTTGTATGATAGAGTGGGTTGGCTTTCATTGACTGACAGGCGAAACAAACACTGGTACCTGTACATTTTTAAGGCAATTGATGGGTCTTTACCTATGTATATTAGATCTCTGCTGGATTGGAAGCCTGTGACATATAGGACACGCTCCAGTGACTGGCTCACATTAAATGTCCAACTCAGAACTGGGGAAGACAGCCTTTTGCTGTAATGCCCCAACCACCTGGAATGAGCTTTTAAGATATGTTCTCCCATAACATACGGTCAATTTAAATCTTTAATTGACAACCTACCAACAAATGTCTGCAATTGTTTTTAAGTTTATTTTATATTCTGTCTGTTGTTTTGTAAATATTAATGTTGTATTGTGATGTATCTCGATGGCACTGCAAATGAGGGCAACCTCAATGTCTTTTCGAGAATAAATAAAGGTTGAATGAATGAATGAAAAAAAATCAACAGTACTGACTCCACAGTGAGGGTCCATGTGTCAGCCCCATACAGCAGTACTGACTCCACTGTGAGGGTCCATGTGTCAGCCCCATACAGTAGTACTGACTCCACTGTGAGGGTCCATGTGTCAGCCCCATACAGCAGTACTGACTCCACTGTGAGGGTCCATGTCTCAGCCCCATACAGCAGTACTGACTCCACTGTGAGGGTCCATGTCTCAGCCCCATACAGCAGTACTTACTCCACTGTGAGGGTCCATGTCTCAGGCCCATAGTTTCCCAGTAACTTGTAGAAAAAGGGTTATCGAAGCAGTCTCTCTCTCTGTGTTGGACTATGGTGATGTTATATATAGAAATGCTGCTCCTTCTATCCTCAAGCCCTTGGATACAGTTTATCATTCTGCTTTGCGATTTATATCTGGTGAAAATTATAGGACTCATCAATGTATCTTGTATGATAGAGTGGGTTGGCTTTCATTGACTGACAGGCGAAACAAACACTGGTACCTGTACATTTTTAAGGCAATTGATGGGTCTTTACCTATGTATATTAGATCTCTGCTGGATTGGAAGCCTGTGACATATAGGACACGCTCCAGTGACTGGCTCACATTAAATGTCCAACTCAGAACTGGGGAAGACAGCCTTTTGCTGTAATGCCCCAACCACCTGGAATGAGCTTTTAAGATATGTTCTCCCATAACATACGGTCAATTTAAATCTTTAATTGACAACCTACCAACAAATGTCTGCAATTGTTTTTAAGTTTATTTTATATTCTGTCTGTTGTTTTGTAAATATTAATGTTGTATTGTGATGTATCTCGATGGCACTGCAAATGAGGGCAACCTCAATGTCTTTTCGAGAATAAATAAAGGTTGAATGAATGAATGAAAAAAAATCAACAGTACTGACTCCACAGTGAGGGTCCATGTGTCAGCCCCATACAGCAGTACTGACTCCACTGTGAGGGTCCATGTGTCAGCCCCATACAGCAGTACTGACTCCACTGTGAGGGTCCATGTGTCAGCCCCATACAGCAGTACTGACTCCACTGTGAGGGTCCATGTCTCAGCCCCATACAGCAGTACTGACTCCACTGTGAGGGTCCATGTGTCAGCCCCATACAGCAGTACTGACTCCACTGTGAGGGTCCATGTCTCAGCCCCATACAGCAGTACTGACTCCACTGTGAGGGTCCATGTGTCAGCCCCATACAGCAGTACTGACTCCACTGTGAGGGTCCATGTCTCAGCCCCATACAGCAGTACTGACTCCACTGTGAGGGTCCATGTGTCAGCCCCATACAGCAGTACTGACTCCACTGTGAGGGTCCATGTCTCAGCCCCATACAGCAGTACTGACTCCACTGTGGGGCCTTTTCCACCGGCAAAGAACCAGTTCGGGTTCTTTCTTCCGCCTATGGGATGAACCAGAGGTGAGCTTTTCCACCGAGAACCGAGTTGGTTCCGAACTGTAAAAGTTGGTTCGCGGCCAGTTCGCAAGAACGAACCAAGGTTCCAAGAAAGTTGCCATCCTATAGGTGGGAGAAACAGTACTGACTTCACTGTAGCTACAAACAGCCTCCTCTTGATGTCTTCTCCCATTCCTGATGTCAACACTCTCCTCATCTCATGCAGGGCGTTCCAGGCCAGTGCCTGGTGTCTGGTGCGGTGAACACAGGCCTGGTGTCAGTGAACACAGGTTTGATGTGTTCCAGGTGTGCTGAACATGGACTCTGGGCCCTCAGAGACTGCGTGCAGCATCTGTTGACTGGCTGCTGTGCCAGTCTGTCTGTCTGTCTGCCTGCTCTCTCTCTCTCTCTCTCTCACAATGCCCACCCAACCCAATGCCACTCTGCCAACAAACTCAGAGCATTTGTATTCCACATGGGCTTGGCGGTTTAAACAGAACAACAAAGAATGCACCCTGCTCTGGCTTGGATCAACATACAAATTGGGTTCGATATAGTTTACACACACACACACGCACGCGCACACGCACACGCACACGCACGCACGCACACACACACACACACACACACACACACACACACACACACACACACACACACACACACACACACACACCCCGATGGCCAAAATGCAAAACCTCCTATCTGAAAAATTCACTTTTTTTGGGAAAAATAAAAATGTGTGTTCAACACCAAAACCTCCTATCTACTATTTCTAGGTAAAAACCTCCTATCTGCAGTCGACAACATGCAGATAGGAGGTTTTTACCTAGAAATAATAGTGAGGCTAATCTTTTGTTAAATAACACTTTTTACAGCACTTAATTATGCTCCTTTTGAGATCAAGATATTCTACAGGTCTGTTACAAGTAGGCCTATTACTATTAACATTATTTATCAACTCACCCTCTTGGTGTGGTAAACGTTTCACCACCTGACACCAATCATTAGCAATCAACAAGGCAATGCAGAGGTTTTGAGCTTCATCATTTTGCCACTTTTGCAAACCTGTCAAATGTCACGTTCTTGTCACATGACATTTCTTTTTACAAAATGAGGGACAGCACGATCTTGCAGAGAGACTGACCATGTGCAGCATAGCCTGTTGTCCTCATTTCAAGTGAAATCCCAAAAATCATGACATTTGCATTTTGGCCAATATAGATAGATCGCAATAAAGTTTATACGCGCAAACACGCTCATACACAGAATAAATAGTAAACAGACTCTGAATCCAAACTGACCGCAGCTTTTCCCTCCGCGGCAGTATCTGCTTTTAACCCCCTCCTCTCCCACCCCCTCCCCCTCCCCCTCCCCCTCCCCCCGCCACTAAATCATTGGCTGTTTAGCGGTGTGACTAATGTGTTGGTATTAGCCAATCTTTATAAAGAGCCCCATTGACAGGGCTCTCAGTTGACCATGTACTGCGGCAGATTACACACAAGGACATGTGCCACGGGGGGGCCGGGATCCCATGCTGCCATGAATCGCAGGCTCACATACATTTCCACTGTGGTGGTCTTATCTCGCCCTCTACCCTTGGAGCTCCCCCTCCGATAAGGAGCGCCTTGGGAGCCCCCATTATGAAAAGCTAACAGGCCAACGCGCAGGGGCGTCACAAGGGGTAGGAAAGTGGGACTGAGTTACCAGGGCCCAAGGTGGAGGGGCCCTAGTAACTTTAGCTATTGAAAAATAGCAGATATACAAGCTCACAGCGCGGCACCGAGTGCCGCGCTGCGAGCTTTTAGATCTGCTATTTTTGAAAAGTCGTGAAAATGTGCGCAAATCTTTGAATATATGTATTTTTTAAGTGAACATTTGTAACTCAAATTTTGCTTCTTGGGGGTCGCTGGAACTAAATATTTTGAGATGGGGGGTTCTTCACATGAAAATGTTTGAGCATCACTGACATGGAAACATAGGTTTCTTTGCACACATTTTCACGATTTTTCAAAAATAGCAGATCTACAAGCTCGCAGCGCGGCACTCGGTGTCGCGCTGTGAGCTTGTATATCTGCTATTTTTCAATAGTTAACATTCATGGAGGCCCGCAGTGAATCCTTGTACCCAGGGCCCAGGATTTGGTGTGACGCCCCTGCCAACGCGGCCTTTCAAACCCGGCTTCCCCCTCCTCTCCCCTCCCCTTCTTACCAAATATTTATGGCCGAGTGAAAACATTGTCTCTGACCCCACAAAGTCCTAACGTGCCTCGCTCGTTGTACAATCATTTTAAGTCCATTTCTGTTTCTATTCCTGGCGCTACACACGCTGCTCACCGACCGACATAACAATGAATCCATTGATATGGAAACATTTGCTAGAATAATTGCGGGTTAACGTAATCTTTCACCCTCATAAGCTTCCCTATATAGTCGATGTACAAGCTCACAGCTATTTTTTCAGCAGGAGAAAAGACGGGGGCTCCGGTCAACTACGTACAGTATATCGAGTTTTAAGCTTAACCATTAGCTGAATCTCTGGATGGATCAATCCACAATTTACAGTTTAATTTAGCAGTCTTATCCAGAGCGACTTACGAGTGCACACGATCCCCTGCCCTGGGCGTACGACTGTATTTATGAACATGTACTGTATGTGATCAGTGTGCTAGCACAGTGTTAAGCTGCTGCTGCTGTTGTTATTATTATTATGACTGTGTTTCCATCTGTGTATTCTAGGATGCCTGGATGGCAGACAGTCCCATCCAAGCGTTTACTCTGCAGATAATCTGCTTTAATGATGTCTTTACCTCTCTCTCTCCCCCTCTCTCTCGTCAAAGGAAGTGATTGTCACTGTCGGATGGAAACCTTGTATGTAAAAAGTAAAAACAAACAAAAAGAAAATAATATATATTATGTTACTTTCCAAGAAATGGAAAATAGAAAGAACCTGTGTTCCAGTGGATCCCAATATCAAATCAAATCAAATATGCTCTTGTTCATACTTTTCAAAAATAGTGAATATTTGATCTACAAAACATTGTCATATCGAGACACGTTGTGAGCATGCAGATCGTGACTGTTTGCTACTTTTGTGCAACACCACGTCAAACAGTGAGGTAAAGTACGATAATTTATGCACAAAACAAAAACAAAAACATGCAAATCTGAAATATGGACATACAAGGTTTTCCGCCCAACTGCAACGCATGCTATCATGTAGCGGCTTATGAACAGGTGTAAGTTCAGCGCATCGTAAATAAACACAATAAGTGCATATCAAAGCTTAATCCTCACACGCACGCACGCACACACACACACACACACACACACACAGCACGCACACACGCACACACACACACAGAGTAAATAAACACAATAAGTGCACATCAGAGCTAATCCTCCTCCCACAGACAGACGTCAGTGCGGTGCAGGGAGCTAGCAGTATGGATAGCTCATTCCACGAGTCATTGCTTCAGCAAACTGCTCTTCATACTGACTGAGTCTTATCTGCGTCTGGAAACAAACACACACACACACACACACACACACACACACACACACACACACACACACACACACACACACACACACACACACACACACACACACACACACACACACACACACACACACACACACACACACACACACACACACACACACACACACACAGAGAGAGACAAACTATTGTGATTAATGAGGAGGCTAAAGTTTGTTATGGCCTAACTCAAGGATGGGCGCACACGCACGCACGCGCACGCACGCACACACGCCTGGGAATGACATGGAAAAGGCATGGGTAGGCATGCAGGTACTGGTGGGAATGTTTAGGTGCACGTTTACTTCACTTGAGTAGTTCCTCTCTCTCTCTCCCTCTCTCTCTCTCTCTCTCTCTCTCTCTCTCTCTCACTATTACTACACAGCAATTATATATGACTGCTTTAGTTGCTAGTGAGATTATATGAATAATCACTTATAGGCTACTTTATACTTTGTGTATTATTATAGAATTGCAGTACAAATACTGTTTGTTGCGACCGTAGGTCGCAGTTACTTGCACTCCTATACTATCCAAACCTCCACCGGCTGTCAGTCCGTCCCTCCGTCAGTCCGTCAGTCCGTCTATCAGTCACAGGTCACACTTTTGCCCTGCTCATATCTCCGCAACCGTTGCCCCCCGGAGCTCCAGGGACCCCCAGGTCCCTGGGGGACCCCCAGGTGTAAAAAATGACCAAATGTGCAAAAATGACCAAATGACCACCCCAACGGGGCTGCTCACGGGGAATTCCCGGGGACCACCGACTCCTGGTGCTCCAGAACGGATGCAAAAGTGGTGGCGCCCCCAGTGGAGGACCCCCTGCCACTGCAGCGCACATAAAATGCCGTAACTCGGGCTAGGAGCGACCGGGAGAGCCGGGGCCGGTACCTATTCGTCCGCCTCAGCGGCGCGGAGACCCCACCCTTCATTTCTCACATGGCCCTCTTCTAGCGCCACCATGAGGCCGATTCTTGCAAAACACATTTTTGGACACTGCTCCTAAAATTTTTGCCCTAATCACTCAAATCGATACACAGTATGTCTACACTCATGTCATCAACTTGGATCTGTCCCATATAGCGCCACCTTCAGGCCGATTTCTTAAAACACATTTTTGTACAATGCTCATACAATTTTTGCCCTAAAATCACGCAAATCGCTACACAGTATGTCTACACTTATCTCATCAACATGGATCTGTCCCATATAGCGCCACCTTCAGGCCGAATTTTTTAAACACATTTTTGGACACTGCTCCTACAGATTTTGCCCTAAAATCACGCAAATCGGTACACAGTATGTCTACACTCATGTCATCAACATGGACCTGTCCCATATAGCGCCACCATCAGGCCGATTTTTTCAAACACATTTTTGGACACTGCTCCTACAGATTTTGCCCTAAAATCACACAAATCGGTGCACAGTATGTCTACACTCATCTCATCAACATGGACCTGTCCCATTTAGCGCCACCTTCAGGCCGATTTTTAAAAACACATTTTTGGACACTGCTCCTACAGATTCTGCCCTAGAATCACGCAAATCGCACAGTATCTCTGCAGTCATGTAATCAAAACGCATCTGTCCCATCTAGCGCCACCATCAGGACGATTTTGGTACAACTAATCTTTGGCCTATTTGTAGAGATAAGCGACCAACGGTCGCTTATCTCCCGATTAGGGAGTCTTACTGGTATATGTGTTGTCGCATACATGGCTGCTGTGTCGCAAGACAAATCTCAGTACATCTTCCAACACTGGGTAGGGTGCAGAGGTGAACAAAGTAGCTTATATAATCGAATAAATACTCAAGTATTCAAAACTAGGTCTACAAAATACGAAATACATTTGTAAAATTCCAAACATTCTATAATAGTACAAATAGCAAATCTACAGGCTCACAACATGTGCTGCGACGCGCCGTGTGCTTGTAGATTAGCTATTTTCACTAGATTTGAAATAGGGCTTATTAATTCATAATATATTTCAAATGTTTCGCTCCGAAGAGTCCCGGCGTAGACATAAGCCCCCTTTCCACTGCAAGGTGGAACCAGAACTTTCAGGAACCTGAACCTATTTTTTTTTTTTTTGGTTCTGGTTTTGTTTCCATTGCGTAC
Source organism: Nannobrachium achirus (assembly GCF_963921795.1). Lineage (NCBI taxonomy): Eukaryota > Metazoa > Chordata > Actinopteri > Myctophiformes > Myctophidae > Nannobrachium > Nannobrachium achirus. Next base: position 4,179,877 of record NC_137822.1, on the reverse strand, counting down.
GGCCCGCTTTCAGACGAGGTTCCTGGAACCTTTTTTCAGTCCTGCTCCTGAGGTAGAACTAAACTTGAGTTCTGGGAAGCTATGGGCGGGGCCAGCACTGCTGCTGCTCTTTCTTTTGGGACCTTCCCAGTTAGGTCTGGTTATATGGAAAGCAGAACTTGGTACCGGAACTTCACAGGTTCTTGAAAGTTCTTGGTTCTTGAAAGTTCTGGTTCTAGTTCTGGTTCAGCCCTACAGTGGAAATGGAGCTATAGTGTCTACAGTACAACGATTAAATTAATACGTAGCAGAGTGAAAGTCACCATGCAGCTTGCAAAAACAAACACTCCAAAAATGTACCTAAGTACAGTACTCATCAAGTAAATGAACTTTATTTCCTGTGCAGTGCCCCACCCCGCTGCCTTTAAGGCCGTGCTTAAATAACGACTAAATAAGCACCTTGAGTAAACTGCGCCTGTGAAAAAGCTGCCCTCATCACCCGAGTCTTTTGTTCTGGCTTTTATTGCCGACACTAAAATCATGTGTTAACATGAATCACAGTGCAGCAATAATAACCTCGTCAATCATATTTCTTAAAAGTCGTGTCAAGGCGCGCGGCACGCCGGCCGCATAACTCATCTCTATGCAAATAACACCTCCGGTGTCTGTCGGCTCCCCATTAGTGTATTGCTGCTAAGGACCTATTTTTATTAAAATGCATTTTGTTCGCCTCTCTCGCTCTCTCTCTCTCTTTTTTACTTAGAGCCCCCAATAAAACCTGGTCGGGAGCTCTTGTTGCTTCAAAGAATTATAGCAACTATTAGGGCGTAACATATGGACAGCATGCACTCTGAGAATAAATAATAAAAGAAATATAAAACCAACAGATATAAAGTAGCGGGGTCAGCGGATGGGGTGCAAACACTTAGGAAAATGGCAGCTATGGGGGGGGCTTGGGGGGGGGGGGGGGGGTAATAGATTGTATCCTGGACCTGGTCTTAAAGGCATCCCCCTGGCCCTGGTCTAGCATGGAAATCAAAGGCTGATTATAGATTCATTTGAGTCTAGGACACCCCCACCCCCCCACCCCCTGGCAGAGACGCGCAGCCCTCACTCACTCGGCCCCCGGCCGGCTTGCAGTTATTGCGGATCGCAGAGTGCTCTCTTCCACCGTAATGAATTAAAGAGACGGTATAAAATGATGATAAACTGTATTATGCCTTTAATGAAATTAAAACAATGGAGACGGATTCGTCCGCCAATAGGGATGGACTCGCTGGTGTAGTGAAGTGCATGGAGGCGCACGAGGAGATGCAGTATACTGGCGCGCACGTGCACACACGCACGCACACACACACGCGCGCGCACGCATACGCACACACACAGTCACAGGCCCTTTAGGCAGAGGCGTCGATTGGGTATGGCAAGCTATGGCAGCTGCCATACCTTGGCTACAGGGGAGAATAATAAAATGTACTGTAATCGTGCCTGTTGCTAAGGTATGGCAACATGACTGGTCGCGCGTGCAAGACACGCGCTTTTTCTGAACTGCGCGCTTTTTCTGAACTGAAGCCGCTGCCTTTAGGCCTGCTTCATGCTTAGATTTAGCGGCGGTGTCGCGCAGCAGAAATAGCGCAATCTATAAGCTCACAATGCAGATGCAATGCGAGGCATTACTGTTCATGTAAGTTGAACACACATTTATGTGTGTTCTGTTGTGTCCTACTGTCTCACCTGCCAGACAGTGAGGAGCCCCCACCAGGAGGACGTACGTAGAGCCTTAGTCCTACTCCTTCCATCCGACACTCCCATCCTGTATAGGATTACTTTCAGTGACAGTTACAGTACTATAGTAAGATGCCTCAAGGCGACATCACGCCAATTCTTGGCCATCTGGCCAGTGATGTATATCGGACCAGTTACCCATACCGTATATGGAGACCCCTGGTACCCATATATGGAGATCCATGTACTGTATATGGAGATCTGAGCCCAAACATGCGCTTATGCCTCATTCACATACAGAAAAGCCAAGCTAATGGTTGGCTTGGTAATTCAATGTAATCTCTATGCAAACCAGCTTTAAAAAAAAAGCTTTTTTTTCGAGCTTGGAAATTTCAAAAGCTGGTTTGCATAGAGATTACATTGAGTTACCAAGCAAACCATTAGCTTGGCTTCTCTCAGTGTGAATGCAGCATTACTCCGGACGCGGGCCGGATGCACCGTGACGGATTCTAACCCACAACCCTCCGCGGCGGTGGGCAGGCACTTCACCGCTGCGCCACCCGAGAGCCCCATTAAGCTGGAAGGTTAATCCAGTCCGGTGCTCGTGGTGCAAGGATGCGGTCGCCATGTTTAACTCATGTAAGAAGGTACAAGGACAAACGCTGAGGTTTTATGACACACTCTCATTCTGCAGTTGATGGGACATCTGATAAAATGTCCATGTATGTACTCTGAATTATGGATACTCATTGCATAAACGTGCACGCACGCACGCACACGCACACGCACACACACACACACACACACACACACACACACACACACACACACACGGCTAATATTTCCCCCATATCCCTTTGCCTAAAATAGTCGATCTAAAAGCTCACAACGAGTCATGCTGTGGCGTGCAGTGAGCTTGGTAATCTCATATGTACATATGGGCATAGCGGTCGGATCGGCGGTGTGATGCACGGTAGGTGTGAGGGCCGCGAAGCCGCCCGAACCTCTAGTCTGAAAAACCCACAGTCACACTTAAAGGAGTAGTTCACCCAAAAACATGAACTATACTCTAAATTAATCAATTTCAACCTGGAGTCCCTATTTTGGACAATATGTCATTATAGGTGGAAATGTTGAAAACAGTGTTGTTTTGACAGCACATTTAGTTTAGTTTTAGTCATAGTCTTTTGAATAAAATGTTTAGTTCTAGTGATAATTTAGTCACCTGAAAAGTTTTAGTTTTGGTCTAATTTTAGTCGATTAAATATCATACGATTTTAGGTGACTAAATCTACAGTTGATTTAGTCAACTGAAATTTATTTTGGCAGGCCTTGATGGCATCGTAATGACTGATTTTACACTTGGTTGTGTGCTGAAAAGCTTGTAGATCTGCTATTTCCAGCACTTAACACCTGAGAGTAACCAAACATAAAATGACTCTCTTCTCCACTAGTCCCTCCCTAACGTTTTAGTCTAGTTTTTTATTTTGTTGACGAAATTGTCAATATATTTAGACAATCTTAGTTTTAGTCATCACAGCTTAGTTTTTATTTCGTTTTCGTCAGTGAAAAAACGCAGTCGTCAAACATTTTTCGTCATAGTTTAGGCGACGAAATCAAAATGTTTAAAAGATTTGAAGAAATAGCATACAAAAAAATGCATTGCATTGAGCTAGTCGGTCTGCCACCCTTTGCACGTCGTACGACAAAGTAAAAAGAAACAGGGCATCACTTTATGAAACAATAAAATGATGAAACGTGATGAAATACGGAGACACGGCGACGGAACGCAGCCCTGTGTGGCCTGAAGGAGAACCCCCAACCCTCCTGATTATTATATGGCTTTTAATGGTTGATCAAAGTCAGAGGATCTGGTCACGCTCACGCGAACGGGTGGGATTTTTCCATTTGATGGAGTCATTCATTTCACGTGGATCATTAGCTTCCATGCGGATTCCACGTTCTTTGACTAAAATGAATTATGCACGCACAATGTGCTTCTTCTGCAGCGGGCCCTGCCATGCAACCACCCTACCTTACCTAGCACCCAGCACCCAACCCCGTCACATGAAAGGGAAACAAGCAACTAGGTCTAAAATTGGGTGAAGTGTTCCATTAAGTGCAGAGCAGACTGTGTGTTTTTTTAACTATCACACCAATGAAAAACATTAACAAGGGCATTGTGAATAAACAAAAATGAACCATTTGAACATGGTTCATATGGGTTATATTCATGGTTACATTCCTTCCATTTCCATGAAAACATACAAGGTTTCCACCCGACAGTGAGTGACACACATATCCCCTGCAAGCCAAATTACGTCATGTAGGGCTGTCACAATTATTACATAATCGTCTAATCGTGATTATTTGACATAATCGTGATTATTTTTCATAATAGTCATAATCGTTTCCATATCAAAAATAGTGGAAATAGCAGATCTACAAGCTCACAACTCGTCACGATGTTCTTTTTTAAGTATAAAGTTGTCAAATATGTCAGTAATTTCTTTGTATATTTAGGTTATGTGTCATATCTACCATGTGTAACTTCAAAGCCTATAAGCCAAACAGAAAAGTAATTATCAACGACAAAAACACAATTAAATCGTTAATCGCAATTATTTGAGAGAAAATTAATCGTCATGTAAAATGTCATAATCGTGACAGCCCTAACGTCATGATGACTCCGGCGACGTTCAGAACTAGGCCAGATCACAGCCCATATGGGGATGATCTTGACGTCTTTAACAGGACATCATATAATATGGACTATAGGATTATTGTTATTGTTTGTAATGTTAGTTGAAATATGAGCATGTAAGGTTATATTCTGGGACATATCTGACTATTTATGATATTTATCTGACCTCGATCGGACCCGCTCTGATTAATCAGGTGATATTCTAGGCCAGATCTGACTAGTCATGGTTTGACTTGATCTGGCCCCAATCGAGACGTCACTGATTGGTCCAGGTCCTGACTGTGCTTGCTGGGTCGTAACTGTCGTACTCGTAACTGTCGTATCTCCAAGTTTTCAAATGTATACGTATTTTTCTCGTAAAGTAAAGCCCTGCTTCATCATACAAGACTGTCGCACAAGACTAGTGAAAATAGCAGATCTAGAAGCACGTGCGGTGCGAGGTGTTGTGTGCTTGTAGATCGCCTTAAGTCATCTTTAAGATGATGAATACAAAACAAACGGTTTTGGACATACAAGGTTTCCACCCGACAACGACGATATATATGTATATCCATTGACAACATTTGTATTGTGACTGTCAGAGGGTTTTGAGGGAGGGAGGGAGGGGAAGGAAACAACATTAAATAATGGAGCGTGGATGAAAAACGATGCAAAGGCAGAGCGTGTCTTCATGTAGAGAGATGTAAGCAACACCCTTCCTTCAGTCAGTATAAATACCCACCAACCCTGCAAGTCTTTGTGGGAATAAGGAATGAGATTCAGGAGAGCACGAGTTTGATTAAGTGGATATTACAGTGGACACTTTTTGTTTAATATGTATTTTCTCGCAAAAGCACTTTGTATATACGATATCATTCATTTTGTTTATTTTTTGTTTTGGGATGGGACGTTAAACCACTTTCAACTTAGCATCCCTATTTTGGGCAATTTATTATCCTTCAAAAAAGCACCAAAAAAGGGCACCTGTCTGTAATTTGCAACTGGACCTTGAGAAGTCTTCTTATCTAGGTCTCATCAGTGGCAGTGGCTCAGGGGTAGAGTGGCCGGATGGGAACCGCAAGGTTCCCAGTTCGATCCCAGGCTCCCCCACAGTTAGTGTCAAAGTGTCCTTGAGCAAGACTCTGAACCCCATCATTTCTCCTGATGTGCAGGTTGGTGCCTTGCATGGTTTCCTCAGTTATCAGTGTGTGTGTGTGTGTGTGTGTGTGTGTGTGTGTGTGTGTGTGTGTGTGTGTGTGTGTGTGTGTGTGTGTGTGTGTGTGTGTGTGTGTGTGTGTGTGTGTGTGTGTGTGTAAAGCACAATCTATGTAAAGTGCTTTGATTAAAAAGCACCATATAAATGCACCATTTACCATTTCTAGCCTGCCAAAAGAAATGATCCCTAAGAGTTTTTCTGTGACTATAAATGTTGCTCCTAGTATTGATGATTTCTTATAGAATTGTATGTCTTTATATATCTTGATGAATTGAATAGACATGACCACAATGGAAACTCTGGGCTTTTTGTGTTATCCTTTTAGCTTTTACTGTAGCCTATAACTGTGTATCTGCCTTTTGCAAACCATAAATAAATAAAGTACTCAACCAATCGATCAATCAATAGGTGAAAATGTTAAAACTATCTTTTTAAAATAATTCAAACGATTAAGAAATAAATAGCAGACTATACAGAGCGTGCAGATGTGCTATTATTTTTGAATAGCCCGAGTATAAGTGGTTAAAAGCTCAATAATGGTATAATCTACAAGTTTATAGGAGGAGTTGGTTGCGCACGTTAATAATGATATAATACATAATGACCAGAGTGCTTTAGAGAAATGGATGGAATCTCTTTGCAGGGTTAGCAGATTGTTCCTTTTAAAAGGGCCAGAGCATGAACTCCAGGCTACCTTCATCCTCCTTGCCAACAGGGACGTGCAGAGAATGTTAGAGAGGCAGGGGCTGACATTTCTAAAAGGGCCTTTTGGTGGAAACGTCGAAAATAGCAGACCTCCAAGCTCACAAGCGCGTCGCGCTGCGACGCGTTGTGAGCTTGGAGGTCGGCTATTTCCGTTGCTTGATACCACACTGAACTAAGCATAATCAAGTCAATACTGGAGATGTGGCGTAACGGCATGGATTTCTACACAAAGAGGGCAATTCTATCAACATAAGATGCTGCATTCAAGTTCAGGAGAGTTTGCACAAGACAATTCTCTTGAACGCTGCCTTCAGGTATGGCATGGAAAGAGGGCGTTTGCATTTCTTTCACCATAGTAAAAAACTGCATTCATGGTCTGGAGAGGGCACTTTTTACAGACGGAATAAAAGGGCAGGGGCTCAAGCCCCCCTTTGATGTCTACGTGTGCACGTGCCTGCCGCTAATATCCTAAAAACTGAAATCCTCCCTGGAATGGCCTACTTACGAAGTCAATCCGAGGGAACATAATATCGATTTCAATGCCAAATTATTGCAACGCGCGTCCGTGTCAAATCAGAGATGGGGGCCAAGGAAGGAGAGAGAGAGAGGGGCCTTAAGTGCATGGGGGTCTGTCTGACCCCCTCGCTCCCCCCGACCAGACACTTCCAGCGGGGTCAGGGAGTCAGAGGTGAGGCCGAGGAGCCCAGGAAGGGTCAGTCTCACAGTCTACATCTACATTGTGGAGGAGGTTAATTCACTTTAGCCAGACAACACCGCGTTATGGTCGCTGCAGAAACCTCCCTATCGTCGTTGTCCGATGAAAACCTTGTATGTCCAAAACCTTTCCTTTTGCATACATCATTTAAAAAATGATTTAAACTAGTGAAAACAGCCGATCTGCAAGCACACAATGCCTCGGGTGCGAGGCGTTGTGTGCTTGTAGATCTGCTGTTTTCACTACTTTTGTGTGACGGCCTTGTACAATGAAGCAGGGCTTTACTTTGCGAAAGAATGTACAAATTTGAATACGAGGTTTCCACCCGACGACGACGCTATGTTAACTTGATTAAAATGTAAAATAACGCCCCTAGTTGATCATACCACAGCGTCACCACGGCAGATCCACAAGCTCGAAGTCCATCTGGTGCTTTTGACACTTTTGAATCCTGAAAACTTACGTTTTGGATCTGTGAGGTTTGCAAACGACAGAGACGATATCCTCTCCACCGGCAATGAAAACTTCTATCCCATCCATCCATCCATCTTCACCCGCTTATCCGGAATCGGGTCGCGGGGGTAACAGCTCCAACTGAGATCTCCCATTTAACCTTTTTTTTTTAATATATATTTTTCTTTCTCCACAAATGAATGCCCTGTACTTTGTCGTGTTGAGCAAAAAGTGGCAAACGTATACGATCTAAAAGCTAGTCAGTTTGTAGATCTAGGCCTACTATTTCTGCTACGTTTGAAAGCCTTTGAAATTTTAAATGAATGTAAAGCTGCACTATGTAAGTTTCATCTTCTACCCCGGATTTGAATCAAGTGCTGAGTTTTTTTTTTTTTACCATTGAACTAATAGAGCCTGCCTTATTGCTCAGGCGATACGTTTAATATTGACCATCATAAAATTCAAATCGAACCAGGAACAGGACTGTGTCAAGCAAAGGTCATGTCTCACATGTCTCTATAGAAGAGCAGGGAGACAAAATATACAACCATCCCATGAGTTACAATGTATTAACATACATATCGTCATTCGTCACTATCGGGCAAAAACCTTGTATCTCCAAGTTTCAAATGTGTATGTTTTTTTTGTTTAGTTTTTTAAAAGTAAAGCCCTGCCTCAAGCCCTGAAAATAGCAGATCTACAAGCACACAACGCCTCACGGTGCGAGGAGTTGTGTGTTTGTAGATCGGCTATTTTCACTAGTTCAAATCATTTTTAAAATGATGAATACAAAACAAACAGTTTTGAACATACAAGGTTTCAACCCGACAACGACGATATTTTATTCAAATAAAGTTACATAGTGCCGCTTTAAGTCTGTGCGTGGGATTTTTCGAAACATTTAACCAATAAAAACCAATAAAAGAAGAGCTTGTGACAATATAATAACTCCATTGGATCCATACTGGAACACAGGTCAATGCTTTCTACTCCTCAGAGGCGTCAATTGGGTATGGCAAGGTACAGTATGGCAGCTGCCATACCTTGGCTACAGGGGGAAAAAATTAAGATAAAACTTAAAATAATCTCATCATACCTGTTTGCTGGTATGGCAACATGACTTGTGTCACCCGTCATGTTGCCATACCCTAGCTTTTGCTGAACTGACGCCACTATGCTCCCTGCATAGCAGCAGTTTTGGACGCACATGGTTTCCATCCGACGGCACTGAATTAAGCACAAAAATGAAATCCCATTAAAGCGGCCATTTTGAGCGCCGAGGGGAGGGGGAGGAGCTAATCGAATGAAACTCCGATTTAACTGGCAAAGTATTCTGTGTGTGTATTTAATCAATACTTAAGAGTCATAATACCCCAGGTCACCAGGAGAAAAAAAATACATTTCCATAATCAATGGAAAGAGCTTCTCAAGTTCAGTGTGTTATTGTGCTCCCATTCCCTGATCATTTTTCATACCTTTTATAGATATTTCCCAGGGTTCATATCCAGCCAGAGTATATCAAGGCTGTCGGGCGGAGACCTCGTATGTCCAAAACCGTTTTCTTTTTTTTTCTTTTTTGGAAATGGAGGAAGTAAAATAACCTGGTGTGTTCCAATGGATCCAAAATAATGATTGTTAAATGGTGCATTTAACCCATTCAGGCCTAGAATTATTGAATGATTTAACCAGTGAAAAATAGCAGATATACAAGGTCACAGCGCGGCACAGAGTGCCGCGCTGCGAGCTTGTAGATCTGCTATTTTTGAAAAAGTTGTGAAAATGTGTGCAAATCTTTGACTATATATATTTTCAAAGCGAACGTTTGTAACTCAAATCTTGCTTCTGGGTGGTCCCTGGAACTAAATATTTTGAGATGGGGGTCTGTGGCCAAATACGTATCATTTTGGGGGTCCTTCACATGAAAAGGTTTGAGAACCACTGACATAGTAGTCTCTCAAGAACAGACTAACTGAGCTCCATTTAAGTGAAAAGGACCTTTTCTTTGACGATGGCTGGCCCGATTGCTGACATAGAAACATAGGGTTTTCAAAAAAACCTTAGAAGGATTCAAAAGACACTTATAGAATCGGGTCAAAATTCTAATTTTCACGATTTTTCAAAAATAGCAGATCTACAAGCTCACAGAGTGCCGCGCTGTGATATCTGCTATTTTTCAATAGTATATATAGCACTTTATCCAAGGCGTTTTACAATGATTTTGCATTTATATGCGTTGCCGAGGAAACCGTGCGAGGCACCAAACTGCTCATCGGGAGCAATTAGGGGTTCAGCGTGTTGCTCAAGGTCTCTTCAACACCAACGCTGGGGGAGCCCTTGTAAATGCTTTCCATTGGTTCCTGTAGACGCAGGAGCCTGGGGTATTTCTGTGTGACACTATAATTGTACTATGGCATCAATTGATGAAAAACAAAACATACAAAAGTTGAAACCAGCTGATAAAGAACACTAGGACAGTGGTTCTCAAAGGTATTCATGTCAAGGACCCGGACCCCCATTTAAAAAGATATGCCAGGGACCCCCATAAGAGAAGATTTTTATGGCTCTAGCAGTGATTCTCAACCATTTTAATTTCAAGGACCCACAGTTTGACATCACATGCATTAGGCTATACGGACCCCCATTTAATGGTATTTCTATCAACGAGACCCCAATTGATGTGGACCAAATGGTCCCATTAGGGCCCATTTAGTTCCTAACTATCATTTAGCGGGGGACCCCCTGGAACTCCCTCAAGGACCCCATGAGAACCATAATGCCCTGGGATGTTTGAGTTAAGATTTTTGGTAGGTAAGGACTTTGGTTTTTGGCATGAAATAAATGGTTACTATAGAAATCCCTCAAAATGTCCTGAATTTAATAAAACAAATGTTGATCCACAAATTCACAATGCAACGCATTGTGAATTTGTTTTCTGAAATAATCAGTGGGATGGCTGCGGTCACAATAAAAGTTGTGACTGTTTTTGTCACTTTTCTAGCTTAAAACCAGTCTGTTCACAGCAGCGGGCACAAAAAAGAGGGTGTCTTCAATTGATCATATTTGATTTTATTACATTTTGTGGGATTTGTTTTTGCGAGAGGCAGTAAACACGTTTGATACGCTGAGCTGTTAAAACTGTAAAGAGCCACAGAAAAACACCTCCGTCACTCTGGGCTGCCAATAAAACTAGAAAGAAAAAAAGAAAAGGAAAAAGCCTATTTAAGCCAATGGAAGTGCAGCTGTGAGGCGAAACGGTCAGTCAATAACACCCTATTGGCATACAACAGTGTCGCGCAAAAAAATAGCAATCTATAAGCTTACATACAAACGTATTCATATCACAATGCATAGATACATTAATCTGTGGTGTAAAGTAACTAAGTAGGCTACATTTACTTAAGTAATGTACTTAGTTACTTGTACATTTGTACTATCTGCTATTTTCAAACACTTTTACTTTTGGTATTTTAAGTACATTTTGATGCCAATACTTTCGTACGTTTACTCAAGTACATTTTGAATTCTGGACATTTACTTGTAACGGAGTACATCTAAAGTGCAGGATTGATACTTTTACTTAAGTAACAAAATGTGAGTACTTTTTACACCTCTGACATTAAGTAAACACTACTTCTGCATCCATTCATCCGACAATGACCTGCCAAACACTTTACAGCTGATAATTATGTAATTGAGTCAAGAGAACAGCTCAATTTCAACTACTAAACCTCAAACTGGACATGAAGTTCTGAACCAGGCATAATCTTATCAGTACAAAAATAAAAACAAAGCAAAGGCTTTAAATAAAGAAATAATACTGCTAGCATCGCGACGTTTTGTGATCTTGTAGATCTGCTATTTTCGCTGTTTTGGAGAGAGAAAGATTGCCTGTCACTACTGGCCTGCCAATAAAAAACGAATGGGAAAATAAGGCGATTTAAGCCAATGAGAGGCTTGCCAGGCCGGTGTGTCTGTGGTCAGTCAATAAACCAAACAACCACCGGAGACTACAAGGTCACACTGGAAAACACTCTCCAAGAACAATCCAATTTAAACCTCACCTTCTCATGGTGGCTGTCATTCTGAATTGTTGCTTGCGATGTTGTAATTTCACATGTCTGACCAAAAACAAGAACTGTGCTGTCTGTGTAAATATTTTTCTGATATTGATACAGTACTGTAGATCTGTGTCATTTCTATCCAACGTCACATCCTTTGTTTACCGCGTGGAAAATTAAATCTGTGGATCTCGAAAGATACGGTAAAATCAGTCAAAAACACTGTCAGGGTTATCGTTAGGCCTGTCACAATTATTACATAATCGTCTAATCGAAATTATTTTGTCATAATCGTTTCTATGTTGACATTTTTTCATATATTAACAAACATTTTCAAAAATAGTGGAAATAGCTATCTACAAGCTCACAATGCATCCATTTACACTATCTATGTTCTTTTTTAAGTATAAAGTTGTCAAATATGTCAGTCATTTCTTTGTAATATTATTTAGGTTATGTGTAATTTCTGCTATGTGTGACTTCAAAGCCTGCAAGCCAAAGAGAAATGTAATTGTCAACGACAAAATCTAAAACCACGTGACAATTAATCGTCATGTAAAATGTCATAATCGTGACAGCCCTAGTTATTGACATCAATTACTTAACACCCGGCAGTCCACATGTTAATTAAGAGCTCTTGTTCCTACCATTATTGGCTACCATGGGCCTGTGTGTTGTTGGTTAGTTGATGAGTTAATTAAGAGCTCTTGTTCCTACCATTATTGGCTACCATGGGCCTGTGTGTTGTTGGTTAGTTGATGAGTTAATTAAGAGCTCTTGTTCCTACCATTATTGGCTACCATGGGCCTGTGTGTTGTTGGTTAGTTGATGAGTTAATTAAGAGCTCTTGTTCCTACCATTATTGGCTACCATGGGCCTGTGTGTTGTTGGTTAGTTGATGAGTTAATTAAGAGCTCTTGTTCCAACCATTATTGGCTACCATGGGCCTGTGTGTTGTTGGTTAGTTGATGAGTTAATTAAGAGCTCTTGTTCCAACCATTAGTGGCTACCATGGGCCTGTGTGTTGTTGGTTAGTTGATGAGTTAATTAAGAGCTCTTGTTCCAACCATTAGTGGCTACCATGGGCCTGTGTGTTGTTGGTTAGTTGATGAGTTAATTAAGAGCTCTTGTTCCAACCATTAGTGGCTACCATGGGCCTGTGTGTTGTTGGTTAGTTGATGAGTTAATTAAGAGCTCTTGTTCCAACCATTAGTGGCTACCATGGGCCTGTGTGTTGTTGGTTAGTTGATGAGTTAATTAAGAGCTCTTGTTCCAACCATTAGTGGCTACCATGGGCCTGTGTGTTGTTGGTTAGTTGATGAGTTAATTAAGAGCTCTTGTTCCAACCATTAGTGGCTACCATGGGCCTGTGTGTTGTTGGTTAGTTGATGAGTTAATTAAGAGCTCTTGTTCCTACCATTATTGGCTACCATGGGCCTGTGTGTTGTTGGTTAGTTGATGAGTTAATTAAGAGCTCTTGTTCCAACCATTAGTGGCTACCATGGGCCTGTGTGTTGTTGGTTAGTTGATGAGTTAATTAAGAGCTCTTGTTCCAACCATTAGTGGCTACCATGGGCCTGTGTGTTGTTGGTTAGTTGATGAGTTAATTAAGAGCTCTTGTTCCAACCATTAGTGGCTACCATGGGCCTGTGTGTTGTTGGTTAGTTGATGAGTTAATTAAGAGCTCTTGTTCCAACCATTAGTGGCTACCATGGGCCTGTGTGTTGTTGGTTAGTTGATGAGTTAATTAAGAGCTCTTGTTCCTACCATTATTGGCTACCATGGGCCTGTGTGTTGTTGGTTAGTTGATGAGTTAATTAAGAGCTCTTGTTCCAACCATTAGTGGCTACCATGGGCCTGTGTGTTGTTGGTTAGTTGATGAGTTAATTAAGAGCTCTTGTTCCAACCATTAGTGGCTACCATGGGCCTGTGTGTTGTTGGTTAGTTGATGAGTTAATTAAGAGCTCTTGTTCCAACCATTAGTGGCTACCATGGGCCTGTGTGTTGTTGGTTAGTTGATGAGTTAATTAAGAGCTCTTGTTCCAACCATTAGTGGCTACCATGGGCCTGTGTGTTGTTGGTTAGTTGATGAGTTAATTAAGAGCTCTTGTTCCAACCATTAGTGGCTACCATGGGCCTGTGTGTTGTTGGTTAGTTGATGAGTTAATTAAGAGCTCTTGTTCCAACCATTAGTGGCTACCATGGGCCTGTGTGTTGTTGGTTAGTTGATGAGTTAATTAAGAGCTCTTGTTCCAACCATTAGTGGCTACCATGGGCCTGTGTGTTGTTGGTTAGTTGATGAGTTAATTAAGAGCTCTTGTTCCTACCATTAGTGGCTACCATGGGCCTGTGTGTTGTTGGTTAGTTGATGAGTTAATTAAGAGCTCTTGTTCCAACCATTAGTGGCTACCATGGGCCTGTGTGTTGTTGGTTAGTTGATGAGTTAATTAAGAGCTCTTGTTCCTACCATTAGTGGCTACCATGGGCCTGTGTGTTGTTGGTTAGTTGATGAGTTAATTAAGAGCTCTTGTTCCTACCATTAGTGGCTACCATGGGCCTGTGTGTTGTTGGTTAGTTGATGAGTTAATTAAGAGCTCTTGTTCCAACCATTAGTGGCTACCATGGGCCTGTGTGTTGTTGGTTAGTTGATGAGTTAATTAAGAGCTCTTGTTCCTACCATTAGTGGCTACCATGGGCCTGTGTGTTGTTGGTTAGTTGATGAGTTAATTAAGAGCTCTTGTTCCAACCATTAGTGGCTACCATGGGCCTGTGTGTTGTTGGTTAGTTGATGAGTTAATTAAGAGCTCTTGTTCCAACCATTAGTGGCTACCATGGGCCTGTGTGTTGTTGGTTAGTTGATGAGTTAATTAAGAGCTCTTGTTCCTACCATTAGTGGCTACCATGGGCCTGTGTGTTGTTGGTTAGTTGATGAGTTAATTAAGAGCTCTTGTTCCAACCATTAGTGGCTACCATGGGCCTGTGTGTTGTTGGTTAGTTGATGAGTTAATTAAGAGCTCTTGTTCCTACCATTATTGGCTACCATGGGCCTGTGTGTTGTTGGTTAGTTGATGAGTTAATTAAGAGCTCTTGTTCCAACCATTAGTGGCTACCATGGGCCTGTGTGTTGTTGGTTAGTTGATGAGTTAATTAAGAGCTCTTGTTCCAACCATTAGTGGCTACCATGGGCCTGTGTGTTGTTGGTTAGTTGATGAGTTAATTAAGAGCTCTTGTTCCTACCATTATTGGCTACCATGGGCCTGTGTGTTGTTGGTTAGTTGATGAGTTAATTAAGAGCTCTTGTTCCTACCATTAGTGGCTACCATGGGCCTGTGTGTTGTTGGTTAGTTGATGAGTTAATTAAGAGCTCTTGTTCCAACCATTAGTGGCTACCATGGGCCTGTGTGTTGTTGGTTAGTTGATGAGTTAATTAAGAGCTCTTGTTCCAACCATTAGTGGCTACCATGGGCCTGTGTGTTGTTGGTTAGTTGATGAGTTAATTAAGAGCTCTTGTTCCAACCATTAGTGGCTACCATGGGCCTGTGTGTTGTTGGTTAGTTGATGAGTTAATTAAGAGCTCTTGTTCCTACCATTAGTGGCTACCATGGGCCTGTGTGTTGTTGGTTAGTTGATGAGTTAATTAAGAGCTCTTGTTCCAACCATTAGTGGCTACCATGGGCCTGTGTGTTGTTGGTTAGTTGATGAGTTAATTAAGAGCTCTTGTTCCTACCATTATTGGCTACCATGGGCCTGTGTGTTGTTGGTTAGTTGATGAGTTAATTAAGAGCTCTTGTTCCAACCATTAGTGGCTACCATGGGCCTGTGTGTTGTTGGTTAGTTGATGAGTTAATTAAGAGCTCTTGTTCCAACCATTAGTGGCTACCATGGGCCTGTGTGTTGTTGGTTAGTTGATGAGTTAATTAAGAGCTCTTGTTCCTACCATTATTGGCTACCATGGGCCTGTGTGTTGTTGGTTAGTTGATGAGTTAATTAAGAGCTCTTGTTCCTACCATTAGTGGCTACCATGGGCCTGTGTGTTGTTGGTTAGTTGATGAGTTAATTAAGAGCTCTTGTTCCAACCATTAGTGGCTACCATGGGCCTGTGTGTTGTTGGTTAGTTGATGAGTTAATTAAGAGCTCTTGTTCCAACCATTAGTGGCTACCATGGGCCTGTGTGTTGTTGGTTAGTTGATGAGTTAATTAAGAGCTCTTGTTCCTACCATTATTGGCTACCATGGGCCTGTGTGTTGTTGGTTAGTTGATGAGTTAATTAAGAGCTCTTGTTCCAACCATTAGTGGCTACCATGGGCCTGTGTGTTGTTGGTTAGTTGATGAGTTAATTAAGAGCTCTTGTTCCAACCATTAGTGGCTACCATGGGCCTGTGTGTTGTTGGTTAGTTGATGAGTTAATTAAGAGCTCTTGTTCCTACCATTATTGGCTACCATGGGCCTGTGTGTTGTTGGTTAGTTGATGAGTTAATTAAGAGCTCTTGTTCCTACCATTAGTGGCTACCATGGGCCTGTGTGTTGTTGGTTAGTTGATGAGTTAATTAAGAGCTCTTGTTCCAACCATTAGTGGCTACCATGGGCCTGTGTGTTGTTGGTTAGTTGATGAGTTAATTAAGAGCTCTTGTTCCTACCATTAGTGGCTACCATGGGCCTGTGTGTTGTTGGTTAGTTGATGAGTTAATTAAGAGCTCTTGTTCCTACCATTAGTGGCTACCATGGGCCTGTGTGTTGTTGGTTAGTTGATGAGTTAATTAAGAGCTCTTGTTCCAACCATTAGTGGCTACCATGGGCCTGTGTGTTGTTGGTTAGTTGATGAGTTAATTAAGAGCTCTTGTTCCTACCATTATTGGCTACCATGGGCCTGTGTGTTGTTGGTTAGTTGATGAGTTAATTAAGAGCTCTTGTTCCAACCATTAGTGGCTACCATGGGCCTGTGTGTTGTTGGTTAGTTGATGAGTTAATTAAGAGCTCTTGTTCCAACCATTAGTGGCTACCATGGGCCTGTGTGTTGTTGGTTAGTTGATGAGTTAATTAAGAGCTCTTGTTCCTACCATTATTGGCTACCATGGGCCTGTGTGTTGTTGGTTAGTTGATGAGTTAATTAAGAGCTCTTGTTCCTACCATTAGTGGCTACCATGGGCCTGTGTGTTGTTGGTTAGTTGATGAGTTAATTAAGAGCTCTTGTTCCAACCATTAGTGGCTACCATGGGCCTGTGTGTTGTTGGTTAGTTGATGA
This sequence comes from Nannobrachium achirus, assembly GCF_963921795.1. Classification (NCBI taxonomy): domain Eukaryota; kingdom Metazoa; phylum Chordata; class Actinopteri; order Myctophiformes; family Myctophidae; genus Nannobrachium; species Nannobrachium achirus. Next base: position 4,163,101 of record NC_137822.1, on the reverse strand, counting down.
GTTAATTAAGAGCTCTTGTTCCTACCATTAGTGGCTACCATGGGCCTGTGTGTTGTTGGTTAGTTGATGAGTTAATTAAGAGCTCTTGTTCCTACCATTATTGGCTACCATGGGCCTGTGTGTTGTTGGTTAGTTGATGAGTTAATTAAGAGCTCTTGTTCCTACCATTAGTGGCTACCATGGGCCTGTGTGTTGTTGGTTAGTTGATGAGTTAATTAAGAGCTCTTGTTCCTACCATTAGTGGCTACCATGGGCCTGTGTGTTGTTGGTTAGTTGATGAGTTAATTAAGAGCTCTTGTTCCAACCATTAGTGGCTACCATGGGCCTGTGTGTTGTTGGTTAGTTGATGAGTTAATTAAGAGCTCTTGTTCCTACCATTAGTGGCTACCATGGGCCTGTGTGTTGTTGGTTAGTTGATGAGTTATCAAATGATGCCGATTTACTGGCTGCCAAAGGCCCATTCAGCAGCCTTTATGAGCCGGCAGCATTTTTCATTCACTCAGCAGAGAGAGTGATGGGATGGCCTGGAGGTGACGGGGTTAACAAGCCCCTGTAGCTTCTGAATGGACCCCCACCCATGGACCCCCACCCACCCACCCAGGTGCCTGAGCAGGGGTGTCACACCAAATCCTGGGCCCTGGGTGCAAGGTTTCACTCACATTTTTGTGCTTTAACTTTTGAAAAATAGCAGATATACAAGCTCACAGCGCGCGCTGCAAACTTGTAGATCTGCTATTTTTGACAAATCATGAAATTTGTGCAAGTCTGAATATTTCAAATCCTTCTAAGGTTTTTTTTGAAAAACCTGTTTCTATGTCAGTGGTGCTCAAACCAAGGACCAAGTCAAGGACCCCCAAAATGATATGTATTTGGCCACGGAACCCCATCTCAAAATATTTTGTTCCAGGGACCCCCCAGAAGCAAAATTTGAGTTACAAATATTCTCTTAATAAATACCATACCGGTATATTAAAAGATTTTCACACATTTTCACTACTTTTTCAAAAATGGCAGATCTACAAGCTTGCAGCGCGGCACTCGGTGCCGCGCTGTGAGCTTGTATATCTGCTATTTTTCAATAGCTAAAGTATAAAATAATTCCAGGCCCCTCCACCTTGGGCCCTAGTAACTCCCCCCCCCCTCCCCCTCTTGTGACGCCCCAGCTGGTGATAACACTACACACACATTAACACCAGAGTAGCGGAGGGAGCGCCACTGATCTCGTCCCACCCGAAATTCGGCACAAACATGGGGATCAGTGTTCATTTCGTCAGTGATGGAAAAAGTACTCACATGTATAGTGCAATATAGAACTACTCTGTTACAAGTAAAAGGAAAAGTAAGAGGGAAAAAGTATTGGCAACAAAATGTACTTTTAAAGTACCAAAAGTAAAAGTGCTAATTTCGAGTTTTCAAATGTATAGAAATCTTTTGAAAATAGCAGATCTACAAGCTTAGCTCAGTAGCTCACAATGCATTGCATCGTGACACATTGCAATTATTCAAATATGATTATTTTGGGAGGTGCGTGGTCTGAAAAAGGTTGAGAACCACTGCCGTGAAGAAGGGTCCATTTGGTGGTCCACGGACACCACGTTGGGAAACCTAGACATTATTAACAGCCACTTGTGACATGGCTGAACAAGCCTCTGGGCCGTGGCGAGCATGGGAACACAGTATTAGAGCGGAGTGGTGAAATGGCTGGGGAAACAAGGGCACAGTGTGAGCCTTGTGTTCCAGCACGCTGTCTCCAGTCTATCAACATGGACCTGGCAACTTTCTCTCATCCATACACACTGTCCCTCCAGTCTATCAACATGGACCTGGCAACTTTCTCTCATCCATACACACTGTCCCTCCAGTCTATCAACATGGACCTGGCAACTTTCTCTCATCCATACACACTGTCCCTCCAGTCTATCAACATGGACCTGGCAACTTTCTCTCATCCATACCAACTCTCCCAGCCAGTGCAGTGGTGGAAAATGTACTCAGATGCTTTACTTACGTAAAAGTATCAATACTGCAATATAGAAATACTCTGTTATTGCATTATACCCTGAGAAATCTCGTAGCTTGTCTGACAGTCAGTATTGTCTGACTGTCAGTACAGGAAGTGATGTCACGTGATGTCAGTGAGTCACAGTGATGTGGTACAGAATGACTCACTGATGTCACGTGACATCACTTTCTGTACTGACAGTCAGACAAGCTACGAGATTTCTCAGGGTATAAAAGTCCATATATGGTCCTTCCCAGAAAAAGGAAAAAAAAAAACTTTTATGCCCATACATGGAGATTTCTGATGTCATAAATCCCAGGCTGAAAATGATAATGTTATGCCCATATATGGAGATCCACAGGCATCAAACCAAGGCTCTAACTCACCAAGACCCTGCTTGGCATTACTTATGTACGTTTTATGCCCATCTATGGAGATTCCTATATTGTCAATATTAAGGACATTATTAAGGATATTATGTTTTCAATATTAAGGACATATATGGGAATGCCCATATATGGTAATGTCCATATGTGGGCATGTTTTGACATAACATAACTATCATGAAGGGGTCTCCATATACGAGTAACTGGTCCCATATTCATCACTGGCCAGATGGCCAAGAATTGGCGTGACCTCGCCCTTTAGGGCGAGGTTGCCATACCCAATTGACACCTCTGGATGGCCACGATCTTTGCCTGTCTACCAGAGGCTGTCCACCTATCATGGACTGATTTCTCAGTGCGGCAACCGACTGCAGGGTCAAGTGACACCTATGTTGTGTGCGGCTGTCCGCCGACACCGCAGCTACACAGCAGCGCTCTGGAAAAAAAGGTCTATAAGCAGTGGTGTAAAGTAACTAAAGACATTTACTGAAGTATTTTAAATACAGTGGAGTGGTCCCAATTGTCTGTACTATTACTTCTACTCCACTGCATCGCAGAGGCAAATATTGTACTTTTTTCTCCACTACGATTATTTTTTTAAATTTTGTTAAGTCCTACAAGCTACTTTGTAGATTTGGTTATTATTACAAAACATACCCACTTCAGCCCACTTCGCATTGCGTTGTCAGCATGTAGATATGCTGTTTTCAAAAGATTTAAAAGGTAGGGTAAGTGATTTTGTTTAATTCAAATAATAACAAAATGTGTCTATGTTCTGATAGTAATAGAGTGTTTGGTCCATATTTGGACTTCTTCTGTCTTATCTCCTGTGAGGAGAAAAAAGCAGTTTCAGTTTTGAAACGGCTGGGTGACAAGTCTTCCTCCAATGAGGATAGCGAGGGGCCTTCCTCCAATCATGGTCGAGTGGGGGCGGGCCATACCAAGGCCTGCCCCCACTTGATCATGATTGGAGGAAGGCCCCGCCTGTCACCTACATGAAAACTGGTGAAATCACTTACCCTACCTTTAAAAAAAATAAGACATATGATAACTAAACTTTCTACTTTTGGTATATTTTGATGCAGATACTTTTGTACGTACAACTTACTAAGCAAATTGTGATACCAGACTTCTATTTGTCACAGAGTGTTTCTACATTGCGGTATTGATACTTTTACTTAAGTAAACCACTGCCTATGATACGTTGCAACAATACCCTCCATTGACAGCCCCATTCATGAAACTGAATTTAACACTAACAAATAAACTAGCTTTAAGTTCATTTTAAAAATGTGTATATCGTTACTGTCGGGCAGAAACCTCGTATCTCCAAGTTTCAAATTTGTACGTTTTTTCGCAAAGCAAAGCCCTGCTTCATCAGACAAGGCCGTCGCACAAAGGTAGTGAAAACAGCAGATCTACAAGCACACAACGCCTCGCGATGCGAGGCGTTGTGTGCTGGTAGATCAGCTATTTTCACTATTTTAGATCATTTTAAAATTGATAAACACAAAACGAACGGTTTTGGACATACAGGGTTTTCACCCGAGAATGGCGATATATTTTGGCAAAAATATCACAAAGCCATGTTAAACAGGCCTACAGCCTGTTTAACATGATGACAGCATGTCCAAAGCGAACCCTCTCTGTCGTCTGCACTGTCTGTCTCTCTGTGTCTCAGTGTCTCCTGGGTGAGCATGGTTTCCTGCATGTCAGGCCTGTGAGGAGATGTGAGGAGGGGGCCAGACTGGGGGACTGGGGGGGACGAGGGGACTGACCCTGACTGTGGCTGGCAGCTAATTCCCAAGGACTCTTTGTTCATTAGAGTCCGTCCCACCGCAGCGTGTCTGTGTCCTGCTGCTCGCCCCCCGCCGGGGACGTCTTTGTAATCCTATAAAGTGGAAAAATACCAATTTGTAGCAATTTGTCTCAGCGAGACGCAGTGTTTGGTGTTAAAGAGAGGGACTGGTTAGTCACCCCCTCTGTTTGCCAGAGCCCCCCCTCCCACCCCGACACAAACCAAACAGGAGGAGGAGATACTATAAGACTTAATTTATTCTTGCGCTGAAAACAGACGATCGACACCCGTTGTGCAACATAATATAATTAGGCTTAGCAGTGCAATACACAAGTCCCCACAGCAAAATACATAATGGTTATTTTTTTTTAAATAATATAAATTATAAATGTTTTTGTATTTTATTTTACTTTTGTTACTTTAACAAATTAAATAAACACTTGCACTTTTACACAAGTGACATTTTTAACACAAGCCTTTTACATAGGCTACAGAGTATTTATGTGTTGTGTATACTGCTATACTTTTACTTTAAAAAAGGGAAATCTTCTTCCATACCACCATTTGTCATGTGTAAAGGAATGGTCATAAATAAAGTAATCAGGGGTGATGATAAATATGTTTCTATTCCATGCAGCCCTGATTCTAAGTTCTTGTACATCTCCATGTTATCGGGTTGAGGTGCAGAAGGCACCTTCACATTTCAATTCACTAAAGCCAGATTTTACACAAAATAAAAGACAAAACAAAATAACAGTCGATCTACAAGCTCACGACACACCGTGGATGCTGTTTTCGACCATGTGACCCCGTCGTCCGACTCTAGCCATAAATCAGGCCTTTAGACACACTTAAACACATTGGCTGTAAATGAGAGACAGTGTGAGCTCACCAAGCTTTATAGACACATTACAATTGACCACAGGCTGGACCAAGTACTCAGATAGTTTACTTAAGTAAACTTCTTTGGCCGACAGGCGAAACAAACACGATGGGACTTTACCATTGTATCTTAAATCCCTGCTGGATTGGAATCCTGTGACATATAGGACACGCTCCAGTGATTGGCTCACACATTTAAAGGACAACTTTAGTTTTTTACAACAAGGGTTCATATTTTAGATTGTAATTAGAGAAAAGAACAGATGAAATATTATCATTTACTGCTTTCTATCATTTTAGCCATTTTAGTATTTTGATTTCAGTGGTTGGGGGCATGCGTACAAAAGGCTAAATATGTATTTTTAGACACAATAAGCTGACAATGTCTGTGTTACTATTTACACTAGCCACCATAAGTCACATCTGCCCATGAAAGATTGCGGTGCATCTTGAGAATGAGCTTATTGTGTCAAATACATATTTAGCCACTTGCATGCATGCATGCTATGCATGCAAATCACACTCATCTTTTCTTTTCTCTAATGACTATCTAAAATATAAACCCTTGTTGTAAAAAAACAAAGTTGTTCTTTAAGTTTCCCAAAGCAAACACTGAACTGGGGAAGACAGCCTTTTGCTTTAATGCCCTAAAAACACTTGGAATGAGCTACAACTTAAATTCAAGATATGTTCTCCCATAACAGTCATTTTACATTTTTGATAGCAGATCTAGTTGAATGAATGAATCTTCAATGAAGAAAATACACCCGCACACTGCCACTTGCAGGTTCCAAGTATACATTTATTAAAAGCAATGTTTCGGTCGGTAGACCTTCCTCAAGCTAAATTCAGTTATGGCTGACAAAACACTATATGCATTTCTACAGGTACAAACACCCAATCAGAAGCACTCAATGTGATCACTCATTTCAGACAGCTGTGTTGACATAGTCATGTGACTCAGGTCCACAGTCTCTTCTGAGGTCCTCTAAGTATCATTGAAAATAACAAATTACAATAATACAAAGGAAAATAAAGAAAAGTCATGCCAAATAATACAATCAACAATTATACAAAAAACAAATTCAAAAAATGTCATAATGTCCTACTCTCAATGTCAGAGTGGAAAACAGAACATAATAAAGCAAAACAAGAAATACAAAATGCATAGGGACCAGCTAAGAAGTGACTGAATTGATAACAAGGCCCTCACTGGCTGAGGCTCTCTTTTAGAAGTTATATTGATAGCAGATCTACCCACAAGTGTCTGCAACTGCCTTTAACCTTGTTTGGTGAATATTGTATATTTTATTGTATACTGTGATGTATCTCGATGACACTGCAAATGAGGACAACCTCAATGTCTTTTGAGATTAAAAATGCATTCAAACTTGACTGGAGATAAAGTACAAAAGTATGGGCATCAAAATGTACTAAATTAAAAGTAGCCATTACAAATGGCCCATTATGTCACAAATTCTTTAAAAATGTGTCAAAATGTTTCGGAAATATCCAGTGTCACTGGTCGTCTATTTTCAAATAGATGAAGTACAGTAGGCTACTACTAATTGTACGTTTTTGGTTTGGTGAAATGCCACCCCGTTGCCATCCCAATTTTTCAAAATGCACGTGTATAACATCATAGCGTTGAACTGGTTGATGTATATATTTCATAATCATAATGTAAATCTGCAAAGTAAACGGTAGCTTACATCTTAATAAATGACATTTTTAAAAAAGTAGGTGGGTGAGGATTTGCCGGTGTAAATACAGATGAAATAGAAGCTATTCAGGTCAGTTGTGTCGCTCCGGGGCAAATAAATAGTGTGACGTAATCGCTTAGTCATGTTCCATCCAGATCACTGGTGCTCAACCTTGGGATCTGGGGACCAGCAAGGGTCCAATAATCAATGGACCATATTCACCGGGTGGCCATGTTTGCATTTTGCATTGAAAAACTGGGGTGGCATTTCATTAATTTAATGAAGATGGTCGCCGTGTGAATATCAGTCCGCGGTCAGTGGAACCATGCAGGTCTGTAACTCTGTGAGTGTAGACGAATAGAACCAAACAGACCCTTACAATGAATCAACCAATCTTTATTTGTCTCATACAATTTATAAAAAGTAGTATTTCTAAAATGCAGTGAAATGTATAAATGTCAGCTCCATGGATATAGTGAGCAATAAAACAGACAAACGGGACTAAACTAACCTGAACGATGAATACTCTAAACTAAACCACATTGCTTCATTTTCAGGCCACTCTGAGTGTGTACGAATGGAACCAAATGGACCCTTACGGTCTGCAATTCATTGTACAAATGGGACCAAACGGACCCTCAGGGGTATGTAACTCTGAGAGTGTACAAATGGAAGCAAATCAACCCTTACAGGGCTGACGTACTAAGGGAACCACATGGTCTATTTGGTCTATTTGGTTCCATTCGTAATTAACAGCGATGATTTCACAGTATAGATTGCGGCCCCAGACGGTGACCGAGAGATGAAAGAAAACATGGTACAAAGAGGGGGTCTGTGGTTTAATGCATGTGGAACTGGTGGGGGTCCTTGACATGATCATATGATATGGTTCAAATCATTCCCATCAACTCATGACAACGTCAGACACAATCCTTGATTGATCGAACACTTTATCGATTAGAAATGTAAACAGCATGGAGTTACTGCAGAAATTTGGCATTTTAGGTGAAAAGGATAACAAAAGTCACAGGGACTAATTTCCGTCGTGGTCCTGTGTGTTCAATTAATCAACATAGTAACACATGAATACATGTCATCAACAAATACAAACAACTAGTATCTGCAAAGGAGAAAAGCGAAAAACCGCGGCAGTGAATAACACCAACTTTTGACTCTTCTTTTTGCATGTCAAATTTGACTTGTATTTGGTCGCGGACGGACCCCCGGAAGAGAAGAGTTGTGTTATTTTGTGTTATTTTTTCACCAGTAAGACTCCTAAGGGCGAAATGCGAAAGGGCGAGGTCGCGCAGGACGGAATTCATTTGCAAGTGTGATTCGAGTTGCGGTTGGTTGTTTAAGTTGGACAAAATGTGGACAAAATATTTTCCCAAATATGTATATGATATGATATGTATATATGACTGACGTCTGACATCATAGACCAGATGAGACTCACACAATATGTCCATATGGGCATTCCAAGCTATGGGCTTAATATTGATGACATCAGGGATCTCCATATATGGGCATACAAGGGACAAGGACGGAATGTGATGTCATAATGTGATTGATGTTTCACGATTGATGTTTAAAAGAATAGTTCACCCCAAAAATGCCTTATTTTCGATCAATTACACCCCCCACGAAGCCTTTGAATTCACTGAGATGTTTTAGTTTTTGAGACTCAATTGACCTGCATTTGAGTCTCTTATACCGAAAGCTCCACTGGTCATCAAACTATTGGCTTAGGAATGTGACCAAAAAATAAATAAATCTCCAATTCAAGGCTTCATGGGGGTGTAATTGATAGAACATACGTTATTCTTTGGGTGAACTATAGCTTTAATTGGGCCGACATCAGGCATTTAGATGGAAGAAATCATGTATATTGAGTTTGAGAGATTTCTTATTATATATTATATATATTATATATTATTATATATTATATTATATTATATATTATTGTTTTATAATAAAGCAGGCATACAGACAGACAGACAGACAGACAGACAGACAGACAGACAGACAGACAGACAGACATGCGTGCAGAGACAGACAACTGTACAGTCAGTCAGACAGACAGACAGACAGACAGACATGCGTGCAGAGACAGACAGACAGACAGACAGACAGACAGACAGACAGACAGACAGAAAGACAGACAGACAGCTGTACAGTCAGACAACCCAATGGCACTTTGATTACGTGATTTCGTTGCTTCTGTCCACTGCTTCTTCTATTTGAAGTGCGTTAAGAGAGAAAGGAAAAAACCTATTTGTATTTATTCAAAGACGCTCAGACGCTCGCTGAGGAATTGTTTTGTTATTAATTTCATGGATTATTTGCTCATTATGCATTAATCATGGGCGCGGCCCCATCTGGAAGGTGCAGGCGTGACTGTGTAAGAAAACCCGAGCCATTGTGATCTCAATTAGATTGTGCCTTCTCCTCTCCGCCTGCCCATAAATCACTTCCACAAAGTGAAATTAACAGTTAGCGGAGCGCATTAATATCCCCAGGCAGTCAGTCAGGCATCAGGTTGATGCAATGAGTGGTAACCAGGGACGTGCTGGGCCCCTGATTCAGCCCGGGAAAAAGAGTTGGAGAGGCCCTCATTGCGCGCTATAGAGAGAGAGATCTCTCTCTATGGTGCTGCTGCTACTCAAAGATTTGCCATTTCAGATCATGACAAGTGACAAGCCAGTGGGGCCAATTACATGAGTTATATTTTGTCGTTGTCCGGTGGAAACCTTGTATGTCCAAAACCGTTTGTTTTGTATTTATCATTAAAAAAAATATTTAAACTAGTGAAAACAGCCGATCTACAAGCATACAACGCCTCGCGGTGCGAGGCGTTGTGTGCTTGTAGATCTGCTGTTTTCACTACTTTTGTGCAACGGCCTTGTATGATGAAGCAGGGCTTTAATTACAAATTTGAAACTTGGAGATACAAGGTTTTTTCCTAATGGCCGGCCTGGACCGGCCGGGAATGAACCGGCCGTTCGGGAATTGTCCCGCTTTTCCCAATGGCCAGCACGTCCCTGGTGGTAACACCTCCTCTCGCCTGTCTCTCTTCTCACAACGTTGAAAACATTGGTTTTGTTTGGCGAAATGTATCAACACTGCACGATGTTAGGTTGCCGTGCATGGAGGCCTCATGCAGCCAGCAGCACTGTGGCACTGGTTCTCAAAGTGTGGGTCGGGACCCCTCCAGGGGGATCCTCCAAATTGTCCCCCAGATGATTAGCTTTTAATGTGCAACATTGTTTTCCTCACTCAAAACAAACCGACATAAAGTATAAGTTTGTGTTGTTGTTGTTTTTTTACCATTAAAAAGTCAAGAAAGTATATTCTATAAACTAGACAATTGTCTCCGCCAGGCCAGTTAATAGAAGTCAATCTAGCCAATCAGAATCAAAATAAATATTTTGGAGGGCCTTGATGGCATCGTATTGCCTGATTTCAGAGGCATCAATGTTTTCACCCTGTAGCCAAGGTGTGGCAGCTGCCACACCTTGGCTACAGGGGGAAAAAAATAAAATGTACAGCAAGACACCAGTCATGTTGCCATACCTACATCCATGCATGTCAGTGTGATGTAAAACGGATATTTGCCCATATATGGAGATCTCTGTATCTCTCAGTCCTCATCCCCTTTTATGGGCAAATTGGTTGGATCGGTGCTTCTACTGAAAAATTTTGTTTTGTACAACTGTAATGCAAGTACAGTAACGGCAGGGGAAGTAGCTAAGAACGTAGGCAAAGATCTGAGCTATCCATGTGCGAAAGTTGGAGTCTGTAGAACCAACCATGTGCCGTGAGACCCTGTCCATGCGACACGGGGCCCATTGGCCTCGGCTTCAAGTAGTTGGGATGGGATGGGAGGGATGGACCCCCACTGATTCCGAATGGAGACACCATCAGCCCCCGCAACGATTCTGGATAAGCGGTTGAAGATGGATGGATGGGCTTAAGTGGTTATGTTTTATATGATATAATAATTTATATTTGCAAAGTAACGTTTTCAAATGATTGTAGTGGACGCAAAGTACAATATTTAGCTCCTGGAAATTCCTCAAATGTGTACTTAAGTAACAATAATTGAGTAAATGTACTTAATTACTTTCCACCACTGTGAAACAGCACGACACCCAGTATGTGATGTGACGCCCCATCACATCAAATCTCACAGATTAGAAGGTTCATGGCATTAGAATGGAAATGACTTGAGGGGTAAGTTGACAGGGGACTGCGCCCCACCTTTGACCCCCGGGTAAGACCACAGACTGGACTGCTGTGAATTCCTCAGAGAGAAAGAGTGACAGGGGAGGCAGATGGATCAGTGGCGTCAGTTCAGCAAAAGCTAAGGTATGACACCAGTCATTTTGCCATACCTTAGCAACAGGCATAATGAATTTATTTTAAGAAGTATTTTATTTCTTTCCCCTGTAGCCAAGGTATGGCAGCGATATGCCATACCCAATTGACGCCTCTGAGACTAAAAGAGCCAGGCAGTGTCAGTAAATGGGCTTGTTTTTCTGGGGGCCGTACCTATGTTCCCCAGGTGCTATGTTCCCCACTTACTACATCAAAAAAGATTCTATGTTCCCAAAAAATGGTTCTATGTTCCCTGGGTTCTATGTTCTCCCCTCAACTAAAAAAGATTCTATGTTCCCCGTTTACCTAAAAATAAGTTCTATGTTTCCCATTTACCAATTTTTTTCCCCCAAACCCCGCTCACCCGAACTCATTTCTAATCTCTAAACACTTACAACGGAACATAATGGGCAGGTGGGCACTAGGGAGAGGTGGGCATGGCTGGACTGAAAAGGATATAGGATATAATCCAGGGCCCACCTTTCCCTGCATTTTATTTCTTTTTTCTTTTTTGAGCGGGGAACATATTTTGGTATTATTTGGTAATGGGGAACATAGAACCTTCCTTCGGTGGGGGAGTGGGGAACATAGAACCTGGGGAACATAGAACATGGGGAGGACCCTTTTTCTGTAAAGTCACATTATAAATATTGGTGGTTGCTGGTTGGGTGTAGTTTATTAGGGCTTGCTTTCCTAATGTTGTTTAAACCAGTAGTTGTCTAACATTGTCATGTCAAGGACCCACCCCCACCCCAGACATGTGTATGTATGCCCCTCCCCTAAAAGCTTTTGTCCAATGCTAGCTTAGCAACCGGCAGCTTGCCAAGGCTGTTGCCAAGGCAAACCTTGGCAAGCAGGAAGTTATTCTAAGCTAGCATTGGACAAAAGCTTTTTGGGAGGGGCATAGCTACTGGCTAATTGGTAGGGATTGTATAGTAAAAAAAAAAAAGACTACAGATTATGTATGTATTGACTGCATTTCAACAATGATATTTCACATGCTACTGTGTAATTCATTCACTAATTCACTACCACAGCAATACTGCAAAGCATACTGTATATCATTTTATCATACTGTATATTTATCATTTTATCACTATATATCTGTAACTTTATCAAACCAAACCAACTGGATCTGATATATAGTCTATATTCAGGTGCAGAGAGAGAGAGAGAGAGAGAGAGAGAGAGAGAGAGAGAGAGAGAGAGAGAGAGAGAGAGAGAGAGAGGCGGAGAGGGCGATAGACAGACAGAGAGAGGGAAGAGGGAGAGAGAGAGAGAGAGAGAGAGACACAGACAGAGAGAGACAGACAGAGCAGATTCATAAATCACACGTGCACAGCTGTGTCATTAAACACATTTAATCAAGTTCTAAATAATGACTACTGCTCCAATAATGAAATAATTACTTTTAATTGCTGATTTGAGTAATTAATTTGTCAAAGTGCAGAGTTCAGAGTCATATCAATCATGCGTAATACGTGACAAATTAATAACAACTGGTGAAACGGGGGAAGGCAGTTACACAGCCAAAACCTTCATTTAAAGGCATAGTATGTATACTGTAACTCAGTGGTTCTCAACCTGTGCGCAGGGACCCCCAGAGGGGTCTCCAAAAAATGTTGGGGGGTCCCCAGATGAACTTAACGTGCAGCATTGTTTTCACTCTCAACAGTAAACGAACCAACATAAAGTTCAAGTGTATAGAGGGTATCTACACATTTTTAAAGTGACAATTTAAGGACTTTTTAATACCTCTAAAATGGCCAATTAAACATTAGCCAAATTGTCATATTAGAGGCCGAAATTGTGAAAATGGCCGATCTACATGCTCACAACGCCTCGCTTTGCGAGGCGTTGTGAGCATGTAGATCTGCTATTTTCACAATAGAACTGTGTTATACAAAATGTTATGCCTCAACTCTTAGTGCTCGTAGGATGGGGGAGTACCCAGTTAAAATGTGATTATTTTGGGGGTCGTGGCCTGAAAAGGTTGAGAACCAGCGCTGTAACCTAGCCAAACAGCAAAATTACCCATAGATGTTAACTCATTTGGTGCCAGCGATATATAGTACTGTTAGGGTGACCATACGTCCTCTTTTGCCCGGACATGTCCTCTTTTAGGGGGCTGTCCGGCCTGTCCGGGGGGGTTTTATAAATTCCTTCAAATGTCCGGGGTTTCGCGCATATCACAGTTAAAGCACGGGCATTTACAATGCACGTTCAATGGTTCGTCTGTGTTAAAAACGTTTCGTTGTCAAGCTCAACGTTGGGCATTTGGACCTATACATGGAGAAATGGAGCGAATCTGTTTGGCCTAAACATGGAGATGTGGAGAACACGTTGACAGTATTAGGCCTGGATCCAACTTTAAGTCGACGCACATGATTCCAGAAGTGTAGTGCTTATTCGCTCTTGTATCAAACCGGTACTCGAAGCGTACTTAGAATTTAACATATTTTCTAAAGTAAATATGGGGGCGGCTGTGTTAAGAACGTTTCGTTGTCAAGCTCAACGTTGGGCATTTGGACCTATACATGGAGAAATGGAGCGAATCTGTTTGGCCTAAACATGGAGATGTGGATAACACTATATATGGAGATAGTCTAGTATATCATGTCATATGGGACTACCGTCATAGACAGTAGCCATTGTTAGGTCGGAGTCAATGGCTGTCTGTCTGACTGTCTGTACAGGAAGTGATGTCACATGACATACTTTTTATGCCCATATATGAGTCCTTCTGTACCACATCTCCATGTTTAGGCAAACTCCACACAGAAAGGCCCTATCGCCAACCCAACCTAGGGTGTGAGCGATAGGGCCTTTCTGTGTGGAGTTTGCGTGTTCTCCCCGTGTCTCCTAGGGTTGATACCCTCACAAAAACATGAACAAACTCCCCCCAGAATGACAACAACTAGAATCGTCAGAGAAACGCTGTGGTTGGCCAGATTGTCAAGAATTGGCGCGACCTCGCCCTTTAGGGCGAGGTTGCATGTCACCCTGAGGTCGCATTCCACCCTCGGGTGTCTTACTAGTTCATACTACTCTCTGCCTGCGCTGTGATCCCTCCCTCCCTCAGCCTGTCTCGCTTTCAGATCAGAGGCAGAGCAGAGCAGAGCTCGGCAGCAGCTCGCGCTGCTCAAGCCAAACGAACGAACTGCAAACGCAATTAATGCTGTTTCACTGATGAAATGCACAAAAAGTGCCAGTGACCAACAATGAGAAGCAGTCTATTTAGGCATTTACAAATAAAAGTTCTTCTGCTTCAAGCCCATATCAACACTGCAAAGTAGCCTACAAGACAGTCTGTGCGAGGTGAGAGCTCTTCTGCTAACTAAATTGACAGAATCTTTTGTACAACCTTGTAAAGCAGAACGGCGGTTTGAATAATGGGCTACCTCTCTTTTATTTAGTTACAAAGCTGAACGTTCATACAGGAGTCAAAAGGCATACTTTATCAGTGGATCTCTCTAGCCTATTAATAGATTTGTAAAGGGTCCAATTGGAACCCCTTCAAAAATGAATACATAACTAATAACATAATTGAGCTGTAAACTAGTAATATAAATTATTTTGAAAAAGAAAAAAAAAAAATATATATATATATATATATATATATATATGCGCACCGGGTAGAGTGTCCTCTTTTTATATTTTCAGAATATGGTCACCCTAGTACTGTACCAGTTATTTCTCGTTTTTTCCTTGTTTTTACCTTATTTTCTGAGGTTCCATGAACGCACCACCGGTCCAAATGTAATTCGATTAGCTCCGGTTCGGGGCTCGACGGTCATATTTTCTTTCACCCAAAGAGGAAAATGACAACTACAGCCATCCGCACTTTTGTTATGGTCGGTAGAAAAGGGCTTGTTTTGATCAAGAACGTGATCTGGAGTTAGATTACGAGATACATCAATTTTTTTGAATTTCATAACACTGGCCTGGATGCAAAACCGGATTTCCTGATTACCTTATCTCCTGATGCATTATGGGAATTGTAGTTTTTGCATCAACCGCGTGTGCCGCAGACCGCACGCCATGGTTTAGCGTGCGGTCTCGTCTATCACGCCGAGAGCGGCACTCTGCGGCGAAAAAGATTTTGATGAGTGAGCTTGTGGGCATCGGGTGAGTTAAGTGAACAATTCTTTCAGGTCCTACAGCAGGATATCTGCAATAGATATACTGTCCTGATATACATGAGTACAAATATCATAATACAAAACAATCCTTAATTAGTTCGAATTACTGCCACAGTGTCGACTAGTGGTTATAACAGTCGACTAGTCAACTACTGACTAGTTGGTGAAACCCTAAGGTGAACTACGGCTCTATACCAGTAAGACACCTAAGGGCGAAAAGGAGTTCCTTCCAGATGGGCGCCATCTGTCTTGGCCATGAATCCCTTTTATGCCCATATATGGAGATCCCTGCTCTGAGTATCTGACATCACAGAATCCCTTTTATGCCCATATATGGAGATCCCTGCCCTGAGTGTCTGACATCACTGTGATGTCACCTGTTTTTATGCCCATATGTGGCGATCCCTGCTTTGAGTATCTGACATCACTGTGATGTCACCTGTGATTTCACAGTGATGCGTCAGGGGAACCACAGTGTCAGGCGTTACAGACAGAGATACGGTCAAGATGTGATGGTTCACATACTAAATTGCGACCTACGGTTGCAATAAACACTGAACATTTTACAGTGTGGTGATGAGCGACAGCGCTGGGCGGTAAACGTCAAGAAGCGGTGCGGCGGAGCGGAGCAGGCCATGTGGAGTGGAGTGGCAGGCGGGCAGGAAAGGCACGGCGGCTGTCAGAAACGCAGTGGAGGAATATTGGCTGTTTTGTTTATCAGCGGGCCGGCGCTGAATAAAAGTGGAGGAACACGCGTGGCCTGTCTGTCCGCCTTTTCATCTGCAACGCTAAATGGGTCGGGGGGATTGGAGGAGTGCAGTTTATCCCCTCCTGCCCCCCCACTCAGAGAAACCATTTAAAACGCCAGCGGCCCGGGCGACAGCGCTCTGTCACCAGAGACATTGTTCAAATCAACTCCTCTGAAGCCGGCCGCCATCGAGCCCATGTGCTACACTCCTCCCGACTGTCGTTAGCTTGTCACCTCATTCTCCTTTCTTTCTTTTTTTCCCCTTCTTTTCTTTTAAACCGGCCCCACACATATTTACAACCAGTGGTGTAAAGTAACTAAGTAAGTACATTTACTTAAGTACTGTACTTAAGTACACTTTTTAGGTATTTGTACTTTAGTATTTCCAATTTCCAATACTTTTACTTCTACTCCACTACATCTCAGATCCAAATATTGTACTTTTACTCCACTACATTTATTTGAAAACCTTAGTTACTAAAGCTACTTTGTAGATATAAATGATGATATTATAAAACATACATGAACCGCTGTAGCCCTATTTTATACCTTGGCAATTTGAAAATAGCAGATCTACAAGCTCACGTCGCATCGTGAAACGTTGTGAGCTTGTAGACCGGCTATTTTCAAACATATTGTAGTTGGGACTGTACCTATGTTCCCCAGGTTCTGTTCCCCATTTACCCCCACAAAAAAGGTTCTATGTTTCCCACTTACCCAAAAAAGGTCCTATATTCCCCAGGTTCTATGTTCCCCACTTGCCGCCGCAAAAAAAGGTTCTATGTTCCCCGCTCAACTTAAAAAAGATTCTATGTTCCCCACTCATCCAAAAATGCAGGAAACATTCATTTCTAATTATTAATAACAACTCAAAACACACACAATAATGGGGAGAAATTACTAGTGGGACAGGGAGCACTAGGGACATCTGGACACCATACTTTTGTTATGACTGGACATCTGGACGAGTGGGCACCTGGACATCTGGGCAAAAGGGACATATGGGCATTTGGACGAGTGGGCACCTAGACGAGTGGGCACTTAGGGATGGAGACATCTGGGCACCTGGGGAACATAGAACCTTTTTGAGGGGGAAGTGGGGAACATAGAACCTGGGGAACATAGGGAGGACCCCTCGTACTTTTACTTTTGGTAAGTACATTTTGATGCCAACAGTTTTGTACTTTTACTCAGATACATTTTGAATGACAGACTTTTACTTGCAACGGAGGACTACTACATTGCAGTACTGATACTTTTACTCAAGTAAAGAAATGTAGTACTTTTTCCACCACTGTTTACAACCAAGCCTCTCATTCTATCACCATCTGATCTCTTCTCGTGGAAGTCATCGCGAAAACCCTTTCTGTCGTTCCCAGTAACCAAACATTCCCTTCTCCCCCCGTGTTTAATTTCTTCCCAATTTTCCCCGTGTCCCACACACACTCCCTCCAGGGTGTCGCATGGGTAAAACATGTCGTATTGGCTGTGATGGCTCTCCCTCCGAGTCTCTCTCTCCGGAGATCGGGGGACATTTACAAACACGAGCGGGAGATTTATCCCGGGTTAACGACTGTCAATGTCGCTTTCTCCAGCGCTTAAAGCCGATTTGACGAGCCCGTCTCGGCACCTGACACCTCTCTCCTCCTGCACACCAGGGAGTCCCTCGATCTCCAAACAAGTGACATTATGCCCCCCCTCCCCCACTGCGGTGTGGTGGGACGCAAGGGGGGTCAGAGGTTAATGACTTTGTGTTTAACGTCTAAACGGGGGGGTTTCTTTGATAACAAGACAACCTTCCCGCCGGGAGGCTCCCGTGTTTTCCACGGTCGCGATGACGACACCTATAGGGATGGGTATTGGCAAGAATCTCACAATACGATATGTATCGCGATATATTGCGGTGCGATACGTATTGCAATATATTGGCAGTGCTGTGTTCTACCTGTCACGCGGGTATACGGAGTATACCCGTGTGAATCTTTTTTTGAAAAAGCGCATGCCCTCGCGAACCTTTCAAACTAGCGTATCTGATAGGCATTATGCACTGGCGTATGCCCTGGCCACACGAATAGCCGCGTATCATAGATTATAGTATGACCTAAAAAAAAAGTCTAGAATACACCACTGTATATTGGGATATATATTGAGATGAATCACTGGAAGGCAAACTAGCTGAGAGAAGCGGAGTGTCAGGACCAGACTTTTACCATTGGTTTCAGGGGGGAAAAAAAATTCTCCCAAAGTATTACGATAATACAGCCTGGAGTATCGTATCGATACAGTATTGGGGAAATAAAATATTGCGATATATTGCTATATTGATTATACTACCCATCTCCTCCTATAACATTTCAATTCATCGCTTGCCTCGATCTACAATCCCAGAACGCTTCGCGGACGCGAAGTGTTCAGGGCTTGTAGGGCTATTTCTGGGCTATTTCCGGGGCCATACGGACAAAGTATTTAGTTTGGTACATTGCGCTCCAAACGTATGGCTAGCAAATGGGACGTATAAAGGCTGTGACGCCACCACACACACACACACACTCACACACACACACACACACACACACACACACACACACACACACACACACACACACACACACACACACACACACACACACACACACACACACACACACACACACACACTAGAGTTCTCAATTTCTGCAGGAACCCGATTCTACCCGGCTTGATCCGACATTTAAGGTAGGGTAGGGCCAAAAATGTATGCTAATTATTCGGGCCGGGCCGGGCCTCTGGCTCTTTTTTAATTATTTATCTTACTTTTACTTTGTGATAGAGTTCTCAAATTCTTCCCAAACCTGACTCTATGACCCAACATTTTCAGGCCGGTTAGGACCTAAAATGTATGCTAATTAGTCGGGTCGGGTACGCACGCGCGCACGCACACACACACACACACACACACACACACACACACACACACACACACACACACACACACACACACACACACACACACACACACACACACACACACACACACACACACACACACACACACACACACACACACACACACACACAGGCTTTTGTGGACAAGGACAAGGAATTGCGGGCGCGTGCCCGAGGAGGAGAGCGAGAAGCACTAATATTTATTCATGATAGAGAGAAAGTAGTGGCTTGTTGGCACAAGGCTACTTCATTTACATTGTGTTCTATAGACTGTGGGCTAGAGCACCGGGAGCTCCCTGACTGCTCTGGTACCAAACAACATGAAGCTGTCCTGCCCACTGACGCTCTCCTTGTCATACGGTCATTTCAACATGCAAAGGAAACGATCGCTCCTACAACGTCGTTGTCGGGTGGAAACCTTGTATGTCCAAAACTGTTCGTTTTTATTATTTAAAAAAAAAATGTACTAAACTAGTGAAGACAGCCGATCTACAAGTACACAACGCCTCGCGGTGCGAGGCGTTGTGTGCTCGTAGATCTGCTGTCTTCACTACTTTTGTGCGACGGCCTTGTCTGATGAAGCAGGGCTTTACTTCGCGAAAAAACATACACATTTGAAACTTTAAGATACGAGGTTTCTGCCCGACAGTGACGATAAATAGGTTTAAAGTAACTACATTTACTTGAGTACTGTATTTGGGTACAATATGGGGTACTTAAACCTTTGAATCGATACTCTCCATTACAGCTCAGAGGCACGTATTGTAATGTTTAGGTTCACTATAGTTATTTGACTGCTTAGTTAGTTTGCAGATTTTGATTTATTACAATCCCCTTTTTTGTACTTCAGCGATACAAAATTAGCCGATCTACAAGCCAACAACATGTTGCAATGTGACAGACAGACCAACCGACAGACAAAGACAGAGAGACTGACGATACTGTATTTCTAAAGAATTGGGTAAAAGCCTAACAACGACACATTTTTTTTTTTTCAATTTAGATCCGATCTGATATATTAATTTTGATATTTTCCGATACCGATACTGATGCCCGATACTTACACTAGGCTACATAGCAAGTATAAAAAAATGCATCACCTTTCAATTAAAGCCATTAATTAATTGTAGGATAAGCTTCAGTTGAAATAACGGGAGTGCAGTCAGTGCAAAATGCAATGGCAACTCGTCTCTCGTGAGACAAGAGTGGAGGAGCGACGAAAAGAGTTTGCTGGATAAGATTGAGTGATATCGTTCATTTAATAATTTAATAATAGCTGTCCGATATCGATACATTAATTAAGTCATATCGGGACCCGATACCCAGTGCATCCCTAGTTCAGAACGCTTGAATTAAGTTACAGTAGCTCTTAGCGCTACATGTTACCCCGATGTTAACCCCATAATGTCAGCAATATGACCCATTTTTATTTACCGCTCAAATAATTATCATTTGCCCTCACAGCCGTGAGCCTAATTAATGCCACAGTGTCACGCGTCAAAAAACAGCAGAGCTACAAGCACCGCTTTGTGGGCGCGCATAGCTCTGCCGTTTTCCATCGTGCGACAAGAATATCGTCACTGTCGGGCTGAAACCCTGTATCTCTAAGTTTCAAATTTGTATGTTTTTTCACAAAGCAAAGCCCTGCTTCATCATACAAGGCTGTCGAACAAAAGCGAGGCGTTGTGTGCTTGTAGATCGGCTGTTTTCACTAGTTTCAATCATTTTTAAAATGACAAATACAAAACGAACGGTTTTGGACATACAAGGTTTCCACCCGACGACGACGACGAATATGAATCGGGGTGAGCGGGGGGGGGGGCTTTGAGATGTTAAATTTCCTCCCTCTGTCATGCTCAAATATATTGCCATTTAAATGTGTCAGAAAGGACAGTGAGGTGGCCATTACAATAATCCATCATGTCGAGGGGGGGTTGGATCCATGCAGCCTGGCGGTAAATCCAATCTAGGCAGGGTCAATAGTCTGTTGTCCCAGCATGGATGACTGCTGTGTTCCGTGTCTGTCCTCGCTGTCACCAGCTAGCTTCTGTCAACAAGCACAACCGCTGGCCGGTTGTTTATTACTGCTGCTGCTGCTCCTCACCTGATGGCTCTGAACATGATGATACGACTGTAGGATAATATGGAACAATCACTGTATGTTACACATGTAGATGACATGTTACGCACGGTGACAGTTACTGTATGTTATCAACTGTAGATAATATGTTACGCACAGTAACACGGCTGTGGTGTTAACCACTTATAGGCCCTATATTTATTTAAAATGTGAACATAGAAGGTCTACAAGGTCACAGCCTGACTCTGGATATTTTTGAGTGGTGGTCACACCGTCTCCTTAGCGTGACTGTGTGTGTAGGTTACTATGTGTGCGTGTGTGTCTGTATGTAGCCTGAGCATCAGCTGCAATACCGCGCGTGACCAAGTGGCGCTGTTGCGTCTCACACACGCACAAGCGCGCACACACACACACACACACACACACACACACACACACACACATGCAACCCTGGAATGGACACACACACACACACACACACACACACACACACACACACACACACACACACACACACACACACACACACACACACACACACACACACACACACACACACACACTTCAAACTTGGGTTGGATTTTTTTTAAGCGAAAAAGCGCACCTGTTTTCCTATGAAAAACCTCCACCCGTCATGGAAGACACTTATTGTGGTTGGACACTTCTTCACGTCGCTCCCACATTTTAACCTCCACTATTTGTCTTCCTGGATTTGTATGCTCTGTATTTTTTATGCTTTTTGTGTTTTAACTTATTGGGGCTTTTAAGCCGTGACATCATTTTGTAGTCGCAGGTGCCGAGCAGATTTATTGTCAATATGGGCAGTGCTGTGTCCCTCGCTATTTCAACAGATCCGATACAAAAAAATAACGACTAAAGTATAATTCTACCTCTTTCCTGTCAACAAGAAAGAGAAGAAAAATGAAACCTTGGTTCGAAGTGGAGCGGTGAATCTGAGCAGCTATACCCTGTCTGTGTGTGTGTGTGTGTGTGTGTGTGTGTGTGTGTGTGTGTGTGTGTGTGTGTGTGTGTGTGTGTGTGTGTGTGTGTGTGTGTGTGTGTGTGTGTGCCTGCACAACAGCGCCCCTCCTTTAACTTGTGTGGCCACTCAAGGTATTGCCAGGCTACAGACATAGCCAGCCAGCCAGCCAGCCAGCCAGCCAGCCAGCCAGCCACATAGCCACCCACGGACATACCTGTCTATTGGGAGCGCTTTCACCGCTCCAAAAATGAGCTTATAGTAAAAAGATTCATGGGCGCTGGTGCCTCTTGGCACCAGAATTTCTCCTCCGCCTACAAAATGATGTCAGACTTAAGAGGCCCAATGGCCGGCCTTTGGTTGTTTTTAAATGTACGTTATGAATAAAATGTACTTGAATTGACAACGTATTATCATGATGCAACACATTGTGTGGACTGATCTGCTGTTTTTGATACATTTTAGATTTTTCTTAGAAATGTGTCACCTATAATGCTGAAATGCCCAAAATAGGGTAAATGTGCTAATGTTATTCATATTTACACCCAGAATTAAATTAACACTCCATATTGTCGTTGTCGGGTGAAAACCCTGTAGGTCCAAAACCGTTCGTTTTGCATTTTTCATTTTAAAAATGATTTAAACTAGTGAAAACAGCCAATCTACAAGCGGTGCGAGGCGTTGTGTGATTGGCTGTTTTCACTACTTTTGTGCGAAAGCAGGGCTTTACTTTGCGAAAGAACATATACATTTGAAACTTGGAGATACGAGGTTTCCACCCGACAACAACGATATTTTACTGCGTACAAGTCTTGGTGTCTCTGACCTGACGGTCGCTTATCTCCCGATTTAGGGAGTCTTACTGGTATAATAAGGCTGTGTCCGAAATGCGGAACACGTTCCCTACTCCCTAACCCTAAATGAGGGATCCAGATGTAGTGTACTACAGTAGTGAACAAATCAGCGCATTTCGGACACTACCCCGTCGCCATCTGGTTGCGTCATCGCTGTCGCACAGTTAAAACACTCTAGCGCTGGCTTTTGGAGCAATAAATAATGCGTGATTCCTAAACCCACCTAATAGCCGATCTACAAGCTCTCAACAGGGGGCGAAGCGACACGTTGTGAGCTTGTACATCAACTCCCCAATGTGGATTGGAAATAACATACCAACATGTTGCGTTGTTATTATGAGAAATAGGCCAAATATAATTATGTTTTTATTCATCACAATTCAATAAAATAATGTTAAAAAATGTATAGGCCTATATATATTTTTTAAATTGTATTCATTCATTGGTGAATCAATGAATGAATAATGTTTATGCCACATTCATTTGTCTCACATGCAGACATACACCCATGTTTGTGATAAAATAGGTTATTCTTGCTAATTTAAATAACATTATTTTATCATGATTATTATCAGCTGTGGAAGGTTGGGAAGAAAAGATCGAAAAACAAAAGCCTCCAGCGTCTATTCTCGTATGTTCTCTTCATAAACAACTTTAGAGCTGTTTTCATCATTAAATGATGAAAAGCAAATTTTGTTCTCTGGTGACAATGCTGTGGACAGTTGTTTTCTTTAGCCGGTGGTTCTGCTACGAGCGGTTCTGTTGCGTTTGCTCAGCAACAGGTGGCTACGCCTCCTGCCATGCAGAGACGCAGAGACGAACCTGCAGTGTGCGTGTGCGCGTGCACACCGCATGTGCGTGCTCAAAGCGCGAGACAGCGGCCGTAGCGCAGTGCATTGTGGGGCGGCAGGGCTTGAATAGCGCTTGAATAGTGACCATCGAATCCTCACTACAAATCCAAATGCATTGTGGGATACTTCAGTACACTATATTAGGGTACAAAAATGCTCACTATACATTCGGACACTAGTTCAAAATGGCAGAGCCCCATTTTAGTACACTACATTAGTGAATAGGGTGGATTTCGGACACAGCCTAAGTGTTTCTCAACCTTGCATTTAAAAAGTGCCACTGAGTGAATCCAGTGGAAGAATCACAGGTGGAGTCATCTCGTGGCAGCATAAGAAACCCCCCATGCAGAGTTAATCATTGCATCGCAACCCCATAGCCTCATTGATTAACCACATACTGACGCCTATGGAGTGTCAGGCCCGTAGAAGTGTTCATGAAGATAGCAGTGGCATGCAGGCAGAGCCCCCAGCCTCATACTGAAGTGACAGAGCCCCCCTTCCCCAGCCTCTTATTGCAGTGGTTCTCAACCTGTGGTCCCCCAAATTATTTTGGGGGGTCCCCAGATGATTAGCTTAATGTGCAACACTGTTTTCTCTCTCAACAGTAGACAAACCAACACAACGTTTAAGTGTATAGAGGGTATCTGCACATTTCTAAAGTGACAATTTAAGGACTTTTTAATACCGCTAAACAAATTAAACATTGGCCAAATTGTCAAAAATTAGAGGCAGAAACTGTGAAAATAGCCGATCTACATGTTCACAACGCTTCGCAACGCGAGGAGTTGTGAGCATGTAGCTATTTTCACAATAGAACCGTGTAACACAAAATGTAATGCCTCAACTCTTAGTGCTCGTCAGGGTGGGGGGTCCCCAGTTAAAATATTATTTTGAGGGTCACGGCCTGAAAGGTTTGAGAACCACTGTCTTATTGCAGTGGCAGAGCCCCCAGTCTTTCATTCCGTTTCTTTGTGCTGAACTAATATCGATCTGCTCGTCGGCTTGACTCAACATCTTTATATCTGCAGCACAACTATGATACATCAAAACAAGTCTGTCGGCTAACAGACTTTGCAGGAGATGTACGGTGTGTATGCATACATGCAAGTGAATGCTCATGCAAACATGCACGCACATGTACACACACACACACACACACACACACACACACACACACACACACACACACACACTGTGTGTGCCATTTCTTGTTGCGTATAAGAGCTGAAGCACTTTGATATACACTGAAAAAGACAAGAAGGAGCACTTTTCATGTTACTTATTACAATAATCATCACAGGATTCTTGCATTGAAATTCAACGCTGAACTGACTTTATTTTCTCTTTTTTGTCATCAATTGGGCATTGGTTTGGGTTCATATTAAAGCTGGGGTGGGCAACTTTCATGATGGAGAGTGACACTATATTTCCACACTCACAACAGAGGGCCACAATGCATACTGTCGGGCAGAAACCTCCGTATTTTTTTTGTAAATGAATGCCCTACTTAGTCATTTTATGTCACACAAGGGTTATAAAAATAGCCGATCTACGCATCGCCGTGTGATCGCCTGCGATTTTTGCCATTTTAAATTGGAATCCTGTGTTATTTTTTTCTATTTTGAATTGGAATCCTGAAAGTAATTATTTTTATTTTATTTCAAGTGCATTTAGTTTATACTTATGTTAACTTTATGAACTTAAATACAAATACATTGGACACAATAAGTTTCTCTAATAGTCATTAGTAATTAATACTCATTAAGCTACTAAGTAATTAAAGTGGGTCATGTTTGCATGTTTGGAATTGTAACAGCTGAAATCAATAATATATCAGTATTCCGATGTTAACCTGCGGGCTGCATGTGGCCCCCGGGCTGCCAGTTGCCCATGTGTATTAAAGGATCACGTCACCCATCTTCATATAATAGGTCCTCCCTATTGCTTATTATAACATTTATGTCTACTCACTCTGTGTCTGTGGACAGTTCACCCACATCATCGATGAGGATTCCACGCTAATTCAAACTACAGCATTTTCTTTCCTGGAACATTAGCAAGCTGAAACAGAAGCCATTGTTCTTACATGAAATAAAATAAAGAAAAACATGTTCGAATCCGCCTGGTGATGATGTTTCTGAACTGTCCACAGGCAACCAGTGAGCAGACAAAGTTATTTTTTTCCCTTTTTTTTTAGAAAAATAACTTCATAATGGGGCTGGATTCCCCCCTTCTTTTTAAAATCATTCTTAAACAGCACAAACGCCAGTGTTTATTCCACGGAGCAAAAGACAGTGTTTACCCACAGCTGTTTAAATACCTCCACATCACCTTGCTGCGTGATGTGTATGTGCTCAACAGAAGAAAGGATTCCTCTGCTCTGAATGGACACACAAGTTCCCTCTTGGTCAAAGTTACAACTCCATTTATAATAGGGGTGATTGAGGTCATAATTTGTGAGGTTAGGGATAAGGTTAGGCATAGTTTTAGTAACGTTGAATGTTGGGGATGAAAATATGCAATCAAGGCGAAACACCTGGGAAAGAGGGTATACTCTCCATAAAGTAGGGCATAGCCAGTGGCGGCCATTTTGTGCATGGTTCCACAAATCGAAAGCCCTCTTTTATTGTCATCGCACAAGTGTACGACAAACTGGCAGCTATAGCAGCTTGAACCGAAAGACGAACCGCTATTTGACTTCTGAAACTTCTTTGAGAATCTCTGAGACAACTCTTTAATCACACCTTTCACCATTAAAATAACATCCTCACCCCTTGCACCATGAAACTTAAGTCCAGTCTTTTTAATCTCTTGCCAGAGAGAGAGAGAGATATGTGGGGGGGGGGGGGGGGGGGGGGGGGGGGGGGGAGACAGAGGACAGAGAGAGTGGTGGAAAAAGTACTACATTTCTTGACTTAAAAAGTATCAATACTGCAATGTGCGGCGCTTTGTGAGCTTGTAGATCTGCCATGTTCAAATAATGGTTAATGTATGTTTTGTAATAATAAGCTAAATCTACAACTACTAGTAACTAGAGATGTTACCGATCAATCGGCAATGGATCGGATCGGGCCGATCAAAGCGTGATCGGCGATAATCAGTGGTTTAGATCAAAAGGTAAATTCACCGATTGGATCGGATCGGTGCATTCAATCAACCAGCAGTTCAGTATGCCCACTTGAGGCCATTTTGGGGTATTGATTTCTACAGTGCTGAAGGAATAATTAGTTACTGCTATGATAATAAATACATAGTAATGCTGGTAAATAACTATAAGGCAAATATATAAATGAATTCATGAGTGAATGAATGAATTAAAGTTAAAACATTAACATTTAGAAAATATAAATAATAACTTGATCGGATCGGTGATTGATCGGTATCGGGTGATCAAACTTTTGTGATCGGTGCTCGGTTCCAAAAAACCTGATCGGACCATCCCTACTAGTAACTCAAGTTTTCAAATAATTGTAGTGGAGTAAAAGTACGACATTTGCCTCTGAGAAGTAAAAATACCTCAAAATTGTAATTATGTACAGTACTTGAGTAAATGTAGCCTACTTAGTTACTTCACACCTCAGAGAGAGAGAGAGAGAGAGAGAGAGAGAGAGAGAGAGAGAGGACTTAGAAACTTTTCTGCATTTCTTTCCACAATCTCATTTTCTTCCTCATTATTTCTGCCAGAGGATTTGAGCATAAGCTTTTAGATGGCCCTATACGAACACCGGCACTGAGTTTTTAAGATGTAAAAAGCTTTGTTATGGATGTAATAATAATAATATGAAAATATGTTCTCCCTGCCTCCTCCTTATCCCAGCAGACATTAAGCACACGTGTAAAGCATTTAATCTGCCTTGATTAATATCTTCTCCAAGGGAATGACTTATACCGGCTTTAAAGTCTCCACTGCCTTCGCCGTCACATTTAAACGAAATTAAACTTGCGAGACTTATTTAAATCTTTTGCCGTTCATAATTTCTTTTGAATTACCTGGCGTTTCCCATTAGCCAAATACATGACTGTGAATAGAATGGAACAGATATTCTCTATTAATTCGATGTTTTATTAGGCAATAAGTCTGAATTATTGTCTGAATTAATCAAATTACATTCATATAGCGTCGTCTTATGAATATCTTTAGTGACTTTGTGGATACCGATATATATTCCAGTAAAAACTTTTCAGTAATGTATTCTCAGTATGGCCTTTTTTCAGTATTTGTTGTTTTCTGTTACTGTACATTTGTAGAAGCTATTAGCAATTTATTGTCATGCTGTGTTACTTCTTTAATTAAACAAACGTCATTTTTTTAGATAATCATTTCACACAATATCAATTCTGCATAATTGATTTTTTTTTTGTCCACTTCTATTCACCAACATTACATTGGTGTTCGGAAATGTACAAGAAACATTTATATACAGTACATCCAATTAAAAATTCAGAACATTTGGCAAAAAAACAGCCAACAAAACTACATGTTTGGACAGTGGTGGGTTTATTTTTTATTTATTTTTTTAAGATATGTTTTGGGGCTTTTATGCATTTATTGATAGGACAGTAGACTGACAGGAAATGGGGAGAGAGATGGGGAGTGACACGCATCCATGGCAGTTGGGTTCGGGACTCGAACCAACAACACGCTGTCAGGCTACACTGAGCCTATGTGGTATGCGCCTGGACCAGTAGGCCAGCAGGCGCCCCTGGCGTGTTTATTTACAACAACACCCCTTCGTCAAGGATGTTCAACACCAGAGGCAGCTCCACAGAACACATCCAACCCAGATTTGGCACCAAAAAAGGGTCAAATGCATCTCCTGCTATGCCGCTAAAATGTGGAACGCCCTACCAAA
Organism: Nannobrachium achirus; assembly: GCF_963921795.1. Taxonomy (NCBI): domain Eukaryota; kingdom Metazoa; phylum Chordata; class Actinopteri; order Myctophiformes; family Myctophidae; genus Nannobrachium; species Nannobrachium achirus. The sequence continues at coordinate 4,134,521 of NC_137822.1, read as the reverse complement.
GGCCAAATCCCTACCTTCCTTTAAAACAGCCCTGAAATGCTACTTTGAGGCGGCTGCTACTTGAAACTGGTAAATGAAAACAAAGTCTATCCTTACCTCCCCCTGACCTTTCTATTGTGAATACCATTTATTTTGCATTGCATTTTTACAACTGTTTTTCTGTTGATATCTTCTGTTGAGATCTCAATTGAAACAAGCCAAAGGCTTTTTTGTGCATATCCTTTTAGTTGACCTTGTACCAGTGAACTGTACTGTCATGAAACTGTACTTTTCCTGCAAACAGTGGTGTGTTTAGTCCTATTCCGACTAACAACAACACTATATGTTTAGGACAGTGGTGCCGAACAGATAGCACAATCCGTGTTGAGAGATTAGATCAGGGACGTGCTGGCCATTTGCAAAAGTGGGACAACTCCCGAACGGCCGGTTCATTCCCGGCCGGTCCAGGCCGGCCATTAGGAAAAGCTTAACTGTTTGCACAAAAGTAAAAATTAAACTGTTTGCACAAAAGTAGTGAAAACAGCTGATCTACAAGCACACAACGCCTCGCGGTGCGAGGCGTTGTGTGCTTGTAGATCGGCTGTTTTCACTAGTTTAAATAATTTTTAAAATGGTTTTGGACATACAAGGTTTCCACCCAACAACGACGAAATATAACTCATGTAATTGGCCCACTGGCTTGTCACTTGTCGTGATCTGAAATGGCAAATCTTTGAGTAGCAACAGCGCTATAGAGAGAGATCTCTCTCTATAGCGCGCAATGAGGGCCTCTCCAACTCTTTTTCCCGGGCTGAATCAGGGGACCAGCACGTCCCTGGATTAGATACAAGGAGACGCGACGACCAGGCCAGACGGACATTTCATCCCATTTGGCTGTGATGTTTACAACACAGGGGTAGGGAGAAGAAAAAAAAAATCAACAACACCTGAATAAAGTGTATTTTAATGTGGCCTTCAGTATGTGAAATACATAAATATGTCAAGTAGAGGAGACCTTAATAGACCTGCTTAGGGGCTGGTAATTGTGGCGGTTATTGTTTCCCCCTGATTAGGACAAAAAGCCTAATTCCCCCGAGGAGGAGGCGGCCCCCGCGCATCTATCCATCAGCTGCTTCATCTGCATTAGCCTGCTCTTCCTCTCGCCTTAATCTGCTCCCCGCTCCGCAGGTCTTTAGAATAAATCAATGGGAATACATGATTGTTTAATGATTTTCAGGAGGAGCTCCTCTTCGACCAGCAGCCGGGCTGCATGATTTAGAATGACTAATTCCACTTTTTAACCATTGAGCCGTGACTTACTGCTGCTTGCATCCTAGCCCCCCCCAAAAAATGTACGTCCAAAAAAAGGTTTTTGTTTTGTTTTACTACTACTGCACACGTCTGCATGTTTGCGTAGACTGAGCTATTCGCTATTAACTGACTGCCCTACTGTATATGTATCCATCTATCTATCTATCTATCTATCTGTAGTATCTATCCATCTACAGTGTCTGTCTACAGTATCTATCTATTAAGGCTGCAAGGTATATCGAAAATGTACCTTCATCGAGGTATCATCATGGGCGATATCCATCGAGAGACGCAATTTATCGAGGTAATTGGCATATTGTCCAACTGAACGTTTTCTGTTGGTATCAGTTACTTCCCACTTCCCAGTAATCCCTCATGAAACTACTCCTCCCAAAAAGGACAATTTTATTTCCATCCGGAAAGGTAGCAGGACTAATATTATTATCTTATATTATCTAGGTTATACCTAGTATGTGCAATAATGCAACGGAAAAGTCAGATATTATATTGCCTTTTGTTAGGCTAGGTATTTGTTTTAATTTCTTGAATTAATATATTTGGTTTGCAAAACTTCGCAAAATGACATTAAAAAAATATACTGCATTTTTTGATACTTATCGTGAGTCATATCGTTATCGAGGTATTCAACAACGATATTGAATATCAAAGGTTTTCCTAATATAGTGCAGCCTATATCTATCTACATACAGTATCTGTTTACACTCTACAGTGTCTATCTATCTATCTATCTATCTATCTATCTATAGTATCTGTCTACTCTACACGATCGATCGATCGCTAGATAGATACATTTAGATGACGGAATGGTGATGCTAATGTGTGTGTATGATCCTGCTAAACAACAGATAAATAAGTGAAACAGAGTATACATATGCTGTATATGTGCTGGTAGCAGGTATAGGTCAGAGGAACCAGGATGCCATGGTAATCCATCAGTTTAATTGTTCATTCACATTGAAATAGCGTCGGTGTCTGGCAGAAACCTCGTAACTCCATATCTCGTGCAAATAGTGTCACGCAAAGAGCTCACAATGTGTCGCGTCACGATCCGTTGTGAGCTTGTAGATCGACTATTTTAACTATTTTAGAAAAAATATTTAAAGTGGAGGTGGTTAAAAGGCAGCACTATGTGACTTTTTTAATCATGTTAATACTGTATAACTTATGCAATCTGTATGGTAGAGTATGTTAATACAATATAATTATACAATCTGGCTGTATTTTGTCTCCCTGCTCTCCTTGAGACATTTAGATCGTGTCAAAGGTCATGTCTCACCTAGACACAGGATCTGGCTATTAGGGGAGCCTTGCTTAGCTCAATGGTAAACATTTCAGCACTCAAGCAGGAAACCATGCAGCCCATTCCACCCATTCCCCCCCGTGCCGGAATCTCCTCCTCCTAGAGTTCTCAACTTTGATTGATTGATTGATTGATTGATTGATTGATTGATTGGGCGGGCCTGAAAATCAAGGCCCGGCCCTAACTGGGCCCTAACTGAGCCAGCCCGAGCCCCGGCCTGACTAATTAGCCTACATTTTAGGCCCTACCAGGCCCGAAAACTTCGGGTCGCGTAGGGTTGGGTTTGGGAAGAATTTGAGAACTCTACTATATCACAGAGTAAATGTAATAAAATAATAAAAATGCATCTTTTGTTTTTTCATTGAGCCCGAGGCCCAGCCTGACTAATTAGCATACATTTTAGGCCCTACCCGGCCCAAAAATGTCGGGTCGGGTAGGCTCTAACCTCGCGTCACAAGACTTTCCACCTCGGAGGAAAGAGGGCAGAATTTGAGGACTCTACCTGCTCCTCCTTTGGGATCTCATGTGATAACGCACTGGGCTGTGGACAGCATGGAGGCGACTCCTCCGGGCAGCGTCCATTAGTGCCGTCCCACCACCTTTGTGGGATCAATGATGCCCTTCTCTTCAACACTCTTGGACATACGAGGTTTCCAGCCGACAGGGCAGACGTGTAGTTTAATGTCTCAGTAGAGCCAGTTAAAGGTGAGGTGATCATTCCAGCCGGTTGTTTAATGTCTTGGTAGAGCCAGTTAAAGGTGAGGTGATCATTCCAGCCGGTTGTTTAATGTCTTGGTAGAGCCAGTTAAAGGTGAGGTGATCATTCCAGCCGGTTGTTTAATGTCTTGGTAGAGCCAGTTAAAGGTGAGGTGATAATTCCAGCAGGTTGTTTAATGTCTTGGTAGAGCCAGTTAAAGGTGAGGTGATCATTCCAGCAGGTGGTTCTGGGGACCCTCAATCCTCCGGGTCAGACACGGGACCCCCCCTCCCCCTCCCGGTTTTGTTGATGGACATCTTAATTACAGCGGAGGCTGATTAATTAACAGGGCTGGCGGTTGATACTTTGCCACCAGCCGTTTCATGCTGTTAACCCCTCTGCATGGGGTTAATGTCACCCCAGTTATTATAATCGCTTCGGCAAAGCATTCACAATGTAACCATTTAATCACCAAATCTAGTTATACTCTTTAAAAGGATCCCTGGCTAATATGCCTTATACGCCTTGATACATTATAATTGCCCTATATATTTATAATTTAATTTAAAAAACAAACTATTTTAGAAATAGTTAATCTTTCATTCAACAGGGACCGCTCCTGTCGCAAGTTGATGATGACACAATGTCCAGGTGGTGTCCGCGTGTATCAATAAACCGTTCTGATCCCAGTTAAGACCCGTAGAAAGGAGTTGCCATTCACTGTCGCCGTTTTTCTTTTTCCTCCTTTGTACATTTAGTGTTTATCTTGTTGATGACATATTATTGTGTACATTTTTTATATGTTGATGAATCAATCAATCAATCAATCAATCAATCAATCAATCATAGCTAAACCTCTTTTGATGCTATGTAGCACCTATTCTAACCACGTGAACCCTAGCATCCATATTCTGGGCATGTCATAATTTCATAAAATAGCCAACCTAATAATAGATTTTGTTTTGCTATTGACACACAACGATGCATAAAGTTTAAGTGAATAATGATAGTGCTATATAGCACTTTTGTCGATGGTGCTACGGTATATATTTATTAGATGTCCCCAGTCCCCATAAGCAACCTGAAATAAATGAATGCTAAAGTGCTATGCACCGATATATCGTCCACACATCATTATCGGACGATGTTTGCCGTTATCGGTCAATATCGGTATCGGCAAATAAAGCTGACATTAACCGATAGCAGTAGCCGATCTGTTGTTGATAAGCATACATTTTGCGCTGGCTATGTTGGTGTGTTGGTTAATTGTAGCCTACCAAGAGAGTAGATTCTGAACAGTTATTTCTTATAATGTTAATGTATAACAACAAATAAATAAATATCGGTATCAGTGCCGGCTATTGGCTAAATTGTTATTTTAAACATCGGTATCGGCCAAGAATTTCCATATCGATGCATCCCTAAGCAGAAGCCTTAGAAGCATAACCTACTTTATCATACATTTTAAAATAAATGGACCATAATTTATAAAAACGCATAGCATGATAACAGAAAGAAGACTTTAAACTAGCGACTGAATTTGGTATTCATGACAATGTTTTCTAAAGGTAATAAAATCAAGTGTGGAGTCGCGTCAAGTCACAGTTGGCTCCAATGGAATGTAAAAATCTTTTGCAGCCGGAGTACAGGAGTCAGTGACACCCTAGAGGTCATTAATGAGAACTGCAGCCTTTTAATGATGTCTTATTGGCTTCATATTCAGAAAAGAATACTTGCCGCCTGGATGCAACACGTTGTCGACTGTTTTTGCTGAATGTTCCTCTTTGAATAGAAATAGCAGAATACAAGTGTTATGAGCTTGTAGAGTTTCTATTTTCTTGAGCTAAAGGGTTTGGGAGCCACTATACTATTGGGGTTCAGGCGATTAACCTCAATTGGACTGGAGCAAGTTTTGGAAAATGGACAAGTTCATCAATGGAGTTCTCTCTCATTTAGACATGCAGCGGTCATTTTCAGAACAATCCCTTTTTACCGTCCGCACTTCTCAAAAGGAATGATTTGGTTTGAGTCTGTGTGCTTTAGGCTTATTGGAGTTATATTAGGCTTGAATCAAAACGACATTTTAATTGGCGTCTTTGATTAGATTAGTCGGAATCAAATTAACCTGCACCCCCCTCTTCTTAAAAGGATTAGCACGGGTCAAAAACTGTCCTGCGACAGTGTTCATTCTAAACTGTGTGGGACTGAATCTAAATACAATCATGTGGGGAAAAAAGAAAATGCAAATAAGCCAAACCCTGTTTTATGCTAATAGACGGGAAAAAAAAAGAAAGCCAAACATTTCAATGTATTCTTGTCTTGTTGCAGCCCAGGCTAAAAGCTTTTAAATCCCTACCATTTACCAAATTAAACTAATTTCAAGTGCTTCCAAAAGGCACATCTGTAGGCTGACGTTTTGTCCCCCCCGGCTTTTCGAGAGTGGGCTTCACGAAAGCATTCGACATCCCATTGATCCTTGAATAGTCATGCCTGTCAGGGAGCCATATCAACCATTATCATTCTAATTTTACTGCCTTGCTTGCTCCCTAATCTAATTTGCAACGATGCCTGCGCATTTCACCAGGCCACTGCACTTTCTTCAGAATTTCAACAAGGGCATTATAGCCCCTCAATTTACATTAATGAAGTGCACATTTAATTAAGGAGGGGGGACGTAGGAGAAGTGTAGAGGCAAAGATTTGGGAGAGCAGGTGGAGAAAATAGGAACTAATGAATGATACAGCAAAAATAAAAGGGCATGTCATTTCCTATAGAAGAGGTGGCAAAAAGTTCCTTCCTGTCAATTGACTCTCTTTTCAATGTATTCACCTGGAGGAGGTGAATATGAGAGAGAAACTGTTTATTATTATTATTATTATTATTAATTTAAATTGATTATTGTTTTTTAATTTGTACACATTAAGAACGGAGGTTGATTCTACAAACGCCTTCTGAATCAGTGGATCTCAAACTTGTTCATGCCAAGGACCCCCAAAATTATATGTATTTGGCCATGGAACCCCATCTGAAAACATTTTGTTTCAGAGACCCCCAGAAGAGAAGATTGGTGTTTAAAAAAATGTTTCAAACACTTTAAAAAATGTACAAAAATAGCAGACTTACAAGTAGGAAGTGAGGCATTGCATTTAGTTTGACTCGTTCCACAGATATTTTTTTTAAATAGATGATCTACTTGCTCGCGCAATGTGCATTGTGAGCATGTAGATCAGTTATTTTCAAAATGTTTGCCTTTTCCTGGTTTTTAATAGCTTGCAGTGATTACTTTTGATGCAGAAATTGTGTATTTTTTTGCAGTATTAAAAGGATATTAAAAGCCCTTAAATTGTCACTTTAGAAATGTGCAGAAATGGGATCATTTGGGACCCTCCCCCTTAGGGTCCTGACCCCAAGAGGTGGGAAGAAGGGGTTATCATGCACCCCCTGGAAATACACTTCTAATCAAAAAGGAAAGAATGTGTAAAAAATTATGAGCTATGTTAAAAAGTTGTAAAAATGTCCCATGTGCCATTTTTATGCAAATTGATGCAGCCATGTTCGTCAATTTTCTCAGACAGATTTGCGCTTAATTTAACAAATAAAGTATCTAAACCTATGTTTTTGAGGGTCAAGGATCATAATTAAACTATTCTTAAGTGATCACATGTACCTGTGGCATGCCGGTGTGCAAATGAGTGCTGTCATTGCAATACAATCACCTTTTACCAGTTCTAATTATTTCATTAGCACACAATTGTGTTGTGCACAAAGCCTGACTCGAGTTTGAGTGCAAGGCTAGAGTTGTATCCTTAAGAACATACAGTATTCTGTAGTTCCTATACCCAGAGGGGACAGGCAGTTGAGTGTGTTTCGATTGGTTGATGTTGGTTGAGGGCAATATCGCAACCAATCTACTGATAGGCTCCGGTCACGTGCGCTGCATGTCGCAATGACAAGAGTTGTGTGTCAATGTAATGTGAAGGAAGTCAGCTTAGGTGGTTTCGGGCATCTAGTACGGATGCCCCCCGAGCGCCTTCCTAGGAAGGTCCTCGATGCACGTCCCACTGGGAGGAGACCCCGTGGCAGACCTAAGACCAGATGGAAGGATTATATCTCCAGACTGGCCTTTTTTTTTACACTTTTCTTTTTTCATCTATGAAGAAGTTGGGCCTACCAGCCTGAGCAGCATGCAAGTGTGGGGAGCTTGAGCAGATTGCCGCCCACATAACACCCAACACCTGTCCCCTGTATATAATAGAGGGTATGCGCATGCCTAAAGTGAGTGGAAAATTGAGTGGCAAAGTGAGTTTAATGTTGTTTAACATTGTTTAATGCAATCAGATAGGACTTATCTTTTTGGATGTATGGGCTGTCAAGAACAGAAAGTAGTTTTTTGCCACTCAGGAGGCGTTCCCACAACTTCCAGGTATTTCAATTTCGTTTATTGTCATAGTCTTTTGAATCATCATCAACCTGCGTTTTCACATCTGGAGACTCCCATCTAGGACATGTTTTAGTTTTAGTCTAGTTTTAGATGAGTGAACATCATAAGATATTAGTCGACTACATGTACAGTTGATTTATTTATTTATGAACAAAATCTATTTATTTTGGCGTGCCATTATGCTGCCATAATGCCCAATTTATACTAAAAGCAGATCTACAAGCACCGTGATGCGCTGTGAGCTTGTAGATCTGCTATTTAAGCATAACATGACTTGTCTTTCATTTCAACTGGATCTATTCACAACTATATCCTTTCCTAACATTTTAGTCTGGTTTTTATTTGTTTGACGAAATTGTCCATGTATTTAGTCATAGTTTTAGTCATCAGCTTACTTTTGATTTAGTTTTCGCCAGTGAAAAAAACGTAGCCGACGAACATTTTAGCTTTACTCGACGAAATCGACACCAATGCAGATGCACGGAAGAGAAAAGAAAGACCATAGAAGTGAGCGGTGGTCTCCAGACTGGAACGTAGACTGTGTGGAGGAGGTGACAGATGACGAGGCAGAGGCGTCAACTGGGGTATGGCAAGGTATGGCAGTTGGTGACAGGGGAAACAAATAAAATGTACTTCTTAAAATGAATTCATCATGCCATGTTGCTATGGTAGAGTATGGCAACAAGACACCATGTTGCCATACCTTAGCTTTCTCTGAACTGACGCCACTGTGACGAGGCACAATGACTCCCAGCTTCCTCAATGAGAGAAAAAAAAGAAAAAAAAGACAAAGTTCTTATACATTCATGTGTTTGACCTCTGACCCCAGAGCCCCCTCTCTGCCTCTCATGTGATGCATCAACCTGTCACAACATGGAGAGAAATCCAGCAGAGGGACAATGGCCAGGCAGATGCTTTATTGTCTCCTTGTCATTTTCCACATAATTAGTTAGGAAGAAAAGTCGCCGCTCACGGGTTTAATCAGGCTGAGTGAACTTGAAGATCGCCATGCTGCTGCTCCCTCGGTGGTGTTTAAGTAACTTGAGTACATTTACTCAAGTACCGGGTAAATGAGGTGTTTTTTCTACTTTACCGGAGCATTTCCGATTGTCAGTACTTTTACTTACTACTCCTGTACGTCTCTGAGGCAAATATTATACTCCAGCTCCACTGCAATTATTTGAAAACATTAGTTACTTTGTAGATTTTGATTACAAAACAAAAATACACAATCTACAAGCTTATCAGCTATTTTCAAAAGCTTTTTTATCCATTTTATACAATTGAGAACTTGTGAAATTCTACATAATGAGTACTTTGGACTTTTGGTACTTTAAGTACATGTTGATGGCAATACTTTTGTGCTTTTACTCAAGTCAATTTTATATTCCATACTTTTACTTGTAACAGTGGCAGTATTGATATTTTTCCTTAAGTAAAAAAAAAAGGAAATCACATCTAGAATGAAGTGGGCGGTTCTATTTTTGAGCATCAAGCAAAGCTTGGCCAATGGGACCCTGCATGGGTGTACAACAAACTTTCAGCGCATTGTGCCAAGATGTAGGCCAGATGTAGGCCATGTTTCAGAGCCTGGACATTTTTGGGGGCCTGGACAAAGCCAGATGTTGGAGCTTATTAGCTCCTTCCAGGAGCACCGCTCAAAAAACGAGTACCTCTTCCACAACTGTGCTCCCTGCAGCAGAACACCAATCTATCAAAATCAGGAGCCCATCTCCTGTTTCTGTAGCGTGAGGCAGCTTGATGTACAAGTACACTTCCTGGACATGACTCTATAGTAGTATAATAGTATGACTTACCCCCAATCCAACCCTCGATGCTGAGTGCCAAGCAGGGAAGATTAAAGCCTCTGGTACAGTATGACCCGGAAGGGGAGTTGAACCCTGACCCTCCCAATCTGCTGGGCTGGCACTGAGCTGGTACTAATCTAGCATGTTCATTCCACTAACCCAGTGGTTCTCAACCTTTTCAAGCCATGATATTTGAACTGAGGACCCCCCACCCTGACAAGCACTTGGCCTTGTAGGAGTTGAGGCGTTACATTTTGCGTGTCCATCGTGCACGACGGTTCAAGGATCGTGCACGCTCTGCGAGCATGCCGTGGTCAGCTTGCGAAAACAACAGACCTCATGATAATCCATGCGAGCATTTCTGTACAAGCAGCACTGCTAATGCATTGGAGTGACAGCTCCAATGCATGTGTTGTCCCACCCCCAAAAAATCATATCCGTCTCTTTTATTGCCCTCATATCCGTTTCTGGATATTTTTCCTCTCAAACATTTGGAACAGTTCTTGACAACTTTGGAAAATGTTTGAAAATGTTCCCCTATGGCCATGGACAGGGCTAAAACAAGGTGGCTAACTAGCATTTGACTGTACTTAGCTGGACAATGTATGAATACACTGTGTGTACACGTGCATGTAAAATTGTAAATGCACACAGAGACACACGTGCACACACGCAAGCACATTTCCATATGCTCACACACACGCGCACATTTATACATGCAGTATGCACACACACAGCATAACCACGCGGCGTATATTTGCGTGCTGATGCAGTTGAACAGATTAGGTGAATCAATCTGTTGGCACCTCCGAACATGGAGTTGAACAGGCTGATTTAATGGGGCTACTCAGCCTGATAGCAGGACTGTGTCATTAGCGCAGACTTCATAAAGCAGCGACATCGATGACACATGAGTCTGTTGATGATGTTTAATTTGCTCTTGATAAGCCACCTGAAAGTTGGTCCCCGTCGATTGGGCCGAACAGTCACTAATTACAACGATATTACTAATACATTATGAATGCATTCACCTCCACCACTACTAAATCAGTGTCTCCGTGGATTTGCTGTAATGATGATAAAAAAAAGCTATTGCTGTGTAATTATTATGCAGATTAATATATTACCATACATCATGGGCATACAGTTTGTTGAGAGTAGATGGTGAGCGGTATTGTTCAAGCGCACATAAACTCTGACAAAGCAAAAAATATAAAAAACAATACAAATGTTAAAGTGAAAACACAAATGGAATAAGAAAAGAAATGTGAATTTGCGGCAATGTGTTGAAATGAATGAACAGAAATGAATACGTTTTCAAGTGGGATGCCTAGCCACTTTACCCAGAGTGCCTTTTCACTCCCCTCATAATCTCACACCACTCCAACATCACATGCCAATATCGCAGCGAGAAATAGACGATGCACAAGCCCACCACACGTAGCATCGCTAACACGCCACAGGCTTGTAGATCAGCTATTTCCGGGCGCGCCAACAAATAAAGTACTAGAAAGATCACAAAGGCGAGAAGAAGAGGGGGGGACGGGACGAAAAAAAGGCTTCCAGGAAACGCGGACAGAAAAGATGTGTGCACATGAAATCCCAAAGATCAATTAAAGCTAATGCATCAGGGCTATACTTGACACTCCATACACAAGCACCCTACCCTAAAACGTCCCCCTCAGTGAGTCAGTGAAAGGGATCGCTGGGATGAATGGCTCACTTTATTACGGCACACCATGAGCCGTATAACACCAGCGGCAGCCTTCACACCCATTATTAAAAGCCTTAAGGGGGCTTGTAAAAGTGTTCTGGCCCACAGGAGGAGGCTGGAGGAGGCTGGAGGGGGGGCCGGGGGGCCGCATAACAAAAATCAGCTTCAAATTAAAGGCCCGCTGAGCAAAGGACTGTGGGTGGGCTGTTTTCTTTCACCCACCCACAATGACGGGCCATTCCCACCGTTTCTCTGCTGCTGCTGCTCCGACCTCCGGAGGTTCTTAAGCAAGCGCGTCCGTCCGTCCGTCTATAAGGGGAGAGCCGACAGTTTCACGGGCGATGATGCCAGCTCATCACTTCAATCCCAGCATCATAAAAGCTTGAGGCCGTATTTCGCTCAGCCTTCAAGCGTAAGTGGTGATATCTGTCTGGGTTTATGTTGTAGAACTCAACAGGTTATCTGGCTAATGTTGTCCACGTTATTAAGACATACTGTTCTGGATGAGGGGGGGAGACGGAGGGACGAAGGACTTAAAACATGTGAACTAATAGCGTACATATGTCATGCCATGCCATGTCACAATGGGCGCACGCTCTGCGGAAATGGGCGAAAATACGGCAAAAACTGACTTTCTTTTAAACGTTCATTTCTCTTCTGGGGCGTCCCTGGCACAAAACCTCTTTTGTGGTTGTCCACAGTCCAATATATATTGGGGGTTCGTTATTGACAAGATAAAGTTTGAGAACAACTCTATAGCAGTGGTTCTCAAAGTGGATTTCAGGGAGTCTGTGGGTTCCTTTGGGAGGTTCTAAATTGACCCTTACATGTCTGTAACTCTGACAGTGTACAAATGGAAGCAAATGGACCCTGACGGGTCTATTTGGTTCCATTTGTACACTGTCAGCATTAAGGGGAGACCTTGGAATTTGAAAGTTTGAGAAACACTGCTCTATAGGAAAATGGGAAGCGTACCCACAACTCTAGCCAAGGGTTCGTTCCTCTGTACTGGAGGGTTTTTTTAAGAGTCGCCTGCCTCATACTGGGAGGTCTGACTGGACAGGAGAGGGGCTGGTGACATGAGACTGGTCAGGAGGAGGCCGGAGCACTGGGGGAAAAGGGGACCGATAGAGGGGGTGTGTTTGCATGCGTGCGCACGCGTTGGTGCTTGTGCATGTGTGTTTGCATGTGCGTGCGTGTGTGTGTGTGTGTGCGAAGGGGCGGGGCTGGGGGTGGGTGGGCGCTGTGTAAAGCCAATGAATAAATCAGTGGCTGGTAACAGTATTTGAATAATAGCGGAGGGACAGAGAGATGGGCGAGAGCGAGAGAGAAAGAGGGAGGGAGGGGAGCTGAATATACTTAAACGTTTTTTCTTTTTCTTTTGGGGTTTAATGAAAGAGAGAGCAGACCTTTGCAGCTGCATTACTTAACAACACACAATGGCCACTCAACAGATGGGTGAGTTTAGTTAAAGACAAAAAGAAGAAAAAAATAAAAAAAGAAGTCAGCGCCGCCTTGGTTAAGGAAGACAACCCCGCCCCCAGGTTCTCTGTGACCCAAATCCACTAGAGTGTGTGTGTGTGTGTGTGTGTGTGTGTGTGTGTGTGTGTGTGTGTGTGTGTGTGTGTGTGTGTGTGTGTTTGGCAGGTGGCTGTCTGGGACAGAATGGCATACCTCAGGCTTGTGCCCTTTCTTCCAGTAGGTGTAACATTTTGTTTGTCCATTCTTTCACGGGGCTGAGTCTTTTCATGTAAGCAGGATGGATGACCCATCCGTAGAATATGAATTTTGCTAAATGTCACATCTGTTGCATCAGGCAACTGCTATTTTTGGGGCATTTTAGAAGCTCTCTTTTGATTTATACAATCCTCTATCAAACTTTATTATGATTTGGCCTTATTATCACAGGAGAGATTTTATGTTGATGAGTTTAGATTAGATCAAAAGGACCAAGATGTGGATGACACATTGGACAACAATATGTTCGTACGAGGACAAATGTGTCTGTGGCAAATGTTAGACTTAGTTTTTTACATAACATTATAAATAAGGGTGGGCGATATGGTGATAAATATCGTTGAGACGATACAATGTCTCCACGATACGCCTTTTCAGAGGTATCGTATATATCGTGACACAATTGAGGGAGCCTTAGTAAAAAATCCTGTTTAATCGTTAATACAGAGATTCTTTACAGAACTTTAAAATGTCAAGGTCTCCCCTTAACTCTGACACCATACAAATGAAACCAAATAGACCTGTAAGGGTCCATTTGGTTTCATTTGTATACCGTCTTGTTTTTGCCAAGTAACTTAAAAAAATAACCATGAAAACCAACGTGAAAAAGAATCGTGATAAAGTTGTGTATCGTGATACAGCTTGGAAAAATATTGTGATATTGTATTTTTCCATATCACCCACCCCTAATTATAATGTATTATTTTGATCATAAGACCCATTTAGACCCTCCAGAAAAATGCGATTATGCGATCACATAATTTCCCGCATAATCAGCCAAATTCCGCAGATTATGCGGGGGTCACATTATTTTCAACAAGGCTGCATAATCGCATATTTCCGCCCGCATCTTTCGGAACTACCTGCATATTTCCCCGCATAAAATCATACAAACATCTGCATATTTCCGCATATTTCGTGTAATTCACAACTTGTCTTCGCATATTTCGGAACTTTCTGCATATTTTGCATGAGACATATTTCGCAACTTTTCGCATAATTCCGCAACTTTCTGCAATTTCACCACATAAAATCATATAAAACCCAGCATATTTTATCACAAAATCAAGGATTTTTGCCTGCATAATCAATGATTTTAGTCTGCATAATGAAGTATTTTTGCTCACGTTTTTCTCGAGTGTCTAATTACTGCATGCCAGTCTCCAGGTTTTCTTCAGAGTATGTATGAGTCATGACACTGATTTACTATGACACTACACAGTAGCTCACTAGGAGTCCACTAGTACAGACTTTTCAAGGAACACCATAACTCTGAGTGTACCATTGGAGTGTTAACCTAGCGTCACCAGTCTTTCCACCTCAGATGAAAGCCTGTTATTTGTTTACAATGGGCCATGTGATCTCGTCTAGGCGTGGCCTAAACCGGCAACAGGCGGAAGAAGCTGTGTCGCTTTCAAGGGTTTTATTGGGTAGGCACTAAAATGATGTCCTTGAGTGCGGGGAATTGTTTTGGGTTTGATTCCGGTTTGGTAGTTCCGGCCAAAGTGTAGTCCATCTGATGACTACACCATGACGTAGGCTGGTTCCCCTGACATCACAGTGACGTCAGAGCATGATGTCAGAGCGGAAAACCTGACCGTAAAAAAGTGTACACGTCCGTCCGGACGTACAGAGTCAGTATGTGCCATTTCACATACTAAACTACGACCTTTGGTCACAATAAACGTTGTATGTATGTATGCAATACATACTGTACATAGGGACACATACATAGGGACATACAGTATAGGGACCTACACTAAATCAAACGTAGGAGAGGTTAGTACCGCTCAAAAATATCCTGGCTATCACACAAAGATTCTGCGTGTCAAGTACTACATTACCTTACCACAGAGTAACTCTGAGGACCCTCAGGGGTCCCAGACCCCCTGTTGAAGACCTCTGTCCTGTGGTGGAAGTCACTTTCTCACCGTGTCTTCTTGACATAATGTCTCAAGAGTAACGGAGGGCTTGTGTGAGATATGTGAGCCACAATATGTTCGTCGTTCTGGTGCAGGTCGCACACTTTCCTTACGGCTGATATGTTGACTAGATGTGACGGTAAAAGCATCGGGGGTAATTCTGCCATCGAGATCTATGTTTGAACACCAAGAGAAATGCAGTTTGGATGACATAGTGCCAGCTAAAGTCTCTCAGTCGCTGATGTAGTTTGTGTCGCCGAGTCTCTCAATCGCTGATGTATTTGTATCACTGCTGCACTATGTTCTATAACAGTGGTTTTCAACCGGTGGTCCGGGGACCACCAGTGGTCCTGGAGGGGGTTCCAGGTGGTTCCCAGCTAAATGCTGGAGAGTTGGTAACAAAATGGACCCTTATATAGATCTTTAACTCTTGAGAGTGTAAAATGAAACCAAATGGACCCTACAGGTCCATTTGGTTTCATTTAACGCCCTCAAGAGTTAAATTATTGTTTAACATCTGCATAACTGCATTATTTAATTTACAAGAAGTCTGCACAATTAGAGAATGTAGAATAATTGTTATTTTGATAATATTCTAACAAAATATTCTACGTTATGGGTCTGAGAGGCTAAATGTCATCAAATGGTGGTCCTTGGCTCAAATGCAGAATAAAAGAATGGACCTTGATATGAAAAGGGTTGAAAACCACTGCTCTAATATTTATGTGTCCGTCTCTTTCACCTGAAAAGGCCTGAAGGCTACTGTAGTTGTGGAAAGTATTTTTTGATCATTTATACTTACTACTCCACTAAATGTCTCTCTGTGTGTGTACAGTACAATTGAATGTCATATTTATTTTCCTATTCATATTGCCCTATCGCTGTGGAGTGAACATCGCTAGCATTAGCGCTACATTATATGATTTTATTAGCCCGCCGCGGAATGAATTATTCTCCCAAAGCCTCTCAATTCTGTCTGTCTGCCAAAGCTGCATTTTGCAAGTCTGTCTGGGGACATTGAGGACATCCGAGTTAAGCTTGATTTATTCTTTGTTTTACGAAGGTATCGTGTGCCAAAAATGTCAGATATACAAGCTCACAATGAGGCGCGGATGCAGTGGTGGAAAAGGAACTCAAATTTTTTACTTAAGTTTAAAGGGAAACTAGGTAACTTTAAGACTATTTTTAATATATATATATATATATATATATATATATATATATATATATATATATATATATAGTGATGTCATTACGTGCGCATCCCGCATTAAAAACTCATTCAAGTCACCCAGGGACTCATTCATGTCATGGTCCTGGGGTCCCGGGGATGCGCCTCCATTGGAGTCCATGTTAAAATAATTTACCACGTCGCGGTAAAAGAAAAAGAAAAAGTCCACAGACACCACCATTGTTCATGGGTGAAAGCATCCTACTTTACCCTACGTTAACACAAATAAAATCCACATAGAAAGTCTTAAACAGGCGATAGAAACGTCAATGTT
This sequence comes from Nannobrachium achirus, assembly GCF_963921795.1. Taxonomy (NCBI): domain Eukaryota; kingdom Metazoa; phylum Chordata; class Actinopteri; order Myctophiformes; family Myctophidae; genus Nannobrachium; species Nannobrachium achirus. The sequence continues at coordinate 4,118,086 of NC_137822.1, read as the reverse complement.
TTGATTCCACTGATTCCACCGACGTCCGGCGCCATTTTGCGTGCGTAAACTTTATATTGAGGACTCATAAAACTTTTCTGGGACCCATTTGAATGTCCACCTGTGGGTCCCGGGACCCATTACATTGAAAACCTAGTAACATCAATATATATATGTTAGTTAGATTGGGTAACTCAGTTAGATCGTGGTAAGAGCGCTCGTTTTGTCGTTCACCACACACCCCTACCACCACCTGGATCAATTCACTTTGATAGTCTCTTATCAGCGCACCTGTGTAATTCTGCGTAGTCACCATGAGATGGCAACGACAGCCATTCACTTGTGTAGTCGCCCGACGTCACTCGTCTGCGACCCTTCTCTGTTGTTTACTAGCAGCCTACCTCAGCTGTAGTTAGCCATTAGCTTACTATGCCTAACTCTAACCCTAACCCTAACCCTTAACCTCAGTAAAACTATGCCTAACCCTAACCCTAACCATAACCTCCGTGGGGTGAGGCGCTATCATTCCTGCCGACGCTGTTGTCGTTGTCATTGTTGTGGATCAAAGCGACCGCAATTGTTCCGCCCCGCGCCACACGACGAGCGCTCCGTTTCTCGTTCTAACCATTTCTCGATCTAACGGTGACATATATACATTTTTTAGCAGTCATTTCTCTTTATCGGTCACTAGCCTATATTATTGTGCTGGGATGTTTCCTTGCAGAAATACATCCCCATGGCTGTATTTTGGTTCTATTCCACTGTTTATGTAGACATCCATCCCTTGGAGGAATGTTTTTGTCAGGGGGAGCTGGCCAGAGCTCTTAATTGCTCCCTTTGAACTCCAAAGGGGTTGTGCACTGAGGTAATTGATTGGGCCATTAAAGTGTCAAATGCTCGTTAGTGATCTCTCTCATGAATGAAAGCATCAAAGACAACTACCTGTTTGGTGCCTGTCATAGAGGGGAGGGGAAGGGGGGATGTGTTTGTATACAGACAGATTTGCCTAGTTCCCCTTACCGTAATGTAGAAATACGAGTGAATGTCTGGAGTAAAAATCTACTTGAGTAACCGTAAAAAAGGTTCAGCTGGGTTAAGCTGAAAACTGAATTTCCGCCGTGGGATGACGTAGGTAAATTATTTTATTTTATAAATGTATAAATGTACAAAGGTAAAACTCTTGAAAATAGCAGATCTACAAGCTCACAATGTGTCGCGATGGTGTGTAGATCTGCCGGTGATGTATATCGGACCAGTTACCCATATATGGAGACCCCTGGTACCCATATATGGAGATCCATGCACTGTTTATGGAGATATGCTGTGAGACCCCAAACATGCTTACTCAGTTATTCGTTATGTGAAAGTCCTATGATGTCTATGACATCTGACATCATACATACAATCCCTTTTATGCCCATATATGGAGATCCCTGTCTGTAGAACCAGCCACACAGATATGGGCTATCTTCCTCCTAATATGGGCATTCCCATATGAAGTCCTGTTAGATATAGGCTTAATATTGATGACATCAGTGATCTCCATATAAGGGCATAAAAGGGATTCTGTTAGTGTGGTTCCCCTGACATCACAGTGATGTCAGAGCGTCAAACTCATAGACTGTAAAAAAGCGTACGCGGACAGACGTCCGGGCAGACGTCCGGAGACATGATGTGCTGTTTCTCATGCTAAACTGTGACCTTCGGTTTCAACTAACGTTTTCAAATAATTGTAGGGGAGACAAAGTACAATATTTGCCTCTGAGATGTAGTGGAGTAGAAAGTAAAAAATTGGAAATACTCCAGTAAAGTAAAAGTAACTCAAAATTGTAGAACAGTATTGAGTAAATGTTCTGCGTCGATGTGATGCATTGTGAACTTGCCCTCCTCTCCAGTGGTGGATAGTAACAAAGTACATTTACTTGAGAATGTACGTACCATTTCTTTATCTGTATTTTATTTGAGTGTTTGGATAAGACTATATGACTCTCCCTCCACACATTACAAAGACACATATTATACTTTTGTCACTACATTTCTAGGAGGGGAAAAAGAACATTATTTATTAACCACTTAAGCCCTATTGAAAATAGCTGAAATAGCAGATCTAGCCCACAGCGTGTCACGCAGCAATGCACTGTGAGCTTGTAGATTTCACTATTGATATACTGGTACTTTATTTGACTTTTGGTGGTAAACGGCTAGATGTATCAATACAGTAATGCATTGACATTAAAAAGAAAAGATACTTGGGAACTTGTACTTTTGAATAATTGTGTTTTTAACTCATTCCCCCTTCGGGCCACAAGTGGCCGCTAGAGTGCCAGAAATCTCTCTATAGACCTTCACTCTAGCTTCCGTCGACACTGTCCCAAGTGCCTTGGGATTTCACTCCAGCCAATGCTATGTGGGACGAGAGGAGGAAGCTAGCTGACACGTAGCCAAAATGCTAACCCCTTTAGAAGCCCGATCTAAAGCTATTTCAGTCGCAAAAAACGTTCTCTTTGGGTCTGGGAACACAATCCGGAGAAAATCCTGTCTAAAGATGTGATTTATTATTGGAGTGGGCGGCGCGATGCGGCGCGATGCGGCCGTCAGCGCGACTACGGCCCGTGTATGGCCGAGTGTTGGCCCGGACCATGGATGGACGTTTAGACCGGGGCTTCGTTGAGGCCTCCGATTAAATAATTCATTTTATTAAATATCCCGGACTACTTCGGGATAGGCACCCCGGAATACGTCGCGCCGCCGACAGTATAGATTGAGTTTTTTGGGGGGGGCTCTAAACTTTATTTTAAACCATTTTCAATGGAATAAATCGTCGGACCATCTAGCGTCTCTCGTTGGTGAGCGCTGGACGAGCAAGGACCACCCACGTTGCTCCAAGCAGCTCGGGGTAAGTAAAATAGCAAATCAAATATTGTATTGGATTGAAATAAAGCCGAACTTGTTCGGGATAGGCACAAAAAGGGTTAAAAGCAAGTACTCCATTACTTTAACTCGAGTACAAATTTGACAGACTAACTTCAACTTGAACAGGAGTATCTATACTCTGACTCGGGTACAGTGGTTGAATACGTTGTCAAACTTTGTTACTGTTCACTACTGCTAATAATCTCTCTGTGTTTAGCTTAGCGGTAGCCCTGCTCTCACATATGCATAATGGTATTTCTTTTCACCGTTCGTTCGCCGTGAAGGTTGAAATTAAAAGTGTTTGTTGTTAAGGAAGACCCAACCTTCTGGGAGGTGGATCTCCTTGTTCCTCAGTTAGCCACTGTCTTTGGGAATGAATTAGTTTTAAGTGAATTAGCCATGATGCATGGAGGGGCGGCCCGATGCCCAGCTTTGCGGAATCCCATTAAAAGCAGCTTCGTTACGGGAGCGGCCCGCAATATAATGACATGCAAAATGCCCTGCGCCGTCCGTATGGGGCTGCTTATAATGGATCAGATTCATGGAACTTTGATTGCCATCCAGAATTGGATTAAAGGATCATCTTGGCTCCTAAAGACTGCATAAAAATAAATGGCTTATCTGCATGTTAACCTATGATCATTTGCACTGTTGCCTCCGCGCTTTGCATACATCAGTACAATGGACAAGGAGAGGTGAAAGTCAATTAAAAGTGAATGCTTTTCATCTCAAGAATCATAGTAATGACCACGTAGACAGTGGGTTGGTCATTAGTTTGAGAATGTCACGCTGGGTAAAACTGTTCTTTAAGGGCATACAGTATATGTGAGTTGGAAGATGACTAACGAATAAGAATACATAGCAGTTGGAGATGAATACAGTATGACCTAATTTTAGGAGTTTCCAACTCGACTTATTTCCGGGTAGACACAAAACTGCACATGGACTCTCACTTCCAGGTCGTACTACGGTCACCATGCCTACATCTGAGCAAGCCTAGGGTTGGGAACCTATTAGCGATTTTAACGATTGCCTCTTAACGGTCCGATTCCTTAGCAGTTCCCTTTAATGAGAGTTCTGTAACTATTAGAGCGTAGAAATGGAACCAAATGGAGCTTACAGGTCCATTTGGTTCCATTTGTACAACTTCAGAGTTATGGGGGTCCTTGAAATTAAAACCTTTGAGAACCACAGGTTACAGGTATTGTAACTGTATAGCAGTAGCAGTAGCAAGTCCACATATTCTATCAGCTCTGACAGTGATAAAAAAAATGGTTCCGGAAACGGTTCCAAATGTGATTGAACCGATTCCTGGTTCCTCAATGTTGGATCCAGATCTTATTATTATCCAAACTTCACATTTTGACCTAGGATGATATGGATTTACGCTTTCAATGTCGGTATGCAACTCGAAACGCGTGCCTCACAAGGATCAAGTCAGCCTATTAGGAGTTGGAAGTGAGTATGCAATGCATGGTGGAATGTCGGTATGCAACTGGAAACTAACAGCTCGCTCTGGCTGCGTGCCTCACAAGGATCAAGTCTGCCTTGTTTAAGATGTTTTTATGGGTGCGTCACGTGATGATGTGAGACAACCCGGAACAATGTAAAGCAACAATCATTGAATTTAATTGTCACCAGATGTACAGTGTCAGTTGAGCTCTTGGACAAAAAAACAACTGTGGTAATTCCAATTTGGGGATAATCGGTTATTGCGTTCATGACTTAGACCCAAGTTTCTTCTTTTTTGGGGGTAACGGCCGGGCTACACCAAAGAACGCACGTGCACGCTTGCGTTGTCTGTGCGTGTGCGAAAAGACTCTGGCTACACCAAGGAAGGAGTATATGTGCAGGAGACCAGAGAGTCTGTGTACAAAACGCCTAGAGGAGATACAAAAAAAGAATAGAGAAAGAGAGAAATCAAGTCGAGTAAAATATATACACACCCCGTGGTTTAGATTAGCAATGGAATGAGTCAGTTAATAATAGCAGCAACATAAGGTGACTGGTTAAAAATAGCAATGGAAAAAATAGCAATGGAATTGGACTGAACTGGTGTGTATTTTGAGGAGTGAACTGTGTGTGTTGGTCGTAAAGACAAAGTGAGCATATTGGTGGTAGGTACACGGAGGGATGAGCACAGGACACGCGCTGGCCAGAACAGGCATGCACTCGTCAGACAAAAACACATGTGGCCAGATGTTTGGCACGTGGTGGTATTTGGAGAGGAGCGTGAATGTCAGCCGCTGTAGCACAGATTAACCCCAGGTGCTCCTGCCTCACCACACCGTCAATTCATCATTGGCCATTCTCAAATGTGCGTGGCACGCACGCACATATTACTATACTTATGAGGCCATCAATATTGTGAGCCAGTGGTCCTTGAGGGGGTTCCAGGTGGTCCCCAGCGAAATGATGGAGAGTTGGTAACCAAATGGACCCTTTTAGATCTTGAGTGTGTTAAATCCTACACTCTCAAAAGTAAAATTATTGTTAAACATCTGCATTTCTTAATTTAGTCTACCCAATTGTGTGCAGAAGAATTATTTTGATCAACGTTGGCCTGTTACTGGATCTCTCCTATGGTACCAACATCAATACAGCATGGAATTGTGGACAAGATCTTATCCAACGATAACAAAATATATACGTTTTTGGTCTAGGAGGCTACATCAAATGGTGGTCCGTGGCTCAAATGGCGAATAAATAATTGAACTTGATGTGAAAAATATTGAAAAGCACTGTTGTAAGATGTTGATTTTCTGAATAACATTTTTGCATTTCTTTTTATCGTTAACCATAAAGCCAAAACATTGCCGATCTATAAGCTCACCACGCTTGGCAGTGTGACCCGTTGTGAGCTTGTAGATCGGTAATTTGTTTGGTGCATGACACCGGCGCAACTAAGTATAAATCAGGAATGTAACTTCAACCCCTGTCAGACTTCTAAGAAAATAAGACCAGGAAAATAGTCTTAACAATAGAGCAACGAAGTTTGATGTCATTTACCCATCCTACCTGGTTCACATTTTTTTTCCCCCAATTCTGAATTCTTTTTTTTCATATCGCGTCATAAGAACTGTGTTCCAAACATAAACAAATGATCTCAGCGGTTTGACTCATATGGATATGAAGAATCAACTGATGGTGAGAAAATAATGTAATGTTACTGTCACCGAATTAGTTATATTTTCGTTGGAAACAGGTTTTATCAAATATGACATGAGTGACTGACTATCATAAACCATATAGAGCCACCTCCCCGACAATATCACGCAGACCCTTTGTTTATTTTTGGATGACAATGCTTATATGAGACGATTTTAAGATGACCCAATGTTATTCTCCATAGAGAAAAATTACTTCTGTGAACCGGGGGATGAGCGAGTCACGTCATGACTTTGTTACTCTATGTCTTATGTCATTTAGAAATGGTCATTGTGGATGCGACTCGTTGTGAGATCTGAGATGTAGTAGATCTGGTATACACATAATCCGACGAGCAACTCCACCGCATACGTATTAAATCGTGTAAATCACGCCGTTGGAAGCACGCGTTTGGCCTACCAACGTCGAAAGCACGCGCACCCACCACACACCTCACCGCACTCTAGCCGGCTCACACACCTTCCTCCTCCTCCTCTCTCCTCCACCACCCAGTGTGGTGTTTCCGCCAGTCGGGACCATTCATCACCGGCCCCGCCCGCTGACAGTGACGGATGGGTCAACCCGCCACTGGCACTACCCCAGCCCAAGACTCATGCGGCCCTACCGCCAGACTGACAGCCGGAGCAGCGTGTCAAGTGGTGGAGCGACTGTGGCCATTAATAACAGCCCGTCACATGATCTACACACACCGCTCCGCCACGGCAGGGGGGGGCACATGTGTGTGCGTGAGGAGGGGGGGACGGGGGCTTTGTCCACGCCTCGGCATTAAGCCATTTAGACTGGGAATTATGTTATGCTTTAACTATTGAAAAATAGCAAATCTACAAGCTCACAGCGCTTTGAGCTTGCAGATCTGCTATTTTTGAGAAATCGTGCAAATCTCTGCTTCTGGGGGTCCCTGGAACAACATAATTTGAGATGGAGGTTACAAATACATGTAATTTTGGGTGTCCTTGAGAACCACTGATTTAGAAGAAGGATTTAAAAGACAGAATCGGGTAAAAAAAAAGGCCTATTCACAAACTTTCACGATAAAAAAAGAAAATAGCAGATTTACAAGGTCGCAGCGCGGCACTCGGTGCCGCGCTGTGAGCTTGTATATCTGCGATTTTTCAATAGCTAAAGCATTAAATAACGGTTAAAGTGGTTCAAATCTAAAGTGACAGAGTTGCGTTCCCGCCCTACATAGGTTAAGGGCCGAGAGGGAGATGTCACCGTGAGCAAGGGTGACAGTCATGGACGCCTGATCTTTAATCAAGTGCGCGGTGGGGTGGGGGGGGACGGGACGGGCGGGGTAATGAATATATCGTTGGCAAATTGGAAGACGTGCGAGAGGGAGGGTCCGAGGGAGGGAGGGATGGAGAGGTGGAGGTCTTTGAATGAGGACGGCCGGTGGGTTATTTGATGACCCATCTGTGGTTTGTGGCCTCGAACCCCCCGGGGGAATTGTCCTCCTCTTAAAGGCTATATAACGCTGTGGCGCGGTGGCGGCGCGCAGCAGCACGCGGCGGCCCCCGCTCTCTCGTCTGAGCACATGTAAGGTGTCATTCATTCAGTGAGTGTGATCATAATCATCTGAGGGAAAGGAAAGAGGCTGCTTGATGAGGCACGGCAGCTCCAACCTCCTGTTCCACTGTAGCTGCTACTATTGAAAAATCTTTGAGAAATCGTGACATTTTTTACAAATCAATCGCAGTGCGTCGTGCAAAGCTTGGCCAATGGTACCCTGGGGTATAACAACCCAGACATTTTTTTACACGTTTTTTCCCTCGGTTTTCGACCAGACAAGAAACTTTGAGCTGTCTGTGCCAGGATGTAGGCTGGATATTGTAGCCACGCTTCGGTTTGCTTAAGCTCAGACATTTTTTTTACTCGTTTTCCCATTGTTTTTTGACCGGACAAAGCCAGATGTTGGAGCTATAGCTCCTGTTCCAGGAGCACCGCTCAAAAAAGAAAAGAAAAACTAGAATTGAAATACTTCAATATTAAGCTGTGTGGCTTGTCGTTTTCTTTAGCATAACAAAGAATATTAAATTTGGCTTCACCAATCAATGTACTTGACTGTTTTGCATTTCTGTCTATGGCAATACTTGGTACTTTTACAATAACACAGTAAGAGACCTTGTTTTTACTTGTAACAGAGTAGTTTTACTTAGGTAAAAAGTAACACATGCAACTGATTTGACAGTGGTTACTCCACTACATTTATGCTGTGAGAACTTTAGATGCATTGTGAGCTTGTAGATCTGCTATTTTCAAAATACTTTTATTCATTTGAAAAGGGACATTCTGCCTAATAACTACTTTTATTTTTGGTAGGCCTACTTAAGTACATTTTGATACCAGCAATACGTTTGTACTTTTACTCAAATAAATGTTGAATGACTTACTTTTACTTAACTTTGACTTAACTATTACTACATTGCGGTACTGATACTTTTACAATAAGTAAAACATTTGAGTACTTTATGTCTGTGTGGCTGTCGGCGCAACGACCATGACATGGGCCAATGTCATTATTTCTTTCATAGTTAAATGATGGGGAGCTGGCGACCATTACTGTCCACTGATCATGGTGAAGAAGGCTGGAGTACTTTTACTTTTGATACCAATACTTTTGTACTTTTATGTTGAATTGAGGACTTTTGCGTGGTGGCTGTAGACAAATTCGCAAGGTGTGCTGTTGTATCTAGACTGATTGATTGATTGAAGAGTTTATTAGCGGTTTGCAATAAAAGACGCAGTACACAACATTGCCTCACACACAGTCACATTCTGCGACCCAGCTGTGGGTCGAGACCCAGTGCTTGGGAAACAGTGCTTTTGATTGGCCGAGCAGACTACGAAGGGGGGTAAGCAACTAGCAACTACTGGGCAAGAGTGCGCGTTTTTCACAACTGTGCAGCTCGACTGTGCTGAGGGCCTATAGCTCCGACCGCATAGCTCCGAAAGGCAGAGGACTTGTCTACTTTTTCGAGCGCTTTCATGATGACGTCACTTCAGTGCGATTCATTGAGCAGTGTTTGCACACAGCTAAAAAGTGGGAGAAATTCTCAAGATCAGTTCAAGCACTTTAACCACACGGTATATCAGCTATTTCAACATATCAGGAAGGAAATTGTGAAATTTGTGCTGAATAAATGATTTGTGCTGTTTAACAGCACAAATATTGTACAGGGATACCACACACTGTCACACAATGTTTTCAGAAGGTGGTCCATACATATGGCATACTGTATTACATATTGATTTGGGGGTCTTTACTAGACATTAAAAATAAGCCACTGCATTTACCTGATGTAAGATGCCCTCCCACCACCTCTCACCTCTGTTGCCATGCTTGCTTATTATAAGCGACTTTGGTTACTTTTGGTATACTCTACTGTAAGTATATTTTGATACAGATACTTGTAATTTTACAAAAGTAAATAGTACATTTACTGACTTTTAGTTGTTAAAATAAGACTATTGTGTAAAAAGCATGCAATGCCATAGCACCGCAGAAACTTCCCCCTGGACTTCAAGCAACTTTGACTTCAGAAGGTTGACTTGTATTATAAATCCTTCCTTTTAGGTCTTTGGTGTAAGTGTAATATTGTAATATTTTAAGAAAAGATATGGATTTTTGATATTCACGAGCTGTATGCCATAAAAATGTCAAATTAAAACAAAAATGTTTTCAATATTTCACTGCATGTGCAATGTATCTAGAATATATGACATTTACAAATTTAATTATATTACAGAAGAAAGTGAACTTTGACATAATTGCGCCAGGTCTGTCCACCCGTGAATGTGAGTCACGCTACAACATTTCGTTACCTCCAACAGATGGCGCCACTGGAGGAGAGGAAAGATGGCGGCGCCCACAGGTACAATAACAATACAATAACGGCGGGTCAATCGTACGTTGCGAAAATTATTTTGTGATGTCTTGAAAAGGTAAGTAAAAATAGGAAAAATAAGTCCTGGCTATTAAATATTCTTAGCATCAAATGACTTAAATGTGTCATATTTAAAAGCTCTGATGGTCGCTACTCGACCTTAGGGAGTGTTACTTGTACTTTTACTACCAATGTGTCTATATAGATGCTTATAGTCGCTTCCTTTGGCCTTGTTTTCGTAGACCTGGTTGCTTATTTCTCTCGCAAAATCTGGCAACGCTACAACACGACCCCCCCCCCTCACTCACCCAAAACACACACACACACACACCAACACACACACGCACACACACAGGACCCCCGGGCTAATGTAATTGTATCACTAATTATGCATTTAATTGTGTTATAAGGAGGTAACAGCTCCCTCAGTGGCAGCTCTGGCCGCTAAAAGGACAATTCATTGGTGAGATTGAGAAATCTAATTAGGAGGAAATGCTTAGCTGAGGAATCCTTTCAGAGGATAATCCTGTTTGCTGGCATTAACATCCCCAGCTGGGGGCTGCCATCTTCTAATAATGGGAATTGAGCGTGCATGTGTGTGTGTGTGTGTGTGTGTGTGTGTGTGTGTGTGTGTGTGTGTGTGTGTGTGTGTGGTGTGTGTGTGTGTGTGCGTGCGTGTGTGTGTGTGTGTCTGTGTTGCTCTATGTATAATCCATCGCACTACAGAGTCGCGTGCCAAAAAAACAGCAGATCTACTTGTAGATCAGCTATTTTTTTAAACACCATTGAATAGGATGTTTTAGGACCAGCTAAATTCGTCAGTGTGTTGAATCTGTCTCCCTCCTTGCACAGTGATTTTCTCTTGGTCAAAAAAAACGTGTGATTCCCCCCCCCCCCCTCTCCCACACACACACACACACACACACACACACACACACACACACACACACACACACACACACACACACACACACACACACACACACACACACACACACACACACACACACAGTATCAAAATGACAGTTATTATCATTATTATCAGTTATTATGCACGAAAAATCTAATATTACTCTCATGCTCATTGGGACATAAAATGTGTCTGTGTGCATGCGTGTGTGTCTCAGAGCGAGTGTGAGTGTTCTATGTACACATGTGTATGTACACGTGCGTGTGTGCGCGCGTGCGTGCGTGTGTGTGCGCACGAGCATCATGTGCACACAGAGACAGATTCAGAGCAGCTGATGCTGTGGCTGCATATGGTCCTTCCTCTGCTCGCATCCTCTCCATCTCTGTCAGGATGCTCACACAGAGAGAGAGAGGCCTTTTGCTTTCTTTAATTTACTATGTGAATGATTACATACCCCATTGGCTGGCCATTGTCTCCCTGATGGATTTAATTAAGTTGGGATTAATCAGGGCAGGTGATATTTCGTCTCTGTCGGGGTTGGAAAACCTCATATGCAGAGGCGGCAAATGGGTATGGCAATAACATGTATTTCTTAAAATAAATTCATCATGCCTGATGCCTGTTGCACGCGCGCCACCAGTCATGTTGCCATATCTTAGCTTTTGCTGAACTGACGCCACTGCCCTAATATGTTCGCAAAAAAAGGATTTTGATAATTTTAGTTATATAGACTTTTGAATGAAAATCCATATTGTTTTATTCATGTTTTAGTGGTCTGAAAGGTTTTTGTTTTAGTCTAGCTTTAGTTGATATCATATAACATTTTAGTCAACTAAATGTACAGTTGATTTAGTCGACTAAAGTTAATTTTGCAGATCTACAAGCTTGCAGATCTGCTCATTTCTTTCTGCGACGCGTTGTGAGTTTGTAGATCTACTATTTTTGGTCTGAGACGCGTTGTGAGCTTGTAGATCTGCTATTTTTGGAGTGTGAAACCTGCGCGCAACCAAACATAAAATGACATGTCTTAGCATTACTGGATCTCAATTCTCCACTAGTCCCTCCCTAACATTTTAGTTTAGTGTTTATGTTTAGTCATTAGTTTTAGTCATCATAGCTTAGTTTATTTCATATTCATCAGTGAAAAAAAGGTAGTCGACGAACATTTTGCGTCATAGTTTTAGTTGACTAATACAACACTGCAGGATTCAAATAAAATAAAAACATTAAAAGCACTGCAATCTGCTGCTTTTGATCCTTTCGTGAGATGCTCTAGTATGATCAAATAGGGGTGCATCCAGGGGAGATCCATGCATGGGGGTACTGTGTGTGCGCACTCGCATGTGCTCATGGAGATGTTACAACGTAGATTAATGCACCTCGCTGACAGAGGTTAGGGCTGTGAAAATTTGCCAAAAATAGCATTCGAATATTCGCCCGAAAATCCACCGTTGATTCGAATAAATTCGAATATTCGAAAATATTGAATCATTCGAAGCATTCGCACTTCGAAGCTGTTTATTCTAGACAGTCGCTTCTATCGCTTTACTGTGTGCAGGTCCGCGTTGGTCAGGGACGTGCAAAGAATGTTAAGAGAGGCAGGGGCTGACATTTCTAAAAGGGCCTTTTGGTGGACAATTCTCTGTTAAAAGGGCAGGGGCTCAAGCCCCGTTTGATGTCTGTGTGCACGTGCCTGCGTTGGTAAAAGCAAGAGCAGAATCGGATCATCGTTCGTTGCGAAGCGTCACAGCAGCTGTGATTGAGGTGGAACAGCCACGACATGAAACGAGCAATTATAATCACACCAATGGATTATGTTTTGGTCTGAACCAAATTAGGTAGTCTACAAGAGCAGTGTGAGTTTTACCGTTACCGTGGCTGCGTGCGAGGAGACTGACTCGGTGAGAGAAGAAATCCATGCTTTTTTATATTGTGTTTTCGGTGGAAAAGTCTCGTTCCTTCCCGTCACTACCAAATGAGTCGCCCGTTTCAGCTTGACTCGTTAATCAACGTTAGCATGCACAGGCTCAGGCACTGTCCCTGACACACAGTGTGCTTTGCAGCCTGTCAACTAAGCTGCACCTGTGTGTGAGGGACAGTGTGAGTGAAGGGAAAGTTTAGCAGCTGGAGGTTTATTCTTCGCTGTATGACGGTGTCGCTAAATAGGCACCCTTAATTTACAAGCTCACAACGTATTGGATCAGCGACGTATTGTGGACTTGTAGATCAGCCCACTTTTGCAGCAGCGAATGGAGACTTCTGCCTTGCGAGACCAGCCACCTTTTAACGTTCCATGCGCCCAGAATCTCGCGAGAAGTGCGGTAGATTTGTTTTAATTAAATATAAATTAATTCGAAGCTCAATTTTTTACTTTCGAATATTCTTTTATTGTTATCATTCGAACGAATATTCGAATATTGAATATTCTTTCACACCCCTAACAGAGGTTGAAAAATACATTTCACCCAGTTTACCTCTTGGCCTCTCCTCGCATGGTCTCTTTTTTTCACATCATGGACCACTGGTCCTACCCCCAGTATGTTGGGCCAAGGACCAAACATGATTCAAAAACATTGCCAAATTTTGGTTCAAGAGTCACAACACGCTGCATTTTAAATTCATGCACGCACAAAATGCGCGCATACACACACGCACGCTCACATGAAATACCGTAGTTTCTGACTGGTTATTGGAATGATTACATCTACTTTTGTTTCACAAGTTAATGTATTGGGTATTTTGATGATGATAATTAATTTATTACAATTATTATTATTTGCTTGATTGGTTTTTAGATTAGTGTTATTTGGGCATTGGGTATGATGGGCATTAGAAGGTTATTAAGGTTATTAATAACATCAGATGTAGAAGCCAGGGATCTCCATATTGATGGGCATAAAAGGGATTATATTAGTGTGGTTGCCCTAACAGGGCAGAATCGACAGTGAGTGTCCGCTTGGGAACCGGAAAGATTCTCAGTTCGATCCCGGGCTCTCCGGAATTAGTGCCTTGAGCAAGACACTGAACCCCTAATCCCGATGAGCAGGTTGGTGCCTTGCATGCTTTCCTCTGCCATCGGTGTGTGAATGTGTGTGTGAATGGGTGAATGTAATGCTCATGGATAAAGGCGCTATAAAAATGCACCAAGATCCACTTGAGCCTCCCCCCCACCCCCCTTCCCCCACTTTCCGTTTCCTGAAAAGCAGTGGTGGAAAGAGTACTGTTTTTTTTTCTTAAGTAAAAGTACCAATACTGCAATGTCGAAACAAATTCATATCAAAATGTACTCAAAGTACCACAAGTAGAAAGTAGGCTACTGCATCTTTTGAAAATAGCAGATTTACAAGTTCACAATGCGTCGCATCGGCTATTTTCAAATGGCCGAAATGTATATAGGGATGAAGTGGCTAAATGTATGTTTTGTAATTTCAATAATCAATCTACAAAGTAACTTTTTTCAAATAATTGTAGTGGAGTAAAAGTACAATATTTGCATCCGAGATGCAGTGGAGTAAAAGTAAAAGTATTCGAAATTGGAAAGTAAGTAAAGGACAAATGCCTCAAAATTACACTAGTTAATGTAGCTATTGAGTTACTTTACACCACTGCTGAAAAGTATAAGGCTTTTGGACATACCAGGTTTCCACGGTGACAGAGAGCCTAATATTCCATAACCGTCAGAGGGAAAAAGCTGCTATGCTGTGACAATGCCACAGTGAAAACCAATGAACAGCCGACACAATGAATCAATACTTTACTATTATGTAATTACACACTGTGTGATAAAACAGTGTGATAATGTGGGCCGCATATCATCCGCCACAGCGTCAGCACCTTGCATTTTGATGCCAGCACATTGCCTCAGACATAACCGTATACGTTTGCATCCATAAAACGGCCACTTTTACGCCACCTTTTCATAGTAAGCTTTTATTTGACCGCTGTAACAGTTGTGAATTCAAACACAACGTTTACAACTCGCACACTAACTCGTGAATGTCTCACACTCAATCACACACACACACACACACACACACACACACACACACACACACACACACACACACACACACACACACACACACACACACACACACACACACACACACACACACACACACACACACACACACTCTAACACTAACACTAACTGCACACGCACAACAGCTGCACACGCACACTTGTAAAAATGAAGCTTGGCCTCGCAAGTCAAATCCCTCTCATCTATCATCATCAGTGGTTCTCAAGGTGGGGTCCGGGGACCCCCAGGGGTTGATGGGGGTTCTCCAGCAAATATTAGTTTACCCATTAAACCCTTGTGCCAAGGCCCCCCCCAAAATGATATTTATTTGGCCGCGGACCCCCATTTGAAAATGTTTTGCGCCAGGGACCACCAGAAGAGAAGATTTATGTTAAAAAAAAAATCAAGTTTGAAAATGTTTCAAAAATAGATCTGCCATTTTTGAGAACCATTGTTCTAAACCACTGTTTTAAATCCCAATAGTTTTCTGACAAACTCATGTTGCTCAAACCTTTTCATGTCAAGGACGCCCACAATTATATGTATTTGGCCACAAGCTGAGCTTGTAGATCAACTATTCCTTGCGACACTGTCGTTCAACGAAGTATATCGTCGTTGTCGGGTGAAATGTCCAAAACTGTTCATTTTGTAATTATCACTTTAAAAATGATTTAAACTAGTGAAAATAGCCGATCTACAAGCACACAATGCCTCGCAACGAGAGGCGTTGTGTGCTTGTAGATCTGCTATTTTCACTAGTTTTGTGCAACAGTCTCTAGTGATGAAGCAGAGCTTTAATTTGCGAAAAAAAACATACAAATTTGAAACTTGGAGATACAAGGTTTCTGCCCGACAAAGACATTATATTGCATTGATTTGGTGGGGAGGGGAACATTAAAAGGATGAAATATGGAGATACGTGGTTTCTGTGTGACAGTGACAATATGAATGGTTCAGTGTAGACATCATGATGGTGAAGAGCTCCATTGATTGATCCTGAGCAGCCCTGTGCACACAGAAAATAAACGCTTCTTTAAAAAGCTACAATCTTCCACAAAGAACCATCACCAACTAAACAACCATATTTAGTGAAAATTGGATGTTTGCCCAGGACCTAAACTAAAGAAAATAGCTTAAGCAAAAGCTCACAGCGCTTCTCGAAGCTTGTAGATCAGATATTGATCGCAGCGCGACGCATCGCGACACATTCTGAGCTTGGAGGCCTGCTATTTTTGATATTTTCACCAAAAGACCCTTTTAGAAATTTCAGACCCTGCCTCTCTAACAGGAGGCTCTCTCCATTCCGACATGTCGCCACTCCGAAATTGACTTCTTATTGTCGTAGTGGCGACACTCCCATGGGCCTAAGGTTTAGGGTTAGGGTTAGAGATAGGGTTAGTGTCGGAATGGAGACATGTCGGAAAGGAGACATGTCGGAGTGGAGAGATGCACTCCTCTCTAACATTCTCCGCACGTCCCTGCTCCTGAAGAAGTCGTTTGGGTTCCAGTTGGTCTACCTTTATTCTTCTGTGCGTAAGATCAGAGTGATGATGAGCCATGGAACAGAAAATGGTGGAGCAATTAATTCAAAATAACAATCACGTGCATTCAGCCCTTTATTTTACACTGGATAATTATCACCCGTGGAAAGTAACTAAGTACATCTACTCCAGTACTGTAACTACAGTTGTGTTTCTTTGAGTTTTGAGAGATTGTGTTTTGATACTTTTACTAATTCAGAAGCACACTTCCGTGCATCGGAGGGCCATTAATTTATTTTCCATTGGATAATGATTTGATGTATTTATTTTAACCCATTTAGAACGGGTACACATTTTGTATCATTATTTTATGCTTTAACTATTGAAAAAGATATACAAGCTCAAGCTTGTAGATCTGCTATTTTTTTTAAATCGTGAAAATTAGAATTTTGACCCGATTCTATAAGTGTCTTTTGAATCCTTCTAAGATTTTTTGAAAAACCAATGTTTCTATGTCAGCAATCTGGCCAGCCATCGTCAAAGCAAAGGTCCTTTTCACTTAACTGTAGCTCATTTAGTCTGTTCTTGAGAGACTACTATGTCAGCGGTTCTCAAACCTTTTCATGTGAAGGACCCCCAAAATTATATGTATTTGGCCACAGACCCCCATCTCAAAATATCTAGTTCCAGGGACCACCCAGAAGCAAAATTTTAATTACAAACGCTCGCTTTGAAAATACATTATTCAAAGATTTGCACACATTTTCACGACTTTTTCCAAAAATAGCAGATCTACAAGCTCGCAGCGCGGCACTCGGTGCCGCGCTGCGAGCTTGTATATCTGCTATTTTTCACTGGTTAAAGCATTCAATAATTCTAGGCCTAAATGGGTTTTAATGACACTGTATAGTCCAGTTCATCTGCGGGTCTGGGCTGACTGCTGGCTTCAATTAGTGAACAGTCATTTATAACTCTGTGAGGCTCAAAAGAAGCTAATTGCCCAGACGGAAGGCTTAATGAGGGCTGCGCAATTATTCCTTAACTTATTGAGATTTGTATTTGGTTCGCTACTTCATCAAATACACGGCTTTCCCCCCACCCCCCTAACAGGTCTTTTCTCTCAATCACGGGGGCCACCAACGAGTAATTGAGAATATCGCATCTACTAATTGAAGCTTTATGTATTTGCCGGTAGAAATCAATGAGATTAACAGATTTGTGTTCGGTCAAATGGCTTGTTTGTGTCAAACTTAAAAGCATTGGTTCACCCAAAAATTACTTATTTTCGTTCAATTACACACCACATGAATCCTAGTTTTTGTCGCATTCTTAAGCCAATAATTTGATGACCGGGCCATCGGTCAGTTGGACACTCAGTATGAGTGTTCCCCAGCCAAATTAATAAGCTATTTAAGCTTTGTACTGCAACCGGAAATGATCAGCGCTCGATAGATCAACCTGGCGCCGTCGCAGCCGTCTCTACTACGGCAGGAGCTAGCTTTCCACGTAGCGTCTACAACGCCTGCTGCGTAGACGCGTCGCCATGGGAACCAAAGAGTTCAGCGAAAGGGGTGGGACCCCGTCGCCGACGGCTGTTTGCTTAACGGTTTGGACCGCAACGACGATTACGTCATAGCAGCCGTAGTCCCGCCTCACGTCGCGGTAGTAGAAACGGGCTCCTTAAATTCCCCTTTGGCTCAGGAATGTGAGATAAAATCTACGTCTAATTGATAGAAATTAGTAATGTTTTGGGTGAACTACTCCTTTAAGCCCTGTATACGACACAAGAATTAAATCATCTTTGTTGTGGTTAACGTAAATTGTAGGGATGGTCCGATCAGGTTTTTTGGAACCGATCACCGAGCACCGATCACAAAAGTTTGATCACCCGATACCGATCAATCACCGATCCGATCAAGTTATTATTTATATATTATTTATATTTTCTAAATGTTAATGTTTTAAATTAATTAATTAATTCACTCATGAATTCATTTATATATTTGCCTTATAGTTATTTACCAGCATTACTATGTATTTATTATCATAGCAGTAACTAATTATTCCTTCAGCACTGTGGAAATCAATACCCCAAAATGGCCTCAAGTGGGCATACTGAACGGCTGGTTGATCGGATGCACCGATCGGATCGGATCGGTGAATTATTACCTTTTGATCTAAACCACCGATTATCGCCGATCACGCTTTGATCGGCCCGATCCGATCCATTGCCGATTGATCGGATTGATTTGGCACAATTACTTTAATTAAGGTTTAATTATCAACAACTCTTACGGTAGTTTGTGCACCTCTAAATATGACTTCTAACATGCATCTCTACACGTACTTAAGACGAGAAAAGACCTTTTCCCCTCCCTCCTTGACATGAGCGAGTTGTCACCTCACAATATCATGTCTAACAATAATATTAGCTCATCTGTGTAAATGGTGCCATTCAGGTCTATTGAGGCTTATCAGATAACACAAACGCTGTCGGTTCATGGCTGAGGCTACAGCTGGTATTTTAATGAGGTGTCGTGCTACGAAGCGCTGCTGAAAGCTAGCGGATAAACGCCCCGTTTTACCAAACAGAAAAAATACTCATCCCAATGTTAGGATAAAAAGCCGAGAGCTGGATGTGTTGCGGGACAGGAGGGAGCGTGCGCTGTGGGGGAAGAAGTACTCAAATATTTTTAAGTAAAAGTATCAATATTGCATTTTAGAAATTACAAGTCTACAAGCTCACAATGCATCGCGATGTGACACGTTGTGAGCTTGTGGATTGGCCGTTTTCAAATGGTCGTAATGTACAGTATGTACGTTTTGTAATAATAATCAAAACCTACGAAGTAACTAAAGTTTCAAATAATTGTAGAATAAAAAAGTACAATAGTGGATGATGTAGTGGATTAAAAGTATAACAATTAGTAAATACTCCAGTAAAGTAAAAGTATATCAAAATCATGCAGTACTTAATTAAATGCACTTAGTTACTTTCCACCACTGGTTTTTAATGAAGCAAAAGTAGCAATATCATAATATAAATGTACTCTTTCAAGTAAAAGGGCCTGAGTTCAAGATTTTACTGGAGTGAAAGTGCAAATGTAATGGCATGAAAGTATACTTACTGTAAAAAGTACATGTTTTGTACATTTTGTCAAGCATTTTTGAAAGTGGCTGACCATACAAGCTCACACCCCATCGCAATGTGAGCTTGTAGATCTGCCATTTTCGAATTAGCTGAAGAATAAAATAATATAATAAATAAATGTGTAACTTGTAAACTGTCAAATAACTTTAGCAGAGTAAAAAGTACAATATTTGCCTCTGAGATAGTGTGGAGCATAAGTAAATGGAAATAATCATGTAAAGTAAAAGTACCTTAAAATTGAACTTCAACGCAGTACTTGAGTAAATGTACTTTACTTATGTTCTGGCGAATCGCAAGGAATACTTGACCTGGGTGTATCTTAAGCTGAAAGCTCTTTCTAGGTTTACACAAGCTGTCAGCTGTTGTTATGCGCTGCACAATTCTTCGAGTTTCTGCTAGAAGATGTTGTGTGGGAAAACATCAAAGCGGGCACTTGTAGTGTCATTGGACATGTAGTTTTACAACTGTCTTGACATTATTGCCATTATATTTCACTATGTTAAGTGTTTTAAAATCTAACGTAACCAATTAAAGTTGCAGTTTTCCTTCATTAAATAGCTCTATATATCTGATAGTAGTCAAAATAGAGTGCTCTATACAGTGTTTGTTCACGAACAGTGTTAAATAGCTCTATATTCTGAAAGTAGTCATTGCTATAGTGTTCAGTAACAGTGTTAAATAGCTCTACATTCTGATAGTAGTCATTGCTATAGAGTGTTCAGTAACAGTGTTAAATAGCTCTACATTCTGATAGTAGTCATTGCTATAGAGTGTTCAGTAACAGTGTTAAATAGCTCTACATTCTGATAGTAGTCATTGCTATAGAGTGTTCAGTAACAGTGTTAAATAGCTCTACATTCTGATAGTAGTCATTGCTATAGAGCAGAGTTCCCCAATTAGTTTTCCCCAAGGGCCGAATTATGTCTAGGGTACCAAGCCGAGGGCCACAACATTGCAGGGGGCGACGGTGGCGTTCCCACTACTCCAGTGACAGTTTTCGTCATTGTCGGGTGAAAATCTTGTATGTCCAAAACCGTTGAATTTATCATTTTAAAAATGATTTAAACTAGTGAAAACAGCCGATCTACAAGCGTGGTGCGAGGCGTTGTGTGCTTGTAGATCTGCTGTTTTCACTACTTTTGTGCGACGGCCTTGTATGATTTGCGAAAGAACGTACAAATTTGGAGATACGAGATTTCCACCCGACAATGACGATATACTAGTGTTGTTGCTGCTCTTAAACCACCATTATTACTGGGGTTGGTGTGGGCCAGACAGTAGCCCCCCACGGGCCGCAAATGGCCCGCGGGCCGCCTATTGGGGAACCCTGCTATAGAGTTTTCAAGCCAAGGACCCCTTAGTTGAGAGAGAGATGAAGCAGGGACCCCCACAACCTTTGCATAGATTCCACATAGTTTCATTGTTTGGCAGCACAATCATCAGCGTATTTTGGATTCATGTCGACATGTGTTTTCAGATATTTAACCACTTGAACCATCAATACTTAAAGGGGAAGACCACCCATTTTCAATATTGAACTATGTCATTAATATACCTTAGAGGAGTTGTGTGGAAATAGAAAAAAAGTTCCCCCTCTTCTGTGTTGCCTAGAACTGGAGGATTGATTTTGGGGTTACAACTTGATGACATCACACATTGTACTTTACAATGCAAACCCCCAAATCAATCTTCCAGTTCTAGGCAACACAGAAGAGGGGGAACTTTTCTATTTCCACACAACTCCTCTAAGGTATATTAATGACATAGTTCAATATTGAAAATGGGTGGTCTTCCCCTTAATAAACTTGACCTTTCACTCTATATTTAGTCTGCTCTTTTCCCCCTCTACACCAAACCTCTTGCCAAAAATAGCCCATTGCTATAGAGTGTTTGTTCGGTAACAGTGTTAAATAGCTCTATAATGTGAAAGTAGTCATTGCTATTGAGTGTTTGTTCCACTCTCCACGTGTCTACAGCTCTGTAAAAGAAAATACATTTTCAGGTCGGGACACCTATTTCATCGAATCAGTAGAGAGAATTCACACAGGACGCACGGGGGAAAATGGAAGTGATGACACATAGAAATGTGCAGACAAAAAACTGACCTGAAACACGATCAATTGAAGCTGATAAATGAGTAGGCTATACTCTCTAGAATCCACGCCTGTATGGGGAGTAGTGTCATGATCCAAGGAATCTAGGGGAGCATTTTGTTTTTGGATTGTGTGACATTTAAAACCTTCAAGGCCAAAATGTGAAGTGGGCTCTTATAGCGCCACCATGAGGCCGATTTGAAATATTTGGGGCAGAAGTTCTTTCCTCACCTATACTGGGAGTGTTTGTGCAAAAAATCATGCAGACGGACTGGAGGACAAAGATGTCGGCCATCTGCTGTGCACAGAAGACAAGTGTTCTGACGTGAGCACGGTGGATGGGGACGAAAACCCTGAGGAAACTCGGGTTTTTGTTTAGTTGTTCTTTTCTCGATTTATTTAATTTCAAGGACCCCCCATAACTCTTGAGAGTGTACAAATGGAATCTAATGGTGCTGGAGATTGGCAGATCACAGACACACACAGACGGACGGACGGACGGCGGTGAAAACATAATCTCCGGTCTTCAGCCACTGGCCGGGCGGACATGAAAATGGGATATTTATTCGCGACCCATGAAAATGGATCCTGACCCACTGTTTTGTTAACACAATGTCCAACTGATTACATTTTAAAGGTTACTATTTTTCTTTTAGTTTGGACAGATTCTTCTCGTTTGACTTCAGTGTTTATATGAAGGTCGTTCATTTGGATCTGAATGAAGACAATAGTCTCTCTCTCTCCCTCTCTCTCCCTCTCTCTTCTCTCTCTCTCTAGGCATATTCAGAACTTTTTCCATCCCAAAATATGATGTTGCTGCTTGAGTTGTCCAAAACACAGCCGAAAACCGCGTCGCCCGGGCAATAAATTATGACGTACGGATGATGATAAGTAAATGATGCAAAGTATAAAAAAAAAAAAAAAGAAGCCGTCTGCATGAAAAGTGAATGATGTGGCGTTTTACGACTACATTTAAAACGCTGTCCCAACGTGTGCGTTAGAGTGGCCATTAATCAAACATGGCAGCCGTGTGATTTGTCATTGTATTCAGACAAATGTGGCCTCAGTGTCAATAACAGCAGGGAGATCTGAGCCCCTATAAGCCATTTCGGCCTAGAATTGTTGAATGCTTTAACTATTGAAAAATAGCAGATATACAAGCTCACAGCGCGGCACCGAGTGCCGCGCTGCGAGCTTGTAGATCTGCTATTTTTTGAAAAAGTCGTGAAAATGTGTGCAAATCTTTGAATATAATGTATTTTTAAAGCGAACGCTTGTAACTCAAAGTTTGCTTCTGGGTGGTCCCTGGAACTAAATGTTTTGAGATGGGGGTCCGTGGCCAAATACTTATCATGTTGGGGGTCCTTCACATGAAAACGTTTGATAACCATTGACATAGTAGTCTCTCAAGAACAGACTAACTGAGCTCTGGTTAAGTGAAAAGGACCCTTTTCTTTGACGATGGCTGGCCAGATTGCTGACATAGAAATAGGTTTTTCAAAAAAAACGTAGAAGGTTTCAAAAGACACCATTATAGAATCGGGTCAAAATTCAAATTTTCACGATTTTTCAAAAATAGCAGATCGACAAGCTTGCAGCGCGGCACTCGGTGCCGCGCTGTGAGCTTGTATAGCTGCTATTTTTCAATAGTTAAAGCATAAAATAATAATACGCAATAATGCGTACCGCGTTCTGAATGGCTTAAACGCACAAACACACAGCAGAATGTTAATGCGTGCCATGATATCTGCTCTGTCACAATGCTTTATGTTGTGAGCAGCAGAGTGCTGCACACACAGGAACTGTGTCATTAACCCACTATATGAAAGGTCTTCAATAAGCTTCAATGAGCAGATCATATCAGGAACAACAGCAGGTATCCCGCTCTCATTTTCACCGGGTCAATAAAGCATGCTGTCGCTGTCGTATCTTGTATTTCCTGTAAACCCTGTGTCTCAAAAGTAGCGATAGACAGTAATGGTCCAATCTGCAAGCACACAGAATAGCCAAAACTACAAGCTCACAACGCAAATGTGCAGCTCTTTTTCTTTTAAATGGTTATTATTCATGTAGAAAATCTTAGAAAGCTACCATCTAAAAAGAAATGCCCAAAATAATGACGGCAGGTTAAAAGTGGCTACGTGTTTGTGTGGGTTTCATATATATGGAACCAATGAAATATACTGCCATAGCCTGAATTTCCTGAGTTACATTCATTAGATTTGATAACAAAAAAAAGTATACGGAAATGCGTTTCTGTTTCCGTTTGCTTACTGTGTAAACGAAGCTGCAGCTAACTCGAGAACGGTAGCTCGGATTTCCAAGCGGATTCTTTTGTTTGAAAGCTGTGAATGGTGTGCACATGATCCGTGCACAATCGTGCACGATGGACACGCACGCGCCCACGTTAAGGTAAAAAAAGAAAGATTTTGATTTCTGGCAGAGAATGTGTGTTAACAGGAGCTTATGACTGAATAATAACTACATTGGAACACGGGTTCCTTAAACGTTTTGGAAGTACACGAGGTTTCCACCTAACAGCGGCAATTGTTTAATTCATGTGTAGAGTACTTGGATAATTTGCATAATTAATTCAACATTTTGTGTGCAATAGGTTTATTTGCCACATCATCATTAAGCCGTTTACATAGCGGTAGTGAAAGCAGAGGTGTTTTACATACTTTGCTGTTAATAATACTACAGCAAACACAGCCCGAGTAATTATTTCATTATTACGTTATTTGCAAGATTAAGCACCGCATAACTGAAAGAAACCCTATAGTTTCTCTTTCCCCCTCAATAAAAGTAGGCCTATATGACTTCAAATCGATATCAAAACTTCAAACATTTACATCTATGGTGATTAACGATTATTTAAAAAGAAGAAAAAGAAAATAGTGAAATTAACCAATCTCCAAGCACACAACGAGATGGCGAAGCGCTTGGAGATTGTCTATCTTCATATATCCATTGTTATATAAGAAAACTCTATATTTCTATCTGAAATTGTGTAATGATTGCTATAGGCTATAGAGTGTTTGTTCAGTAACAGGAATCTCCATGTCTCACTATAGCTCTTTAATAAACAGAAAATGCATTTTCAGGCAAGGATAACAATTTTATCCAATCACGATAGAGAACTCAAGACAGATATTAAACAAGTGAAGTTGGAAGTGAAGACACAAATAAATGAGCAGACAAAATTGGAACTGGAACACTATAACGAAGCTGATAAATGGGTAATCTCTCCTGATTGGCTGAAATGTTGCCACCTACCTGGACATTTATTTTCTGTTTATTGAAGAGCTGAACAAACACTCTATAGAGTGTTGCAGCGGAAGTGGATTCCTGGGGTCACTTAATATTCCCCATTCATTTTCGCCATAGACTTTTACAAATATATTTATAACAATTATGTTAAGCCTCAAAACAAGCCATCCAGGATGGAGGTGAATCATGATCATATAACCTTTGATCCTATGTGAAAACATATTTTAATATTACATTATTTGATATACTACATTTAATAACTACCCTTTGTTTAGCGATTTTCAAAATGTTCTTTTCATAGAAAAAAAGGTTATATGGTCATGATTCACCTCCATCCTGGATGGCTTGGTTCGAGGCTTAACATAATTGTTATAAATATTTTTGTAAAAGTCTATGGCGAAAATGAATGGGGAATATTAAGTGACCCCAGAAATCCACTTCCGCTGCGATGCTCTATAGCAGTGGTTCTCAACCAGTGGTCTGGGGACCACCAGAGGTCCTTGAGGGGGTTCCAGGTGGTCCCCAGCTAAATGACGGAGAGTTGGTAACCAAATGGACCCTTATAGATATTTAACTCTTGACAAGAGTCCATTTGGTTCCATTTTACGCTCTCAAGGGTTCGATTATAGTTGAACTTAATTTACGCGAAGTCTACACAATTAGAGAATGTCGAAAGAATATTTAACATGTGCCTGTTATCTTTCCTGTGGCACCACATCAATAAAGCATGGAATTGTGGGACAAAATCCTATCTAACGACAACAAAATATTCATCAAATAGTGGTCCGTGGCTCAAATTCCGAATAAATAATGGACCTTGATATGAAAAGGGTTGAAAATCACTGCTCATATAGCAATGATTATTAGAATATAGTGCTCTAACCTGTAACAAAAACATTTAAAACCAAATAATAAATATTTTTTTTTAATATATATTTCCTGATATAATTCCCCAGCCCTATATAGGTCATTTCCAGAAATCCTAATTCTCTTTCCCCCCAAAAAAATGAATATATACCAGTAGAACCATTATCAGACATGCCTGTCTCCCCTGACTGATTAGTTTCTTGATTTGGTTTTAAAAAAAAAAGGTTGAGAAAAAAGAGGGGAAATCCTTTTCTTTTACCTTGAACTCTATGGAGGAGCGTGGTGCTTGAAACATTTTCAGCTGAATTGATGTTGAGCTGATTTATGGCCCTTATTGCTGCCGTATAATTAATTTTATGCATATGACTTCCTTTACAATTACCATGCCGCTACGATTAGAGGAGTTCAGCTGCTTATAGGAAGCCATCAATAATTGTAAATTCATTACCGGCTCGAATAAATATCTGGATGAGAGGGAGAGGGAGGAAAAAAAAAGAAAGAGGAATATGTGGAAGTATAAATCTGACTTCACTGAGTGATTTTGGGCGAAGAGGCTGCAATATGGACTATTACCTTAGAACAGGGGTCTTCAACGTTTTCAGGCCAAGGACCCCTTAGTTGGGAAAGAGATGAAGCAGGGACCCCCACTATGTATTGTATAAAATTGTGTTGGATATTAAAAATGTTCATAGATTTCTTAGGCAGCTTAGACTTGTTTGACAGCACTGTCATCAGTATAGGTTGTTTGGATTCATGTGTATTTTTAGACATTGAACCACTTGAACCGTCAATACTGCTTTTCCCCTTCCCTCCAAACCTCTTTGCCAAGAATATCAGATTTACAAGCTCACAACGCCTCGGATTCATCGAATAATTGAGGTGTGCATATTAGAATTTCTTTTAAAAATATATTTTTTTGGAAACAAATCGATTAAGCACCTGAGCGCTATTCATACTTTGTTGCACAACGGTGTCTTTAAAATACCAAATCTACAACCTGTTTTTCTTTTTTCCCCATCTATATTAATGTATAACTGCACGTAACTATTGATGTAGAACCAAATAGTCAACATTCCTCAATTCCTGCAGTAAAAACAAGTCAAATACAACAGTCAACATTATTATTCTGACATTAGTCCAGAGCTGGAATTGGTCTCCACTCCCTGTCAGAGTTTTTTCGTCCCCCCCTCTCTCTGTTGACCTTTACGATAGCGGTGACATTCTTCAGGCCATCAGGCCGTGCCCTGATAGATGGTGACACCTGGACACTGTCTTAATGTCCCCACATGACACCACACTGCATGGGGACACACTCCCCCCACCGTCTTTGTCCTCGTCTCAACCATCAGGACCCAGCTCTGAAAAATAGACATCGTCAGGCAGAAAAACCTCTTATCTCAATCCATATTTCAACATCTTGTGTTTTTTCGAAAATGAGTGCCCTACTTCTTGATCATACTACAGCAGGGGTGGGCAATAATTATTTTCCATGGGGCCACATGAACAACAGAAAATATTGTGGAGGGCCGGGCCAAAAGACAGTACTCCCCGCAAGATGTGCTCCCCAAACACACAGCTTTACCTCCGACTTCAGTAAAGAAATACTTAGCAGTCTAATTTGTGTTGAAAACCTGGCATTCGGCATCGACTTTTCTTTTTTTTGCCACTTTAGCCACTTTTGATGGGTAAGGTAAGGCAGGTGGTCTTGACGTGTGACCAGTCTGACCACCTGCTTGTTATTGAGACAACATCCAATGATCACGCACACGTGCTGATGTACACATTGCGTCCATATGTACGTGAATAAAAAACTTCAAAATAAAAGAAATGCAGCTTTAGTCCATGCATGAGGTAAAATTAGAAAATGTGTTTATTTTGTAATTTGCCATTAACCCTACAAGGGCCGGTCAGAGTGAACCAAAGGGTTAGGGTTAGAATAGCCATGCTTAGGCAAGTGCTAATGGGGATCCATAATAAAGTAAAGTAAAGGGTCGCAGAATGCCCAGTTCTGTAATACAGCATCACACAAAAGCATCAAAAGTAGCAGATCCGCAAGCGCATCACGCCCCGCTTTAAACTCTGGAAAGCGTTCATTGCCCAAATGTCTGACCACTGAACACGGCAGCCCAATGCATTTGTCAGAGCATGTTTGTATTGTGTGTTCTGGCTTGCATCAATGGAACCGACATTAAGTTCCTATTCATCGGTATCACAATGAACCTCCACACACATTTTTTTCCATCTTTATTTGATTTGCAAGTTTACTCTGAAGATCGCCACATCTTGTCCACGTATCTCTGTCTGTCTGTCTGTCTATATGTCACATCACCTGACACTGGTGGTTCTATGGGTCGCTCTGACATCATGCTCTGACATCATGCTCTGATGTCACTGTGATGTCAGGGGAACCGCTCTTAACAGAATGGGTTTGCCGCTCTGACATGACGCTCTGGCTTGATGTCAGTCACAAATGTGTGCGGGGAGGATATAATTGGCATAACGACAAAATTGGAGAGGAAAAGGTCTTAAAAAGCTAAAGAATAACAATGGCAGCGTTTTGCCAATTATTTGGGGGCCCACTTGCAGTATCCTCACGGCCGACCGGTGGGGACCCTTGCCCACAGGTTGAGAACCACCACCACCCTAGAGTTGATATCATAGCAGTGATAAATGGATAAACAGTTCATATTTACAGTTAGCAAACAATGCATGCAGGATTCATGCCGTCCTTGTGGACGCGTTGTGAAGATGAGGGAGCTGGCATGCGTTGCCAGACTGTGTTGTCTGTGTGCGTCACACACACACACACACACACACACACACACACACACACACACACACACACACACACACACACACACACACACACACACACACACACACACACACACACACACACACACACACACACACACACACACACACACACACACACACACACACACACACACACACACACAGGGGTGTCTCTGAGGCTATAGGAACTAACAGATGGCCTGCTGTGAAAAAAATAAAAAAAGAGAGAGAAAAAAGAAGAACCCCAGCTCATTTAGACGCCAACAAAGAGCCACCAATGATTTAATGATTATTTCTCATTCAGCCATTATTTATATGGGCATATAATCAACTGAAACACAATATTTCATTTGTGGAGGGGAAAAAAAACCCTCTTGTGTCAACAGAAAGGCCGGGTCTGTGCCGCCGCTTTTATCCCTGCAACGCGCCCGCCGCCGCCGCAGAGATGTGTGTTTGTATTCTCTGCCCTCATTACGCTCCTTATTGCCACTGTTCCGCCATTACCCGCTCGCCATATTTGCCGCTTCCAAACGTGAATTACGGCGCCGAATATAAAATATTTTTATGATACACCTCTTTCAATTAGAGCCGCGATAATGAATGTGCCCCCTGACAGGTAGTGTGTGTGTGTGTGTGTGTGTGTGTGTGTGTGTGTGTGTGTGTGTGTGTGTGTGTGTGTGTGTGTGTGTGTGTGTGTGTGTGTGTGTGTGTGTGTGTGTGTGTGTGTGTGTGTGTGTGTGTGTGTGTGTGTGTGTGTGCTAATTGTAATTACACGGCGGGCTCTCATTTACATGTTGTTGGACTAATGCGTCTGAGAGGCTGATAGAAAGGAGGTCAGAGCCTGGTGTTGTAGGACAGGCTGTGAGATGTTCCTGTGTGGATAGATAACAACCAACACAACACAGCAGGTGACACAGTGACAACACAGTGACACGGGGGCCTTGAGGCCGATAGTTCTACATGCTCCACCGCGCCTTGGTGTCGCGGGCCAAAAACTGTTTTTAGTGCCAATTAGGGACCCCCCTAACTTAAAACGTTATGCCTTATCAGGGGTTGACACTAAGGTCTCAGAGGCACTTGCCCGTCGGGCAAGTACAAGTCATGTTCTACTGGCCCAAAGGTCATGCCCACTTGCCCGAAAAGTAACATTATAAAATGATGATAATTGAATATGTCTCTGGTTTCACACTTATTTTATATTTTTAAGTGTAGCAACAGTAAAAACAGCACATAGGTAAACCGTGCTCTTATTTTACATTGCACAAACCACAGCGCACTGGCCTCGTTCAGGTGGTTAGACAGATATCTGGTGCTACGCGTCTTAACCCCCCTCCTCCGCCCAGTTTCTCCCATAAAATGGAAGTGGACGGGGAAGGCCGCACCGCATGTAGTGACTGTTGGTGGCCTTTTCAGCAGCGGGGTCTTCAACAGGGGGTCCAGGACCCATATAAGTGGTCCTCATAGTTACTGTGGGGGGGGGGGTCTCAACATATTTGTGTGATTGGAACTTTTTTAGTTGTTGCATTAACCACCCTAGCATCACTATTCCGAGGAGAATTTGAGCATGTAGATCGCAATTCTTTGGCAAAGAGGTTTGGTGTAGACTAGAGGGGTAAAAAAGAGCTGACAAAGTACAGAGTGGAAGGTCTTGATGGTAGAGCATCCGGATGGAGAACCGCAAAGTTCCCAGTTCGATCCCGGGCTCCCCCAGAGTTAGTGTCGAACTCGAAGTGTCCTTGAGCAAGACTCTGAACCCGATTGTTCCCGATGAGCAGGTTGGTGCCTTGTGTGGTTTCCTCCACCATCTCTGTATGAATGCGTGAGTGAATGGGTGAATGTAATGTACAATCTACTGGATGTAAAGCACGTTGGAATAAAGTGCTATATGAATGCACCATTTACCATTTTATGTCTGAAAATACAAACAAATCCAACATACACCGATGAAGCTCTCAAGCAAGTTCATGAAGCCATCTATGAAATCCATGGAAGTTAAATATGCAACACAACTTCATAAAATAATGTGTGTGTGTGTGTGTGTGGGGGGGGGGTCCCCCGGGGGGGGTCCCCCGCTTCATCTCTCCGTGGTCCATGGCCTGAAAAACATTGAACAAGCTAAGCTACTGTACAGGTAATGATTCGTGAAGGCAAAAGTGTGTCTTACCTGCTGCCGCGGCGCACAGAGCAGCACAGCACATATACACACAGGTTAATTAATGAAGTGAGGTGGGCTCTTGGGGAGAGAGAGGTTGGGGGGGGGACCGGGACCACAAGGCAACCCGGTGCAGCAGGTCACCGCACTGACAGATGCCCCATTATACGATGTTAATGATAGCAGCGCTACACCCGGGGTCAGATAATCATATTCAAAGCTTTTTTTTATTCCCCAACCAGATAACAATCAGAAGCACGCTTGTGTCAACCATGGCCTCCTCCATCCCCCTGATGAGGCCTGATCTGGGTTTACAGTCGGACACACACACATCAGTGGCTTGATTGTGAACTTGTTTACAGTAGATTATGGATATGATTCAGGCAAACTAATAGTTCACATGTTTTACATTGGTCCTCAAAGCAGGGGTCATCGCCATGTTGGCTTGTGGTGGACATTTTGATCAAAATACAGTGTATATTGTTTGCCACGGACATACAAAATACACAGACGATAATATTACCAGAAACACATAAAAGCTATACCCCTGAATGGCCATAACAGGTCTATAACTCTGAGAGTGTACAAATGGAACCAAATATGGTGGTCCTTGCAAATAAAACGTTTGAGAACCACTAGTAGGCCTACCAGTATGACTCCCTAAATCGGCAGATAAGCGACCGTCAGGTCGCATACACAAACTGTAGTAGGCAATGGTAGCCAATAGGAGGGAATATGGGAAATGGGACAGATCCATGTTGAATGACATGACTTTAGAAATACTGTGTACCGCTTTGCGTGATTTTAGGACAAAATCTGTAGGAGCAGTGTCCAAAAATGTGTTTTAAAAAAATCGGCCAGATGGTGGCGCTAGATGGTGTGTAAAACATAAGATCTCAAATTTGCCACAGACATTGCAGTATTGATACTTTTACTTTAAGTAAAGAAGTACTCTTTCCACCCCCCGCCCCCCGCCCCCTCTCTCTCTCTCTCTCTCTCTCTCTCTCTCTCTCTCTCTCTCTGACTGGTTAACATTCATTACACAGTGACTTCCCTTTGACTGACTGTGGGGGGGTTAAGTGAGGGTGGAGGGAGGGAGGGAGGGAGGGAGGGGACAGCACAGCATCGGGAGGGGGCCAAAGGGGAGGCAGCTTTAATGTGGCCCCTATTACACGCTCTTAATTCAGCTAAAGAAATAACACAACAATGTCTGTGAGCTCCAGAGACCCACACTTCATTTAGACGGGATACGTCCCGCGGATGGAGATGGATCACTTAGGCTCAGCTCTCCCCCTTCCCTCTCGCAATTAATGTTTGACTTGTTGCTGTCATCCATCCATCTATCTATCCATTCGTCTGTCCTAGCCATTCATCCGTCTGTCTGTCTGTCTGTCTGTCTGTCCTATCCATCCATCCATCCATCTAATGATTCTTAAAGTGGGGTATGGGGACCCCTAGGGGTCCCTCGGGGAGGGGGGGTTCCTTCCCAGCAAAACGTCTTTTGTTTTTTTTTTGCATAAATCTTCTCTTCCGGGGGTCCCTGCATGGCACAAAACATTTTCAGATGGGGGTCCGCAGCCAATTTGGGGTCCTTTATAGTTTGAGGGGTTCTATCCATCTACAAGCAGTGGTTCTCAACCTGTGGGTCGGGACCCCCAGGGGGGGGGGTCTACAAATTATTTTGGGGGGTCCCCAGATGATTAACTTAATGTGCAACGTTGTTTTCTCTCTCAACAGTAAACAAACCAACATAAAGTTTAAGTGTATACTGTATATAGAGGGTATCTGCACATTTCTAAAGGGACTTGACAAATGACAAAATGACAAATTAAACATTGGCCAAATTGTCAAATATTACAGGCAGACGTTATGAAAATAGCCGATCTACATGATGTAGATCTGCTATTTTCACAATAGTGTGTTATACAAAATGTAATGCCTCAACTCTTAGTGCTCGTATAGGGTGGGGGGTCCCCTGTTACAATATGATTATTTTGGGGGTCGCTGCCTGTAAAGGTTGAGAACCACTGATCTACAGTATCCATCCATCCATCCATCCATCCATCCATCCATCCAATGTCTTCTTGTAATTTCATTAACCAATGCTCAGCCAAACAGTTGATGTTGCATAGTGCGTGCATGCGTGCGTGTGTGCGTGTGTGCGAGCCGAGGAGTTCTAACCGGAGTGTGGGTTGGGTATAGCTGTGAGGGAGTGTCCGTCCCCCTGTCCCTGCGTCCCCGTGGCGGGGCTGTCTGTCAGGAGGGGGACAGGGGGACATCTGTCCTCTCCTTTGAGGGAGCGGGACGCACAAAGGCCATCACACTGACAGGGGTTAAGTCAATCCATGACACACCAGCTGCTCCCACACACCTCCTTAAACATTCATCGGTACACACACATTCATCGGTACACACACACACACACACACACACACACACACACACACACACACACACACACACACACACACACACACACACACACACACACACACACACACACACACACACACACACACACACACACACACTTAATGCATGCACATAACAAACACACGCATGCACTTGTTCACACACACGTTAGTACTGCTACACTTGTGAGCACATGAACATTTTAGGAAGTGGATTTTATGAATGATTCTTTTAGGCAGGAACATTCACGTCAAGAATATAACAATTAATAACATAATGAACAGATAGACTCGGCAAGATATTGGCAAGGATATTTAACCATTTATTGCATAAATGGAATACAGTTAAACTTGGCGTTTGAAGGGCTCCGTGATCGGAGATGCTCCCTGAATTTTGTGCAGGCATTTCTGAGCATGCTAAGCAAAATCAGGGAACGCAGCAATACCCCCCATAGGGATAGAATAGCAAATAGCAATAACCATGACATGTAACATAGTCAAATCACAGTATTGAGCTTAACAACATTGACATGAACTTAGACAAAATCACAGTATGAGCTTAACAACATGACATGAACTTAGTCAAGATCACAGTACTTGCTTAACCACATTGACATGTAACTTAATCAGACAATCACAAGTATTTGAGCTTAGCCAGACTGATCATGCAAAGGTGGAGGCTGGGGTGGAGGAGGAAGCAAGCAGCAAATGATTCCGAAGCTCCGGAACCAAGCATTGGTAGAGAAAGCCAGCTCTATTTAAAGGAGCCTTCCCTACTGATTGAGAGCTCTGATTGGAGTATGGCAGTCATGTGACATAATGACCAGCAGATATGTTAATGAGGTATGAGAACAGAGCTGACTGACATCTGACTACAGCTGAGCAGCAACTTGACTCCCATGCCCTGCATAAACTTATGCTACGCTTTATTTTTTAAATCCCATATAATCCTAAAGATCCAAAAATCTTGGATCTCTAGTAAAATAGCGGCTCACATGCAGCTCATATAGCAGCTTGTTATGTCTGTTATATTTTCATAATTAAGAATTCATCAGGCATGAGTACCAATCCTACACCCTAAACCTAACCTCTGAGACTCTGAAAGTTTGATTCTAACCCAGGGATGGGCAACTTTAATGATGGAGAGTGACCATATTCTCCACCATATTTCCACAATCACTACACGTTACGTAAATGAATGCCCTAGTCATTCTATTTCACATACGTATTTTTTAATTGGAATCCTAATGGCTGAAATCAATAATATATCAGTATTCCGAGATCATAAGACTGTCGCACAAGACTAGTGAAAATAGCCGATCTACAAACACACGCCGCCTTGCACAGTGCTTGTAGATCGACAAATACAAAACGAACGGTTTTGGAAATTTTCCACCCGAAAACAACGATTTGGTCCTCACAAGTATAGTAACATACTGTAGCCTATGCATGCACTTGCGCGCGCACACACACACACACACACACACACTTTTTACCCCCACGCCCCTGCTCAACCTGCTAAATAGATTCAGTCTAATATAATTTGCCCAACAAATTGTAGCGACCCTCATTCCATCTGGACGCTTCAAATACAACTGCATGGCTTTCATTGATTAGTAGGGATGGTCTGATCAGGTTTTTTGGAACCGATCACCGAGCACCGATCACAAAAGTTTGATCACCCGATACCGATCAATCACCGATCCGATCAAGTTATTATTTATATATTATTTATATTTTCTAAATGTTAATGTTTTAACTTTAAATAATTAATTCACTCATGAATTCATTTATATATTTGCCTTATAGTTATTTACCAGCATTACTATGTATTTATTATCATAGCAGTAACTAATTATTCCTTCAGCACTGTGGAAATCAATACCCCAAAATGGCCTCAAGTGGGCATACTGAACGGCTGGTTGATCGGATGCACCGATCGGATCGGATCGGTGAATTTACCTTTTGATCTAAACCACCGATTATCGCCGATCACGCTTTGATCGGCCCGATCCGATCCATTGCCGATTGATCGGTAACATCTCTATTGATTAGTTACAATAATACATTTCCTACAGTATAATTAAAGCAACAACAATAAAAACATTGAAATGAATAGTTTCATCTCAGAAGGCAGCAATTGAGAGATGAAAATAATGTAGGCCTGGCTTAGAGTAAATACATTCAGTTAAGCAACTGTAACTGCCAGTCGTAGAAAAAGTACTCACATTCTTTACTTACCGGTAAGTAAAAGTATCAATACTGCATAGTATATTAAGTACTCTGTTACAAGTAAAAGTCCGGAATTCAAAATGTACTAGAGTAAAAGTATGAAAGTGTTGGCATCAAAAAGTACTTAAAGTACCAAAAGTAAAAGTACAAAATGTTTGAAAATAGCAGATCTACAAGCTCACAACGTAGATCGGCTATTTTCAAACAGCCTATGTATAAAATAGCGCTAAAGTGGTTTATGTATGTTTTATAATATTATAATTTATATCTGCAAAGTAACTAAATAAACTCAAATAAATGTAGAGGAGTAAAAGTACAATATTTGGATCTGAGATGTAGTGGAGTAGAAGTAAAAGTATTGTAAATTGGATATACTCAAGTAAAGTACAGTACAAATAACCCAAAAGTGTACTTAAGTACTGTACTTGAGTAAATGTACAGTTACTTTACACCACTGGTAACTGCTTTGTAATGCAGTTTTCCAGACAAAATGTAACCTCTGTCCACTACTGTTTCTAGATCTGTAAGAGAAACTAATCTGGAGATCAGTGGTTCTCAAACATTTTCATATCAAGGACTGTACTGTATATGTGTTTGACCAAGGAGCTCCCATCTGAAAAGAGCTTTTACCAGGGACACATGCAAGGTGCTGACAGGGCCCCACAGGGGTTATAAATAGGAACTGCAGTTTGATGTCTATTTGAAATAAATTCAAACTATTATATCGTCACTGTCGGGCAGAAACCTCATATCTCCAAGTTTCAAATTTGTATTTTTGTTCACCAAGTAAAGCCCTGCTTCATCATACAAGGCCGTCGCACAAAAGTAGTGAAAACAGCCGATCCACAAGCACACAACGCCTCGTGGTGCGAGGAGTTGTGTGCTTGTAGATTGGCTGTTTTCACTGGTTTAAATCATTTTTAAATATTAAATACAAAAAAAAAAAGAAAAACAGTTTTGAACATACAAGGTTTCCACCCGACAATGACGATATATTTTCTATGTTCTTTCTGTTGAAATTAAATCAATTCACAGCGATTTGTTAAATCTGTGCAGCCCATGAGAAAACAGTATCTCTGATGTCTACACGGTTTACAATAAATCCAGTATTTTACTTAAAGGAAGTTTAAGTGATTTTTGTTATAATAAGTATTAAATAACTCTATTCTGATCGCTATACTGTAGTGTGTAAACAGAAAATGCATTTCCAGGACAGGATGCCAATCTGATCCAATCAGAAGAGAGAACACAACAGATTAAACTGGAAGTGATGACATATTGGAACAGGAACCCTATATAAAAGGCGTGATTCCTTACGCTGATACATGGGTACTCTCTTCTGATTGGCTGACATTGGCAACCCACCTGGACATTTATTTTCTGTTTATTGAAGAACTGGGGAGAGACAGGGAGACCAATGTTACTGAACAAACACACTATGGCAATGATTACTATCAGAATACAGAGCTTTACATTTTTAACAACCCCCTTTTGGTTTTAAACTTTTTTTGTGCAGTCTGAGAGTAAATATTATCTCTGATAATGTCTACATGGTTTACAAATAAATCCAGTATATTCTTTTACTTAAACGGGAAATAACGAATAATCACAAAATGATGATTACATTATTATGATAAACGCAGTGATCTGTAAATGTCACGGCCATTCAGAAGAGAAGCGCACGCACGCACAAGCGCACACGCGCACACACACACACACACACACACACACACACACACACACACACACACACACACACACACACACACACACACACACACACACACACACACACACACACACACACATCTCTTTTTCAAAAGCAGAGCGCACAGCATTATCATAAATTAGGACACATCATCGGACAGTTTATCACCGTTTAAAGGCCAAGTTCACACCCCACTCCTTTAACCTGTGTCATATAAGACACACTAGTTCCCTTAAACATTTTGTCACGCTCATATATCACGGGCCAGCAGCGTTTCTTCACGGTGGCGTTCTCGTAAACAAAGGCGGCCCTTTTGATTGGCTTATCGCCCAATCGGTCACTAGTCACAACGCATGCCTTTTTTACGGCCCGATTTGTACTCGGGGGGGGAAAAATAGGCGATCTACAGGCCGCCGTGGTGTCGTGTTGTGAAGCATTATGGGCTTGTAGATCGGCTATTTTCGAGTACGAATCAGGCTATGAATCGGGTGTTCAGCGCTAGCAGGTGACACACAGGTCTCCATGGCGATCATGTTTGTTGATAATATCCATAAAGTCATGAGGGGGACAGCATGTGAGAGGCATGGAGGGAGGCGGATCTAACGCGCTTAAAAGCGTCGAGTGAAATATAGCGTTGATGTCAGGCAGAAAGCTTGTATCTCCATATTTTTTTTAATGAATGCCCTACTACTTTCTGTCTTACTATAGTGCCACTCAAAAGTATGCAAACATGGCTGATTCTTTAGGCTCACAAAGCATGGCTACGCATTGACAGGAGTTTAACAAGAGCTTGTAACTAACTAATGACATTTCATGTTCTGAAAAATTAACAGTTTTGGAAATACGAGGTTTCCACCCAAAAGCAACTATATCGTTGCTGTCAGGCAGAAACCTCTTATCTCCATTAGTTAACTTATCATTTAACTTTTTTCGTGAATGAACGCCCTACTTGATCATAGCCTACGACAACGCCACACAAAAGCATAAAAAGTATCAGATCCACAAGCTCGAAACTCTGTGCGAACTCCGCAAAGCAATGCGTTTTTAGCTTGTCCATCTGCTCCTTGTGACATTTTTGCATTGGAATACTGAAAAGTAACAGTTTTGGACATATGAGATTTCCACCCAACAGTGACCATATCCAACAGTGACCATATCCATCATAATGACGGCCACCGACACCCCACTGCTGTTAGATCAGGCTGGCACAATGCATTCAGACTTTAGTGAACATACATTAAAACATGTGATAATCCCTCTTCACCTACAGCATATACTGTATAAACATGTATAATAGCAGATCTACAAGCTATCTACAATAGCAGATCTACAAGCTCACAATGTTGTGAGCTATTTCCACTGTCAAGGTTCTTTTTCAAGTATAAAGTTGTCAAATATGTAAGTAATTCCTTTGTATATTTAGTATAAAGTTGTCAAATATGTAAGTAATTTCTTTGTATATTTAGGTCTGCCATGTGCAACTTCAGAGCCTACAAGCCAAACAGGAATGTAATAGTCAGTGAAAGAAACACAATTAAATCATTAATCGCAATTATTTGAGTGAAAATTAATCGTCATGTAAAATGTCATAATCGTGACAGCCCTAGTGCTGCTGGTAGTAGGTACAGTCTATGAGTCTTTCATGGTGACATGGCCAGTTGCATGCGTGCATTACGTGTGAAAGAACGTGTCATTAAGTTGACTTAACCCCTCCAGAGTCCAGACCATCATCATCATCATCATGATTCAGTTTGACCTCTGGATATATAGCATTATCTCTTAACTACTTGAACCCGCTCCAGCCATTTAGGATGATGAAGCTTCTGTCAGGCAATAACTGTAAATATTCAGCCAGCATATTGTCGGTGTCTGTTTCATGTCTGACTGCATATCTCTACTCTGACTGTGGAGATAAATGACAGGGTGGTGTTATGAAAGCCAGCCGTACAGCACAGTGCAGAGTGTGGTGTTGGGTATTTGATGAGGGCTGATAAGTGTTGAATAATAATCATAATAATAATATGTACATTGAAACTTATATTAACTATAGGTGCAAGGTTAAAGGACAGCTTTGTTTTTTTTTTTACAATAAGAGTTCATATTTTAGATGATTTTAAATGTTTTAATTTACTGCTTTCTATTGTTTTAGCGATTTTAGTATTTTGATTTCAGTGGGTATATGCGTGGCTAAATATTTTTAGACACAAGAAGCCGGAATGTCTTTGTTACTATTTACACCAGCCCCCATAAGTCTCATCTGCCCATGAAAGATTGCCGTGCATCTTGGGTATGGGCTTATTGAGTCTAAAAATACATATTTAGCCACTTGCATGCAAGCAAATCAAAATTGTTAAAATCACTAAAACGATAGAAAGAAGTAAATGATTTTTTTTTTTACATCTCATCTTTTCTCTTCTCTAATGACTGAAAATATGAACCCAAAACCAAAGTTATCCTTTAACATATGAACCTGGCATCTATCTAAATAACATGCTATTGCATTTTTTTATTCTTACATTTTTATCCCACAATTTTGTAACCCATTTTTCACCTGGTGTCATTATCTAATAATGTATAGAGTTCTCAACTGGCCGGAAAATGAAAGCCCGGCCCTAACTGGGCCAGCCCAAGGCCCCACCCGGCCCAACTACTTAGCATACATTTAAGGCCCTACCCGGCCCGAAAGCGTCAGGTTGGGTCGGGTTTGGGAAGAATTTGAGAACTATATCACAGAGTAAAGGTAATAAAATAATACAAAATATATATATGAATGCAGCATCTTATGTTGAAAGAATTGCCCTTTCGCTGTAGACATCGATACACCACATTTCTTGTATTGACTTGATTATGCTTAGTTCAGACCTCCAAGCTCACAACGCTTGGAGGTCTGCTATTTTAGATATTTCCACCAAATGCCCTTTTAGAAATGTCAGCCCCTGCCTCTCTAGCATATTCTCTGCACGTCCCTGTCACAGAGTACAGATTATGTGTTGTTGTGTCTTTGATGATCGGCTGACCACGTCTCACAGGGTCAGGCCTACATACAGTTACGGGCGTCACACCAAATTCTGGGCCCTGGGTACAAGGATTCACTGCGGGCCCCCCATGAATGTTAACTATTGAAAAATAGCAGATCTACAAGCTCACAGCGCGGCACCGAGTGCCGCGCTGCGAGCTTGTATATCTGCTATTTTTGAAAAATATTGAAAATGTGTGCAAGAAACGTATGTCAAGGACCCCCAAGATGACATGTATTTGGCCCACGGACCCCTATCTCAAAATATTTAGTTCCAGGCAGGGACCCCCAGAAGCAAAATTTGAGTTAGAAATGTTCGCTTAAAAAATACATATATTCAAAGATTTTCACACATTTTCACAACTTTTCAAAAAGAGCAGATCTACAAGCTCGCAGCGCGGCACTCGGTGCCGCGCTGTGAGCTTGTATATCTGCTGTTTTTCAATAGATAAAATTAGGGCCCCTCCACCTTGGGCCCCAGTAACTCAGTCCCACTTTCCTACCCCTTGTAACGCCCCTGCATACAGTACACAGCGTGTGGGGTGTTGTGTCTTTGATGCTGGCTGACCACGTCTCACAGGGTCAGGCCTACATACAGTACAGCGTGTGGGGTGTTGTGTCTTTGATGCTGGCTGACCAC
This sequence comes from Nannobrachium achirus, assembly GCF_963921795.1. Taxonomy (NCBI): domain Eukaryota; kingdom Metazoa; phylum Chordata; class Actinopteri; order Myctophiformes; family Myctophidae; genus Nannobrachium; species Nannobrachium achirus. Next base: position 4,077,394 of record NC_137822.1, on the reverse strand, counting down.
GTCTCACAGGGTCAGGCCTACATACAGTACAGCGTGTGGGGTGTTGTGTCTTTGATGCTGGCTGACCACGTCTCACAGGGTCAGGCCTACATACAGTACAGCGTGTGGGGTGTTGTGTCTTTGATGAGGGCTGATGATGTCTCCCGGGCTCCTCGGGGTTCCATACAGGGCCCATGGAAAACACTCACTCAGAGGCAAGAGGCTTTTCAAACGGAGGTCAGCGCTGGAACAATATTTTCCCCTGGTGACACCAGGGCCCCATTCCCCGTGTGTGCGTGGCGGCCATCTGTAAGATGTAATTCCCAAGCTGAGTAAACTTCGCGGAGAGCATGAGAGGGGAGAGAGAGCGAGAGCGAGCGAGAGAGAGAGCGAGAGGAGCGAGGGGGAGACACACAGAAGGCCTCTGATATCTACGGCGAGATGTTTGGACTCGCCCAGTGACATGGTGTGCCCAGCGTTTATTTGACTGCTACGTGCATTCATCATCATCATCATCTGTGGTCGTTTGCGTGTGTGTTCGTGTGTTCGTGTGTGTGTGTGTGTGTGTGCGTGCGTGCGTGCGTGCGTGCGTGCGTGCGTGCGTGCGTGCGTGCGTGCGTGCGTGCGTCACACATGACATGATGACACGCAACTTATTTATGTTCACATGTATGACGTGAAAGCATGTGTGGAGGCCGGTGGTGGAAAGTAAGGGAGTAAATGTTTAATTTGGACTATATACACTTATACAGTATTAGAGGTATTTATTTTACTGCATATTTTGATCATGTATACTTCTACTCCACTACTTTTTGCTACACCACATTTCTTTATTACTATTTACAGTAACACTACTAGCCTCCATAAGTCACATCTGCCCATAAAAGATTGTGGTGCATCTTGGGAATGGGCGTTTTGTCTAAAAAGACATATTTAGCCACTTGCATGCATGCCCCCACCCACTGAAATCAAAGTAATTAAAATCGCTAAAATGATAGAAAGCAGTAAATGAACACATTTTTAACACTCATCTTTTCTTTTCTCTAATTACAATCTAAAATATGAACCCTTGTTGTAAAAAAAAACAAAGTTGTCCTTAATGGTTATGGTAGGTTTAGATTAACACACATCAACCACATAACCCTTATTGTATATGTTTTATAAGTTTCAAAAGTACTTTTACTTTGGTACTGCAAGTATATTTTGATGCCAATACCTTTGTACTTTATACCCAAGTGAAGTTTTGAATACAGTGCTTTTACAGAGTATTTTACATTAACAAATGTGAGTATTCTTCCACCACTGGTTGAGGCCATGCAGTAAATGTAAACATCATTCCTAGTTTTATTCAGCGCTGGCTTTTTCTCTCCTGGCAAGACAGACGAGCACGAGACCGGTTTATTTGCATTGCACATTTAAACGAGGCAAGTCAAAGTTCTTTACATCAAACGCAAGCGCTGAGACGTTAACCCCTTAAAACCGTGAATAAAGCATCCGTGACATTTTAGATTTTTCTGTTGGCTACACAAACATAGCAGATCTACAAGCTCACATCGTGTCACTTTGTGCCGCACTGTGAGCTTGTACGTCTGCTATTTTTGACACATCGTGGAAGTGGGAGAACTACAGATTCAGAAGGCATTTGTAGCATCGGCTTAAAGGATTAAGAATATTAAGAGATGGCAAAAGAAACACGTAAAAAGAGAAAACAATAATGAAAGAAAACATCCTAAAATAAAACAAAAACAAGAAAAAGAAGCTAAAGGATTAAACTTATATCTTTCATATAATTGGTCCTCTCATAAGCATGATTATAAGTACGACGATTGCTGTCTATACTCACACTGTATCTAAAGTCAAGTTAAAGTTAAAGTCCTGCTATTTCTCACATACTGTACTTTACTGTATGCAAAATTTGTTCTCCGCATTTGACCCATCTCTTGGAGCGGTGAGCCGCAGCAGTGTCGTGCTCGAGGAATCAGCAGTGGTGATCTAACCTCGCAATCCAACCCTTGATGCTGAGTGCCAATAAGCAGGGAGGCATTGGGTCCCATTTTTACAGTCTTTGGTACGACCCGCCCGGCGATTGAACCCCAACCTCCCAGTCTCAGGGCGGACACTCTAACCACAAGGCCACTGAGCTGGTATTGTTGGTTCAGTTCAGAAACCTGCCTACCAGTGACATCGTCGATGGGGATTTTTTTTTCTCTTCCTGTAAATTTAAATAAGCCATTGTTCTTGCAATACATTTTTTTAATCCTGATCGAAATGACCAAACCTGCCTACCGATGAAGTAACTGGTATAGGCAAGTTTCTGAACTGTCCACAGCCTACCAATGAGACATCATGGAGAGACAGACATGGTGCCCTCTTATAATGAGCATCATAACTCGACCGTCAGGTCGCAGTTACTATCAAAACCTCCACCGGCTGTCAGTCAGTCACGTCACGTCACACTTTTGCCCTACTCATATCTCCGCCACCGCCACCGTTGCCCCTATCCATGCCAATTCATTTCTCACATGGCCCTCTTCTAGCGCCACCATGAGGCCGATTCTTGCTAAACACATTTTTGGACACTGCTCCTACAGATTTTGCCCTAAAATCACGCAAAGCGGTACACAGTATCTCTAGTCATGTCATCAACATGGATCTGTCCCATTTCCCATTTTCCCTCGCTCCTGATTGTTGCCTTCTAAAGTTTGTGTATGCGACCTGACGGCACTTATCTCCCAATTAGGGAGTCTTACTCGTATGAAGATAAAGGTTGAACAGCTAGGGGTGACGTCGTCCTTTAAGAAACGTCACACAACGTTTTCTCCATCACATCGGTTGTGTGTTGACATTATGTACACACACGCGCGCACAAACACGCACGCATCCTGTTAACATGCAAAGATGACATTCCTGCCCTGGTCGGACTTTTAGCAGTACGAAAAGAGAAAAAGAAAGAAAGGAAGAGAAAAAAAAGTGTGTCTTTAGGGAAAGAATTGAGTGAGAGAGCGAGTGAATTTTCCAGCAGCGGGAGGGTAGGGGCGAGCGAGCGGAGCGGAGTGTGGGGCTATGAGGGGGGGTTTCAGGGGTATGGGGGTGGTGTGTGTGTGGTGTGTGGAGGGGCGAGGGGGGGGAGTGAGGTAGCGTTTGAAGTGGGAGGTCTAGCCTTTGGCCCGCTGGGTGCGCTCCCCGAGACCTCTCATTAAGCATGTCATCAAAGGCCCTCTACCCCGACCAATCATAACATTAATGTTAACATTACCACACAGACACACGGCTTCCTCTGAGCCGTGTCCCCAAACATCTCCCCGGACCCTCTGAAAGCGGCCCGGCGGACCCAGTTATTCCACCCCGCTGCAGCGAGGGGGTATGAGGGGGGGGGGGGGGCTGCCTGCTGCAAAGGGGCACGGTGCGGGATGGGATCATGGGAGCCCCCCCCCCCCCCCCCTCGTCTTTCCCAGGGTTTTAGCTGAGTGGTGGTGGAACCTATAGCATGGTCCCTCGTTCTGAGGAGGGACTTGCGGGAAAAAATATCAGATCTACAAGATCTTCGGCTATTCACACTGAAGGTACTGTATTTAGGGTATGGTGAAAACGGGAGGACCTGGTGTAGAGCCCTGAGGGACACCAGTTGTCTATAGGAGTCGGTGGTTATCAAATACAAACCTTAAAACAATTTTATATTTCTTGGACCCCAATCTACATTATAAAATGGGAGTGTACTAATGGAACCAAATGGACCTGTTAACTCCTCAAGGACGCCCGGGGGTCCAAGGACCCCCGTTGGAGAATCACTCGTCTAAGTTAAAGGAGCACTTCACCCCTTTGCAACCGTACCTTCATATAAAATGGTCCTCACTACACTGTGTCTCCTTTGTGAGCCAGCAATCTGGCTAGCCATCGTCAAGTTAAGTACAGTACAGTAGCAACTACTGGAAAAATATGCTGTTGGCGTATAGAATATGCCAAACTTTTTGCACATGTAGATCTGAGGATGCTCTTTTCATTTCCTGTTGCTCTTTTTGCCTTTTGCACTACTTTATTTTTTTTCATTTTTACGTCTTACTATTATTTACACCTTTTTAGATTATTATTATTATTATTATTAGATGTGGTTTGCTGTTATATTGTTTTTTGACAAATTTTACTCTTATGTACCTGTACAAAAGACGTAACAATAAAGTACAACCTTGAACTCAAAGAAACGGGAACGCCCACTCGGGTTGTCCCTCTTCCTTTGAAGAAGCGTAAGCTATCATGACTCGGTCTCGAGAAAATGGTGAGCCAGTGACATCGTGGATGGGGATTCCATGCCAATAGAAACTATAGTCTTTAACTTCATGTAAAGTTTTCATGCTGAAATAGAACTGTACAAGAAAGCTTGTTAGAAATGACCAAACCTGCCTACTGAAGATGTCACTGGCAGCTTTCTGGACTGTCCACAGTCCTCCTCTGAGACACTGAGTGAGTACACAGACATGGTGGCATGTTATAATGAGCATTAGTGAGGAATTACAGTAGGCCTACAGTAGGCCTATACGATCATAACATCTTAAAATGGATGAAGTTCCCCTTGGTTCATGGTTTCTGCACATATCCATGTTTGTAAGTGCATGTACAAATACCACCGGGCCTACTTGACATGATACGGAATGGGAAAGAAAAACATAAACTAAGAGCCATTTTTACTGCTTTGCCGTCTATTACAGACAATCATATACAAATGGTGACATAATTAATGTATTTATGTTTGTATATCTACCAATGTCACTCAACCTCCACAATCCAAATCTTGTTTTGATTGTTTTACATTGCATGGTGAAGCATGTCTCAAAGTGGATTCTGGCGTCGGCAGCCGAGCTGAGCTGAGTGTGATCTACAAGGCTAGCTCACAACGGTCACATCTGCGACGCAAGCTTGTTTATTGTTTATTGTTTATTTGGATCCCCATTAGCTACTGCCTTAGCAGCAGCTACTCTTCCTGGGGTCCACAGATAAAAATACATTACAAAAATTAATACATTTCACAATACAATATAAGAAACAGTTAAAAATTGTCAAACTACAACCAAAATATAAAACAAATAAGTAATTATGGTTAGTATTACAGAAGTACTTCTTAATCTCAACAACCCAAAATAATTAAAACAAATGCAAATAAAAATACATTACATTCATTCTATGTAGAAACATTAAACATTGTGCATTGTCGACTTGTATGTCAGCTGTTTTCGACACGCTTTGTACACAGGATGTGTCCCACACATAATTCTACAGTAAATTCCCGCGGAAACAGGTGGATGATGTTACAAAACCCAACACACAAACAAACGCACGTTGCACGTCATACGAGCATCAAATGTTGGAACTCCCTATCCTCATTAAAAAAACACCATAAAAGAGCACCTGTCCGCAATTTAAAACAGGACCTATAAGCAATCAATCAATCAATCACACTGTGTGTACACATGCTGTGTATAAACATACAGCACATTCCGTCTCGACTCTAAAACTTGTTATGAGTTGATTATAACCAAAGGTTGTTATAATGGGGCTGAATGTGAAATAAAGTCATCGGTCATGTGTACCGGTGGTCAGGTGGTTTTAGGGTCCATGGGGTTTAATGGTATCTAACGCTGTTTCTATCTCTATGAGGAGCAGGGGCGTCACACCAAATTCTGGGCCCTGGGTACAAGGATTCACTGCGGGGCCCCCATGAATGTTAACTATTGAAAAATAGCAGATATACAAGCTCACAGCGCGGCACCGAGTGCCGCGCTGCGAGCTTGTAGATCTGCTATTTTTGAAAAATCGTGAAAATGTGTGCCAAGAAACCTGTTTCCATGTCAGTGATGCTCAAACCTTTTCATGTGAAGGACCCCCCCATCTCAAAATATTTCGTTCCAGGGACCCCCCAGAAGCAAATTTTGAGTTACAAATGTTCACTTAAAAAATACATATATTCAAAGATTTGCGCACATTTTAACGACTTTTTCAAAAATAGCAGATCTACAAGCTCGCAGCGCGGCACTCGGTGCCGCGCTGTGAGCTTGTATATCTGCTATTTTTCAATAGCTAAAGTTACTAGGGCCCATCCACCTTGGGCCCTGGTAACTCAGTCCCACTTTCCTACCCCTGGTGACGCCCCTGATGAGGAGCATGGCTTGCTCTCCACTAAAGTGCTTTTTGCCTCATTAATAGAAGGAGGAGCCAATGAGCCGTGCCTTCACTTCACACCTGCACAGAGTCGCTGGCGCGCAGAAACCTTGTATCTCCATATTTCAACTTTTTATGATTTTATTTTTTCTTTCGTGATCTGAACGGCCTACTTCGTCATGCGACAGTGTCGCACAAAAATGGCCGATCTACAAGCTTGTAGATTAGTGAGTATTCTATTTTCTTTTTTTTCTGAATCCTGGAAAAGTAACGTTTCTTTTTTTGACATACAAGGTTTCCACTGGACAGCCGCGACGCCATGCAGGAGAATAAAGCAAATGGAGTGTGAAGCTACAGAATGTGGTTCAGAGAATGTAAAGACGTAGGTTGACAGACTGTTGCACAGAAACACCAACCTAATGGGCCCCGGAGGAGCTCAATGATTTTACATCCAAGGAAAGAAAAAGGAAGGAATTTCCTTTTCTTACAAGTCCAGAGATGTCCTCTCTCTCTCTCTCTCTCTCTCTCTCTCTCTCTCTCTCTCTCTCTCTCTCTCTCTCTCTCTCTCTCTCTCTCTCTCGTTTGTATTATTGCCATCGATTTTCTCGTAACCCAGTTCTGAGTTCAAGGAGTAAAGTCTTTTTCTTTTTTTCCTAATTCATTTTCTGTAATAATGATGCAGCTCCTGTAGTTTGTATTTCTTTGATTCATTCCTGTGCCTTAATTCAGTGGTTCTCCACCTTTTCTGGATCAGGGCCCACAATTGAAAGTCTCAAAAGTGTTCACCGTTCCCCTTTCTGCTGCGCAGTATTCCTCTTTATCGCCATCACAATGAAAACCAAAAACATATAAGTGTTGTATTATCATTAATATCTTTTATATCTTTATATCCCAATTATTTGGGGGCCCACTTGCAATACCCCCGCAGCCCACAGTTTGAGGTGTTTCCCTTCACGTAAAATTTGTCCTCTACATTTTTCACCCACCCTACAACTACTACGAGTGAGAAGCCATAGGTTGTAGTGCTTGGGGAGCAGTAATAGGCTTATGGGGGGTTAAGTGTCTAGCTCAGGTACACTTCGACACATTGCTGAAGCCTGGAATCGAACCTGGGACCTTCAGGTTTACCAGGTGGGGGCACTCTAACCCAGTGGGGTCCAGGGAGAGGGGGTTCCAGCCAGGGGGTCCCCATCAAAAGTAGTTAAGATAGCGTCACAATCATTTCAACCACTTTTTGCATTCATATGTTGGCTATTCAGAGACAGCAAAAAAACACAAATCTACAAGCTCACAGCGTGTCACTGCAAGCTTTTACATTTATTTTTATGAGCCGTGCATCAGCGCTCCAATGCTTGACCGAGTGTGTAGGTACATGCATGTTATGTCTGTATTCAGAGGAGATAGAGTAACAACAGCTGCAATACCACTGGGTGACCAAGTGGCGCTGTTGAGCAGCCTTGACATTAATGGACAACAGAAGAATTCATATAGTTTAACACTGCTCAAAGGCACCGCTAACTGGGTGTGATTTTTTTATTTTATATTTACATTTTTTGCATTGTATTAACAAAAATCCTCTCTTCTGGGGGGTCCCTGGGACAAAACATTTTGAGATGGTGGGTCCGCGTCCAATTACATATTGTCGTTGTCGAGCGGAAACCTCATATCTCCAAGTTTCAAATTTGTACGTTCTTTCATAAAGTACAGCCCTGTTTCATCATGCAAGGGTGCGGTCGCACAAAAGTAGTGAAAACAGACGATCTACAAGCACACAACGCCTCGCGGTGCGAGGCGTTGTGTGCTTGTAGATCGTCTGTTTTCACTAGTTTAGTATATTTTTTATATGATAAATACAAAACTAACGGTTTTGTACATACAAGGCTTTCACCCGACAACGACGATATATATGTAGGGATCCCTGACAAGGTTTGAGAAGCACTGCTCTAACCATTCAGCAGTGATGGGCAGTAGCTAGCTACAAGTAGCTTAGCTTCATAGCTTAACTACATTTCTAAGTAGCTTAACGGAAACTAGATACATTTCTCTGGGGATAGCTTGTAGTGTAGTTGAGCTATATTTAATCAAGAGTAACAAGTAATGTAGCTTACTACAATTTCCAAGTAGCTGGGCCATCACTGTCGGGATGAATAAATAAATTAATATAGTGTCCCCGACTCCCCAATAGTGAGGGGTATACATTTAATTTAAAGCCAGACAGAAGGTTTCCAGTTTCAGTCTGTTTTATAATAAACATTTTTTTTTGCCAGCATTTTTTGCCTGCATGCCCATTTGTTTGGTGGAAAAAAGAAAGAAAAAGTAGTATTGATGTAGCTAGCTATTTTTGTCCTGTAGCTTGTAGTGTAACTTGCTACATTTCTCTGGGGATAGCTTGTAGTGTAGTTGAGCTATATTTAATGAAGAGTAACTAGTAGTGTAGCTCACTATATTTTCCAAGTAGCTTGCCCATCACTGCCATTCAGCTATGGCTGAATCCCTGGCCCAGTGTAAACCTATGCTCCGTCGTAGGACGGTGTGTACCGTAAATCAGGCCGCGTCAGCGTGGCGCTCAGGGTTACTAATGGAGTGAAACCCATGACTCCCCTGATGGCCGGTGCTTGCTGTTTAATAGCTTTTTAAATATATGCTATAGAAGCATTTACAGCCATGTCTGTACCGTGTGGGAAGGAGCAGCTCCCATTGGTTTAGTCTTTCAGCCACATCACCTCTGCGTGGTTGGCCCGTGCCTTAGTGATGTGGTTCTCAAAGTGGGGTCCCTTGAGGGGGTGGGGGTCCCCTGAAAAAAATAGGTCAAGTTAAAGGACTTTTTTTCTCTTCTTTTTTTACAGTATATCACTTATTTTGGAGGGGGGAAATGCTGATAAATATATTTGTATTTATTTATTAATTCCAAGAAAAAGTTGAGTAACATTTATGCTACAAGTTATTCAAGACTATTTTGTTTTCAGACCTGCATAAAAGCACAACGTGGGGTTTGCCTCAGCACACCGTTTGGGAAGCACTGCTTTAGGGCACGGTCACACCGCACTTTTAGGGCGGACTCTACCAATGCATTTCAATGGGAATGGAGCCGTTTGCTTCCATCCCTGTTGAAAAAAATAAGTACTCACATTGTTTACTCAAAGGAATAGTTCACCCCCAAAATGCCTTTTTTTCCTATCGATTACTCAACCTATGGAGACTTCGAGTTTAATAAAATAAAATATTGTCACAATAATTTGATTATAATACAATTTCTCCATCCGGAATCAATGGGGGTACAATACATTTATTATCAAATGATTATCTTAGGAATGCGACAAAAACAAAAACATATTATTGAACTTAAGTCTCCATGGGGTGAGTAATTGATAGAAAAAGGTCATTTTGAGGGTGAACTACTCCTTTACATTTTTAGGTAAAGAATACATTGCAACACTAAAAATAGTGCTGGAATGTAGAAACACTGATACAAGTAGAAGTCCGGGACTCAAAATGAACTTGAGTAAAAAGTACAAAAGTATTGGCATCAAAATGTACTTAAAGTATCAAAAGTAGAAAGTGCACAAAGGTCCCGTTTAAGTTTTCAAATGTCTAAAAGGTATAAAAATCTTTTGAAAATAGCAGATCTAAAAGATTTTTTTGATTGCCATTTTCAATTGGCAGAAATGTATATAGGGTGGAGTGGGTAATGCATGTTTTGTCATAATAATCAAAAATCCACAGTAAGTAACTACAGTAGTTTTACGTTTTCAAATAATTGCAGTGGAGTAAAAAGCTTGACCAGTGTGACCCTGGGCGTACAACAAACTTTGGACAAAGACGGATGTTGGAGCTTAGCACCGCTTAAAAAAAATACCTCATGTACTCGGTTACTTTCCACCAGTGGAAGCTATAAGCCTGAGTTATGCTTAGCGGCGCGTCACCGTGGCACATCTCTCACTCCACTATCTGCTGCTCACGGACGCCATAAGTGAAGCAGCACTCTAAAAAGTTCTCATCCTCCCCGTCTCCCCTCAAGGATCTTTTAAACATGACGCCTGGTTAACAGCCTTTTAACAGATAGATTACACACTGCACTTGGAATCAAATCAGAATTTGAAGACAAATGATCATAATTAACCACTCAGGCGGCCGTTTGGAATAATCGGGGGGGGGGGGGGGGGGGGGGGATACATATAACCGTGAGCGCCTCAAAAAAGAATCCGGGCTCCATCGACGACCTCCAGACGTAAACTCCCCCCCCCCCCCCCCTCCCCCTCCCAAGTGGGAGATATGACATAATAAACATGCAACCCTGTGGCCAGGTTTGTCATAGGAATGTCCTTTAACTGGTACAAGCACTCTCTAATTGGTTTCTGGGCTCTCGTGGTGGAGAGGAGCCAGGGGTGTCGCACCAAATTCTGGGCCCCTGGGTACAAGGATTCACTGCGGGCCCCCCCCCATGAATGTTCTTCATAGACCGGGAACGCAATATTACGCGTTATTTTGTGCTTTAACTATTGAAAAAGAGCAGATATACAAGCTCACAGCGCGGCACCGAGTGCCGCGCTGCGAGCTCGTAGATCTGCTATTTTTGAAAAATCGTGAAAATCTTTGAATATTTCAAATCCTTCTAAGGTTCTTTGAAAACCTATGTTTCTATGTCAGTGCTGCTCAAAGCTTTTCACGTGAAGGACCGCCAAAATGATACGTATTTGGCCACGGACACCCATCTCAAAATATTTAGTTCCAGGGACCCCCCAGGAGCAAAATTTGGAGTTACAAATGTTCGCTTAAAAAATACATACATACAAAGATTTGCACACATTTTCACGACTTTTCAAAAATATCAGATCTGCAAGCTCGCAGCGCGGCACTCGGTGCCGCGCTGTGAGCTTGTAGATCTGATATTTTTCAATAGCTAAAAATAATTAAGGCCCCCTCCACCTTGGGCCCTAGTAACTCAGTCCCACTCCCCCCCCCCCCCTTGTGACGCCCTTGGTAATTGCCCACCAAAAGGAGGCTGCAAGGGGTATTGTTGCGGTGCGTGCGGGTGCGTGCTGTGGTGCTATACGGTTCTCTACGGTGAAAGAGGTCCAGGGCTGATGGGGTTGCACTCATCATGTCCTTCTAGTGCATTACCCACAGATCACCTGGGCAGGAGGAGGCCGACACAGATAGATCTGCCTTGATGTGCCCCATGGGGGCCGTCTGATGGCTTAAAAGCAAGGTAGTCACGAGAGCCCCCGTTGACCTGCAAGATCAGGAGATGGGGGTGGGGAGGGGGGCTCCGTGTGATGGAGTGTAAGGGGTGGTGGTGGTGGTGGTGGTGGGGGTGTAGAGGACAGAGGAAGGGGAGCGGAGAGGACAGTTGTCAGTGGCGGCTGCTCTCTTGTCACTCGGTCGCCCATGTGTGCAGAGTCCACTGTCGTTTCAGCCACTTAAACCAGTGGTTTTGAACCATTTTCATATCAGAGTCCTTTATTTAACCTGCATGTTAGCCGCAGACCACGACCACTTGATGGCATTTAAAGGAGTAGTTCACCCCCAAAATGACTTTTTTTCTATTGATTAGTCATGCCATGGAGAGTAGAGTTCAATAATATTTTTAGTTTTTTGTCGCATTCGACAAAAATGTGATAACAATAAATTTACCCCCATTCGTTCCGGATGGGGACCCGTTTCGAAACGGGTCCCCATCCGGAATCAATGGAGGTAAATTTACTCGAATCAATTTTTTGTCTTAAGAATGTGACAAAAACCAAAAAATATGATTGAACTCTACTCTCCATGGCGTGAGTAATCAATAGAAAAAAAAGTCATTTTGGGGTGAACTCCTTTTAAAAAAAAACTTGAACAGTTTTTAATTTGCTTGATTCAATAATTAGATATTTGATGTTAAATGTTATCAGTCCTCCCCCAGGAAGAGGGCCTCATACACACAACCAACTACACGCAAATTCAAACTCCATTTTAACTCCCAAAACACCCATTGTTTTTTTTTCCTGTTGACTCATACTCATACATAATCAAATATCTAAATATTGAATCAGGCAAATTAAAATCTGTTGAGAGTGTTCCTAAAAGCCTGATTGGATGATAAAATGACCAAAAGTTTTTTAGAAAGTGAAATATCCCATTTAACCATTCCCATATCCCATATCCCATTTAACCATCCCATTTAACCATTTTAATCCATGCATTATTGATGTTGGTACCATGATACTGTAAGAGACAAAATGTTGATCAAAATAACAATTCTACATTCTAAATGTGTAGCCTAACTCTTGATGGGTCCATTTGGTTCCATTTTATGCTCTCGACTGTCTCGAGAGTTAAAGATCTATAAGGGTCCAATTGGTTACAACTCTCCATCATTTAGCTGGGGACCACTCAAACCCCCTCAAGGACCATTGGTGGTTCCACGGACCACTGGTTGAACACCACTGGCTTAAATCTTCTGCTGTAGAGCAGTGTACCTTTTCTGGATGCAAGAGTCAGTGGGGGAAAAAAACAGCGCACCTTTTGTTTTATTCAGCCAATCACAGCGCATCATTTACCATTTATGGTGTGGTTGGTTGAAATGTCATGTAAAGCTCACCAATCCACCAATCCAGTTTAACCCTCTGTGATTACATAGGTCTGGCTAATCTATATGGCCCATATGGCCTAAATGTGCGCCAGCAGAGTGCGCCTTGTTATTTATATCAGGTCGCACTTATTGATGGCGACGTCACCAAGAATGCTGGTCCCTCATCACCCAGTTGGTGACGTCACTATGTTTTTCAAGGGTTTTCCCATTGGATGACACACACACACACACACACACACACACACACACACACACACACACACACACACACACACACACACACACACACACACACACACACACACACACACACACACACACACACACACACACACACACACACACACACACACACACACTTGGCTAATTTATAGTTAGATAGTATTATCAGTATTATCTTGTTATGTTGTATTTCTGTTGTTAGCCCAGTCTTATAGATCCAACTTGCTTCACCTGTGCAGTCATTACTTGTGCAAGCGATCAGCTGGTTATGTACAGTATGTGCGTCACCCTTTCTTGTTTTTCTTTTAGCTTTTCATGCACTGACCAATGGACACTTTTTTTGTTTGGCTCTGCACTATTGGGTTGTGTTAGTAGTATTGAGCTGCATCCTTGTGATGTTTTTTTACACTATTAGTTCTATTTATAGTGGCTCATAGGAATAGACTATGTGACAACCAGGAATAGTTTGGTGACCACCGGAGACTCGGTTGACGGCCGGAATTTAGACGGCACCCGGGAGCAGGTTGGGTTAGCGCCCCAGCCTGTGTCTTCCGTGAGGAAGAAGCCCAGCAAATCCACGGTGAGGCCTTTAGGAGGGCCATTCAACGGCAGCAGCTGAATGGAATGTTTGGATTGGGGTCTGGTGCAACGCACAGGTTCTGAACCTGGTGAGAGCAGGAGAGGACCTGGTGAGACGTAGGAGGAGCCCGGACAGGAGTCAACCCATAGAGCCTAGTTCTTCCACGTGCCAGAATAGTGCCCCCAATCCCGGCAGAGTAGTTCCGGTGCAGCACATTGAGTGATCCTGTCTTTCCCTAATAGGACTGATCGTGGATAGCTACTGGGACGTAAGTCGGGACTTGATCAACCCCGGCTGGGTCACCTGGGCGAGGGTGTATGATGTTGCGAGACCCGAAACACCCGTCGACCCCAGGCTACATCACTGATGATACGTCCCAGCTGCATCCTTGTGATGTTTTTTTACACAGTATTTTACTTGTGTTTGACATGGCGGTGAGATACTTGTAGCACTGACTAGCACTGACTGTTATGGGCACTTTAGTTTGGTACTGTATTGATAGGTTGTGCTTAAGTATTGCTATTTGCTTTTTTATGTATGGCTGTTACGCTTATGAGCGTTGACTGTTTTTGACACTTCTACAGATTTTCCCCTTGGAATAATAAAAAGGTATCTATCTATGTATGTATGTCGGTGTCCTTGTCCTCTCTTGTTTAAGACCGTAGCCCAATCAGGGACCAGCATCTCTGGCAACCTCATCATTAACAGGCAATGAGGGACCAGTATTCCAGGTGATGCCAGAGGTGATGTCATTGGCATATATCATAATATATCCGTTTTGGGTTGGTTTTTTTTGGAAGCGGTGATGCCAGGCGTGCTCCTGGCACAAGTTGGCACCTCGACAAGAGTCCATTTCTAGTTTCACTTTTGTTCCATTGTCTGGGATGTGTTCTCTGCCATTGTCTTGTGCTGCTGCTGCTCTCACCTGATGCCAAGTCAGAGTCCTGACTGCACCTGAACGTACTGAATAACTGCTAATGTCGATAACGTCTTCAGACTCAGTCACGTTAAGATGTGCAGGTCATCACCAAAGAGGACGACGCGATGTCCCGCCACGCAACTACAGCACCTGAAGGATGTTATACAGGCCTTTACCCTTGGGCTTAACCTTTTCCCACCAGTAGAAAGTCTCTGGATTCAATGTTAATTTTGACAGCAAATTATGATTTAGTTTAGTCATAGTCTTTTGTCTTTTCTAGTGTTAGTCAACTAAATATCATAAGATTTTAGTCAACTAAATCGGTAGTTGATTTTGTCGAGAAAATCTATTTTTGAAGCCAACCACGTTCATCCAAATATGGAATCTTGGGTTTGATCGTTAAGTGTTATTGTATCGATTACAGGGGCTCATCTTACCCAGGTGAATGAAAACATGAAATAATGTATGAAATCAATGTTGCCAATGAATACACGTATAGTGCTTTAAAACACAAATACAGAAAGTGTTGTGAGCTCTCTTCTTCCTCTTCTTCTACGGCTGTAGGTGTTGCTGCCTCCTCTGCCTCTGCTGAGTGTCCAGGACTAGAACTCCCCACGGGTCGCTTCTCAACCTGGAGGAGCTCCTCAACCCCTGCATGGATAGAGAGGTCCTGGACCACGCCAAACTGCTGAAGGTACACGATGAGCTGGGCCATGTCTACGGTGTGAGGGATGGCTCCCACAAACAGTTGGCGGACAATGGGATCCTCCTGCTTCCCATCCCACGCTAGCCTGGACGCTCCCCCGTATATAACGGGAGGGCCTACGGATCTCTGATCTCTGAGGTCAGGTTGTCCCAGGACATCCTTCTCACCCCTCGCGTTGTTCTCACTCTCCGTCACAAGCATCTTCTTCCACTGCTCCATCTCCGCAATCAAGACCCTGCCTCTCTCCTCCCTCGTATCGAGGTCCTTCTCCAGCTGCTTGGACTCTACCTCCTGCTCATTCAACTCATTTTCCAAAGCCTCCAATCTCTTCCCCTTGTCCTCCTCCAACGTATTCCACAACTCCATCGCCTCCTCGAGCTTGATGGTCTCGGCAGCCCTCGTCTGCTGGTCCCGGGAGATTTCCATTCCCGATATTGAGGATTCTATATGATCCACCAAGGCCCTGGCGCTCTCCTCCCTCGCATTGAGGTCCTTCTCCAGCTGCTTCAACTCCACCTCCTGCTCATTCAACTCATTGTCCAAAGCCTTCAATCTCTCATTCTCCTCCTCCACCTTATTCCACAACTCCATCGCCTCCTCGAACTTGATGGTCTCGGCAGTCCTCGTCTGTTGGTCCTGGGAGATTTCCATTTTCGATGCTGATGATTCTATAATCTCAATTCACCTGCGTCCGACACGCGTCTATTCTTACAATTTGAACTGGGAGTGTTATTTTGCCTTTCTTTTATGCTATTCTTGCCGTGATGTAGATGTCCATCTTTGGATTGGAGGATGTCATATTATGACATAATATGACATACAGTAGATCAGTGGCAAGCGCTGACTCATTGTGACATCACATCATAAAAGGCTCTGACATCACGTACGCCACATGAGTCAACAAAAAATGCCATGGTTACGTATTGAATGTCATCAGTTTGACATGTTCTGATGTTCATATATGGGCATAAATGGACACAGGCAAACATTATGGTCAAAACGGCACTTATGACAACAGGTATTGGGTTTGTGGGCATAAAATGGATGCCCGTATGCGGAGCTGATGTCTGACATCAGAGTTTTCCGGAACCGGTACTGTGTCTGCAGAGATATGTTAGCAGACAGATATGTTAGTATAAATGGCATCAAGTCTCCTTATCACACTTGCTCGGTTGGTGTCCCCCAGGGATCAATAGTAGGACCAATTCTGTTTTCTCTGTTTATAAACGATCTACCTGATGTATGTAAAGATGTACATATTCAGATGTACGCAGATGATGCTGTTATACTGACTCATGGAAAGAGCTATGCAGAGGTGTCAACGGTTTTAACTTCTGTTCTGACCAGCGTTCAGGACTGGCTTACAGACTCATGCCTGCTCCTGAATGCAAAAAAGACGGTCTGCATGGCTTTTTCCAAAAGACCAGTTGTGATGGAATCATCAAATGTGTTTCTGGGTGGAGAGGAACTTGAACTTGTGTCAGAGTTCAAGTACCTCGGGGTCATGTTAGACTCAACCCTAACCTTTAAAAAACATGTAAAAAAGGTTACAAACACAATCAAGTTCAACCTTCAGAACTTTAAACAAATCACACCTTTTTTGGCAGTTAGTGCTGCTAAATCGTATCTCCAATGCATGATCCTATCACACATTGAGTACTGTTTCACAAACTGGTCCTGCGCAGGTATAACGACTCTCAAACCCATTGAACAGCTATATAAGAGTGCGCTTAAGGTATTCGATAGG
Source organism: Nannobrachium achirus (assembly GCF_963921795.1). Taxonomy (NCBI): domain Eukaryota; kingdom Metazoa; phylum Chordata; class Actinopteri; order Myctophiformes; family Myctophidae; genus Nannobrachium; species Nannobrachium achirus. Next base: position 4,060,520 of record NC_137822.1, on the reverse strand, counting down.
AAACCCCACTCATATCACCATTGTAATATTCTTCAGAGGTACCGTTTCTTGAGTTTCGCTAATTTTAAGGTTTTTAAACAGGTCAGTATCATATATAAGACACTAAATGGTCTATGCCCACCTCCCCTAAAGGAATTCATAAAAAGGAAGCCTGATAGAGGACTCAATACTAGAGCAATCACTAGAGGGGATTGCGAAGTACCGTACCGGGTAACCGCTTTTGGAAAAAACACCCTTTCAGTGCAGGGATGTTCAATCTGGAATGACCTACCTCTAACAATAAGAGACTGTTTGTCATTTCCATCCTTCAAGTTCAATCTAAAAAAATGGTTAGTTGACAATCAAACCTGTGACCATGTATAGTTCTAAGAGTACAGCTCATGCCATGTACGTATATTTTTAACTATCCTTTTTTAATGTAGGGTACTGTTAGTAATATGTGTTGTTTTGTTGTTTTTTTTCTTGGTTCAGGAAAAATAGTATTTGTATGTATGTTCTTAGGCGCCCTCTCCTAATGTAGGGTTACTGTTTGTTGGTATGTATTGTTTTGTCTTCATGTGGGGACTACGGATGAAATTTAGCATTCTTGCTAATTCCGGCTTATTTACATTGCATTCATGTAGTGTTCATTAATATGCATTGTCCCGTCTAAATAAACAAATAAAGTAAAGTTAAGATCTCCATATATGGGCATAAAATGGATGCAGACAGACAGATACAGATATCTCCATATATGAGCATAAATGGACACAGGCAAACAGATGGTCAATACGGGTCCTACAGAGATCTCCATATATGGGCATAAAATGGACGTAGGCAGACAGATATCTCCATATATGGGCATAAATGGACACACGCAAACAGATGGTCAAAACGGATCCTATGACAACAGGTATAATGGGGTTTGCATTAAAGGGTGGAGCATTCATTCCCTATTTACATTGTTCCCAAGTTGGCCAGGTTGCCGACTAGAAGCTCGGCCGCGGCCGAGCTTCTAGTAATATATGACATTAAATGACATTAAATATGCCAGATTATTCGCTGATGTCACTGCTTCCTCTTCCCGCCATCAAATTATTATTATTGTTTTAGGAATGCAACAAAAACTGAATCTCATTTTTTTTAGGTATTTGTTTTCTAATTTCTAATACTTTTATTTCTACTCCACAACATCTTGGATCCAAATATTGTACTTTTACTCCACTACATTTATTTGAAAACTTTAGTTACTAGTTAGTTACTTTGCAGATTTTATAACTTGGCTAATTGGAAATCGCCAATCTACATTGTGAGCTTTGTGAGCTTGTAGAGCTGCTATTTTCAAACATTTTCTTTTTTACTTTCTTACTTTTACTTTTTGTACTATAAGCCCATTTTGATGCCAACACTTTCATACCTTTATTCAAGGACATTTTGAATTCCAGTCTTTTCCTTGTAACAGAGTATTTCCATATTGCAGTATTGATACATAAGTAAAATATGTGAGTACTTGAAAACCACTGAAAATAAGTCATATTTTTGGGGTGAACTACTCCTTTAAGTGAATAAATCGCCGTACTTCTTTCAGCAGCGACACCCTGAGAGTAATTTGGGGGGCTGTCCACAACGGACCATATTTTATTTTTATCAATCAGATATGAAGATGGACAGTGTCGGGGAACAGGCTGGACTGGAGGGATGGGGGACGGATGCAATTTTCCAAAACATCCGAATCACCCTTTCAAGTTATTCATCCACATGAGAATATAGCCAAGGACATAAAATATATCCTCCCTGTCAGGTGGAAACCTTGTATGTCCAAAACCGTTCGTTTTGTATTTAGCATTTAAAAAATGAACTAAACTAGTGAAAACAGCCGATCTACAAGCACACAACGCCTCGCGGTGCAAGGCGTTGTGTGCTTGTAGATCTTCTGTTTTCACTAGTCTTGTGCGATGGCCTTGTATGATGAAGCAGGGCTTTACTTGGTGAAAAAACATACAAATTTGAAACTTGGAGATACAAGGTTTCTGCCCGACAGTGACGATATCCCCCCTGTCGGGTGGAAACCTTGTATGTCCAAAAACTGTAAACATTTTACCAGGCATGTGCACACATAGACATCAAAGGGGACATGAGCCCCTGACCTTTTATCCGTCTGTAGAAAACATTTGGTTTAATATAAAACCCACAGGCTGAAAACACCTTCACTTTTTAAAATAGCCGATCTAGAACCTCATAGCACATGGCTTCACGATTCGCTGTGGGCATGTAGATGAGCTATTTTGACTACTTTTTTGGTGAAACTCTGGTACGACGAAGTGAGGCATTGTTATACGAAAGAAAAGAGATGAAGTGTGGAGATACGAGGTTTCTGCGCGACAGCAACGTTATGGTGGCTGGTAGAACAGAGCCACACCCCCCGCCTCCATATATCAGACGACCGAGGATGAGATTTGATTACTTTGCTTTTATGGCTCTCATACAATGGTATATAGAACATAATACAATGATATAGAATACAATGACATGAGATACAATGGCATGGAACAATGGTTTGCAAAGTAGGGTCCGGGGACCTCCCCAGGGGTCCTGGCCGGGGGGGTCCCCAACAACAATGCAAGCAAAACGAGGTATGGTTTAAACATGCATACTGTAAGCCATAAGCCATGTTTTGGTTTTCTTTCTAGAGAAATGACGACACATCGTCTTGGGTTGCATTTGCAGTCCTAAACGGCCATGTCGAGTACCAACACAGGTGTTTCAATTTGTCTGAATCGGAACACCTGTGTTGGTCCTCAACATGGCCGATGTAGGACTACAAATGCAACCCATGGTGTCCCTGAGGCACAACATTCCGATGGGAGTCCGGGGCCACATGTCCTTGACATGAAAATGCTTGGGTATTTAGGGTCATTGCAGAGTCCGCCATTGCCTAGAGAAGGTGCAAATAACACTGGTGTCAGCACTGATTTTGTCAAAAGGATCATATACTGCACACCAGTGGTTCCCAAACTTTTTAGCTCAAGACCCAAAAGAGAAATTAGACATTTGCCTGGGACCCAAACTGGTGAAAACAGGAGCTCTACAAGCTCACAAGGAAATTGTAGATCGTCTAGTTTCACTACTTCTTAAACATAAATTTGTTTTCTAATTTATGGAATTTCTTAGATTTTTCTTTAATTTATTCATGAAATTACATTTTTTGGGGGGGGAATGTTTTCTGAAAATGTTTTGTAAAACAAAATGTAGTGAAAGAAATTAAGGGACCCATAAAAATGTGTACTTGACGCACAAATGGGTCCCGACCCAGTGTTTGGGAACCAGTGCTGTACACAGTGATAGATTTATCCATCTTGCACAGAAGGAACACTTTTGTTTGCACCTCCGACACACTTGTGTAACGTCGATTCTCTTCCCATCCTCTTCCCATGTTCGCGTGCACTAGTGTGTGAAGTCGATTCTCTTCCCCTGTTCGCCCCTAGTGTGCGTGATGTCGCATGCGTGACTCCGGGCATCAATACAAAGTTACAGAACCAAAGTAAAAGTACTTACAATTGTCTAGATTTGTCAAAGGCGCCGAGATCTACAAGCACGCAATCCGTTGCATTGCGCATTGTGAGCTTGTAGATTGGCCGTTTTCAAATGGCCAAAATGTAAATAGGGTTGTTATAAAATCTGCAAAGTAACTATAAAATCTGCAAAGTAACTATATTAACTATACGTTTTTTTAATAATTGTAGTGGAGTATATTATGTACAATAGTTGCCTCTGGGATCACAACGCCTCGCAACACATAGAATATGCAAAGTTAGTCCTTAAATTGTCACTTTATATACCCTCCATACACTTAAACTTCATGTTGGTTTGTTTACTGTTGAGTGAGGAAAACAATGTTGTACATTAAGTTAATCATCTGGGGACCCCCCCAAAATAATTTGGGGATCCCCCTGGGGGTCCCGACCCACAGGTTGACAACCACTGCTTTACACCACCGTGCTGTATGCATGCGAGGTATGGTGGTGGTGTGGGGAGGGGGGGGGGGAGGGGGGGGGACCCTGTGAGAAAAACACACAAGCTCATACAGCAGCGATTCAAATCAATTTGGAAGCAGAGCTGAGAGAGAAATTCCTGCCGCAATAAGCTCAAGGTCCTCTTCAAGCAGACAGAAAAAGAACAAGTACACAGTAGACACGCACACACGCACACACACCCACACACACGAAATGAGTATAGCTGCCGGTAATAAAAAAAAAAAGAAAAAAACTTGCCCAGATTTCAACTTGCAAATAAAAAAAAAGCAAAGCAATCAATCATGTTTGGAGCTGAGGGCCCCCCCTCATTCCTTCCACAAGCCCTTTTCCAAGGCAGCGGATGGAATGAAATCGGACAAGACTAGAATATGCAAAGTTATTCGCTCTCTTTTTTTTTTTTTTGGGGGGGGGGGAATAAAGATAAATGGGCATTCCAGCGGACGACATGGGTGAAGGGTGGGGGGGGGGGGTCCTGTTAAAAGTTAAACCGTCACAAACACTAATTAATCACCGTGGCCGGTGGGCTATTAATCATATATTAATGAGATGGACTCTATTTTGGCCTGTCCAGGCCCTCTCTCTCGTCTCTCTCAGCCCCCGCCGTCTCCTGGTTGCGGCGTTGGACACAAAGCATCCAGGACTCAATTAATCTTGTCGCACCTTCCAGCCTTGTCCCGCGACAGACAGACACCTCCCCTGCTGAAAGGAAAAGGCAAATAGTCAGGACGTCTTCCAACACTGTCCTGAGATCACCACGTCGTTTCGGGGGTGGAGTGGGGGGGGGGACAGTTAATCACCCTGGACGCTGCAGAGAGATTGGACACCATCTCGATCCCCCTCTCTCAGAGACCGGCGCAAAGAACAAGAAGAGAATAATAAAAGAACGGCAAACACATTCTATATGTTACGTGTTCTTGTTGTCACGTCAAGGTTGAAAGCGATAAGGATGAAGTCAACCGGGTTGATTATGTTTAGTGAGGACGATGTATGCCCTACTTTGACGTGATGGTAATTGATATGCGAGTAAGAGAGATGGTAAACTAAAGTACCTCTTATAACGTTTATACCACTGTATCTGCTGTCGGGCCGAAACCTCCTAACTTCCAAAATGTTACTTTTTGGGAAAATGAGCTCAAGTGGAGTCAGGAGGTTTTGACCGAAGGGCTTTTTACTGCTTTTCATTGGTTCAATATTATTTTAACCAACACACAGACATAAAGGGTGTTTAATGGCACATATTTATGACAAAAAGAGAGGGCCAATCAGGTGGAGTTAGCTGGTTTGGCAGAAAGTGTGGAATTAGGAGGTTTTGTCTCAAGCATTTTTTACTACTTTCCATTGGTTCAATATTATTTTAACTAACACACAGACGTAAAGGGTGTTCAATAGCCCTGAAAAAAAAACTCAAAAATGGAGTTAAGAGGTTTTGGCCAGACAGTGACGTATTCTATAACAGTGGTTCTCAAACATCTTCATACACTTGTAGGACGGGATATAGCCTACTTAAAGGAGTAGTTCACCCCCAAAATGACTTTTTTTCTATTGATCACTCACGCTAAGGAGACTTGAGTTTTTTGTATTTGTTGCATTCCTAAGATTTTTTTTTTTATTATAGTCAATTTACCCCCATTGATTCCGAATGGGGACCCAAATGCATGGCACTGGATGGGGAAACCATCAGGGTAAATTTACAAAAAGTCATTTTGGGGGTGAACTACTCTTTTAAGCTCACAAGATCTACAAGCTTGTAGATCAGCAATTTTCGAGGGCAACACTCGAGCGCAACCGAAACATAAAACGACCTGTCTTTTATTTCTACCGGATCTCTTCTCCACATGTCCCTCACAAACATTTTACTTAGTCTGTTTTTTATTTGTTAACGAAATATACTTTGTCATAGTTTTAGTCATCATAGCTTAGTTTCTAAATGAAAACAGCACGGAACCACTGAATAAGCCTGCTTTGTGCAGAGCGACATATGGCCATTAAAACAGTATTTTTTTCCACCCCAGCGTAGAATATGTCACAGATGGTTTCCCCCGTAATCACAACTCTTCCGCCTCCCCACCCACCCCTCATAAAGTGACCCAAAAAAAACACAGATCGCCTCGAAATCCATTAAAAAAAAAATCGACGACGGCGTAAATTAGTCACTTTGATGACTTGTTCTTTCCAAATTAAATAGTTTCTGCCGTTCTACCTGTGGACGTGGACAGGGGCGTCACACCAAATTCTGGGCCCTGGGTACAAGGATTCACTGCGGGCCCCCCATGAATGTTAACTATTGAAAAATAGCAGATATACAAGCTCACAGCGCGGCACCGAGTGCCGCGCTGCGAGCTTGTAGATCTGCTATTTTTGAAAAATCATGAAAATGTGTGCAAGAAACCAATGTTTCCATGTCAGTGGTGCTCAAACTTTTTCATGTGAAGGACCCCCAAAATGATATGTATTTGGCCACGGACCCCCCCATCTCAAAACATTTAGTTCCAGGGACCCCCCAGAAGCAAAATGTGAGTTACAAATGTTCGCTTAAAAAATACATATATTCAAAGATTTTCACACATTTTCACGACTTTTCAAAAAAAATAGCAGATCTACAAGCTCACAGAGCGGCACTCGGTGCCGCGCTGTGAGCTTGTATATCTGCTATTTTTTCAATAGCTAAAGTTACTAGGGCCCCTCCACCTTGGGCCCTAGTGACTCAGTCCCACTTTCCACCCCCTTGTGACGCCCCTGGACGTGGAGACAGACAGGGAAGCAGCTGGGGAGTTTATTTGGGCACCGAGCATCAGCATGTTGAAGGGATATTTCATCCCAAGTCAAATAAAAAACATTGCACGACGCAAACAGCTGAGCAGTGAATAATAATGTTTGGGGACATTACATTTTTATCAGCCGATTAAGGAGGATTAGGAGATAACAGTGGGTGGGGAAGTAACTAATTACATGTACTCAAGTATGTGCTTAAAGAGGTGGTGCCATGGTTTTGTATGTGTCTATGGAGTTAACATTACTCTAACAGACCCCCAGGTGTTGTTATAATATGCAAACATGTCTTCCCTGTGTATTTTTTTGTTACTTCCTGAAAGCTGAAAGCCTCCGAGCCAAAAGGCCCAACTGAAAAACACTAATGACATCATAAAATCAGCCCCTCCCTTTTTACCATACACCCAACACTGTGGGTGTGGCTAACTTCAACTGACAACCAGGCATACAGGTGGGTGTGTGGCCACCTAAAAGTTAAATAATTTTAACACTTTCTGTACACTTTATTGAAGAAAAAAAATCTTCCTCCAAGTATATCATAATACCTGATGATCATATTGTATAGAGGAGGAAAAATATCACGGCACCCCATCTTTAAAAGGACAACAGCACCTTTGTCAACCGGTCTTCATATAATTGGTCCTCCTCACTATTGCTCATAACAATATAGTTTTGTCTATATTGTGTCTCAGAGGAGGGTCTTCCATTATAGCAGTGGTTCTCAAACTTTGAAATTTGAAGGTCACCCCTCAACTTTGACAGTGTATGAATTTTGTACACTGTCAAAGTTACAGACTTGTAAGGGTCAATTTAGAGCCTAATAAATCAATTAGTGTCAATTGGATATGGCAGGGGTATGCAGCTGCCATACCCTGGGTCCAGGGGGGGAAATAAAAGTTACTTTTAAATATAAATCCACAAATGTCTCTTTGTCTATCTGTGCTGGTTATTATGTTGTTAAATTGGGGAAATCACGCTCTTTCGAACGACCATCATTTCGACCAGAGGGTTAGCGACTCACTCCACGGAGGTTAGGGTTAGGGTGAGGGTTAGAGTCGGGTGTCGAAAAGATGACATGTAGTAACAGCGACACGCTCCCGTTAAATTACAGTAAAATAACTACAAATGCAAAATTTCGATGGTCACTTTAACAAGGTATTATCCACACTTGTATTCTCCCCACCTTGGAAAAAAATGTATATTCCCGGCCCAGGTTCCGCAGGTCAGCTGCACAGGTGCAATGCATTATTGTTAATTGTGGCACCGGCACGTTTACTAACATGCCAAGTTTAGCTGCACTTGAACAACCATTCCAGGCTGCCATATCCATCCCCAAAAAAAACGTATAAACCGGGGGAAAAAACTGACAAAACTCGCTTTTTTTCGCATGAGGACTCCATGTCCCATCTTTGCCATACCCAAGCATTTGCTGAACTGACGCCACTGCCTAGAGAGTCCTTAAAATCCACTTTGAGAACCACTGCATTATAGCATGCTAACTTTCCAGGAACAGAAAGCCTGCGGAATTCGATTCCCCATCGATGATGTCACTCGTAGGTGGGTTTCTCAACTGTCCACAACCCTCCTCTGAGACACAGACGGAGTAGAAAGAAATGCTACAATGTTATCATGAGCATCAGTGAGGACCAATTATATGAAGATAGGTTGAAAATGGGTGAGGTCGTCCTTTAACTTGAAATCCATATACTTCTCCACTACATCTCAGTGGAAAACATTGCACTTTCTCAGTTCATTATAATTATTCGACAGCTTTAGTTACTTTGCACATTTTAAGTAAATATAAAGTCATTAAAATCGGCCCCAGCCTTACCAGCTGCGTCGATAAAGTGCAAACACATTAATGCATTGCTAATTACAATACGATAATGTGATTTGTGAAATGGAACATTCAGCACAAGTGCTTTTACATTTGGTACTGTACTGGCTTTCTTTTAACTCATTTAGTGCTCCTGAAATTAACGGATTATAAAGTCCACGATGCCACCTTCAGGCTGCATTCACTCCCGTTATCTTATTTTGAAGGCCAGAAGTCCACAGCGTAAACACTTCCAGTCTGACGTCATCGCGTCCTGCGCCGGAACCGATCGTTGTTTACGTGGTGTCATGGCGGATCGGCTCGGAGCTTTTCTCCATGTGCTTTATAAGCGAGCATCTGCCTCCATCTTCGCTTCTAAAGTGTAGTTTTGAGATAATGGACATTAAAGATGAGATCCCCCGTCCACCTCAATGTTATGGGATGACTATTTTGTGCTCGTGGAGCCGTGATGATGAGAAATCAGCGACGGATTTCGGCTCCGGAACTTCCGCCATTGTACTCGGCAATATATCCGCCGTTACAGTAATATATTACTTTTCACGAGTATACTCGGGATTGGCACTCCGGGTACTCTGAGTACTTTTCATGAGTCTTCTCGGGATTGGCACTATATGAGTTAAGTTTTATCCTTTAGATAATGGTGTGACAATGTATGTATTTTTAGTATCGCTGTTGTTGGGCAGAAACCTATTATCTAAATTCTTTCTCAATTTTTTTGTGCTTTTTCTAAGTTAACGCCCTACTTGATCATACTACAGTGTCGCACGAACACATCAAAATAGCAGATCTGCATGCTTGAAATGCGATGCAAAGAGACACGCCTTGAGCTTATAGATCAGCTACTTTAGCTGTTCTTGAATTTGAATCCTGAAAAGTTACTGCTTTCGATATATGAGGTTTCTAACCAACAAGACAATATGATTATTATCAATAAGGAGGACAAAGTCAACGTCAAAGCATATTTGAATACCATTTCTGTAAAATTATGAACACAGGGACATTTACAGAGTATTTCAAAATCGTGGTATTGCTTCTCTTAAACAAAACCATTACAAAAATCGTACTTCTTGTGGATAAAGCTTATATGTTCCTTCATCGCAAAGGATGCTACAGTATAGGCATGTCACTTGTCCCTTTTTCTTTTTCGACTTTCGATTCTGGGGAGGAAAAAAAAGTAGGATTAATCAAACGATATGGCTTTTTAATATAAAAGCCTATATACGATCCATTCTATCTGTTTTATTGAGTTTATGGCGGCGCAGGAGGCGCTTTGGGGGGGGGATCAGACCAGAGGGGTGACCACGCGGTCACCTGTGTGGCCCGCCTCTCAGCTATAAGACACACTTATACAATAAAAAAGGGGCTTTCTGGGAATTCGGCTCCGGATATATGTAGACTTTTTCGCGGAGTAACTTTTTCCCCCCCCCTTCATTGTTGATAATCTCTTTAACTCAAAGCAGGGGTTTAGCCTGAGCCGCTACTACACCTCAACCTCTCTCCATCCAATCCCATCATGCTTTGGGAGGAGGACTTAAAAGACTACTATTTATATAGGCTGCCGTTGTGCGACCCGGTGGCGTATGGCACCGAAAACAGCAGAACTACAAGCTCACAACGCGTCGCGGCAAGCTCACAACGCGTCGCTGCCGCGACGCGTTGTGAGCTTGTAGGTCTGCTGTTTTCGGCGCACGATGCCGTCGTGCCACGAAGTATAAATCGGGCTGCTTTCTTTCTCTTTTTCTCCCTTCCTTCTGCAGGCTTCGAGGCAACAAAACAGATTTAGAGCAGCTTCCATTTCATTTCAATAACCTGCATGGTGTCCTCCTCCCCTCAGGGAATGTGTTCAGGGTTCAGGAACTGAAGACGGGGACGTAAGGGAAGCAATGTTTAACCAGGTTAACCCCTGGTGGCCCTGTTCCGGGCACATCTTTAAAAAAAGGTTGGCTCAAATTCATTCTTTTGCGTTTGTAAAAACATAGCAGTTCTACAAGCTCACAACACTCTTTCATTCTTAATATCTTACAAAAAACAAAAGAGCAGATCTACAAGCTCACAACACATACTGTATTCTCTACTGTAACGCTTTGACGTTTCGCCAGGAAACACAAATTGACACGAATCCAAAATACACAGATGATGAAACTATATGGAATCTATGAAAAGGTTGTGGGGGTCCCTGCTTCATCTCTCTCTCAACTAAGGGATCCTTGGCCCGAAAACGTTGAAGACCCCTGCTCTAAGGAGTACAAAGTGATTGCCATGTGTCACTTAAAGAGGACACAAGAGAAAAGTGATATTTTGTCATCATGCATCCTAAAGAGGAGCTGGTAGAAAATAATGGGGAGTTAATCGGATCAGCAGGACTGAAATGCAGTTGCTATTGATCAAGACTGTTTCCTAATGGGACTTCAGAGCTCTGTGTGTGTGTGTGTGTGTGTGTGTGTGTGTGTGTGTGTGTGTGTGTGTGTGTGTGTGTGTGTGTGTGTGTGTGTGTGTGTGTGTGTGTGTGTGTGTGTGTGCACGTGCGTCACTGTAATGTCTGGACATTACAGTGAAAAAGCAGAACTATTTTGCATCAATTTACTGGAAGGTCAACGTCAGAGAGAAACAAGTTCAGATTGATCATCTGTGTACGCCGAGTCATTCTCAAGGACCCCCGGTTTGATAAGCATTGAATGCATTAGAACCCCATTTGATGCTGTACCATTTTTTTGTGGATTTGATTAAGCAAGTAACCAATGAAAAGTATTAACAAGAGCTTGTGACCAAATAATAAAACGACATTGGAATCATTGGAAGACAGTTTTTTCCCACTCTGTTTTTACCTTTCCTGAAAAGTAACTGTGATAGGGCCGATGCATATACTCCACTTTTAAAGCCGAATTTATTTCAGAACGGTTCGGGGAGTCACAAAATCTCGGCAGCACCGAATAGCCGAATTAATGACGGTACCCGCCCCCCTGAACCTCTGAATGACGTCATATTGTAGTTTAGACAGAGCCGAACCTAAATAAGTTTGGCTCTGAACATGGAGTATGCATCAGTCGGTCAACATCTATTCTATGACATCAGTTTTCTATGACATATGATATCTGTGACGTATGACTGAATTTGGGCAAGGTTTTCAGCTCATCTAGAATCACATTAACTTCCATTGGAATATTGTGAATAGTAAATGTGAAATATTTAAAAGCATATTGGAAAGTAACAAACAAAACATGGTGGAGGTACTTTTGTGGTACAGTGTCTGGTTGATCAAGCAAGTAGTGGCGTCCATGACATCACGCACACAGCAACATCCAAACAGAATTCCCTGTAATCTTTGTTTCCACGCACTCACCCGAGTATCAATGTGTGTTCCTCGTTTGGAGTGGAAACGGAAACCGAGTGAAGGAAAAAACTCAATTTCCCATGATGCCTCGTGAAACCCACTTCTGGCAACTTCCGTTCGGCCATTCACTTGGATTCATCCTGGCAGCAGAAAAATGTATATATCTCTGCTTCTTTCTCCATATCGCGCGTTTGGTTTTTCTTCTCCGTGTGAAAGAAAATAATTTCACGGCCCTGAACGGGAGCCGCCGTGCGCACAATGTGCACGCACCGTGTGCATGGAGCCATCGAAAATCTGTTAAATACAATAGGAAAAAGCCTCATGGCAAAACTATGGCAGTCTAAGTGTTAATACCTGGATATTGTTCAAAGGCACTCTGGGACATTGGTCAATGGTCACGGAGGGCTTGAGGTTTTGCCATTTCATTTCTTCTGACAGTTTGTGTTTCATGCACATGGTCACTAGAGAGGTTTGTAGAGACAGCAGTGACAGTTTGGAAAAGAGAGGAGAGGAACTGTAGACAGAATAAAGCCTTTGTTGAATGCGGAAATATACATTATATATGTTTTTCATATGACAAGCACCCAACATCTTACCCATCACTGTCCCAACCTGTCCTAACCAGTCAGGACCACTGAAAGTTCTAAGACCACCATAAGAACTTCTTATTGTCGCAATTTTGTAGTTGTAACCTGCCCTATCCGAAGTTCCGAACTATAGTAGTTGGGACATTGGACGGAAAGCATGTAGTCCCCCTTTAAGGCCTAGTTATGATATTTGTAGATCTTGTGTGATTTATGCGGGCCCTTTACGGAAACATAATTCATTGTGGCACCAGGAAGCTGGTTTCAGCGGTTTTGTTTAAGTACCTAGCGAGTCTGTCACATGAGTTTTACACATCACTAAATTACACAACATCTTACATTGAAGATTTTGTTCTGTTACTAAATATTTACACTCACAGGTACAAGTTATTAATCTGTTATTGTCCCATTATCTTATCTAACCCAATCTATTTATTTGTAGAATTTGCCTTTGGGGGAATGCGTTGGGGTGGAATTACTGTATGTGTCTATTGTGATTAATGTTGTTTATTGGTGGTGTGTGTGTGTGTGTGTGTGTGTGTGTGTGTGTGTGTGTGTGTGTGTGCGTGTGTGTGTGTGTGTGTGTGTGTGTGTGTGTGTGTGTGTGTGTGTGTGTGTGTGTGTGTGTGTGTGTGTGTGTGTGTGTGTGTGTGTGTGTGTGTGTGTGTGGACAATTTGTCCCTAGCAAAATGTGTTAATAGCATAGCATCAATATCAGTTTATTTGTACAAATGATCTTACAGATACAAATAATTATGCAGGCTCACAAGTAGGCTACAATACAATGTGGTGTAATACATAAGACATTGCATTATGGTAGCGTGGGATGGCTCAGGGTAGAGGACAGAGTACAGTCACTTGCAATGGGCCTGGTCTTCAAGATACTCAAGGGTCTGCTGCCCATGTACCTCTCAAACTACTTCAATAACTCGAGACACCCACAGGCACAACACCAGTGGGAGCTCCACTGATCTCATTCAACCCAGATTCGGCACAAATATGGGGTTAAATTCATTCTACTGTTATGCCACCAAAATGTGTGCCTCCCTATCCTCCTTCAAAACCGCCATAAAAGAGCACCTGTCTGCAATTTGCAACTTGTCTTAGACAATGATCCCAACGATTTCTGTACATATAAAGACAAAGCCTATCTGTACCTCTCCCTGAGCTGTCTACTGTAAATAAATAAATACATGTTTTAGAATATATTTTCTGCATAGTACTGTGTTTTATTTGTCTGTCATTCAATGTTATATGAGTTTAAAAAGGACCCCAATTGAAACAAGCCAAAGACTTTCTTGTGGTAATCCTTTTAGTTGACCTTGTACCAGTGAACTGTACCGTCATGTACCTATTCCTATGCAAACCTCTAATAAAGTATTCAATCAATCAATGTGATCGATGATTTCTTGTTTATTGTATGTCTTTACTGTACTGTACATGTCTTGATGAATTGAATACAGATAGGACCACAATGGAAACAAGTCCTCAGTGCTTTTTGTGTTATACTTTTAACATGCATAATCGTACCGCTGTACTTTTTGCAAACCGTTAATAAAGTATTCAATCAATCAATCAATTTGAAATCAAATATCAATCTGGTTCCCCTATTGATGCAAACAATGATGATGCAAACAAATTCTACGGGCACACTTTGTGGTTTTGAAACTTCAATACTTCTTCTGGCAATATTAAAACACAGCGGATACAACTTTTAGAATAGCTTTTCTTTCTTAAATGAAAACACCGGCGCGAGGGGGAGCGAGGTTTTGGTTTTAATAATGTACTTGACATCAGAGCCAACATAACGCCAAGCAGCCTTGGATTAAATGGCCCCTCCCCTTGCTTACTTTTATTAAGAAGCCAGCTGAGATTACATTGTTCTTTTTTCCGCGTGGCGTCATATTCGCTCCCGGTTTATTCCGGTGTGTGGGATGAGGTCGCTCCCCACAGTCCATGCAAATCAAAACAGCTGATTTATGCACCTTTCCTGTGGTGAATGGAACATTAAATGTAATTTTGCTGTTGTGCAGGCGCCCGGCTCCGCCGAAACGCTCGCAGGCGTGACACGGGTTGAACCAGGGCCCTGTCGCGCCGGCAGGAATTCATTACTTCCTCCACAATATGCGAAAGCAACATTTGAATGAAACATTTGTCTCTTGTCAGAACGGCGTAGCGTCTACCCGCCGTATAACAGATATATACGTATATGAAAAAATTGGAGCGGCAGGAAAAAAAGCGCTCGCGCTTGACTGTAACAAAGCAGCGAGCGGCGTGACGTTGGCACATTAAAATGAGGCCTGTAGGATGCAAGCAGCGGGGCAATCTGTCTCGTCCTTAGTATGCACACAATACTGTTTCCTAACAACCATGGTAAAAAGGTCAAAAACCAATGGAACACAATGTGTTTTTTCCCCTTTCTCTCACCGCCTATAACTACATGCTTCCATATAGGCCATCCTCCTAAGATGGCTTTCAAATGAGCTGGGAGCCATTCACACTATGAAAATGAATCATAAGTCCTTGCGTTTCTGAGCATTATTCATAACCAATGACTTGACTAGCATAGGAGCACATTCGTATGATTTGTGACCAATGGAGTAAATTAAATAAGCTTGACCTTTTCTCGGTTGCTTTGATATTCATTTGTTTTGACTATCATGCTAAGACGTTATCAACACGATAATTTCCTTGCAATTGTACGTATATATAGCATCCAAGATTAGAAGATGTCAATAGGAAATAATATAACTTAGAGTAAAATAATATAACTCATAAAGGTCTCCATAGGGCTTGAATGCAGCATGGCCGTTGCCACAACGTATCGTTCAGAGTACACCTCAGTGAGCTATTCAAAATAACTTTATATTCTCACAGCACCCTGATGTCCTTGTGGTTCCTGTGTGTGTGTGTGTGTGTGTGTGTGTGGGGGGGGGGGGGGGGTCTGGGAGCTGGTGGAGGGGCCACACGGGCCAAGGGGGGCCACAGGAGTGAGAAGGGGCCTCGCTGGACAGATTGCATCCTCATAGCAGTGGATGTGAGAGAAGGAAGGGCGATTACAATGTTGGCCTTGTTGTGATCAAGTACATCCCCCCCCCCCCCCCCCCATGCATAGAGAAAGAGATGCATGCATGCATCATGCATAGACACAAGTTTGCATGCATGCAGGCATTGGCCATGGTGGTTGTTCACTTACATACATGCAGGGCTATTCTGATTAACTACTTTCAGCAAACATGTTTCAGAACGTTTGTCAAAAATGTGATTAAAACAATCTAATTGAGCGGCGCAAACTAATTCCTAAAAATGTTGTACAGAATTCAACAGCTTCAGCACCTACGCTGCAACTTCAACAATTTACTAAGATCTGAATGCCTTATGGCACCAAGAACTGCAACTTTTCTGGTGCATCTTCCACATCAGAGTATAAAAAAATGGGTAATTCACTTCAACCTCAATCTTGACATTGCTCATCAAAGCTCAAAGGCCGTGAGCGGTGTTAATTTTTTGGTTAAACACGTTTTAAACTTATGTGAGCCATGTGTTACCTGGGACCTGTGGCAATAACCACAATATGATATTGGGATCCATTCCACGTGGCTCCAGTGTGGAGCTCAGACGTACATAAATTAAGGTTAAATAAGTATAAAACACATGTGTGGAGGTTCTTCCGTGGCCTCATGAGGCACTGATGGTCCAGACAATATACTGTACTGTATCCCCCCTATCACAACCCAACCATGACAAAAAATGAAAGACTGAAATGAATGCCAAGAGCCATGATGAGGAATAGGCCTACATAGACAGGTTTTGCCACCAAGCCAGTCATGAGCCAAATACTTTACCAACCAAAAGTGACCATCCTCTACATACAGTACACACTGTTACAACTCACTACCGTCAACGACAGACACAACACAACACACAAAACCGTAGATTCACATCAGCATTCAATTCCAGAGCCAGAAACAGTTAGTGAACATGTTTCATGTCCACCACCAGTCATTGAGTCCCAAAATGACAACAATAGTACACCAGCATATAACACAAGCAGCAGCAGCAAAGGAGAAAAAAAAGGTTCCTACCTTGAGACTTGACTTCATCAGATGGGTAAGGGATGGCCAGGGTCAAAATTTGGAACCCATCATGGATAGAGATAGAGCCCTCTCCTCTCTGTAGTTCATCCTCAGATGAGCCCTCCTGCAGTGTCTCAGGTCATCTCCATCCACCCTCCTCATACATCTGGCTTGCTCTCCACTACGTTCCTCTCCTGTGTCAATGGCAGTGACCGACCGGCCGGCCTCATTCTCCTGGCTGCCTTCTCACTCAGCCTCGGTTACTTAGCCCCTCTTCCCCTACAGATGATTGTTTGGTAAATGTACAGTACATGTTCATCCTGGTGTAGCACAGTGGCCTGCAGGGGCTTCTGTAGAGCAGTGCATGGTTCTCAACCTTTTCAGGCCGCGACCCCCAAAATAATCATATTTTAACTGGGGACCCTCCCAGGCTCCCACCCTACGAGCACTAAGAGTTGAGTCATTATATTTTGTGTAACACGTTTCTATTGTGAAAATAGCAGATCGGCTATTTTCATAATTTCTGCCTCTATTATTTGACAGTTGGGCCAATGTTTAATTTTAAAGGTATTAAAAAGTCTTTAAATTGTCACTTTAGAAATGTGCAGGTACCCTTACTTAAACGTTATGTTGGTTTGTTTACTGTTGAGTGAGAAAACAATGTTGCACATTAAGTTAATCATCTGGGGACCCCCCCCCCCCCAAAATAAAAGAATAATAATTTGGGGACCCCTTCCGACCCACAGGTTGAGAGCCACTGCTGTAGAGCACGCTTCAGGGTTAAGCATACATAATAAAAAATCATAATAATAATAACTTAACATACATAACTTGACTTTAAGACTGTAGATATATCATAACAAATATTTTGAATATTTTTGTGTGACACTAGCCTACTATTGTATGATGAAGTAGGGCATTAATTTATGGGGGGGGGGGGGGCTGTTTTTGTTTTACCAAGTAGAAAATACTAAAAGTGACATTACACAAAATTCACCCATAACTCTATGAATTCACCCCTATTGAATATCAATGCTGCTGTTGGATAATACATGGGCAACTGGCGGCCACATGCGGCCCCCACCTTCACTTAATGCGGCCCGCAGGTTAATATCGGAATACTGATATATTATTGATTTCAGCTGTTACAATTCTAAACAACATGCAAACATGACCTGCTTTAATGACTTCAGTCTAGTTGCTTAATGACTCGTAGGTCTACTAGTCTTGTTTATGTCCATTGTCCAATGTATTTGAATTCATAAAGTAGGCCTAAACATATTTGCATTTGAAATTCAAGGATTCAAATTTAAAAACTATTCCATATTCCAATTCAAAAATAGCAAATCTACAAGCTCGAAATGTGTGTTTGGAGCTTGTAGATCGGCTACTTTTGCTACGTACGTTTGACTGTAAATGCAATGTGGCCCTCTGGAGTGAGTGTGAAAATATAGTGGGCCTCTCCATCATCAAAATTGTGTTATATGCTAACTAATCTCTCAAGAACAGATTCTGAAAAGGAACAAAACAGAGGGTCCGCATCAGAGTTACGACGGGCCGGTATTCCGACACTAAAACTAACCATAACTCTACCCCCAACCCTAAACCTAACCTCAGTAAACCTTACCTCAGTAACTAACCTGCCGACGCTAAGTAACTAACCTGCCTTACGCTAAGTAACTAACCTGCCTTACGCTAAGTAACTAACCTGCCGACGCTAAGTAACTAACCTGCCGACCATGTCGGAACAGCGGATAGTCGGGATAGTGAGCGCTTCCCCAAAACAGAGAGGGCGCTGTTTTTCGCTTTTATTTGAGATAGTTAGCCAGACTGGACGCTAACTCACCTGGCTGCAGATTAGAATGCACTCACTGATGATATAATTATCTCCAGCTGTCACGTCGTGTCTTTGAGCAGCTTCCACTCCCTGACAACACTGCCACCTCTGCTCCACTTCCATGAAGTGTACGTTAACATTATGTTACGTTAAAAGTGGTTTATTTCATTGTTTTACTTCCAAATACAACAGAGTTTGAGTCAAACGCCTGGCCTGTATGATGACAGCAGGTGTGTGGGGGAGGGGGGCGGGGAAAACAGAGGATTTTAAAGAGCCCGCGACAGAACTGCTTAGGGAGTGTCTACAAATGACTTGCATTCACACAGCCTGTGTCTACCCTCTAGGGAGTGTCTGACAATATAAGACCTTATTTTGTGTATTCGCTGTTTTGCTTTCTTGTCAGCCCCACAGATGTTAAGCAAGCACACTTTTAGAAGAGAATTAAAGAGACTTTGTTTTATTTTATTTTATAACGTTTATTCATTCAAACTGAGAGAATATATACAGTCAAAAGTACAAAAAGAATATATACAGTCAAGTAAAATAAGACAAAAATAAGCCATCACAAATAGGCAATGGGACCGTAGGTCTGCTGTTACCATACATGTTATGTTTTACCTAAGTAAAAATAGGCTATCAATGTAGAAATACTCAGATACAAGTAAAAGTCTGGAATTCTAAATTTACTTTTTGATACCAATACAAAAGTATTGGTATCAAAATGTACTTAGTAGAAAGTACTCATTATGCAGAATGTCCCATTTCAAGTTTTCAAAATAAATAAATCTTTTGAAAATAGCCGATCTACAAGCTCACAATGCGTCACGGTGCGATGCATTGTGACCTTGGAGATCTGCTATTCTCAAATGACCGGAATGTATATAAGGCTGAAGTGGTTAATGTATATTTTGTAATAATAATCAAAATCTACAAAGTAACTAGTAACTAAAGTTTACAAATGATTCCAGTGGAGTAAAATTACATTATTTCCCTCTGAGATGTAGTGGAGTAGAAGTAAAAGTAGGCTAAATACTCCAGTAAAGTACAAATACCTCAAAATTGTACTTAAGTATACAGTACTTAACCCATTTAGGGCCTAGAATTATTGAATACTTTAACCAGTGAAAAATAGCAGATATACAAGCTCGCAGCGCGGCACCGAGTGCCGCGCTGTGAGCTTGTAGATCTGCTATTTTTGAAAAAAGTCGTGAAAATGTGTGCACATCTTTGAACGTAGGTATTTTTAAAGCGAACGTTTGTAACTAAAATGTTGCTTCTGGGTGGTCCCTGGAACTAGATATTTTGAGATGGAGGTCCGTGGCCAAACAAATATAATTTTGGGGGTCCTTCACATGAAAAAGTTTGAGAACCACTGACATAGTATAGTCTCTCAAGAACAGACTAACTGAGCTCCATTTAATTGAAAAGGACATTTTCTTTGACGATGGCTGGCCAGTTTGCTGACATGGAAACATAGGTTTTTCCAAAAACCTAAGGATTCAAAAGACACTTATAGAATCAGGTAAAAATTCAAATTTTCATGATTTTTCAAAAAAATAGCAGATCTACAAGCTCGCAGCGCGGCACTCGGTGCCGCGCTGTGAGCTTGTATATCTGCTATTTTTCAATAGTTAAAACATAAAAAATAATGATACACAATAATGTGTACTGTACCCGTTCTAAATGGGTAAATGTACTTCGTTACTTTACACGACTGACATGGAGATACAAGGTTTTTATCCCGGGCAGTGAGCTGCGTGGTGCTTTGCAGTATCACGGCTCCTCCGCTCCACTGTCCCCTGAGTGCTTATTCTCTTCCCGGGGCCAAAGTGAAAGCCGGCCGGCTCATGCTCGGATGCAAATGACTTTGCGGGGTCCTTGTGATTGCTCATTAACTTTCAGTGGACACAAGTTCCAACTTTATTATTGACTGCACAGAATACACAATCCACCGACCTCTGCCACCTGCAACTAAATCTCTCCGTGGCCAATCCATTCCACCGATTTTGTGCAAGCGGTCAGAAAACTGGAGCCAGCAGTTTAGTCACCTTAAGTGTTTACATGCCGGCCGCTGCCTGCCTGCCTGCCACACACACACACACACACACACACACACACACACACACACACACACACACACACACACACACACACACACACACACACACACACACACAGATCAGCCGCTAGAGGTGCTTAACACATTTGTACTAGGCTATTATTTTTACAATGACAATGATGATGACAATAACAGCAATGATAGTAATAAGAATAAGAATTGTATAAAATATCGATTTATTATATAAAAAAAACAATGGTCTTTTACTTCAATTAATTTGATCTTAGACAATATATTAGAGTGGTTTCAATATTTCAGTGATTCTCAGCCTTTTTCATTTCAACGCTCCCTCACATATTATACACTCTCAGAGTTGCAGACCTGTAAGGGTCTATTTGGACCCCCGGGGGTCTGTGGACCACACGTTGAGGACCAGTGCATGTCTTTAGCTTTAGCATTAAATATTTCCAAAAGAAAGTAGGAGGAATTTCCATCCTCATCCTCATCTGTCATTCGACATCCTCCTCTGCAGCTCAAGGCAGGAGGCCTGCATCCTGGCAAACGCAGTGCTTATGCAAATGAGGCCGGCGGGATAATCAACATATTAAAAGCAGCTGACATTTATCCTGATATATTGAATCGTTAGCGCGACAGAATCACTTAAGCTGGATCCACTAACATCAAGTTTCCTCTCCGTATTGACCCCCACAGGCCAGGCCTGACAAGTGGAACTGCAGCAAAGTTCATTAATAACGTGAAATAAATCAATCGGGCCCTGGAAATAGTGGGGAGAAAAGCTACAAACTGCACTGGATGCCCCCAATTTCCACTTGGAAATTGTGGGGAAAGCTACAAACTGCACTAGATGCCCAAAGCTACAAACTGCATGCTACAAGTTCCACTTAGAAATTGTGGTGAAAGCTACAAACTGGACTATAGATGCCCAAAGCTACAAACTGCATGCCTCAATTTCCACTTAGAAATTGTGGTGAAAGCTACAAACTGGACTATAGATGCCCAAAGCTACAAACTGCATGCCCCAATTTCCACTCAGAAATTGTGGTGAAAGCTACAAACTGCACTAGATGCCCATAGCTACAAACTGCATGCTACAAGTTCCACTTAGAAATTGTGGTGAAAGCTACAAACTGGACTATAGATGCCCAAAGCTACAAACTGCATGCCTCAATTTCCACTTAGAAATTGTGGTGAAAGCTACAAACTGGACTATAGATGCCCAAAGCTACAAACTGCATGCCCCAATTTCCACTCAGAAATTGTGGTGAAAGCTACAAACTGCACTAGATGCCCATAGCTACAAACTGCATGCTACAAGTTCCACTTAGAAATTGTGGTGAAAGCTACAAACTGGACTAGATGCCCAAAGCTACAAACGGCATGCCCCAATTTCCACTCAGAAATTGTGGTGAAAGCTACAAACTGGACTATAGATGCCCAAAGCTACAAAAGGCATGCCCCAATTTCCACTCAGAAATTGTGGGAAAAGCTACAAACTGCACTAGATGCCCAAAGCTACAAACGGCATGCCCCAATTTCCACTCAGAAATAGTGGGGAAAGCAACAAAATGCATTAGATGCTGCCCCAATTTCCCCTTAGGTCTATAATCCTGTTCATTTATATTACAGGAGATTGAGGAGAATATTACGATATACAATTGCAATTTAGGCATTTAGCAGACGCTCTTAACCAGAACGACTTACAGTACAATAAACAAGGTAAACACTAGGGGTGTAACGATATAGTAACTGTATCGAAATATCGTTTTTAACTTAAAAAACCGAAGTATATCGAAATGAAAACAGCTAAAATCGAATCGTATCGATTTATTTTGTATCGTATCGAATCGGCAGTGCAAAGAATCGATTGTATCGATACTACCTACTTGGGCATTGTATTTAGCATTTTCAAGAAGAAAAAATTAAAAGGAGGGGTTTAATTATGTTTTCTTTCCATATAGCTACACTGGTCTATCAATAAATGTGTTTAATCTCTGGGTTCATGTCAAGGTGCAGGTTTGTCAATATACAATGTCCATGTATTTGGCAGATAATCACTGTGTTTACTTATTTATATCCATAATAATACATGTTTCCCTTAAAAACCTGCACTATCCGCACCTTTCACACAGATTTAATGTCTTTGCTAAATAGTTACTATATCGATTTTAAATCATTGAATCGAATCGTATCGTATCACCATGAATGAACCAATATCGTCCATGTATCGTATCGTCAACCATGTATCGTGATATGTATCGAATCGCTATTAAAATGTATCGTTACACCCCTAGTAAACACATACTGTACCGTAAAGTACATCAAACGCAGAGAGACAGTGTAGTGCCTCTCATACTAGGATAGGATCACAGGTAAACCAAGAATATACTGTATACTATACAGTAAGTAGTATTACATCAGTCTAAAGGGGTCTTCAACATTTTCAGGCCAAGGACCCCTTAGTGAGAGAGAGATGAAGCAGGGACCCCCTCTACATATTGTATAAATGTGTGATGCAGATTTTCATCGATTTCATTGATAGATTCATAGACTTGTTTGACAGCACTGTCATCAGTCTATGTTGGATTCATGTTAATGTGTATTTTCAGACATTTAACCACTTAAATCGTTGATATTTTGTAAACTTGACCTTTCACTATGTACTTTGTCTGCTCTGTTTTTTACCTCTACTCAAAACCTATTTGCCGAAAATAGCCGATCTACAAGCTCTCTACGCCTCGCAGCGCGAGGCGTTGAGAGCTTGTAGATCTGCAATTTTTTCCACGGAATAGAATAGGAATAGGAAGAATTCAAGTTGTTAATATAAAAGAATTATCCTATCACACAAGGATTTGGCGGCCCCACTGTAGTAACTCTAGGGGTCCTGGACCCCCTGTTGAAGACCCCTGGTCTAAACAATACGCTATATGTACTACATATCCTAAATGCAACTCAAACGTAACTTAATATTATGTTTCTGGTATAGGCTATTGGTCATTTGTGTGGAAATAGGGTTTCCATGAGAGACAGAACATAAACAGAGATTCAACACAAGGACAAATAGAACAGAACCACAGAGCGCTTGTAGGATTCCATTATGAGTCATCTCTGTGCCTGCCTGGCCTGAATTGTTTTGATGATTTTGCACGGGTGGCCTGAAGGTCAGAAAGGATGGCGCTATTGTGGCATGGAAGGTTCAGGGTTCGATCTCATCTCTCCTTCAACCAGCGTTGATATTATGACCCTTGAGCAAGGGTCTGGTCCAGTGCAGCTCCCTCATTGGCCGGCAGTGTAAGACAGAGAGGGTGGTTGTGGTGACAATTGTGTTATACTGTAGGAAGGCAAGGTGTTGTTGCTGCTCACTGAACCTATAACTGTACAATTAAAGCTGAAAGAAAAATAAAAGATTTGTATTTCATACAGCAGGGTTCCCCAATAGGCGGCCCGCGGGCCATTTGCGGCCCGCGGGGGGCTACTGTCTGGCCCCCACCAACCCCAGTAATAATGGTAGTATAAGAGCAGCAACAACACTAGTATATCGTCATTGTCGGGTGGAAAAACGTTTAGAGTAAAGCTCTACTTGATCAAATAAGGCCGTCGCATAAAAGTAGTGAAAACAGCCGATCTACAAGCACACAACGCCTCGCGGTGTGCTTGTAGATCGGCAGTTTTCACTAGTTTAAATCATTTTTAAAATGATAAATGCAAAACGAACGGTTTTGCACATACAAGATTTTCACCCAACAACGACGATATCTGAACTGTCACTGGAGTAGCGGGAACGCCACCGCCGCCCCCTGCAATGTTGTGGCCCTCGGCTTGGTACCCTAGATATAATTTGGCCCTTGGGGAAAACTAATTGGGGAACCCTGTCATACAGTATTATTTAGTATCTTCATTTTTTGGACAGGCGCTCGCTCAGGTAAAATACCTGTCCACTACCACGGAGTCCAGGGGTTCAGATTCACCACAGTGCATCCGGCTTGGATGAGCTGCATATATAAACAGCAGCCATCTTGGAAAGAAATTGGGCCTCTTCATTACTTCCTTCACAGGTGTTACCAATGACACTAATGAAGGCTCTGTTCCATTTTGCTCACACAGAGTCAGGGTGTTGATATTGTGCATGTTGGCTCACTGGAAACACTCTGCTACACCAGTGGGTCTCAAATTGGGGTCCAGGGACCCTTGTGGTTCCTTGAGGGCATCCTAAATGGCCCCTTACAGGTGTGTAACTTTCAGAGTGTACATACAGTATGTACATTTTACACTCTCAGAGACATGTATGGGGGAGAGTAAATTGGTGTAACAACTCAATTGGGAGGAAAATAATTGGCTACTCTAAATTCAGGAAAATAAAGATAGTTGAATACTATTTTCATAAAAAAGCTTACTTAAATACCATATACATTTAATACAACATTGAATTCAAAGGTTGTCAAAAATAACTACGTAGCAATGATTTGATATATGAACACCGCGCGACAAATAGAAGTCAAACGCGTACACCGCTATTCGTTAAATATTCCCGTATACTTAATCATCGATTAGCCTGTCTATCTCGCAGTAGATTGAAATTTCCCCGTCGCAGGAAATGTGACAGGGTGGTTTCCGCCCGCTGTCCGTCTGCGTCTCATTTCTTCATCATTCCTCACTCCATCGATTCCTCCTCTTCATCAAGCGGCCGCGCGGCGGCCAGACCTCTCACACCTCTGGCAACGATCGCTGTCGCAGCCGTGGCAGGAAGTGCGCCGTCAGCCAATCGGCTTGTCCTTCACGGCGCTTTCTGTCACACCACGGCGAGAGAGAGAGAGAATGGGAGAGGGCGAGAGAGAGAGAGAGGGAGGGGAGAGGGAGAGAGAGAGAGAGAGAGGGGGGGAGGGAGAAAGGGGGAGAGATAGAGAGAGAAGGTCAAACCTGCTGACAGAGAAGAAGGAAGAAAACATGGATTCTTTCATTTAAGATAGTTGTTTCTGGGGGCGCCCGCTGGCCTACTGGTCCAGGCGCATACCACTTAGGCATTGCCACATAGGCATGGATGCCTGGCGGCGTCGCCGGTTCGATTCCCGATCCGGACGACCTTTGCCGCGTGACACTCCCCATCTCTCCTGTCAGTCTAAGGCCCAAAAACAAAACTATGTTTTTTTAAGAAACCCCCCCCAGGGGCGTCATTTTGGGGTCATCAGGGGATGGCAATTACCACCCCCTAGTGTTCACATTTAACCTCAAATTCTGATATTTTATGCATAGCCTATTTGTCCCCAACTCTGAATTGTTTTAGCAGATTAATCTGATTTCATCGCAGTCGATGCCCGTCCATCTACATGAGACCCGCGTTATAATTTAGATAAGTGATTTACTGTATATGCAACCATTCATTTATTAACCCCTTTCAACGTGGCATCGCTATTTGGGGAATGTCATTATAGGTGAACATTTTCAAACATTTTATTTTTTCACCTCCAAACAAATAGTGATAATAGTGCATCTACAAGCTCACAATTTTTGCTATTTTAGAAATGGAGCTACAGTATATCGGTAAGGTATTTTTTGCCACCCCTTGTGTGCCTATGAATTATGCCTCAGTTAACTCCATATCTCTCTCTGAACTATACATTCATGACATTCATCAATGATATGTTCAATTCTATGAACATTCTTTAACTAACACACACACACACACACACACACACACACACACACACACACACACACACACACACACACAAATATTAACCCATTAAAACATCTGTGTCATTTAACATTTTAGCTACATAAACTCATCTGCTTTTCTTGAAAAAAATAAACTCATCTTAACTTTATCTTTAAATATAGCCCATTTTTAAAGCAAATATTTTTAACTCAAATATTTGCTTCTGGGGGTCCCTGGGACAAACATATTTTGAGATGGGGGGGTCCACGGCCAAATACATATCATTTTGGGTGGTCCTTGACATGAATACGTTTGATAACCACTGATATAAGCAACATTTCAGAAAACCGTAGAACTGAAGAAAACATTGTTTTTAGAATGGGAATCAGCATGGTCTAAACACAATCTCTCACATTTGCATAATGGTAAATAATTGAAATGATTGTCAGTGCTCGGTGTGGAACAAAGTGGATCATTTCCACACAGGAGTGCTGTGTCATCATGGCGGGTGCCACCTCAGCTTCTCAGGGTGCTCACAGTCAATATGGGAGCAGTTGTTACCTCTCCTGTTGCTGCTCATTTGCTAATTGAAAAGTGATTGACGAATCAGGATCCATTGGATCCGCATGACTGGAAATCCTCTCAACCAATTTGCACCCTCTGTACCGTGACCCCCCCCCCCCCCCCCCCCCCCCCCCTTTTTTTCATTTCAAGGACCCCCACAGTTTGATGTACATTAAACCCAATGCAACACCCATGCATGCAAAAGTGAGAGATCACCAATCCCATACATGTGCTCTTAAATGATAGTGGATTTTAGATTTCTCTTCTGTTTCAGGTTATTAGATTTTTTGATAGGCAACATTTGCATTTTTAGATTTGAAGTTTTATATTGTAATCCAGCCCTTTTTTTTAATGGCATCTGTGATCATGCTGAATCAGAATCTTTGGGGACCCCAATCTGCACTGTAAACATTTTTACAATGCACAGGCATTTATAGCGGACGTTCTTATCCAGAGAGAAGGGGTCATCAGTGTGTCCGTGCATGGACAAATGTGCCCGTAGCAAGACTTGGTCTTGTCCATGGCAAATTCCATGGCAAATTCCATCATTCATTTTAGATCCCAAGACCCAATTAGTGAATGTCGGTCTCTAGGTTTTCTTCAGAATATGTATGACACTCATCGACTACGACACTATGGCACATTTGGAGTCCACTAGTACTAGTGGTTCTCTAACTTTTTATCTGCAAGGATCACCATAACGCTGAGTGTGTACAAATGGAACCAAATGGACCCGTAAGGGATGTACACGTAAGGGAGTTACAGACCTGTAAAGGTCAATTATTTTGTATGTCCGTGGCAATAAATATTTTGACATAAATGTCGACCACAAGTCGACCAACATGACTCCTACCAGAGAGACTTAAAATAAGCAAGGTAATCGCATATACTGTACGTATGCAGTATATAGAATCGATGCACTGCAGAGGCAATGTAGTGCCTAAAAAAAATAGGAAATCCCAGGTAAACCAATAACCTAGGATCAGTCTAAAGTTTAGACTCGGATTTCTATTTCACTAGTACATTGTTTAGACTCTATTAACAATGTATTATTGAAATAACAATCTGTATTCCCTCAATGTTAATTTAACTCTGCATGGTTGGGACTGGGTACACATTGGTCCATTTGCTTCCATTTGCTTCGCGGAGGCACGGGGAGGGGACGGCTGTAGACCTTAAACGCCCGACACGACCAGGGGTGTCGCACCAAATTCTGGGCCCTGAGTACAAGGATTCACTGGAATAGTCTTCAACAGGGGGTCCGCGACCCGTAGGGGGTCCGCGGAGGTACTGCAGGGGGTCCGCGAAATGATTGCTTAAATTTTTTTTTTTTTTTCATTTTTCACATTTATGTTAAAAAATAAATCATGATTCTATCCATTTTGAAAAGCTTGAATACATGATTACTATGCAATTGACAGATTGTTGATATTATTGTTCTCAGTTAATAAGTATAAGTATGTTTAGAAATGGTAGTGTTACGGCCCACCCTGCTCGCTGTAACTTGTACATGTTTAAAATTAAAAAAAATATGTCGTAGCCCCGACCCCCCCACCCTACGAGGTGGTAGGGGGTCCCTGCTCCATCTCCCCATCAGTTTGGGGGTCCCCGGCCTGAAAACGTTGAAGACCCCTGTTAATTAACTAATGAAAAATAACAGATATACAAGCTCACAGCGCGGCACTCTGTGCTGCGCTGTGAGTTTGTAGATCTATTTTTTTCAAAATCATGAAAATTTGTGCAAGTCTGAATATTTCAAAATGTTCTAAGGTTTTTTGAAAAACCTGTGTCTATGTCAATGGTGCTCAAACATTTTCATGTGAAGGACCCCCAAAATGATATGTATGTATTTGGCCACGGACCCCCATCTCAAAATATTTAGTTCCAGGGACCCCCCCCCAGAAGCAAAATTTGAGTTACAAATGTTCGCTTAAAAAAGACATATATTCAAAGATTTGCACACATCTTCACGACTTTTCAAAAATAGCAGATCTACAAGCTCGCAGCGCGGCACTCGGTGCAGATATCTGCTATATCTGCTAAAGTATAACATAATTAAGGCCCCTCCACCTTGGGCCCTAGTAACTCAGTCCCACATTTCCCCCCCTTGTGACGCCCCTGAACACAACAACAGTGATCAGAGAGAGAGAGAGAGAGAGAGAGAGACGCACACGGTACAGAAGCACGAATCCTTCATTGTAATTCCCCTGTGGGAGAGGAGCTGTCCTGGTGGCGAAATGCTTTCTGTCGGTGTCTCTGGAAGTGAGAAATAACAAATCTCCCGGCTAATGGCCAGTGAATTAAGCCGCCAGGCCGTATAGACATTGCGGTGAAGAGGGAGGGGGGGTTGAGCCCCGTGGCAGGAGTGCTAGTAGCACCTGTTTCATGCCTTTACAGCACCATTAGCTGTCAGCCCCGAATCGACCACAATGGATGGAGACAAGTGCTTTCAGTGAGGCCAGAGAGAGAGAGAGAGAGAGAGAGAGAGAGAGAGAGAGAGAGAGAGAGAGAGAGAGAGAGAGAGAGAGAGAGGGAGAGAGAGAGGTGTAAAATATTTAAGTAAATGTACTCCAGTACTGTACTTTCGAGGTATTTCTACTATACTTGAGTATTTCAAATTGTCTATACGTTCTACTTATTCTATGCTTTTACTTCCACTCCACAATTATTGGAAAACTTTAGTTACTTTGTAGAATTTGCTTATTATTATTACAAAACATACATTACCCACTTCAGCCCTATATACATATCCATTTGAAAATAGCCAATCTACAAGCTCATGATCTGTGTCACAATTGTGAGTTCCTTGTAAATCTGCTATCTATAAGACTTTTGTAAATTTAATTCATGATCGTTTTTTTCTTCATGAAAGTGATTGATTGATTGATTGAAGACTTTATTAGAAGTTTGCATAGGAAAAGGTACAGTTTCATGACAGTATTTTGACAGGTACTTGGGTATCATAGTGGTGTAGTGTATCTTGTACACCAGGCCCATTGCAAGTTGCTGTACTCTGTCATCTACTCTGAGCCACCCCACGTGTCATGCTTCCATCAAGGAAGCCCAGCCCATATGGACTTTTACATTTCATTTGGCATATTTGAAAACTTCTGAAACTGGACATTCTGCATAATGAGACAGCCTTCTTTCTACTAATTCCAGTACTTTTGTATGTAAACTTTTGAAGTTCATTTTGAATTCCGGACTTTTTACCTGTAACAGAGAAATTCGACATTGCAGTATTGATACTTTTACTTAAAGTAGGACTGTCATCTAAAGGGGTACTGTCACTTTAAAAAGTAATCTTAAAATATTAGTTAATATGTTTATGAAGTCATTGTGAAAATGCGCAATTATAAGCCAATCAAATTAATTGACTATATAGACTACTTACTGTACTGGTCAGCTGTTGTTGGGGGGCGAGGGGCAGATTACACTGAGACTATTTCAGACCGTTTTCAGAGAGACCACGTGACATACTGTATCATACTATTATAATTTCGGGGCGTGTCAGCGGGCCTTTAAGTGAGAAATGTGAGTATTTTTCCACCACTGGAGAGGGCGATCCAGAGAGCCAGACAGAGAGAGAGCTCTCTAGCTCTGGTATACTGAAGCTATAGAAAGATCCATGTAGCCTCTACTAGCCAGCGTGACATTTCTTATAAGTGGCACTATAGTTGCAGCAGAGTTGGCAGTGGCTCAGAAGGTAGAGCAGGCCTCTTGGGAAGGTTCCCCGGTTTGGTTCTATCCCCGCGGCTGAGCCCCCCACCCCCTGATTTTGAAGTGTCACTGTGTCGGAGTGTCCTCCAGTAAAGACACCGAACCCCTAACTGCTCCAGACAGGCAGCTTGGTGCCTCGCAATGGGGTTTTCCTCCACCGTCGGTGTGTGGAATGTAATGCGCTTTGGACAGGGGTCATCGCCGTGCTGGCATTTTCTTTCCACGGACACCAGAAAGCTTCAACATATAAAGAGCTATCCCTGAATGGCCATAATAGGTCTGTAACTCTGAGGGCTCTATTTTCATTGTCTTAAAGAAGTGGTGCCATGATTTTTCCCCCCTCTAAAACATGATTATCAGGTATTATGATTATACTAGGAGGAAGATTTTTTCCAAAAAAGTATACAGAAAGAGTTAAAATTGGGTTTTTATGTGGGGAACCCCCAGTTCATTAAGTATGCATGGATGTCATGGTGGGTGGTGACCCAGCTGAAGTTAGCCACACCCCACAGTGTTGGGTGAATGGTAATTAGGAGAGGAGTTGATTCTGTGATGTAAAAGTATCTGTGTTTTTTAACTGACACTTTTGACCACAAGGTGGCAGCCTCCAAGAGAAAACAAACAAATACCAAGAGAATACATAATTGCTCATAAAAACCACACCAGGGGGTCCAATGATGTGCTTTCAACCTCCTAGACACATGAAAAACAGAAAAAGTACAAATCTATGGCACCGCCTCTTTAAGTACCAGTTCTTATGCCTTAACTTCAAGGCCTGTCCATACTGTCTCCGACAACCAAACTTTTTGTCGGAAAGGTCTGCGGTTCATCTACAAAATTACGTCACTCACATCTTCTGAAAAGCATTACCCCGAATTAGAGTTCGGTAAAGCTGCATGTCAGAAAGCCGGAACTCTCAGACGAAAGGTTTGGTGGTCGGACAGTATGGACAGGCCTTTAAGTTAAAGCATAAGAGCTGGTACTTAAGACAATCAAAATAGAGCCCTGCGAGTGTTCAAATGGAACCAAATGGACCCCTAGGGTCCATTTGATTTCATTTGTACAATGTATAGTGGACTAATGTGCCACTGTGTCCTAGTAACCCAGTGTCATGCTGTACATATTCTGAAGTAAACCTTATAGAACATTATAATGGCATGTACGAAAAGAAAATCTAAAATTTGCCACGGACAAAGACCCAGTCTTTGCCATGGACACATTGGTCTGTGTACGGGTCGAATTATTGACTTTGGATAAAGGCTACGCTATAATATAAATGTTTTATTAGGAAGCTCTGAATCGGTGATTCTCAAATATATCTGTGTGTGTGTGCGACGTGTGTGTGTGTGTGTGTGTGTGCGTGTGTGCGTGCGTACGTGCGTACGTGCGTGTGGTAGCCTACCCTCACGCCCTCCCGATTGAACAAACACGGTAGTGTCACAGAGAAAGAGAGCGCTTACCTACCATCACCCCCCGCCCGCACCCACCCACCCCACAATGCATGCTGGGAAGATAGCACTCTCCCGCGCGCCGCCGCGGCCCAGTGTTTAATTAATCATGATTATGGCTACAAGGGAGGTCATTGTATCTGATTGAATGGCAGGCATTATACGGTCAATTTACCATAATGTTCTTATCAATTCAAGCCTTACATAACCCCCTGATTTAAAAGAGCTAATTAGCTGGAAAATACATGACAAGTCAATTGTGTGGATGGAGGGGCGGAGGAGAATGAGGCTGCTGCTTTGGCAGCGGCCTGCTCGCAGTAGATATACACTCTGGGGTGTCGCACCAAATTCTGGGCCCTGGGTACTTTAACTATTGAAAAATAGCAGATATACAAGCTCGGTGTCACGCTGCGAGCTTGTAGATCTATTTTTTAAAAATCGTGAAAATGTGTGCAAGTCTTTGAATATTTCAAATCTTTCTAAGGTTTTTTCTGAAAAGAACCTATGTATCTTTGTCAGTGGTGCTCAAACTCTTTCATGTGAAAGACCCCCAAAATGATATGTATTTGGCCTCGGACCCCCATCTCAAAATATTTAGTTCCAGGGACCCCCCCCAGAAGCAAAATTTGAGTAAGAAATGTTTGCTTAAAAATTTAAAATATTCAAAGATTTGCACACATTTTCACGACTTTTCAAAAATAGCAGATCTACAAGCTCTCTGCTATTTTTTTGTAGCTAAAGTATAAAATAACAAGGGCCCCCTCCACCTTGGGCCCTAGTAACCCAGTCCCACTCCCCTCCCCCCTTGTGACACCCCTTTGGCACTGGCCTGCTCGCAGTAGATACACTTGTCACGGGGCGAACCCTCCTGTTTGTTGAGGATAACCACTTAATGGTCGCAACCCCTTTTGTCTCGAAAGCAGTATCTGTTTCTCTTTTCTGTTTCTTGGTGGGGAGGGGGGGGGGGGGTCACCCTGAGTAATTGTTGGGTGAAATAAAATGTCACTGTATCGTCGTTGTCGGGTAACCTTGTATGTCCAAAACCATTCGTTTTTATCATTTAAAAAAATTAACTAAACTAGTGAAAACAGCCGATCTGCAAGCACACAACGCCTCGCACCGCGAGGCGTTGTGTGCTTGTAGATCTGCTGTTTTCACTACTTTTGTGCGACGGCCTTGTCTGATGAAGCGGGGCTTTACTTCGCGAAAAAACGTACACATTTGAAACTTGGAGATACGAGGTTTCTGCCCGACAGTGACGATAATGCAGAAATCCTATTGATTTCTGTCAACCGCGATCTAACAGTTGTCTGTGTCTTTAAGGGGCCCCCGATATTCTTTTTGTGTAGATTTCTTTATTTTTTATGGGACATGCCAGACATTCAGAACACAGCAGATAAGGAAGATGTATGGTAATATGCCAATGCTGCATTGCACTGATTGGTTTATCAAAGACGGACAGGATATCATGCACATTTTAAACTGCACAATAGTAGTGCCATTTTAGGCTTTATGCTAGAGCTTTAAAACCCTGTTTTTTTGGGGGGGTTTTTTTGTAACCCATTTTTCACCCGGTGTCAATTATCTAATGTAATCCTGGGCGCTACACTCCCTCTGCCAACCTGGGGAAGGATGCTTCCTTCTATGCATGAGGAGTCCAAGTTGCTTCTTTTCACCTTAGAGGAGGGAGTTTCCCCGGTTGGAAGTAGCGAGTGGAAGGAACACCGTTATTCCAACCAGTTCCTTTCCACTCCATCAGGTGCCCTGGCTGGCCAGGGTGAGGCAGTATAGAGACCAGGATTACTGCATCGTGAGGGTATACCTACCCTAGAAGACACAGGGAGAACATGCAAACTCCACACAGAAAGGCCCAACCCACTTAGGGTGTGGGCACTGATGACGCGGAGGAGACAACATGCCCACACGGCGCCCACAGCGTCCCCGGCGGGAATTGAACCCAGGACCTTCTTGCTGTGAGGCGACAGCACCACCGACTACGCCATCGTGCCCCCTATGGGAGGTAAACTTAAACTAACCACTTGAGCACTATTTTATGCCTTTGTATGATGGTGTCGCATGAAATAAGCGTAAATACTTCAGCACCGCTGTCCGCTGCTTGTGAGCAGGAGAAGTAGTTGCTCACCCTATCATTTCAACTGGTCAATCTGCAGACCTCCCCCAAAAAAACACACCAGACCTCCGTTGCTGTTGTCTTAAGATGTTACTTTGACCATAATTAGGTGCTTACATGCTCATGTGAACCCGAGGTATGTGCACGATCTCTGTAAATATGAACATGACATTTGCCCTTTCTTTTTCTTTCCTCTTCATCTTTTCCTTCGCGACGGCATCCTATGGGAGAGACGGAAAGAAAAGGAAAACATTGACGGTTCGAGAAAGACTTTGTATCGGACAAACAACCTTTGGCCCTATAACAGCGGTTTAACTCTCAAAGATCTGGAACGTGTCCGAGTCTCGTTAGGTTTTAACCACTTTAACCATTATTTTATGCTTTAACTTTTGAAAAATAGCAGATATACAAGCTCTCGGTGCCGCGCTGCCAGCTTGTAGATCTGCTATTTTTGAAAAATCGTGAGAATGTGTGCAAGTCTTTGAATATCTTTGACGCGATCTTTGACCTGACTTCTAAATCCTCCCTTTAAATCAGTGGTTCTCAAACTTTTTCATATCAAGGACCCCCAAAATTACATTTATTTGGATTTGAGTAAAAAAAAAAACTCTGCACACATTTTCACGATTTTTCAAAATTTTTCAATAGCTAAAGCATTCAACAATTCTAGGCCTAAACGTGTTAAAAAACAGAAAACGTTCAACTTCAAAAAAGGGACGGCACAATGGAAGAATGGAGAGAGTTATTTTGGATGAAAAAGAATATTTCTGGCCGCCTAGCACCGGCGAGGCAGCATAAATAAACGTCTCACAGCGCGCCAACGTCAGAGCGGCGTGGAGTGTGGGCGTGCGACAGAGCCGTGTGTTAGGAGAGAAAACAGAGGCCTCGGCATGACATCCTGCACGGGCCTGAGCCACCCAGCTATTCAACCCCCAAACGCCCCCCCTCCCTCCCTCCCGCTTTCTTTTTCCCTTCTCGCCGTCCAAAAAAGAAAAAGGCCTTATTTCTCCTGTTTGGTTTTTAGCAGAGCTTTTGATGGGAATGTGTGTGTACAAGTGCACAAGGTTAAAACGCTCGCTGTTCGTTTGACTCTCTGCAAATGTAACCAAATGGACCCTTATTAAGGGTTTTTTGAGCTCCAGAAACCCATAGCTCAGGGGTAGAGAAGCCATCATTAGAGCACAAAGGGTTCCCGAAGGGTTCCCAGTTCAAGTGTTAATGTCGAAGAGTCCTTGAGCAAGACTCTGAACCCCTAGTTGCTCCCGGTGAGCAGGTTGGTGCTTGCATGGTTTCCTCTGCCATCGGTGTATGAAAGTGTGTATGAATGGGTGAATGTAATATACAATCTATGTAAAGTGCCTTGGATAAAAGCGTTATATAAATGCACCATTTCCATTTACCATGTAATAAGCTCCAATCATCTAGCTTTGTCTGGTTCCCAAAAAATCTACAAAAATGCCTACATCTGGCCTAGATATGGCCTGCATCTTGGCACAAACGACTCAAAGTTTGTTGTGCACCCAGGGTTCCATTGGCCAAGCTTTGTCAGGAAGCGCTGAGATTGGCCAGCGGGATGCTTAATGAAATTAACTCATAAATAGCACCGCTCGCTTCACACTAGGTGTGATTTTTACATGTCTATGAGCTCTCGGAGTTACACGCGGATATAGAAATCTGGAACTTGTTTTGATGACAAAAGGTTATTCTAACTTTTAACCAGTCTATACAGTACGTACAGTGGGTGTAGACTATGTTAATACACATACACTGTAACTAGTACATCCGTGCGGTAGTAGAGTATGTTAAAGGTCTCATGACGTGTTGTTTTTACAAAACATTAAAGTCTTTATCATGGTCCTTCAAACATGTATTAAAAGGTTTTAACTGAAAAATGCACTCCAGTTAGCCATGGTATTTTTTTTTCTAAGGCCTTTTGAGATATTAGTGCATGCATGGTAGAGAATGTTAATACAACATAACTCCATCTGTATAGTAGTACGGCCTGAAAGTGCAATACCTGTGCAGTTATGCCCCGGCCCCAAGTGGTTCTCAAAGTGGGGGGTTCCCCAGTGAAATGAGTGGATATAGCATCAAAATTAGCACTTTAACTTCTGTGCATCGGCCATATCAAAATCGCATATCTGCAAGCTGACAATGTGTTGCATTGTGATCCGTTGTTAACCGTTTTCTTAAACAAATCAAAACCTAGGAATTTGTATACTTTAATAACTCGTGATTTAAAGTCATACAAGCAAAAATCACATGTGAACATTGTCTGTGAGAAAATAAGAACAAGGAACAACTGCTATTATGGGCGCATGCTGCGAGAAAACACTGCAAGCGATAGCCGTTTTGTCCATTTCACGTTTAATGACACATTAGCAATCTGTGGCGTTTTGGAACGGTTGCCAGTGGGGACAGCTCACGGGCAGATGGGCCCGACCCCGCGATGGATCCGTTGCCACATAAATTGCGTCTGGCCATCACGAACGGGGAAGAGGAACGGCCCTGACAGTGTGTCATGGTCAGGGGCGTCACAAGGGGGGGAAAAGTGGAACTGAGTTACTAGGGCCCAAGGTAGATGGGGCTGGAATTATTTTATACTTTAGCTGTTGAAAAATAGCAGATCTACAAGCTACTTGCTCATCTGCAAGCTTGTAGATCTGCTATTTTTGAAAAGTCGTGAAAATGTGTTTTTAACTCAAATTTTGCTTCTGGGGGTCCGTGGCCAAATACATGTCATTTTGGGGGTCCTTCACATGAAAATGTTTGAGGACCACTGACATAGAAACATAGGTTTTTCAAAAAACCTTAGAAGGATTTGAAATATTCAAAGTTGCACAAATTTTCACGATTTTTCAAAAATAGCAGATCTACAAACTCACAGCGTGGCACTGTGAGCTTGTATATCTGCTATTTTTCAATAGTTAAAGCACAAAATAACGCGTAATAATGCGTTCCCGCCCGGTCTAAATGTGGGGTAAACCCCCTACCCCCATGAAGAACATTCACTGTGGGCCCGCAGTGAATCCTTGCACCCAGGCCCCAGAATTTGATGCAACACCCCTGGTCATGGTAGTATCGCACACGGCATGGGACACGCTGCCAAAAAGTGCTTCCAACGTTTCTGTTCCCGTTTTACTAGACGTGAATGATCGATTCAGATGTTGTGTCTCGCGTTTAGAACTATTAGTCAAAAGACAATAAGAACCTACTTATTGTTCTGGAGGGGGGAGGGGAGGGGAGCCACTGGTCACTGACATACGTGCTGTAATTCAGATCACTGGCATGGTTTAATAGAGGGATATTTCACTTTCAAAAAAATGTTTTGGTCATTTTATCGTCCCTATGCTTTTGGGTGTCCCCCGGATAGTTCTTAAGTTGCTTGATTCAGTATTTAGATATTATAGATATTCATTTAATCAGACACGCCCTTTTACAATACAAACCCATTGTAACTTCAAACTCAATTTTGAAGGGATATTTCACTTCATTTTATCGTCTAATCAGGATTTTATGAACACCCTGAACAGTTTTTAATTTGCTTGATTCAATATTTAGATATTTGATGTAAATGTTATCAGGCCTTCCCCGTCCTGGTGTGCTCCCCATACACACCCACCATTGTAACTTCAAACTCCATTTTAACCATGATAGATTCATTAAAAACACCCATTATTTTTTCCATACAGCAGGTGCCATACTTTGCTGTATGACACCGTTGTCATGGAGACATGAGGATATCATCATCCTCACAGGGGCGTCAATTGGGTATGGCAGGGGTATGCAGCTGCCATTCCCTGGGTAAACTAACTACAAATGCAAAATTTAACAACATGGTCACTTAGAATTAATTATAATACAAGGTATTAGAATTATATTCTCCACAGTTGTATTCTCCCCAGCTTGACAAAATGGTATATTACCAGTTTCTGCAGGTCAGCTGCACAGGTGCAATGCATTATTGTTAATTGTGGCACGTTTACTAACATGCTAAGTTTAGCTGCACTTGAAAAACCATTCCAGGCTGCCATATCCAGCCCAAGAAACCGTAGAAACCTGTGTAAAAAACAGATTTTCTTTTCAGACATTGTGAAAATAGCCGATCTCGCAGCGATCTCGAGGCGTTGTGAGCATGTAGATCTGCTATTTTCACAATAGAACCGTGTTATACAAAATGTAATGCCTATTTTCCATGAGGACTCCCATCTTTGCCATACCCTAGCTTTTGCTGAAGTGACGCCACTGCATCCTCAACCAGTGGTGTACCAGTACATTTCCTCTACTGGAGTATTTCCATATTTCGATATAGTGCTACTCCACTACATCTCAGAGGCAAATATATTACTTTTTACTCCACTACAATCATTTGACAGCTTCGGTCACAAGTTCCTGGGCTATTTGAAAATATCAGAACTACAAGCTTGCATAACAACACGTTGTGAGCTAGTAGATCTTTTGAAAGATTTCGAAGAGTTAATGATTAGAAGATGAATCATTGATATTCTACAATAAATCCACAATGTAACCTGTAACTAAAACTGTCAAATAATTGTAGTGGAGTAAAAAACAAGTACAATGTTTGCCTGCATGTGAGATAGTGGAATAGAAGTGTAAAGTATCTAAAAATCGAAACACTCAATTAAAGCAGTGGTGCTCAACCTTGTTTAGCGTTCACAGCCCAACCATCTGACAACTTAAAGGGGAATACAACTCATTATCAACATTCATTAAACATTCATTATTAGGGATGGGACGATATGAAAATGTCATATCACGATTATTGTGACTAAAGAAATGGTGATTTACGATATTATCGCGATAATCAAAATCCATTATCCTGGGGCGGAATATGTTTTGGCAAAGAGATTTGGTAGAGAGTGCCAAAGAGTACACCTTCCGTATGTCACTGATCACATGACCCAAATAATCAATCCTCCAGTTCTAGGCAACACAGAAGGGGATGACCTTTTTCATATCTCCAAACAACAGCTTTAAGGTATATAAACTACATAGTTGAATGTTGAAAATGAGTGGTGTTCCCCTTTAACAAGTTAACCCAATGAGTGCCCCGGGCCACAAGGTGCCGCTAGAGTGCCAGAAATATCTCTATAGGCCTTCGCTCTAGCTTCCGTCGACACTGCCCGTAGTGCCTTGGGATTTCACTCCAGCCACTGTTATGTATGAGGAGAGGAGGAAGTTAGCTAACACTTAGCCATTAGCGTCTTTATTTTTTAGAAGCCCGATCTAAAGCTATTTCAGTCGCAAAAAAACGTTGTCTTTGGTCTGGGAACACAATTCAGAGAAAATGCTCTCTAAAGATGTGACTTTGTATTGGATTCGGCGGCGCGATGCGGCGGCGTTGCCCGATTACGGCCCGTGGATGGCCGAGGCTCGGCCCCGGCCATGGATGGAAATTTAGACCGGGGCTTCGTTGAGGCCTCCGATTAATTAATTCATTTTATTAAATATACCGGACTAGATCGGGATAGGCACCCCGGAATACGTCGCGCCGCCGACAGTATAGATTGAGTTTTTTTTGGGGGGCTCTAAACTTTATTTTAAACCATTTTCAATGGAATAAATCGTCGGACCATCTAGCATCACTCGTTGGAAAGCGTAGGACGACCCAGGACCACCCACATCTCTACAAGCAGCTCAGGGTATGTAAAATAGCAAAAAAAATATTGTATTGGATTGAAAATATCCCGAACTTGTTCGGAATAGGCACAAGAAGGGTTAAGTGGTCAGATGGGTGGGCCGCGTGCATTGGATCAATGCAACTTACGTGGTATACCTTAAGTTCTATTTAGCAGTGAAAACAATGAAAACGCAACTTTCAAGGTTTTAAAGAAAATGACCACGACTTATTGTGTTGTAATGTTATATTATCCTTAGAATCGTAGTGTTTTGCCAATCATTTAGGGGCCCACTTGCTATAGGTTGAGAGAACCACTGAATTAAAGTGAAAGTACCGTAATTGCTGGACTATAAGCCGCA
Source organism: Nannobrachium achirus (assembly GCF_963921795.1). NCBI lineage: Eukaryota > Metazoa > Chordata > Actinopteri > Myctophiformes > Myctophidae > Nannobrachium > Nannobrachium achirus. The sequence goes on along the minus strand of NC_137822.1, from coordinate 4,020,480 downwards.
CCTGAATATAAGCCACACCAGCTAAATTTAGAACAAAAAACAAATGTTTACATATATAAGCCGCACCTGACTATAAGCCTCAGGTGTCCTTCCTGCTTCCCGCTAGAGCTCCCCTGGTGGCCGTTAGCTGTAAATCTATATATAAATCCTTGTTAAAGACTATTATAAAACTAACTAACTGGCCGTGTAAAAATCTCGATATAAGCCGTACCGTTGTATAAGCCGCAGGGTTCAAAACATGGGGAAAAAGCCGCGGCTTATAATAGTCCGGCAATAACGGGTATACCTCAAGATTGTACAGTATAGGCCTACTCCAGTCCAGCACTGGAGTACAAGTACTCAGCTACTTTCCCACCGTATGGCGGTCATCATCCTCTACTTTGCTTAATTACAGATAAAAGGGGGCAGTTTGGCCCACCCAGCAGTTTGATGAGAGGAGGGGGGAGGGGGGTGTCGGTTCAAAGCGATCCCGTTATGGAATACCTTCAATATTTAACACATCGATTAACATTAACAACTCAGGCAAGGAAACTGTTTCAACAATCCCATTATTATTTGATATCGCTCCCATAGAGCAAAAGAAGAAGAAGAAGAAAAAAAATAGAAGGCGGCCGGGCGCGGCAATGAGAGCCTCGATCGCCGGAGATCTGTATTTCAACCTTGACGGCGTTGGGCAGAGTTCCAGTAATGAAGACATATTAAAGCTTAATGTAGCTTAATGTAGCAGGTGTCATATATATAATGTACGGAAGCTCTTTCTAAAGCATTATATTCATGGCTACTACCTTAAGCCATTTAGGCCCTCGAATTATTGAATGAAAAAAATAGCAGACATACAAGCTTGTAGATCTGCTATTTTTGAAAAATCGTGAAGATTTGTGCAAGTCTTTGAATATATACATTTTTTAAAGCGAACATTTGTAACTCAAATATTTGCTTCTGGGGGGTCCCTGATACAATATTTTGAGATGGGGGTCCATGGCTTAGACGGATTCAGAAGACACTGCACAATATTCAAAGACTTGCACAAATGTTCAAGATTTTTCAAAAATAGCAGATCTACAAGCTCGCAGCGCGCTGCGAGCTTGTATATCTGCTATTTTTTTTTATAGCTAAAGCATAAAATGATACGCAATGATGCGTACCCGGTCTAAATTGGTTAAAAGCCACTAAATCTTCCCCCCCCACCCCACCGGGCCGGGTCCGAGTTTAAGTCTGCGGAGGGGCTAAAGATTCCCCTCCAATTAATCAATAGAAAAATTGTTAACACACCTTAACCGGGATCCATTAGGGTGTCGCGGGGTAATAAATGTGCCTGCGGTGGGTGCTCAGAGTTGGGGGGGTGTGGTAGTGGGTGTGGGTGTGTGTGTGGGGGGGGCAAGGGGTGGGCGGGTTTGCCTGATGCACTCAGGTTAATGGGTAAAGTTGAGTGAAGTGACCACTAAATCTGCAAGGACACTGTAGTGTGTGTGTGTGTGTGTGTGTGTGTGTGTGTGTGTGTGTGTGTGTGTGTGTGTGTGTGTGTGTGTGTGTGTGTGTGTGTGCAGTATACATACTGCGTGGGCCCGAGTGTGCGCGCGTGCGTGTGAACTGTGCATGCGTGTGTGTGTGTGTGTGTGTGTGTGTGTGTGTGTGTGTGTGTGTGTGTGTGTGTGTGTGTGTGTGTGTGTGTGTGTGTGTGTGTGTGTGTGTGTGTGTGTGTGTGTGTGTGTGTGTGTGTGGTATTACTATACTTGTGCGGACCAAATGTCCCCACAAGTAGAATAATTTGAGAAATAGACGTTGTGAAGAAGACCATTTTAATCGTGGTCCTCACAAGCAGTTTAATTTAGTAAAAGTATCAGTGGGCAACTGCAATTTAGAAAATACTCTGTTACAAGTGAAAGCCCTGAATTCTAAATCTACTTGAGTAAAAGTACAAAAGTATTGGTATCAAAGACTTAAAGGAGTAGTTCTCTCCCAAAATGACTTTTCTTCAATTGATTTGAGTTCAATATATTTTTGTTGTTTTAGTTGCATTCCTAACCTTGCATTGAAAACTACGCCTTGGAATATGTTTTGAGTTGGCATTATTTTACTGAAGTTATAGGTTTAGGAATAAGGTTTAGGAATAAGGTTTAGGAATAAGGTTTAGGAATAAGGGAATAATTCTACTGAGGTAGGAATAAGGTTATCTGGTTTAGGCATAGTTTTATATAGGTTTAGGTTTTATATAGGTTTAGGGATAGTTTGCGCCACCATGAGGCCGATTCTTGCAAAACAAATTTTTGGACACTGCTCCTAAAAGTTTTGCCCTAAAATCACGCAAATCGGTACACAGTATGTTTACACTCATCTCATCAACATGGATCTGTCCCATTTAGCGCCACCTTCAGGCCGATTTTTTTAAATACATTTTTGGACACTACTCCTACAGATTTTGCCCTAAAATCACGCAAATCGCTACACAGTATGTCTACACTCATGTCATCAACATGGATCTGTCCCATTTAGCGCCAGCATCAGGCCGATTTTTTAAAACACATTTTTGGACACTACTCCTACAGATTCTGCCCTAAAATCACACAAATCGCTACACAGTATGTCTACACTCATGTCATCAACATGGATCTGTCCCATATAGCGCCACCATCAGGCCGATTTTTTCAAACACATTTTTGGACACTGCTCCTACAGATTTTGCCCTAAAATCACGCAAATCGGTACACAGTATGTCTACACTCATCTCATCAACATGGATCTGTCCCATATAGTGCCACCATCAGGCCGATTTTTTCAAACACATTTTTGGACACTGCTCCAACACATTTTGGCCTAAAATCACGCTGCGACCTGACGGTCGCTTATCTCCCGATTAGGGAGTCTTACTGGTTTTACTGAGGTTACGTTTAGGAATAACTGGTGGCGAACGCTCCAAGGTCACCGGGTTTCGGGGCGAGCGTTGTCGTATTCATATCATGCTACTTTTGTGTGATACCGGTGTACGGCGGAGTGTAAGGCATACAGGAACATCTTTAATAACTGAAGTTGAACTTTGAAGATAAAGATGGGTCTGTGTAGCAGCAGAGGGGCGACCAGGGGCGTCGCACCAAATTCTGAGCCCTGGGTACAAGGATTCACTGCGTTATTTTGTGCTTTAACTATTGAAACATAGCAGATCTACAAGCTCACAGCGCTGCACTTGAAAATTCTTTGAAGGTTTTTTGAAAAACCTATGTTTCTATGTCAGTGGTGCTCAAACTTTTTCATTTGAAGGACCCCCAAAATGATGTTTATTTGGCCACGGACCCCCATCTCAAAATATTTAGTTCCAGGGACCTCCCAGAAGCAAAATTTGAGTTACAAACGTTTGCTTAAAAAGTACATATATTCAAAGATTTGCACAAATTTTTCACGTCTTTTCAAAAATAGCAGATATACAAGCTCGCAGCGCGGCACTCGGTGCCGCGCTGTGAGCTTGTATATCTGCTATTTTTCCAATACCTAAAGTATAAAATAATTATTCCAGGCCCCTCCACCTTGGGCCCTAGTAACTCAGTCCCACTTTTCCCCCCCTTGTGACGCCCCTGGGGGCAGCGGCAATGGGAACACGGACGGCTCTGAGAGACTCTGAGAGAAAACATCAAGGATGATTCATCTGACCTCTGGTTTGAGTCCTTTACTCCAGGGGTCTTCAACGTTTTCAGGCCGGGGACCCCCAAACTGATGGGGAGATGGAGCAGGGACCCCCTACCCTTGAGTTTACTCCTCACCAGGGCACTTTCATATAGGTTCAGATTTTTGTTTCCGATACAAAGGCCACTTATCACTGTCGACGGCCTGACACGGGAATATTGCTGTGATGTATGTGTTCGGTTATTCCGAGAAGGGACCCGCCTGAACTCTCTCCCCCGTCCCCAACACACACACACGCACGCACGCACGCACGTGCGCGCACGCACGCACGCACGCACGCACGCACGCACGCACACACACACACACACACACACACACACACACACACACACACACACGAGAATTACATGTTCAGTTTAGTTAGTTAGTTTCTATTGTAGACAAACAAGTGCATATCAGTAAATGTGTCAGTCAGAACATCAGATCAGACTGTCAGACTGTATGTGATTATCAATTATTGTAATTTTTATGATTGTATCTTTATTTAAATATGTTTATAATTTGGTCAATTGGTGATTGTAGGAGTTAAAAGGAGATGAAAAGAGAACAGATGGTGATTCCGAGTGCATTTTGACTCTCAACATTGACATAGTACAATAACATCAACCGTGGAAAATGTATCTCCCACAAACATGGCCCGCTTGGGCAGCCCAGTCCTGATCTTACACTTGGTTGCATGCTGAAAAGTAAGCCATTTACCATGAGAGGGAGTGGGTTGTTGGCTGATTTACCACTGTTTCAGGGTTGTGGCACGAGGCGAAGCCGAGTGCCAAACAACCCACGACCCTCGAATGGTAAATTGCTTTTCTACCACTTCTACCATATAAATGAAAGAAAACACAGTTGTAACTTGCAAGGTTATTTAGTTACAATCATTCATTGTTTCAGTGGGCGGGGTCCATGAGCCAACTCAAGGTTGTTGACTGATTTACCACTGTTTTAAGCCAATCAGAATCCAGTATCTGAACATGTGACCACAAAAAGTGGTTTTCACACCCGAGTGCAACCAAATTTGTCTTTTAGTTCTAATCTACTGGATCTCTTCTCCACTAGTTCCTCCCTAACATATTACTCTAGTTTTATATTTGTTGACGAAATTGTCAATATAGGCCTATATAGTCATAGTTTTAGTCATCATAGCTTAGTTTTTATTTTGTTTTCATTTAGTTTTCGTCAGTGAAAAAAGCTAGTCGACCAACATTTTTCGCCATAGTTGGCGTCGACGAAATCAACACGGACGCTAAGGTTCATTGGGTTTAGGACAGGGGTCTTAAATAGGGGGTCCGGGACCCCTATAGGGGGTCCTCGGAGTTATTACAGGGGCTCCTCCAAATCTTTGTGTGATAAAAAATGGGGGGAATCTTGTTTTCCCCCCATTTTTATATTAATCACTTGAACCCTAGCATCCATATTCTGAGAACTTTAGCCAAAAATAGCAGATCTGCGAGGCGTTGTGAGCTTGTAGATCGGCTATTTTTGGCAAAGAGCTTTGGAGGGGGAAAAGAGCAGACTAAGTACATAGTAAAAGGTGAAGTCTATTAGGTAGTGACGCTTCAAGTGCTTAAATATCTGAAAACACACATTAACATGAATCCAAAATATACTGATGATCGTGCTGTCAAACAATGAAACTATATGGAATCTATGATAAGGTTTTGGGTGTCCCTGCTTCATCTCTCTCTCAACTAAGGGGTCCTTGGCCTGAAAACGTTGAAGACCCCTGGTTTAGGAGGTTGAAGAGCGATAAAGAGGGGGAGAACAGAAGAACAACACCTCTCACTACTAGTAAGCAGCGACGCTGTCCGACAAATTACGAGCGCTACACAAAGCAAGATGACAAACGCCTCCGAGCAGGAAGTTAACAAGACGCTGATCTGCCTGGTCCCAGTAGGGCCGTGGCCGCACGGCTGTTATCTCATGTTTATTACAGCCCGGCAGGTGTGTCGCACCACATTCTGGGCCCTGGGTACAAGGATTCACTTCAATTACTTTGTGCTTTAACTATTGAAAAATAGCAGATATACAAGCTCGCAGCGCGGCACCGAGTGCCGCGCTGCGAGCTTGTAGATCTGCTATTTTTGAAAAATCTTGAAAATGTGGGCAAATCTTTGAATATTTCAAATACTTCTAAGGTTTTTTGAAAAACCTATGTTTCTGTGTCAGTGGTGCTCAAACCTTTTCATGTGAAGGACCCCCAAAATGATATGTATTTGGCCACGGACCCCCCCATCTCAAAATATTAGTTGAAGGGACCCCTCAGAAGCAAAAGTTGAGTAACAAATGTGTGCTTAAAAAACACATACATTCAAAGATTTATTTTCACGACTTTTCAAAAATAGCAGATCTACAAGCTCGCAGAACGGCACTCGGTGCAGCGCTGTGAGCTTGTAGATCTGCTATTTTTCAATAGCTAAAGTATAGAATAATGAAGGCCCCTCCACCTTGGGCCCTAGTAGTAACTCAGTCCCACTTCCCTCCCCCCCTTGTGACGCCCCTGCAGACCAGCCCTCTCTCTCTCCCCATCACACCCCCCCCGCCCTGACATTGATCGACAGCTTCTATTAAGACCGCTCTCTCCTTGGCAGCTGACAGGCCCCAGATACATTAAGTAAAACAAGTTATTACTTTTCATTGGCGCGGCCCCGTAAAAATATGGCTACTAAATAGTTGTCGCTATCGGAGAGAGGCATGGGGCTAGGCGACGGCGGGAGGTGTTTTCGAAACAAGATTTTAATTTAAAAGACTGCCCCATAACACCGACCACAATTGACACCAGCCTTTGTCTGCTGCACAATAATGATGGTGTACCTCGCCCGCCGGGGCGGGTATTGATGGTCTGTCTCCGCGGGGCCCTTTGTTAGTATTTTATGTATGTCTGCTCATGTCAGGGCCGGAGCTGCTTTGCTAGATGCTGCTGCCATAGCGAGGATAATATCCCCCATCGCCTGCTACGGTATATGCCTGTCATTTCTCTCCTCTCCCCTCCTCGTCTCCCCTCCTCAGCCATGGAAGCATGTCCTGTCCTCCCTTATCAGAATGTGTCTCCGCGTGTAGCAACAACCATAAGCTCTCTTTCTCACACGCCTACAAGATAAGGAGTATTCCCCTGTTGTTGCACGGCGGGGCTGCAGCTTCTATGGTTCAACGCAAACAATAGCCAGGCTTGTCAGGCCCCCCTCCCCGCTCCACAAATTATAGCCGCTATCTATCCATCCCCTTCTGTTGAATTGACACCGTGAAATGGGCCCTAAACACTCATCTGATAATCATGATGATTTGAAACAAGCACACGCACAGGGGCGTCACAACTGGGGGGGGGGGGAGTGGGAATGAGTTACTAGGGCCCAAGTTGGAGGGGCCTTAATTATTTTATGCTTTAACTATTGAAAAAAAATTGGAAAGTCGTGAAAATGTGTGCAAATCTTTGAATGTGTGTATTTTTTAAGCGTTGATCTCAGATTTTGCTTCCGGGGGGGTCCCTGGAACTAAATATTTTGAGATGGGGGTCCGTGGCCAAATCATTTTGGGGGTCCTTCACATGAGAAGGTTTGAGCACCACTGACATAGAAACATAGAAGGATTTGAAATATTCAAAGGTCATTTTCACGATTTTTCAAAAATAGCAGATCTACAAGCTTGTATATCTGCTATTTTTCAATAGTTAAAGCACAACATGTGGGCGGATCCTTGTACCCAGGGCCCCGAATTTGGCGCGACACCCCTGCACACGCACACATGCACACGCACACACATGCACACGCGCACACAGATAAGCGCGCACGCAAACCAGTTTACACACATCTTCTGAATCCCAGCCACCACTATCTGGGCGGTGATAGCAGGACATCTGCATGGGGCTGAGAGAGAGGGGAGGAGGGCGGGGCGCGGGTGTCACATCCCCTAGCTTTGTGTGCCGCATATTAAAAGCTTTATGGGAGCAATTAAATGGGCGCTTAATGGCCAGGAGCTGGCAGAATGATCGTACAATTGAATTAGCAGTTATGATGGCCCCACACATTACAAGATGAAGTAAATGCAATTACTGGCATTTTCTCTTCTCTCCTCTTCTCGCTCCTCCTCCTCCTCCTTCTCCCCCTGTCAGGATTTTTGGGGGGCCTGGCATGATGTGACTTAATTAGCCCTTGTCACATACACTTTCCTGCTGATCTAATTGCGTGAGAGAGACAGCTGCAAAGTGTGACTCAAGAACTAAAGAGCCGTTTCTACCTCCTCCTCGCCTGCCATGCCGTGCTCGACTGGCCACTGTTGGGCTCTGTGATGCACTTTGTTGCACATGACGGTAGCATGCATGGGAAATAGCCGATCTATAAGCTCTCAGATTAGGCTATTTTTGGCGGTTGACACCGCGGTACGATGAACTATAAACCCAAAGGACCAATTTCACCCATTTTCAACCTATGCTCATTGTAAGGTGGTACCATTTATGTCTACTCACTCTGGGGCTTTTCCAACAAAAGAACCTTGGTTCAAAAACCAGTGACGTTTCAACTTTCTTGGAACCTTCTCTCCTTCGGTTCGTTCTTGCGAACCCGGCCACACACCGGCTTGCGTTTCCACCAGATTGAACCAGATTGAACCAGATTGAACCAGAGGAACCAAGGATTTTGTGGTTCCCGTTCCGAACCAACTTTTACGGTTCGGAACCAACTCGGTTCTCGGTGGAAAAGCTCACCTCTGGTTCATCCCACAGGCGGGAGAAAGAACCCAAACCGGTTCTTTGCCGGTCGAAAAGCGCCCTCTGTGTCCTCAGAGGAAGGATGTGGACGGTTCAGAAACCCATGCCACCTGCAGTCTGAATTAGCTTGGAATCCCCATCGAGGATGACATTGGCAGACAAGGTTTCTGAACCGTCCACAGCCCACAAGGAGGTGCAGAGTGACTGGACAGAAATGGTGTATTCAATGAGCAATAGTGAGGTCGCGTCGTGCACATGAGTGGGTGCACCAGGGGCGTCAATATCGTTTCTAAAAAAAATAAAAAGTAGCCATAACACACTGTAGAATATTCATGTGCAAGTAAAAGACCTGTATTCAAAATTTAACCTGAGTGAAAGTACAAACGCATTGTGAGCATGTAGTCTAGATCTGCTATTTTGCAATTTCTGTTGTTTATTCTGTCTGTGTTTTTTATAAATACTACAGAAATGAACCAATGGAATGTATTGACTACTAGAGCTTGTTGACTAAAGAATAACTACATTGGTTCCATCTATTGTGTATTTCCAGAAAAGTAACCGTTATAGACATAGGTTTATGACGATATTGTCACTGTCGGGCAGAAACCTCGTATCTCCAAGTTTCAAATTTGTAGGTTTTTTCACCAAGTAAAGCCCTGCTTCATCATACAAGACTGTTGCACAAGACAAGTGAAAACAGCAGATCTACGAGCTTGTAGATCGTCTGTTTTCACTAGTTTAAATCATTTTTAAAATGATAAATACAAAACGAACGGTTTTGGAGATACAAGGTTTCCATTCCACCCGACAACGACGATATAATATATATCGTTGCTGTTGGGCTGAAACCTCTTGTCTACATTATTAAAAATGTCTGTGTTTTGTTTTCCTCATAAATTAACGCCATACTTGATCATACTACAGCGTCACACAAAACAAAAGCATCAAAAGTAGCATAGGCTACTCTGCAAGCTCGAAGTGGCGCGTCTCAAGCTTGCCGATCTTCCACTTTTGCCATTTTCAAATCTGAACGCCGAAAAAGCAACAGTTCCCAGACATACAAGGTCTCCACTCCGACAGAGGCGAGACATCGACATTCTCAGGTATGTCCCAAAGCGTTCGTTTTGCATTTATCATTTTTAAAACGATTTAAACTAGTGAAAACAGCCGATCGACAAGCACACAACGCCTCGCACCGCGAGGCGTTGTGTGCTTGTAGATCTGCTGTTTTCACGACTTTTGTGCGACGGCCTTGTATGACGAAGCAGAGCTTTACTTTGTGACAAAATCTACAAATTTGAAACTTGGGAGATACGAGGTTTCTGCCCCGACAGTGACGATATATAATACCGGCATCCTTTTGCTCCTTGATTAAAGAAGGACAGCAATGTGGATAATCACAGCTAAAGCAACGGCGCTTTGGGTTCAGTTTTAATCTTTATAAGAACCTCGCCCAGATCTCCCCCCCTCCCCGCGAGTCCCTCGGGACGTAGATTAAATGCTTCTTCACATTAGTAATGTCAGCACAAAATGATTATCTTTTCTGAATAATTTATTCCCCAGACCGGTGTAATTTTCTTATCTCTTCCTTTTTGCCTCTTTTGCTCGGCAGGGGACAGTAAATGGCTGTTAGTCGTCAGAAAACTTATGGATCGCCGTCTCCCCCATCAATCAATTAAAAAACACTTACCTCACACTCAACATGATTTATATCTTGTTAATAGAATTGTCTCACTATATCCCTATATTATTATAGGCCTAATTCCATTAGCTGTTTGCTTAACCGATTCAGAACGGGTACACATTATTGTGTGTCGTTATTTTATGCTTTAACTATCGAAAAACAGCAGATATACAAGCTCACAGCGAGCTTGTAGATCTGCTATTTTTTTTAAATCGTGAAAATTAGAATTTTGCCCCGATTCTATAAGTGTCTTTTGAATCCTTCTAAGGTTTTTTTTAAAAACCTATGTTTCTATGTCAGCAATCTGGCTATAGCCATCGTCAAAGAAAATGTCCTTTTCACTTAACTGGAGCTCAGTTAGTCTGTTCTTGAGAGACTACTATGCCAGTGGTTCTCAAACCTTTTCATGTGAAGGACCCCCAAAATTATATTTATTTGGCCATATTTATTTGACACTCATCTCAAAATATTTAGTTCCAGGGACGACCCACCTTCGCTTTGAAAATACATATATTCAAAGATTTGCACACATTTTGCACGACTTTTTCAAAAATATCAGATATACAAGCTCGCAGCGCGGCACCGAGTAAAGCAGTCAATAATTCTAGGCCTAAATTGCTTAATGCTTCTTTAAGGCTGACCTCCAAAAGAAGAGAGCAGATAGAAAGGTAGAGAGCCCAATATTGGCCAGGGAACAAAAGGCTGCTTCTGGGAAAGCGTGTATGTAGGTCAGATCAGGGTTGATGTAGAGCAGTGGTTCTCAACCTGTGGGCCGGAACCCCCAGGGGGGTCCCCACAATGAAGTGACAATTAAGGCCTTTTAAGAAGAAGAAGAAAAAAAAAGATAGGGTCAAACATTGGGCAAATCGTGATATAATTTAAGAAAGAGGCAACAATTGTGATAATAGCCCATCTACAAGCTCGGCCAAATTGTCAAATGATGTAAGAAAGAGGCAAAGGTAGTGAAAATAGCAGCTCTACAAGCTCACAACACCTCACAGCTTGTAGATTGGCAATAGTATTTTCTATAGAATATTGAAAAACATTCAAGCTCACAAGCTTTTAGATCGGCTATAGTCACAGTTTATCTGTGGAACCGAGTCAAACTAAATCATGCCTCGACTTCTACATTCCAAGTGCTTGTCAGGGTGCGGGGTCCCCGGTTCAAATGTGATTATTTGGGTGGGGTCCCCTGTTCAAGTATGATTATTAACTAACTAACTAACTAACTATAACTAACTAACTAACTAACTAACTAACTAACTACAGTAGATGCTGTGTCAAGAGGCACCGCTTCGCACATGCAGCAACACGGCAGCACTTTGTAAAAAGGTCTAGAACAGGGATCTTCAACAGGGGGTCCGGGACCCCTAGAGTCCTCAGAGTTACTACAGGGGGTCCTCCAAATCCTTGTGTGATAGAAACGTTTTTCTCCTTTTTTATGTTAATCACTTGAACCCTATAGCGTCCATATTCTGAGAACAAAGTGGTCTGCTGTAGAGGGGAAAAAGAGCAGACTAAGTACATAGTGAAAGGCCAAGTGTATTAAGTATTGACGGTTCAAGTGGTTACATTTCTTTAAACACACATTAACATGTATCCAAAATACACTGATGATCATGCTGTCAAACAATCAAACTACAGTATATGGAATCTATGAAAAGGTTGTGGGGGTCCCTGCTTCGTCTCCCTCTCAACTAAGGGGTCCTTGGCCTGAAAACGATGAAGACCCCTGGTCTAGAAGACTCTGTCCCATGTCTGGACGGTGCAGGTCGGGCTTCACGGCGTGTATTGATAGAAAAGAAGTAATATTTTTGGGGGTGAACTACTCCTTTAAGTAAAACAAATGAGAGGTCCGTCCAGCACTCGTGGCGAACTTGTCATTCAGTCAGATGTCCTTGGCACGGTGACACGTTAAATATTCAAGGCACATGGTCCCACGAAGCCATTATACTGAGCTCCGGGTGGCACCACACAGTACCCCCTGCCCTGCCTTCAACAGAACCCGTTAAAACTAGCACAAAATGTCTTCGGATGATCAATCATCCTCCGCCACCATGATTGCACTCATCTATTACTTAAGCATGTTGCATAATATTTTAATACATTAGAAGAGAAATGAATAAAGGCACCACCATCGCACCATGCAGTCTACCTTCTTTGCCATTGTAGCCAGTAGATTAATTCAGAGGCTATAACTTAATGAGGGCCGGGCCACCGATGCCAAAACTTTCTTGGTGAAGGTGAGGGGAGCGGGTGGGGTGGAGGGTTTGTTACAACCTTCCTCTTCTGGCCCAATTCTGTCACTTAAAGGGGCATTACACCATAGACAGATTTTGTAGTTTGTTTTAGGCTAACTACATGGTATGGAACGCAACGCAGCCGATCCTAATAAGCTGCAGCTAACATAAATCACGGGTAATAATTGGGCGTGCCAATTAGTCAACAGCATTGTCAATACACAATGACACCTAAATCTAACACGCCCCTTTTTAATCTTATTAAACCAGAAGCTGTGTCGCTTACATCACTGTGTACATGTTCAGGGACTCTGTGGGTTCCTTTAGGGGGGCCTAGATTGACCCATACAAGTCTGTAACTCTGACAGTGTACAAATGGAACCAAATGAACCCTGACGGGTCCATTTGGTTCCATTTGTACACTGTCAGAGTTAGGGGGAGACCTTGAAATTTGAAAGTTTGAGAACCACTGATGTACAGTATACATCTGCTGCTAGGCTCACGCACCTTCATGTCTTACCTCCGGCACTTAATGCACAGGATATAGTGATATCCTGTCTATATATAATAATAGCAATGAATACTGTGATATCCTCACTGTTTCACCTGTTCACATCAGAGAGAGCCTGTTGCTCTTATTTTGTTTAAGTAGCATATGAGGGGTCAAACTAGGTTTTTTTCATGATCCTGAATCCATCGAAAGCATTTGTTTTTAATAAAAAAAACATTCCTTGGGCTAAAACGGCCCCCTCAAAAGTGTGGAAAGTGATGACTCATCACTTTTCAACACTAAACCATAGTCTTGTGGTGCCGTTTTTAGCATGGTAACCTTTGCCACCTTTCGGATACCGACATCTCGTATGGCCCATGGACTGCTAGAGTGGAAACCGCATCATCGAAAGCCAAGGAGCACAAGTGGGCGGCTGTGGTCAGGGGTAGAGTGGCCACTTGGCAACCGGAATCAGTTAGATCAGTTCGATCCCGGGCTCCCAAAGAGTTTGTGTCCTTGATCAAGACGCTGAACCCCAGGTTGCTCCCGATGAGCAGGTTGGTGCCTTGCATGGTTTCCTCTGCCATCAGTGTGTGAGTGTGAATGGGTGAATGTAATGCACAATCATTGTTGGTTCTTGTCTTGGCTTATGTTGACTGGTCTGGTGTGGAGACCTGCTTTTGGGGGACGGGGACAAATGTGTTTTTGGACGTTATGGACAGCTAGTGTCTTACAGAGCTTAGTCTGTCTGTCTGCCTTTCTGTCTGTGGCCAAATATGGAGATGAGGGATGTCATACTAATGGCATCTGGTTTAGTGATGAATTCAACAGCAGTGTTTCTCCCTGTCTACATTTAGGGTTGAGAGTTAAAATCTCACAAGATATTCTTCATCTGCATATTCTCCTGGAAGTCATGGCCAGCAAGAACCGTGGACTCTCTGCGTCCACGTCTGAGACGGGTCTTATGACGCGTCTGATGACGCGTCCGTGCTTAAATAGCGGTCAAGACGCAGCTTTGCGTCCAGGACGGAGCTCCCGCGGCTCAAGACGTGAAACCGCGGCTCAAGACGCGATTCGAGTCAAAGGACGGGGCTTTGACACTACAATCGCGTCTTTTCGCGTCTTTTCGCCAAAAGACGCGGCTTGGATCGCGTCTTTGAGCCCAAAGACGGAGCTGGGACACTACAATCGCGTCTTCCGTCTCATGACGCATCCGTGCTTAAATAGTGGTCAAGACGCAGCTTTGCGTCCCTGCACGGAGCTTGCGTCTTCTAGACGGCTCAAGACGCGATTCGAGCCGAAAGACGGGGCTTGGACACTACAATCGCGTCTTTGATCCCAAAGACGTGGCTTGGAGGCTACCGCGTCTGGCTGGAACTCGGAGCGGAGTCAAGTTCATTGAAAATAACGGGGCCGTATGTTTTGACGCGGCGCCTCCGTGAGGCCGATGAGGCTAGTGTGTGTTCCCCTTCAGACGTCTGCTGTCTGCTCTCCGTGGAAAAAAAAAAAAAAAAAGGGTGTCTATTGTATGTATTTTTTGATGGAGAATTCAAATATGACCTTCTTTTTTGCATAGGACAACTCTAACCTGCATCAATTGGTATTTTATGATTGCCAATTGTACCCTATCCATCTAAAAAAACAAATTGGATCTCTATTGTATGTATTTTTTGATGGAAAATTCAAATATTACCTTCTTTTTTAGATAGGACAACTCTAACCTGCATCAATTGGTATTTTATAATTGCCAATAGTACCCTATCAATCTAAAAAAACAAATTGGATCTCTATTGTATGTATTCTTTGATGGAAAATTCAAATATTGCCTTCTTTTTTAGATAGGACAACTCTAACCTGCATCAATTGGTATTTTATAATTGCCAATAGTACCCTATCAATCTAAAAAAAACAAATTGGATCTCTATTGTATGTATTTTTTGATGGAAAATTCAAATATTACCTTCTTTTTTAGATAGGACAACTCTAACCTGCATCAATTGGTGCATCAACCTTCTCTCTATCTATCTATCTATCTATCTATCTATCTATCTATCTATCTATCTATTTATACTTCACCTTTAGTCAAGAAGAGAGTTCAGCCTCAGGAACTTGCACACCTGGAACTGTGTCATGACTGTGTCATGGAGCTAAGCAGAACTATGTGAAATACTCACAATGAGTCTGATGGACCAATCAGAGTGGTGGTGGGGGGAGGGATCAACAATAGACAGAAACTGGATAATGCTTTGTTAACTGTCCCACCTAAGTCCCTGCTAGTCTGAACAAATCACCTTCCCTCTCATAACACTACTACTACTACTACTACTACTACTACTACTACTACTACTACTACTACTACATTTATATAAAGCTGCTCTTGCATTTGAATTCAAGTCTGACACAAGTTAAGGTTAACTTAGGTAGTAGTTCATTTTGCTGGCTTTTGTGTGTGAGTGTGTAGGCCCACAAATTATTATAATTGTCTGTCATTAAGTGACTCAAAGGGAGACGTCTAATGGGTGTTTATTATTTTAATATTAACTGTGGGAAGATTATATATATTTTATTTTGCACTTAAAGTGTTGTGATATTATTCCTGAAGGAAGAGGGGTATTTTCACAGCCCAGGCTTTGAACCTAAATGCTGTTTACATGCTCTATAAATATTTATTTCTATATAAAACTCAGTTGTGTGGAGTTATTGTGTGCCTTTTCTTGTAGCTAAAGAGTCCATTTGTTCACTAGACATTAAGTCAAGGTTACTATTTTGAGTTGAAGCCAAGTGTTTTATTACTTTGTGGTTTAACATTATTTAAAAGGCAAATTCATTGTTATGGTTACTTTAGAAGACTGCTTTTGCATTCATGAGTTATAAAGAGAGCCAAGCTAATTCAAAGAGTTAAGTTAAAGGAACACAAAACGTGACTTAACTCACAGCTGCCATTGGACAGACAGTTATAACATACTCTTATCTTTCACAGAACAGACAATTATCATTTAGTTTATCTATTTGAGACATGTAGCTGCTCTAGGGGAAATAGAGCATTAATTTGGGATCAGCCTATTCAATTGATAATGACCAATGGGTGCCAGTTTCTAAGTAGTTAAGCATATTACCATAACAATATATGTGGCCTAGACATGGATATTGCCCACTCAACTCGTAATCTACAGAAATGTCCACCACATCACACAGTATAAAACCTAGTAGAGAAATCTGCCTTCTCCTGTATTGTATTAGTGACATTCATTAATAAATAGTAAAATAACAGGACAGAGCAGAACAGGCCTCTGCTGTGTCTTTATTATGGGTGCATTCCAATGCAAATGGATACTCTGGAACAATCTGAAACAATGTATCTTTCCTGTGGCTGTTATAATGAACACAAACAGATCAGAACGTAATTTAACATTAACCAGTTACATTTATCATACAACAATGTAAGGGATGGATTCCTTTCTATTGTGTGAGTTACTTAAATGCTGATCAATATGTGAATCTGGCTCTTATCAGGTGGGTGTTTTCTCTCCCTGGCCTGTGCTGTCCTCAGTTAAACCAAGACAGTGCTGTTGTCACCAATGTGGAAAAAGCTTCAGCTCAATTTATTATCTCAAAGTAGACCAGAAAATACACACAGGAGAGAAGCCATTCAGCTGTGAACATTGTGGGAAGTATTTTGCTAAAAGATCACAAGCGTTCACATACTGGAGAGAAACCTTATTGTTGTGACCAGTGTGGGAAAAGATTTGTTCAAAAGGGGATTTTAAAAGAACACCAGAGAATTCACACTAGAGAGAAGCCCTATTGCTGTGACCAGTGTGGGAAAAGCTTTATTCGATTGTCTTATCTCAAAATACATGAACGAATTCACACAGGAGAGAAACCATACGGCTGTGTCCAATGTGGTGAAAAGATAGTCCGAAAGTGCACCAGAGATTTCACACCGAAGATGATGCATATCACTGAACATTTTCGCACACTGGAGACAGCAGTATATGGCTTCTCACCAGTGTGGATTTTCAGGTGTCTTTTCAGAGCCGTCTTCAGAGTGAACCTTTTCCCACATTGGTGACAGCAGTAAGGTCTCTCTCCAGTGTGAATCTTCTTGTGTTGTACGAGGCTAGATTTTACAGTGAAACGTTTGCCACAGTGTTCACAGCAGTAAGGCTTTTCTTCGGTGTGAAATCTCTGGTGCACTTTCGGAGCAGCCATTAAACTGAACTTTTCCCCACATTGGACACAGCCGTATGGTTTCTCTCCTGTGTGTATTTTCTGGTCTACTTTGAGATAATAAATTGAGCTGAAGCTTTTTCCACATTGGTGACAACAGCACTGTCTTGGTTTAACTGAGGACAGCACAGGCCAGGGAGAGAAAACACCCACCTGATAAGAGCCAGATTCACATATTGATCAGCATTTAAGTAACTCACACAATAGAAAGGAATCCATCCCTTACATTGTTGTATGATAAATGTAACTGGTTAATGTTAAATTACGTTCTGATCTGTTTGTGTTCATTATAACAGCCACAGGAAAGATACATTGTTTCAGATTGTTCCAGAGTATCCATTTGCATTGGAATGCACCCATAATAAAGACACAGCAGAGGCCTGTTCTGCTCTGTCCTGTTATTTTACTATTTATTAATGAATGTCACTAATACAATACAGGAGAAGGCAGATTTCTCTACTAGGTTTTATACTGTGTGATGTGGTGGACATTTCTGTAGATTACGAGTTGAGTGGGCAATATCCATGTCTAGGCCACATATATTGTTATGGTAATATGCTTAACTACTTAGAAACTGGCACCCATTGGTCATTATCAATTGAATAGGCTGATCCCAAATTAATGCTCTATTTCCCCTAGAGCAGCTACATGTCTCAAATAGATAAACTAAATGATAATTGTCTGTTCTGTGAAAGATAAGAGTATGTTATAACTGTCTGTCCAATGGCAGCTGTGAGTTAAGTCACGTTTTGTGTTCCTTTAACTTAACTCTTTGAATTAGCTTGGCTCTCTTTATAACTCATGAATGCAAAAGCAGTCTTCTAAAGTAACCATAACAATGAATTTGCCTTTTAAATAATGTTAAACCACAAAGTAATAAAACACTTGGCTTCAACTCAAAATAGTAACCTTGACTTAATGTCTAGTGAACAAATGGACTCTTTAGCTACAAGAAAAGGCACACAATAACTCCACACAACTGAGTTTTATATAGAAATAAATATTTATAGAGCATGTAAACAGCATTTAGGTTCAAAGCCTGGGCTGTGAAAATACCCCTCTTCCTTCAGGAATAATATCACAACACTTTAAGTGCAAAATAAAATATATATAATCTTCCCACAGTTAATATTAA